>NC_138504.1:23107022-25507022 GCF_964252035.2 Podarcis erhardii
ATCTATCTATCTATCTATCTATCTATCTATCATCTATCTATCTATCTATCTATCTATCTATATCATCTATCATCTATCTATCTATCTATCTATCTATCTATCTATCTATCTATCATCTATCTATCATCTATCTAACTATCTATCTATCTGTCTATCTATCTATCATCTATCTATCTATCTATCATCTATCTATCACCTATCTATATCTATCTATCACCTATCTATCTATCTATCTGTCTATCTATCTATCATCTATCTATCATCTATCATCTATCAATCTATCTATCTATCTATCTATCTATCTATCTATCTATCTATCTATCTATCATCTATCTATATGGGAGCGGAGAGAAGGGATGTGGGTGGTTGGGGGAGATCTTGCAAGCAAAGCACTTACATTTCTAGTAGCATATTTCAAAATTATTTTACAGGAAAGAACTGATTTCCACACCTTCAACAGAAGTCTTGCCACTCCTGCTTAAGTTCCTCTGCTGCCAAGCCTGGTTATGGTTCAGAAACTTGCACACAGCTTTTCTGTACTTTTGTGACATGACGTTGTAAAGGATTGGATTCACAGAGGCTCCAAAGTAAAACAGCAGCATTGAGATGAGGTTGAAGTACTGGCTTATCTCATAGAGGACTGTGCTTCCCTGGGCGAAGAGGATTCGGCCGACGTGTAAGGGAAGCCAGCAGAGCACAAAGGCCACGACCACGACTGCTACATGAGGGTGAGAATATATTTCCGCAGGTCAATCCCAGGCACTAAGTCCTTCCCTCTCTTTAAAATAGCCCAAAGCTTTCTGGGCAGACCTCCCTGAAGAGCCACATGCTAGTGGTGAGTGTTGCCAGAATTAGTGGGTGCAGCAAAGAATTTACTTCACCTTTGACTACTAGTCTAGTTTCTATACACAACTCCCCTCTTTATCCTCTACCCAGCAAAGCAAAAGGAATTATCAGTGTCCAAGGGCGCATTCCAGCCAGTGATAAACACTAGGGAAGTTCCTTAAGGAGATAGACAGTCAGATAGAGATGCTTTGATGCCCTGGGCTCAATGTTCTCCACCCCTGCTTTCAAAGTAGATTTTACCATCTTTGAACAAGTGGGCCTTTTAATCAATGTACTTGGTGGTACATAAAGACTGCTTTTCAACTATGGAGGTCAAATGTTTTTTTAAAAAAATCCATTCTAAAACCAACATTCCAGAGCAACAAACTAAAACATAGCAGTGGGAGAATTAAAGCGTATGCAAAGGCTAGCTGGAAGGAATGAACCCTCACAGGTCTCCATGGAAGACATTGGGAAAGTAGGAGACCGTTGAAATGTCATATCTAGGAGCTGTTCAAAACTTATGGGGGAGGCTCTTTCCCCCTGACAATTTGTACTTTAGCTAGGGTTGCCAGGCCAAGAGCATCCCAGCTCCTGAAATTTCATGGCCCAAAGCAGGTGATGTCATGGGATGGACCTTGGAGACAGAGGTTAACTGGAAGAGTTGACCGGGACACCCCTACGCCCACCCTCAGAGTGGCTATGCAATAATTTTCTGCCAGCTCTTGTCAGGCTGAAATTTGCAAGCTGCATGCGGTTTTCTTAGCAACAACAAAAATTAAAGGCAGTCTTGCCTACCTGGAAACCAGGAAGTGCTCCAGATATTGTTGGTCCCCACCTTCCATCAGCTCCAATCAACAACACTTGGAGGACCACAGGTTACCTAGTACTGGTTCAACCTCTTTAGATCAGGGATGAAGAACCTGTGGTCCTCCATATGTTGTTGAGCTACAGTGCCTATCATTCCTGACCATTGGCTGTGCTGACCTGGGTTAATAGGAGCTGTAACCCTACAACATCTAGAGGGCCCCAGTTCCTCATCACTGGTCTAAAAGGACCATCCCCACCGTGTTCAAACAAGCCAAGTTCCCAGTATCTGGCAAGTACAAGTGCCAATACAAGTCACATCCATTTATTGTGATTCTTCTCCCAAAGAATCCTAGGAGCTGTAGTTTACTCCTCACAGAGCTACAATTCCAAACACCATTAACAAACTACTGTTCCCAGAATTATTCGGTGGAAGCTATGTGCTTTAAATGTATGGTGTGGATGCAGCCACATGTTGAGAACAGTCTTGTCTGATCACATTATGGAATAAACACATTACTCTTAAGGCTGTTCCTGTCTTTCTTTAACTTTGCTTTCTATGTCTCTCCTTCCACTCTGATGCATTTGAGTCATGCTCTTCACAGTGGAATGCTACTTACCTAGCATTTTGACAGTTTGTTGGTGGTGCCTCTCCCTCGTTGCAGCATGGTGCCCCTCCAGGTTCCGTGCAGTTCTCCAGAGCTTTCGACAGATCAGCCCATAGAGGAGAACTAAGCAAACCACAGGTAGGAAAAAATACAGGGTGGAGAGCCATGCCATTGTTTCTAGAAGTCCTGAACGGGCTGCTTGCTCGATGTATTTGCATTCATTGGTTTCCTCTGGGAGGCTTCCATTGCGGTGTTCTACACCGAAGAGAAACAGGATTGGGATGGCAGTCACCGCAGAGCAAACCCATATCAGGAGGATAATGCCTTTGACCCGCCTTTTAGTGATGGTTGCTTTGGCTTTCAAAGGGAAGCAGATTGCAAAATATCTCTCGACACTCAAGGTGGTTATGTGGAGTATGGTGCAGTAAGTGCAGGTTTCGTTGAGGTAGACATTAAACTTGCAGAGGAAATTGCCAAAGATGTATGGCTTATACTTCCAGATTCTATACAAATCAGAAGGCAAGCCAAGGAAGATCAGACTGTCAGACAACGCCATGCTGGATAAATACATATTAACCGTTGTCTGCATTTCCTTGTATCGCTTAAAAATTAATATAATGGTCATGTTCCCAGTGATGCCCAAGAAGAACAAGAGAATGCAAATAATTGTCACTGGCACTAAGACAGGCATGTCAAACAAGGAAGAAGGGTCTTCATAATACTCTGTATTATTTCCAATGGAACCATTCAATGAAAAAAAATCCATTTCTGATTAATGATGATCCCTACTTGCCTAGGGACTTGCTCACCCTCCTCCGTCAGTGCTCTTTGCTTCAAAGTGAAGTTTCCAAATGTGCTGAGAATTCCCCCATCAACAAGTTCAATCTCATTTCCATCCAGGACTGCGGGCTGCTTATACAGACCAACAGCCTACAGAACTTGAAGAGGCAGGTGTCCAGCGTTAATCAGTCTCTGAAGCTAGAAATAGTGTTGGGATTTTAGAAGAGATCTCTGCCAGAAGTAAGAGAAGAGAAAGAAATTCGGCTTATACAGTTGAGATGTAGTTGAATTAAACAGCCCATGAAGGTCAGTTGTATGGAGGCCACCATGCACACACATCTCTGTCCACAACTCTGCTGCCAAAATTATTTACCTCTTTTTTCTCTCTAACCATGCGACACTCTTCCTTAAATCCCTTCACTGGCTTCCCATCTGCTTCCAGATATTGTTTCTCACCTCCAAAGCCCTATGTAGTTCATTCACCCCTCCTGCTCTCTGAAATGACTCTGCCCGTTTTCTCTTGCTGCCTCTTACACCTGGAGCTGCTTTCTGGTATGCCTTCATGCAAAATGCCTCCTGTATTTCCCTGGGCTTCACCTCACATTAGTTGTATCCAGCATGGCCAATGATCGATCGTAAGAACTGGTAAGAGTTCATACTCCAACAGCCTCTGAAGGACCACGGGTTCTCCATGCCTGCTGTTTGTTTTCCTGAGCTCCTTGGAGGAAGGAACAGGATTGTTTTTAAAATGTAAGGAGCAACAATAAAAACAGCATCAAAACTATTAACAACATATTCACAGCTTGAACAAATCACTAGAAAGGCAAACATGCACTGCTGCTGGAATGAGCAAGCAAAGTCAACAGAGTTGAGAAACATACCTTCTCCTTCTGCAAAATGTTTGCCAGGCTCTTTCATAAATTCAGTGTCTGCAGCTCTTGCTTCCCCACTGCACATCACCAAAGCTTCTGCTACATTTACATTATCTGCAGCTTGGGAATAGTTGTTTGTTTGTTTTTAAAGTCATCAGCAGCAAGGAGCAAAGGCCACATCCCTTTGCCTGGTTGGGGCAGCAGCCATGCATAAAACCCTGATTAAGTGCTACGTCTCTCGGGAATCAGTTGGGAAAGTTTGATTTTTTGAGTGCTTTCCTCTCCCACCCTTCACCCACCTGCCCTTCCCCTGTGGAGCATGACAAACAAGGCAACATTTTGAAGCCATCCATCAACATCCTCTGCCATTTAAACAAGGGAACATTAAACAGCTGGGCCTACCTCTCCGTTTCTCCTTAATCTATCATCTAAAGTGGAACACATTCACCATTACCTGGAAGGACCAGACAGCAGTTTGATACTGCAAATCCAATTAGAATGCCCCAATCAATTATTTTTTCTAGGTTTGGCTTCAGCAAGCAAGGACAGCAAACTAGGAGAGAGGCTCTTCTTTCCTGATGGACTGAGGGTCCTTTGCAACAGATGCCAGTGTGTGGAAAGATTTTGACCAAGTGCATTTTTAATACATTGGTCAAGAGGCCTCTTTCACTTAGCTTTCCATTTATTTGATCATTAACCAAGCCTGTCTAAACAGCTTTAATGGGCACCCACTCTTTATGCAAAGCCTCATTTGCTACACCTGAAAGGTCAGCTTGACATCACACACATCCTAAAGGTGTTTCGTTCACCTTTCATGCAGAACATCCAAGTTCCACAAGACACGAGGAAACTGGATGGTCTCTGATTTGTTTGTTTACTTATTTGCAAAAAACGTATGTCTATACACCACCAGTAGTAAAGGGGGGGGGATATATTAGTGATGGACAGAATACAATCAACAATCAAAGTACTGTACATGTATGAAAGAAGTACAAAATCCACCACAAATCAGCAGACCAGACTCTTCTTGTGTTGATGCATTAAAGAGTCCTGCTGGATAAAATCAGAGACCCATCTCATCCAGCACAGTCACCAACCAGATGCCTTCAGGAAGTCCACAAGCAGAAACCAACTGCAACAGCAGTTTCCCCACTTGTGATGATCAGCAATGGTATCCAAAGTAGTCACTGATAGCCTTAGCCTCTATGAATTTCTCCAGTCCTCTTTTAAAGCCATCCAAGTTAATGACCACCGCTACATCTCATGGGAACAAATCCCATGTTTTAATGATGTGCTGTGTTAATTCAGAATTGAATCATCCTACACTGAACTTCACTGGGTGGCCTCAAGGTCCAGCATTATGAGACAAGGATAAATTGTCTCCCTAACTTTCTCCAAGGCGTACATAATCTTACACACCTCAAACCATTTCCCCCATGCTAAAGTTACCCCGTCCCCTTGCTCCTTGCCACTGCCCACCCCAATTATGCTTGGCCACCCCTCTCTTCACCTTGCAGCTCACCTAAAAAAGCCCTTCCTTTTAGACCTCACAGTCCTTCCATAGACCTTGTCAAAGAGCCCTCTTAGACCAGAAGGAAGCATGCTTTTTTCTTGCAAGTGGCAGCAGCAGTGGGGAAGAACAAAGGGGAGAGATTCCCGCCCCCTTGTTCTGCTCCTTTCTACTCCAGCAGCAGCAACAGGGGATGTGGGTAGCGCTGTGGGTTAAACCACAGAGCCTAGGACTTGCTGATCAGAAGGTCGGCGGTTCGAATCCCCGCGACGGGGTGAGCTCCCGTTGCTCGGTCCCTGCTCTTGCCAACTTAGCAGTCCGAAAGCACGTCAAAGTACAAGTAGATAAATAGGTACCGCTCCGGCGGGAAGGTAAACGGTGTTTCTGTGTGCTGCTCTGGTTCACCAGAAGCAGCTTGCTTAGTCATGCTGGCCACATGACCCAGAAGCTGTACGCCGGCTCCCTCGGCCAGTAAAGCGAGATGAGTGCCGCAACCCCAAAGTCAGTCACGACTGGACCTAATGGTCAGGGGTCCCTTTACCTTTACCTTTACACCACCAGCAGCAACAGCCTAATCTTCTTCATCCCCTTTTGGCAATGGTGGTAGCAGAAGCAGCAACAGTGGGACAATGTGGGGAAAGACTTTCTTTCTATGTCTTCACCTGCAATGTAGCAGTGGAAGGGGGGGCATAAAGGAGAGAAAGATTTAGACCTTCCCCTTTCCCCAGGGATGGAGGAAGATGGCCAGTGTCTGCGCCAGCCTCTCATCATGCCACATCATCATGTTTCCTGCGTCACCTGTCTGTGACCAAGTGAACTGCAGCATGACAACATTCTTACGTTTCAATGCACATTGGCAGTGCTTTTTCCCCCTAAAAAAATGTTTAGGGGTACTCTCATTTTCCTACTCATATTGAGAAACTGCCCCTCAATAAAGCCAAACTTAGATTCACAAAATGTTTAGGGGGATGCATACCCCTGTGTCCCCCCACAAAAAAAAGCACTGCATATAGGAGGGAAAAGGCCCAAATATTTCAGCCTCTCTACTGAGGAGTTACTCCGCACACTTGATTGCTTTGGTTGCCCTTTTCTGAATCTAGCTGGATTACCCTTCAAGGAAAGCTTGAGTGAACCAATGAGTTCTAAGCATGCTCCTGTATGTCAGTACTTGTAGGTACCTGCCTGATGTTCGTTGGGAGCTTAGCCCTAGTCCTAACTGGAGATAACACTAACTTCAGGAGCATGCAGTTACTACTGTGTCGTTCCCACTTCCCCAAGCATTAGGAAGTTTCCGGGGTAGCTACTGCAGGATTAGTTTTTCTTGAGGTGGGCCTTCTGGAGACCTATGGTATCTTTTGGAATTTGTTAATTTGGAAACATATTGAATGTGAGGGAGCAGGTGGGCATCTAGACAAAGGTCGTGTGTGAGAAGAATTAGTTCTTTCCGAAACAGGTGGCATCCACCTCCGCCACCTAACCCAGTTGTTGAGTGGGAGAGCTGAAAATAATGCCAATATATTTCACATCTGGCAACCAATGCACCCCTCTTGTTTCAAATACAGTGTTACCTCATTGTAGTTAAGAACTTAATTTGTTCCAGAGGTCTGTTCTTAGCCTGAGGTACCACTTTAGCTTATGGGGCCTCCCGCTGCCACCACGCCGCCACCACATGATTTCTGTTCTCATCCTGAAGCAAAGTTCTTAACCCAAGGTACTATTTCTGGGTTAGCGGAGTCTGTAACCTGAAGCGTCTGTAACCCGAGGTACCACTGTAGTACAAAAGTCTAAAAACCCTAGGACAGATTTTTTCACAGCCCTCTAGTGGCAATGGTGGCTCATAACTCAGGAAGTGTATACAGTGGTACCTTAGTTCTCAAGCGCCTTGGTACTCAAACAACTTGGAAACCAAACACTGCAAACCTGGAAGTAAGTGTTCTGGTTTGCAAACTTTTTTTCGGAAGCTGAACGTCCTCTGTTTTGAGTGCCACACTTCCGTTTTGAGGGCCACACTTCCGTTTTTAGTGTTACGCTGAGGTCTGTCTGTTTTTGCTATTTATTTTACCTTTTTGTGGGCGCTTTTTGTTTTGTTTTTGTGACTGTGTGGAAGTGGAACCCAGTTCAGCTACTGATTGTGTGACTGTAGTACATTCTTTATTGCTTTCACTTTATGGATCAATGGTCTCGTTAGATAGTAAAATTCATATTACATTGCTGTTTTAGGGATTGTTTTTAAAAGTCGAGAACTGATTACGGCAATCCATTTTGCATTACTTTCTATGGGAAAATGAACCTTGATTTTGGAATGCTTTGGTTTTGCAACGGACTTCTGAAACGGATTAGGTTTGAGAACCAAGGTACCACTGTACCCAATTCCTTCTTTCTTTAAAAAAATAAATAAATTATTAAGGATTTCTTGGTTTACAAATGTATGTGCAATGTCTCTTTTTTCAAGTTACATTTTCTACAGATCAGTTTCACTTGTTGAGACATTAGTGTTACAATAGGAAGAAAGGGGGGAAGAAGTGGAGGGGGCGTGGTGAGTGGGGGTCAGGTCGGGTGGCAATACTTGTTTTGTGTCAGCGTCACTTGTGTGGGTTCTATCCTAACCAAACTAAGCCTCCCGGTGTATATTTTGTTTCAGGAGGCGGCCTTCTCTGTGGTGACACCCTGCCTCTCAATCCCCCCCCCAAAAAAATCAGGTCCACTTTCTACAAAGCCGCTGAAGAACACATCTTTTTGCCAGGCCCCATTTACTTTCCTCCTCCTCTTCTTCTTCTTCTGGAACTCTGCTTTTCATCTGGCTGTGCTATTGTGTTTTATTGAACGTGCTTCCCTTCAGTGATTTCATCTGGCTGTTTAAAATATTACATTGTTTTGAAATCTTGTTTTTCTTACTATTAAAATATGAACTCTATTTTTGTATGCTGCCTAGCCTCCAAATCATCGCTAGGTGGTGTACAAAAATAGCAATTTGGCCTGTGATTACCATCTCGTAAACCTTGCAAGCTGCTCCATGAATCTCTCTGTGCTGAAGGGGGGGGGCACACACACTATATGTTAAATCAGGAGCCAGGACTCTTTGGCCATCTTGCAAAGTGAAACACACAAAAAACCATTTAACAAACTCAGTCACTTTTGGCTAAATAAAGTCTGTTAAGTGGCTTGGCTAACCTTGCTTTCCCAAATTACCCCTCAATCAGGTTGCTTCTCACTCTTTCCTCTGAAAAGCACATATTCAAATCAGTGTGCCTGGTAGCAAGTATGTTGGCACATGCATTATTGACTAATTGCCCTTTTGAATGTGCATCTCACTGAGCGCAAAAACAATATTAAGCAGGCATCTGCGTGTGGGGGCATAGTTCAATCTGTTCTCTCCCCCACCCTGAAACACCAGTGGTTCTATCAGGACAGGACTTTGGGACAGGTGTCCAGGCCACACACACACACACACACCACAAAAGACTGCAGCTGGCTTCCCGTATTTTGAAATAATACACATGTACCACCAAATTGCATTTTATTATTTGCAGTTGTTTATTAGGGGGGAAGAAGTTGTTTTATCATTGCATTACACACAGTAAGACAAATTTATGTAAGTCACCTAGAGAAGTTTCATAGGCAACAAATAAATCTGATGAAAACAACAGCTCCCCATAAAACCATTAAATATAGAATCTCAGAAATATCTATCATTTTCCTGAAGCTCATTCAAGATTTGGCACAGCCAGTCATCAATTATTATATTATTCTCTTGATCTAAAATAAGCACAATATGCAACATTTCCCTGGTTCGAAAGGTCTTCTAAAAACAAACCACTGATTAAATACTGCAGCTCCACTGCTAAAAGCCTTCTCCCCTCCTTGGGCAGAACAGCTAAGAACATGGGGAGGTGGTCTTGACAGAGAGTTGCCCCTCCGACCACAAGTTTGCAACAGGTGCTTGAGAGAGAATAACCCCCAAAAGCTGGCTACTACATGAAATAAACTGGAATAATTTATCATTTCTCAGAAAGGCACAGTGGCGGACTAGAGAATGTCCTCAAACTGCAAAAAAGCACAAAGTGATGTAGTCAGTCGGACCCGCTGGCTTCTCCCTGCTGATCCTTGACTTCTTTAACGCTGCTCTCATCAAAGTGCTCCAGGGAGGCGGCATGCTGAATAGCCAACTCAGACACCAACATGGTGGGGAGCTGGCTCTGCTCGGGGTGCAGCCAAGGCTTCACATCCATGTTGTGCTCCTGCTTCCAGGCAGGGTATTCCATGCAAGCTTTATGCAGCTTCCTCATCACCTGATCCCGCAAGCCGGGACGGGGGGGGCGCGTGGAGAGAAGAGAGAAGGTCAAAACACGCCCACATTGGACTTCTCTGTGTGATGAGAGGAACGGCAAGAGAATCCCACATGAACCTGGAACTGTACCACCCACCCAAAGTGCTCTGGACAGGAAGGTTCATGAACCAAGTTGGACAACTAAAAGGTACCGTGTGAGATCACCTGCATCAAATCCCTACTCAGGACTTAAAGAGGCATCCATCCACAACACAACACAGGAATTAGAGCAATGCGCCCCCAAACTTGGGTCTCTAGCTGCTGTTGGGACTAAAATTACCATCCTCCCTGACCACTGGTCATGCTAGCTAGGGATGATGGGAACTGTAGTCCAAAAACAGCTGAAGATTATCATCCTCCCTGACCACTGGTCATGCTAGCTAAGGATGATGGGAACTGTAGTCCAAAAACAGCTGGAGACCCAAGTTTGGGAAACCCTTCCCCTAAAAATAAAGCAAGGTTCCAGTCCTTCCTGGTTCTGAACTAATGGAAGATTTAAATAAGGATGTAGAAAGCCGTCTTAACCACTACACAGCCTCTTAGCCCACTGTGCTCCATAACCAACAACGCAGGGGGAACCCCCCTCTCTGGGCAGAGAAAAAGGGCTTTCTGCAAATCCATCTCACTTAGTATTACACTAGCTCAACTGATGCTCCTGACAAGAAGAACCAGATCACTAGAGGCCCAAGATAGCTCAGATGGGACAGCATGAGACTCTTAATTTCAGGTGGTGGGTTCGAGCCCCATGGTTGGGCCAAAGATTCCTGCATTGCAAGGGGTTGGACTAGATGACCCTTGTGGTCCCTTCCAACTCTTCAGCTATGAATCTGCCTCACTCACCTGTGGTCCCAGGAATTGAACAGCTTTGTTCACAATCCACTTGGGCAGAAATCCTAGTTTGGAAAGGGGGGAGAGGCAGGAAAGATGGGGGGAAATTAATCTTGGTCACATACACAGCATACATTTAAAGCACATGCCCCCCGACAAAAAAAAAAGAATCATGGGAACTGTAGTTTTCTCCTCAGAGAGGTTACAGTTCCCTTAACAATGGTTCCCAGGATTATTTGATAGATGAGCGGGTACATGATTGCTACTGACAATGGACTGCGGCAAACAAATCTCCCATAATGCAGATGTTGGAAACTGATTTGCAGTAGATGAAAAATCATCTAGCCTGTCTAGTGTTTGCAATTCATTTTTAAACGGTTAACAGGTAACTCACATTTTATGTGAGGGTTCAGTTCTGGGGGTCCATGTGTATATGCAAAAAAATACTAAAGCCAGTAACCCCAGAAGTGCCAATTTGGAGGGCTGTTTACCTATCTCTGGGAAGCAGCAGCTAGGGCTCTGGCAGGGTGGGTCCTAGAGTCCTCCCTCCTGCTTCTGAAAGCCTAGTAAGCACTTGCAGAGCTTTGGGAAGGAGGTAGGATGGCTTTAGGACCATGCCAGGACCCTCACGCCTCCTTCCCAAATCCAGCCATCTCCCTTACCCAGCTTTGGAAAGGCGTCACAAGGGCTCTGGGCTGCCAGAGCCCCTGCGCCACCTTCTGAAAGCTGGGTAAGCCTGCAATTACAGCATTGCATTGTGGGGGGAATAAATGGAGAGTGGGATTCCTCCACTCTCTATTTGTTTATTTATTCGCGCACCCACACAAAGCTGAATTCATGTAAGTAAAATAAGTGTAGGATAGAATCATAGAATCACAAACCTGGAAGATGCGAGTTAACTGTATTTCCTACACAGAGCCTTTATTCTTTTTTAATCTACTTGTTTTTTCTCACTTAACACTTTGGCCACCACTGAGAAATCAGGTTGCTCACTGTGACTAGAGAATATTAGTTCTCTTCTTTTTTATTCAAATTCAGCTTTAAAGAGTTATATGCCTTGTGAAGCATACATGCTTTTCATGAAGCAGGTTTGATCACAAAGCAAGATACAGTACTTCCTTTGATCCTAAAACAGCATTTCTATCATAGTAAAGGTAAAAGGTAAAATAATACTCAAATTAATCAACAACTTTCCCACAAGGATCTTATTACTCACCTGATGACTGCAGCACAACTTACTATGGCAAAGGTATTAGAAGATTCAAAATGTATATTTTGCTCTATTTTTTATTTTATTTTTTGAAATAGTTTTTATTTGATTTTACAAGTATGTTATATTATAACAATGCTACCATTCACATCCACATTTACAGATTCCTCTGAATCTCTAGACTTCCCACCTCCCCTCCATGGGTCCTTTTATTAAACCTTTTCCTGCTACTGTTTCCATCTGTTTACAGTGGTCTCCAAGATAGATTATAAAAATTTTCCCATTCTTTATTGAAATTTTGGTCTTCTTGGTTCCTGAGCTTTCCGGAACTAAGCCTCCGGAACTAGGCAGCTTAGTTTGGTCAGAATTGAGTATTCCCTTCCAGAGTCAACATGAAATACATTACTTCTGACAAAGGAGCCACCGTAGTTGCTAGAGGGCCTTGAACATTTGTGTCCTAGGCTTTTTAGACTCTTCTAAAATAGTCTCACCTTTAGGGTCAAGCAGTGCTAGGTAAGTCAGCTTGCAACTGTCGTGTCCAGTTGGTTGCACCAGGTATCCAGCCAAACGCGAGGCAGCCCGCACCGTGTCCTTGCGGGGAGGGTATTTCTGCACAGTAAAAAGCCAGGCAATCAGCTGATGGACCAATTCCTGGTATAGAGGCCTCCCCTTCCCCTCCTCCCTGAGACTGAGTTCCCCTCAGGTAACTAAGGGGTAGTCAACAATCAGTTTAGTGTGCCAGCCAAAGCCCATGGAAACTGCATTGTAATACACCAAAATACAGAAGTAGCAATAATATACATCAACACATCAATAACAGAAGGTAGGCTTCAAAGGACTGGACCCTAAATCCCAAGAGGCTGCCAACTTTACCACCAACAGGTCAGTCGTGTGTAGGGTCTCAGCTCCATCATCCAGAGAACTAAGTGTTGTAATAAAGCAGAAGGCCACAGGTTCAATCTCACCAGGGTAAGCCTGGGAGAAAGCCCTGCCTGAAACATCAAAGAGCTGCTGCTAGTAGTCATTGAGCTAAATGGAGCTAATGGGCTCAGCCACACTTCCATTTAACCCACTGCTTTCCCCTGGGGAAAACTCATGGTTTAGCACTGAATCAGAACAAATGGCAACTGGGCTTTCCACAAGATTGATGCCTGCTCCGATTCACTGCAAAAGAGTGGGTTTTCCCGGGGAGAGCAAACAGAAAACCACTCAGCCCTGTGCCTAAAAAGCATGGGACAAGTGGAATAAAAAAATCACTTTCTAGGCAAGGGACAAGTGTGGAAGTGTGAACAAGCCCTTAGTATATGACAGTATATTCAGCCGTTGTGGGTCTCATGGCATACTTATCAAGCAGGTGGATGAAGCTCCATTTCCCTAATGAAATGCTATGGTGGGTCTCTGAGAGGAGACCCACCCCCCAATCCATTACCCACCTGAATCCCATAGTTTCCCCCCTGCTCACTTACCGGATGTTTAACAGAGAAGTTCATGATAATATAATCCTTATCCAGGACTTTCCACGATCTCAGAGTCACCACATCTCTGTTCCTCAAGGGCTTTGGGCATTTCCCTAATCCAAGGGAGATGGTAGGGAGAGAAAGGCAGCTCAACATTGCATCTACAACATGCTGTTCACATTCAGTTGCTAATGATTTCATCTAAATCTGTACTCATTCCTATATATTCCATTTTCCATATTCATTGTATATCATTCATAAATCTATTTCATAAGATTTCCATTTTAAATTTCTATTAAGCTTTGAATAGCAGTAAGGTGAGTGATTTGTTGCCGTTGCAATTACAAGTCCCAGGCACCTTAGCTTTTTAAGTAGAATGGCAGGGGGGGAAACACCCGTGTCGCATAAACAAAAGTGAGAGCTTAACTTGCTTTGGCAAAGCAACACAGGGAATGTGTCAAAGGTCCAAGCAGGTTGTCTCAAGTAAAAGAGGCCTTGCACACAGATCCTATTCCCCTCATCCAAGCACAGAGCCCCCTGGAGGAAAAAGTACACCACCTATGCATGAAAGGAAGGTATCAGAAGCAGGCAACATTTGCAGAAATAGAAAAGTGTGGGGGGGGGCAGGAGGAAGAGGGAAGAGGAGAAGGACAAGCAAGCCCAAATGCCTTTTGAGGACTGAGCATACTGTACTGACTGTTGAGAGTCTGTTGGAGGGAGAGGGGAAATGGAACAGGGTATCCTGAAATCAGGCATGGCTGGCTGGAAACCTTAACAGGAATTCTTTATGCTACAACTACGTTTTAACAGGTCCAGCTTATAATGGTGACCCAGGGAGAGATGCAAGGCAAATGCATCTCACACACCCCTATATGTTGTGGACTATACCGCTCTATGAGCCTGAACCTTCCTTTCCACCAAGTTGTGTTGGTTTTTTTTTAGCAGTGTCCATTGCTACTCCCCAAGGCTATTTAACCTCCAGAAAGAAGGCAGCCAGGTAGCTAAAAATCAGGCACCGTCGGGGGAAGGCATTCTCTCTCTTACAGAAAACAGAATACCCGTTTCAAACGCTGACCAACTCTCAAGCCAGGGGCCTGCCATAACACTGCCAGAATGTTTCTGATCAATCCATCTAACACAGCTCTCTTCCACCACCTTGAGTCCACAGATATTATTGTCTCATCAGCCTATCAAGTTAGGCTGCCTGGCAATGATGAGGGTGGTAGTACTAATGAGCTAAAAGACTGAATCATGGATGGAGAACCTCAGGAGTCCCCAAAGGCCACACACCCATTCTGACTCAGCACTCTGGCTTTGCATCCTTCTGTGACTTCTTTTCTGTCCCTGAACCCAGATAGTGATTATTGCCTACCTGGATGGGATGAGGATAGAAAGGGAGGTGTGTGTGCGAAGAAACCAGCTTACCTTGTGAATTTTGCCTTTGCATTTATTTTGCCTCTGGCCTCAGCCACCACTAGCATTCAGCCCTGGGCAGGCTCTCCAGAAGGGGAATGTGTCCCTTGGGTGGAAAACGGTTTCGCAGCCCTGGACAAAGCTGTATAGTCCTCTCCATAACACTCTCATTACAACAACCTAGAGCGGCTCAGCAGATATAGTTTTGCTGCTGGCTAAGGACCACACGGGATGTGGCTATTATCATGTAGCGTGGTGTTCCATAGATGTTTTTTTTTTAGAGAGAACACCACCAAATCAACAGCAGGTGGAAGGTAGCTGGATCATGACCACATAACATAGAATCATAGAATCATAGAGTTGGAAGAAACCATAAGGGCCATCGAGTCCAACCCCCTGCCAAGCAGGAAACACCATCAGAGCACATAGTTGAGGTAGATCTTTAAGCAGTGGAGGCTGGTCCATGAGGCTGAATGAGGTACTGCCCCAGAGAAGGAAGGCACCCCACACCCCAGACTACTAATCCTCCCAGTGTCTTGACATTTCATCACACACTGCTTACATACCTGCAAGATTACCTTTGCAAACCTCATAACTAGAGGGTTAATCTGTTGCAGCGGAAACAGCAAAGAGAGGCTTGTGGCACCTTAATTACAGGGATAATTCACAAAGTAGGGTTGATCTGATGCCAGGATGTTTTTATAAACACTACTTTCGCAACGGTCAGTGCCATTATTTTACATACACCTAAGCGTCAGCGTTATCATCCTGTTTCCAATTCCCTCTGAACTCCTCTGCTAACATTTCTCAGGCTGACATTCCACAATTCCTGATCCACATAAGTCCATGCCATCAGAAATGTGCCACGAGACTTTGGCTGCTGAAGAGGTAGGAACAGGGATGGGGGACTTGTGCCTGCCCAGATATTGTCCCACCAGCCTCAGACAGCATGGCGAGTGATGGAGGAGGGTGGGTGTTTGTGGTCCTTGGAGCCAGGAACTTTAAATCTTAGGAACCCACCAGCATTTTTTTCTGAGTTTGGTACCAAATCTTCATTGTGCTTGCCAGGTACCCCCATAACTCAGTGGTGGGAAACATCAGGCCCAGATGCCAACAGTGGCCCTTTAGGCCCCTCTAACAGGCCCCCATGATTCTCCCTGGGACACACTCCTCACCCTTGTCACTTCAACACCCCCTTGAGTGTGTTTGCGTGGCTGGAATGCAATGCCTCTTCCTTGGCTGGATGGAGAAGAGGGAAGTGCAAATGTGAAGGAAGTAGCCTATTGTGCAAAGGGGAAATTTACATTTGCTCTTCCACTCCATTTTGCCCCTGGCCTTGACCCTCATGGGCACATGACCTCTGGAAGATTGCCCTGATGGCAATGTGGGCCACACCTGCACTAGTTTGTGCGGTTTGGTGGTGGTATTGGGGTGCCCATCCTTACTTACATTCATAGTAGCTAATATCAGCATTGTCTGTGAGACGAGCGATCTGATGCGTCTCAACAAGGTTTATGTCCCACATGCTGCGGTACTCGGTGTCATGTAGGACATCATAGGCGGTCTCTGCGGTGACCCCTGGCATGTCAATCATGCCCTGCAGATGGAAAGAAGAACACTGTCAAAACACCAGAGTAGTGAACAACCTCAGATGGTGTAAAATGGAACAATCTTGCCGAGTGTCTGCTTTCGGTGTGAAAGGTCACAGGTTCAGTCCCTGGCCTCTCCAGGTAAGGCTGGGAATGCCTCCCATCTGAAGCCCCGGAGAGATGCTGCCATTCAGTGTAGACCATACTGAGCTTGATAGACCAACTTGGTCAGTGTTTGAATGGAATATCAACCGGGGAGCTTTGCATACACCACCTTGAACCCTGTCAAGGAAGAAAGAAGGGAAATCATGCTTATATAAATAAAACCTGTTGTAGTGTTTACATGACCACTGGACCAAGGAACGAACCTTGCTTTCAGGAGGTAGAAGCTTCTCAACCTCACCTAGTCAATGAAGTCCACTCTACTGCTTGAATAGTTTGTCCAGCAATTTAGGGAGGCTGTAAAAGCTGGTGAACCCTGGGTGCAAAATGTTCTAAAGCACAGTTACCCAAATTGTGGTTTGTAGGCTTCACTCAGGTGGTCCACACTCTTTGGGATGTCTGCGAAGTACAGCAGATGCAGCAGCTGTGAACAGCAGCTTCTCTGTCATTCTCATAACTAGGTAGTCTCAACTGGCTGGGATGGACCAGAAGCACACCCACATTTCACTCGAAGAAGCTGGGCTGAAAATAGTTCCTTCACCCCTGATCTAAGTAGGCAGGCCAACATCAGAACCTCCAAACATTCAACCACATGAAGCAGCTCAGATCCTGTGCTTAATACCCGAAGCCTATCCTCCATCATCTTCCACCGCCTTTCACAAGGTGCATTTGGTGGGGCACAAGAGCTACAGTAGGTTTAGACAGGGCACTCATCGACTGTCTTTTTCGCCTGCCGAAAGAGGCTCAGCAGGCCTCCTGCATCTAGTTCCAGGGAGGTGGCAAAAACCTTTGTCAATCAGTTGATCTCTATCATCACAATTACAGATCTGCCACTAAATTGCAATCAAGCAAATACAAATTTCACAGTGTGCAAGCGATTATTTGGTATGAGCATCATGGCAAAGAACTAGGACATGTGTACGTGACGTTGCACATTCACAAACCCACTGGAATGAATTGTCAAGAGCTAGTGTGCCTGGTAAGAAGCTTTACTCACAGGGTTGCTGTGTGGATTTTTAAAAAACAAGTTAGTCATGTATACATGCACCCACTGGACCCATTTATCTTCTGCCCCCATCTGGTCCAGTGGGCACATGTATACATGACTAACTTTTTTTAAAAAAATCCACACAGCAACCCTGTGAGGTAGGCTCCACAAATTGTTGAAAGAGCCACCAAGCTCAAGCAGAGAGAAGAACAACAAACCTGTGGTCACCAAATGGGTATTTTAGGGGTGTGTGGAGAGATTTTAACCAGATCTGCCTTGTCTTCATCTGACATTTTAACTCAGGCAGCAAGGAAGTGGGAAGCAGATATCTTTTACACAGTATGGTCCATACTAATTTCCAGCAACCGTCTAGGGGCTGCATGCCAGAAGCAAAAGGGGGCAGCTTTCCTTTGCACAGTGAAAGTCAGAAGTTTTTACATCCATTTAATGTAAACGCAAGAGGCATTATTGCAAGCAAGAGGCATTATTCCGATCAATGACAGGTTCCAGTCAGGAAACAAAACACAGATGTAGGGGGTATGGCCTGGAAAAAGTCTGGGGGCCATATACAGAGGTATTGAGGGCCACATTTAACCCCGTTTCCCTACCATGCCCCCTTCTAGCTGGCTTTTGGAAAAAGTGTGAGAAGCCAACTATTTCCTATTTCCCATCCTTCAAATGCATTAAACCAGAGCCCAGCACTAGTCTGGCATGGTTGCTTTGTAAATCACTGAGTAATTCTCCAACTTCTTCATTGGCTAGCAAATTAACAACCAAACTGAACGTGGGGAGTAACTGCTACATTCTCCACCAATTATTTGAAAAGCTCTTTGGTCTGACATCCCATGTAAAGGAGGTTTCCTGTTGTTGTCACCCAGTTAAAAATGAGAAAGAGACAAACAATGACATCATGGAAGTGGGCAGCCTTTATTTATCTTTTTTCTTTTGGGCTCCATGGTCATCCTCCCGTTGTGCAAGGCTAAAGATGCTGCTCAAGGCTAAAGGGGAAGCAGGCAGCCTGTCCGTTGCTCTTTGGGGCTGGGGGGAGGAATAATATTTTTTTCCTTGATTTCCCCCTCTAAAAACTAGGTGCGTCCTGTGGTCCGGTGCGTCCAATAGAGCGAAAAATACGGTACACTTGTTCATTCTACTTGGCCTACCTTCCCCAGTGCACACCACACAATGTTCACCACAGGCATGAAAATTGTCCTATGATCACTGTAGCTGCCTGCCTGAACACAACAGGAATGCACTTTCAACTGTAAGGCAGTATGGTGTAGTGGTTAGAGTGTCAGACTAGGACATGAGAGACCAGGGTTCAAATCCTCACTCAGCCATGAAGCTCACTAGGTGATCATGGCCCAACCATTGTCTCTCAGCCTAACCTACCTCACAGGGTTGTTGTGAGGGTGAAATGAGGAGCAGAAGAACCATATACACCACCTTGAGATCTTCAGAAGATAAAGGTGTCATATAAACATAATAAATAAATACATTTGAAAAATGCACAAGCTCAATAGGACCGGAATCTGACACTAGTACTCAAAAAAGCTCAGGGCATTTGCTGTGAGTGGGATGAAGTTCAGCAGATATTCTATAATACGCTCTCTCTTCTGGTCTTCTAAAAATCAAGACAAAATAAAAAAATTCCTTCCAGTAGCACCTTAAAGACCAACTGAGTTAGTTCTAGGTATGAGCTTTCGTGTGCATGCACACTTCTTCAGATACACTGAAACAGAAGTCACCGGACCTTTCTATATAGTGAGAAGGTGGGGAGGGGTATTACTCAGAAGGGTGGTGGGAATGGGTGATTGGCAGATAGCTGCGATGAGCCTGTTGACGACTCTTAACGACTGCAATAGGTCTAACAGGAAAAAGCAAGGGGTGAGAAGGTGAAAAATGGCTTTGTCATGTATAATGAGATAAGAATCCAATGTCTTTGTTCAAACCAGGTCTCTCTATAGTTTTAAGTTTGGTGATAAGTTGCAATTCAGCAGCTTCTCTTTCCAGTCTATTTCTGAAATTCCTTTGTAATAGAACAGCTACTTTGAGATCTTGTATAGAATGTCCTGGGAGATTGAAGTGTTCTCCTACTGGTTTTTCTGTCTTGTGGTTCCTGATGTCGGATTTATGTCCGCTTATTCTTTGGACAAACAGGCCAGACCTTACGCCAAAGAATAAACGGACATAAATCCGACATCAGGAACCACAAGACAGAAAAACCAGTAGGAGAACACTTCAGTCTCCCAGGACATTCTATACAAGATCTCAAAGTAGCTGTTCTATTACAAAGGAATTTCAGAAATAGACTGGAAAGAGAAGCTGCTGAATTGCAACTTATCACCAAACTTAAAACTATAGAGAGACCTGGTTTGAACAAAGACATTGGATTCTTATCTCATTATACATGACAAAGCCATTTTTCACCTTCTCACCCCTTGCTTTTTCCTGTTAGACCTATTGCAGTCGTTAAGAGTCGTCAACAGGCTCATCGCAGCTATCTGCCAATCACCCATTCCCACCACCCTTCTGAGTAATACCCCTCCCCACCTTCTCACTATATAGAAAGGTCCGGTGACTTCTGTTTCAGTGTATCTGAAGAAGTGTGCATGCAAACGAAAGCTCATACCTAGAACTAACTCAGTTGGTCTTTAAGGTGCTACTGGAAGGAATTTTTTTATTTTGTTTTGACCATGGCAGACCAACACGGCTACCTATCTGTAACTAAAAATCAAGAGGAGGACTTCTATCAAAGTGTTCTCTAACTGTGAAAGGAGCCAGATGTCTACACCTCTCAGCCTAACTACTTCACAGGGCCTTTTGTGTGGCTGGAAGGAGAAGGGGGAGCAGCCATCCTTTAAAAAGCAGGGATGGGAAACTGTGGCCCTCCAGATATTGTTGGACCAGAACTTCCACCAACCCAGGCCATGTTGGATAAGAGTCCAACAACACCTGGAGGGTTACAGACTCCCCACCTCTGCTTTAAAAGGGCAGCAGGGTTAAAATGCAACAACCAAAAGTTCCATATCACAATTCCAGCAGGCTGAATGTTGCAAGAGAGCACACACTCAGCCAGGGGCACCAGCTCCAGGGGGGCAAGCCGTTTTGGGGCCTCACTATGTTTTGGGGGGTTGGGCTGGTGAGGGCCACTGTCCAAAAAGTGCAAAGGCTCCTTCTCCTCTGAGTGCAGAGTCACCCTCATAAGATGGCACCTCTGCACTCAGCTAAACTCATTTTACTGCTGCTTCATGAGTCCAGGTCTGATCCTCCAGTGCAAATTAAGTCCTAGATACAAGACATTAAGTGATCTTCAGTACACACCCTTGGGACAATCTCCCTAAAAAACATGAAAACAGCCTGCAGGATCAGGTCAATAGGCCAGCATCCTGTTCTCACAGTGACCCAATGGATTCCTTTGGGAAGCACATTGATTCAGGCCATGCATGAATCAATGTCCTACCCTTCAGGGGAGCAGAAAGCAAACCAGCTTCATCTTCTATATAACAGTCCTTCAAATATTTGATGCTATTACATCACTTCTCCAGGATAAGCATACCCAAGTCTTACTTTCTCCTCTATGGACTTGTGTCTCCAAGCCACACTTTGTTTTGCTCTTCATACGAACCTTTCAAAGTTTACAATGGAATTACTGCAGATCCAAGAGATTAGGGCTGTACATGGCCTCTCTGGGATCTGAGTAAGGGCCCAATCCAGCCTGGAACTGATCTGGGGGCCATGCAAAGTCAAGTGGAGATGGGGAAGAAGTACCACACCTCCCCCACACACTGTATGCTTAGTCAGAGTTTTAAACCACGTGTAAGCATCTGGCCAGGGAGGGAAGGCAAGGCATGCAGGTCATAGCTGCCAACTTTTCCCTTTTCTTGCGAGGAATCCTATTCGGAATAAGGGAATTTCCCTTTTAAAAAGGGAAACGTTGGCAGCTATGATGCAGGCTACTTGTGTGTGTCCTTCTCCCCCTCCTCCCTGCCACCAAACCTCTTGTGACAACCCCAGATCACTCCAGGTGGACCCGATTCAGTTTGGTTTCCTACTGAATTCAGTGCACAGCCCTACATGGAAGGCAAAAGCTGAATTAAGCAGCACTTGTGAAAATTGCTATTCTCCTAGAAGAGCAAACAGTGGTGCATCAGCGCATCAGCTACTGGGCTGATGTATCTTTGACACTTGGGCAAGACGTCATGAAACATTGGCATTATTATTGTTTAGTCTCTGCCCGTTATTACATCTGTAAGAGAAGGCAGCTTTCGCAAGCTATGCTAAAGTTCATCGCATCCTGCAATTCAGTTATCAGCTACGCAGGCAGCAGTTGGATTATACATCCTAACTGAAAAATAGTTCCAATCAAGCTTAGCCCCTACCAAGTTTTCTGCCATATTAAACAGCATTCCAGGACCCTCATCTCCATCAATTCCAGATACCAGCCTTCATTTCTCTCTTTGATTAACACCTTTTGGATACACTCTCTCTTTCCTGTTAACAAAGCTGCATACAGGAAGGGTACATGATTTATTTCTTACCAAGGGAGTTGTGTTTTCCTGTTTGTCACTCCTGAGTGCCTGCAAAAAGGTACTGTTTTTGTTGAGCCTTTTTCAGATGTCAATGATGTTGGCTGCTGCTAACTATGCTGCTGAAGTTCTTTCCTGCTGGTGTTGGGGGTTGCTTTGTGTATTTTTATGGGGTTTGTTACCTGGGCTCTTAAATATGTTGTGCATTGCCCAGAGTCTTCTTTTTTTAATCTTTAACAAGAGAGTACCCAGTTTTAAAAATAATAATACGTATGTGGTTCTCCTCCCTGCCCCCACTTTAACACAACAAAATTCCTGTGATGCAACAGGTGAGCTTCATGGCCAGGTGGAGACTTGAACCAGGACCCAAGACCGCATACCCCTGGCCTTCCAGATGTCGCTGGGCTCCAGCTTTCATCACCCCAGCTAACCAATGATCCAGGATGATGGAGTCCAGAACATCTGGAAGGTCACAAGTTTTCCATCCTTGTTGTTACCATGTACAGTGGTACCTCGGGTTAAGTACTTAATTTGTTCTGGAGGTCTGTTCTTAACCTGAAACTGTTCTTAACCTGAAGAACCACTTTAGCTAATGGGGCTTCCTGCTGCTGCTGTGCTGCCGGAGCACGATTTCTGTTCTCATCCTGAAGCAAAGTTCTTAACCTGAAGCACTATTTCTGGGTTAGCGGAGTCTGTAACCTGAAGGGTATGTAACCTGAAGCATATGTAAGCCGAGGTACCACTGTATGCACACTGCAAGCTAGGTGACCTCAGGCCCTGGCCGCACACTCTTCTTCCCAGGGCTGACCCCCTCACTGGCCACACTTCACATCTTGGGTGTTTCCTGCATGAATGGGGTGTGCCTTGGAATTGAGATGATGGTGCCTCTTGGTTGTGTGAATGGAGAACAGAGAAAGCAACGTGAGCTATTCTACAGCACCATTGCTCTACCCACTTTTGCCTCTGCCTCCACCTGGCACTGGCATGTGGACCTCAAAAGGTTTCCTGGGTTGAAAAAGATTCCCCACTCTTGACCAGCTCTCAAATGGTGACACATCCTCAGAGTCAACTCCTGAACCCAAATAACTCCCAGGAACGTTGGAAAAAGCCTGTGGCATTCAACAAACAGCGCTGCAAAAGCTTATGTACATTTAAGCATTATATGACTTTAATCAAGACTCAGTCACTTTTCAGCCCTGCTGAATTAAGGACATGTTTTTATTACTTTTTAAAGTAATGATTTATAGCCTGTTCCCCCTCCCCCTCCCAGCATGCGTTTAAACGAAAGATGACGCAGAAAAAGCTACAAGGAAAGTGCATACATATAGAACTACTGCCAATAAAAAATAAAATAAAGAAAGCTTAATAAATATCTGGGGGTTGGGCTAGATGACCCTCATGGTCCCTTCCAACTCAATAAGTCTGTGATTCTGTGAAATGTGTCCACACCATTGCTGCAGGGAGAAATCACCAAAGGCCAAAGAAAGGAAGTTTCTCTTGTTGCAACCAGTAAAAACCTAAGAGTACTTAATCTTGACTGGATCAAGCTCTTCCCCACCTCCTGCTCTAGTTGCTCCAAACCCAGACAATTTGTGTCCACTTAACTCAATGTTGTCCACACTGATGAGCAGCGAGTTGCCAGAGTTTCTAGAGATGCTGAGGATTGAACCTAAAACCAGTGCTTTTTTTCTGGGGGTACGCAGGGACATGAATACCCCTAAACATTTTGTGAACTTAACTTTGGCCTCATTGAGGGGCATTATTTCAATACGAGAAGGAAAATAAGAGTACCCTAAACATTTTATTAGGGGAAAAAAGCACTGCCTAAAACCTTCTGCATGCAAAGCAAATTCTCTACCATTGAACTGTGGCTCTTCCCTACTAGAATTTTGGTTGCTGGTCTACACCCAAATTATAACAGACTTACAGCAGAATTAAAATATATTTACCAACGAACCTGGAAACTCAAGTGAGGCTGTGTAAACACCATACATTCAAACCACGCTTCCCCCACCTTCAAAGTAATTCCGGGAACTGTAGTTTGTTAAGGGTGCTGGGAGCTGCGGATTTGTGAAAGGAAAATTACAATTCCTGGGATTCTAGAGTTTTCGTTTTGAGACGGGTGGAGTGTGCTTTAAATAAATTGTGGGAAGTAGTTTGTGCAAAATGGCTCAGCTAGATACCACGCAATTTTTTTTTTATTTTTTTGTGGTGGTGCGGAGGAGCTCCGCAGGGAGAAATTTAACTATTTCCTCCCTGCTGCAGGTCAATCACACTTCTAAGGCTTTGGGCATTTCATATATAAATCAAGATTGCACCTCCGAAACTCCTTCTTCCCAATTCTTAAAAAGTGCAAGAACCCCGTATTTAAAAACTTCTCTCTCTCTCTCTCTCTCTCTCTCTCTCTGCACCGGCCAGCACCTGCCGGCCAATGCGCACCTCTTTCCCGACGGTCCGCAGTCCCGTATTTTAACATTCACATGTGGCGCAGAGATTGCACCTCCGAAACCCCTTCTTCCCAATTCTTAAAAGGTGCAAGAACCCCGTACTAAAAAACTTCTCTCTCTCTCTGCACCCGCCAGCACCCGCCGGCCAATGCGCACCTCTTTCCCGACGGTCCGCAGTCACGTATTTTAACATTCACATGTGGCGCAGAGATTGCACCTCCGAAACCCCTTCTTCCCAATTCTTAAAAGGTGCAAGAACCCCGTACTAAAAAACTTCTCTCCGTCTCTCTCTCTCTCTCTCTCTCTCTCTGCGCCGGCCAGCACCTGCCGGCCAATGCGCACCTCTTTCCCGACGGTCCGCAGTCACGTATTTTAAAATTCACATGTGGCGCAGAGATTGCACCTCCGAAACTCCTTCTTCCCAATTCTTAAAAGGTTTAAGAACACCGTACTAAAAAACTTCTCTCTCTCTCTGCACCCGCCAGCACCCGCCGGCCAATGCGCACCTCTTTCCCGACGGTCCGCAGTCACGTATTTTAACATTCACATGTGGCGCAGAGATTGCACCTCCGAAACCCCTTCTTCCCAATTCTTAAAAGGTGCAAGAACCCCGTACTAAAAAACTTCTCTCCGTCTCTCTCTCTCTCTCTCTCTCTCTCTCTCTCTCTGCGCCGGCCAGCACCTGCCGGCCAATGCGCACCTCTTTCCCGACGGTCCGCAGTCACGTATTTTAAAATTCACATGTGGCGCAGAGATTGCACCTCCGAAACTCCTTCTTCCCAATTCTTAAAAGGTTTAAGAACACCGTACTAAAAAACTTCTCTCTCTCTCTGCACCCGCCAGCACCCGCCGGCCAATGCGCACCTCTTTCCCGACGGTCCGCAGTCACGTATTTTAATATTCACATGTGGCGCAAAGAGGTAGAAGAGGGGCAGGGGGGAGAGAGAAAAGAACTCCACTCCCGGGACCAGGAGCCTCCGTCCGCTCCCTGTCCCGAATCGTTCCTTCCATACCCAACTCCGTGTCCACCCTACCTTGAGGCGGTACACCGCCAGGTCCGCATGAGGAACCACCTGCTCCCAGACGGAGACCCCAGAGCGGTCGTACCAGCTCAGCCACCCGTCTTGCGACTCGCATTCCGCCACGAAATCCCGAAAGGCTGCATCGTCCGGGAGGGTCACGGGCTCCATCCTGCCTAAACAGAACGGGAAAAAAGAACAGGTGGCGGCGGTGGCGCGGCAGGTAGGGGTCCCCCCATCCCCAGCTAAGCCAAGGCCCCTCCCGGCTCCCCGCTCCCCTCCACTCACCTGCGTTCACAATGGTCAAGCGTTACTACTGCGCCTTCGGGGAGTGTGTCCCGTCCAGAAGTAGTCGCAAGCAAAGTCGCGGCAAGAAAGAGAAGAACCCTCGGAGTCGCGGATATGTGAGCGGCTCTAAATTGCTTTTCGCGGGCGCTGATTGGCCGGGGCCGGCAACCGGTCCCCTTTCCCAACGCTGCTATTGGACGAAGGTGGCCGGCTTGCTCGGAGCGCTCCGTGTCCAGCTAGCGATTGGCGAAGTTGGGTCGGCTTGTTTAGACTACTTGTTTTATTTATTTAACTTTCAATCGGCACCGTTTTATTGCACTTTTGCAGCCGAGGCCTTGGAGCGTCAAACAAGCTGACTTGTCAAGAGAGGAAGAGGAGGGGGGAGAAAATATGAATAAGGGGAAAGGGCAGCAGCGCAGCAGCAAGAAATCTAACACAAAACTTAAAAGTGCGGTGAAGAGCTTTAAAATGGGGGTGGGGAGGAATCATCGTTTACATTATTCAAAAAAACACACAAAAAAGCCAGCACCCACCACCCCTCAATAAATTCGTTTCCTTCGTTATCATTAGTCTATGCTTAGGATAATATTTTATTCTCTTGTTAATTACGCTGTTTTAAATGTGTATTTTATATTTGACTTCACTTAGCAGTTTGGGGTTTTTTTTGGAAATGTTTAATATTTTTGTTGTTAACTTTGTGTTAAATATGTATTCTGTAGTTGACCTTCTTTGTAACGTTTTATTTCGAAATCTTTAAGCTAATACTTTAGTTTTCTATTAATTACGTTTCTTTGACTGTATACTCTATATTTGACTTTCTTCAGAAATGTTTGGTTCTGGACTGTTTTATTGATGTTTTAATATGCTGTATACTGCTTTGAGATTTTTCTTAAAAATATAAAGCGGTATAGAAATGAAATTAATAATAAATAAATAAATATTTGTTGAATTTGTCAGTAGCTTTACTTTGCTCTGGGCAATCCAAAGTGATTTACAACCCAACAAACAGGCGATAAACCCCTAGATTAAAACCAAGAGGAAAGAGAAATACATTAAAAGCGTGCATGCACACACACACGTCTAAAAGGACACGGGTAGTTAAAGGATAAAGGCCTGGTTCTATTGGAGAAATTTTGCCTGGGACCTAAATATATGCAACGAAGGCATCAGAAGTGTCTCCCTAGGGAGAGCATTCTGCAAGTAGAGCGGCCTGGGGTGATGATCACATGTCTGGGTTGGGTCACATGGGGAGAGGTAAAATTTTATCATTGTGTATTGGGTTTCTCCCATGTAAATTTTATCATCAAGATAGCTCACCAGGTTCTCTTTAACCAATCAGTTATGGTGGGGGAGGGTCCTTCATTTTTTCCATTTTCGTGCAATATACTGTTTTGCCACTGTTAGCAGTGTACTGTACTAATCAGTTGTATCAAAAGCAGAGTCGTTTTAGGATTTATTTGAAGATTGTAGCCTGTACTTGTTTGTATGGGTACTTCTGTCCTGAAAGGTGTGTGTGTGTGTGTGTGTGTGTGTGTGTGTGTGTGTTTACAACTCCAGCAGATATGTACTAATCTATCTTAATTCTGCTATACCTCCAACAATGCATGTTTCAGCCAAAGATATCACTAATGTTGTGCAGAACTAAGTACCATTGGAAATTTGTCTTAAGATAATTCTCCTTCATGCTCACACTAATAAACTTTTCTCCAGTATTTTTTAAATGCCCATGTCCATTCTGTTTCAAAGATTGTTGACCCAATATTTGCTAAGTCCTGTTCAAATGAAAGACAGATAATTTTGCATTTATCAAAAATATTAAATAGATATTTGTTATTACTTAAGTTTTATAATTTTGCTCAAAAGTCTTTAATGTGGTAACCTGATTATTTAGCTTTGAACTGTTATCCTATATGTCTCAGCTGGAAAATAATTATAGTGGGCATACTTGATTATTATTGCTGCCTGTTCATATGAAATAATTTGATGCTGGCACAAATCAGCTGCTATAGTTTAACAAATTGTTCAATTTTTAAAAAACCATACATTGTCAAAATTGGTTGTCTGCAAAACCATTTCCAAGGTCCCTGGAGAAAATGCTGGAAATACTATTTTTGAATAAAGACACCATAGAAATAGCTTATATTTTAACCCACCCAAGAAAGTTGTAGGGTCTGCCACTTTTTAGTATCTTCATCTTTTTGTGTGCTTATGTTTCTGCAATTATGATTGACAGTTGTTTATGAATCTGGTTCCTAAGTACTCTGTTGGGCTATTTTTAAATTGAAACCCAAAATCTTTGTAGAAGGTATTTATCAATTGAGTTGCCAATATTTATTCCGAAACCAATTGATTTAGTAGTATGGATCTTGTAACCGGATGCTTTCCCAAAGGCCATGTTTTTTTGTATTGATGTTTCTGGTTTTGTAAAAGATACAGTGGTACCTCAGGTTAAGTACTTAATTCGTTCCGGAGGTCCGTTCTTAACCTGAAACTGCTCTTAACCTGAAGCACCACTTTAGCTAATGGGGCCTCCTGCTGCTGCCGCACCGCCGGAGCCTGATTTCTGTTCTTATTCTGAAGCAAAGTTCTTAACCTGAAGCACTATTTCTGGGTTAGTGGAGTCTGTAACCTGAAGTGTATGTAACCTGAAGCGTATGTAACCCGAGGTACCACTGTAATGCTATTATCATCTGCATACAGTGAAATTTTAAATTCTTGCAAGCCAAAGTTAATTCCATTGGTTCATAACAAACTTGCTAATGGGACTAAAAAATTGAGAACAAAGCAGAGATAATGTGGACCCTTGGCATCTGCCATGCTGGATTCTTAATGGCATTGATAATTAATTGTTAACAAAAACATTTGCTGTTGAGTCCTTATATGGGAAATCAATCCATCCTTTAAATCTCCAACTGAGATTCGTATCTTGAAGAGTTCTTGCTATAAAAGGCTTTTCTGCCCTTTCAAAAAAAAAAAAAAAAAGTGAGTTGAGGTGAGGGGACCAAAGCCCCCCTTTCTTCATGAAATTTACCCACCCACCCCAAATTTAAGCAAAAGTACTGTATTTTTCGCCCGATTGGGCGCACCGGCCCATAGAGCTCACCTAGTTTTTTTTGGGGGGGGGGAATAAAGGGAAAAAAATTATTTCCCCCCCCCCCAGCCCCCAGAACAGGCAGCACTCCGCAAGCCGTGGGAGCCCAGCGTGAAGTCGCTTCAGAGAAAGCCTGCATTCGTCCCATAGGACGCACACACATTTCCCCTTCATTTTTGGAGGGGAAAAAATGCGTCCTATAGGGCGAAAAATACGGTAAACTTCCCTAAACAGGACTGCCTTTAGATGTCTTCTAAAAGTCAGATAGTTGTGTATTTCCTTGATGGGAGGGCGTTCCTCAGGGTGGGAGCCACTACAGAGAAGGCCCTCTGCCTAGTTCCCTGTAACCCCACTTCTTGCAGTGGGGGAACCACCAGAAGGCCCTCGGTGCTGGACCTCAGTGTATGGGCTGATCAATGGTATAAAAATAGCCAGCCCTTTCATTAAAAGAAGTCAATTACTAAAGTTTCTGTTGGAACAAAAAAGTCTTCACCTGCCAGCAGAAGGACAGCAAGGAGGGAGCCAATCTAGCTTCTCTAGGGAGGGAGTTCCAAAGTTGGGGAGCAGCCACTGAGAAGGCCCTCTCCCATGTCCCTACCAAGTGTGCCTGTGAAAGTGGTGGGACTGAGAGAAGGGCCTCTCCTAAAAATCTCAGAACCCGAGCAGGTTCTTGTGAGGAAATATGGGCTTTCAGATAGCTTGGACCTAAGATGCTTGAAGAGTAATTCCTGCTTGCACATGATTGTGAAAGCAGAGGGAAAGGAAACTTTAGAAGGGAAGGTGGGGGCAACTCAGTGAGAGCTAGAATATATACATACAGCAACCTTTAACAACAGCAGGCAGTCACAGGTGATAAAACTCTTCTTTGGAATGTCACCCTGAAAAAGGCTTACCTGGAGACCTTATTACTATCATTAAGGCAACAGGCAAAAACATATCTGTTTTCCCAAGCTCCTTAAGAACTGCTAAGGTAAGCATTTGACAGGTTTGATTTTACCATTTATTTAAATAGGCTGTTGCTATTTGAGGTTTGCATTTTAATTTGCAGTATGCATGTACTGTATGTACAGTCATACCTCGGGTTAAATATGCTTCAGGTTGAGTGCTTTCGGGTTGCGCTCTGCGGCGACCCAGAAGTAACGGAACACATTACTTCCGGGTTTTGCTGATTGTGCATGCGCAGACGGTCAAAATGACGTCATGTGCATGTGCGGAAGCAGCAAATTGCAACCCGTGCACGCATAGATGTGCAGGCGTGGGTTACGTTCGCTTCAGGATGCGAATGGGGATCTGGAACAGATCCCATTTGTATCCAGAGATACCACTGTATTTGAATTGTACTTCTTGTTCATTCCTATCGTATACAGAGTCGTACCTAGGGTCACTTGCACCCTTAGCAATGAGTTATATTGGCATTCCACTCCCCAAAACAATTAAAAGCAGTTAACCACAATAGCCACATTAGAATTTTCTACATTTTACACAAACTAAGTACTCAAAGCATCCAAAGGAAGGGCGACGAGAGATGGGTGAAAAAATTCACACACCTTTGTGCTGCGATGCAAGGACGGCAGGAAGTTTCTCCTCTATTTGATATTGCTGCAACAGTGGCACACATATCTACATCATTTCTGGATATGGGTGGTATTATTTAACTATTATTATTAATTATTAATTATTCTTCTTATTATTATTTGATTATTTCCTGGCACCGCACGTATACGCAGTCACATGAGAGTCAATTGAACACAAATGGTGGGGAGGGGTTTGCCTCTACTCTCGCTTCTTTTCTGCAACAGGTTTAAACTATGCTTGGTTAAGCTTTTTTAAAAAATTGGTGGATCTGCCCAAATAAACTGATCAGCTGAATTGCAAATGTACATTAAATTCTGTTCCACAGTAAGCAAAGCGTGTCGAGTGCTAGCTAATCTGTCATTAAGGTAAGCCTTACTTGACCCCTGGTTCACGATTTCTCAAATCGTTCACCAGTTCCTTGTCTCCCGAACAATGACCATGTCAGGTATCCATTCCACTGGGTTTCTGATGCATCACCTGGAGAGGAAGAAGAGCACGAGCTCTTTCTCACCTTTGGTACTGCAATAGAAAAAACTGAGCCTGGTGCAGTAGAAAAGACTGAGCTATCTCTGCCTGCTTGCTCATCCTCTCTATCAGCAGTGTAGAGAATTAGATCATCAAGGCCACTCAGAGAACACACAAGTGAGTGAAAGGGTATTTCCTTGATGTAAGAGCAGCTTGTGACCATGGAGCAAAAACGGTTGAGCCTGGCTGTGTGGCAGAAGGGAAGTACAAGGCTCCGATTCCTCTCATGCCCTTTCTCAATCTTTGCACTTTGCAGTCCATGGGACTCTCAAGAGTCTCCTCCAGCACCATAATTCAAAAGCATCAATTCTTCAGTGATCAGCCTTCTTTATGGTCCAGCTCTCACTTCCATCTCCAAAGTGTCCAGCTCCAAAGAGTAGCTCATGGTTACTAAGGAACATAACCATGAGCCAGGGTTCAGAAGGCATACAAAGTGACCCCTTGGCAGAGCTTAATATGGGAGCCAAAAGTGAGGAACAAAAGTGAACTTCTTTCAGAGCCCCCACACATGTGGTCCTAGTAAGTTTATTGATACTTAATGGGTCCAATTGGCTTCCAGAGAGTGGTAGGGGTTGTTTTATCCCAAGTTGATGGCCTTTCAGCTGATTCCCTGGTGGCCTCTGTGAGGGAACATTCCCAGACCCACTGAAAGAGGCGGTCATTAAACTGCTTCTTTAAAAAAAATCTTTAGACCCGGCCAATATGACCAACTATCGCCTAGTCTCAAATCTTCCATTCTTGGGCAAGGTGATTGAGTGCGTGGTTGCTGAACAACTCCAGGCACGCCTGGAGGATGCGGACCATTTGGGTCCCTTCCAATCAGGATTCAGGCCTCATCATGGGACTGAAACTGCCTTGGTCGCGCTGGTTGATGATTTCTGGCGGGCTAGGGACAAAGGTGAGAGTTGTTTCCTAGTTCTGCTGGATCTCTCAGCGGCCCTTGATACAATCGACCATAACATCCTTCTGGACCGTCTAGAGGGGCTGGGAGCTGGGGGCACTGTTATACGGTGGTTCCACTCCTTTCTCCTGGGCCATGTCTAGAAAGTAGGGTTGGGGGATGAGTGTTCAGACCCCTGGGCTCTCACTTGTGGGGTGCCTCAGGGTTCCGTCCTCTCCCTCATGCTTTTTAATATCTATATGAAGCCATTGGGAGAGATCATCAGGGGGTTTGGACTGGGTGTTCATCAGTATGCAGATGACACCCAGCTCTACCTCTCCTTTAAATCAGAAGCAGTGAAGGCAGTGAAGGTCCTGTGTGAGTGCCTGGAGGTGGTTGGAGGATAGATAGCGGCTAACAGATTGAGGTTGAATCCTGACAAGACAGAAGTACTGTTTTTGGGGGACAGGGAGCGGGCGGGTGTGGGGGATTCCTTGGTCCTGAATGGGGTAGCTGTGCCCCTGAAGGACCAGGTGCGCAGCCTGGAAGTCATCTTGGACTCACAGCTGTCCATGGAGGCACAGGTCAAATCTGTGTCCAGGGCAGCTGTCTACCAGCTCCACCTGGTACGCAGGCTAAGACCCTACCTGCCCACAGACTGTCTCGCCAGAGTGGTGCATGCTCTAGTTATCTCCCACTTGGATTACTGCAATGCACTCTACGTGGGGCTACCTTTGAAGGTGACCCGGAAACTGCAATTAATCCAGAATGCGGCAGCTAGACTGGTGACTGGGAGTGGTTGCCGGGACCACATAACACCGGTCCTGAGAGATCTGCATTGGCTCCCAGTACGTTTCCAAGCACAATTTAAAGCCCTAAACTGCCTCGGTCCTGTATACCTGAAGGAGCGTCTCCACCCCCATCGTTCAGCCCGGACACTGAGGTCCAGCACCGAGGGCCTTCTGGCAGTTCCCTCATTGCGAGAAGTGAGGTTACAGGAAACCAGACAGAGGGCCTTCTCGGTAGTGGCACCCACCCTGTGGAACACCCTCCCTTTAGATGTGAAGGAAATAAGCATCTATCCTATCTTTAAAATGCATCTGAAGGCAGCTCTTTTTAGGGAAGTTTTAAATATTTAATGCTGTACTGTTTTTAACATTTGATTGGGAGCCTCCCAGAGTGGCTGGGGAAACTCAGCCATATGGGCGGGGTATAAATAATACAATTGTTGTTGCTGTTGTTTTACCATATTGCATGGACCAGGCTATTGGGAACCAACATAGTAGGTGTGGTGTCTAATGATTCACATATAGATATCAGTATATGTATAAACTAGCTGAACTCTTTTTATATTCATATTGGCAGAACCTGGGAATAATGGACACATAATCTCTGTAGATCTTCCATAAAGAGATTCCAATATTCTTTCTTGCAGAGATGGACATAGCCATGTAATGGTGTACTCCCTCAGGTTTGACAGCCGAGGGATGGTTCTCACAAATATGGTTGATAGCCCTATCCCAGAAAATGTCAAATTCGGTTGGCCAAAAGGAAAACCAATCCTCACAATTTTTATAACTTATGGCAACATTCATGGAATATATGCAGTGAGGGGACAGTATGCATAACCACTGAAATCCCATGGCAATATATATATTAAAACACAGGTCAATGATTTGAGCCTCACAAATGGTGTAGCTGATACGTTGTATGTTGTACAACATTTCGACATCAGTCCTGCAAGAAATCTGCAAAATAACAAAACAGGTATCAGAATCAACTCCAGAACTAGTCCCAGTAAATATCTACCAAGGCAACAATGCACACTCACATTACAAAGAACTCATAAGCCACTTATTCTTAGCAGCTAGGAGTGTCTTAACTAGATATTGGAAGAACCTGTCAGGAGTCGACATTGACCACTGGTACCAAAACCATATGGGAAATAGCCCTACTAGAAAAGCTAACCAGCAAATTGAAATTAGCACGGGGACAAACAGAAGAGGATGCCTTCACCCTGGTGTGGCTCCCCTTTATTACATACTGTATACAGCCCAAACAAGACAATGACCTAACTCTACCGACAGCATACAAATAAATATGGCTAATTTGACCCAATAATCCCCACCCCCTCACAAACAAGACTCACTGCAATCAACTGGATGCAACAAACCATGCTGTGGGCCCTCCAGCCAATTGCACTGCCAACATACATACATACATACATGCATATGTACATAAACTATTCATGTGACGCTGCCTCATAATGCCTATGACAGCAGTGTCTCACATTGAATGTAAATGACCTGTGGAAAGGACTCTATGAATTGAAAACAGAGGTGTTATATGTATTCATGGAAAACTTTCAATAAAACAAATTTAAATATAAAAATAGAATAAAACTTGAAAATTAACTAATCTGTGTAAAACTAATGTGTGTAAAGCCATAAAACAGTTACACAATCCTATCAGGTAAAGTTGTGTGCAGGCAAACTAATGGTGTGACCAGGAAATAAGTGCCTACTTAAACAAATGTTTTAAGTTTGAAGCTAAAAGACAGTGCAACAGAAAAAGCTCCACTTTTATGTTTTAATTGCACTTACCCAACAGGAAAAAGAAAAAGAAAACAAAACCTCCAAGGCAAGGCTTGGGTGATAAGAATGATTGGAAAGCTACAAGTTGGTTTCCCCAGTTGCCCAAAGCAACCTTCCAGACCAAAGGGGAATGAATGTAAACAGGGGAATGCCACTTTTTCTGCAATCCTCACACAATCTCCCTAGCTTAAAGCTATATTAAAAAACAGCAAAAGAGGGGCAGGTTAAACCAGTCACTCTTGCAGAGCTATGAATTACTGTATCTCCTGTGAAAGTGCAAACCCACACATCAAACTGTTTATTTAGAGAGCCCCGCCCTTTTTAAACAGTTGTCAAAATAAAAATAAAAACCCACACAAAGTAATCTTTAGGAATATATGAGGTTACAGACTCTGCTTAGGTGGAGGACCAAGAAGTACCTATCTGTGCATTAAGGACAAAGAGAGGTGTTAGTTTCTGAAAAGTGCCTCCAAGCACTGATCCTTTGGGCTGTTTTGAGAAATATCTGCTATCTAAATCTCCCTGTCCAGACTAGGTGTCAGAAATATGATGGATCAGTGAAGGGTTGGGAAACCTGAGGCCCAGGGGTCAAATGTAGCTGTTACACAGGCTGTTATGTGGCCCTCATAACTCTCACCTGGGCATGTCCCTCACTGACTTGTCTTGGCATTCTAAGTGTTGCTGGCTTGGATGTGTCCTGGTTTGAACTCCCAATAACTTCTGCTTGTCTGGATGGACTGAGAGGTGTGTGAATGCATGCAGAAAGCTCACTGTACACAGGTAAAACTTGCATTTGCTGCCCCGCCCACTTTTGCCCTGTCTTGCCCATCACCGGCAATGTGGCTTCCCAGAAGAGTGTCCAGGTCAATTCTGTGTCCAGGGCAGCTGACTACCAGCTCCATCTGGTACGCAGGCTGAGACCCTATCAGCCCGTGAACTGTCTCGCCAGTGGTGCATGCTCTAGTTATCTCCCGCTTGGACTGCTGCAATGCGCTCTACGTGGGGCTACCTTTGAAGGTGACGCGGAAACTACAACTAATCTAGAATGCAGCAGCTAGACTGATGACTGGGAGTGACCACTGAGACCATGTAACACTGGTCTTGAAAGACCTACATTGGTTCCCAGTATGTTTTTGAGCACAATTCAAAGTGTTGGTACTGACTTTTAAAGCCCTAAACGGCCTCGGCACTGTACATCTAAAAGGAGCATCCCCACCCCATCGTTCAGCCTGGACACTGAGGTCCAGTGCCAAGGGCCTTCTGGTGGTTCCCTCACTGTAGGAAGCGAGGTTACAGGGAACCAGGCAGAGGGTCTTCTCGTTAGTGGCACCCTCCCTGTGGAACGCCCTACCATCAGATGTCAAGGAAATAAACCACCACCTGACTTTTAGAAGACATCTGAAGGCCATACTGTTTAGGGAAGTTCTTAATGCTTGATGTTGTATTGTGTTTTTAATGTTCTTTTGGGAGCTGCTCAGAGTGGCCAGGGAAACCCAGCCAGATGAGTGGGGTAATATAACAACAACAACAACAAACAACAAACATGGTCCATTGATTGAAAACAGTTGCCCATCCCTGAATTAGTGGGATGCTGTTAAGCCTGGATAGAGAACCAGGAACGCCAAGGCTTCGCAACAGATATCTGTAACTGTCCTGCCCCACCAGTTTCTCTTTCCCAACACACTAGAGGGACAGCTCTAGTGTGCAGCTGGAATCTGGTCTCAAGACTCTTCAGAAGTATGAAACACTAGTTTTGAGTATAAAAAGGCACCAATGCAGGCACTTCCTTTTAAACAGCCAATATATTTTGGGTGGGGAGGTGGGAAAACAGACAAAGAGTGTGTTTATGGTACAAGAGCAGAATTTTGTGATGGGTACAGATTTTCGTGATCCATAAAAGTCAATTGTTCACACGTACCAAAGGTTTACCAGCTAGGTTGTTAGCCCTTACGGCTGCATGTCAAGCCTTCAAAGTATAAGGCTTGTTTCTGGTGAACCTCAGTAGTTTGGGAGGTGGGGAGAGCCAAATAAAAGCACCCAGTGAGTACTTAAGCCCTACGCATAACTTCATATGGAAGATTTGTGGATAAAGAGGTTAGAGTCTTTCCTTAAAAAACAACATCACAATGACACGACTGTGGTGAAATTAACTTTATTTAGTGTGATACACAGCTGTAGTCTGACAGTCAGTATTCATATTTTTAGAGTCACTTGCTTGGCTAACAGCTAGAAGACAGCAGAGCCAGAGACAGACACTCAAATATTATACACATCCACAGAGAAGGCAGTCAGAAAATGAACTATGCTGTTCACCTTGTGTGTCCCCTCCCCACCTGCCCAACCAACCCCATCCCTCCCCACAAAACATTTAAGTATTTTGTTTTAAAATCCCTATTCTCTGGGAAATACACAGGTTTCTAGTGTGTCTTGAGAGAACACAACAACAGCAGTGACAGGACTGGGCTGCCAGTGAGAAAGGGAGAGTGGCAGCAGTTTAACTGCAGAGAGAGAAACAAGTCACACTGACAGGACATCAGCAATTTCCACACAACAGGGAGTATATATACACAGGATGAGTAGAGGCCTCTACAGTGCCATTTGCTTTCAGAACTGATGGGGCCAAAGTTGTGGGCTTATCTATTCTGCTGGAGAGGCTACTGAGGAGCAGGAGAAGGGGTGTGTGTGTGTGTGTGTAATCTGTGCAAGAGGTTCCTGTACTCAGCTAAAAGGGTGTAAGAGAATGATGGGGAAACCCAAAGCATCATAGAAGTAGCAGATTCTGAGAAGGTTTGCTTTCAGTGACCAGTCACAGATAAGATTGAGATGAGGACTGTTAAGTTTCACAAAAAAGCCTGACAGATAAATTAAATGCACTTAGCCATTCCAAGCTTTCAAGATGCAGTAAGTGCTGATTTTCTTCCACAAATAAATCAAGACTTTAGCAAGCTGAGTCCTTAGCTTCAAGGCCAAAGGGCGATGTCATATGCTCATTAAGCTCTAAATTTCATATGCAAGATGGGGCAAGGAGCCATGTGTCCATTATGATGCATACAAAGGCCCAATACCACAATCCTTCTATGTCGAAAAGGAGATAGTAGATTGCAGAAACATTTGACTGATGCAGACAGTGACCCAGTTCGCATATAATAGGAAGCCAACCTCTACTGTAGTCAAATGAGCAAATGTGTGGATTCATGGCCACTTTGCTCCTTCTCCAATCTTGCTGCTGGGATAGCTCTTAATCTCAGGGTTCAAGATCATGGGTTCAAGCCCCACTTTGGGCAAAAGATTCCAGTATTGCAGGGGGTTAGACTAGAAGACCCTCATGGTCCCTTCAAACCCTACAATTCTATGAAGCCATGGTTTGGCTTTTGTTGTATCCAAGCCCAGGCCACTGGTTTATTTTGTCCAGACAATGGTTTACCCACCTGTAGATCGTCTGTGAGAGATAAACCACAAGCCTAGTTTCAGATGTTAACATTAAGCCAAATTATGGCTTAGCTCAAAGCAGTGCAGTGGGCAGCAGGGCCAGAGGAGCAACCTAGTGGCTGGGATCTTCTGTCTGGGAACCTGCACTTTTTATTAAGTGTAACATGCAACCTGGGCTGTTAAGCTGCACATGCAAACTTGCATTCCACCATGTACATCAGACTGCCAAGCATGAGAACCAGACTTAAGTACTATGAATACTCAGAAAAGGTAACTACCATCATCATGGCAGCACAGCTCAGTGAAAATAAACTACAGGGGATAAACTTGTGTATACTTGTGGAAAGCCTGGTTTTCTTTTGTTACATAAGGGCATGTGGGTGTCCCTGCCGAAGGAGTCATGTTTAGGAGAAATTATTAAACACATACAACCCCCTGCCCCACCCTAGTGATAGTAGAAATTAAGGGTATTCTCCCTTTTGTGGGGAGCAAATTATGTAGAACTTGACAGGTACTTTTGCTGTTGCAACAAAACACTTTAATAAAAACCTTAAAAATTCAACAGATAAAGCTTTTCCATTATGCTGCATTATCTGAAGGGATAATGCTGTACCGGTTGAATTTCACTCAGCTTACAAGGACAGGAGCCTCTGCTGAAAACAGGGCTGGCAACTCAATTAAGCTAGGAATGTGGAGGGAGGGGGGGAGCAAAGCAAAATAGGGATGGAACATATGCTGCTCTTGCTCTTTACCATCCCTCACTCATTTCTAAGAATATAAATTTGGTTTATGGAAGTGTTCACAGGTTATGTTCAGAAGCAACTCCAGCAAAGAGGACCCATATCACTTGCGTACACAAGCCTGGCACGAAAAACTATTGGAGTAAGCATATGACTAGGGCAAGGATAGTGAGCATGGTACCCTCCAGATTTTGTTCAACTCCCATCAGCCAATGGCCAGGAACAATGGAGTTGCAATCCCCATATCTGGAGGGTACCATGATCTGGGGATTATTATTTGGACAAAACCTCAGACCAAAACAAAATGGTCCAAAGTACCATCAGAAACAATTACCCAAATTAAAGTCATTTACTGCGACCAGTCTCCCAGGTCTGCATGTTAGGGTGGCTTGCACCCAATAAATGGGGTTGCATTTGTGATAAATCATAAGTTCAGAGGTCTATAGTTCAAAAGTTTTTATCCTCTGAAAAAGTATGATGCACAGGTGCCTCTTGTGCAGAGCAAGCCAAGCATAAAAAAAGATTTAAAGGCTATTGCACTGTGAATTAAGTAAAAATGGAACAGCCCTAATATGTGTGGAGTTTAAAAACTGGTCAATAGCAAGATTTGGGGTGGTCGGGGAGAGAATTAGACCAAAATTGGACCAATTCACGGAGAAGTGCTATGCCACTTACATTTAGGCTTTAAATGCTACTCTGGCCCAGTGAAATAAAATAAAATAAATTCAGATAAGGGTCTTTCTCATAGCTAGGCACTGTCTCTCCTGATGGGAGAGTGTACTGCCGATAGACATCTGTAAAAAATGGCAATAGAGCCATGAAGCATAAAAGGTAACTGTAAAGTACTTTGCATATTTAAAATGACACATACATTTACAGAAATAGCAGCACTGGACCAAGTCTAGTCTGCAAATCCCTGTTTTAATCTAGCTAGCAACTGTAGAGTTTACAGCTCAGCTAGAAACAGATCTTGTTTAGTCCTTGAGAATAAATCCCCAGTCCATCACTTTGCTGCAGCCAGACTTCCCACATAAGGCTCTGCATATTCAGTCTGGTTCTGCCAATCCTCCCTAACTCCATATTTAACTGAGCACCACATGCTTGAGAGAAAAAAGGGTAAGCCAATCTGCAATTAAAAATACCTAGCCACTATGTAAAGATAAATGATAACTTGGAAGTAGAAATATCTAATGCCATATTCTGAGCTACCTTCTCCCCTCCCCTTTACTACCTCTCAGGGAATGGAGGAACAAAGATCAAATGGGGAATTAAGTGGGTAGCTATGGCTAACCTACAGGAAGTCAGCAGTGGAGTACACCCGTTGCTTCCCCCATCCTCATATATATGCTGCAACAGCAGGCAAACTGAAGGAGCAACCTCTGGAAAGGGGATGGACAAAAAGCAACAGGAAGTAAGTAAGGGATGACCCAGCCCCACTAGGTCCTTTGCTGTAGGTTTATCCATGCTTTCCTAAATTGAGAAAAGCTCTGCCCCTTTGCATTCATAGGACGACACAGAAAGGTGAACACACCCGAGACAGGAAACCTAGAAGATGAGTGCCAGGGCACTCAAAGTGCAACAACCAACATGGGACAGGACACACTTGAGGGTTCACACCATGCAGTAGGAGGGAGCAGCCGGGGCCGTCCACAGGGCAGGGGGCTCGATAGTTTATTAGACTGAGGTTTCAGCCCTCGGAAAGTCGAAGTTTCTCTAGTCAATGAAAAGTGATGTTCTTCGGCGAGATGGGGCTGGGCAGTTGGGAAGAGGTTGCAACGCAACAGATCCTTTAGCAGGAGCAGCCGCTCTCTGTTACTGGCTGCTCAGGAGGTTTCTCTAGTTTGATGTCAATCACTGGAGGTGGCAGGTTAAGGGGAAAAAATAACACCCAATATGTAAAGCAAGGTGTGGTAAAGAACACAGAGAGAAGCGCAAAAATGCGACACTTGGGTCTAGCAAAGCAGATCCAGGAAGTTAAGGGGATCTGCCCTTGCCTTTCCTTCCCACCCCTTGTATTCCAGAAGTATTCGCTTCTCCTCGCTGCCAATAAAGCAGGGACAGGGGGACTTGTTTCTGACCAAGGGTTGCATCACCTCAGTGGAAAAGGGTTGGGGACACATTCCAGAAGTGCCTGGGGCTACACATACCTCTGCCACCCCTTCCAGGCACCTTCTGAGGGCCATATGCTAGTGGCTGGCAATTCAGAGGGGGAAATGGGTGGACCAACAAACATTGCTTTACCTTTGTACAGTAACTAGTTTCCATACACCCTTACATCCCTTCCCTCCATTCTCTAGCAAGACAAGCAAGAGGGCAGCATTAGATTTCAAGCTGGGCGTGGAGAAACTTGGTGGGCAAAGTGGAGCAGTGATGGGTGTGGTCTAGGGGTCAGAAAGGGCCCCAGAGAGCCACCTTTGGCCCTTGGGGCTGAGGTTCTCCACTCCTGCACCACTGGCACACAATAAAATAAGCTCTTGTCAATGCTTTGCAAAGAGCTGCCCTAAAGAGAAACTGTCTTAGGCTTCCCCAAGCTTGTACTGAAAGACTGCAGTATGGGACGAAGCTACTGAGAAGCTGAGCAAGGATACTGTCGTCTTTGCTTTTCTCTGGAGTACTGTCCATCCCAGGTAAGGCAGCAGCCACACGGCGGAAGAGCTGGAAGGCAACACAAAGAGAAGGTGCAAGAAAATGTGGTAACTAAAAATGCATTAGGGGGAGCACTGGGACAAGCTTAAGGGATAGAGAAATGTGAATACTGCAATAATTAGTATGAAAAGCCGTGAAGTCAGGATGGAAGCAGCACACTAGTCTTTAAAAAATATTTTGATCATGGAAGCTATGGAATCAAAGGGAAGGAGAAGTTAATCCATTCCAATACATCACCACCAAGCAGGGCACACTCAGAATTGGCGGGGAGAGATCTAAATTCCCTCAAGCAAGAGAAATCCCAAAATCCCAATATGAATTTTGGTGCTAAAAATGGCAGTGCTCCTTCCCGGGAACAGCACCAAGTTACCTGTTTCACATTATAGCCAGTCTTTGCGCTGGTCTCAATGAACATCACACTCAGTTCTTTGGCTTTCTGTTCGCCTTCTTCTGTAGTAATTTGCCTGGAAATAATAATGCAGACATGAGAGAAAGAAAGGTAAGGCATTTGTCCTCTGAGGGAAAATTCAGTTGTCAAGGATCCCTCCCTGTCCTATCAACACTACAAGAGGACTCCTGAATCTCTAAACTGCCACCTTCATCAACTCAAGCTTTTGAGCGACCATGAAAAGTTAGAAACTCAGTGCTCACAAATCACAACAAGCAAAAGCAGGAAAACAAGCAATGCTAGAATCAGAGAGCTTTAATGCCTGCTGCATTTATAGAACCTTAGAGGAAAAAAGTAATAGAAACCTTTTTGGAGGCATTTCTACATCTCACCAAACCAAGTAAAGCCCCATAGCTATGCATGGTGGGCTGGCTAAACCCATTTTTGCTCTACCTGCATGTGATTACAAAACACAAAATGTAAGTCAAAACAGGAAAGCCACGAAACATGGTTAGTTGGCTTAGTTTGGTTAGGTGGGTCACATGTCACATAGAAAGCTATGCCACTGCTGCGTGGGAATTAATAATCTCTAACACCCTGTACATACCTGGTTTTATATAAAATTCTGCTTTATCCCTGGTTTCAATATACATCCTACTCAGTTCTTAGGCCTCTTGCACGCCCTCTTCTACAGAAATGAAAAAAATGTCACAGGAAAGGGGGAGAAAAATCCAAAAGGAAGCAAAAACTAAAAAGGGAATTGGTAGCAATAAACAAACAAACAAAAACAAATGAAGCTTCAAAAGATTGGCCAGCAACAGAAAAGCCAGCAAGGAAGAAGCACACAGCCCCCACAAAATAAAACAATAAGGACAAGTTGCATGTCTGCATAGGTTGCATGAGAGAGGTCTTCATTTTCACCTAAGACTTTCTTTGATTATTATTATTATCTTAGGCTCATTTCACACAATCCAAAACAGAGCGGAATTGGTGTTTTGATGCCCGTGGGGGATCCAAAACTAGCCTCCCAAAAACTTCCCTCCCTTTAAAGCTACAATTTCAATGTCTTGTGTAACATAAACCATGGTTTGTAAGGATGTCTAAATGGGGAAACTATTGTTTGTATCTCCCTTCCAAATAGAAAATCATGGTTTAAAGTGGGTTTCAAATTCTGGTTTGGAAAGGAAGGACTAACCATTGCTTGGTGGTTTAGACACTGGAAAAAACACTTGTGTTTCATTAAAGGGGAAATTTAAAACAAAGCTGAATGCTAAGTGGGAGGAGGAAGCAAACAAGGCTGCAGCTTGCTTTTTATCTGCTCAATTTATTCTTTACCTTTAATACAGAAAATACTTACAGATGTAGGAAAAAGCTGAACAAAGAAACCACAGATGTGAATGTGTCCCCCCCCCCATAATTTATTTATAATTCACATTATTGTAGGAATAAGTTGCTTTCCCTTTATATTAATAGAGCATTTTGCATGCTAAAATGGCTGTAGTAATATCTGTTTGAACAAGTGTAATTGTCAAATGAATTATGATTGCTTGCAACTAAGCAGCACAGATCCTATAAATGGTTAATTCAAGTGGACATGGACAGTACTTTAAAAACTGCTTTCTTAAATCTATGGAGCTCAACATACACTGCATGAATGTGCAGAGATGACAGCAGCGGAAATTAAACTAGACAGGAGACATTCCTAGGAAAATGGAAGAGTTGTAAAAGCTCATGACCATTTTCTCTATCCTAATAGGTGTTGCAATACAGGCGACTCTCAACTTATGGGGTTACATTCCAGAGACAGCACATAAAGCCCAAATTGAGTACTGTACAGTCAGAACACTCTCTCCCTGCACCTCTGAAATCTCTCTCAAGGTGAGTGCAATGGCAGGTGGGATTGCCAAAGCTTTTCCTCCCTGCTGCCCGCCCCCTTTAATATATGTGTATAAATATGGATATATATTTGCCAAGCACAGAAAGCTGAATGTGCACAAGTTAAATGCGCGTAAGTTGTGAGTTACCTGTATTTGCTAGCTGTCCATAGCTGGGAACTCAGCTGATGCTAGTCAAGATCTGCAACTGAAAAGCTGCGAATGATGAGTTTGGAAAACTCAAATTTATACATCTGATTAGGCACCGTACGGGAAGTACCGGCAGGAAAGAGGTCCTATGTTAAGTATTTATCTTAGTTATTAAATCTATATCCCACACCTCCCCCCCAAAAAGGAGCCCCCAGTTAACTGATTGAATTATGAGTTGCATTGTATTTAGTGGTATGTTACAAATTATTTCTGCCATGTAACTGTGCCTTTGTTTTCAAGAACTACCCCCACTTAGATCAATGATCAAAGGAAGAACTGTAATTTTACCCTGCTGCCTCATTTCCAGGTTGTGCCAAAGCCATTCAGATTTTTGCTGCAGAGGAAGTTACGAGTTTTTTTGTCCTATGTGTACTCGGTCCCTAGCTGGTCAAGGCGGCACCCAAATTTCTCATAAAGAAGTTCCAGAGACGTTGGGTTGGCAAAGCAGCTTCTAAAGGCCTAGCAGAATGCCACTGTATTTATTGGTCCATGATAAGAAGCCTCAAAACAAATCTCTCTCAAGGAAGATGTGTTGCTTCTAGAGAATGGTTACAATTTAAAATATCTAAAGAAGCAAGATGTTGGTGCCATCTCAATTAAAGCCACAATTCTACCAGCCTTACATGCCTTTTTCGGATGCATTTAATCCCGTTTCTTCACCAAAAAAAAAAGGGAGAGATTTTCCTTTGCTTGTTCCTTCCAAAATCCAGCTAGGAAGCTTTCAAGCATATACAAAAACAAAGGAACCTGACTCCCAACTCCCCAAATTACCTCTTGTCTGCAAGGTCAGTTTTATTCCCCACCAGCATAATGATGACATCACTTCCTCTTTCTGTTCGCACATCATCAATCCATTTGGAGGTTTGCTGGAAGGAATTCATATCTGTGGGTGTGGGGGGAAGGCTTAATTAAAAACTTTAAAAAGCACAAACGCTTTAAAGGCTCTTCTGCAAAAGTAAGGTACTTGCATACCCCATGGACCAGCATGACATACAACAAGCCCAGTTGCTTTATCTTTGGGCAGCCATGGCTCGGGGGTTCTGTGCTCTGACCCCTCTCTGAGAGGACTGCTTCCATACACTGTGAAACCAATCTCTCACTCACTTGTAATGTCATAGACTACCACTGCAATAGTTGAGTCACGGATGTAGCTGGGAATGAGGCTACGGAACCGCTCCTGGCCTGCTGTGTCCCAAAGCTGAAGTCGGACCTGCTGGTACCAGCCCAGGGAGGGGACAGAGGGACAAAAGACAGAAGAGGAAGAAATTGTCCTTTAGAGAAAAGGCAGTTAGAAAATGAATTTTATAGAATTGCAATAGATCTCCAAATGCACAGACAACCCAGTAGAAAATGCAGTGCTTAAGATGGAAGGAAAACACAGCAGACTACCCAAGACCTAACTCCTGCTTCTGCAAATAGGACAAATACTCATCAAATGATTCTACCAACCAAGACAGCCAACAATACCAGAGGCACAAAGTGGACTCATTTCTTCCAGTTCAGTACTCTTATAAACTCTAAATACTAGTGAACACGGTATGCGAGTGAGACTCCCTATATATCTTACTCTATGAAAACCAATACATCTGGGCAAGTTCTGCAAGATCTGTAGTTCTGCTGAGAACTATAGTATAGCTCCATCTAGAGAAACTGACATTCTCAATTCTGGGTTCAGCTTTCCATTAAGTGTGAAGCGAAAACCCTTATTTTCAGCATGTGAATGGGGTAAGGTGCAAACTGCACAGTGCAGTCATCTGGTTCCTTACAACACCAGCAAGGAAAGGAAGACACTTCCTAAGGGAGGCAAATAGCAACAGAGCTAAATTAAATGGAAGCATTGCCAGTCATACCAAGAATCTCACAACTATCAGCATAACACAATTCCCTGAGGAGCCCAATGGAGATGGGAGATGCCATCAGGACAGGCAACGTGTTTTAAAGGTTCGTGGAGGAAAGTCAGGATACACATTTAATTAACAAAATTTTTATTTAAAACAATAACAACAACACATAACATACCAGCCCTTCCTCTTGGGAGCTATGTAAAGCAGAAACTGGAACTAGCTATTGGGGCAAAGAAAATAAATTTCAGCTTTGGATTGCATCCAAAGAGATATCATGACTAAGATTACCCCTTCCACCACCATCCTCAACATTGTTCATGACTGGTTAGAGCTGTAACTGTGTCTACAATGAAGACCAAGGAATGAAAAAAGCACCAAGGTGGGTCTACAAATGGAGCTTATGGTACTGCACCCACATTGACAGTTCTGATGGATTGCATGGAACTGATTCAAGGAGAAAGGTTGTCACTGTACCAGAGACAAGAGGAGCCACTTGATTTTATTTATTTATTTAAATAATCCCACTTTCCCCATACTAACTGAAGCATTTTACTGCATAAATATACAAGCATCAAACAAAGCTAGTTCCAAAACATGTACACTAACTCCATGAAGCAAATCATTGCAATGTTTACACCAGACTAAGGTGGTCATAGCAATACAAGGACAGACAAAGCAAGAGCAAGGAGGAGCGGGAGAGAAAGGGTGCAGATGAACTACTGATTGGGGGGGGGGGGGGCTCCTTTGCACACTGCCCTAGGCTGAGGGACAAAGTCTGCGGCACAGGGAGTCTCCACCCATAGCTCTCCTCCTTCCTTCACATATATCTCAATGAAGTTGTATTGAAGAGAGGGAAAGTGTCAGCAGTCAGCAAGCAGGGCCACCGAGTCAGGAGAACACTATGTGGCCCTGACACATATGGTCACAGCTGCTGCTAACCCACTGCACAGGAAGATGTTTAGTGAGCCCCCACACAACGCAGAGAACATGGGCGCAAACAAAGAATCTCCCTACAGTGTGCAATGGAGTTTGGTCTGCTGTGGTGAATGGGGCACTGTCCCACTAGCCTCAGTGTGGTCTCAAGTCAATCCTCACCTGCCTCCCATCTACTGTTGGCCTCCCACCCTAACAGTCCCAAGGAGCACCAGCCACCAGCTGGTGCAGCAGCATTGCCCAAGGAGCATTTGGTGAAAAGATGTGGCATTTTCAAGGAAGCCAACATGTCCTTAAGTGAACATGATTTCAGGTTCTATAGCTTCACTAAGGTGAAAGAAAATAGGGAGACACCTTTTATTATTGCATTCTCTTCCAATGGAGAATCCTTCAAAATCTTCCTTTTGGAGGTCTATACAAATATTGTTTTTTCCCTTTTTTAAAAGAAAAAGCTTTCATACAGTGAAAGTTCGTTTCCCCAACCAACTCAGCCCATTAGCAGTTATTCCCAAGGCTGGCCATCTTTTTGCCTTTCCTGTCACTGTCCACATCAATGCAAAGTAAACAAGACACCACAGGGAACCTGGAACACACAGAAACTGCAGCTCTGTATGCTGTCACAGAGCTGCGGTTGAGCTGAAAGTGCAGAAATGTTATGTATTCTCTCCTGCCCCGCACCCATTTTGACAGACTGCACAGGGAGTGCTGATGTGGAGTTGACTTCCCCTTCAGTGACAGGTTTCCAGGCCCACTGGGAAACTGGCTGGGCACAATCATCTCCATGCACATGTACAGTTGGTCATGGAGGAGTGTTGAAATGTACTGCATTGCAAAATCCTTTCCACCACCCCTTTGGGGGTAGGGTCTAAGAAGGTAGTCCTGCTTCTACACTTGGCCTGCTAAATCTCAAGACTTTTTTCCAAATGATTTTCACTGATATTAACTCTCTTCAAACTCATTTAGTACACATGCTCACCTCATATGCACTAGTTCTGTGGCTATTTAAGGTGCAGCCATTGTTCCTAACGTAAAGCTTTTACAAGCCATCTTACATATCTGTGTCTTATTGCTTTATTATGGTTGTAGTTTTAACTGTACTGTCTGAATACAATTGTTTTCTGATGAATGGAGCACACAGATGCTACAATAAAATAAAAAACCAATAAGTAAATGCAGAAAAATGGCTCAAAAACTCCAGGAGGGAATTGTCAGTGGCAGAGGATTAAAGGACCACAAACAATTCTCCAAGTCTTTTTGTAAACTGCTTTGAATCTTTTAAACAAACAAACAAACAAACAAACAAACAATTAAGCAGTGTATAAATTTTATGAAATAAATAATTGATTAATAAACTTCCTAAGTTGGGCCATCAAAAGGTATGGATTAGTTGCTTTCATACAAACTGTGGCAAACAGAAGTACATACTCCTTTATGCAACACATGACTTGATGGAATGCACTGCTGGCCAAGGGCACAGAACATGTATGGGGAACCTCTGGCCCTCCAGATGTTGCTGAACTACAATTCCCAACATCCCATGTCAATTGCCATGCTGGCTTGGGCTGATGGGAAATGAAACCAAAATCACCAGAAGGACATTGGGTTAGGGAAAACTGGGCTACAGTATTTGAGATAGCAAAACTGGACCTAACATTGCCCCTTAAGAGGCTCAAGGAAACTATAGATAGAGATGACGGCCACAGTACTCCATGCTCCAACAGCTTCCAGGCTGGGTTATTGCAATGCACTCTACGTAGGGCAGCCCTTAAAGATGCCTCAGAAACTTCAGCTGGTCCAAAATGTAGCAGCTAGATTACAGGCTGGGGTTGCCTTTAGAACTCACATAATCAATTTTAAAAACAGCTGCATTGGTCACCCATTCATTTCTGAGTGCAAGTAAGGTGTCCACATTAGCGTTTAAAACCCTAAAAAACTTAAGACCCCAAATATCTAACAGACTGTCTCCTTCCCTTATAGGCCCTCTAAGGTGTTAAGATCAGTTCCATTGACCTCAGAAGACTGAGGTGGCGCTGGTGGTGTGGGAGAGGGCATTCTCTGTGGCAGGTCCTAGGATGTGGAATTCCCTCCCCTCAGAAGTGCATCTGGCACCTTCAATATGCAACTTTCATCATCCACTAACGACGCACCTCCTTGCCCTGGCCTCTGACACATGAAATAGGTATTTTGGGGACACACCATTTCCCTGTGGCTGTGATTTCTGGTAGCTGTTTTTAATGCTGACTGTAGTAACCTGCCCTGAAAGTTGTTGGTGAAGGATGGGTAAATAATAAAAACAACAATAATTGCTAGATAGTGGAAACATAATAAATTGCCAGGTGCTAATTTCGGGATTTTAAAATTTATTTATTTATTGCCTTTCTAAGGGGATAGGCACTTAATCTGTTTTATTAAAACTGGTATAGCTTTATTTTTATTTGTAACAGGAATTTTCATTTTCGGTATCATATTTTGTAGGGCTACAAAATCTATATCAGCTGAATATAAATATTTGCCCAATTATAATTTACATACTAAGAAACAGCTAAACAAAAAAAAGTGGTGGGCCTTTGCTAGTAACAACGGATTCTATCAGGTAATCCTTTGCAGGCTTTTGGGTGGTTTTAGTCCTGTCTGCTACCTTACTGAGAAGGACAGAACCAGAGCTCTCTTCTCCACTGTGCACAGTGCCTTTGCAGAACCTAAGCCACAATACCTACTTGTCAGATCAAAGACAATGACAGCCGCAGCAGAGTCCCGGATGTAGCTGGGAATGAGGCTGCGGAATCTTTCCTGACCGGCTGTGTCCCACAGCTGCAGCCTGATCTGGGAAAACAGAAAATGTGGGGGAAGGGGGGAAGGGAAGAAAGAGCAGAAATGTGGAACACAAAATAAAAACAAAAAAATTATGTGAAATTAAAAAAAAAGAATGCAAACTCTTTGAGGAAAAATGCAAGCAACAAAAGGGGCAGGGGAAATGGTAAAATGAAAAAAAATTCAGTGCAAAATAAAAAGAAGGGCTTGCCCAAGGGTACCTTGTGATCGTAGCTTCTGAACAGATCCCTTTAAATGTGTTAAAACAGCCAGCTTTTACCCACAGTGGAAGCAAAAGAATACAGCAGGTACAAGAAGTGGAGGCCCAAGCTGCCCCAATGGGATTTCTTCTGACACTCAGCCTAATTGTGTACCCCGTTATGAAGCCCCACAACAAAGATACATGTCAAGGGCTCATTAACAGACACACACAGAGCATGAAGGCTTCAACAGAGTTCTCAGTGTGCCCTTCAACTACTCCATAGGTGTACTTTGTCTGGATAGCTCAGTTGGTTAGACCATGGTGCTGATAATGCCAAGGTTGCAGGTTCGATCCCTGTATGGACCAGCTGCATATTCCTGCATTGCAGGGGATTGGACTAGATGATCCTCAGGGTCCCTTCCAACTCTACAGTGCTATATGTGCATCAAGTGAGTTGAATAATAACAGGGAGGAGTCATGCCAAAGCCACAGTTACTGTCCACACTGGGAAGAAAGAGGTTAAAGGGTATTTTACCTAAATGTGGTGTCACAGGAACCAGAGGGTGGAGTCAATGCTGCCCATCATTTCTAAGTAGCGTAGTAATAAACGTTAAAGGAATTGTCAGCAACAGCACAGTTTGGCTGGACAGGATTCCAGTCTGAGACAAAGAATTATCTTGAACCAAAGGTTAAGTTTCTGCTTACAGCCATACCCTAACACAATGGTTCCCAAACTTTATTTTCTCACAGACCATTTGAAATTGTCATGGGTCTTGGCAGACCACTGAATTGTTAATCTGCCTGTTGTAGCAACTGCTGCGCAAGATGCCATATAATTTCTAACTGTATTGTTATTTATTCTTTTTTTCTTATCCAAATTGTAATACAATAAAATACAATATGAAATATAAAAGAAGCAATAGAATTTTTGAAAAATTATGAATATTTAATATGATGGATGTGCTGACTTGCATCTCCAACCACAAATCCAGAGACTTGCCACAGACCACTCGAATGAAGCTTGTAGACCACTAGCGGTCCATAGACCAGTTTGGAAACCCCTGCACCAACATATAAACACTATCACTCTGAAAATGACCTAAGAAAATTCTTACTTTAACTCCAGGAGACAGAAGCAAGGTAGCACTAGAGGCACAGCCAGTTCAGGCTGAGATGCCAGATAATTCAACAGTTTGCTGTCATAAAATAGAGTCAACATGCTACCCTTATTTCAGTTAGGCTGTACGAAATCCAGGTTCAAATCCACATTTGGAATTTGTACCCATTAGACTGCTTCTCTCTCAAAGCCTAAATTTCCCCTACAGGACTGTTGCAAGTATAAGATAATGACTATAAGGCATTTTGCACATTTTTAAATTGCGGGAGAAATAATTTTGCCAAAAGAGCCTCTAGCTGCCAGACTGGCCTCCCTCCTGTATCAGAACCAAGGATGTTGCAGCCAATGATTAAAATTCCATAGCCACAATAAAAGTTGGTTCCATGGGACTGAAAGGCAAAAGCACCACATTTTCTCTGTCAAAACTAATCCGCCTTTGCAATTTTGTACACAATCTACCCAGTGATGTGGATTTCAAAGGGCCTCCTCTTTCATTCCCCCCTTTTTAAAAAAGCACAATTCTAACAATATTCAATATGACACAAAAAGTCGTGACTCTGGGGAAATCGCTTTTCCTCCTGCATGGTACAGTTTGTCTCAAATAAAGAGCCACAGCTAGCTTACCCTCCTTTGCCAGAGACCATGATTGGAAGGGGCTGCCAGGGGATTTAGGGCCACTCTTAGAAGGTGAAAGCTGTCAAATACAACACAAGCCAGGACAGCGATCACATACTTTTTCCAGGTTATGCACACAGACGACCCCACTCACCGTGCGATCTTCTAAATACATAGTCTTTGAGAGGAAATCAATTCCAATAGTTGCCTGGAAAAATAAGAAAACTCTCAGTAACTTTGAACTACAACAGACATCTAGTTAAGAGTTGCTGGAAGTCCACAAAAAATCAAGTTCTTGAATCATATACAAAGACAGATCTGTGGTAACCTCAATACTGAACACATGGGATGAATGATTCCTGTGCAAAATGAATTCTGGAGTTGCTTAATAAAAAAAAAAGATAATCTAACAAGTTTTGGTCCTCTTGGACTCTTCTCTTGTGACCCTGTTCATCTGGGAGGGGGAAACTCAGATAAATTAAATAATTTTGGAGGTTGAAGCACAAGGGGGATATTGCTGTGGAGAATAATTTTCATAGTGCACAGAGCTTTTTAAGTGGGTTGAGAGACCCAATTATTTAATGTATCACCCTGATTACAGGTTATGAAATACATTTACCTCGCTGAGATAGTAGTCTCTGAACATCATGGTGCCTTATGGAAAATGAATTAAGACTTGCTTTGGGATTGCATCTGTATGCTTCAATTCAGCTGAGGCGCAAGATCTATGTGGCAATATCCAATATTGCACAAGCCAATTTACCCTTCTTCTTCACCACCCAGTAGCTTCTTGAATCCCTCTAAATCTGGATGCCAGCCAGAGGGGCTACAGGCGGAAGACAGAAAGGACCTGCACATGCTGAAGTCCATTCAGCTTCTGGATGGACACAATTAGGTTTCAAATGTTAACTATAGCAGCAACTCTTTAAAGTCAAAGGCAGCATAAAACCATCAATAAAAAGCCAAGTGGAACAAATCTGCTTTAAAGTCATAAGAACATAATAGCCTGCTGGATTGTGCCAGTAGCCCATCTGGCACAGCATACTAGATGGCCAACCGGATGCCTATCGGAAACCTGAAATGATAGGGCATTACACTGTTCCAGGGAGTTCCAAAGATGTGGGACCAGTACTAAAAAGCCCTATGGCTGGTAACAATCTGACGTTAATAGTGTTGGGTTAGAGAGCAGGGTCTCCAAGGCCAATCTCAGGGCAATGCAGGCTCGTGAGGGTGCAGGCAGACATTCAAATAACCTGGTCTTAGACCTTTTAAGGTTCCAAAAGCCAAAACCATCACTTTAAACTGAGTCTGGAAAGAAAGAGAAGCAACCAATGCAACTGACACAGGGCTAGTGTTGTTATATGCTCATTTTGTAAATTATATGAATTTCTGAAGAAAACTTTTTTCAGCCAGTTCAACTTTGTCTCTGGATAAAACTTAATGGTAAGCTTCTTATTACAAGGTGTGTAGACATACATCAGTAAGAGCTGTTGCTAAGTCTGCACTTCTGGCAGCAAGAGAAAGTTATTTGCAATATATATAGTAGAAACAATGGTCCTAGGCTGTTCAATATGTTTTTATTTGGCTTATATCTGCTTTTAGGTGTATATAATATTTATAATATTTAGTTGCTTTATGTTGTTTTCATTTTTAAAACTGTAAATGTTCCTTCAGCCTATTCAATAACATTTTCTTTTATCTACTGGCAGCATATAGATGTGTGTGAAAACAGTGCATTATAAATTTTCTTATGCAGGAAGCCTGACTATGTTCCCACTTACCTGGTACGTGTTGTCAAAACTGTCATACATAAATCTGGTGATCAGGGATGTTTTTCCAACTATAGAAGAGGGGAGAAGAGAAATGGCTCTTTATATATGAAGTGTAGGAGCGGCACTCAAAACACCTGCCCACACACAGAGTCAAGATCTCCAGAATATCATGGCACATTATACTATTCCTTCCTTTTAGAAATCTAGCTAACCTACATAAAGTAGCATGATATATTTGGGTCTGCTGCTTTTAGAAGTTGTTGTGCAGACATTTTATTTACACAAGCAGCCCCTTTGAGTACTGGGCACTGTGGGACATATACACAGAAAGCAAACAATAAGCATAGTGATCCATCACAATGTGAATCAAATAAGTATAATCTGTCTGAGGGATGAAATGTGTGGCCTTGTCTTCCTGGGCTGGACACTGTCACCTGCTCTCCTTCTAGATCTGCTCGAGAATGGGTGAGAATGAGAAGAGTGCCTCCAGATATGGTGATCTTTGTCAAGGGCAAAACAGTCCAGCTGTCACTGTCATAGCTTGTAACTAAGAACTATGCTTGGTCTTGTTTTTCCTTCCTCTCTCCAATATCTTCTTCCTTGTATGTCATTTTTAGAAGACTGTGAGGCTGAGTACAGAGGTCATATTCCAGCAGCTTATAAAAATAAGCTTTGAGAGCCCTTTTGATAGGATATAAATTTTGCAAATAAATAAATAAGAGTTCTAGAACATTATTGTCAACCCCAATCCTAAACCATTGAAAACCGAGATTGTTCTGTGATACTGCAAAGGTGTGGGTCCATATTTCCCATCCAAAGCTTTAATCTAATAGTACAAGTCTTAGCATGGAACAGAAGGCTGGTGACATACATACACAAGCACGTATTACGAGACCTGCAAACCAACCTCAATTCTACATAGTAGGGCTTAAACGCCATTTCTTCCAACAAACCTTATAAACACTTTAAAATAGCTGAACCAGTTTTAACTAATGCAAGCACAACTATGTTTGTTGTGATAAAAGCGACATATTCCTATAATTTTCATTTTTCTCCACCTTACTACAGCATATACATGATAACAGCCACAAATGTCGCTGACTATATATTCAGTGTTTCAGAATAATTACAAATTCCATCAGTGGACAGAACTGGCATAGACACAAATAATTTTGTCACATTAAGACAAACCATTAAGATAGGGGGGTTTCTAGGAGGTTCTATATTTATTTCACCATTGATGACTTTGTTAGCTCCCATATCACGCTTCAATACATTGGATGTTGGGCATTAGCCAACATTGTAATTCAGAGCACTGGAAAGAAATTTATGTGCAACACTTCCAGCCATGCTCTTAGAAAAAGTGCTTTGAACTTGACTTTATTATTCACACGTAAGTGTCCTAGAAGCTGTCCTCTGGAACAGGATGGATCAATTCACTGGATCAGTTGAGAAGGTAGAAAGTGATGAGCTCACCATTTGGTAAGCTCAACTCTATCAGCCATTAGTATGCCCAAGTGCTAACAAGACACTGTACAACTGAACAGCAAAAGCCATTTCACACAATAAATGCTACCATAGATATGCTGACAAATTCAGCTGTGATATGTCACTTCAATGATAATAATTTTAAAAATTATTTTTATCCTCAAGGATGATGCTCTTAACATTAAAAAGGATTGGGAATTATAAAGTCTTCTACCAAGCAGACCAAAATATTGGTAGCAATCTTAGCTTCAAAAATATATGGTAAAAAGGTATAAGGTGTGGAGGAGTATTGGCAAGTCCTAGAAACTACATCACTTTGAGTTTCTTTTGCTTTTTCTATGCACATTAATTCAGTAGCATCATGCTCAATGAGACTTACTCCTATTCCATATGATCAACACATTTTAAAGCTTCCCAATCAAAATTCCTAGGATCCCATGGAAATGAGCAGTGGGAGCTTGAGTAAAATCTCTCTCTCTCTCTCTCTCTCTCTCTCTCTCTCTCTCTTTCACAGAGCATCTTATAATACTTTCATCTGGGCAACCTGAGTGGTGATGGTAGGTATCATTTCAGGTTTGTGGTACCACACTTCTCTCATCCTTCCAATACCTCTCCAAAGTCTTGGATGAATGAAGGAATCACAGCAAGGGACATTTATAATAACAAAGTATCACTTGCTCCCATCTGTTTATGCAACTCTAGAGACACTATGTACACTGATGGATATGTAGTTGTTCAATTACACTAATGACGCCTTAGCCATCTTCATTTCTCCCACCCAAAGGTTTTGTATTTTAAGGAGCATGCATGCATTTGTCATCTTACGCAGCTCTTTACTTGAGGAGGGATCCTGGCAGCTTTTGCTCCTACAATTCGACAAGGCACCATATAAAATATCAGGATGCATCCGAATCATACAGTCACAAACTTTTGTTTCCTCCTCTTACCCAAACTCTGGAATGTGAAAGCGGTATTTGGGGAGTGGGGACAGCAGAAAGACGGGGGGGGGGGGCTTGCTTATGGCTTCCTGACAGGGTTTCTGACAAACCACATTAGGCACATACAAATAGCCTCACCAACTATTGCCCACCCAAAGCCCAAAGCAGGAGATCTTCTTATGTAAAATGCTGAGTGGGACCTCATATGTTTTTGCTTATGTAACTCTGCAAAGCACCATGGACAGCAAAACAGCGGCGGCACCTGCTCTGCACTTGAGGGTTCGGCATGTTGAGGAGGGGAGGGAAATTCTGCCCGAGGGTCATCGCCATAGGGTCATCCCTCAGAGATACTCTCCTCACCACCTGCCCGCCCTAAACCCCCGGGGCCCCGCGCTCACCGCTCTGCTCGCCCAGGAAAACCAACTTGAACTTGCGCAGCGGGTTGCCGAACTCGCCGCCGGCTCCTCCGGGCGCCGTCATGGCAAGCGGAGCAGGGCTGGGACTGGGGGAGCAGGAGGAAGAAGAGCGGGAGGGATGGGTGTAAGGATGGAAGGCCGGAACAGGAGCCAGGTGCCAGGGAGAAGGAGCGAGGTAAGGGCAGGGGAAGAACCGGGCTGTGCCGACCAGAAAGAAGACGCGGCAACAGCGGAGCGACACCTGATGGCGTCACTTCCGCTCCGCGGCCGCCCGGCCCCCGCCTCCGAGGGACGAGAGAGGGATGAGCTCATCCTGAGCTGCACGGAGGGGGAGGAGGGGGAAAGAAGAGATACAGGCCGGCTGGAAGAGACCGAGGGTGGCGTCGTGAGATCATCGGGTGTGACATCACGGAAGGGCGGGGTTTAAGAGGCCGACGGCGCGGCGCTAACCACAGAGACAGGAAAAGGGTAGAAAGAATCAGTACTTCTTTGCATCTCCATAAGATACAGAATGGTTTAGTTTTTGTAAAATATGCAGGGATTTATGATATTTAAAATGAACCGTGGAAAGAGAAGGGGGAAGGCACTGATATTTGAAGGATGTTTAAATGAGTATTTTAAATTGTAAAACAGAAAATTCAATAATATATAAATATATATATAAAAGAAGAAAAAGAAAAAAATAGGACTTCCACAGTTATTTGCGTGGGGGGAAGGATTATAAACATAGAACTGAGGTTCTCTTCCGTCCCGTGTTGCTGTTTTTTTTAAATTTTTATTATTATTATCACCATCATTTCAATTCTATACCAATTTATGTTTGCCAGAAAGAAAATCTCAAGGCGATTTACAGCCTGCATTAAAACATCAAATAAAAGAAGTCAGATTCATGATGACAAAAAAAAGCTCCTCTCATATACTGTAGTGCTATGTAAAGAAGGAAAGTTTCATGTCTCCCTCACTTACCCCTTTCCACCACCCCTCCGATTTTTCTTTCTCTGTTTCCTCCCATTTTGTTACTTATGGAAAGTCTTTTAATAAAAAATGTCAGGTATTGACTGGCTGGATGAGGAGGAGTGGTGGGATGCTGGGGAAGGCTGAAGCAGGGGGCGGGGGGGGGGCGGCAAGAGCTGCAGAAGAATGCCAGGAGTTTGCCTCTCCTACTGCAGCAAGCTTGGGATACATCTGGGAGGGAAGAAGCTGTAGTGGAGGTAGAAGAAGGGGACCGTTGGTCCTGGCAACTGCTCTACGGGGCAAGACCTGCCAATTGTATGCCATTTTCTTGAATAAAGAATTAACTACAATGACAGATTCTGCATCTTGTGTGCTGACCTGCATCTGAACTCAGCTTTGACAAGTATATATTCAAAGCAACGTAATTAACAGGAAACTAATACAGACATTTCGAAAGAAGGTAGTACTAAAGGAAGTCAGATATAAAATGCACATTTAAAACAACATAATTAGCAAGGGGATAAAATATTATCATAAGCATAGAACAGATCAGCTGCTGTTGCTGCCAGTCTTGCTGCCAGTGGTTCATGGTGGAAGCTCAGGCTCGATGACCCAGGTCTGCCATAAGAGACAGCCCAGATGGTCCCTGGCCTCTTCAGCAGCCTCAGATTTTGTATTATACTGCATTCCATTAAATAAAAAAAAAATCCCAAGTTTTAATCGTATCTCATGTCCACCACATGTGCATATATTTATCGCTTCGACACCTACAACATGCAGTCATTGAAACATGAAACTGAATTTTCTTGAAGTAAAGTACCAACAATTAAGATTGCCATGTGTCCTCTTTTTCCAGGACACATACTCTTTTTCAGGGGTAAAATTTGAGACAAATTGCATTTACGTTGTTGGGTCCTCTCCAAGCCTATAGTCTACTACGGTGGTACCTCGGGTTAAGAACTTAATTCGTTCTGGAGGTCCCTTTTTAACCTGAAACTGTTCTTAACCTGAAGCACCACTTTAGCTAATGGGGCCTCTTGCTGCTGCTGCATCACCGCAGCGCAATTTCTGTTCTCATCCTGAAGCAAAATTCTTAACCCGAGATAATATTTCTGGGTTAGCGGAGTCTGTAACCTGAAGCGTATGTAACCTGAGGTACCACTGTATCTGCCAGATTGGAGTCTATACTTGATGGAACTGCTGAAGTGGTCAAACCAATTCCTTGGTTAAATCCAAGGCCTAGCCAAGCCTGTAAAGCATCGTTTTTTACATGTCTAAAGAGTTGGTGAAGTATAGGTGTATTGTCCCTTCTGGGCTTGGCACATGTATACCCGGCCACAAGAATATTGAACATTTGTATATGGGGCGTTGCCAGTAGTATTCTCCTTATTTTTTGCCAGTGCCAATTTGTTTCCATACATCTTCCCAATTATTATAACCTAAGAATTTCCCCATGATTATTTCAGGTCTGACAAATTATCTGTGCATGCTTTTTGCCTAAGAGTCTGATGTAAAACCTTTGATATGACTTTTGTATTGTAACATGTCACCCCAACCTCCAGGTGGTGAGAGACTCCAGGGTTTGTGTGCTTACTCAGTATTCTGTTCTCTTGGATGGAAGGTGAACAGACACTGTTGTGTCTGTAACATATAATGTTGTATTTAAACATATATGCATCCTGAGCATAGGATAGAGGGGCTCACAGTGCATTGCTCCTCCATTAGCCACAGCTTTAGGTCCAGCACAAAGCAATGCACATCTGTCCAGCTATCACAGCATCTCTCCTAAAAGGTTTCCCAAGGTCCTATCTTGCCCACTCCCCCTTGTTGTCCCTTTCGGTTCCTTCCCACCTGCATGCAGATAATTGCAACTCAGCTCCTCTCTTTCAAGTTCCCAACAGGGTTTCAAAGGAACTAATTGGTTACTAATCTTCCCCCAAACTCATATCACTCCCACCTCCAACTTCCTAACATGCCCAATCAGTCTACATGTTTAGCAGTGGCCTTGAAATTCAGCTTTAATGTGGTGAGTGGGGAGCTCCAAAGTGAAGGTTTTGGTGATTAGTATACCATTAATGCTGAACTTCTTGTAGCTGACCGGTATTTAGTTGCAATCCTTCATGCAGATCTTTAATACAATATATATACAAGCTAATTATGCTTGTCTGAGAGGTAAAGAAGTGTATGATAAATTATTGGCACTAAGGGAGAATTATCTATAGCCTAAAGCTTTGCTCTGTTTAACCAAATAGTCAATAGGTTCTTTTAAAAAAGGATTGTTTATCTTAGCCAAGTGCTGCACTCTAGTGGTTACAAAGGAAAACGCTCAAACGCTATAATCATCTACTGTACAGTATAACTACACTAAATGGAAACACAGAAAACTGTCCCTATAGACACTAGGGACAGTTTCCTGTCTTTCCATTTAGTGTAGTTATACTGTAGTTGATACTGTATAGAAATAATCTGCCTAGTTTAGAATGCTTCATAATATAATACAACGTTTGGAATACACGAGCCACCTTCATTTCCTTAACCCCCCCCCCAAATGCTTAGTATTAAGTCTAGATTTTTCCCATGGTGCATAAATAGGCTAAATAGATTCTGCTTAATTTGTCTTTGAGAATGTCTACAGGTAATTCTTGAAATAATAAAAAATGGGGGGGGGGGGTAGCATGAAATTTAATAACAGCTATTCTTCCCAAACAGGACAAATTTAATTTTTTCAAACTCAGCCTTAACTTTTCATAATGGCAAATTAAAGTTAAAATTTTAAAGGTTGTTTAAATTCTTAGATAACTTTATTTTCCAAATATGTTAGTCAATGGTTCAATAGAAAACACACATAGAAAAGGTGGTAGGTCTGTTTATTATTGACCCTAGCCCTAGTTTTGCTATTTGCATATAATCATTTTAAAACCCCTCCTCCAAAATTTCACCTTCAATATTTTGATATTGTAACATTTCCACCAAGAATTTACTTGCAAGTTTATCAGATCTTTGGATGCATCCAATGAGAGGATCAATAATGGAATTGCATATTTCCTAGCACAGTGTACCAGGCTGATACGGAAAGGGGAACACAGGCAAAGGGTTTTACAAACTGGCTCAGCAATGTGCCTGTACTTAATGAATCCTGTTTTGTCCAAATTAACATATTGTGGACCTATATTGCTTAGAATATTAGTATGCTGACAAATAATGTAGTGTTCTGATATAGAAGGCTTATAAGAATAAACAGACTCAGCACTTTTCTCTGGCATATTATTTTTAACAGTTGCCATGTCTCAGGAATTTGATTATTGACCAATATATTATTTAAAAAACATAAGGGGAGCAAACCTTTGCAGAAAGGGGTTTTTTTGGGGGGGAGGCAGACAGGATGGTGGGTTCTCTTCCCCACCCCTTTTGGATGTGTATGCTACTGTTTTATTTCTGTGTTACCTATTATTCTCTTTCCTGTGTAGTTTAATGCTGTCAAAATGATTTGTATTGTTTAATTTATTGTATAACTTATTATTATTATTTACTTGTTGACATTGACCCTGTGTGGGAGAGGTGTGGCATCTAGAGAGATAATGGCATTGTAACCCTGCGAGATGTATGCTACAAAATTAATGTAAAGGCATTGACACTAGTGCATCGCTCCTGAGTAATGCCAGGGCATTTTCCAGGTTGGCAGTTCTTGTCCATGTATAACTGCCTTGTCCTAAATGTGTTATGTGGCTCCGCTGATGTGTGGTTAGGCCTAGTAACTTCCTGCTAGATCTTTACTGCTTTGGTTAGTCCACTTACCTCTTGATGGGAAAAACAACTGTTGGGTTTTTTGACTACGTGCTATTCCATGCAGCTTCACACAGAGTCAATTAAGAGTTGGCCAAAAGCCAAAGATGACTGAGCAGAGAGGCATTATCTGCCTGGAGATATGGGACCCTGGATACAGCTTTACCATTGGTTGAAGTCTCACACAGGCATAATGACTTTTGACCCTTACCGACTGGAGTGTGTGTTGGTTAGTGTGGTGTTCTGAGAGTCGTTTGGAGTTTGTTAAGAGAGAGCTAGTTAAGATCCGTGTTTCTGTTCTTGTATATAGTAACAGTATATAGTAACTTGTTCTTGTATATAGTAACTTGTAGAGTCTGCTGTAAATAATAAACACATCCAAGTAACCAAGTTACTAGTAGCAGCGTTTTGTTCCTGCTTCATCCATCCTTCCTGCAACTGATTGCTTTCTGGAACTCAGCGTATGCTAAGATCTGGCTAAGGTCCTGCAACAGGTCAAAATTGCAAAACACCACCACCACCAACAGAAATTAAACATGAATTGATTGGGTGGGTGGGTGTATCACCTATGGCCATGTTTTGTGACTAGCGCAGTCAGATCATCCATTTTGCAGCAGTTTCTTCAGATTCCCAAATGTGCTCACAGGCACCAGAAGGGAGGCTTCTTTCAAGTATAGAAGTTAGGTGAGAGGTCAAAGGAGCTGGGAATACTTTTTTTTGTGACTAGCCAGGAAATTGCCTCTATTTCATTGAGATTAACTGAGTTATTGGTACCAATGTATTTCAAAAAGGTGTAAAGTGGCCCAGTCTGCTTATCACGTGTGAAGCATCCCAGTGCAGTTGTAATGTTGGGGTTATAGCAAGCCGACCACTGAAACAAGTGTGTGTTTATTTGGGGGGCAGGCAAGGAAGTCAGGGAGGGTAGGGGTAGGTTTCAAGATGAGTGTGAAAGGAAAATGGGAGAAGGAAATATTACTGGATATCATGGCAGAATGCCAGCATGCATGTTTGAGATTTATGTTTTGTGTGTTGCAGCCTTCTGCCCATTCAGTTTTGTGTAAGCTAGTATGAGAGGTTGCCCTGTTTATAACCTATTTAAGAGAGCAACCATTCTCCTGGCAGCTTTTGTGAGGCATGGTTAAGACACATACATAAGACTGTGTGAGTGGTAGATGGACATGGGACACATTTAAGAATATTATGCAGTGCCACTGACATCCCTGCACAGTGGTTATGGCACAAATATAGTCTCTGGGGAAGCTGGTGCTTCAGGGCAACACGGTCAACAACTGGAGAAAGTGGAAGCATGGGTTAAAAATATACAGCGTTGCTTGAGGTTCACATACAAAGGATGACATGCTCCAAAATGCCTGATTTCTGCACATGCCTAGAGAAAGACTAGGGAGGTTTTCATATCCATTCAGTTCACTGTTGAGGCTAATAAGCAAAAGGTATCAGCTGTTGCCAGCAAATTTGAGGCTTGCTGCACTCCAGAAGAGAATGTGACTTATGAGAGGCAAATTATTCACCAGAGCTCAGATGGAAAGGAAACACATTGATCCCTGTTGGTATCCGTGTGCCTCGAGAGACAATGGGTGCACCTCCAGGATTTAAAGAAGCTTGCACAAACGTGTACTTTTGGAGACTTGTGTGACTCTCACGTAACAGATCTTGTGTGTTTGTGGAGTAAATTCAGACTGGGAGAAGGTTAGGTTGCTAAGAGACACTGATTTTCATTTTCAGGTAAGAAAACTTATGTTTATTAAAGGAAGTACATTCTTGATAGGAAATAACTTCTGTAGTTCTAGCTATCTAGTTGGGGAAACAAAGAAGCCATGCTCGCCCCTTGGTTGTCAGAAGATAAAACCAAAATGACCTCTTGACCCAAGGTTCAGAGAAAGTGTGTGTCAGGGAAGAGTTAGAAGTTTCCAGTTTATCAGAGGGAGAAAGCATTCCCCAAGGGGGGGAGGGGAGCAGTGAATCTAATAGAAGAGAGCAAGAGGAACAACAGGGAGGGACTGGCTGTTCACAGGAAAGGCAAGGGTTCAGTTCTAGCTCAGGAAAGGCAAGGGTTCCCAGGAAAGGCAAGGGTTCAGTTCTAGCTCAGATTCGGAGGAGGGGAGATACAAGCCAGCTCTAGCCAGGAGGTTAGAAAAAAGAGCGGGAAAGCGAAGGGAAAGGCGCCTCCACCATTTTGAGGGTGGCTGGTCACGGAGAAGCAGAGCTCAGAAGGTAATAAGTGACTCTGAGGAATAATAGTTAAGAACTGTTTATAAGATTATTTTGTTAATACACAATAAAAAGTTATAAAAGAACAAGAAGCGTTTGTGTGGTGATCTGAAGAGGACAACGACCAGGCCTGACAGTGTGTGAGGAGAAGCAGTAAGTTGTAAGCAGCATCTAACCCAAGACATGAACATCTGAACATCAAAGAGAGAGATGTCAGCATAGGGATAAAATTACAGGGGTAGTATGGGAAGCTGCCTTAACCCCAGCTAAGAGACCCCTGACTCATACTGTAGACATTTGCAGAGCTGAAGCAGCAGCAGCAGTGCAGCCCTTGCAACAGCTCACAACTGCAGAAAGGCAAGTGCATGCAATAGCAAAGCCCCAGGAGGACAGAGAAAAACACAGTGTCCTGCACAACCCTCTGCACAATGTGTGTCTCCACCCACAGTTATTTGCAGATTGGGTTGCAAGGATTTGTCAGTACTGAATTCAGTCCTCCATATTTCTGCGGCAGTTTCTGCATTTTATTTATTTTTAAATCCTCATGAATACACTTCAGCATTTTTGTGTGAATATCTCCTAATAAACACACTTTTGCAAACAAATTCTCCATATATAATCCATTCTTACAGGCTATGTGCACTAATATGTTTATTTTTATGAACACTTACCTCTAATATAGGCATTTTGGTAAGCATTGTTTGGTTGGTTGGCATAGCAAATTTTGGATAAGTGTAGATTTTGAATAGTACACATGTTTTGGTTAGCATATTGTTTCAGAATGTGTGAATTTGCTAGATTCAGCTTTAAATGCACACTGAATCAAATTCCTCCCCCATCCTTAGGCTTGATCTTCCTCACCAGGGCTTGCCTATGAGGCAAGGCAAAGTGACCACCAGATCTGGCCTCCAAGGAATCAATTGCCCACTGTTGCCACCACTATGGATGTTGTCAGGGGACTGGGCAGAGGAGGAGTGTTGGAAACCACCTCCCCATCCTGACCCTTCCAGGGAGGAGGAAGAGGAAGACAGTGGTTTGTGGGAGGTCACAGCTCAGAGGCAGATGTGGAGAAAAGTTGGGAAATAATGGGTGAGGAGGAGCAGGCAGAGCCAGAGCAACAGCTGGCTGACACGTTGTCATTAGAAAGCATTCCAGACCCTCCATCTTCCAGAACCCGGTGAGCCTTAAAAGTAGGAGAGCAAAGAGCTCAAAGACAGAGGGCATGTAGCTGCACCCACAGAAGTGACAAATGAGGACATGGGAGAGACGAGGGGTAGAGATTCACTCGGGACAACGTCATTATCCAGGAGGCTGGGTTCTATAGCCTCTCTCTGTAAAGATTGAAATAAAAAAGGATGGTAAGAAACTTTCCCCTGTCTTTATACTTTCCTGGGTAACCTGGAATCCTGACAGTGGTAGTGACAGCTGCAGAGGTCAGCAGCTCCACCCCATGCTGCCTCTACAGTGGCAAATAGGAGGCGCTGTTGGTCTTCTCCTACCTCTAGGGAGGAAATGGCAGGGACTTCTCTCTGGGGTCTCCTGGTCTCTGCACGTGCCCAGGTGATTCAGAGCGAGCCCATTCCTCCACCCCCAGCAACAACCTTTGATTCCCAAGTCATGTATCGGGTGAGGTTGGTTTGATTCCCCCTCTTGTTCCCAGTGTTGATCTTTATTCCCCCCTTGTTCCTGATGTAGTCTTCATTCACCCCTTCTTCCATGGCAGAGGTACCATTTTGTGGTTCACTTCAGGTGGCAAAATGTATTGGGCTGGTTCCCCCCCCTCTCTCTCCCACACCCACCCACCTACCCACACACCCCACCCCACCCCAGAGGAGTATCCAGTATTTTCTACTTGCATCTAGGATGCCCTTTGAGGGACCATAGGTTTGCAGCATAAGGAGAAATAGAGAGGAACCTCTATGAAGGTCAACAAAGACAACTTCTGCTAACCTATAAGCAGATGGACACAGGACTGTGATGTAAATCATTTGGCCAGTCAAGAACAAGAAAAGTCATTCTGGTTAATTGTTTGCAATTTTATGTCTTAAAAATGAAATATTCAAAGTACTTTGTCTTTCAAATGTCAACACATTATATAGTAACTTTTACTATTTACAGCAGGGTTGTTGTAATGGTCTTGTAGAAAATACATGCTTCTGGTCTGAAAACCAGAGCAAAATGCAACAAACCATTTCACTGCAGCCATTGAACATAAAACCTGTACAGTTATCCAGCCAGTGTTCAGAGCAGGAATACAAAAAAAGGAAATCTATTGTTCCCTAGCAACAAAGTTCAAGCCATTATACTACAATTTCAGTAAGTTTAGAAGTGTTGTTGTTAGATAGGAATGGAAAATCTTGGCATACATTGTAAACATCATTACAATTCATGAGAAAGCAAAAACAAAGGAAAAAGACTAGTAATTGACAAAACACTGTATGCTAGGCTTCTCTTTTTGTTTATAGACACCTTGTTTATGAAAGTTTCAATGTTCTGTCATGGTTCATCATCATACATGTGAAATATTGTCAAAGACCTACAGATATACTAATGTTTATTAAGAGGCTAAAGTTCACCACTAAATCTAAGAAAAGATTGTAACTGGCAAACACATTCTCTTGGACAGATAATGTAAAATGGCAAAGGCCAAGAAAATCCCACAACAAAATTGAACTTGAGGACACCCAGTTTCTGTTAAGGTCTCTATAAGCCAGCATTTGGAAGGGCAATGAGTAGGACTGCGGACCACAGAACACGTAAAATCTAACACATTTTGTCATTGTGTGCTAAAAATTGGCTCCAGCTCTTTTGTTTCTCTCTGCTTCTGGTGATTTTGCTATTTCTCCATTACAATCTTCCCTCATACAGCAGCCAACATTATACCTTGAGCATAATTGATGGAAAAAGTGGGATACATTTTTTCAAAAAAACCTATCCTTTTCAAATGTTGCCCTCTTCCATTTGAAGGGCAGCAGATTACTGCCGGCATGATAATATTCTCCCTCTTTAAACAAAAAACAGCCTTGCTCACCAAAGCCCTAGGTTTCAGTCATATCTTGACATGATATGATGGGAAACACACTGCACTTTCTGGTAAGGTTGGAACAATTTAGTAAGGTTGGAACCATCTAGTAAGGTTGGAACCATCAACAGGAGATGAATACAAGGCTGTATGTTCTTTAGATTGTATTACCAATGTTTTGTGTTTGCATATAACTTTGCAGACTGACCAGAGTGTTCTAATTTGGCGAATGGTGACAGATTTACTGTACTAGTTTTCACTGTCATTAAAAGACAGAATTTAGTTCTGCTGGTAGTGGCATTACTTTGGTGGAATGGTTTAGAAATGTCCAGATGAAATACAATAGCATGAAGAGGAGGCAAGTCAAGGGTTTCAGCTAGATCACCAGGGTTCTTCCTTACATTGCTAGTCTCTTGTGATGTTGAGGTGACCCCTGTGTGTCTCAAAGGGCAGGGCTGCTGCTGACATAGGTGTGCAGAGAGGAAGATGATTCATGCTCAGCTCAATCTACTAGGGCATAGCTCAGCCTAGAGTTTTCTTGACTTGCCTCCTGCAAGCCTGTGGAACACTGAACACACACCTAGAGGACACTTGCCCTGCAGCAGCACAGAGGTAATTAACCTGTGGCCCTTCAGCTTTTGCTAGGCTCCATCATCCCTTATCATTGGGCATGTTGCTGGCTTTGGCTGGCAGGCAACATCTGGAGGGCTGCAGGCTCTCTCTACTCCTCATCTACGTACTAAGAATGGCATGCCAGTTGTCTTAAATCCAGATCATTGGCCAGCTTGGCCAATGGTCAAGGATGCTGAGAACTGTAGTCCTAAAAGTTGTGTGCACCCGAGATTGAAGAACACTGATCTAGTCTACAACCTCCAGACTCTACCGCCTCATCCCATCCTCATTCTGCTGAAGGCATCAACCAGATCTGGGAGCCAACAGGCTGCAATGTAATAGATGTTCTCTCCACCCCAACTCCTTTATCACAGCAGCTTTATATTTCTATGCAAACTTTTAAAAGCACAGGCATCTTTCCAGAAAAAGGGACAATGACAACGTGTGAATTTGGTTGCTAGTTGAACCGCTCCCAATTAATCTTTGCTGCCAATTAATCTTTGCTGCTTCCAATCTCATGTCTCCTCCACTGACCATTGTTTCCTCAAGGTTCTAATTCCACCCACTTCCCCCACTGCCTGCGCTCTTATGTCCTTCAGCTACCCTGAAGGACCATGAATCACCGCTGAGCACTCTTGTTTCTCTGCCCTTCCTGGCTTCCAGCCCATATCAACCTTCTGCTCTTTCAACCCAGTGTGAGCTTTACATCCCACCCCTAGGGCTGGTGTGATTTCAGGTTCACTCTGCATTTGGGAGTGAGCTTTCTCATCTCATCATCTTAATAGTCATATATGGTGTTATGTTTTTAAATTATTTGTGTATATGGCTAATTAATACTTTGCAAATTTAAAAAAAATAGATTAAGGTGAGGTAAGGGAGTGGAAAGGAGCAGGATCTAGCAATCTGCGCCCACATTTCCCTGTTCTATAGTAACCCCATTATATTTTATATATGACCATTCATAAGTCCACATAGCTGCTGTCATCTTCTCTAATTAAACTTTAGACTTCATTCCATTGCTGATTTGCCACACTTTACACACTGGGGGTCTCAGGGGCCCACTCCTCATTCAGGGCTCGTCCATACATCCACTTGTTCCATGCTTTCTAGGCATGGATCAGAGATGTCTCCCATTTGCCCCTCTGCTTTCCCCGGGGGGGGGGGGGGGAGAATGCACTTTAGTGCTGAACTGGAGCAAATATCAGTCTGCAGAAAACTCTCCCAGGCCCATGTCTGGAAAGCACAGGACAAGTGGAAGTGTGGACAAGACCTCTGTCTCATTCTTTTGCTGACTACTACCTGAGAGCTAGTGCTCCATTTCAGTGACGCCCTAGCTGCCCTCTCCAGGGTTTCAGATTGGAATGGGAGCTTCTGCATGCAAAGCAGACGCTCTACCACTGAGCTACAGCTTTCCCTTAAAACAATTAAGTCTCAGTTACAACTACAGGAGTGCATTGTTAAGCTCTTGCTCTCCAAGTACCTGCCTCTGCAGCCACATACTGGGGTCAGTTCAAGATGATCTGTTTATTGGGCGTTCATCCTCGTTTGCACAAAGTTTGCAAGGAGGTTATACAATGTCTGATGTTTACTGAGCGCTTGTGAGGTTAAATGATGTTGCATCAAGCAAATGTCATCACACACATTTCAACTGCTCCCCTTCAGAAAGATAAAGATGATGATGATGATTTTGTAGGGAGCAGGTTTCTTGTGCTTGAGTGCTAAATCTACTTTAATTGTGCACCTGAATTTGCTGGTTGAATGCCACCTGCAAAACAGTGACCGCCTGGAAGCTGCCTCTGCTTTTCAGTGTGGGTTGCCTCCCCCTACTTTTATTTCACTTCCTTTTGTTATGATGTCAGGCAGCCTCCGTACAGCATTTCCAACTCTCTGCCCCACTTCCTATACATTCTGTTGCCCTGAGGCCCTTTGTAGTTTTCGCACAATTGTCACCCCTTTCCAGTTTCTTCTGCCCTCTTTGTTTTCCCTGTCTTCTGTTTCACACCCCAGTCCCTATTTCAGTGTATTCCCTCCCCTTCTCTGCAGCCATTCTTCTCTTCAAGATTCCCATTTCTGAGGTGGTGTTTCTTCAACTAGTTCTCATTTCACTCTCTTTTGTTCTGCCCACTATGCTCTTCCAGTCCTTAAGACGATGTGAGGACAGACAAAACTGGAGGGATGTGAATATTTCGTACCTGAGAACTCCCTTCAGCAGATTGAATGTTTGCTAATATTCCAAGGCATCACAAAAATTCAGCCAATAGTAGTCAGAGGCTTTGCCACCACTGCAAGAACACAAAATCTCCTAGCACATCCCATTGTAGATTATTTATTTAATTGCTCATTAGAAAGTCATTTGTGAATTTTCCTCCTACTATTTTTTTTTTTTTTTTTGGAAAAAATATAAGGGGTGGGAGTAGGGAGATAAAATTGGCCAAGTGACTTAATACCTGTCTGATATCCAACTTGCCTTCACTGAAGCATGCCTAAAAGGGCCAGTAGGTCTGCTTTTAGCAAGGTTATGCGGGATGGCATAATAACAGAATGGGTTTGTAAGGAGAATGTGGTTTAAAGTAGAATGTAAGTCAGGAGAAGCAACACATTCTGTACATTTTATTCTATGTATATCCTCAACCTATTTCTCCCAGAAATGGCTTGTATGTGCTTTCTGGCAATTGCACTTTCTTTACAAAGGCTGCTCACCACTTGCAGAATGGCAAAATGTCAGTAACTCATCCACATTTCCTTTTGTGCCACATTTTTAGGCGCAGGTACAGGCTTTCCAGGTCTGTGTCTGAGCAGGTTTTGTTTTTTGTCCCACCACTTTCCCATGGAAAACCCATGTTTTACTGCTGAATCACAGCAAACGGCAATGGGGTTTTCCACAGATTGCCATTTGCTCCGATCCAGCAGTAAAGTGTGGGTTTTCTGGGGGGAAGCAGTGGGACAAAAAGCAAAACAAAAAACCGCTCAGACAAAGAGCTGGAAAGCCTAGAGAGTGCAGACTAAACATAAGTGTGGATGAGCCTTAAGCCAGAATGATTCTTTGGATCAGGGTTTCCCAAACTTGGGGTCTCCATCTGTTTTTGGAGTACAACTCCCATCATCCCTAGCTAATAGGACCAGTGGTCAGAGATTATGGGAATTGTAGTCCAAAATCAACTGAAGACCCAAGTTTGGGAAACCCTGCTTTAGACTATGCATTATCTAGGCCAGAGATGGGGACCTTTTTCAGTGTAAGGACCTCACTTAATTCTGAGCAACCTTTCAGTGACCATATGTCAGTGGTGGGTTAGGCCGGAGGCAAAAAAATAAAAATGGTCAGGGCAATTAATACGAACTTGTATCTTTTTAGGGCACTGGTTTCTGCACACTCCTCTCTATCCAGGTGAGCAAGAGATATTATCAGTTTTCAAGGATACATCCCAGCCAGGCAAAAACACTCAAGGAGGGTGTGATGTAAGGCTGGTGAGGATGATAACCTGGGGTTATAAGGGTTCAAGGGCTATAAGAGAGATGCTTGGAGGTCTGCATTTGGCCACTTGAGCCTGAGGTTCACCCCTGCTGGTCTGCATTCTATACAACTACATCCTTCTTAAGATTTCAAAAAAGCTACAGTCTGGAAGCACCCAAAACATGTTGCTTTAAAGTGAAATCTATTCAGATGTTCTGCACAATCACCATTCATTCCTATGCACAGGATTTGCACAGAAGCTGAGCTTGACCTCAAAGTGGAAAAATAACAGGTTTTTTTTTCCTGAATTTCAGAAGCAAACATGATAAAAACATTTCTATATACCACCACCCTCTGGTGGCATGATTATTTAATTATTTTTTTTCCTAATCCACATTTTATATCAAACAATACCTATAAACACACCTAGGAAATTCTGTTCATTCATTGGTAAACGCCAAAGAGGGAAAAGAAAAGTATTCCATTTCATTTTATGAGCTTTTGGCATAATAACAAAAATGACAACATTCAAGGCAGCATTAAAACCCATCCATGGTTGGTAATATAAAGTGCATTTCCTGCATATAATACAAATATATCTATATGGAACTCAAGGCACACACTAACGTCATACGTATTACATACTAGAAATGCACAATTTCAAGCTAATAACTATTTAAGAAGAGTTTCAAAACATTTTCTTCCCTTCTGGGTATTTTAAAGCATTTTGTTTTAAAAGGTACATCAATTCACGAGCCTCAAATGATAGAACTGCTTAAAACATTGCTAGTGTTGACATCTTAGATCAGTGCTAAAATATATCACTATGAGTGCACTTCTTACATAAAGCCCAGAAATTATTTCTGTGAATTAAAAAGTGCTTGTCCATTTTAGCCTGGTGTGTGGAGGTACTAAAATTCTCCACAATTTCATGGGGAATGACCCCCAGGTCAGAGCTAGCAATACAAGAACAAGGTACAATACTAATTATTTTGTCTGATCTCATTAACTGGATCCAATGGTGTACAGTATTTTATACCATAAAAGAATCTAAAGGAGAGTGAATTTTCCTCTGAGGCCCCCTCCCCCTCCCCCTCCCTCCCTCCCTCCCTCCCAGATTCTAACTCCAGTGGTCAAAGATGCAGAACATCCAGAATCTGGACCACTGACGAGCAACAAGTAGGGAGAACTCAAATGTCAATGTTATTTGGTGGATTTATATCTGATGTTCATAATCAAGCCCATCCCTAACAGCTAATTGTCACATATACCCAATATAAACCAGCTTGGGAATATAGGAGCAATGAATATTAGGATATTAACTCTCATGAACAGGCATTGTGATTAGTACTTGCTTAGTGAGGACAAATTATTAAGCACCTGCTTTTCCTTGCTAAAAAAAAATACATCCACTCATCTGGGCCCATTTGTATGACCAAGTTGACATTCCTGCGGTTTATTGCTGATTTTTTTGCTTTTGATATTAACTGTGTATTTTACTTCTTTGTGGTTACCTTATGTTTTCTAAACTGCTTTGGGTGGCAGTGAAAGTGGATTCTAAATGCCATCATAAAGAATTAAAGAAATAAAATGAATGAGAAGTTGAAAGAAAAATGGGCAAATATTGGTGAACTCAAAAAACTGGTTGAGTTGGACTGTACATCTGAGGGAGCAAGTGCATGGTCACTTCATCATGATGTGCCAGACTCTCCACAGTCAGGCTTTCCCATCTTTCAGCATTTCCATTTGTCATATGAAGAGGCCCTGAAGTCTACACTAAGACTGTCCTTCATTCTTTTATTTCAGAAGAGTGCCAGGGTGTTTGTATTCACTTTGATGAAACTTCTCACTTAAATTGAAAATCACTACCTTCTACCATTGATGCTGATGGGAATCGCTAATGGCCAAGCCTGCAATCCTAAGCATGTCTACTCAGAAGTAAACTCTGCTGAATTCAGTGATGCTTGCTCCCACCAGGTATGTGTGGTTAGGATTGTAGACCAAATGTGCTTATAATGCATGGCCTAAATCTAAACTTGTGAAAGACACAAAAACATAAGGTCCAGGGTGATAAACCAGCTACCAGCTGGCTGGATGTCACTCAAGGGACCTCTCCATTCAGCAGGAAGGATCCTTTCCTCATCCTCCCCACCCTCAGCACAATTTTTAGCTGGAAAAAGCTTCCTATCGGAGCCAGTAGGAAGCATTTTTTTCTAGCCTAATTGTAGACCAGGGAATTGCAAGTGAGAATGGATGCTATGAATGGTATCTCCCTTGCTAAAAGCAACTCTCCCAGACTGCTTGAGAACTGGTGTCTGTGGTAGACTTTTCAAGTCCAATTGATGCACGGAGGACCAGGATCTTCATGGAAAATATAGCTACCAGGATGTTGCAGGAGAACAAAATCTCCTCCTCTCCAGCTGCAATCTCCATGAAGATCACCATTCCCACCTGGCAATTTATCCTGAGAAAAGATAAAATGCTTTATATTCAAGACGAATTGCTGGGGGTGGGGGGAGGAGAGAGAGAGTCTGCACGTGTGTGTGTGTGTGTGTGTGTGCTCTGTGTGTGAGAGAGTGAGCTCAGGGTGGCCACACACATTCTTCTTTTGGCCCCTACTTCAAAGATGGCAAATTTGCAATAGGAATGTTAGATGAAGTGGCATCTCTATCCGTGCTTCACCATTTAGTATCTTCTGAGTTGGCAAGCAAAAGGGCATCTTCTCTCAAGTCTGTGAACATGACTGTTATCACTGCTGAGATTCCTGAAATCTGGCTTGCCACTTTTTAACTGCCCACAGAGTGAAACAATTTGTCCTATAAGGCAATGACTAACAATGGTTTATCTGCAATTTATTAAGAAGGTCATGGCTGACAACACCCTACCTCTGAGGTGTGAAGTATAGAGGATTGGTTTTCTACTTGGCTCAAAGTATTTTGGGGTGTTTCTTATACCCTGGAGTTATGCCTGAAGGCCCCTTAAAAGAATAGCTTGTGCAGACTGCTTGGTGGATGAGTTGTCAGTTAGACCAAGGAACAAAGGGTGTTGGCCAGACCACAAACATATTGTATGCAAGTTATTAAAATTAACAAAACTGTGTCCTGAAGAGGGAAAGAGAGAACACACTCAATATTTTGCCCATGTGAACCATTTCCAAATGAAATTCAACACCAAGAACGCCGCTTCCAAATGTTGAAGGCAGCCACCCTAGAACTAACAATCATTGCCATCTCCCAAAGAGTTTTAAACAAACGATATTAAAATACCATCTTCTGTCACATTTAAAGGCAGTTGGATATGTTTTCCCCCTCTATATTTATATATACACAGAGTTCTGATCTAGAAAAACCAATACAATAAACCTTTACTTTAATGTTTTTTTAAAAACAGGCAGTCTTTGGTGATGCAAAGGCAGAGATCGATGTCTTTTGTTTGTTTGTTACCTCCTGCCTATTTCACTCTGTCTCATAAAGTGAATATTGTTGGCACTGTCAGAAAGTTCTAGATACTGCTCCACAGACAAAACAAAATATCCATCATAGCCCTGTACTTTCCCTGTGCTTAAAAGCTGCTGTTTCTCCCCCTCTGTCCAAGCCCGAATACCTTCTTCACCATCTTGGAGTCGCCTTTGTTCCTTAGTCCAAGCTTGAGCCACAGCTCTCTGCCTGGCTACCTCCAAGACATGGTTCTTCTCTTCTTCCACAGTAGTCCCGTACCGAACATTAAAGCACAGAGAGCCGTGCTGGAGCTGGATATCAGCAAACCGTCTAGTCCTGCCATTGATGATGGAAGTCATTTGTGATACTGTGACGTTGACACCATTCTCCAAAATCCGACGTCCCCCAGTGTTGCCTATCACTGCAAGGTCTTCTTCCAGAGACCCAAGCTTGATGAAGTAGTGAGTGTCTCGCCCATCTATTGTAAAGTGCAGGTCCTCAAGATAGTGAGCATTGTTGAGGATGGCAGCGATGCGGCGGCTGTCTTCATTCGCCACCCCAATCACATCAGCTGTTACCACGCCATCCTTGATGGCAAATTTGATACCTTTCCCAAAAACTGAGGGAACTGCAGCAAATCTGGGCAGCTTTGCTTTCTCCACACATCTTCCATTGCTGTATTTGGGGGTCATGGGAAGCTGGTCCAAGGAAATGAAGTTTCTGAGCTGCTTCTGTAGTTCACACTGAATGCCAAGTATAGTCTGGAAAAGAGAAGATGCATGGCATATGAAGGTAAGGTTTTTGGAGTTGTTAGAGAAACATGCAATACGTTTCTATTGCAACAACGTAACCTGGTTCACACTTCACTTTAAACCATAGTTATCTAATGATTAAAGGTTAATTTGCAAGGTACTGGTGCACATGATGGGATGCGGGTGGCGCTGTGGTCTAAACCACAGAGCCTAGGGCTTGCCAATCAGAAGGTTAGTGGTTTGAATCCCTGCGACGGGGTGAGCTCCTGTTGCTCGGTCCTTGCTCCTGCCAACCTAGCAGTTCAAAAGCACATCAAAGTGCAAGTAGATAAATAGGTACTGCTCCGGCGGGAAAGTAAACAGCGTCTCCGTGTGTTGCTCTGGTTCGCCAGAAGCGGCTTAGTCATGCTGGCCACATGACCCGGAAGCTGTACGCTGGCTCCCTTGGCCAATAAAGCGAGATGAGCACCGCAACCCCAGAGTCATTCGTGACTGGACCTAATAGTCAGGGGTCCCTTTACCTTTACAGTGGTACCTCGGGTTAGGAACTTAATTTGTTCTGGAGGTCTGTTCTTAACCTGAAACTGTTCTTAACCTGAAGCACCACTTTAGGTAATGGGGCCTCCTGCTGCTGCTGCTGCGTGATTTCTGTTCTCATCCTGAAGCGAAGGTAATATTTCTGGGTTAGCGGAGTCTGTAACCTGAAGCGTATGTAACCCAAGGTACCACTGTACTGGTGCACATGGCTAAAGTTGTGAGTCCTTCACAATCCTCCCTGACCGTGCTGCCACACTTCCAGGAAGTGTTGCAGAATTCCAGCAATACTCCAGGGTATGCACTTCATGAGAAAATAGCATAATGGGATAAATCAGGGTTTGAAGCTGCACTGTAAGAACAGACCTCTTCTTATGTGGCAGCTGAGGACTCATCCACACCATTTATCCTGCACTTTCTAGGCACAACTTTGTGTGTTCTAGGCACAACCGCTGTGTTCATGCGGTTTCTGTTTGCCCCAGTGCTTTCCTTGAGAAACCCACTCTTCAACACTGAACCAGAACAAACCACAATTCGAGTTTTCCGCTGATCACTGTTTGCTCAGATTCAGCGGTAAAGAGTGTGTTTTTGCAGGGAAAATGCCACAGGGCAAAACAAAAATGTGCTCAGACATCACAAAACAAAAACATCACACTTTAAAGTGGGGACTTGTGCCTAGCAATGCAGCACAAAATGAAATCTGATTCTACTTCTCTTTGCCTCTCAGGTACCCTCTTGTGCATGGGAAGGCAAACTAAGGCCCGGGGGCCGGATCAAGACCAATCACCTTCTAAAACCGGCCCGCGGACAGTCTGGGAATCAGCGTGTTTTTACATGAGTAGAATGTGTCCTTTTATATAAAATGCCTCTCTGGGTTTTTTGTGGGACCTGCATGGTTTTTTTACATGAGTAGAATGTTTGCTTTTATTTAAAATGCACCTCTGGGTTATTTGTGGGGCATAGGAATTTGTTCATCGCCCCCCCCCAAAAAAAATAGTCCAGCCCCCCACAAGGTCTGAGGGACAGTGGACCGGCCCCCTGCTGAAAAAGTTTGCTGACCCCTGCTCTAGTGGTTGTCTTACAAGATCACGATTTGCATGTGGACATTTACAGATCTGTGCAGCAATACCTTATCTTACGTGCAATTGACTTGCACATTTTCAACTATACGTGGTTGAAGATGGGCTGGTTGAAATTGTGTAAGTCAAATGCCAAGCAAGGTGCCCTTTGTGCCAGGTCCACTTAGGGGGCACCTGGCATGAGAATAGCGTTGTTGTTGTTGTTGTTGTTTGCATTTGTTAGCCGCTTTATCTTGCCCAGGGAAACCCAAAGCGACTTACAACCAAATAACCAAACAGGCACCCACCCACCCACCCTGCTCACAAAGCAACACTGAAAACAAGACAAAACACAGAAGAAATGCATGAAAAAATACCCCACCCACTTCTAAAAGGCCACAGGGAGTTAAAGGCCAAAGGCCTGATTATGGAGTAAAGTTTTTGTTTAGCTCTCCACCTTGCTTGCCAGGCAAGACCCACTCAATGTGCCAGCTCTGAACGGTTCTCACAAGATCTTGTGAGGCAGCTGAGTTCCAGCAAGATCATCCCTAGTTTTCCAGAGCTGGTGTGCTGAGCACCATGCCTTGTGCCCCAAGCAAGGCAGAAAGCTCGAAAGTTCTTTTCACACTGGGTTCACTTGGGTTACCCATCATGAAAAGAACTTTTAAGCTCTCTACCTTACTTGGGGGATGGGAGGGGAAGGGGCAGGCCCGCTCAGCATGCTGGCTTTGAGATGCTGCTGCAAGATTTCACAAGACAACCCAAATCCCCCCCCCCCCCGAGATCTCATGAGAGCATTCCAGGGCCTCCTAGAGCTCAAATCAGAATGAATGCTCAATAAACAGTGGAAATCAAATAACATCCATACTATTTTGTGCAAACAAATCAGGATGGATGCTTAATAGAAAAGGCTATCAGCAGAGGTCCTTGTCTTCTCTTCCCCCTGTATGGAGAATAAAGTGGTCCCATAGGTTACAGAACTAGTATATCTCTGTTTTAGAGTAAGTGACATAATAAAGTCACTATGAGATTGTGGAGCTTAAGGGAGGAAAACGTTTTGCACCGATGGTTGGGGCATCTTGGACTATGGGGAGCCTGCACCCCTGCCCTCCAACATAAACACCAAGCGTGGGGTGAAGAAAGAGGAAAATAAATATGTATCCTGTTTTCCCCCTAGAAGTCACATAATGCAGGAATGTGTCTTTTTGCTAACCTTTCCAGGGTCCCACTCTTGGGTCTTTGTTTGAAGCTGTACAAGTTCATACGTTGTCTCCATAGCATCCACTTCTGGCTTTGGGAATCCCGGGAGTACATTGTGAAGCTGAAACCCAAACAACTCAAGCCAACTTCCAATGTCTACAAATAAAACCAAACAGAATACAATTAACATGCTGAAGACAAGAAGTACTGTATGACAATTATAGAAAAAAACAAATAAGGCTGCCATACATCTGGAATTTCCTGGACACAGCTGGGATTTGGCCCTTGTAAACAGCGCGTTACATGTCTGGAAAAATCCGGATGTATGGCAACCCATGCTGGCAGTGTAGATTTGGGTGAATTTCCTTTAAAAAGGCTAAGTTGAGATTTTTGCAACTTTGCTAAACAATTTGGCTACAAAAAAGTTCAACCACTTTTGTGTCCGGATTTTCACTTTTTGAAACCCTACAACTATAGAAAAAAGAGATTCAAGTCTTAAAGAAAAACATTTCAAGCCTCTCCCTTCTTTGGCTGCTCAGATATGAATCAAAAGGCGTTGTAGACAAGGTGACAGGGTGGAATATTCAGATGTGTTGCATTTCCCATAGCTGAGTGATATCTGGAATTATATTCCAACTTGTGGCCGTGTACAAATATAAGGTCATATGTGTTTTAAATGCCTGCTGAAAACTTTTCTATTCCACTACGTCTATGTAGGCATATGTATAATTCCACAATGGTTAATTGATGTCTGTTTTTAACTTTTCTATATGTTTTTCTGTATGGTTTTATGCATTTATATTTTAAATTGTTTTGCTATATTTTCATGAAATAGCAGTCTATAAATATTGTTTTATAAACAAACAACCCAAAAGAGAGTAATTTTGAATGGAAAAATAACAGTGGGGAGAAGAGGTGCTTAACCCTTTTCTACATACATGGCTTGCAAGGATAAACATGTATCTAGAAGCTCGGGGGAGAGGGGGGGAAGCAGCTTGTTAGCAGCAATCTGAAGTGGGAAAATTGGTGGCAAGGGATGGTCAGGCACACTCTTCCACTGCTGGTTCTCCACGTCAAATCACCTGCTCCTGAAGTTGCTTTCATTTAATTCTTGAAAAGTGGCTGTTGAAAGATGTGTTACATTTTCCTGTAACTTTCATGTTAGGTCACATAGAGCTGTATCATGGGAGAAGTGGAGTGACAGGTACAGGATAAAAAATGTAGGCGGCAACCTACAATTGACGGAAGCAATTCTGTTTCCATCGCACTCTGACCAAAACTACCTTATTCATCTCCCTGTCGGCTGTTCTGGAATTTTATGTAATATATTACACAATAATTCTGTTATTCCACACCATTAATTTGAATGCAAATGGGGGCCAGGAATTTAATCGATTACGTATCACTTGCAGATTGAAAACAACAGCAGCAAACAAGGATGAAACTTGAAAAAAAAAATTGTGGGGTCCAGGTAAACCCCACCCTGCATAATTAATCACATGACGCAGTGCATACGCACCATTTGAAAGGGAATGTCCATTAATATTGTGGGGGCCCAGCCCCCTCAAATGTTTACTGTGGGGGGCTAAAGTCTCCATGGCCCCTAGGAGCTGGAAAATACGAATTGTATAAACGGGATTGGTTTCCATTCTGGATGGAAAATACGAATTGTGTGAACTGGATTGATTTTTCTGCCTGTTGTAGCAACTGTAATTCCATAAAATTCAAATTGCAAAACAGTAAAACCTGATTTAAGAAAGAAAAGAAGCAATATGATCAATATGAGTATTTAATGCACTGGATTTCCCATTTCCCACCCTGAACCACAAACCACCTGAATGAAGATTGTGGACCACAGTTTGGGAACTCCTGATCTGCCCCCTGGTAGGCAATAAAATGGGGAATAACATGCCTGCATACTGCCTAAAATACCTGGGCTATTCAGTGAAATATGACTTTAGTTTGGTATACTGGTTTGCTGTTAATATTTCATTCTGCAACTCTGCATAGCTTTTCCCCATTTTTCTGCTCCCCCCTTACCTTCTTTTCCAGTGTCTACATGTTTTTGCATGTAACAAAAACTCAATTAAAAGTTTAATTTAAAAAAAACTGGAAGAAAAGGTGGTATAAGAAGCTCCATTCCAGCTATGTTAATGATTTCTAGTTTTAAAACTTTTACGCAGTAATTTTTTGTGCTGTAATCTTTTATAGTTTGTGTTGTGTGATTTCAGAGGAAAGCCTCGCTCTTGCCCCCTGCTGTTCTTTGTTAAAGGCCTCTGGCTATACAAATTAAATTGACTGATTTTTTAATTCATTTTGTTTCAAAATTAATCAGAGATTCAATGAAACTGTTTGCAGAAATTGTCTGAACATATTCACAAGATCCACTGTCATAAAAGCATTGGGGGAGCCTGAGGGAAGTGTTCCATTCCAGGGACAACATGTGAGGCTTGGACAGGGCCAGAGGCAAAAGTGGGCGGAGCAACAGAGGTAATATTTACATCTTTGTACACTAACATAGTTTTCACACACACTCTCTCTCTCACATACCCCTTTCCTAGCTACATCCAGGCGGACTAGAGACCTTGTAAGAGTTCAAGGACATATTCCAGTCAGGCAAAATAACTTTCATTATTTATTATTTATTTCATAAAATTTAAAAAAACTGTTTGATTGTAAGAAATCTCAAAAAAAAGACAGTAAAAAATAAAAATAAATTACAGCCCTACTTTAAAACATGCAAAAGGAATAACAAACAAACCTAAAACTAAAGCAGATTATAAATTGACCTCAACTTTCTAAGCATCTGGACAGGCTTGCAAGAATGTTTTTAGCAGGCACTGAAAAGAGTAAAGTGGAGGTGCCTGCTTGATCTCAAGAGGCAGGGAGTTCCAAAGTACAGGTGTCGCCGCACGAAACGACTGAGTTCTTACAAATGCGGAATGAGCATTAAGTGGCACTTGCAGCAGTGCCAATTCCACCAATCCAAGTGGTTGAGTGGATACATGTGGGGTAAAGTGATCTCGTAGGTAAAGTGGTCCCAAGTTGTCATATACTAAAAGTAACACCTTGAACTTCTGTGCATGAAACAGGCTCAGTGGTCTGTGTGTTCTGCAGAGAGTTCTAGAGGCCATACAGAGAGGTTGGGAGGATCCCCTTTAGCTCCTGGGCCTTAGGTTACGCACTTCTGTCATTAAAATTCAAACCAGAAACTACCCTCCCCCACAACCCAATTAAAAAAATGCTTTACCTGTTGTGTATTTAGCCACATCTTGGATTCTGCCAGCTGGATAATTATTTTCAAATGCATACAGATTAAATGGCTTGGGGTTGTTCTTCAGTTCTTCCCAGATATGGTGGTTTGGTGTTGTCCAGCGCCCAGCGATAACATCATAATCTCTTTGCCCCAAGTGCACCAGTTTAGTGAGTGAATCATACAACCCTCCATGGAAACCTATAATGAGCTCAAAATCTGAATTTGTGTCCTGATAGATCTCTCCGTAAGGGGTGTAAAGAATTTCTTTTATCACTTGACCTCGACTGCTGAAGATAGCTAAAGGTGTGCCAGTGTTGTCACAGGCAACGTAATATTCTTCTCCACTGCTTAATTCCATGGCTATTAGGTGACCCTGAAGGTCGTAATACAAGGAAGTTATTTCTGAACTACTGTGATTGTATAAGTGAGTAACTCTTACTGGATTGGAAAGGTCCGCGTAGAAGAATTGGAGGTGTTGTCCAGAACTTGATTTGCTGGCCACCCGTCGCCCCAGCCCATCGTAGCAATACTGGATTGTCCACCCAGAAACCCTGTTGTAGGCTCTATTCAGAAAGCCATTAGAGGTGTACTCAAAGATGTCATTTCCTCTTTGTTTGAGGAAACCATCCTCGTCCATTTTGTACTGAATGTCCCCCAGCCTTGTGATACGATCTCTGAGATCGTACCTGAGAGGAGTAAGCCGAGCGCTGTTTCCGTGGCTAAGTAAATTGATATTTCCATTGAGGTCATAGCTGTAACGCCACTGGGTTTTGTCATTCACAGACACAGTTTGAAGTTGGCTATCAGCATCATATTCATAGGAGTATCTTGTTATGTTTGCATCGACTCCAACTCGGATGTCGCAAATCACCATGCGGCCCATGTTGTCATACTGAACGGTCATCCAGTAGGCAATGGATTTAAGGATTTCGTATTGCACTTCAATCACTTGGCCATTGGCACTAAAAAATTTGGTATGCTTCATAGCGGTGGTAGTTATAACTTGGTTTAAGTCGTAATTGATTACGCTGAACTTTCCGAATTGTTCAGTTTTACCAGACACATCAACGTAGCGATACAGATCAATAGGGAGAGGGGTTTCATTTATCATGGCCTGCATGCTGGTTACTCTAAAGTTGTTGTAGCTGTAGTCAAATCTGGCGTTCACAAGACCTTCTTCACTAAATCTGAATATCTGGCGGCCAATAAGTGGACCTACATATAAAACATTGGGCAAATGTTTAAGGAGAAGGAAAACAGCACAAAAGTATATAATAGTAATAATAATGTAATAATAAAACAAGACTGCCAGAAGGACTAGCTACACTGGGGTCATCAATATGATGTCCACAAGCACCAGTGTGGCTGCCAGTACCTCCTATGGCACCTGTGAAATTACCTCAGTCAATATCCTGTCAAAAATCTACCACAGGTGAGAGGCCAGCTCTTTCTGCTCAGTTCTTATTTATGCTGGCTTGGCCTTTTCTACAATGAACAACCCCCTCCCTCTTAATGTACCCACATTCCACTGGAATGCAGGGCTGGATATCCACCCTCCAATCTATTAACAGAGGCAAAAGCAGCTTCTCTCTGTCACTAAACATGGTGGTGACTGCTGTAGGTGCCTTTCCCCCATGATGGAGTGGCTGCTACCATTTTGTGGTCCCATTTTTTTTCTTCTCTTTCAGTTGTGGCAGCCATTATGCCATGCTCCCATACTAGATGGGCTAAAGGTAATTGTAATATTATTATTTTTTAAAAAACCTTAAGGTATTGCATTTTTAACTGTGCAGTGAAATGACTACTATATACCACAAATATATGACACAAGCACAGCCCAAATAATAATATACAGTTTCAACCTACCTGTTTGCCTGTATCTGATGGTGCAAATAAATCCATCATGCATCAAGTGTATTGTTTTAATAACACCTGATGACTCTTCATAAGTAAAGGAGACTTGCGTGGTGTCATAAAGAATCTCTGACAGTCTGGACTGCTTGGTGTATTTGTAAAGAACCCTGCGCCCTGTACCCGGGTAGAGGGTCTGCAGAAGTCGTCCGTCTCTGGTGAAGTCCTGGATGAAAGAGGCACTGCTGTCTGGTGGGGAATAGAGATTGCGGAAGTATCCAACAGACAGCATTGTCTGAAAGCTGTGGCGTACCATACTTGGCATGGTGACAGATAGTAGGTAGTCTGACTGGTCATACTCAAAGATGTAACGACGCTGACTATGCAGGAGAAGCATCACAGACTGAAAGAAAAAACACAGAAACAACAAGCACAATGACTTGCAAGCAATGGTGGCAAATTTGTTGATTTTGGTCACTCTCAGTTTCCCATTTTTCTGATATTGGGCTCAGTTCTCCAAAAAAATTCTCTCTCTCTCTCTCTCTCTCTCTCACACACACACACACACACACACTCGTAATGAAAATTTGTTAGCGTTTTAGTGCAAGTATCTCCTAATACACATCTTTTTGAAGGGCTATTTCTGCCAATATAATGTATTTTTGTATGTCATTTTCACAAATATATATATTTACCACAGTCTATGCATTTTTGTATGCATTACTTGGCTGTAGAAGGTGCATTGCAAAATTCAGAGAAGTATGAACTTTGAAGGATGGTTGTGCTTTGGCTTGTGAATGTGGAGAAGTGTGAATTAGGGAGATGTGAATGGAATCGAATTTCTCCCCTAACCCTACTTGCAAACGAGTTATAACTTTTTTCTTTTTAAAAAATCTAATTAGGGAATCCTATGACTAGTTATGTGTACCAATGAAAGCAACATAAAACCACTCAGGTTTCAGAAAGTCATCAAAAGGTGAGTTTGTATCATGAGCACAGAGCAGCAAAATAGGTATTGATCCTCCCCTTCATTTCATTTGAACAAGCTCTTGTGGTTTCTTGAGCCTGTAAGACACTGAGCATTCCTAATTCATTCCCTTTCCAAGTAAAACTGGCTGGTTTAAGAGGCTTCAGAGTGACTCTTAGTACACCACTGCTGCAGCATCTGTCAATGAATTGGGTGCAGCAGGAATGTACAAGCTGTGTATGTGGGGAAAGCTTTTGCAAACACTATCCATGGAGCTTGCTTTTCGGACATTGAGGCAGATGGTGGTGTCTATCAAGAGTGTTGTATCCCCTCTCTCTGAAATGTCTGAAGCTGCTCCCAGAGACAGACTAAACTATAGGCCCGTTTTTGGCTCCCAAATGTTTACATGTTGCTCTCTTTGCTGCACGGACCAAACAAGCAACAAAAGATGACATTGGTTCCCAACCTGGGGCCCGTGAAGGCCTTCCCTGGTGCCTTCCCACCCCTTTTGTTTAAAGTAAGTCTCTAGCCCTTATAGAAAGTTGTGAAACAAAGAGCGCTGGCAAAAGGCAACATTCACAGCATACATTTAAAGCATACATTTAAAACAGTACAGTACCACTCTAAACAGCCATGGCTTCCCCCAAAGATTTCTGGGAGCTGCAGTTTGTTAAAGATGCTGATAATTCTTAGGGGAACCCTATTGCCCTCCCAGAGCTAAAATTCCTATATTCCCCGTGAAGGATTGGCTTTTAAACTGCTCTGGGAATTGCAAGACTGTGAAAGGAACTGGAGTCTCCTAATAACTCACAGCACCCTTAACAAAATATAACTTCCAGAAGTATTTGGAATTGAGCGACGATTGCTTGAAGTGGTGCTCTCTCCAATCCAGACCAAAATATCTAGAGTTGAAGCTCTGGGGCTGGCTGAAGGCAAGGTGTTGCTGTTGCGCCACCCTACACGTCAGTTGTTGGGCAGGGAGGTTGAGCAGCCTAAATGAAGCCCCGCTGTGCCTCAGGTCTCTTTGGGGCTTCCACAGCCATCATTGACATCCTCTTTGGGCTCTGGGGAGGATCTCCTCACGAGCCACAAGAACTCTCCTGCCATTTCCTGGTATGATTCTATTTATTTATTTCCCATAGTTGCATATATACAGATGGTTGCAAGTGAGTAGAACACACGTACTGTAAGCATGTGGGTGGGTGTGCCTGTAATTGAGAGGCCTCTGATGAGATGTCCTGACATATTGTAATTCTCTTCAAACAAGATAGGAGTAGTAGATAAGGGTGATGGCACTGGAGGTTTAGGCAGTGCTTGCCCGGTGTCGATTTTCCAGTGCAGATTACACTCCTCCCTGAAGCTGCTATTAGCTGAGGAGAGGAAATATGTGGGCCCCTTTATAGTACCTGTATGCTTACCACTCTGCAATTAATAGCAGCTCCAGTCTGTGTGTATATACTTAACCCTCTTCTTTTGGCTCATTCAAACCTCATGTGGATGTTTATAGGGCGGCAGTGGTGGTGGTGAGATTTCAGGAGATCATAGATCTCTCATTATAACAATTAGTTTGTCCCTGTTATGTCCCTTCCAGGCACTGGTGGAAGTTGGGATGACTGAATTGAGCCTTCCTGTCCACATTCCTGAAACACACACAAATATATGAACAATTGCTAGAAATCTTAATGGGACTTCTCTCAGGACTGTCTTTTCAGCTCAACAAAATGCACGCAAACGTACTGAGACAGAATACAGATAGAATACAAGTTGGCTCAAGTCAGACACCATCCCAAACCATAGTTTGTACCAACTATAGTTTGGAACCCAAACCATGGTTTGAGTTTTCAAACATACCACAGGCAGACCCTGGTTTAGGGCTGCTTGTCTGCCTTCTTTTTTCATCCTCTCAGCACTCAGCTTCATAAGTTTACTCCCGTCTCTGTTGTGCAGCAGTCTCTGGAGGTAGAGGTGACCATTAACTACAGTTAGTTAATTCAGACATCGTCTCATATCATAGTCAGCACAAACCATGGTATTTACCTATGTCAAACCATGGTTTCTAATTCTGTCTTTTCCAGCCAGTCACAAACCATGGTTCTCAATTTGGAAATCACACCAAACCATAGTTTTACTTTATCCACATTTAGATGTGATGTCCGAACTGAGCCTATATGTAGTTTTGGATGTGGTGGGATCTCTTTATCAAGACTTATTTTTACCAGGAAAGGGAATACAGAATCTACTCAGGTGCTTACGTATTTTAAAAGGGGTTCTGGAAATCCATGTTTAAGAGAAGGATATGTTCACATATGCATATTTTTTTTTGTTTGGTAATTATTAAATGCAAAGCAGACATTTTTACAGTGAATGCTTTTTTAAAAAATCTGTTTCAGGAAGGAAGATTGTTAAGAACCTTTTAAATAAAACTGGGTTTATTATCATTGTCATTGTGTAAATATGAGGAGTTCATATCTGAAATGTGTATTAGGTTCAGGGATCCACAAATTCACACACCAGCTTACCATTAGGTAAGTGCCTCTACTCCTTAGTGAACAGGACCCCGGGCACCAACCAGTTTTATAATTAGCAGTTTTTAAGAAGTGAGTAGTAGCAGGAATACCCTCTGAGTAGAACAATAAAAGCTCTTATTTTGTACTTTCTACATGTCATTGCATTGTCCTGTCCCCTGCAGCCCTCTGTGTATGCCAGAGGACCCAAGTGAGGGGAGGTGATTGGTAGTGGCCACATATAATGGATGGCCAATAAGCCAAACCAACACTTTTTGATCCATTATTAATTTTATAAGGATTCTATCTCCCTTGCCCTTAAAAACAGATTGTACAGCTTGAAATAAGTTGTCTAAGTAAATCTTTATTGCATCACTGCTTGATGCTATTTGTAATTTTGTTTTTGGTTGCTACAGCTATTTGCTTTCATGTACATGCAGAGAAATTTTAGGTGTTTCCAGCTGATGTGCGATTGCCAACATGCGGGTCCTTTTGGACCCGGAAGAAGGAAGAACAGATATGTCACAGGGCGGAGCAGGCTTATATATGCTCCGCCAACACATGAGGAGGCAGGCAGAAACAAAACCCCCGCGCAAAATGTTTGCCGCCTGTATTAACGTGTGTATTTTTTTAATTCTTGATGTGGAAATTGACAAGTCATTTGCACAGCAGTATTTGGTGGTATACCTGTGCATATTACTCTGGGAAGGTGACCAGAAATCCCTCTCCCTTTCCTGCTTTTTAGCAAGCTAGTAGCCATGCCAGTGTTTGTCTCATAAATTTCATTATGTGCTTACTTCATGCATAAAGTGAGTACAAGCTTTCTCCAACACTGTGATTAAACCATTGGGTTGGGAGGGGGGAAACACCATGAAGCAACACTCATGAGCTCAGAAGAACATTGGGGTGGATCCAAAACCATCCTTTTGTATGCAGAACTTATTCTGCATTCACAGAAAATTCTCGCTTTGTGCTAGAGCACCAAGTGGGGCAACAAGTTATACCAAAAAAGGATCCCCCTTCCCTTGCACAAGGGAAGTGTGAAAATGATTGAGCTACCTGTTAAACCGCTTCACAAACTCTTGCAGAAAAATGCCAGTAGCTACCGTATTTTTTGCCCTATAGGACGCACTTTTCCCCCTCCAAAAATGAAGGGGAAATCTGGGTGCGTCCTATGGGGCGAATGCAGGCTTGCGCTGAAGCTTGGAGAGAGAGGGGTCAGTGCGCACCAACCCCTCTTGCTCTCCAGGCTTCGGGAACACATCCGCAGCCTAGGCAGCCCTGTGGGAGGTCCCTCAGGAATGTCTAGGCTGCGGATAGCAGCCTGCTTCCCGGAGCGTCGGGCGCCCTGAAAGCAGAGCGCCCGGCGCTTCGGGAACACATCTGCAACCTAGGCAGCCCTGCAGGAGTTCCCCGCAGGGCTCCCCACGCTGCGGATAGCAGCCTGCCGCCCGGCACGCAGGACACCCTGAAGCAGAGCGCCCTGCACGCCGGACAGACATCCGCAGCGTGGGGAGCCCTGCAGGAGTTCCCCGCAGGGTTCCCCACGCTGCGGATAGCAGCCTGCTGCCCGGTGGCAGGGCACCCTAAAGCAAACATCGGCCAGCCCCACAAGCTCGGGGGACAGCAGGGAGGCGCAGCGCCGCCATCCCGCTGTTCCTCGACCTGGTTCAGTTTCCCCGACCTGCTTTTGGGGGGGGAATAAAGGAAAAAAAATTTCCTTTATTTCCCCCCCAAAAAACTAGGTGCGTCCTATGGGACGGAGCGTCCTATGGGACGAAAAATACGGTATTTTCTTTCTGCTCTTTGGCTCTTTAGATCCAACCCCCAATGCATTGAAAAAGCCTAAAAATGAAGATGATGTGTATTGCGAAAAGAACTAAGGGGTTTGTAGCATCTTAAAGGCTAATTTATTATAGCATACACGTTCCTGGACTACAGCTTACTTCATCAGATACATAATGTATCATCTTGCCAACAGGTGTATTGTGATTCTTTCCTTTGTAGAATACAGTACCACTCCAGCAAGGAAGATGCATAAATGGAAGTGGGGAGGATATATTTTGCTGACGCTCCCTTTCTTCTGAAGCCTCTTGTGCCTGTGAAAGTTGGGTCCATGCAGTGCTTCCCCCCCTTTTTAAAGAAAAAAGTGCTGGTAGTCACCATGATGTTGTTACAGTAAGCGCCACACTTTTAACATTTTTTTTAGGGGGGGAGGTGCTGGTATTGTGTACCCTTGAGTACCTCCAGAAAAAAAGCACTGTCTCCATGGGTTTGGGAGCCTTTTGGTGCTAGAGGTGGTATGGGGGTTGGTGAAAATCACACACCCCTGCTTTTCCTTTTGCAGAAATGTATTTTATTGTTGAAATCTCACCATGTCAATCTTCTGGGATGTGTTAACAAGCATGTTCCCCCCCCCCCGCCCCTTAAGAGGCAGCTTGTCATATTGAAAAGTTAATTCTCACAAAGCCACCTTAAGAATTGTAAAACTGAGCATTAACACTTGGAATGTGGAATGTAACCCCCGCCCTCCGAGTTTAAAGTGCATGCTGTAGAGATGACTTGGATAACACAGATACGGAGATGAAATGCCACATTTCATCTTTGCATCACTCATAACTATGTCACCCAAGGCCCATTTAAATCCAATAGGCAACTCTTTCAGTGGCTCTCTGTCATTAGCTGTTAGCAGACATTTAGGCTTCTGCAAAAGGAGGGGGATCCTGACCTTAGCAGGAAACCTCTCCATTTCACTTGTATTCCTAAGTTCAAACCATCTCTAAACCCGAGAGCTCCACGTTAATATAGAAAGGAACATAGAAAGCTGCCTTTTACCTGGGCAGACTGTTTCTCCATCTGGCCCAGTAATGCCTACTCTATAATGGACAGAGGCTTTCTGAGAGAGAAGAGTCTTTTGCATCCCTTGTTACCCAATCCTTTTAATTGGAGATCTCAGGGAATGAATCTGGGACCTTTTGCCTGCAAAAACTCATGCTCCACCACTGTGTTACAACCTCTCCAAGACAGTATGGCATAGTGGTTAGTGTGTTGGAATAACACACAGAAGACCTTGGACTAGTCGCTGGCTCTCAGCCTACTGTACCTCTCTGGTTGTGAGGATAAAATAGAAAGGGGAAGAGAACCACATATGCCACCTTACGCTCTTTCGAGGAAATGTAAACAAACAAACAAATGTAAGTAATAGTAATTCCTTGCTCCCAGAGGAGGCACTGATGACCACTAACGTAGACAGCTTTGATTTGAAAGAGAATTAAGACAAATTCATGGAGGAGAGGGTTGCTAGCCGTAATATACTCTGACAACACACTGTGAGAACAGGATGTTGGACTAGATGGGCCATTGGCCTGATCGAGCAGGGCCTTCTTATGTTCTTATGTCTAATAATGAGGATGATTGAGTTGTGTAAGAGCCAATGAGATCCCACAGGTTCAGCATATTCTGTTTGGGCCCCTCAGTTTGGGCTAGAGGTGGACAGTTACATGCTAGTCTCACATGTGTTCATTCAAAGGTCCATCCCATCCAATCTATGCACCAATTTTTAGATTAAAAATTTCCCCTGAAAAACTGCATGTACTGTAAAGCATTGTTTTATCTCAGTGTATGCATTTCTAAAGTATCTTACTCTAAAACACACACATTACTGTGTTTGGGTAAGATTTATCAGTTGACAACTGTTTTGCAAGAACTGGAGAAATGTGAAATCTCAAAGATATTTAATGTTGTGAGCAGCTCTATAAGTCTGAGAGATCAATTCCCACTGGATTTCATAGAAACTGAATTCCTCAATTATTGCTAATTTAGATCCTTCATCTAAAATAAAAATTATTTAGTCTAGAATAAGGATGGGGAAGCTGTGGCCCTCCAGGTGATGCTGGACTACAGCCTCCATCATCTCTGAGCATTGGCAATGCTGGCTGGGAGTTGGAGTCCAACAACATCTGGAAGACACCAGATTCCCCGTCTCTGGGTTGCATCAGTGTTCAATGCTTTCTCTGCAGAAATATGAGAGGCCCTATATTTGTACAGACATTCTGCTGGATCTTGAAGACACACCTGTTTAGACCTCCTGATCTGATAGTTTTAATTGCTGTTTTAATTGTTTTGCTGTTTTAATGGGCTTGTTTTATCGTGCATTTTATTTATGGATGTTTTTATTGTTTTGATGAGATTGTTTTGGGTGTATTTTAACATGTGTGTATATATTTTTATATTTGGTTTTACACTTTAAAGCACTGTTTCCCAAACTTGGGACTCCAGTTGTTTTTGGACTATAATTCCCATCATCCCTAGCTAGCAAGACCAGTGGTATTGGATGATGGGAACTGTAGTCTGAAATCAGCTGGAGACCCAAGTTTGGGAAACAGTGCTTTAAACAGTTCAGAAGCTATTTCTGCAAGTAATTATTATTAATAATAATCTAATTAAATCCAATTATTTTCTCCCCAGTGGGGGCTTCTCTGAGTTTCTAAATGTGGATAATCAAATTTACCCTGCAATCTTCACAAACCATTTACAAAAATGAATCACCTTTTCTAGGTATGTGTAGCTCCATATTTTTCCATCTGCCCATGTTCTGGAAATGATCTTCCCACCTGGATCGTACTCCATCTTTTCAGTCCATGTCCCTCTCTGGATAAAGGTCACTAATCCAGAATGTGAGTAAGTGATGTTGACTTCATTGTATTTGTTGAGGGGAGACCAAAGGATTGGGCGGCCTGCCTGGTCGTAGAGAATCCGAAGAGTGAACTTCCGATGGTCGTCATAGATCTTCCCTGTTCTTGTGATGTGGTCAAAATCAATTGAGAGCAGGTTTCTGTTGTGGGCCTAATGTATAAAGCAAGAACAGCATCACAAATTCAACTGAAGCAATTCTGTAGATGAAGATATGCATTTTATTTATTTTGCATTTTTAAAAACCATGTCTTCATTCAAAATAAGGATTCCAAGGAGGCAGACTTCAAGATCGAATATAACTATATATATATATATATATATATATATATATATATATATATATGCAGGTTTTGGTGTCCTCGGGTGTCTTCCCGTGTAAAAGTTGGGGTGTCTAGGCGACGTTTCGACGAGGTCTCACTCGTCATCTTCAGGCTGGTGCTTTCGGCTTCTTGTTACTGGAACAGAGCAGGATCTCAGTGTTTGAGTTCCTATAAATACTGTAGAGGGGGTGTGGTGTATAGCCTCCAATGTTCTGGGCAGAGAGGAAGTTCCCAGGCTAGTGTGCCTTTTCTTCTTTTGTTCCTTAATTACTTGAGAGATATCTTGAGTGATTTCTTGAGTGATATCCTGAGTACCACTTAGGTGGGTCATTAGGTGTGGATTAGTTGTTAAAGTCTTTGTGTCTTGACCTCTTGAACTTTGTGAAGAGTTTTCCTGAGAAGATGGCTGTACTGTACTTAGTTGTGCTCTGGCTTGGCTTCGTGTATAGGGGCGAGCTGTGGTTTTGTGGCTTGTGTCAGCCAGATCTGTGTAGGGATTGCAGGGGGGTGCAGCATCCGGAGGTGCCACCATGGATTGGCTACTGGATGGTGTCTGTAATTCATCTGTGGAGAGGGTCTGGGTTTGGGTCTGGTGTGGTTGATTGGTGTTGGCGTTCTGTGTGCCTCTGGATCTGGTGTCAGTTTTTGTGGGGAGGGCTAATTTCCAGATGTCTGGCAAGCGGGATGTGTCGTCACGCTTGTTCATGTTGTGAGGGTGTTTCTCTATCTCGATGGCTTCCATGATTATTCTCTTGTGGTGATGTTCCGTGTTAAAGAGCAATTTGGAATCTGCAAAATTAATTTCGTGTCCTGTTTCTTTCATGTGTTGGAAAAGAGAGGAAGTTTTTTCTTCTTTTTTGACGGCATTCTTGTGTTCTGCGATACGTGCATTTATTCGTCTGTTTGTTTGTCCAATGTACGTGGCTGGGCAGACTTTGCAGGGTATTTCATAGATCCCTTGGTTTTCCAACTGGATTTTATCCTTGGGGTTTCTGAGGATATTGGCTATTTTTTGGTTGGTGCAAAAGGCTGTTTTGATATTGTGTTTATGGAGGATTTTGCTAATTTTATCTGTAGTGCCCTTGATATAAGGAAGGAGGGCCATGCCATTGTTTTCTTCTGTGTCTTGGTTTTTGGGGGGTGTTTCCTTTTGGATTAGCTTCGTAATCCTGTTTTGTTTTACCAGCAAAACAGGATTACGAAGCTAATCCAAAAGGAAACACCCCCCAAAAACCAAGACACAGAAGAAAACAATGGCATGGCCCTCCTTCCTTATATCAAGGGCACTACAGATAAAATTAGCAAAATCCTCCATAAACACAATATCAAAACAGCCTTTTGCACCAAGGATAAAATCCAGTTGGAAAACCAAGGGATCTATGAAATACCCTGCAAAGTCTGCCCAGCCACGTACATTGGACAAACAAACAGACGAATAAATGCACGTATCGCAGAACACAAGAATGCCGTCAAAAAAGAAGAAAAAACTTCCTCTCTTTTCCAACACATGAAAGAAACAGGACACGAAATTAATTTTGCAGATTCCAAATTGCTCTTTAACACGGAACATCACCACAAGAGAATAATCATGGAAGCCATCGAGATAGAGAAACACCCTCACAACATGAACAAGCGTGACGACACATCCCGCTTGCCAGACATCTGGAAATTAGCCCTCCCCACAAAAACTGACACCAGATCCAGAGGCACACAGAACGCCAACACCAATCAACCACACCAGACCCAAACCCAGACCCTCTCCACAGATGAATTACAGACACCATCCAGTAGCCAATCCATGGTGGCACCTCCGGATGCTGCACCCCCCTGCAATCCCTACACAGATCTGGCTGACACAAGCCACAAAACCACAGCTCGCCCCTATACACGAAGCCAAGCCAGAGCACAACTAAGTACAGTACAGCCATCTTCTCAGGAAAACTCTTCACAAAGTTCAAGAGGTCAAGACACAAAGACTTTAACAACTAATCCACACCTAATGACCCACCTAAGTGGTACTCAGGATATCACTCAAGAAATCACTCAAGATATCTCTCAAGTAATTAAGGAACAAAAGAAGAAAAGGCACACTAGCCTGGGAACTTCCTCTCTGCCCAGAACATTGGAGGCTATACACCACACCCCCTCTACAGTATTTATAGGAACTCAAACACTGAGATCCTGCTCTGTTCCAGTAACAAGAAGCCGAAAGCACCAGCCTGAAGATGACGAGTGAGACCTCGTCGAAACGTCGCCTAGACACCCCAACTTTTACACGGGAAGACACCCGAGGACACCAAAACCTGCATTCCTGTACCCGTGAAAATCTACGAAAGCAAATATATATATATATATATATATATATATATATATATATATATATATATTAGACTGGTGCTACTATTATATTGCTTTTAGTTCTGGAATAACATGTTTTTCTTTGCCCAGAGTTTTCAAATTGATTGTACTATCTTAAGTGGTTAGATAATTCATTACTTCCTCCAGGAGGGTGTATCAAAGCTGGACTGCCACCAAAAAGTCCCTCTTCACTATCAACACACACACATATTTGAAAGAACATCCAAGTGGTGTAGAGCATTAAAACAATAAACAATATCATTAAAACAAAACTAAAACACAAACTAGTAAAATGGTAATAGAAAAGCAGATAAAAAGAAATAGAGGAATCCTGGGAACTGAAGCCAATAAAATAGGGGCAAATCTTGAATCCTGTATAAAAAGGTATGTCTTTACAATATGTCTGGAGTAACTGATGGCAGAGGAAAGGGCATTTCACAGTTTGGGGGCAATAGCAGAATTGTGTGTGTTTGTTTCTGGTCTATTAAATTCTATAGCAGGCACCCCCAAACTCGGCCCTCCAGATGTTTTGGGACTACAATTTCCATCACCTCTGTTAGCTAGGGATGGTGGGAGTTGTAGTCCCAAAACATCTGGAGGGCCGAGTTTGGGAATGCCTGTTCTATAGGGTGCAGCACGATATGTAGAATTTTCCCAGTTGATCTAAGTGATCATTCAGGTCTGCTCAGGGGCAGGTCTTCTTTCTGGAATCTTGCCTCATTCTTACAGAGGAAACTCAGGTAAGGGCCTCAAATGAATATTTCAATTTACTGGCAGATTGGCAAACAGATACTTCTGGTTTCAGTCTCATGGTAAGAAGCCTGATTATTTAATAATTCCCAGTAGCCTCATCCCTCCCATCTCTGGCCACACCCTTCCTTTCATGAAGCAGGCCACTGAAGTCCACTGTAACCTAACTTTGGTTTCTTAGAACCTGACACTGCCATACACTCTCATTTTCATTCTGATTCAGGATGATATAAGTTTTCTCAAAGCTGTTATGTGCCAAAGCTCACCAGGGGTCTGGTGTCTAGGAAAACATGAAGCCTTGAGGCATGTGTTTTCCCCTCACTGGATTACTGCCAACTGTTCACTTCTACACCTTTGCAGCGAAAGAATGGTGTGACCCTGAGCATGAGTCACACCACTTTCAATATATTTTATTTATGCATTGCTTCACACTGCCAGAAGGTGTACCAAAGCGGTTTACTGGGACAATACCACACAAAATATACAATCACAATCCATTAAAAACATATACCCAAATCGACAAAAATCATCCAACCATGTAAAACAGCAGTGGGGAACCTGCTGAAGTGCTCCAGATGTTGTTGGACTACAACTCCCATCAGCCCCAGCCAGCATGGCTAAAGCCAATGAAAGCTGCAGCCTACCAATATATGGAGGGCCACAGGTGCCCCAACCCAACATTAAATAACCACCCCACCTGCATAAAGGCGAACACTAAAAAAATAAATGATCAAAAGCCAGACCTTTAGCCCTGTCCAAATTGCTTGGGAGAATAAATATATATTTTTGCCCAGGGCAGCCCACAGAAAGCATGGGTCACTGCACAAGAGGAGGCTTGTTCTCTTGTTGCAATCTTCCAAACTTCTCCTGGTGTGGGGTGTATGCACAGAGCCTTAGATGCTGATCTCAGGTTCCAGGTAGGTTCATACAGGGGAAGTTGGTCCTTGAGGTATTGGAGACTTGAGCTATTAAAGCTTTATAGGTCGAAAACATAAATGCTCTCTTTTCTAATACACACACATCACTTACTCCCTATGCAGAGAACACCATCAATTCCCCTCCCCACACATACAAGATCCACCCCAGTTCCTCCTTGCCCCTCTCTACTACCTAGGAATTTCCTCCAAGGCCAACCAGGACTCAGCCTAGTAAATTCTTTTTGTAAACAAGCATCCCCACCACAATCCATTTCTTTGCCATAGGCAAATGGACCATTCTTTCCTGTGTTACCCAGGATTCAGGTTTTGGTTTTTTTGCCAAGACCTACTGGTGCTCAACAGAGGGCTCATGCAGACTTCCTTTTGTGGTGTGTTTCTAGGCACAGTTCCATGTCTTAAAGCACTGTTTCTTAGCGCTTTCTTCTCTTGCCCTGGTGCTTTCCCCACTCTTTACCACTGAAATGGAGCAAATGGCAAAATGGCAACTCAATGAAAACCCAAATTGTTGTTTGTTCCAATTCAGCATTAAAGATCAGAATTTCACAAAGAAAGCACCAGGGCAAAAACAAAAAGAAACCCCACTTTAAAGTGCAGACCTGTGCCTAGAAAACATGGGGCCAATAGTGTGGATGAGCCGTGAATGATTGTTTTCCGTAACAGTACTGAATGCTAGAATATATGATGAAGATTTCCTCCATGCCTGTCCAGAGCAGTTTCCTCTCTGCACTATGCTACGGCAGCTTGTTTCCTCCCCACTCAGCATTAAGTAGGTGGGCACTTCTGAGCATGCACAAAGGGGTCTGCTCTCACTGCTAAGGAAATTTCCCCTGTCCCTTTCTTCACCAACCTGCTGTGCACACAGAGAACACAATAGGCAACTGTCTCAACAAATACTGAGGGACAAAATAAATGCAACAAATGGAATAAACAAATATGTACTGTATTTTTCGCTCTATAAGACGCACATTTTCCCCTCCAAAAATTAAGGGGAAATGTGTGTGCGTCTTATGGAGTGAATGCAAGCTCCTTGGCTTCAGTGATAGTAACACGAAGCCTCCAAAGCGCAGTGGGACCGCGCTCTGGAGGCTTCGCATTGCTTTCGCTGAAGCCTGGAGAGTGAAAGGGGTCGGCGCGCCCCGACCCCTCTCTCTCTCCAGATAGCTGCCTGAAGCCTCTGGAGTGCAGCGGGAGCTCCCGCCGCGCTCTGGAGGCTTCAGGTTGCCTTCACTGAAGCCTGGAGAGTGAGAGGGGTCGGTGTGGATCAACCCCTCTCGCTCTCCAGGCTTCAAAGATAGCCGCCTGAAGCCTCCAGAGCTCAGTGGGAGCTCCCGCTGCGCTCCGGAGGCTTCGGGTTCCTTTCGCTGAAGGGTAGGTGCCCCTTCTCCCCCTCTAAAACAAGGTGCATCCTATGGTTGGGTGTGTCCCATAGAGCGGAAAATATGGTATCTGGAATCCCTAGCTAGATGAGAAACCGCATGTGTAATCAGGAGACATAAGTGCAGTTGTTGTGGACTACAACTCCAGTCAGAGCTACTCTTAACACTTGCAGCTGCAATGGAACGACAATATGCTTTTCTTTAGAGATTGCTGTACTTCATGCATTTTGCTCTTGCTGATCCTCAACATGCCTTTGAAGAAAGCTGTTCTGTCACAGAATTCCTATGAGTTCTTGCAATATGCAAAGGGTAGTCAACATGCAGCTATTATGGACTCTAACTCCCATCAGCCCCAGCCAGCATAGCCAATAGTCAGGGATGACTGAAGCTGTAGTTTAACAACAACAAATGGAGGGCACAACATTTGGCTAATCCTACATATGGCATCTCCTACCTGCAAGTTAAGGCCACAGTATGAGTGGTGACAGAATGACATTCCACCAGGCACCAGCAGGAACAGGATGCACCATCCCTATCACCAACCTTGCAGTTAGCAAACCTGAAATTACTACCTACCACGTGGGACCTCTGAAAGCAGCTAAAATTGCTTGTTCCTACCAAATTTCATGTTTCAGCATGCTGGGACCAGTTTGATGGATAGCTCTGCATTCACAGGCAGCTGCGCAAGAGGGATTAATGACAGGAGCTCACTGAATGATGTGAAGGGAAAGTGTAAGCTGAAAAATTCAGAAGAGAATGTCTGTGATGGGAGGAACAGAGATGGGAGGATCACAGCGCAATCCAAATCTACCCTACCAAAGCTGGTATTTGTCCTTCCAGGAGAGGAGATAAAGCAGGGCTTGGGAACCTTTTTCAGGCAGAGGGCCACAATCCCTTCTGGGCAGTCTTCCAGGGGCCACATGGCAGCAATTGACAGAGCCAGAGGTAAACGTTCATGGATAAATGGGATGTGAATTTCACTTATGAATAACAGGCTAATTTTTATGCACAGTCACCCCCACCCGTCTCTATCCTCTCTCCAAGGAAGCAAGAAGCAAGAAGCAAGTTCAAGGACATATTCCAGCCAGGCAAATGCTATTGGAGCAGGAACCAGGAACCATGAATATGCTAAGGGGCGGGGGGGGGGGGAGAGAGATGAAAAGGGCTGCATTTGGCCTCCAGGTCTCAGGGTCTCCACACTGAAAGTCTTCTTGGTCTAAAAATGCAGCTAAGAGAGGTGAAGGAAGAGCCCTTTATAACTAAACACAGCAAGGAAATTGTTCCACCTGAAATCACAGTTTGCATAGTAATAGCAAAGTTAAAAAGTTCTGGGCACAGAGAATACATTTAAGCTTGCTTAAAAGTCCCAGGATGTGGGTAGGAAAACCAGTGTGAGTTAACAACCTGTTAATCGAGTTAAAAGACCATCTGATAACAGTGGGAGACAGGCTCATATACCTCTGGATTGCACTCATTTTGTGTCTTTAAAAGTGCCATTAGTCAAGGTGAGTGTCTATCCTCAGGCAGTGGATTGGGATGAGTAGTCCCTTCAGATGTCTGCCTATGAACCGAACTGTGATCTGAAACTGGTTCATTCTGTGAAGGGATGGATAGCAGAGGGTGGCCTCCCATCATTTCTCCCCATTCACCACCACCTATGATTCTGTGTGTATCACTGGCATTTTGCTGCTCCCGGAAAGTAGAGTTGAGACTCTTGCAGGGTATTTCAAGTAACCTGTGCCTCATTCTAAGGAAGTGTCCTTTTCAGAGCAAAGTACTGTTGGTGAGGTAGCCCCAGAGAGCAGTAATTTAAATGGTATTTTCCACTGCAAAAAATGGCAGCAGTACAACAGCTCTTCAGGTCCAACTTGCCCACAGTGCCTTGCTCTGAGAATAGTCTCTGTGTCCCTCAGAGTGAAGCATGGCTAAGATGTCAAGCAGAGGGCCTTAAGGGGTGCCTGCAGGAGAGAGAAGGTATGGGGGAGGTTGTTGCACATGCCTGGTGGTGGCAGGCTTCAGGTGGCAAAATGTCTCACACTGCTGCAAGAAAGATCCCCTTTCTAATCATGACTGGACTATGACAAACCCAGTATCCTATATGCCAACAGTAAGCTCATTCTCTCAAGTGCCAATTCTAATGTGCTGAAAATACTGGTATCATTCGCTCACAGTAAGCTCAAGGGAACCAGAGGGTTTCAGGACTCCCAATAAAAGTTAGTGGTGGTGAAATCAGAGCTTGGAAAGTGCGTTTTTAAAAGTTCTAGTTCAACGTGTCCAAAAGGGAAGAACCGTATTTTTCCGTGTATAAGATTATTTTTCCTCCTGAAAATAATGTCAAAAATAAGGGGGTGTCTTGTACACAGGGCCATCTCCTCCATTTTCTTAAATCTGAGTCACCCAAAATAGGGGGAGTCTTTACATGGGACGTCTTATAGATGGGAAAATATGATAATTCTAGTTCACATTCTTCCCTTTACAAAATGAACTAATTTGGTTTGCGCTCAGTTCACAGCTCTAACTCAAGTTCATCCAAATGATTCTTGGCAATATTTTTCAGCCCTCAGAATATTACAAGCTGCTGTGCTGATGTATAAAAAGTACAGAGGTACCTCGGTTTTGGAACGTCTCTGTTGATGAATGTTCCGGAACCTGAATGCCATAAAACCAGCAGTAAATCCTTCAGTTTTTGAACGCGCCTTGGAAGTTGAACAGGAAACATAGCTTCCGTATTGAGTTTTTGGTTTTCGAACGTTTTGGAACTTGAATGGTCTTCCAGACCAGATTACTTTGAAAACTGAGGTACCACTGTACTTAAGAAGACTAAGATAACACAAAAACACACTAAAAACTGGAATGTGAATTGTGTAGTCTATTTTACCCCAAAATTTTGATCTTTAAGCTTAGAAGGCCAAAGAGTATAAGGAGGAAAAAACACATGAACTTAAACTACAAATCGAGCAAATTTCTACACCAACACAATTTTAATCCATGTTCACTTTACTACTCAGCAATTATGGGAATTACGTTTAGGTCTAATTCAGAGATATTGAACTAATTCAGTTAAATTCATTAAACTGAACTGGTTTATTCCAAGCACTGAGATAAGTATGTGTACACACACATGCATCTATTCGCTGGTACATTTTTCATAATCACTCTTTCCCCTTGCTGTAAGAAAAAATGGAATCCTGCTGGATTGGACCAAAGTTCTATCTAGTCCAATATACTGTTCCTCATAGTTGCCAATCAGATAACTCTGAGATGCCTCAAACATGAAATTAGGTGGAATCTACACACATGTAAAAAACGCTGTGAAAATGCTTTTTTTAAAAAAGGTTTTGAAAAATACATTGAATTTGGCATAGCTCACTGTTGCCATTTAGTGTCACATTTGTATATTACAGTTTACAACACATTTAAAACGTTTTATTTGCAGCTGTATAGCTGAGTCCCTAGATTTAGTTGGAAGGTGGAAGAAGAAAGACTGTGATGTCTTTTCTCTCACCAACATTCCAAACACAGTTTCTGGTAGTGGAGAAGCAATGTTCCTTGCCTCCTCTTCAGAGCATGGAAGCTGTGTTCAATTTGGGGAATGAAAAAGAAGGCCTAGATTTGCAAAGAGGATGGTTAATGTTGCAAACCACCCTGTAATCTTCAGATGAAGAGCGGTATATAAATTTAATAAATAATAAGGTGAGGAGTTGGGAAGAATAAATGAGTGAGACTGGGAAGGGGGAAGGACTGGAACATCCCATGCTTTCCTCCTCCCTTCGGATTTGACAGATCTATCATAATCACTATGTACGTGGATCGTTGTCATTAGACCATTAGCTTGAATGCTAACTATTCACTGTACTCATCAAGGCTTCCCAAAGGAGTAATTCTGTCAAATGGAAAACAGATTTCCTAAAGCATTTTTCCTGCACATTATTGATGTCTTTGGGTCTTAAACTTAAGTCCGTTAATTAAACAGAAAAATATTGACCACCTGCCATAGGGAACTGTTAATACTCTGGTTAAAATACAAGCCATAAAGGCAAACTGGGTGTGATGGCAGCAGCTCTGTGTAAACACAGAACAGGAGATGCCAACACAATTAATCGGAGATGGGCTTGGAAAAGAACTTGGGGGGTCTGTCATAAAAGGGCAGCTCAAATGAGAGGCAAGCTTTTTATGTCCCCTAATTCTTATTTAGTTCCAAAAATAGTTTCAAAAAATGACACTTCCCACTCCTTCCCTTTATTTCCAGTGAATTATGTCCATTCTGCCCTGCCCTTATTCCTGGGCATACTGTTATGTCAGAGCTGAGGAACCCTTTTCAGTCTGAGGGCCGCATTGCCTTGATGTCAGTCTTCCAAGGGCCATATGCCATTAGTAAGCGAAGCTGGAGACAAAAGTGGGTAGCACAATGGATGTACCTTTTTAAAGTAGGCTACCTTCCAGTCACACAGAGGCACAGCTAGCTGCTCTGGCACCCAGAGAAGCTCACATGCTGTGCACCTGGGGGCAGGAGGAGCATCCCAGGGGGGCAGGGCGGCGATTTCAGCCCCCTCAGGGATGACACCTGGGGCAGACTGCACCCACCACACCTCCTTTCTCCACCAGTGGGCAGAGTCCTCCCAGTATCACAGTTCAAGAACACATTCCAGCCAGCGAAAATACTTATGGATCCTGAACAGTGAGGGGTGTGGTCTGCGAGGAGGGTGTAATCCAGGGAAGGGACATGGGTCTTAATTTTGGTCCACTTCCCCCAGGTCCACTTTTACTTCTGTAATTTACACATAAGTAGACCTACATGATAGTCCTCCTAGGACATTTTCACACTGCCACCTGTACAATGTCTACAAATTTCAGTCAGCTGCCACTTGTCATTTTCCTTCTGGAAACAAACAAACAAACAAACAAACAAACACTTACCCTGGGGCATAAAATATCTCTCGATGCCTATAATTTTCTAATGGGGCATGCTTATTACCTCAGCCCATGTTAGCAGAACGGGGTGTTACAAAACGGGATCATTCTTCCACATACAAACGGTCAGGGAAAGGTCATGAAACTGCATATGGTGTGTCAATAGGTTGGAAGAAACCATATAATGTGGCTTGGGGACCCAGGACAGTTGTATTGCATGTTTGTTAATGGGATGAGAAACATGCCCCTCCCAACTCACTGAGAGGAACAGGGATCTCCTAATAACTCTTAGCCTTCTTAACTAACAATGTGTCTCTGGAGCCTAAGGGGAAGCCATGATTGTTTAATGTGGTATGATGACACTGCTTTGAATTTATATTGCATATTGGCCTTAAATGAACCATATATACTTGAATCCCTCCCACAAAATAGTGACAGACTGCACTAACCCCAGCTGCACTAACACGTTCATATAAATACAGGGAATCCTTCAGACTGTCTCAAACTGTTTAGGGATTGAAAGATCAGCATCAACACCATGTATTGGACTCAAAAACAAATAGTCAGACAGCGCAGACAGGAGAGCACAAGCATATTTACAATAACAGCAGCTTAACGTGATTCTCAGATGTGATTGTCTTCCCAAAGAATGCTTCATTTGACACATGAGATGAAAACCTTACCCGTAACCTTCTCTCAAATGCAGAGATATTGCCTTTGGTCTGTTCCTTCCTTTGTCTCCACTCAATAAGGTTGGAGTTATGCTCTCCGGGTAAAGAGATATTGCATTTTCCTAAAGTAGGATTGACAACGCCAGCTAGGATGTGAGGTTCTGTGTTCAGAGTGATCTCCATTCCACTGGCAAAAGTGACTCTCAGTGACCCATCTGGACTGACCCGATATATATTCTGAATGTTGTCTGTCAGCAACAAAACAAGGAAGGGGAAAGAGTTCAGTTTTTTCAGCTTCATGAAGCAACTGCTATGTGTGCAAAGATTATATTTATGCATAGTCAGATAGCAGTAGGCATTGCCAACATCTGTAAGTCTTTGTAATTGGGGGGAGGGCGACCTCCCAGACGTTTAAGGCATACAGCTTATTGTTACTACACCCAGACCTTAGTAAATTTACATATTAGCAACACCCTTCCTCTTAATTAAAGGTATTTTGCTTTCAGAGACCTTTCAACTTAAGAAACCTTAAGTTAGCCTTTGGTGTACTTCATTATTTACCACCTTTGGGCTGCTACTGAAAAACCAGTTGCCTGGGGGAATTTAATATGCAGCTAAAGTCAAAACTGGTGATTGTATAATTAAACAGCTAAAATGCAGCTGTGGAAATTGTACTAATGTAACAACTGAGAGCATTGTAAGAAAGATGAAAATAATCTGAGTTAAAATGAAATGCCTGCATGTGCTATGAAATAGATATTGCAAAATGTATGTATGTATGTATGTATGTATGTATGTATTGTGGCATTATTGTTATTATTATTTATTGAGTTTATATATTGCCCTATACCCCGAGGTCTCAGGGCGGTTCACACAACAAAATCGAAGTATAAAACCACAAAATATATAATAAAAATAAAAACAAGCCAATAACCACCCCCCCACAAAAAAACCCCACATTTTAAAAAGACACAGGAGGTCAATCAAATCAACCAAAGGCCTGGTTAAAAAGGAACATTTTTGCCTGGCACCTAAAGGTGTATAATATTATATTCCGCCTTTCCTCCAAGGAACTCAAAGTGATTCTCCCTCTCTCCATTTTGGCCTAAAAAAACAACAAACAAAGGCCAAACCCTCAAAACTCCACATGGTATTTTGGCCTAACAACAACAACAACAAAGCGTGTTCTCCTTCATGGAGAGCACATGTTGTGGTGGGGGCCGACAGGACATTCCAAAGTTGTGGGGCGGGCTAATTGATCATTGGCCACTGTTGTGATTGGGCTTCCCTTGTTGTTGGGATGAAGTTAATGTTGCCATTTGTTGATTGACAGCCAGAAATGCTAAAACTCCCTGCAGGAGGCGTAGAGCTTCCTCTTTTCGCCCCGTGCATCGGATTGCCCGTTCCCCCCTCCCTAGAATTAGGGTTGTTCGCTTTGACCTTGCTATGCCTGTCATGGGGTCGTCTGCTCTTGGGGCAGGGGCCTGGCAGGAATTTTGTCCATCTGGCTGATTGGCTGGGGCCATTTGGTTTTTGCCTACTGCGTAGCAAATCGTCACAACTTGTAAGGTTGCGGTTAGGCATTGGTTTATGGTTTGGTTGGTGGAGGGGCATGGATTGGCTGTGCCTGCCCCTCTAATGCTGCTGCTGCAAGGGATTCCGTTAAAGGAATCGGGAGCTAACTATTGCTTGTCCACTCTGTCAAGGGGCTAGGGCCATGCAAGAGCTCCTGGTTGCATTTGGGGAGGGCTGAGGGCAGGTTCCCTGCTCCGTCGCTACCCCCAAGTGTATTCCCCTTTTCTGACTTTCGCAGGTGTGCGGAATGCCAGTCTGTCCCCCATTGGGGGGGGGGGGCAGATAGTCACAACCAATGCCTAAGCAACCACTCACATTTTTGTATTTTAATAAAGTTGTGGCCAAAATTATGCCAAAAACCTTAAACAAAAATTTCTGTGTGATGTGTGAGTTATTGGGGTGGCCCTGGGGACCTCGACACGCAACAACAACCCCACATGAAGTAGGTTGGCTGAGAGACTGTGAAGGGGACAAAGGCCGGACAGTGAGCTTCATGGCTGAGGGGGGAGTGGAACCCTGGTCCCCCAGGTCTTGTCTGACACTCAAACCCAGAGGTTGAGAACCGAGGGCCTGAGAGCCAAAGGTACCCACCCCCAGGAATCTTTTTTGTTCAGATGGCAAAAGCCCATTCACTACTCAGAAGAACTCTGCTAAATGGCTACTTGTGGACACAGTGGTGGCAGAGCAGTAGGCTTTCTTCACATGGCAATGCTACCTCACACGTGTTTCCTCAGGTTCTGACTAAGATTTATGCCACCTGCACTCTAGCTGTTGACTGTCCTGTTTCATCACATGCGGGTCACTAGAGTAACACAGTGACCTACGTGCTCCACAGCTACAATGAAGGCACCCAGGAGCATTGTGTCAATGGCTCTAGACATTTAAACATTCCACACTGTGACAGGAGTCTTGACAGGAGCACCAGCCATATCAGCTGGGAAATCCCCCCAGAGCATCCAGGAATCCTTCTGACTCCATAAGTATCTTAGGGCAGACCATCTCAATAGTTCCTTCACCTCTGCAGCATGAAGTTGCTGTGAAATAAAGCTTGGCTTTGTTCTTTAATAGAAAGGAAGAGGGTGATGGAGGGAGAGTCAACTTGGAAATGCCACCCCAATTCTTGAATATTCCAGTATCTAAAGTTTGGGCCGATGCTGGAGAAGCTGTGCCCCCCCAGAGGTTGTTGGACTCCCATCATCCCCATCCAGCATAGCTAATGGCTAGGGATGAAGGGAGTTGTAAACTAGCACATCTGAAGGGCAGATTTGCAATGAAAGGAAGTGTAACGATAGCGCTACCGCAAGTGTCCCAAGATGTGGCATTCAGTAGTACTGCAAGTTGATCCTAGGGTGCTGAAGATGAAGACGCCACATTTTATCATAATTTAACAGGGACATATGGTAGGCTGATGGGTCTGTAATTTAATATATATATATATATATATATATATATATATATATATATATATGATGTTACACTGGTCACCTTCCAACCTTGTGGGGTAAAGAAGCCAAGATTAGTGACAAGCTGTGTGCTGACATCTCACTAAGATCAATGAGATGTATAAATGCTGTTCCGTCATTTTAAACATGTTTGATCAGTTTCTTTTTACTAACTTGTTACAATAATCTAGTAGCCTGGTCTTCAACTGGTAGGTCAGGACCCACTAGCGGATCGTGGACTGATCCAAGGAGGTTCACAACAGAAGCATGACCCCCATGCAAACACATGGTAAAAGATTAAGAAATGGGTTCGCAAATGCATGTTTGGGTTAAAAGTGGGCCTTGGGTCTGAAAAGGTTGAAGATAACTTGATCTAGTAGGAACTAGAATATCAGGCCACAATAAACTAATGAGCAGAGTTTTCCTAAATGCATTCAGCAAGCTGAAACTGCCAGAGTTCACGCAAGTGTGGTAAGGGGGAACTAAATGTACCTTGTTTTAATGTGTAGATAGTTGAGGTAGCTGAAAAATTTGTAGCTGTGATCACATTCTCCCTGTTTGAAGTGTCGATTTCAACTCTCATCAGTTTTTCTACGTCACTATGGAAGCTGCTGACCTCACCCGTCGGAAATGTTGCATTGGTTAAATGTCCATCAGAATCGTACCTGGAAAGAGAAAGAATTAAAGAAAGATATATATAAATATAAAATGTACTGAACAGACTTCTAGAGGAGGAGCCATTGGAGGTCGGCCACATCTCTCAGGAGCTCCTGAAAGATGTAATTAAGTGGTGACTAGTGGCAGAGATTATCTGCTGTTTTTGTCTCTGTTGAACAGATATAATATTGGGATTAACTCCTAGATGCTCTAGATGAATTACTCACTGACGTGGAATTAAGAAATCCTATCAGACAGGTGAGTGACCAGGAGTAGGAGTTATGATGTTGAAGAAGGAGATGGAATTCATGGAAGGAGGACTTAGTGTATAACATGGAATCAACTCAGAAGAAAAAGTGACCATGCCTCCTGCAATATTTTTTGGAAAAAAAGAATGGAAATACAGGAAATGGGGGGGGGGACCCTAAATTACAAGGATGGAAGACCATGGCAACAGGCAATGGAATTGGAAGATATGGATACTTGTTTTGTTTGTTTTTTATTGCATGTTGAAAAGTCTTAATAAAATTATATTATTATTGTATATAAAGGCTTTTTTGAGACTTTTTTAAAAGGCTTTTTTGTACACACACACAAACACTTCTTTCTTATTTTTTTATCCTAACATATCAGAGATATGTATGTAATTTGCTTTATTTAATCCACATCTCCAACATTTATCTAATCTGAATATATATATTTAGTATTTACTATTGATAGAGGGTTTTAAAATAGTTGTCCTTGCAGTCTGCTGAAATTATATTAGAATGGACATTGTCTCAAATCCAGTTCCAATATTTCCTGGTTATTATTTTTTTTAAATCCAAATGTTGCACCCATGAACAGGCTGTGGATCCTGGCCTAAGAGAATTGAGCCCAGGAGCAGTAGTCTTCATGTTCTCAGCTGAAGCTAGATATCCAGAGAGGTGATTGGATGAGGTTTATGACGATTAAAAAGTCCCTACTTCGTCTCTCCCCATTCCTCAAAAACATACACACATGTTGAATGTTGGCTGGCTGACATTTCTGACAATCACAAGCCCCCTTCCTCATTCATTCCCCTTTCTGAAATATATATATGCAGAATGCTGATGGGCCGACCCTTGCGACAATCATGGAGCCACTCCAAAAGTTGGCTTTTTGAAATGGAATAGAACTTTTAAGCAGATAAAAATGTACAGTGCGTAAAAAAAGTCCACACGCACCTAAATGGATGCTGAATATAGTGTCTATGGGTCAGTATTGGAGCAAAGGTGGTGGGAAGGTTCTATACATTACCTTGGGCCTCTCCACACTTTTGCTTTTCTGGCTGTATTTCTGATGTTTTAATTATGTTGTATCATGTAATTACAATTCATTGTTGGTAAATTAATAAATAAAGCCGCTTTCCCCCCAGGAAAACTTGTTCTTTAGTGATGAATCAGAGCAAACAACAACTGGGTTTTCTGCAGATGGAAGTTCTGCTCTGCTTCAGCACAAAAGAGGCAATTTTCCTGGGGAAAGTGGTAGGGAAAGCACAGGACAAGCAGGTACCCACTTGAACCCCTGTTTTCTAGGCATGGGACAACTGGAAGAGCGGACAAGCCCATCGCTGCAGTTTTTCAGCCCTTCTAGAATTGGTTATATGTAATCTGAGTCTATCTCAATCTTAAATAAATTTACAGTCTTCCTTAAACTTTCCCTCTATTGTTAGTTAATCTGCAGCTGTCCCTTTTAAGTAAAAATTACTTAAAAGTGAAAACTCTGCGGGGGGGGGGGTGTCTGTTGGAACAAGGATTCTCTGCAGAACAACCCTGTTGAAGTTCCACCTTTGTGCCTTGCTGCCCACTGTGATTTAGAGAAGACTTTTAGTTCACTAACAGCTCAATCCTATGCGTGTCTACTCAGAAGGAAGACCCACTGAGTTCAATGGACATTATTATGAGTAAACGTGTGTATCAGGATTGCAAGTCTAATACTTTAATCTGGTTTATTTCCTGATGGGCGGCTATTTCATTTTTTTTTATTTAGCAAGGCTTATGTATCTCTTAATAAAAATAAAATAAAATAAAACTTTCAACAGTTTGGATAAAATAGTATACTCATTTTTTTAAAAAAAAAAGATGACAAAAACAGTATCCAGATTTAATGGTTTTAAAATACTGATGCAGATGTTCAAATATGGCTTTTGTATTTCTTATCCTTTGTTTTATATACGTCATCTTGGGCAACTTGTTGAAAAGACGGCATATAAATAATGCAATAATAATAATAATAAAATGAACAATTATCATGCAAATTAATTGGACAAGGCTACTCACTAATATTAAGTAAATATTATTATTATTATTTGCTACGATCCTCAGTCTACTCAGATTTTTTTGCAAGGTTTAGTGCAAAATGTAACATGATGCAGATGTACCACAAGAGGTCACTCTGCATCCAGGAAAAATAAAATAAGAAAAGTTGAACTACCAAATAACATCCACTTTAGAATTTCCTTATCTTGAAGAGCTGCAAATGTTCAAAAGGCATTGGGAATTCTCTTTTGGTCCCATCCTCACCACCTCCAGGGATGAAAATTTCCAGGCGTGCATCAAGAGCTGTGTACACAATTGCACCCGGCCCCAGGGGCTGCCATCTGCATGGATTATTTCTCCCAGCCAAGGTTGTACAGAGGGAATGAAGCACAGCAGGTCAGTGGGAAATGATGGCAGCTCCTCTGTGCCTCCTAGCAGAAAATCCAGCTGCTGAGCACAAGCTGTGCAGGTTTTTCGCCTGTTCCGTCAGGGTGTGTGATGGCTCTGGTTAGGGCCAAGTTGCCAAAGGTGGAGGCTTACAGTCTTTTCCAGGGATCAGTCTTATGTGCCAGTAGCTGATATTCAGCTGGGGAAGTCTGGCTAGGCTGAAGGGCTGGAAACCATGCAATTCTGCCTGATTTCTTTCCAGACTCTTAGATGCTGCCTGGCATATGAGGTTACACCCAGGAAATGTTGTAACTTTTTGTCCTTTTGTATCCTGACTGGAAGGGACGCAGGTGGCGCTGTGGGTTAAACCACAGAGCCTACGGCTTGCCGATCATAGCTCATAATGTCGGCAGTTCGAATCCCTGCGTCGGGGTGAGCTCCCATTGCTCGTCCCCAGCTCCTGCCAACCTAGCAGTTTGAAAGCACGTTGAAGTGCAAGTAGATAAATAGGTACCGCTCTGGTGGGAAGGTAAGCGGTGTTTCCGTGTGCTGTGCTGCTCTGGTTCGCCAGTAGCGGTTTAGTCATGCTGGCCACATGACCCGGAAGCTGTACGCCAGGTCCCTCGGCCAATAAAGCGAGATGAGCGCCGCAACCCCAGATTCGGCCACGACTGGACCTAATGGTCAGGGGTCCCTTATCCTGACTGGAATGAAGACACACCTATATTCTTACATTTCATCATGGGGAAGGGCTGGAATATACCACATTGCCATTTATGTTGGCTCCTGTTGTCTTTTCCCCTTTGATTTGACCTTGATCATCCCCTGCTTCACCAACTCTTTTGGGCATATTACAGTGGTACCTCAGGTTACATACGCTTCAGGTTACAGACTCCGCTAACCCAGAAATATTGCCTCGGGTTAAGAACTGTGCTTCGGCGTGGCAGCAGTGGGAGGCCCCATTAGCTAAAGTGGTGCTTCAGGTTAAGAACAGTTTCAGGTTAAGAACGGACCTCTGGAACGAATTAAGTACTTAACCTGAGGTACCACTGTATTTGCAAACCAGAAAAACTGTAACAGGCAACACACACAAACACAGAGCAATCAAGCATGCACCACAGTCTAAATCTACTGTCTACAATAGAATGCTGCTTCCAAGCCTAGTTTCAGTGGACCAGTCTCTCTAAGTAAGCCCAGAGCTGGTTTTAGGTTTTGCAGTGCTCCTGAGCAAGATGTTATAGGCAGGCTCCCATCTTGGTCACCACGTCCCCTGCAACAAGCACAAGAACATAAGAAGTACCTATTGGATCAGGCCAACGGCCCATCTAGTCCAGCATCCTGTTCTTATGGTGGTCAACCAGATGCCTGCAGGAAGCCTGCAAGCATTACCTGAGCACAAGAGCACTCCTGCCACTCCCCAAGGATTCCTGCAACCAGTATTCAAAAGCATTACTGCCTCCAGAGACAATTCCTTCTAGGCCAGTCTGCGCTGCTGCACAGGTGGAGAGGGCATTGCAACTGGCAGTTTCATGGCCAGAGGTAGGGTCCTTGCTGGGTCATAGACTTACAGCAGGTGCCCAGTCCTGGTCCTGAATGGGCTCACCTCCTTGTACCATTGCCCTCTTGCACTCCCTCTCCCTCTGAGCTGAAGGAAAGGCAAGTGGAGGCTGCTGACTTCTCCTTGCTTTTCTTGGTGAGGGCAGCTGAGCACATCTCAACAGAGAGGAGGAGCAGGAGGAGGAAGAGTTTTACTGGGAGCAGGGAGAGAGGTGTTGGCAGCTAACAGCCACTGCTGGGGTGCAGACCTTAGCAAGTCTCTAATGCTCCCAACCTCTGATAACCTTGAATATGGCAGATTTACAAACTGTTATGGTACTCTGCTCTCTTCTACTCCGTACATCTTATAAGTTTGCAATAGGGCCCCATTTTATTTATTTATTATTTACATTCATATCCAGCCCTTATTTCAAGGAGATCAAGGTGGGGTATGCACTTCATCCCCATCTCATTTAATCTTTACAACATCCCTGTGAGGTAGGCTAGGCTGAGGGTGACTAGCCTGAAGTCACCCAGTGAGCTCTGTGGCTGAGTGGGGATTTGAACCCTGGTCTCCCAGATTTTGGTCCACTGTAACACACATTGTCAGGAGATAACAGAGGGCAGGTTAAAATGACGTGTGTGTTGAGGAGGGCGGGGACGAACCAGGTACAGAGGCATCCTGGTGCTCCTTGAAGGGAGGGCAGTATAGAAATGTAATAAATCCAAAATAAATGAGCAGTACTTCAGGAGTTACCACAGCTGCGTCTGCTCAAATATTGGCTCCTGTATAACTCTAAAAAAAGAAAGAAAGAAAAAAGCATAAGGAAGAATGTTTGTCCTCTAATGCATCTGGTCACCTTATACAATGGGAATAACAGTAAAAAGCTGTGGACCACAGACCATAAATTGACCAGATGAAACCAACCTGACATCTCCCATTGATTTTGCTGCTTCAGCTCAATCCTACTTCTCATTGGAAGCTTAGAACAGGACAGGCTGTGAGCAATTGCAGAAATGGACAGGACAGAAGAGGGAGATTTGCAAGCATGTGGAAGAGCAAGCCAGGGAGTCAAAAGGTTGCTTGCCTCTCCCCCAGCCCCTCCAGAGGACTTCTGCACCTTTAAGGAACATAAACAATAATCTCATCCTCTATATACCTAGTGGATCACTGTACTCTTCAGGACAAGGCATCCTGCACATACCATCTCACCAGGACGTCTGTTCCTTATGATGTAGGAACCAGGTCTTTAGTGTGGCAGCACCTACTCTTCGGGACATCCCCTCCCCCATTACATATCAGGCAAACACTGTCTCAATAAGCCTTTTTAATGCATATTGAAGAATTTCCTTTTTCAACAAGTCTTTTCAATGAATATTTTTATACCAGTCTGCAGCTGTATTGGATTTCAAATCTGTCTTTTCAAAAAAAAATAATTGTTGTATATATGTTTTTCTTTTATTATTATTTAATCATGTGGAGATGTTTGCTAGGGAGCAATTCAAAAACCAAAGGAAATAGGCAAATAATTAATGCCAGAGCAGACTATTCATCCAGTACTCTCAAGGGCAGTGGCAGTCCAAAGTTTTCCCCATCACCCTGCTACTCAAAAGGTAGCATCTGTCTCCCCCATTATTGACTTTCAGGAGAAATGTAGACATTTCTCTTTTACCCTGCCTTGAAATTAGTAACTGGTTGACTTTAAATGTTTTTAGATGGTTTAAAATTGTTTTTAAATCTTTTAAATATCTTTTTAGTTAATTTTAAATTGCATTAAAATGTTAAGAAGCATACCACCACACTTGCAGGCAGGATGCTTCTAAACACCAATTGTTGGAGATCACAATTGGGGAGAGTGCTCTGGTGCTCATGTCCTGCTTAAGGATTTTCCTGGGGCACCTGGTCGGTGACCACGAAAGCAGAAAGCTGGAAAAGCTGAGCCACTGGACTAATCCAGCAGGGCTTTTCTTATGTTATTCACAAAAGGAATCCACATGATCTGAGAACAGAATCCTCGGCATGTCTACTCAGAAATAAGATCTGCAGAGCTCTGTGGGACTTTGTTTTTTGTCAGGTGAAAAAGGACAGGATTGCAGCCTCAGCTAATGGTTCTTAGATGCACAGTTCGATGCTTGCATACCCAGGCAAACAAAATTAGGTAACTTCCCCCAATCCCAACCCTGCAAATTCTCAACACTGTGAAACATTTAGGACTGCACCCAATGTTTCTCTGTTTGCTAACTAGCATGAAAGTTCTGCAGTGGAAGAGTTTAAAGGCAGTGAAACAAATTAGTCCAAAGCAACAGCTGCATTAGGGGAGGCTTGTAGTGCAATAGCTCATTTAGTTTGTGCAATTAGTTGTGCAACCATCTTTGGTAATGTGTTTGTGATTTCCCCTGTGCAATAATGTTCCACCAGTACAATGTTTATACACCACTAAATGTCTTTAACTAAGCACTACATTGGATACAACCCTTATCTTGCAAATTTTACTATTTTGCGTAACATGTTCTTGTTTAGTTAGTCATGGGGGATGGGCATAAGCTGCACTCAGCACAAAAGCTATGCCTTCGAACATTGGAAGTTTGGAAGTTATCTGTGGAAATTTGATTCTGCCTCCAGGCACAATTCAAAGTGTTGGTGCTGACCTTTAAAGCCCTAAATGGCTTAGGCCCTGCATACCTGAAGGAGCATCTCCACCCTCATCATTCAGCCTGGACCTATCCTGCACCACTCAATGTGTGAATCAGAACTTATTAATTCACTAACTTCAGTCATTCCTGAATTTAATGCATGACTGAAAAAAATTACATCGAAGTACATTTAGGAATGTATCTTTGAGAGAAAATATCATTTGAAATGCGCATGCTGAGAGAAAATGTGTTTAAGAATTTATATTTAAATGCAAATGTTCATGTGGATTTAGTTATAAACACAGATTAGTGCAGAAATGTGATGTGTTTATCATGGGTAAACACATGCAAAAGTGACATGGGATTATAGTTCTTATGCATATTCTATGATAAAGCACCTATGAGAAAAGTACTGAACTTCAATTCCCATCGGCCTCAGTCAGCATGGCCAATCCCCAGGGATGATGGGAAATGTAGTTCAATAGCATATAGAGGGTAACAGCTTCCCCATTGCTAAGTTACATAGTTCTTATGTGTAGACTGATCTAATGCATCCAAGCAAGCCACACCCCAGCTTTCCTCCAAGCAGTTCAAGGTGTTGTGCATGGCTCTTCTCTCCCATTCTATCTGTGTGAGATAGGATAGGCTGAGATATAGTGACTGGCCCAAGGTCACCCAGTGGCTGGGTGGGGATTTGAACCAGGGACACTCTAGTCAATAAACCATAATGCCTCTCCATATGCCAATCCCTGTGGACAATTTCCAGACTTTATTAACTATAGACTGATTTGCCCTTCCTGGTCACAACAGGGATTGCATTATAGTATGAAAAAGGTGGTGAGGAAGATACAGGCACATAGGCACCACAGGGCCACTGAAGTATCTTAAGTACCTTGAACAGCTCAAGATCACAATACATCAAGGACTGCCTCTCCTCATACAAACAGACTCAGATCCTGTGATTGTCGTCTGAGGCCCTTCTTTGAGTGTCTCCCCCACAAGAGTTCTGGCGAGTGACAATATGAGAATGGTCTTTTTTGTGGTGGCTCCCCATTTGTGGAATGCTCTCCCCGGCTAGGCACTCCTCGCTTACAAATGTGGTGTTTTTGGGAGGCGGGTTTATTGGGTTGTTGTTTTGTTTTGATTTGATTATGTATTTTGTGGGGTTTTACATTTTGATTTTATTCTGTGAACCACTCTGAGACCTCTGGGTAAAGGTGTGAAGCAAAAAAGTTTATCTTCAACCTAGAGTTTGGCTGAATCTATGGCCTGTGGGAGGAGGGTTATTGGCTTGCTTTGCTTTTGTTTTATTATGTATTTTGTGTTTTCATTTGGAAGAAGGGTGTTATACAAACGTAATTTAAAAAATAAGTCTCTCAAAAAGAGCATTTGCAAAGTTTCATAAAGTCGTGAGAGTTGTTAGGAGACCTATTCCCCACACAGAGCTATACTTCCCAATGTAGCTAAAAAGTCAATCCTTCTTCCCAGGGATCTCTGGGAATTGTAGCTCTGTGATAGTACCCTAACAACTCTCAGCACCCTTCATGAATTAAACCTCCCAGGATTCTGTTTTTAGGGGGAGGCATCATTGCAGGGGGTTAGATTCAGGGTCCCCTCCAACTTTACAATTCTACGATTCCATGACTGTTTAAAGTGGCATGATATGGCTTTAAATGTATTGTGGAGATGAGGCATAAAAAATATTTGAAGGTCACTTACTCATAAACTGTTGTCCATCCATACTCATTGCTTTTGGTGGCTAGAAGACCTGTAGTGCCAGGATAAGTCATGAGAGCTAGATTGTAGCCCTGGGCATAAACTCTTTTGAGAATCCCATTGCTACTTATGGTCAGCCAGTATACTTGACCTCCAGGCATCACCAGCCAGAGAGGCAAACCACTGGCATCTCTGCGAATATGAACTGAATTCCCATTGCTGTTGGTAATGGTGCCAAGATCGCCTTCCCCGTTGTATGTGAAATTGTACATGAAGTCCCTTGTAATCAGATTAAGTGTGTGCAAGTGAGTCCCATTGCTGGTGAACTGATACAGTTCCTGGTCTGCTGGGGATGCAACCTCATAAATATTCATGTCATTGAGATGAGCCTTATTCCGACTGACTGCACGGATACGGATGTTGCCAAGGTCAGCTACATACAAGGTGCCGTCAGGAGATACAGCCAGGGAAGAGGGAGCTTTCAGTTTTGCGTCTTTAGCGAACCCACCATCACCTGCAAAACAACAGGGAGCAACTTTATTAAATCTGCACCTGATATGATTAACCAAACAAAAATAAGAACTCTCCAGACTTAATATTTCTAAAACTGTAAACCGGTATTTTGCTCCAACAAATTTGTTTCTCATTATCTAATGCAAGTACAATTCTTAATCGGCACAGTTGAAGAACGGACACAGGAGATATAGATGCTTCAGTTACCCTAATAGTTGTAAATCTACAGTGCCGTTGGCTGGGCAGAGCTACTACATTTCAAGTTCCCAGGGCACAAAGAATGTCACAGACAAATATGCTCTCCTCTGCAAAATTCACGCCTTCTTGAATCAAAATCCATTCATGAAGTAAGCAATGGGAATACAGTCAAAAGCTAAAAAACTGAGTTTGTTGCATTTCATAAAGTCCAGTAGAGTATATGTAAAATGGTTTTAAATACGAGCTCATGGAGATAGATACAGACTTATCAGAGCTTATAGCAGGCTCACTGAAATCAAAGGGACTTAAATTAGTCATCACTAACTGAAGTCCCATTGATTTCAATTGGTCTATTAAGTTTAGATCCGACCCATTGTGTTTAGGTTTGCTGTACCAGAACTGAATTATTTTGTCACTGATGAACATTTAAGACTTGCTTGGCCATTTAGCAGCTGCCTCCCAGGCAGTTTCTTCCATCAATGCAGGAATGTAATGAAAGAAAAGACCCAGAACTTTCCAATGCCATCAAGATTATAAAGGTGCAGTAACTTCTGTGTCAAGAATGGCTTGCCCTAGGTTCTGAACCACTGAGGAAGCTCATGGAAGATGAAAGTCTATGTCTTCAGGCAGACCTATCTTCCCATGAGTTCATAGGCTATTTTATCTGTTTATGATAGCCTGTCTTCTAGGGGTATGAACTGGGTTCAGCCACATCCTGAATCCTGAGCTGGAGGAATATGCCTTGGAGGTTGTTAGAGGTGAAGTGGGATTGATGTTTCTTCAACTTGCAGACAAATTGCCCACAAACTATAATGGGAGACTAGAATATTCCTTATTTACATACTCCAAAACTGTTCAAGATACTCGTGGGAAAATACTTCATTTATTCTTCTGAAATTTGGCAGTATTCATTTTACAACCACACATGGAAGGAGGGGAAAGCTAGCCTGAAAATGGCATCTTATTCTGCCCCAAAATAAATAAGCCGGAGATATGTCATTAAAACCAAAAAAGGAGAAAATATTTAAAGGTGCCCAGCACACACAAAAATACTGGACCTATCTGACTGAAACTTTGTGGACTTTATCCAACATGCAGGGGCCACCAGGTCTGCAGATTAACAAAGCGGACTCATAAGGAAGTCAAGTCAAATTGGCCAGCCTACAAAGCATTTCAAATTGAGAGTTCTTTCCAAAGCACCAAATCAAGGTTGAACCTAATAATGTGGTTGTTGCCCACACCTGCTACCTTCTGCTAGCATAAGAGAAGAATGTTTTATTTCAAGTAAGAACTAGAAGTTTTATTTCAGTGTTTGCAGTACTCTCAAGTCCAACCATCCATTACTACCAATTAGCAAGCACAAAGATCCCATACACATGCATGTTGAGATCTTCAGTTGAGGCCCTCCCTGGCTAGTTGCAACCAGTTGAAATCCATTCTGTGACAACCTTTCTGTTGTGGCACCCAGTTTTATGGAATCACCCCCCTCCACTGTAATAAGAAAAGCACTGAGTCTCAGAAGCTTTTAATGCTTGCTAAAGATCTGTTTGTTCACCCAGGCATTTGCTGACTGTTAATGCTAAGCATTTAGAGGAAATGAGCTAGTGAACTGTTGTTGCTGTTGTTTTGTTGCTTTGGATCGTCCCCCCCTCATTTTAACCAGTTACATTTCTTAGAAACTTGTTTGCAATGTTATGAACTGTCCTGTAATCAGTCATGAAGGGCAGTGCAGAAATCTTTTAAATAAAATAAATAAAATAAAAGGTCCAGAAGAGGATAATCAGAAAAGAAAAGGGGAGCCCTGTGTCATCATGCTTCCTCGGGGTACAGATGTCTTATATATGCCTCCAAACATGCATGTTGTCAACTATTTTTTCTTTGTCTCACCCATCAGCCTCCTGTGGCATCATTTAGCAATTTGATTCTCTTACAACAGCATCTGCATGCTTAACAAAAAGCATGTGAATGTTGTTCTGAATCACTATGCATCCCACCCCATCTCCAAGCAGACCGTGTAAAACATACACACTACAAATTATGGTGATGCTAGGCAAGATTAGTCACCCAGTATCTTATGCTGGTTAATCTTCCTCATTTTGATATAAAGCCTAAAATGACATGAGATACATCATTTGCCATTCACCAGGTGATGCTCAAGGATGAACAGCTTCTGTTACATGAATGCTTATGTACTTCATCATTTGGAATAAGGAACTGGAAGAGGAAAAAACAGTTGAGTGAGGACCCAGGAAAAATGAAGACTGGACACTTGTGCAGAAACCCCAAAAAGGTAGAAATTTGCACGTGGAAGAAGGATGGAGGAGAATTTTGTTTGACCTGAATTTTTAAGTAGATCAACTGGATTTACCCTTCCTGCATTAATACGTAAACATTTGCACTGTGCACTTCTCTGAATTTTGCAATGCACTTTTGGTTCCAAAATATGTGTACAAATAATGTGTATTTTATGGGGCGGGAAGTATACAAAGATTACTATTTTATGGGGGAATGTATATAAAAATATTCAGGAATCCTTATTTTAGTGGAGGGGTTTGGTAAGTGAATTTTTCAAGTTTTTTTAAACAACCCAGGGAATAAGGGCTGGAATAGACTTGTGTTTACATGCATGTAAAACTGGCACAGTATGGGAGTAGATGGATCCATACATCCATTGTGTGTGTGTGGGGGGGATAGGAATCATACTTGCACTGATTTTGAATGGGTGCCCTTCCATTTTTGCAGGACAGATTGTGCATTCAGATCCTTACCAGTGTTGGAGTCTATGCATGTTAAGTGCAGAAGTAATGATCAATGCAGAGAGATCAAACAGGGATATGCATACCTGTCAATTTAATTTTCTCACAGTTCCTTATCTTTCCAATCTTAAAAGTGAGCACATTTCCATATCAGCTTGCAATTTATTTATTTAATTAATTCCTCAGGTAATCTGTCAGCATTTTAGTGTTAATATGCACGTTTAATGTGTGGCTTTGACTAAAATACACATATTTGCAAAGCAGTTTTTCTTCATGCATTTTATATGTTATTCTCATCAATATATGTATTAGTTATGCATACTTTGCCCTAGAATATGCATTTTATTCAAACATAACTTGGCTGCAAAATTCAGAGAAGTGTAAATTTCAAAGGGTGGCTGTGTTTCAGTTCACACATTGTTTTAGAAAATGTGAATTAAGTATAATTCACATATAAATGTGAATTGAATCAATTTTCCCCTCATCCTTTGATGTGATGCCAAAAAGCATGATCCTAATCCCTCTCTGTACATTTCTATCCAGCATGACCATCAACACAGGACTCAGGATTTCTTGTGACATTAATCTCACAGTCCTAATTTCATTACCACTTCCATTAGCAGACACATCATTTTGTAGATGACAAGGGATTTGTCATGGTCCTTTTTGCAGGTGATTTTGCAGTCCTGAAAAATGAGTAAAATCACAGAAACAAAGAACTGGAAGGGACCTTGTAGGTCACGTAATCTACACCACCTTACATGCATGATTTGAAAAGCAGGATGAAACTACAGCATCCTTAACAGACATTTATCCAGCTTCTGGTTAAATATCTCTGGCAAAGGAGAACCTATTAGCTTCCAAGGTAGACAGTTTTGGGACTGTCAAACAGCTTGCACCGATAGGACCCCTCTCCTCACAATTACCCAAAATCTGCTTCCCCAAACTCTCTACCCATTGGTTCTAATTACGCAGAACAAGTTTAATTTATGTTATAAATAATGCTACAATAATGGAACTCCCTGTTTATTAATTCAACATGTAGGAAAGAAGCAGCACAACTAATTATTGAATCTTCATATCTCTGAATTTCTCTTAAGAATGACCAGTAGGATCTGAAATATGTTGGATTAATACACATCTCTTTTGTCTACCCTGTTGGCTATTGCTCCTGCTTCCAGTTCTTTTATCTTCTATATGACAGGTTTTTAGATAGCACTAGCTGTCAATTGGGGACGCGGGTGGTGCTGTGGGTTAAACCACAGAGCCTAGGACTTGCTGATCAGAAGGTCGGTGGTTTGAATCCCTGCGACGGGGTGAGCTCCCGTTGCTCGGTCCCAGCTCCTGCCAACCTAGCAGTTCAAAAGCACGTCCAAGTGCAAGTAGATAAATAGGTACCGCTCCGGTGGGAAGGTAAACGGCGTTTCCGTGCGCTGCTCTGGTTCGTCAGAAGTGGCTTAGTCATGCTGGCCACATGACCCGGAAGCTGTACGCCGGCTCCCTTGGCCAATAAAGCGAGATGAACGCCGCAACCCCAGAGTCGTCCACAACTGGACCTAATGGTCAGGGGTCCCTTTACCTTTAGCTGTCAATTAGCTACTGGGCTAAGCTCAAGGCTCTGGTTTTGGTGGGACTAGACTACCTATAAAATCATCTCACCAGCTACATAGACAAGTAATCACTGTGTTCTGCAGGAGAGCATTCTGCAAATGCTGTACTATCACGAGGTGCATTCTACATGGTATTTAGTGTGGCACCTTCTCTATCACCATTTGATTCTAGAAAAGCATTTAAAAATAACTGTTTCTAGATATGCAATTGTTCTATATATGTTATATTGTAAATGCTTTGGGATGCCTAATGGGAAGCGATTACCGTATTTTTCCGTCTATAACATGTCCCCATGTATCAGATGCCCCCTATTTTGGGGGAGTCGGATTTAACAAAATGGCCTTGGCACTATCCATGTATAAGACACCCCCTAATTTTTGACATAATTTATTAGCGAAAAAATCTAGTCTTACACATGGAAAAATACGGTAATTAGTGAGCCAGTGTGGCATAACGGTTAGTGTTAGACTAGAACCTGGGAGAGCAGGAGGTTCACAATCCCCACTCAGCCATGAAGTTCACTGGGTGACCTTGGACAAGTCACCATCTCTTAGCCTCACCTACCTCACAGGGTTGTTGTGAGGATGAAATGGGGAGGAGGAGAACCATGTACACCACACTGTGATCCTCGGAAGATAAAAGTGGTACATAAATTAAATAAATAAATACTACTACTACTACTACTACTAATAATAATAATAATAATTGAATGGTACTATGATGTCTCCTCTTAGTCTTCTTTAGGCTAAACACATCCAGATAATTAAACCATTTCCCACAGAAATTTGTTTACATGCCCTTTATTACTCTCTTTCCCCTCCTTCGGACACACAGTGGTTTGCAGCTCCCCATTCTAAACTATGTCCTCTCTCTCCTGCTGCTATTGGATTAGTTCAGGGGTAAGCAAACTTACCACGCCTTGGGCTGGTGTCTCCAGCGCCGATCGCACGGTGGGCCGGAGGGCGGGGGAAGCGTGTGCCCATACGCTATTTCTGGTGCACTTCCAAGTTGGAGGAGCACTGGAAATGGCTTGTGTGAATGTGCACGGGCCTCCTTCGACCCAGATGTGCACTGGAAATAACACTTGCGCATGGGCAAATAACGCTTGTGCAGGCGCACAAGCTATTTCCGGTGCTGCTCTGATCTGGAAGTGGGCAGCTGTGCAGCGCAGCGTTGGTAAGAGCAGACAGTGGTGGCGGGCGTTGCCGCAGGCTGGATAAATGAGTCCCTCGGGCCTCACCCGGCCCGTGGGCCTTAGTTTGGGGACCCCTGGATTAGTTGAATAAACCACCATAAAATGAATCAACTGCCCTTTCCTCATCCCCATTTCCTAATGATGTTTTTGGAGCATGAACATTAGACTGACATACGGGAGGCATACTCATTTCAGCATGAGGGTAATATCCAAGCTGGCTAATTGTTTCATGTTGCACACAGCTCAATCCAATCCTATGGATATGATAATGTGGCTCATACTGACCTGAAACCTGTTTTGAGGCACGTCAACAGTGCCCTGTGCAAGAAGTATTGCATTGCACAGCAGAGATGATGACTGCGCTACTATTGCATGAATCTGTCCTCACAGTACCATATGATCATGGTATCCAACCATCTGAATATTCAAACTGTGAACAGTGGATGCCAGAATGAAGATTGAAGGGAAAATGTGAAAAATGTAAAATGCACAGACATGATAGCTTGAAATAGGATTTTTACATACTGTTATGAATTCTTTGGGATTTCCTCTGCTTCAGAAATTCAGATTTCAAAGCTTTTGAGGGCACTGTTTTCTTTGTGGAGATCAGAGGGACAAACTGTTACATCAAACTAAAAGTCTTCAGCTCAGAGGCAGAGCATAAGCTCTGCATGCAGAAGGTCCCAGGTTCAATCCCCAGCATCTCCAGGTTCAATAGGAAAGACCCATGTGTGTTTTTTTAAAAAACATTTTTAAAAAACTTGAAATGTAGGTCCACATCTACAGACGGTGTAGACAACAATGAGCTAGATAGACTAAGGGTCTGACTCTATTACAGAATTAGGTACCGTATTTTTTGCTCTATAGGACGCACTTTTCCCCCTCCAAAAATGAAGGGGAAATTTGTGTGCGTCCTATGGAGCGAATGCAGGCTTCCGCTGAAGCCTGGAGAGCGAGATGGATCCCACTCGCTGTCTTGGCTTCTTTGCTCTTTGGGGCTGGGGAAAAATAATAATTCCCCCCCCCCCTTATTTCCCCTCCTAAAAACTAGGTGAGCCCTATAGTCCAGTGCGCCCTATAGAGCGAAAAATACGGTAATTTATATACCACTTCTTACTTCAAAGAAGTCTCTATGTCAAGCATGGTGACCTTTTTGGTTCTGTGGGCCACATCCATATCAGGATCTAGCCTTGTGGGCGACATCTGACATGTGGGAGGGCTGCCTACCTGCAATCACCTGATGTCCCAATGACATCAAGCAATTGGGTGCTTTGAGGTCCTGAAGTTGAGGACCTGAGTATTTTTGTCTGGCTGGACTATTATTATTATTATTATTTATTGAATTTATATACAGAACTATGTCGTTGAACTATGATAATGCTTCATGTTTGCCTGGATGGAGGACAGAGATGAGTTAGTATGTAGAATCTAGCATATTGTACAAAGATAACATTTACACTCCCTGCTCTATCAACTTTTGCCTCTGGCTCCATCTACCACTGATGTGTCTCTTGGAAGGCTGCCCAGAAGGGAAAGCAGCCATTGTACCAAAAGATTCTGCACCCTCGTTTAATACGTACCAGAGAAACAGTCACAATTGGGGTCAATCTTACAGTCACAATCTGATGGAGCTCCAGCTATGATGGAGATTTCACCATTAGTTGTAACCTGTTGGATGCGGTTGATCTTCCTTTCATCAGTCTCGGCAATGTACAGCACTCCACTGTGAGATACGCCTATGGCTCTTGCCGACTCAAGTGTTGAATGGATTGCCACTTTGCTGACCAAAACATGATCTATGCCTGGCACCTGGCAGTGAATAGGTCGGCCGGCAATAATGCGCACTTGCTGATTTTGAGAAATTTGCAGCACAATGTTATTGTCCAGAACATATAACGAATTGTCAAGTGGGTTGACAGCAAGGTCTGTTGGCCATTCCAAGCGAACCTGCAAAAAAGAAGGAATAAAGCAAGAGTCAAAGAAGTAGTTTCTCCATGGTTTCCACTTTTGGCCAAGTAGGATGATTGTGTGCCTGTGGGTGAAATCAGGTCAGTGAAGCACAAGCCAAAGTTGTGGACAGTCAGTATAGCGTACTGGTTAGAAAGCTGGACTAGGACATGGGAGACCCAGGTTCAAATTCCCACTCAGCCATGGAAATTACCGAGAGGAAAAATTGTGTGCCATCTGGACGAAAGATAGGGAAAAAATGTAATAATAACATAAATAAACTCTCTTCCAGTTGACACTCTTTTGACCCCTTGATCTTGACTCAAATTTGTCCAATGCCCAGGCCCAGACTTTGGGATTGAAGTCCAAGGTACCACTAAGCAGTGTGAGCTTGAGGGCCCTCAACACAGCAAGATGTTTTACAAGGCCAGCCCTCTCATTAGGGTGAGTGAGGCAGTTGCCTCAGGCAGCAGTTGCTGAGGGACAGGGAGTGATGGTAAAGTGATGAAGGACAAAGCTGTGCATGCCCTGTCCCACCTAAGTGAGCTGAATATTCTCAGGTGTGGAAGAGGATGCTATCCCATTGCCGGTACTAAAGTAAGATTCACTTGCCAGCCTGGTTGGAGGCATCTCATCCTTTGCCTCAGGAAGAAAAATGTCTTGGGCTAACTCTGCTAACTTGCCATATTTTGAAATAAATGAAGACAGAATACATTACTCTTAGTTATGCCTTTTCTGGACTTATTTTCTGGGTTCTGAGGTACTGTACAAAAGGAGCAGATCTGCTTATTGCATGAGCCAAACTTTGATTTCAGGAACCCAGGGTGGTCATTATGATTACAGAGATTATTCTTCCTAGCAAACTTTGATATAAACACCACAATGGGCCCCAATGGGCCCATGACAATGGGCATCTGGATGGTTGACAGCTCTCTGACAGCAGGACCAAAGGAACCCTCTAGGCAAGAGAAATCTGGTTACTTCCTCTTCTCATTAAAAGCAGGAAAAAGAGAATTTATCCCCATGACCCACTGAAGCCTGTGCTGGAACAACACAGAAGTTTTGGTTAATTGGGAATGAAAGCTTATTATCTTGGTCCATTGATATCTTTGGGTAACTTCTGAATATGCGTGTTCCCTGATCAGAGTTCAGAGCTACCTATGTTTCTCTTTGATTAAAATGAGGAGCAGCTGTTCATGGAAAAGTGTTCCAATTATAAACTAGGAAAGACTGAGTGAAAGAGTGTGAGTGCGTGTGTGTGTGGGGGGGAATCTAAAATATGAACTGGGCACTTCAAGGTTGAGCAGAATGATGTCTTTCCCTGATGTCCAATACTCAAGTGTGTGCCTTTGCGTTAAACTCAAATGTGAACATGAATCTCTTAGACTGAAAGGACACCACTTTTAATCAACGTATAATTCCAGTGTTAAGCAAGTAGGTCTGGATAAATTTTTGGCTGTTTTAAGTTAAAATACAATACTCTCTATTTCCCCCTTTTTATTCTCTTGTGAGTTTGTTGCTGAAAGGTTGACATTGCATGGTCGCACTGTGAGAGCTTCAACTTCAAGAGAGAGGGGGCTGGGTGGCACATTTTTTTGAATGGCCCAAAAGTATGTTTGCGAAATTAGAATATAATGTTTCCGTTAAATAATATATTTTCCCCATAGTAGGATTTTACTTTGCAGCATTAGAGAAACTGAAAAAGGAGGAAAGTTAATTTGCAACCTATCTAAGCCAAAACCAAATGGTTTCAAGGTGGCTCTTCCTGGCTTGGGTATAATTTTTGACCTAGTTTTGATAAGGGAAGCAGAAGGATTCAATAATGAAAATTAAAGGAAAAGGAACAAAGAAGGCTCAGAATCGTTATGTAAGTCATAATTAATAAAGGCCTAATTTTTAATGAGGAGTAATGTGATTCAGCATAGATATCAGAGAAAACCAAGCAGTGTGGTTGGAGATTTGAAATGAGAAAGGTTTTATGTTAGGGAAACACACAAAGAAGTAGAATTGTGTGGGTTTTTTTGGGGGGGGGGTTGAGGCTTCTGTCTGTCTGTCTTTCTCTGGATACTTCCATACAGCTTTCCTCCCCCTATACCAACAGCACCTTTCCTGAAAGTGTGCCGATCTTAGGAGACAGGAAGAGCTCCCTTTTCTAGGTAATGACTTCCAAGATGGCGACGGAGAAAGTAGCCTAGTCAGAGTCCTCTGCTTTTAGTTAAGTTTTTAAGTAGTTTTTAAGTAGATTTTAAGTAGTTTTTAGCCACTTCTTGGTTTTAAACTCTCAGTTTTAACGTCTTACCGGCTGTTTTATCACCTCCGCGCTTCTCTTTGCCTTTAGTTTATTGTTTTAGTTTATTGTTTTATTGTTTTACTGACTCGCTGGGCAAGAGAAAGTCGCCAGAGAAAGGACCCTCAACCCTTCACCATCCTCTGTCAGCCTGTTCCTGGTGAGCTAGATGTTGGAGAAAAATCTTTAAGCTGCACGAAGAGTAACTCCCCTGTTTAAGCGCCTCTCCGGAGCCGAGAGACGAGAGAAGCTTGGACAAATGACTGAGAATTGTAAGTTAGCAACGAACTCCACCCACATCCCTTCGCTCACCACTCCTCTGCCTTCTACAACACTCTCTAAGGTGCATTAAGATATTATTGCGGATACTTCTCCTTATCTCCACTATGGGAAAGCGGCCAAGGGACTTGGATGAGGCAATGCCTCCCCCGAGGTCCAAACAGTCCAAGATCGACTCCTTCTTTCTTAACTGTAGCAGAAATACAAAATGATCCACATGGATCATTTTTGCTTCATCATTAACTGGGGATTTGAACCTTGGGCTCCTCAGCCCTAGGCCTTGTCTGCACTATGCATTTAAAGAAGTATCATACCTCAAAAAGCCCTAGGAACTGTAGTTTGTTAAGGGCCCTGGGAGGTGTTAAGAGATCCCTATTCTTCTCACAGAGCTACAATTCACAGAGTTCCTTGGGAAGGGGGATCAACTCTTAAATCACTCTGAAAAAGCTGTAGCTTTGTGAGAGGAATATGGGGCTTCCTAATAACTCTAAGCATCCTTAACAAACTACAGCTCCCAGGATTCTTTGGGGAAGTCATGACTGTTTAAAGACGTATGATACTGCTTTAAATATATAGAGTAGGTGAGGCCTAAGTGTGATGCTTTGAAAACTTAACACAATGGAATAACTGCTTGCTTATTTCCATCAAGCAATTTAGGAGCTTCTTACTCATGCCTGTTGTGTGATCTGTGACAGCAAACAGGGTGGCTACAGAAATGTACCAAAGTGCTTAAGGGTCATTATTTTCCTGCTGTAATTAAGGCTTTTTTGAGGGGGAATAATTATTTGAGTGCAAAAAGAACACCATTAGTGCAACATGGATACATTTTCCCATTGTGTTCATATGAAAACACTGATAGCAAACATAATTTATTTTCCTCTGACATTCAAGCATGTTAGTTCCACAGCATCCCCTATTAAGGTGGGCAAATTATTATCCTTCAAGCAACTCATGCAAATAAGCAAAAACAAATCCTGTCAGGCAACATCAGTCACAATTTTTCCATAACATGCTTGCTGCTGTTCAAGTTGTCATAAGCAGTGTGGGCAAGCTGAAAATGCTGGTCAAGAGGCACCAGCAGTGTAATATATGATTATTTCCACAAGAATAAAAATGTTTGGAAAAGAATATATTCTGACATAAGACAAGTGTTGCTGGTCTCATATGAAACACATCAAATATGGGTGATCCCTCCAGGGTGCTATTTGGGTAATTGTACTACTATGAGCCCCCCCTCTGGGCATTTGGACAGAATCTTTTCCCTTGGACTCCTTTACCTTGATATTTTGATCATGAATAGAGGGGTCAGGCACCTTCCCACTCTCTCTGTGCTTAGACTAAGGATCCAACCTAACATAATTTTCCTCTGGCAACTTGTGACAGTAGCTGTGAGGTAGGCAGAACCTCCAAGCTGGTCCAATTTGCCTTCAGGCAAATTCCTCCTTGGCTCCAAATACGAGAAAGTAACCCCACAGCAAGGTCATGTACACACACTAAGGTAAAGGGACACGGGAGGTGTTATGGTCTAAACCACTGAGCCTCTTGGGCTTGCCGATCGGAAGGTTGCAGCTCGAATCTGCGCAATGGGGTGAGCTCCCATTGCTCCTTCCCAGCTCCTGCCAACCCGGCAGTTTGAAAGCATACCAGTGCAAGTAGATAAATAGGTACCACTGTGGCGGGAAGGTAAACAGCATTTCCGTGCACTCTGGTTTCCATCACAGTGTTCCATTGTGCCAGAAGCGGTTTAGTCATGCTGGCCACATGATCCACAACCCTACCTGTGATCAAATGCTGGCTCCCTTGGCCTGAAAGCAAGATGAGTGCCACAACCCCATAGTTGCCTTTGACAGGACTTAACCATCCAGGGGTCCTTTACCTTTTTTTTCTTTACCTTTTACATGCACTGCCCACTTTCTTTTGGGCGGGGCCAAAACATGCAGGGTGAATGAGTGGGACATCTGTTGACAATTGCCAAGCTGACCTGAGTGAAGCCAGGCTTCAGTTAGGTCTGCCACACACTACGGTCCCCTAGCTTGGCCGTGACTGGCCAGTTCAAATTTTGAAGTCCTGGTGTTCCGCGTGGCCAGCCAAGGCTGATGTTGCCACCAGCTGGTTGCATGGGAAATCTTTGCCCTACCCCTTGACCCACCCACAGCCACACTGGGCTGCAACTGCTGCCATCTTTCCTGCACAGAGACATTTGAAGAAACCTGCTATACTGTACTTAGATAATTGATGTTTTAACAAAGTGAGGTTAATGAGATTATTATGCCTTAACCTGCTTGGTTACAATGGGTGCACAACAAAATTTAGAGTACTCATTAAGTGATTAAATTTGTCCTTTTCATCCAGGGGATTTTCTTTAAAAATATTTCTATCTGGCATTAAGATGAATGTGGCTGAGCTCACCATTCTGGCAGGTGGTGGTGATATTTTGAGAGGAAGATGAATGGGGCGAGCCAGCTGGAAACAGATTCTAGTCCTTAAAGACACCTGTTTCATTTCCCCCCACACACTATACATATTTTAAGGAAACTATGCAGGGCTAGTACATCACAAAATCCCAGGCTTTTCAAAACTGTTGATAAGTGAGAAGCTCAGTGTTTTGAGAGCAAAAGGTTCCAGGTTTGATCTGTGGCTTTTCTTGATAGGGCAGGGGAATATTCTTGCCTGGAACCCCTGGAGAGCTGTTGCCAGTTAGTGAAGGCAATGCTGAGCTAAGTAGTTCAATAGTCTGACTTGGTGTAAGGCTGTGTTCCTATGGTATACACAGTCTGAATGGACAAGGTCAAATGGATGAAATATGTTCTGCCTCTAATAGAAGACATCAACATATGCAAAAAAATGTTCAGTATACATTCAGCAACTCAGGGCTAATTTTATTCATGACGTTCATATAACCAATGAAAAATATATGGTTAACTCATGGATGTGGCACCGGTGGCCCTTCCTAGGTTGCTGGATTCCAACTCCTATCATCATTGGCTATGCTAGCTGGGGCTGATGGGAGTTGGAGTCCAACAACACACAGAAGGCCTCAAATTCCCCATCCCTTGGTTATTTGCTCAATGAAGAAACAATAATCCTTACTCTAAATTTAGAGATAGAAGCAAAACAAAATAAAAAATGCCAAATCTATGTTTAATTATAATGTCAGGAGGCAACAAACACAATGTATTTTCTTGGCATCACATTAACAACAAACAAGGATCTATTGCAGCACGCATTATGATAATTTATTCCATAAGATCAACTGGAGATAAGAGGAAGGGGGGAAACTGGCTGATGCACAGTCAATATTTTTTCCAGGCAAAATGTCAACCAAGCTAAGTACTTCTTCCCCAAAGTAAACTTTCTTTTACATAGGAATAACTCATTTTTTTAAAAAGCAATGGAAGAATATTATAAAGAAATGAATATGGTATCATAAAAGTGCTCATACTACCATTAAGACTCTCAAGGCAAATCAGGAAGGCGAAGGCAGGCAGAAGCACATGATATCAATTACTATTATGCAAATTGTTTGAACAAGATTCCTGATGTCTCCTTGGTGCTTCTGTGAGACTACTGCTGTGATGAAATCTGTCCTCCAATTTTTTAAGGCTCTCCCCCCTCCTCTTAACTCTGTAAAAAAGCTTCCATTTATCTGTCTTATCCTCACATCACTCGAGAAGTTCTTTAGAATTTCAGTGGGTGTGGGCTTTTGAGCTCACATCCCTGTTGAGAGGTGGTCAAAGGTGATATTTCCATTTTTCTTTCTGGCTAATATTTCTTCAGCACTCTGCAGCCTTCCCAGCTATCCACGCTTCCTGCTCTGAAGATAGCTCCATGGGAGAGGTCACCTCACGATGTCTCCCCCTGGCTTTTAGTTGAAGTGTAGGAATGCAGGAATTCTAAAGACTGCAGACCCACTGGTGAAATAATTTGTAGAATCAAGAAAGGACACTCACAAATATCCACAGCTACCTCAAAAGTAAATAACCATGGCATAAATTCTGCACTCCACCCACAATAATTTCACACATTGCTCTGTCTCTTTAGCAAGATTCAAATACAGTATCTTTTATCATTAATTAATGCAGAATTGTAAAACAACAACAACCTGGGGTGAGTGGGTGGATTTTCAGTACAGTACTACATGAGACAGATCAATACGAGTGAAAAACAAAATCACAGTTTTTAATTACCTGAAGAGTTTAAGTAGTGAGTTTACCTAGGTCAGATTCTTCTACTAATATAGCAATAAGTGGGAACAACTATTTCTTCCTAGGAGGTTCATAAGCCTGGCAACACAAAAGCTAATAACAAATGTCCTCAGGTAGCTGTCACCTACATATTTTACACAGTTTAAATACAATAAATTATGATAAAAAGCAAGTCAGGAGTGGCAGACTAGGGTGATGTCTGCTGTTTGCAAGAATTCTTCTTGTTGTGAGACTTTTGTGTGTGAACTGAGAGTGTGTTTGAACCCTGGGTGAGAACTCAGAGGCTGAAAGGGGGGATGTGTCAGAAGGAAAATGAATGGATATTTATTTATATATACTAGTAACACTGTGTCAGTGCAACATTTTTTATATGTAACTGTGTATTTTTTGTAATATTTTGTTTAAGTTGTCTGCTGCTTCGGTTTTCTGCACACCACTTCACAATATTTTTTTAATATATTAAGTGGTACAGAAATCAATCAATCAATCAATCAATCAATCAATCAATCACAAGCATCCATAATTCAGACCCATACATAAAAGCAAGGAATATTTTCAGATGTAGAAATAATTAAGGATGGGAGCACTGAGTTTCCCCCTTAGCAAAACAGCCTTTTGAAAGTTTTTAGCACTGTAAGTTTTGTTCTGGCAGCATATGGAGAGCTTAAAACCTCCCCTTGGCTTACCATAAAGCAATTGGAAGGCTTGAACAACAGTAGCATGTGTTTGTTTGTTTTTTGAAAATGGCTTTATGGGAATCGATCAGCAACTGGTATAGCATGTTCCCATTTTAGGAACCGTGTTCCAGCTTTATTTCCTGCTCTCTTACAACGGCGACCCTTTATTTAGACAACCATGAAAATGATTTCTGTTGATTATTACACTAATGGTCTGATAATAAAAGCTGTGCTGGCAAGTAAGCTTTCAGGTTGGGGCAAAGAACTAAGACTGCAAATTCAACGGAGCATTGGGAACTGTCATATACCAGGTCAGAACAATTGCTCTACATCTGTACTGACAACAGTGATTTACAGTAGCACTCCACAGTTGCAGACAGGAGCCTTTCTGAAACCCTGCCTAGAGAGGCCTGGGATTGAACCTGGGATTTTTTTATTTTATTTTTTTGTATACAGAGCATCCACTTTAGTGTAGAGCTGTGGCTCGTCTCCATTGCCACAGTGAAGTCTAGAAGGAAACATTACTCCAGATGTGTGGTTGTCACTAAAAATAACAGCCTCATGTACTGTCCTCCCCAGTGCCATTTTTTCTAGAAAAAGATGTGCCGCAACTCACTACAAATGCTTCCCTTGTTCTCTTAGAACGGTCCACCCGAGAGATGCTGGAACTGAGTTCCGGCAAGTTCTGGCTGAAAAAAGTCATCCTTTTCCTAGCAACATTTAATGAAGAAGTAGGAAACCTCAACCTTCTGGGAACTCCAGAGGCTAGCCTGCCAGGCAGTTTGGGGCAAAACACACTTACTTTTCATGCACCTGAGTTCATATTTAACATCAGCTACAGGAATCTTCAAGCCTCGGCTAAAATGAAGAAGAATTGGGAATGTACTCCCAAATGCATTCCTGCTTCTTCCTTTGAGTAAAACACACACACACAACGTCTCTTGATTTTGGTGATTTCTTCTGTTGCATTGCATGGCCAAAAATCAGTAATTATAGCAAGACCTTGTAGACTAGATCCTTTGCAATGCTGACCTGAATTCAAGCTGGCAACATTTGAGCCACTCCTGCAAAGGAAAAATGTCAATGCGCATCTTCCTTTGTAGGAGCTTGATGCAAGCAACAATTAGTAGAGCATCTGATATCTACCAAAAGTGGGGCTTGACACTCAAAGCACAGCTTGCCATGCCACTTGACACCATAGTGAGATCAGTTGATTGACAGCTAGGTGGCCCCACCCAGCTGTCAAAATATGCATATAACCTATGTACAATATGCTTTGAACACACTTGAGGCTTCCCTAATGTAGGGGCACCTCTATCGATGAACCCCCACCTTAGTGTTAATGTAAATGTAACCAGATATACTGGTTGGGCAGAAGGAAAATGGGAAGGGGGCATTACTGGGAATGGTTTATCTGTGTGGAATCCAAATAACATTTGACCTGCCAGGCAGGTAGTGGCATTGGCTCACCTTTAGGTGGCTCTCATTTGCCTGCAAACTTATTCACGAAACAGAAATTTTAGTTTATTTCTATTCCACCTTTCCCCCAGAACCAGGACCTAAGGCAGTGCACAAAAATTACAGCTAAAACACACCTAGCTAAAGCCATATAAAAATAATAATCAAACTATCTATGGAATTAGTGCAATATAAAAGCATATCTATTAAAATGCAGATAGTTTTTAAAAACACAAAACACTATTAAGGGCCCTTTGATTAAAAAAAAGGCCTGCTAGAATACAAAATTCTTCACCTGCTGGTGGAAGGAGAGCAAGGAATTGCAACTTAGGAGGCTGAGCTCACTGTGCTTGTTGCTTGAGACGCAGAGGATACAGGTTTATCTTTCGCATTTGATTACACACTGTGTCACAGCTAGGGATACCTAAAGGATTGGGTGATAAGATCTGCTTCACTGTTCCATCAGGATAAATCCTCTACTAAGTTTTATTCTTTATTGACACAAATGTCATGTGTTAAATAATTTTCCTTCCAGGAGGAAAAAAATGTCAATAGATTTTGGGATGGTGGGTGGGCAAAATTGTTGCTGTGATTAAAAAAAAAAATTAATCCTGTTTTTTTAATCATTCTCTATCATCGAAACCTATGCCATAGTAAAGCTATTAGACTTTATGGTGGCTTGAGCCTGCTCTCTGAAAAAAGACAATTTTAGTTATAAATAAATAAATATCCTTGTCCTAAAACTGATGGTTTTGTAACAGCACTAGATAAAGAAAACTGCAATAATTGTTTGCAAGTCAAGTGTAAGAGCTTAAGGAGCATTTGAAATTGCCAGGGCTTTGTGGAAGGGAAGAGGGAGGTGGGACCCAGCTGGGGAAGCAAATGGAAATGAAAAATATTCTTCTGACAATTTGTTTAAAACCAATGTTCTTAGTTGAAGGGTACACACTAAACATTATAACATGAACATTAAAGATGGAGCGAGGCTAACAGTTTATCAGCAGCTCGTTATTTAGTGCAGAAATGAATCAATTTATTTGACAGGCAGGTAAGAGTCTGGTTCTCTTGGGGAAACTAACAGAGATCAGAACAATAAATCACAGATGGGAAAGCTGTGGTCCTCCAGATGTTGCTAGACTCCCATCTCCCATCTGCCCGAGCCAGCATGACCAGTGATCAGGGATGACGGCGTTGTTGTCCAGCAACCCTGGGAGAGCCACAGGCTCCCCATCCAAGCTATAAAAGAACAAAAATCTGTTGAATGCTACCATTTCCAAACAACAGCCTAGGCCACACACCTCTTTGATCAGAGCTTCCCACTGGGTGACAGAATAATTTGACTGGATTGCAAATTAACACTGATTAAACTTTTCTTCTCGTACATCAGCATGTCAGATATTTTTAAATCATACACAAGCAAAATGTGAGTCTGATTGCATGCATTCCATAGCAATTAAAGTTGCTTCAGTAAGTTTGAAAAGTTATGACAACAACTAGCACCTGCTGGACTAATGCCAAGGCAAAAGTCTCCATTAAAAACGCAGTTCATGTGGAAAAGGATATAGGTGTCCCAGAGGATAGAAAGCTGAACATGAATCAGTAGTGTGCTGTGACTATTTAAAAAGTGAACACATTTTTAAGCTATATTATCAGAAACATCATCTCCAAACAGTTCTATTTTTCAAGTTCCTGCTGGAAATGACCGCTCCCCACTTAAAACGGGGGGCGCCTTTTGCGTGGACGCGTGCAGCCCTGGATCTGGAGTGGCCCCATCAGCATAGGCTTTGCCTTCCCTCAGGTGGGATACCTGGAGGTCCCCGCCTACCCCAGCGAGTTGTCCAATCCCACCTGGGGGAAGTGTTGCCAGGGAAACCAGGCCAGGTAAGGGGAGGGATTACCTGCCCACACAATAGAGGGTGGATCTTAATTGTTAATCCTCACTTGGCTCCAGAGCTTCTCCCACCCTACCCACCCTCAGTTAATGTCTTCTTTTGCAGGTTAACTTTTCTTCATAGGTTTTGCAGGTTAACCTGTCTCCACAGGTATGCGGGCGCTGCTACGATAAGGTCGCTGTTAAAGGGCTGGAAAGGAATTTCCCTGCATTGACAGGTTTCGCCTTTCCCGTAGCAAAACGTCACAACTTTGGCGGTATCAGGCCTTGGGCGGAATCCTTTAGTCCATCTTACTCTTTGCGGCGGCGATACCAGGGTTCCCCGTTAAAGGGGTTTTTGAAGGGAGGCTTTGGCCGTACGCCGAAAGGTCGTCATTGCTCTCCCCTGCGGTGGCGGCGTAACGGGGGCGGCTATCTCTGCTTGAACATATGTTCTCCAGAGCCGGCCCATCCCCCCCCCCACTGGATAACCCTGATGCTCCCTAGGTCCCCAGCTGGGGACTAGGGAGGGAGAACGCCCAATGCCTGAGCCAAGGTCTACCCACATTTGAAATTTAATAAAGTTGTGGCCAATTTAATCCCATAGCACGTTGTCTAGAGTTGTTATTCCACATGACGGGGGGACCACTCGGGATCTGGGGACTCCGCCTGTCCACACAAAAGGCCCTGTTACCAGACCATATGAAGCAACAATTCAATTCTGTTCTGTGCTAGTAGGCCACAGTGGAAGCGCTTTGTCCAATACTGGGCATTCCATTTCAAGAAAGACGTTGACCCACTAGAGGCAACCAGGGCAGTGAATGGCTTGGAAACTGCACTATGGGGGTGGGGTCTGTCAGAAAAGAATCCCCCACCCCGGAACCTTTGTTATGTCTGCCAATGAAGCACAAAGCATCAATATATGTTTCACACACAATAAAGAAACTCATTACAGTAACTAGTATGGCCCATGTTCTCTTCTTTCACTAGTTGGTAGTTGCTCAAACGGTGTGTGTTGGAATTTGCAAATGCCCACTTTGTAAGGCCATCTGGGTCATTGCTGGAAATAACAGAGCTTGAGCTCTATTGACAGGAGCAAGCCAGCAGTGAATCACATTGTGCATGTTGGAGTTAACTCTTTTTTTCAGCAAGAACAGGATCTGCACAAGCTTGGCAGTATGCCAGGCATAATAAGTACAGGGACCCTTGTCCCATGGATCAGTTGCTGAGACTGAAGGCCCTTGCCCCTCTATAGTTGTTTCCATGTCCCATATTTTGTCTAGCCATTCCTTCAGATTGTAACAAAATAAAAAAATTCCTTCCAGTAGCACCTTAAAGACCAACTGAGTTAGTTCTAGGTATGAGCTTTCGTGTGCATGCACACTTCTTCAGATACACTGAAACAGAAGTCACCGGACCTTTCTATATAGTGAGAAGGTGGGGAGGGGTATTACTCAGAAGGGTGGTGGGAATGGGTGATTGGCAGATAGCTGCGATGAGCCTGTTGACGACTCTTAACGACTGCAATAGGTCTAACAGGAAAAAGCAAGGGGTGAGAAGGTGAAAAATGGCTTTGTCATGTATAATGAGATAAGAATCCAATGTCTTTATTCAAACCAGGTCTCTCCATAGTTTTAAGTTTGGTGATAAGTTGCAATTCAGCAGCTTCTCTTTCCAGTCTATTTCTGAAATTCCTTTGTAATAGAACAGCTACTTTGAGATCTTGTATAGAATGTCCTGGGAGATTGAAGTGTTCTCCTACTGGTTTTTCTGTCTTGTGGTTCCTGATGTCGGATTTATGTCCATTTATTCTTTGGCGTAAGGTCTGGCCTGTTTGTCCAATATAGAGAGCTGAAGGACACTGTTGGCATTTTATGGCATACACAATGTTAGACGATGAGCAATTAAATAGTCCCGAGATGGTATGTGTGATGTTGTTGGGGCCAGTAATGGTGTTGTCCGGGTGTATGTGGCAGCAAAGTTGGCATCTGGGTTTATTGCAGGCTCTGGTGCCAGTGTCCGTGTTAAGTCTGGTTATAGTATTATTGTGGGTTAGGAGTTGTTTAAGATTGGGGGGCTGTCTGGAGGCAATGAAAGGTCTTCCTCCCAGAGCTTGAGAAAGAGAACTGTCATTGTCCAGGAGAGGTTGTAGATCTCTGATGATGCGTTGTACTGTTTTAACTTGGGAGCTGTATGTGATGACTAGAGAAGCTGCTGAATTGCAACTTATCACCAAACTTAAAACTATGGAGAGACCTGGTTTGAATAAAGACATTGGATTCTTATCTCATTATACATGACAAAGCCATTTTTCACCTTCTCACCCCTTGCTTTTTCCTGTTAGACCTATTGCAGTCGTTAAGAGTCGTCAACAGGCTCATCGCAGCTATCTGCCAATCACCCATTCCCACCACCCTTCTGAGTAATACCCCTCCCCACCTTCTCACTATATAGAAAGGTCCGGTGACTTCTGTTTCAGTGTATCTGAAGAAGTGTGCATGCACACGAAAGCTCATACCTAGAACTAACTCAGTTGGTCTTTAAGGTGCTACTGGAAGGAATTTTTTTATTTTGTTTTGACCATGGCAGACCAACACGGCTACCTATCTGTAACTGGAACTATGGAAGGCACCACATTGAGCCGCATGAAATGGAAGTCCATCAACCTCACCAAGAAACTTGCACAGGTACAGACTGATATCTTCTTTCTTACTAAATGCAAGAACCTGGACATTATACCCAAGGGTCTTAGAATTAAGAACCCTCTACAATCCACGTATCCCACTGAATATGCAAGAAAACTATGCAGCACTTTCTCTAAGAAGCTGCTCAAACATCTGATCAGCGTTCTCTACTCTAAACAGAAGCTAATAAAGGAGGAACTCCTTGTATTGGACAACTCTATCAGGAACCACCAAGCTTGGCAAGAGTTCCAAAAGGAAAAACAGAACATTTACCACTCTCAACTGGAGCTACTGAATAAACAGAAAAACAAGAAACTCTCTAACCTTTCCAACCTACAGGCTACTAATCAAAACAAGATCAACAATATTGTCAATCTCTCACAGCAAGCACTCAGCCCAGCTGAGGAATCAGTCCTTTCACGTGGACTGTCATTCTGCCCTGCCAAATCCCCAGACATGATTCAGTTCTGTGGGGACTTGGAAGCATTTTTCCGCCGTTTACGCCTGAAGGAGTATTTTCAACACACACAACAACAAGACAAAGCAGAACAAGCAACAACTTCACAACCCACTGCAGAACAACAACCACCCTCCCAACAGAACACTGACCACCAACTACCACCGAAAAAGTGTTACACAAAAAGGGACTCCACATGGACCCCTCCTGATGGACGCAACACCACACTGGACTTGTACATTGACTGCTTCCGCCACAGAATCCAAACAGATGTGACCAGAAAACACCATCGCTTACAACAAAATCTAAACCATGCCGAAAGGAGAGCCATAGATAATCTCAGAAACAACCCATGGCAGACCAACACGGCTACCTATCTGTAACTTCAGATTGTAATTCGTTTTATCTAATTTTAATATCTCATTTTTTAATTGTTGTACCTCTCCCTGGGATGAAATGCGGGTAAGAAATCTTAATCATCATAATCTCCAGGGACTATCCTGATGAGCTCCCTGCACTTCAAAATCTGGCACTACGCCATTGTGAACTGGTTTAAATTCAGCCCATGTCAATTTCACATGGAACGGATGTCAAATGAGATGGAACATTTTAACATTTCAAGCTGCTTATGATGTCAGTGATTCAACGTCAAAGGAAGAATCAGGAGTAAGCATTAAGTGTTGTATTCAAGCCATGAGGGCAAATACCCCTGCCAAAAGATGGGCTTGCAGTCAGCGCTGAATTTAAATGAAAGCATTGCTTTCAACAGAGACCAGCTACTCAGCAGCTCAGCTCAGGAGCTCCTGAGTGGAACCAATACCAGGGGGACTTGCATCTGGTGCCAAATATAAAAGGTGCCAAATGTAAGTCTTGCTTGCACAACAATAACTGGGAGTGTGTTCTAAGGCTTCTGATTGTTCCTTTGCAGCTGTAGCTTTACTGCCACACACAAATTAAGCCCACTAGGAATCCTAATTTGGCCTACAAAAACGGTGTAGGCAGATTGTTTTGGCTGAGGAAAGAAGTCTTGTGGGCCCAATTAAGACTCCTGGTGGGCCTATTTTGGCCCAATGGTTGGAGGTGCCCCATCCTCGGTGTAACCATGCTAAAAATATAAGGTAAAGGTACTAGATGGACTAAGTCGAGGGGGCTGCACTGCCTGCCATGATGCTCCTGGGTGCTGTTCAATGTCTTATTTTTAGCATTTAAAGCCCATAGCAAGCTGGGACCAGATTACCTAAAGGACCACCTCACTCCACATGTCCTTGCCCAGCAACTGCACTCCTTATATGTGTCACTCCTGAAATAACTGCTTACCCTATTGATGTGCTTAATTTGTCCTAAAAACTGGGCTTTTAGTGTTGCAGCTGCAGCCATCTGGAATTAATTGCGAGTTGAAATAATTAATAAATAATGGCTTGACTTGCTTTAAGGCAGTTCCCTATACTCCTACCTCTTCTTTCTCTGCTTGGATCCCGCTCCCTTCTCTGCCAATTTATAGCTGCTGGGCGTAAACTGCGTTCCAAAGTGTGGGCTGCCGCTGTAACGTTTAGTTTGGCTTTTCGGCACAGTTAGCTGGGCTGCAAACCTGAGCTGACTATTTGTCTTAAAATAAAAAGGCCATTTTAATGCCACACGAGGGTCTCATTAACTCTGCTAGTTTAAATACTTCATAGCTACCATGCAATAGCACGGCTCTAGCCATTCCTTTTATTCAATGGCAACAGCTGACTGACCATTATGCTTTCTGTAATGTTTCTATAAAGTTTCATTTATTAAGAGGCTGTTTAGTGTGCCTGAGTTTATTTGGTTTTTAAACATAAATGGGGGGGGGGGGGAGGTGGATGCATTTTGGATCTCTCAAAGCCCAAGAGGAAATGAACCAAAGGGCTACAACTCTTGAGATTTAAGAGTTATTTCCCTCCATCTAATAGCAAGGCAGTATCCTTCATTAAGAATATTATCTCTATGTGAGCATGCCAGATGTTCTGAGACAGTGGATAGCAGTGTCACACTAGAGGCAATCTTGAAACAGATTTTTGCAAACACAGCATTTTTAACACAGCATTGTATTCTATGAGCCATAAGTAAATAAATACATAAACAATTGCAGACACATACAAAAGCAAAATCTTATTTGTTCAGCTTAGGTTTTGTCCACACTTGTCCCACTTGTCCTGTGCCTAGAAAGCATGGGTCTAAGTAGTTTTCCATTTGCTCCACTGCTTTCCTTGGCGAAACAAACTCTTTAGCACTGAATCGGAACATATGTCAATCCATGGAAAACCCAATTGACGTTTGCTGCGATTCAGCAGTAAAGATTGAGTTTTCTTAGGGGAAAGCGGCAAGACAGGCAGAAGGCCGGATGAGCCCACAATTCCATTATACTGATGATCTCAAAGTAAGTTTTACAGGCTGCTGCTGCACAACCTAGAGAAAGTTGATTAAAACCACCATGCTTATTCAAATGCTGTCCTTAACACATGTAATTTCAGCAGACCAAAGGAAATTTGTTTCCATGTGGAACAGCTGCAACATATAAAAACGATTAGTGTCTACCTGAGTGATGTCCATTCCAGCATCACAGCTCAGTGGCTGGGTTGACGTGAGACCATTTGAGCCTATTAATGTTGTGATCACATCATTTCCATCAATCTTCCGAATCATGGTGCCATCAACAAAGTAGATGAAGCCGTGCTTATCTACAGTAATACCTATTGGGAAAGAGGAAAGGAGATTAAGCAGGAAAACTACCAGGGACCAGAACTATAAATCAGTGGTCGGGGAGCCAGTGGCTCTCCAGCTGCTGTTGGACTCTCATTAGCCCCAGCCAATATGGCCAGTGGCCAGGGATTATGAGAGTTGTGGTTCAACAAAAAACACCTGGAGAGCATAGGTTTCCCCAGTTCTGCCATAAATGCTGACTTTGTTTCATTCTATTGGCTTTTTCTGGGTTGATTTGATAATATCCCCCCATTTTATTTGTCTTTTTATGTGTGTTCAAATTCATGAAACCATCTGGAAAAAAACCCTCTGAAAGCACAGTGATTATTCTGCGCTTTTGTGAACATGCTTTACTCTCATAAAGAATGAAGAAACCATGGGGGGAAAATAGCTGAAAGCAATGAGGTTTATGAAAACACAAACTGCAGCCTGAAAATCAGTAATTGGATTTAAACTGAATTTGCCAGGTGATGATAATAAACAATATTTCATATATATCAATCTACCTATCTACTTAAATATTTCTATCTTGCCTCTCTTACAGCTTGAACTAGCTTACAAATACAGCTACAAACTATTTTAAGAACTGTAAAAACCTGTTTATTATTTGTATATGAAGTAAGAAAAAAGATACAGTGGTGGTGAGCAGTATGTTGAAGACAGGGCAGAAAGATTAAGCCAGCAAACATCAAACTACCTTAGCCAGATGGGTAGGAACAGAGGAGCAAAGGAAACTGACTTATACTGAGTTAGACCATTAGCCCATCTCATTCAGTGCTGTATATACTGACCCATAGCAGCTTTCCAGGATTTCTGATAAGAGGTTTTCCCCAGCTCTACCTGGTGTTGTCAGTGACTGAACATAGAACCTTCTGCATGCAGCAATGGCTCTTTTCACATGTAGAAGCATAATTATCACTATAGTTCCTTATAATCTCTATATTCTAAATTTTATTTAGTTCCTTTGATGCAGAAATCTACTCCCAAAACCTGTAGTTATAGTAGAAGAATTCAGGTTCTACAAGCAGGTCCACCTTGATAGCATGTTTCTTCAGTGACTGCAATGTTTTTTATAGAATAAAATACATGCACACACACACACACACACAGCTTTTGGAATGTGACTTTAAGCTATATTCTGGAAATGGGGGAACCTGTGGCCCTCCAGATATTGTGAGACTACAGCTCCTATCATCCCTTGCCACCAACCATGTTCGCTAGGGCAGATGGGAGCTGAAGTCCAGCACCATCTAGATAGCCATTGGTTACCCATATTTGCTCTGCACACTTTCATTTAAGTTCTGAGCAAACATGCATGGGATTGCATTGCACAGATTGGGTTAACGATGCACAAACAGACCAAAAAATGTGGATGTGGACTTCACAGTAAAAAGTATATGGAGGACACTTCAAAACTGAAGGAAGCCCCCCTTCCATAAAGCAAAAATTTGGAATGACAATTGAGACTGCAGCAAGGGATGTAGTGGAAGGCCAAAGGAGGGCTAGAAAAGAAACAATAATGAACACAAGTTCTGCAGAAAAATGATAAGCCACTCAGGATGTGAAAAAGGATTCCTGCCTTCCTGAGAGCTAGTTTAAAGATTGATGTTTCAGAGGGTGCAATAAAAAGTGGTATATTCAAGGTGGTGTTAGCCTGTAAGAAATCAGAAAGGTCCAAACCTTGGCAAAGATCTGGGATGGAGGACCTGTTGAACTCCAACTCGCATAATCTCTCACCATCAGCCATGCTAGCTAGGGTTCATAGGAATTGAAGTTCAACAATATCTGGAGTACCATGGGTTCCCTGTTCCTGACATAGATATTATACCACAGAAAGATAAATCCCAATGTTTGTTTCCTTGATGGATAGTAGTAATTCAGACCATGGAAACAGAGTAGGAATCCTAGAAATATGTAACAGGAGCAGAAATGAACTGGGCACTGGGCTTGCTTTGTCTGTCATCTCATGCATAGAGTACAAAGAAAATTTTTCATATATCAAAACAGAGGAAGTCATCACACACAAAAATGTACATAGGAGAAAAGACAGTAGTGCCCACGGAGTGATTCAAGCAAATGTGGAGTATAACAAGCAACAACTGATGGATTGACATTTTATTGAGAAATGGGGAGTGGCATTATGGGGGTGGCGAATGGATCAATAAACTTCTCATGGGCTGGAAATCTATAAAAGATCTGGCAATCATTTTCTCCAAACTCCATTAAAATAGACAATGAAAGGATATTAAATCAGACATCAGAAGTGTTTAAAGAGGGCAGAGGAACTTTAAAACACATAAAAGCACAAATGACATTATGTTTATGACATTCTGTTTATGGTATGATGGATGTATATTGGCTCCCTGTCTATTCAACCTATTCATCAGCGACATGCGAGCACCCCTAGTTAACTCTTCTCTAAGTACACACGCGCCTAGACTAGCGGACTACCGCTGCCCACTCCTTTTATATGCGGACGACGCGGTAATTCTATCTTATACACGTGTTGGACTAACCAGAGCTTTGAAGATCTTTGCCACGTATTGTCAACTCAACCAATTAACCATCAACCATGTTAAATCCAAGATTCTGATTTTCTCCAGAAGCCGGAGATTATACGAATGGAAGCTTGGTGGAGCAAAAATAGAGCAAGTTCTAAAATTTCAATACCTAGGAGTTATTTTTCAATACAATTTGGGGTGGAAAGCTCAAATTCAACACCTACTTAACAAGGCCAAAACTCTGTCATATGCGCTCCTCCGATTCTTTTTTTCGGATGGAGCTTTGCATGTTCCCTCGGCCCTAAAGGTGTTCAAGGCAAAAGTGGTTGCCGTGCTTGCTTATGCTGCCCCGCTTTGGGCTGTGATGACAGATCTTGCTCCTCTCGAGACACTGCAAAATCAATTCCTACGTTGGCTCCTAATGCTCCCCCTGTGCGTAAGCAACGCAGCCATGCGACTAGAATTGAAGATCGCATCCTTAGAAACTTGCCTGTGGAAGCAAGTCTTCAATTATTGGTTATCATTGTGGCATAGACTACCAAACCACTACCTTGTCCAATGCTTATGGCGAGATGAATTCTCTAGCCTTTGGACTAGTAGAATTCATGCCAAACTCCTGAGTTATGGAATCTCTCCTTCAGATTCCCTAAAATTAGACCAAATTACTGCTCAAAGACTGATCCGCCAAAGACTGGATGACATCGATCTACAGCGAAATTATATGCTGGGGGGAGGTGTTTGTTCGCCTCAGAACATTGGTATCACATTAACTTACTGCGTTCCATCACACCTCTCCTCCCTTTCGACTGTTGCCCATAGACTGGCCTTCACCAAAGCGAGGTTCAACGTTTTTCCCTCCAACATCCTGAGACATAGATTCTCAAAGGGCCAAGCCCCCGCCATGTGCGAATGTGATAAGGAGACACCGGAGTCGCTCCAGCACATTATGTTCACTTGCCCCCTGTTCAATGTGCCACGGGCAAATTTGTTGGGACCAATCATACAGAAACTAGAGGGTACCCCACCAAAATTCCACCTTGCCCAAATCTTGCAGGATAAGGATACTCATACGACCCTGAAAGTAGCAAGGTTCCTGGTCGCCATCCTTACCCAAAGGAGCACTACAAGCTAACTAAGGCGTAGTATGCCATTCTATCTTATAGTATTTTACTGTTATAGTGGTGTTTTAGCGGCTGTTTTCCCCACGTGCACAAGTTGTTATTTATGTGTCGTTTTTACCTGTATGGGCCTATGGCCGTAAATAAAATTATTATTATTATATTATGATGGTTTTTTAAAAAGACTATGACAGCAAGGTAGGGAGACATGTAACTACCAAGCAACTTTCTCACAAAGAAGTTGATAGCACCATATGATAGAATCCATTATTGCTCAGCTAAGGTGACAGTTGATAGGTGTATGAACAGAACTCTAGATTTGCCTTATATCTTTGTATTGTATTGTATTTTGAGTTGATGTTTTATTCTGAATCACTCTGTGCATGCTCTACTTAAATCTGTGTTTGTGGTGTTCCTTACACTCCTCTGGCATGACTTGTCTTTAAGAAACCCATGCTGGGTCTTAGTAAACACACACACACACACACACACACACACACACCCCTTTATTGTGGTCCGCAGGCACAAAATTAGTAATCACAGCATCTTTTTCTAAGCACTCACAGATTGATTGTTTAACTATACTGAAAATACTATAAAATTGTATATAAAACTGTAAATGAAAGGCAGAATCAAAGATAAAGGTTAAACAATGGAACAAGGGGCAAGAAAAACAAGCGATAAAAATCGAATGATTAATAAAATTATAATGAAATCAGGGTATCGCCATGACAATTTATAGCTATCCTTGAAAGCACCTTTGCATGGATCTTTGCAACTGTTCAAAAGGAGACAACTTATAAGTCACACACACACACACACACACACGGCCACAAAAGGCACTATCTAACAATAGATAACAGTATCTCTTAGCTTATACCTTTTGGAGTATAACCACAATAAAAAGATATCCAGAAACTTAAAGTGGGGTTCCAAGTACAAAGAAAAAACAATATGTAACCTATCTCAGCAGTTCCACAAAGGCATCTATACTGAGTCTGAGGATATTGGCAATCAATCATGCCAATAGCATAGTCTGAAAGGAGATAGCCATAAAGGCTTGTCTGAGCTTAGGTAAGGTAAGATTAACTCAATATGAAGATCTACACTGGCCATTTTTATATAGCCAAAAGTATATGAAAAGGATGATCTTAAAATTATTGCTCTATTAGATTGTACTCTTTGTTCAAAATCCCTTTTCTTGAGTATTAGAAGTACTCAATGCCCAAAGGTAGTAAAAACAAGTGAGATCTGCACCAAAATGCTGGCAGTGTGGAGGATTTCTGTTCAGACTCTGGCCAGACAGTCATGCCCATTTACTAATTGATGAATCGATTTCACTTCCCATGAAACACCCCAAAGTGATTTAACAATATAAACTATCTTGTTCCGCAGTTGTGCCTTGCAAAAACCCAATCTTATCCACAGAATTGAAGCTCAGTTAAGGAAAATCCGCATATCTGACAAGATCCAGTTCAGTGAGTAAGATCTGGTCTTCACAAGGCACAGTCGCAGAACAACTAAACAAGGTATTGGACCCAGGGAAATTAATCAGTACATACTACAATCAAAATATGGGTCAAGTGAAAGTGTGGCTGAGCCCTGGAAGCCTGATGTCTGCATTGTATGGAACAGACCTCCTGATGAGATGATATTTCCAGGAGGTCCTCTTCTGCAGAGCTCAGTAATCAGCCGAGTACAGAAAGGTTCAGGGGTCAGCAGACTTTTTCAGTAGGGGGCTGGTCCACTGTCCCTCAGACCTTTTTGGGGGGTGGGGGAGGGAAATGAACAAATTCCTACCCCCCACAAATAACCCAGAGATGCATTTTAAATAAAAGGACACCTTCTACTCATGTAAAAACATCAGGCAGGCCCCACAAATAACCCAGAGATGCATTTTAAATAAAAGGACACATTCTACTCATGTAAAAACACACTGATTCCCAAACCGCGGGCCGGATTTAGAAGGCATTTGGGCTGGATCCGGCCCCCGGGCCTTAGTTTGCCAACCCATGGTTTAGATGATCTTTTAGGAATCCTGGTCCCAAGCCAAATAAGGCTTTTTACACCAGTATCTGTACCTTGAACTTAGCCTGGTAGCTAACTGGTAGGCAGTGTAATTCTTTCAGCAGCAGCATAACATGATGACAATATTCTGCCCCAGTGAGCAATAAAGCTGCTACCTTTTGCACTAGCTGCAACTTCTGGACCAATGCCCACACAGAGGGCATTTCAGTCATTCAGTCTGTAGTAATTCAGGATACTATGTTCCACCCCCCCATTAGTTTCCTGCCCTCTGGCAGTCAGTTAGCATTTCATTGGCACTAAGCATGCTCAAGTCATCATTGACCTACTTTGGGGGTTCCCCTGTAGTTTCCCCACCCTTAATTATGTTTCCTAGTTCTGTCTGTTGATTGTGCTTGGATTTGGCTACATAGTGTATGTTGACATTGGCAGCTGCATGACATGCAGGTGGTCTCAGGTTCAATCCTTAGCATCTCCAGGTAGAAGAGGGAAAGGCTCTTGCTAGAAACCATGGCTATCCAGTGCCTCTCACCAGGGATTTTTTCCAGATGGAACTCACTGGAACTCAGACCCATCACCTCTTAGGTGGGTGCCATTGCCATTATAAGAGAATGAGGGGGGTGTTCATGGTGAGTTCCAGCACCTCTTTGTCTAGAAAAACAGCACTGCCTGTCACAGTAGATAGTCCAGAACCAGATGAACTAATGGTTTGATCCAGCATATGGCAGCTCTCTACGTTATCTCTACAGACTCAGTTAATGCCTGCATGTGATAGGTTATAAACAAAAGTTTAAACTAGCTTTACTAATTTGCTTAGCAGATCTGGGACTCATTCTCAACCAGAGGGCCTCAAAGTAGTTTGGAATAAGCAATTACAGTCAAGTGATTTAAAAAGAAGAAATTAGTGGATCCATGAGAAGGAAACAAGCGATTAAACATATTTTTGAAATACTGAACTCTTAAACAAAAGTAAACACCTACAAATGGAGAATGTTTCTCTGAACATATTGCTGTAGTGATTTTGGGGGGTTGGGGTAGGGGAAGAAGTCTGTCCACTTCAGATGCTATGTTGCTTTTGCCAATCTGGTGCCCTCCAAATGTTTTTGAACTTCAACCCCCTTCCACTGCTCAGAACATCCGGAGGAAAAGTAATAAGCTGTTTTATATTGAGTTAGCCTATATAGTTCAATGTGCTGCCTACACTGGTTGGCAATCACTCAGCAGGGTTTCAGACAGAGGACATTTCCAGTTCTACCTCGAGATGCCAGGAATTTAATATAGGGACCTGCCGCATGTAAAACAGATGCTCTATGACTGAGCTACAGCCCTTCCCTCTAGGGTTGGTGAAGGTTGTGCTATGGTGTCTTCCCCACCTCCCTCTCTACCCAAGCTTGCAAACTCTTCGCATCTGCCGTATGTAAGAATCTAATGGTTTACTTGCTGTCAGCTTCATATTAACATAAGGAAAATGTGGAAGGAAAGCACATATTGGTGTTATGTCTGGTAGTATTTTAAGGTTTAGAAATGTGCCTACAATCTATAAGCTACTTAATGTAGCACGGTTGCCTAAAGCTAACATTGCACCATTCGAGTCAATAGAACAGACCCAACTGTTCAATTGTTTTATAGATTGCAGCCTAAAGCTATCTACAGTGTTGTCCCCCCCCCCTTTTGTGTTCTCACGCACTAGTGGAACTGTTACAATTTATACCATTGACATGGTATTCAATATTGCTCCTCCCCTATTATGAGGGTTAAACGAGGCAAGATGGTAATTGTGAGTAAGCCCACCCGGAACTAAAACAGTTAGACTCTTGGGTTCAAATCACCATTCAGACATGAAGCTCAGAGGGTGAGTTTTCTGCATCACTATCTCTTAGCCTAACCTACCTCTCCAGGTTGTTGTGAAGATAAAGGCAGGGGTGGGGGAGGCAAACCATGTATGCTTCCTTGACCTCGTTGGGGAAAAGGTGAAATATAAGCGTAATCATAAATAAATGAATTAATTTCCAGGTGTGAGCATCATTAGGGCCATGGTGGAAGAAGAGAAAGGATTAACCCATATCCTGGCATATCACAGTCTTAATCCTGTTTCCTCTTTTCCATGGTAGCTATTTGAATTAAAAACAAAAATCTTAAATCACTTAAAACCCCATCAGTGTTACATCTAGTTTGGTTCTAATCCTTGGCATTTCCAGGCATGGCTGGGAGAGACTCCTGTCTGAAACCCCAGAGAGCTGCAATCAGTGATCATAAACTGGGGGTACCCAAAATGGTGCCCTCTAGATTTATTTATTTTGTACTACAGTTCCTATCAGTCCAACCAGTATGGTTAATGGCCAAGAATCATGGGAGTTGTAGTCCAACTATGGGTATATATGAAGAGCACCACATTTGCTGCCCCTTGGAGCAGACAAGGCTAAACTAGATGGACCAATGGACTGATAAGTTATGAAGAACATACAGCAAGAGCTGTTCTCAGTCTTCTCTTTCTTTTTGAACACATTCTTCTTAGAATGTGAAGAGAGATTTATTCTTAAATCATTGTGGGAATTGTAGTTCTGGGAGGGAAATAGGAGTATATAAATTATATGGAATAAATAAACAAATCACAATGTTATAGCTGTGCCCAGATCTGAACCCGGGATCTTCTTAGAGAAAAAACAACTCCGTTAGCACTCCAAGCCTTCTTGAATCATACTGCCCTGTTGTTTGACCCCAACAACTGGTATTTATTTATTACTGTCTTTATATCCCTCCTTTTTGAGAGCCAGTGTGGTGTAGTGGTTAAGAGCGGTAGTCTCATAATCTGGGGAACCGGGTTCGCGTCTCCGCTCCTCCACATGCAGCTGCTGGGTGACCTTGGGCCAGTCACACTTCTCTGAAGTCTCTCAGCCCCACTCACCTCACAGAGTGTTTGTTGTGGGGGAGGAAGGGAAAGGAGAATGTTAGCCGCTTTGAGACTCCTGAAGGGGAGTGAAAGGCGGGATATCAAATCCAAACTCTTCTTCTTCTTTTCCCCAAGGTGGCACACATGGTTCTCCACATTCTGTCTTCACAACAATCCTGTGAGGTAGGTTAGGCTGAGAGAGAGTGATTGGCACAAAGGTACCCAATAAACTTCACAGCTGAGTGGGGATTCCCAACACTAACCACTACATCACACCAGTTTTTAGTGGGTGATCCTGCCCCTTATCCCATATAGAAGAAGCCTCAGGGTGCATCTATGTGCCTCTTAGACAAAGACATCACATTTTCTGCATGAGAGAAACTAGCTTAGGTTTGTAATCCTGTACACACTTATGTGGGAGTAAGCCTCACTGAGCTTACCTCTGCAAAGACTATCTATAGAACTGTCAATCATGCAATAAGGAAGCCATAAACCTCCAACACATCTTGAAAACAGATATGTAAATGGAAGAATTCATACATATGCAGTTGATGGGCATAATCTGTAGCTAGAGAATTTGCATTCATTTTTTCCTGATGTCTTTTCCCTCTTGGAAAGTTCCCTTTCAGAAGGAGGGGGTTCTTTTGTACTATTTTAGTAATATGACATTTCTGATTCAACTGTAGCTGAATTAACTTTAGCTATTTCCTTGAAATAACTAGTTATTTTACATTTCTAATTCAACTTGCAAAAAATAAAATTCCCCAAGAAAACTTCATAAACTTACAGAGACGTCTGATAAAAAGAAAACATGCCAGTTGTATTCAGAAAGAATTTGCAGTTTCTCATAAAACTTTTAAATAGGAAAAAAGTGGATCCAATTGGTTAATTTTATGGTTCTAACACATAACAATTTCTAACAATTTGCATGCCACCCATTCTAAATATCTTTGACTCTTTCAATTAAAGCTACCATTGAGGAATTACTAAAGCAATTTTATGCAATTACTTATTTATAGGCTGCCATGGTACAGAATTAAAATAAGAGGTAACTGATTTGGAGTTTAAAGGTGTGCAATCTCTTATTTTTTTAAAAAATAAAAAGTTACTATTGCTCTAAGAACACAAGAAGCATAAGACCAAACAGAACTAATATGGCTTTGCATGCACTTGAATTACCTAGGCAGAACATGAAAATATGCCATTTAAAACCTGTTTGGTGGAAATACATATGCTTAGTGAGAAACTGAAATTACAAGGTTCACAAACAATATGCAATTATGATGACTGGCTTGATCCTCTAAATACTTTTGTAAATGTTAACCTTTGCCAATGCGTTCATGGATCACCTGGGTGGGGAAACCAATCGATAACAATATTCTATATAGTTTTGAGGAACCAGCACTTTGAATTGTGTCCCAAAATGAACTGGCAGCCAGTGCAACAACTAAGAATTGGATGATATACGCTAATGTTGGTCTACTCCTGTTAAGAGGAGGGAGGCTGTCTTGTTCTGCACTAGTGGAATCTACCAGATTATTTTCAAAGACAGCCCCATGCACACTGCATTAAAATCATCTACGAAGCATGGATGACAATGGCAAGGTATCTGTCCTCCATTAGCAGGCATTGACAGTGTTAGATGAAGTGGCTTGTTGTGTAGAGCAGGAACATAGCAGGACAGCTGAGTAATGCACCTGGTCCCTACAAGGGTGTGTATCTCTGTTCAGAACAGGGCAGCAATCCCACCTATTCCTTTGTGGACAACTCCATGTAGTCTGGATTTTATCAAGACCTTTACTTAAGGGTTTTGTTTTTAGTAAACACAGTCTACATAGATGAGCAAAGGTTATTGCTTGTCACTGTTTCATGGAGAATTTTTTGGACCGTATCCCATTCAAATAGTAAACAGGCCCACATATTTATTTTTCCATTATTGAAATATTGCAAATGTCCAAGGCTACTTGGGGGAAATCATTATAACTATCTGATTTGTTGCTCAGGGTTACAAGGTAACTTAGATGATGACAGTATTGTTTTTGGAAATTGCACAGGCAGTTCTGAAACCTTCATGTTAGAAATTTCCACCAAGCAAGTAAGTAAGACGAAGCAGATAATTGTCTTTTAATTAGATATAATCAATTTCAGTCAGCAGTGATACACTGATTCTCATTTTCTTGAAAAAAGTATCTACATCCATATATTTTACCTTCCTTTAGAGTTGATTTCCTGCATTAATTGCTGGCCTGATTATTAACATTTATTTGTGCTTATTTCACACTTATTTTCCATCATTAGAAATGTATTAAAGTGACTATAATTGCAATCTCTTACTAGCTGGTTTTAAAATGAGGGTTCTTATGTGTCATGGACATTATACTGTCTCTCCGTTAATTTCAAATTTCTACTGATGTACAGTTTTCCTTTATTACTTCAGAGCTGGATGGCGGGACCAAACCTTCCCTTGCAGCTATTAATTAGGCATTTGCTGTACACTAGAAGGCTAATAAGCCAGAAGCAACTACATTAGACCTCAGTCTTGCAAGGTTTTAAGCACCTTCCCATGAGTTGTTGGGTACTTTCTATTCCAAATTACCCACACTGTGCATTAATGAGCTCCACCATCCTATGCAACTGAACACCTTTATAATGCCTGTTAAAATGATTGGCTAGGTTTTACTCATAAAAAACCCAGTATGTCTTTGATGCATCAAGCATATGGGTACAGAATTGAATCACAGGCACCTGGGAAGACTGCAGAGTGCAGGCCATGGATGAGATTATTTGTAGAAACACTTACAAACACTTCCCAGACACCTTATCAAAAACAAGATTAAGCACAACAACCTCCCAGCCAGAGGCGGAGCTAGCTGCTCCGACACCCGGAGCGGCGCACATGCTGTGCACCCAGGGTGGAGCTAGTCACCCACGGAGGCAGGGCGAGCATCCCAGGGGGACGGGGGGGGCGATCTCCCCTCCCCTCAGAGATGACACCCGGGGCGAGCCGCACCTACTGCACCCCCCTTCCTCTGCCAGTGCTCCCAGCATGCCATCTACAGAAATATCACTGAAAAAATTACATTCCTTTTGATTATTTTCAAATGCCATTTCTTTTCTCATTAATTGATGGAGAATAGTTGAAATAAATGTGGGACAAATCTGTGGCCCTCCAGATGTTGCTGTTCCTCTAACTCCTCGCCAGCACAACCAATGGTCATGGGAAATGGAAACTGGGGGAGTGGTCTTCAAGGACCACTTTCCTCCCCATATGAACCTACCCTGATATCATCTTCTGAAAGCCTTCTTCATGTGGCTCTTCATTGAGAGGACTGCAAGGTGGCAACATGAGAATGAGACTTTTCTGTAGTGGCTCCATCATTTTGCGCCAAGCAAAAACCAGGCCTTTGGCTGATTGACATCCACTGCCCTTTTAAAATGTGTTGGGGATTATTGGGGAGGGGGTTATTGAGTTTTTCCTGTTTTTGTTTTTATTATTATTCTGTCATTTTATATTGTGATTTTATGTTGTGAAACTGCCCTGAGACCTGCAGGTATAGCGCAGAATACAAATTTCATAAGTAATAATAAAAAATTATAATTTCCCATCCTTGCTGCACACTCAGAAGTCTCACTATCTTTTGAGGTACAGATAGGTAGCCGTGTTGGTCTGCCATAGTCAAAACAAAACAAATTCCTTCCAGTAGCACCTTAAAGACCAACTAAGTTAGTTCTTGGTATGAGCTTTCGTGTGGTATCTGAAGAAGTGTGCATGCACACGAAAGCTCATACCAAGAACTAACTTAGTTGGTCTTTAAGGTGCTACTGGAAGGAATTTGTTTTGTTTTATCTTTTGAGGGAATGTGCACAGAGCAAAACAAAACTCAATGGTCTAACTTGGCAATGGTTGTAACAGACAAGTTGAAACACATAAAATATATTATTCTTTGCATTGAAGGTGCTGAGATATGAAAAAAAGTTTAACGTAACTTCTTGCACTCAGCTGTCAAGGGCTCATTTCATTCAAGAGCTTCACATAATGAAAGGAAGTTTCTCAGGGATGAGGAACCTACAAGTTGGCTGGGGCTTATGGGAGGTAGAGCCCAACAATAACCCTGTTTTAAATGCTTCAGTCAAGGACAACTCTTTCAGCTTCTGTCATTCTCCTACCTCGGGGGCTGTGAAGTGATGCTTCGGAAGCCCGTCCTCCATCTCCACAGTGACTTTGGTCAAATGGAAGGCACTGGTCACCTTTTCCTGCCACTACCTCATAGTTTTTGGTCAAATCCTTGGTTTCACTGAGAGATTTCACCTTGTAAACTCTTCTGGTATTTGTATCTGACAAGTAAAGGGATTCTGACACTGGGTCCATGGCTAGGTAGTACTTGTGAGCTGGACTTGTGCTATTGAGAAAAGGAAGGAGAAACACAAAACAATAATTAGTTACTGTAAGAACAAACTCTCCACCTTCTGGGATGTCTTTTCACACCAAATCATCTCTCCCCGCCCTTTAAGTCATCATTTTTATATCAAGGGCTGCAATTCAAAATAAAACCCACATATTATATGGAAGTGAAAAGTTGCTACACTGTAGGGCACTGTATGGCAACTGGCGTGAAAGGACTCCTGCAGGAAGGATAGAAAGCATGTGGTACTCCTCTGTATATAACTGACATTGCTGGACTTCATCTCCCATCAGTCCCACAAACTATGACCAGTGGTGAGGGATGATGCATGCTGCAGTTCAACAACATCTGGAAGTCTACAGATTGCCCATCCCTGCACCAAGATATGGTTCTTCTTCAAGACATTCTCAATGATCTCAAACTCAATGCATTGCCAGCTGGAAAACAACAACAACAACAACAACAACAACAACAACAACAACAACCCACTTTCCAGAAATTCACCACAACTTCAGAAGAAATTCTGGTAACAGTCTTCAAAATATATTTTCCTTTCTGCCAAATCTAAATTAATAAATAAAAATGTTATGTACTAAACTTGGATCCTAGAACAATAGGCAAATAGGATCCTAGAATGCAACAACTGATAGGCCTGCAGGAAAAGACCAATCAGGCTCCAAGAGGGAAGCAGAATCAGCCAATCAGATGGGACTCATTGTGTAAATAATGTATATAAAAGCCCGAGGTTTGGGGGGCAATTCAAATCACTGTTTTACAAGCTGCAATAAAGAGCATGAAATCACTACAGCACTCCGAGTATATTTCAAAGAATGACTGGGAGAAGGAAAAAATATCTTGACCAGGTAAACTTTCTTGCTGAGGGAACTCCACAGTTGTTGCACCAATAATAAAATAAAACCACATCCTTCTTATGAATTTATATCTCACCCTTTAATATAAATGTTTTCCAGGGCTGCTTGATGCATTATGATAAGGGAAAGCATCAAATTATTGGCTGGTAGGCTATATTTTACCCATCCAAAAGTCAAAGGTTTTTGACACCCACCCATATTTCTGAAATCTCCATCCCCACAAGCAAGAGGTATTATTATCACAGTTCAATGACATATTCCAGCCGGAACAAAGCACTCAATGAGGGCACAGAGCAGAAGCAGTAAGAGATATGGCCTGGTGAGGTGTGTGGTGCCTGAGCAGAGTCCCAAGAGTCATACAGAGAGGTCTAGAAGGCCACATTTGGCCCTTTGGTCTGAAGTTCCCTACTCCTGACTTTAGGGGACACACTATTATGTCTTCTCCAATATTTTGAATAAGAATCATTGCAGCTTCTTACTCCTGTTTATGTTTTTATTATATGCAAAATAAAAAAATAATATTTATTTTTTAGAGCGCCAAGTTTCAGACTTAATCTGGGAATTCTACTAATACATTTCTTTGTTTATCCAGTTATCAGCTGCTATTGGGAATGACCCCCTATTTCTTTAATGCACTTGCAACAAGTAGAATTATGACCATTAACCACTTTATGAAGTTTATTTGGGGTTATGTACTGTCATGCAATGTTAGGGTCCTTTAGGCTGGCTGATGTAATCACTGGGCTCCCTCCTTGTGGATGGGCACACAAGCAAGCAAGCATAATGACAGTGATTTGTGGTGGTTCAGATAAAGCTGGATCGGCTTGATTCAAAAGTTTTCAATTGCAGGGGAATGAGAGTGTGAGAAATAAGCAATCAACTCAAAGAACAATCATTAACAAATAACAAATAAGAAGCATGTACTCAAGCAGGGTGCTTGAATGATGCTTTCTGCTGATTAGCAGCTTTATATATTCTCAAGAAGATAGTAGGATTGCTCTCAAGTCTTTGAATAGCTTGGGGGAGTGGAATCGTCCAGTTCCAGCTGTTTTTCCTCAAAAAAATATTTGATTAGTGCATGACCTAAGGAAAGCTTCTTGGCTTTTTTTCTTCTCAGCAAGAGCTTCCAACAAGAACAGCTGGAACAAGTTCTTTTGCAACAGTATTCCCAACTAAGAACAACGTCAATTATATAGATAACATATTTATGTGTTCCTGCCAAATCCCAGTGTCAGCATACTGTAATCCTTTGCATGCAGGCATGTGCAAGCATGCTTCTGTTACACCGAGGCTGCTCAAGTGAGGGTGTTGCAAAGGACTTAAATATCAAGTATAATACAAATTTTGCTAACTTAGTGCCTTCCAAGTGATCCCATCAGTGGTTCATGATCTAAGGAAGATTAGTTCATCTCAGGCAAACATGCTTACAAGCTCCATTCAGTCCTTGATACTCAATGTGGCAATGTCAGCTTACAACTTAACAACTTCTTAACATTTGAAGAGGACTCATGTTCCCACATTTATGAAATATTCAATATAAGTGTTTACCTATAGGTTTGTGCCCAGTTCATCACTTAATTTGCTACTTGTTACACTCACATTCACACTTTAGTCATGTCTTGTACATTGGGATTGCCACCCTTGGCCCTCCACATGTTGCTGGACTCCAACTCCCATTATCCCTGACCACCAGTCATGCTGGCTGGGGTGACTGGAGCTTTCCAATAACATCTGGAAGTCCACAGGTTCCTTATCTTTGTTATAGATTTTGTTAATATATAATTTGCTTCATCTCATCTTCGCACGGAATCACAATTTTTAATGCCTGTTGGTTTTTGTACATGATAGTGCTGATTTTTTAAACTTATCTAAATAGGATTTCATTTGTAAGAATTCAAAACTTGGTGGAATTTGGTCTCTATAATTGAATGGTATAATGGGGTGGGAGTACTAAACAGACCTCCAGTTGGTCATGTTGCTACTGCTTACTGGGAGGCAGAAGGAAAGGGGCAAGGAACTGGTGAGAGAACCATATTGTTAGGAAAGCAGTATTTAATGTCTGGACAGAATACAAAGACTTATTGGAAAATAAGACTCCGAGGTGGCTTTCGCCTCTGGAAGCTAAGGCCCGAAAAAGACCCAATATGGAGGCCAAATGGCCAAAATATTGGGAAATATTAGAAAAAGATGGAGACAATTGGAAATTGCAGAGTTTGGAGAAAATGAAGGATAAAGTGCGAGACTGGTTACATTACGCTCAGATTAAAGAAGTCTTTAAAAATGACAAAAAGTTAGGGTTCCAGGTGGAGAAATCGAAGTTAGAAACAGAATTGTTAGAACCAAAGACTAAGGTACTATCTAGAATGTATAACTTGCTGTTAAAATGGAATACACAAGACGAAATGGTTAAATCGGCTATGATAAAGTGGGCACAGGACATTGGGCATAACATTATGTTTGAGGACTGGGAAAGGTTGTGGACCACTGGGCTGAACTTCACCGCATGTAATGCTCTGAAGGAAAATGTAATGAAAATGATATATAGATGGTACATGACCCCAGTTAAACTTGCCAAAATATACCATTCGTCTGATAATAAATGTAGGAAATGTAAAGAAAATGAAGGAACATTCTTTCACCTCTGGTGGACATGCCCTAAGGTGAAGGCCTTCTGGGAAATGATATATAATGAGCTGAAAAAGGTATTTAAGTATACCTTCACTAAGAAACCAGAGGCCTTCCTTCTGGGTATTGTCGGCCAGAAGGTGCTAAAGAAGGACCGAACATTTTTTATGTATGCAACAACGGCAGCAAGGATACTCATCGCTAAAAACTGGAAAACTCAAGATCTACCCACACTGGAAGAGTGGCAGATGCAGCTGATGGACTATATGCAACTGGCCGAGATGACTGGCAGAATCCGAGACCTGGGAGAAGAGAGGATTGAGGAAGACTGGAAGAAATTTAAGACGTATTTACAAAAACATTGCAATTTGGTTGAATGTTAAGAAGGATGCTAGATTATAAAAAATTGGCCACCACTAAATTAGATTTGAATTTGATGATAAGTGAGATTAAAGAAAACATAAATTTTTTGGAGAATTGCTAGATTATATTTAAATGAGTGGATATAAGATCCTAAACAAGTTGATAATTTGCTTGGAAAAACCTTTTTACGATGTAAATGGGAGCGGGAGACGTGAGGGAGTCCAAAGAAGTGATGAAACCACGTTATGATATAAACAAGGTTGTTTATTATTTGTGCATTTGTATTCAAAAATTTTAATAAATATTTATTAAAAAAAAAAAGGAACTGGTGAGGTTAGCATGGTGGAAATGCACAGGCAGAATCCATTTGGTGCTTCCACAGGTGCATTTGCATTACACTAACCTTGGCACTACCTTGCCTCTCCCTCTTTACCACCTGGTAACAGCAGCAACACAACCTACCAGAGGTCAGGTGAGCACCACCACCTCATCCCACAATCTACTATTGCTGTTCTCCCATCTGCATTTTAAATTTCTCCATAATTCAAGGATTTGTCCTCCTGAAAAAAGTTGTTGTTGTTGTTGTTTAGTCGTGTCCGACTCTTCGTGACCCCATGGACCAGAGCACGCCAGGCACTTCTGTCCTCCACTGAAGTGCCTGGCATGCTCTGGTCCATGGGGTCACAAAGAGTTATACCTGTACAAATACAATTTCCTCCACAATGTCCATGTCTTGTGTTGTTGACTGGGGTGAGCATTTCAATTACTTGTATCTATAATCACCACAATCCAGATGTGGACCCAACACTCAGATGAAGGTGGAAGTTGATAGGTGATGACTTTCACCAATATATGTTGGCAAAATACATTATAGATATGAGCTCTCTGATGCAATTCTGCACTACACACATTATCTCAATAATGAGTCAACAATATTACACAGGAGCAGACAAGTAAACTGGTGATGTTTTTAAAACACTTAAAGAAACCAGTCATATGAAATCAGCACAGTAAAGGAGATCACAGTGAGTATACACCTCTGGTTAAACATTAATCTAGTTAATATTGCCATCTCTATTGTTAGCTCCATTCTCACCACCTTTACACAATAGACTATATTCCAGCAACACAAAAGTCAGAGGTCATCCACCCCCTCATGTTTCTTCCTCTATTGAGGCAAGCAAGAGGCATAATCATAGTTCAGTAACTCAAAAACACTAAAGGACGAAGGCATGGAGCTGGGTCAGTAAAGGTTTCTGCCTTGAGCAAAGGCATGATACAGAGACAGGCCATAAGAGCAACCTTTGACCCTCGGGCTTGAGGTCCCCATATCTAGTCTTTAATTTTATGCTTCTAATCACCAACATTCAGCATAAGGGTATTAGGAGACAGTGACTTCCATCCCAACCTGCTTCTGTTCTGCTGCTTCTGTTCTGCTGCAATTCAGCTTTGCTAAAACCTGTGTTATTCTTGCTATCCTCTATGGCTGAAATGAACCTCATTGCATTTCAATGAAAGGGAAAAATTCCAAATGCAGAAAATTAAATGGCTCAATTATTTATGTAACATTGTCAGACTAAAAACAACAACACTGAATGATGGTGTATGTTCATATTATTTCCATTTCTGACCTCAAACATGAGAATTCTGGAAATGTATTGTGGAACTGAGATCAGAATTCCATTTCTGACCTTGAATATGTAAACTATGGCATCTTCCACTCCCATTTCCATTTCTGATGGAATTCTCTTACACCCCCAATTCTATATCACAACAGTTCTATTGTTATGCTTTTCAGCTTTCATTCTAGAGAGCAATGAAAGCAATTAAATTGCTTTTAATAAAATGAAGCCTGGTGTGGCAATTGCCACAGTGTGAAACCTTTGGCAATTTGCTGTTGTATGTCAGTTTTTATGTCTCTCTGCCAAGTGGGCAACTCTAGTTCAATACCTGTGTCAAATCTATGTAATACCTGTCAATATTACTGATTAATTCTAGAGCCAAAAAGGAAAGTTAAGAGTGATAACTTTTACGAGCTTACATTGATGCTTAACTTCTTCAATGATATCACCCGCATTTTTGCCAATATGTAAGTTTATACTGTTGTCAAGGGAGTTCTAATAGACGGTCAGGTAGAATATTGAATTTCCATAATGAAGAATTATTAGAAAAAACATGTGGAATTAAGAATTTGCTAATTAGAGATGGTTGCTGCAATGTATCTATTATCATCCATCGACAACACAGTTTCCTCATAGTTGCTGACTACAAGTTAGTTTGGTTCAGGGCAGACATTGGTCACATTATTTGACCAAGAAGACAAAACTGAGCAAAGCAATAAGAGAGTGATTCTGAAGGAAAAGGGGCAGAAATAAAATGAGGGATCAAGAGAAGTCACAGGATTCCACTCTAAATCATGCAAAAATAGGTAGCTCTTGTTGGTTAGAGGAATTAGCTCCTCTCATTAGGGTGGTAGCCAAGCAGTATGATTAGGTCTTTTTAATGGAGAATTGTGTGCCCTGTACATGACATTAAATTTTTTGTGGGGGGAGGGAAGAAACTTCTAAAACTAATTCATTGAAATACACTCATTTAGATTCCATGCACTTGTAGCCCCTGCTCCCAGCATCACTAATGACCTTAGAAATTACTAGCTTGATTCCATCAGATTAATCCTATCAGAAAGCCAATTAAGACAGCCAGATATGGCTGCATTGGTTGTCCAAAAATTGTACACTCCTCCCAATAGCAGCCTGTGTGGTGGGGCAGTGTCAAATATAGGAATGTCATAGACTTTCAGTGGGAATTACCAATGTTCGCTTATTCATCCCATATCCAGAACAAAAGTAACATAATAAAGCATAATAATATAATTAATTACATACATTTCTGACACAATGGACAGCTAAGATGAATAATGTAGTTTTTGCCCAAAGCCGAACTGCAGCAGAACAGAAATAGCACTGCATGTGATGTACTTGGGGTGGAACAGAGACTGATGCCTTCTTCTATCCCTAGTCAAAGAGCTGCCACACCTGAGACAGGTGTTGCTGCAGCTTACCTGGACGGGGTAGGAGTGAGGGCAGAATTTACCAGACTCCAAAATACATATATATCCTTCTAATTTAGGTATGAATTCAGAAGCTACAGTAACACTATGTATATAGCATTTTAATAGCTTTCCCTCATAATTACCTCAGAGAGGTTATCTCCAGTTCACCATGCATCTCTTTATTTAAGCCAGTTGTGACAAATCGGGTCCTTCCTTAAAGAGGGCATGTATTGCGGTGAGACCTGGAAACCGACACCCTGTGTTGTGGGTGGGTACGATTGGTCAGCCACAACATCCGATTGGTAGGTCCCTCATAGCTGGGTGTAATCTGGCCATGGGACACAGTCCAAACGGTTCGAGGGACCTATTTATACCCATGCACGTGACCCAGAGCTTCCTCTTTGCACGTGACCCAGTGCTTCCTCTTTCGGTGCATGCATTCGGAACACCCGCCCACCTCTCCCTACTTTTAGGGCTTTGCGCTTGACCTTGCAATGCCGCCGTGTGTCATCTGTCGTTGGGACAGGGGCACGGCAGGAATTTTCCCCACTTGGCTGATTGGCTGTTGCCATTTGGGTTTTGCCTGCTGCGTAGCAAATCGTCACAACTTGTAAGGTTGTGGATAGGCTCTGGTTCAGGTGATAGGGATGGGAGAACGCTCTCGCCATCCCTATGTGAAGGGTATTCCGTTAAAGGAATCCAGGGACCCGATGGTTTGGTCAACCCGAGAGGAGGTTGTGCCCGTGCCTGAGTCCAGGGGGACATTTGCATGGTGGAGATAGCCTGTTCCCGGCTTTCCACTTATCCAGGTGTTCACCCTTGGATGACCTATGCTGGAACCCTGGGTCAGCACTACCTGCATGGCAGGGAGCTAGTCACTTTCTGTAATCAATAAAGTTGTGGCCTAAATTCTGCCAAAACCAAAATTTGAGTCAAGTGTGAATTTATTTAGGCGGGAGGATTCTGGGCCTGAACACGCAATGCAGTTTGGCAAATAAGTAATTATTGCTTATAATCAATACACAGCATTACTTTTGGGAGCAGCAATTTGACAAGCAACTTAACTGTGAATTGGACAGAAGCAATTTTTAAAAATAATGACCACACTTTGGAAATTCTGTTGCAGAAGAGAATTAAATGTTTTGTTAACAAATAGCATATGGGAAAAATGTACCCTCCCTCTTTCAATTTAAGGCTTAATGCACTTTTGAAAAACAAAAAAGCAAATGGAAAATATTATTATAGCAAATTGTATGCATGCAGGACATTTTAATGTTAAGCCTTGGTTGCAAACGGCAACAAAGATAATTTGATACAAAAGAGTATTTACTTATCTATTAAATTTCTACCTTGCCTCATCATTTACTTAAGGCCCTAGAATGAGGTTCAATTAAAAATACGCACTTAAACCACAAACAAAAATAAGGCAATAGTAACCCTTTAGATTATTATCTTTTTCAAAAACAAAGCTGTAATCTTACCAACAAATTAGAGGGCACCTGTGGGCACCTTCCTACAATCCTATGCATGTCTACCCAGAAGTAGGTACATGTAAAAGGTAATGGACAACTAGAATATTCGGTGTGGAGCTCATCTTGCTTCAGGCTGAGGGACCTGGTGTTTGTCCACAGACAGCTTTCCGGGTCATGTGGCCAGAATGACTAAATCACTTCTGGCATAATGGGACACTGTGACGTGTGTCAGAGTGCATGGAAACGCTGTTTACCTTCCCGCCACAGCGGTACCTATTTATCTACTCACGCTTGTATGCTTTTGAACTGCTAGGTTGGCAGAAGTAAGTCACACTTGATGGAGCTTACCCCCAAGCAAGTGTGACTGCTGTCCTAAACACACTTGGGAGCAAGTTTCATTGAACTCAGTGGAGCTTACTTCTGAGTAGTCATAGGACTGCGGTGAAACAGATTTTCTTTCCATACCACAAACTTTCAAGGCTGAGAAGCTTTGAGAACATATCTTCACATGGTGAACTATATAGAGACCTTTTCGCATTTTTTCATATGTAGTTTATATCTGTGATGACAGCAGAGTGGGGCCATGTTTTTAGCGTTACCTCCACTTTTGCATCTTCTTCCTGCAACAACCACATGTTGAAAAATTTCAATTTGCAAGCAGCTGCTGGTATGGGGTGGGGGGAATCCATGCAACTGAGGCACCCAGTTGCACAGGTGCCGTAATGGCATGCAGCCCCTACACACAGGCAGGTAGATACTTATGTGTTGAAATTTATCTGCAGCCAAACTAGTACAACAATTGAAAATGCCATTCCTGCCCAATTGCCTTCTGAAATGAAAAGTGTCTGGCCAGTTTCCAAACTCTGGAATGTTGAGCTTCCTTGAGAAGAGCTTCCTTTCTCACGCTCAGGAAAAGCCTGCCTTTGATGCTGCACAGAGCTGGGCCAGGCTGCCTCCCGAAACCTGCGCTGCACCACTGGTCCCACCCAATCTTTGGTCCAAGGCGGTGCTTCTGCTAGTAGCCTACACATGCACGTTCCTCTATTTCCTACCATGTGCTGCTTAAAATGTATACAGGAATATAAGCACCTCCCCCTTTCTTTGAAAGTTTCCTCAAGTACTCCTGATGTCTGGATCACTTAAGAAAGGAAGACCTCAGGACCATGTCAAAAATTCAACACAAGAATCATTTGTCCAGCTATTGTCCATGTAGATAACACATTAATGCACATTTAGCTATTATTAACAGGCAGTGTCCTTCCTCAGGACCCCACATGCTATGGCCTTACCCCAGGCCACATCTCTCATGGGCCAAGCCCAAAGCCTTATTGAGTGCTAATGCCTGGCTGGAATGTGTTCTTGAATTGGAGTAATGCCTCTTGCTTGTTGGGATAGAGCAATGTGTGGGTGTGTATAGAAAACTGGCTTTTGTGTGATAATCATATTCCATTGCCCTGCCTACTTCTTGCCTCCAGCTCTGACCACTACTGGCATGCGGCTTCCACAAGTCTACCCCCAAGAAAATGTGGCCGTCAGCCTGAAAGGCTTCTCACTTCTGCTGTAAGATTAAGGCATTATTATAGTGTAGATCAATCACATGGAGAAAGTGTCCTGGTAAAGTCTTGTGTATCAGGGGTGCCCCATTAAAAGCTGTATTTTTCATGCATTTATTTATATCCTATCTTTTGGCTAGATAAGCCCCTGAACTGGAACCATTATGAAGGGGAATGCCCGGATACTAAACTTGTAACGTTTCTATAAATATTCTGTACAAAGCTAACCATATACAAAGAGTTATGTGTTAATTCAGAATCTGGAAACCAAATTCCTATCAAAGACCCTATTGCTCCTCCCCAGTTTTCTTACCTGTGTCTTGTGTCTCTGTTCCTTCAACGGCATATTCGTGCGGGTACCACACAAAAAAGAAAGTAAAACAGAAATTATTAGTGTGGATTAGAAAAGTAAACAAATTGTTAGTAAGTAGCAAAAGGTGCTGATTAATGTTTATTTAGATCAAGTTGTATGCTAACTAGCATACAGACCATAGAAGCCATATGACATACATGACATGATGAGGCAATATGTGTTTGGGCAGTGGGAGATGGAGGGAAGTAAAGGATGCTGTTTTATGAGGGTGTAGATTCAGGGTGGGGGGTGGGTCTCAGGCCTGAGGGGCCAAATGTGGTCCTCTGTTTGCTCCTCAAAACTGGCTCCAGATCACATCCTCTTTCCTCACTAGTCCTGCTTCAAAGCCTGAGTGTTTTCATCTGGCTGCAGCATGTCCTGGAATTCGAATAATGCCTTATTCTGGATAAAACAAAACAAATTCCTTCCAGTAGCACCTTAAAGACCAACTAAGTCAGTTCTTGGTATGAGCTTTCGTGTGCATGCACACTTCTTCAGATACACTGAAACAGAAGTTACTATGGCAGACCAACACGGCTACCTATCTGTAACTTATTCTGGATAGCAGAGAAGGGCTTGTGAATGTTTGTTTTAAAACCAGACTACTATACGAAAGGTAAAATTTACATTTGTTGTTCCACCCAGTTTTGCTTCTGGCCCTGCCCATCACAGGCATGTGGCCCTAAGGAAGGTTGTTGCTGTTTAGTCATTTAGTCATGTCCGACTCTTTGTGACCCCATGGACCAGAGCACGCCAGGCACTCCTGTCTTCCACTGCCTCCCGCAGTTTGGTCAAACTTATGTTAGTAGCTTCGTGGAAATTATTTTAAAACTTAGGGCATGTCCACACTTTTTCTTGCCCCATTGCTTTCCTCCAGGAAAACCTGATCCTTACCACTGAATCAGAATGAACATAAATTGAGTTTTCCATGGACTGACGTTTGCTCTGCTTCTAGGTGCAGGAAAAACAAAGTGCGGACAAGCCCATATCTGATGCAACATGGTAACATTACATTGTAACACAGGTGCAAGCGTTTGCCTATGGTAGAGTCTGGGGTAGCCTTTAGTATAGTTTTTGATGGATGATGATGATGATTGCTAATGCAGGGACTTGGGTCCAATTCTCAACACGCTTTCCTGAACTATTATGTTTTCTGAGCAGATAAATTAGAATGCATTATTACAGCAGTTGGGCAACTAAACTTTGCTAAACTGATTGCTCTCTAATAGTCAGGGATTATAGGGTTATGTTTCCTGAGTGGGAGCTAATGATTCAAAGTCGTCCCTCCCCCCCCCCCACGGGCATTTTACCTACAAGGTAGGGTCTGTGGTGGGTGGAAAAGGAGTTTTGAAGTTTGAACTGAGAAAGAACTGACGGTTTGAGTTTGTGGCATCTAAGGTTGGGCTGCAATAGCCTTTGTGGAGCTATTCAGAAATGCAAAATGTGGAAGGAATGGACTATGGGAATTCTATGTGCCTTTTTCTTTTCTTTAAAGGTAAAGGGACCCCTGACCATTATGTTCAGTTGTGGATGACTCTGGGGTTGCGGCGCTCATCTCGCTTTATTGGCCGAGGGAGCCGGCGTACAGCTTCTGGGTCATGTGGCCAGCATGATTAAGCCGCTTCTGGCGAACCAGAGCAGCGCACGGAAACACCGTTTACCTTCCTGCCAGAGCAGTACCTATCTACTTGCACTTTGACATGCTTTCGAACTGCTAGGTTGGCAGGAGCAGGGACCGAGCAACGGGAGCTCACCCTGTCGCGGGGATTCGAACCGCCAACCTTCTGATCGGCAAGTCCTAGGGTCTGTGGTTTAACCCACAGCGCCACCCACATCCCTTCCTTTCTTTAAATATATGATTTATTTATTACACTCATTTGACACACATACATTAAGTTCCTGAATGGAACAAAAATTACTATAAGAACATAAGAAGAGCCTGCTGGATCAGGCCAATGGCCCATCTAGCCCAGCATTCTGTTTTCACAGGAGCCAACGAGACGCCTTTGGGAAGCCTGAACAGGGCCAGAGCACTCTCCCTCCTGTGGTTTCAAATACCTGGTGTTCAGAAGTATACTGACTCTGCCAACAGATACATTTGCATTGTAAGAGAAAGCTGTGCTAACATTACATGACAGTCTATCCCCATTTCTTCATTCCCAAGTTATCTTTTAATATATTGCATTACTGATCTCCAGCTTCCCACTCTTTTCTTTGTAATTTCTATATTTTTAAAACATTATTGTCAATTTCACAATTTGCCATCTGTTCCTATAAGCTTGCAACGCATTCTCTCTTCCTTGCCTTCTGGCTACTTTTCCATGTTTTTGAGAGCATGATTCTCACTAGTGTTAAATTATGCAGCATTTGAATACTATGATTTCTTGGCATCGCTGAATTATCCACATTGATCAATGATTCACACTGTTTAAACAGTCGCAAATCATTTATTTCATTTGTGATTGATATTACTGAATTCCAAAAAAAAAAAACCCCCAAAAAAACAAACAAACCTCTGGGCTTACACCATATATGTATAAAGTCCCTTTTTATTTCTTTGCAAAATGTACATTTACCGTTATCTGTCCCTCCTACCCACCCTACTTTTCTAAGGTGACCCATGTCATTGCCCTTGAAATTCCTGTTTGTTGAGAAATTAGAACCCAACCACTCCCTGTAAGGGAACACACACACACACACCAAAATGCATTCTCATACCTTCCTATGTTATTTCCATTTTATCATCCACTTATGTTTTATTTCTCCATGAGGCTTTTTGAAGTGTTAATATTGAACATTCAAACAAAAAGGCTTCAGCACTTTCAGGGCATGTAGGGAAAGTGGAAGTGCTCAGCGCTACCTGCATACACAGCATGCACACTAAGCAATGTCACCGTCTCATAAATGCGGGAGCTGCTAACATCTAACAGTATGTGTGATCTGAAAAACAGGAGGGGCAAAGCAAACCCCATCTATTCCTTAGTGGCACCCATGAAGCAAATATTGTACATATTACTATCAGTAGTGGACAGTGTGGTGGGTCGGAGGCACTTACCTGACCTCCTAGCTGGTGAGTTGCTGCCACTTACTTGGAGGGGGAGAGGCTGTGGAGAGATCAGTTTGGTGCAAACGCACCAGCAGTCAACCCATTTCACCTGTACCACATCCCCCCCCCCAACCTCATTCTACCCGGCAGCAACTCACCAGCTAGGTCAGCTATGCACCTCTGCCCATCACACTGTCTGCCGCTGATTGATATTAGTCTAGCACATTTTTTGGGGTGGTGGTGGTGGTTTCTCTATAACTTTGCTTTCCAATATGAATTAATTCTTTTTAAGCACTCCGAAGTTTCCTACCTTAGTTCAAGGATGCTAATAGAGTTTCCTGAAGGAAGGAGCCGCCGAACAAAATTGAAGTCTCCAATGTATATGCTGCCATCAGTACCAGAGGCCAAGGCGACAGGTGCAAAGAGTTTACTGCTGTGAGATGGACCATTGCAGTTGGCACAGGAAACACTCCTCTGGTGCCCATTGCCCATGACAGTTGAGATTACTGGGGGCTGCTGGGAGATGAATATATTCTCTCCATTTCCTTTATGGACAATACCTGGTTTAAAAACACAAGCACATAATAAGCACATGCCATTGCGCATAGTATTTTGTCCAGTTGTGTTCACATTGAACACAATGTAAGCTTTTTATTTGCAGTATATTAATATGATCCTACCTATAAAATTTGTTAAAATAGCTTTCACTGGTAAATATTTCTAAAATGAGACACATGCAAAATCTTGGAAGATCCTAATGATCTTGTTGCTCAAAATTCTTTAAACTTTGAATAGCTGTGCTTCACATTTCTCCATCTCATTATAACCTTTACAACAACGTGAATCATGCCTTCTTAAGAACTGCACCATGATGTAATTAAACAATGTAAGGCCACATATATGTTTATTTTCACCCTTAGATACTACTGGAAAATGTTCTAAAGGTCTCTAGAAGGTACAAGTGGCCCTGAATCAAAAGGATAAGAAAAAACCCGCTTATTTTAGTGCATGTTGAGCTTGATAAATAATGTGAAAAGATACTGTGATGGATTTCAGAAGGAGTGTATTAATTTTGTTTTTTCAAGGATGAGCAATGTGTCTCTCATAGAATAACATCATTCCAAGGAAGAGACCAATCTAGCCTCATCAGTCAACCAGAGAAGCGGCAGCTCTAAGGAGCCTGCTTCCACTCTCCCTGCCAGATTTTTTAAAACTAAGAAATGATTTTTGTAACTAATAGCCAGTGCCAAAGTTTCCTTTCTTCCTTCTCTCCCCCATTCCCTTTCATTCTGTGTTTTTTCTTTCAAATTCTGAGGACAAGGACCATTTTATTATCTACTGGTCTGGGGAACCTTTTTGCAGTTAAAAAGAGGGTGCCCGAATATTGAACAGACTGCCTCCTTCCCTATAGAACCTCTTGGGTGCTGAGATTGGTGGAGGGGACCCTCTTGGTACTTCCTCGTCCCTTAGAGCTTTTTTGGGGGAAGGGGGCAGTGGCAGCCCCCAGAGGTGTGTCTTGCACCTTCATTACACAACTTCCAGAAAATGCTGAAGACACACCTCTGTTTTCTGGCTATTGACATGTATATTTTTAAGGACCGACCTGCTTTTTATTATTGTGTTTTAATCTGTTTTTAATATTGTGTTTTATGCTGTTACCTACCCTAGGACATTAGGGTGAAGGGCAGGTTAATAATAATAATAATAATAATAATAATAATACTTCCTCATTTTGGCTAACATCTTTAAGAACACCAACCAGAAGCAAGCTAGGAAAGTAAACTCCTTTCAGGAACAGGTCTTGAGGGAGGAGGAAATGGAGAAGAAAATTTTCCCTGCAAACCCATGATGTCTTAACCCTCCTATATTAGAAACCAAGGGCTCACCAGGACCTCTTTGAAGGAAATATGAGGTTTGGGGTCTCTGAGAGTACTCATAAACTGACTGCTCTGATCTGTGGGAGATTTGAGAACAAGGAGGATACTACAAATAAATGAAGAGCCTTAACTGAAAATGGTGAGAAGAGCTTCTAAAATTCTTTGTAAAGCACACCAGAGTTCTATAGGATGTTCAACTCCACATTCTGGATGCTGTTTTTTCAGTTTATAAATATATATGAAAATAAATGAAAAACAAGACACAAAAACCTCCCCCAGATTTCTCTTGAAGATAACTAGCTGTAGTTCTTAAACTTGAATCCAGAGATAGAAAGAAAGAAAGAAAGAAAGAAAGAAAGAAAGAAAGAAAGAAAGGAGCAATATTTTATGAACAACAAGGGACAAGCTTGCTTTATTTCTCTTTGGATTTTTGGGTGCATTTGGAAGAGCAAACTGGCAATGTGCCAGGATTCTTAATGCACATAGACGTCTTCTCCCTTGGCAGTTAAAATCCACTGAAATGACAGGAGCAGTTGGCCTCTGTCTATGGCTAAATATGTAAAGGCAATCCTTCATCTTTCTCCCACAAGTAACAATATATAATTAGGACCCCAGAGACCCTGCTTCTCTTGAAATAACGTCTACGTGCAAATATTTTGTTTATGGCTAACAATAAGAGAAAGGAGCTTTGGTTTAATAGTGTGTCATAAAGACAAGCAAGGTACAATAACCCCCCAAACACCTTTCTGCTTTAAAGCACAAATCAAAATAGTTATTTTTGACATGCTCAAATAATAGTCAATGCTTTCACTAAACAGATTCCCTAGGATGAAGCCAGAGTTTTACTGTATCTGTAAATTCAAAAAATGACAAATTAGAAAGGATTGTACTTGTTCCATTAAGATTCATAGCCTAACCCATCTCAAAGGTCTCAGGCAGGTAATGAAGAGGCGCATGTGATCCAACACCATCAGAAAATGCAAAAAATCTCATTATATTAAAAATTATAGTTGAAAAATTCCCAGCCCTTGCCACCTTATCTGTGAAATCTGAACACCAGCTCAAAAAGTAGGCTTTCCAGTGCTTTTTTTTCTGGAGGGACGCAGGGGTACGCATACCCCTAAACATTTTATGAATCTTTGTACTTTTGTCCATTTACTGTATTTATTTTCCCCAATTCGAACTACAAAATGGTGGTTTTCTTGAGTCAAAATGAGAGTATCCTTAAACTTTTTTTTTAATAGAAAAAAACACTGAGACTTCCCATTTCTAAATGACTCAGCTACTAAACTCTTTCCATGAATAAAACTGGGGCCGGCCCTATCATTGGGAAGGGCAAGGTGTTTGTCTTAGGCAGCTGAGTTTGGGTGTCATGATATGGCAACAAAGTGTTATTTATTTAATTTACTATTATTGCAGTTTTACTGACAGGAAAGGGGTTGAGGTGCTTGTGAAATTTTCTGCCTCAGGTGCCAAAATAAGTTTTGCAGGACATGGTTATTATTTTACTCGATTGCACGTGAAGGGGAGCCACCTGCGGATCCATTTCAGGCAGCAAAATGTCTGGTGTCTGCCTTGGAGATAATAGTCCATTCAGGCAATCATTACAGACTTCTTTCTGAAGCTGTGAATCCAGGGTAGCTGGTGCTCACTGAGACTGGCAAGAAGCCCAACAGTAGTTGAAGCCTGAGTCAGGGCAGGGTGCCACTTCCTGTTTCACCTCAAGTGGTGAAATAGGATGTGTTGCCCCTAGAAAGCAGACTGAGGTAGGTGCAGCAGTGCTTCTTTCATAATAATGGACCAGCCTCCACTGACGTGCATGCGTGCTCCTCCTCTAATTCCTCCTCTCCCCACTCCTGCCACATGCTGACTTTACTGTTGAGACCCAGGCTAGTATTATCAGGATCCCCCATTACGTATGAACCAGGGACCTTAATTGACCAGGACAGCAACCCAGAATGTGATCTATGAGACAAGACAAATGTATCACAGAAGCTCCATTTTTGTATTTTACAATGGAAGGGGATTAAGCAGCTGATTTTAGTCAGAACAGCAGGACTAGGGAAGGGTGGTGTTTAACCTTGAACCTCTCCCTCCCTATTTAGTTCCCCCAATCAAAATCCCACTCCCCCAACCCTGAAGCTGATATTAGCCCTGCTAGGGAACCAAATACAGGGACAATAAAAGTAACATGTATTTTTCTCCCCAGCGGGGATAATAGGAGATTTACATTCTGAAAACAGTGCCGGGGAAAAGGTTTAAACATCTTGTCTCCCAGCACTGCTGCTTCAATCAAATATTGGTGCCCACCATCCAGCGGCTTTCTGCTAAAAATAGATGTTTTGGGAGATCTGATCTTCTCTGTCTTGGGTAGTTTGGTATTAAAGCCCTGCCTGGACAATGCTTTGCACAGAAAACCCTTAGATCCACTAGATTATCCTTAAAATGGTATTAATTCTTTTATCATGCCCACCAAAAGGGAGAATTTTGAACCTCTGCAGCCAGATCACGTTGAATTTCTTAGCTGAAAAGCTGCTTTTTGATCTGAGACTTAGCCCGAGTTGGGCACACAGAACATCACAGAAAATCCACATTGTTGCATGAGGGTATTCATTTTACTTCTCACCACAAATTTAAGCTTTTACAAACTTGCTCCAACAATAGGGATGTGAGGAGCCTTCCTGTAATATATTGACAGATATACTAGCCTTGCCAGAACACTTAACAGAAAAGTTAGCTTTGTGATTATTGGAATGGTAAGATTTTCTGATTCACTAGCGACTCACAGTTCTTTAAAAGGCTTCTTCAACTATTATCTGATGACTTTGCAAAACTGTATTTTTGTCCTTGCATTTGGCCAATAAATTGTGATCTACTTCTAACTGTGATTTCCTACCTCCGATCTGCAAGCTGCCTTGAGTCCCCCTCCCCCCCAAAGTCGTGAATATAAATACACAACTAACTAACTAATTCACTTGTCTTTTAGAATTTGGATTCTGACCTAGATGGATTTTTTAATTAAAAAAAAAAATACAAATGATTCTTGTAATAAGCAGATAACAACAGCTATTATAGATGCACACCAACCACAAGATTCACTTCAGATCTCAACTCTGTGCTTTGGATAGCAGTCTGCCTCTGTCTGAGGTGTTTCACAGGCTGCTCAGTTCAGCTCAGGGTCTGTTTAACCTACTTCATTTCCCTTTCCATCCACTATATGTAAGTATTTTAAGTGGCATAGAGTGCCTTATACCAGCTTTGGCTGGTAGCTCAACAGGATAGGGATAGCCTGGCTTCAGTTGTGCATGCTTGGATTACCTCCAGGTCCAACTGCTACAATTTACATTGGGCTGAGTTTGAAGATGATTCAGAAACTACAGCTAGTATAGAATGCAACTGATAGATTGTTAATTCACTCCGAGGAGTGAGTATAGACCACTGATTCTGGCCTGATTTGTTTCTCGGCATGATTCAAAGTGCTGGTTTTGACTTTTAAAAAACCTTTTGTGGCTCAGACCCTGGTGCTGAGACCCTGGGCTTCTCATTCAGGGTCCTTCTTTGAGTGCAACCTTAAAGACAGGTCCAGAGGATGGTGATGAGAGAACAGGTCTTCCCTGTAGCAGCCTCCTGCTTGTGGATTGTTCTTCCCAAGAAGGCCTGCCTGACACCAACTCTGTCATCTGTTTTAGCACTGGGCAAAAATGTTTCACTTTCCCAAGAATTGGGCAGAATCAATAATATGATTGCACTGTGGAGTCTGTTTTTAACATGTTTATGTAGCTGCATTTTTTATTTGGCTGTATATTACCGGTACTTGGAAACTTTTTTTTTAGCAGGAAAAGATACATAAATTCAATAAACCTAGCTGAACCCACCCAAAGCTTGCACATGAGAATCAGCAGAATTTAAACTTGATTTTAGTTAAAAGTGGTTTGCATGTGTGTGGACAGAGTTGCATTAATACATGAATGATAATCATCATAGGGAATGTTGGGAAAGGATTTTTGGGATCATAGCTGCCAGGAATCTGCAGCTAAGAAGCTGAGAGAACTGTGTTTGAATAGGGGTGGAGGGAAAGGCTTGTGTCCCTGTTATAGTATCATAGAATCATAGAATCATAGAGTTGGAAGAGACCACAAGGGCCATCGAGTCCAACCCCCTGCCAAGCAGGAAACACCATCAGAGCACTCCTGACATATGGTTGTCAAGCCTCTGCTTAAAGACCTCCAAAGAAGGAGACTCCACCACACTCCTTGGCAGCAAATTCCACTGTCGAACAGCTCTTAGTATTTCTGATGCTATTATTATTATCATTGCAGTGCAGAATGACATTTCTTACCATCTTGCCCTAGCAAATGCATCCCAGCAGAACAAATTCTCTAGTATAATTAATAGCTGCAAACTTTTGAAAAAGTTCATGAATGAAAAGTCACTCAAATCTGCATGCCTTTCAATTCCCCACACGTCACATTGTGGCCTGAACCGCAGATTTTTTTTTGTTTTTTTTTAAAGGTTGAACTCACCATATTATATATATATATATATTCAGTGGCTCTGATGAGAACCTGCTCTTGAGAGTTTAGCTGAGATCAAGTGGTACATTATTTTTTGACCTTTCAGCTAATGAAGTTTGAGAGTACATGCTTTGCTTCATCCTACTAGTGCTCAGATTATTGGAGGAAGCTGAGGAGAAATCCCTTAATAAAATCCACTAGCCTTATCTCCTGACAATTCTGAATCTCAAGCATGGCTCCCCCGTAGCCTATAAAATCAGTAGAGGGGGGTAGGGATGGGTGATGTTGCAAGAAAATAGGGAAAATCCCCTCCTTAATTACCCCTGTAATTAAAGTGATGCTCTATTTGGAACAATTTATGACCATAGTAGATGCACATATTCTATTATCCCATAAAGGTCTTCCTCACTTCATCTGCTGTGACCTTGGAATAGTTGCCTACAGAAACTTTCCATTCTGGCTCAGCAAACTTCTAGTCACTTCCAGCAATAAGACTTTCAGATAAATAGGGCTACTCTGTTGGTATTCCACATATTACCTAGTTGTACTGCATATTAGAAGGACGGTGAGAGCCTTAACTGTATCCAGAAGAACACAAGAATGTTAAGAAGTCCAACAGTGCAACCCTCTATATCAGGAGGAAGTGGTGTGCTCTCCTTTGCTGGAGGTAGGTATTTAATCAGAGTCTGGATGGCCATCTATCAGTGATGCAGTAGTCAATGCCTGAACTAAATAGCATCTATTATGCAAAGGGTTGGAAAAGTTGGTTCCCTTCCAACTCTATACATCTATGATTCTGCTGGTGAGCTGGAAAACCAAAGAAGGATTCAGCAGACGTTTCTGACCAGACATAATACCCTCTGAAGTTAGGAATGTTATTACCATTAGTAATTTTCTATTTTGCAGGGAGGGGAGGTGAAATAACCTTTCCATGCTGCTTAATTCATAGCCAACTGACTTACCACTTTGTGTATTCAAAATGTGGTGTTTGTCCAAGGACCAGCCTCCAAGATTTGAAGCATCCAACTCAAATCCTTGCAGTGTTACAGTCCTTTTCTCCCACAGAATCAGATTTGGACAAGTTTCATACTCATAACCCACTGACACTGAAAAGAGATAAAGAACAATACATTATAGACTGGCTTTCTTCCCATTTTCCATGGTAATTGTAAGATTAAATCATGAGTAGTTAATTCTGCACTGTTTAAGTGATGGAGCACCTATGGCCCTCCAGATGTTGTCAGCCTACAATTCCCATCATTCCCATTGTCTTGGAGCTGCTATTTTAATTTCCCATAATGTCCCAGAGTGAGGCTATGTTGGAAGCTGAATGGTGAAATGGCAGCTTCCAAGGCAGTCCCCTGGAGCTACCTGGGACTACTGCCACCTGATGCTACCACACGGCAAGACAAAGGAGTCCCACTCATTCAGCAGGGGTTCCATCAAAATGCTTTTTGCCAACCACCCCTGCCCCCACCCCCAAACCTGGACTCATAAGCAACAGAGAAGGTAATTAATGTGGGGACAGCTGCACTTCAGACAGCAGGATGTTCCTGTGTCACCAACAACCAGTCTTGCATTTGGATTACTTTTCCTGCCATCTACTTTTCCGTGTGCAAGGGTTTATTTATTTTTTATGTAGAGAATTCAGTTATACAAAGCCTTGGCTGGCTTGGAACCATATTACTTAAGGGATTGCCCCATCCCATACATTCACAGTCACTCTGATCTGTGGAACATGTACTTTTACAAGTGCCACACAATGTTCATCCTGCCTTTGCAAGTCATTCCTTTACTGTGGCATTACCTGGAACTCCTTGCCTATTGACATTACGCTGGCACCTTCACTATATTGTTTTATCTGCCTACTTAAACTTTTCTGTTTCAGCAGCCCCATTCAGACACATTATATAATTACATTTGTTTTAAATGAGCTATTGGTTTTACCTTTGCTTTTGCTTTTGATTATGGTTTTATGTATTTATGTATTCAATTGCTTTTTGTATTTTTGTCAATATAATTTTTGATATATAACTGAATCTCTATACTGTGTGGAGATTCTTTTTTTTCTAAGCATTTTGGAACTTAAAAAAATTAAAATACATACATACATACACATGCCCCCCCTGGCCTACAGTTGAAAGCAGTGCAGTCCAGATACTGGAGAGTTCCATCTCATCTGCTATTTGTAAAAAACAGGACCTTAGGAGGGTCATGATGACATGGTACATGATTACCTGGACTAGATTTACTAATTAATGAAATTGTGACAACTAGAGGCCTTTTGGCACCTCCAGTCTTCAAAAATATAAGCAATGGTCACCCTTCCTTCTGTTTGAGAATGCCTGGCTGCAGCAGGAATGGAGGATAAGAGACTGACACTGAGACAAAGTTCAAGCACAGGTTTATTCTGCTGTTGACAGTGAACTAAAAAGCAACAGCCATGAACCAGGCAGTCCTATTACACCTTTCAGCTTCCTTTTCCTTAGGTCACATCCACACTATACATTTAAAGTGCTATAATAGCACCTTAGACATCAATGGCTTCCTCCAAAGCATTCTGGGAGCTGTAGTTCGTTAAGGTTGCTGACTGTTGTTAGGAAAGTCCCTATTCCACTTGCAGAGGGTAGTCTAAGAATTTGTGTGATGGTGGCCTGTGTCTCATTGCTGCCCTTGTAGAACTGAGCAAAACAAAACTAGAACGGATTGTCCGCTCATTGTCTGCTCTGGGCAACAGCCACCACTTCTGTTCTCCACAATGGAGCAACTCCCTCCTATCCCTCCCTCAAAGCAATCCCAAAATCTTAATCAAAGGTCGCCATGGGTGGGCAACTGCAATGCACCTGCTAAGAAGAGTCCCCTTGACCCTGCTCCTCTTCATATTGCACCCTGCTTGTTCATCCACCTCTCACTCTGGCTCATGCCATGGTGGTGGTGGAGGAGGAGAAACAGCAGCTGATGCAACCACCGCCTGCTTGCTGATGGGCTCTCTGCCTAGCAGGCATAAGTAGGCGGTAGCAATGATGTGGTAGAGGAGGAGGAGCAGATGTACAAATATTATGCATATACTGTACAAAAAAATTAGATCAGTTGACTTTTCTATAAGTACATTTATGCACAACATAAATTAGAAAACGACAGGCATGTGATTCAGGTTCAGTTGGGGTAACATTTATGCTGTGGTTCTTGAGCATAAAATACAGTAATGTGCACATACAGTTGAGCGCTAATGGGAATAGGGAAGCAGACTGAGGATGGGGAATATTTTCTAGTCTATAGGCCACACTCACTTCCAGGGGCACATGCCAGCAGTGGGTGGGGACAGAGGCAAAAGCTAATGGGGCAACAAACGTTAATTGTACAATAAGGTAGTTTCTCCACATATTCACCCACTCCTTGGCAGGGGGTTGGACTCGATGGCCCTTGTGGTCTCTTCCAACTCTATGATTCTATGATTCCTCTCCTCCCTCCAAATAAGCAAGAGGAATTAATCAGAGGTCAAGGATATATTCCAGGCAGGCAAAAAACTTTCCAGGAAGATGTCACTGAGGGCTGTGTGGTCTGGAAACAGTCCCAAGGGCCAGACAGACAGGCCTGAAGGACCTGAGGTAATTCATTCCTGAAGTAGACTGACAGAGGGAATGGGCTCTGGGATGGGGGGTGTCTTGATCAAGCACCCTTCAAAATCTACAACCAATAGTGAATCTCCATCTCCATGGGTCATGCCCAACCACCAATGAAATACAGTGGTACCTTGGTTCTCAAACACAATCCATTCCAGAAGACTGTTCAACTTCCAAGGCGTTTGAAAACCGAGACACAAAGGGCTGGCTGCAAGTTCAATGGAGAAAATGGAAAAACATGCAACGGAAGCCATTCAACTTCTGAGGTGCATTTGAAAATGGAAGAATTTACTTCTGGGTTTTGGGCATTTGAAAACCAAAACGTTCAGCTTCTGAGATGCTCGAAAACCAAGGTACCACTGTATAGGCTTTTCTGTAGGCAAAGAGCAGAATTCTAAAGACCATTGCTATAAATTATATCCAGGTTTTCTAGAAGTACATCAGCAAATATGTATAAACAGCAAAGGTGCAGTGGAGGAAAGCATATATTATGCATATATTATTATTATTATTATACCACCCTATACTTGGAGGTCTCAGGGCGGTTCACAGAATAAAATCAAAATATAAAACCGCAAAATAAAAACAGCAACCCAATAACACCCCCCTACAACCAGCGGCGTAGCGTGGGTTATCAGCACCCGGGGCAAGGCAAGTAATTTGCGCCCCCCAACCCGGGGCAAGGCAAATAATTTGCGCCCCCTAACCCGGGGCAAGGCAAGTACAGTAATTTACTCTCCCAAGCAGCAGCAGCAGCGAGGCTTCTCTCCTTAATTGATTCCCCCTCCACACCGCGTCGTTTCCTGGCTGCTCCCCCCCCCCTTCCCCTCTCTCTCCTCCTCGCTCTGCTTGCCTTGCCCTGCCCTGCCTGAGGGCACCCTGAGGAGACTCCGCTCTCCTTTTTGACCAGGCGAGGTGGGAAAAAGGGGGGAAAGTCTCTTCCCGCCCCCTCGCCAGACTCCCTGCTCCGCTCGGCTCACTACCCAGGCGGCCAGTGGAAAGAGAGACGCAATTACCTCTCCCTCCGCTTCGCCAAGCTGTCAAAGCCCGGCAGCAGCGGCAACGGCAGCAGCAGGCGCAGCCAGACCCCCGCGAGCCAGCCAGCCCGCCCGCCCGCCCGGCTTCCTCTCCTTTTTTTGCCAGCGGCAGAAGGCTTTGCTCTCCCCCTTCTGCGACCTCCTCGCCAAGCCGAGCGAGCGCGGGCTCCCTAACCAGTGGATTTTAGTAGGGGCAGAGAGCTGCTAGTGCGAGTGCGCCCCTGCCCAAGTTGCGCCCGGTGCGGCCGGCACCCCTGGCACCCCCCACGCTACGCCACTGCCTACAACCCAATAACACCCCCTATATAAACAGCACAAGCAGTTTGTTTTACATACACTGTGCTTAAAAAAGCTTAGTAGGTATATCTCATGTGTGACTATTTCTTAATGACCAGGAAAATCGAGGCTGCAGTAGTTAGCAGCTAATACAATGGCATCAGTATTTATAACATCCTTAGGAAGCAATGGGAAAATCCACTCCACCTTACCGGGGGGTGGGGGGTGGGGAGCAGCAGGCAACTCTTCTGAAAACCTCATCAGTGAACAGGAGCAACAGAAACCACAAAACTTGTCTTAGTAACAGAAAGTCGCTTTCGGCTTGCCAGAATTCTTTCCTATGCCATTATCATGAAGAAATGCAGAGTAAATTGCTGCTGCTGGAGCCGAAATAATCGCAGATCCCAAGACTACCACTGCGTATCTGCTGTTAATGTGGCACCTGCAGAGATTCAGGAGCACATGTGCAAGGAAGAACACATTCCTGAAAACTAAAGGACATAATTGCTCTCTGCTCCTGGAGGGAACCACTCAGGTTGCAAATAAGCACTCTGCTTCTTTCAGGGGCATGTACTGTATTCCAGGAAGGAATAAAAATGCTGAAATCAACTAGATTTATGAAAGATGCGAAGATGCCTTAATCAGTGGCGTAGCGTGGGTTGTCAGCACCCGGGGCAAGGCAAGTAATTTGCGCCCCCTAACCCATGGATTTGCGCCCCCTAACCCGTGGATTTGCGCCCCCTAACCCTAACCCCCAGATGTTGCGCCCGGTGCGGCCGGCCCCCCCTGCACCCCTCACACTACGCCACTGGCCTTAATGGGTCCTTCTTCTTCTTCTTCTTCCTCTTCTTCTTCTTCCTCCTCCTCCTCTTCTTCTTCTTCTTCCTATTATTAACCTGCTCTTTGCCCTAAGGTCTCAGGGTGGATTACAACTCTAAAACAAAATATTAAAAACAGCGTAAAACAACCACCAAAATTAAGGTGGGTTTGGAAAATATACAACTCAAGTGTCAACAGCCAGGGTAAAAAGGTGCATCTTCAGCATTCACCAAAGGTGATATAAGGTGCCAAACACACCTTTGGTGAGTGCCACAACTTAGGAGCTGCCAAAGAGAAAGTTCCCTCTCCCAGACAAGCCCCCACAAGCTTCTGAGGATGATGGAGCAATCAAGAAATCCCCCTCCACTGATCTTAGCACCTGAGAGAGTCTGTATGGGAAGTTTTCAGGTACCTGAATATTGCATTTCTGCATAATGCCTTTTGGGCAATATTAAATGTGAGAAATTATGCTAATAGCCGACTCTGAGGCTTGCCTCTGAAAATGGTTGCTGGGGAGCAACTGGAGGAAAGGGCTATTGCCCCCATGCCCTTTTTGTGGGTTTCCCATAAGCATCTGGCTACTGTAGGGAAGAGGACACTGGACCAGACAAGTATGATGCTGCAGCAAGTCTCATTTCATTTCTTTTTAATGAAAGATTGTCTCCCTTGTAGATACCAGGTTATACCTATGCCACTATAATTATTTTAGATATACTTGCTTTTAAAACACGTATTTCTTATTTCACCTGTACTTTATCAATAATTAGATCACAAACACCACTTGAGACAGCAGGCTTGGGAAAGAACTGGAAAGTGTTGCAGCTGTTTTAAAACAGGGATTATACGAGATCTAAAAGAAACTCCAGCCAGAAATCTGGTAGCTGCTGCATTTTGGACCAATTAAGGTTTCTGGGTCATCTTCAAGGGCAGCACCATATAGTGCACATTGCAATAATCAATGAAAGCAGCGGCTTTCCAGGGTCTTAAACAGAAATCTGGAAGAAAACAAAATGAAAAACAGAAATCTTTTTAACTAGATATGCCAATGATAAAATCTGGGTCTTTTTGCATGCCAAACAGGTGCTGTATGCCACTGAGCTTGGCTCCCCCCCCCCACATTGATTCCTATCAGCCCTGAAATTGTCACAGCAGTGCTGTTTCCTAGGGACAATGTTCTTGTGACACTGCTCTGAGAGATGGCAGGAGGGTATGCCTGGTCTGAGCCCAGATGCTCACCCTGCTGTCCCTCCAGTGATTCATCAGTGCTGCAAAAATGCTGCTTCCACAGGCAGCACTGTCACAACTGCTGTCTGTTGGGCATAGGAATGGATGCACAGGCTCACTCCATCATACCTGGGGCAAGCAGACCTCTTGTTTCATTTATTTCAGGGAGCCACTATCCCCTCTGCCCTCTCACCTTGCTCTCTCTAATCCATCACTTTGAAAGAATATATCTTGCTGGAAGGCACACACACAAAAAAGATGTCGAGATTTCTCCATTGCACTTGAGTAGCGGGGGAGGGGGGATGTTTTGTATGAAATTTGCTATTTCAATCTGCTCCAATGCCATTTGCTATTATATTGGCATCATGGTATAATTATTGCACACAACTCATCAGTTTTACTGGAACTTAATGATGAATCTTTTTTTGAATAATAAAAAAGAGAATGATTAAGCATGATGAGGTGTCAGTTATGGGGGCAGGGAAGATAATACCCTGGACTTTTTCAGAAGTGCTGTGAAAGGCAGATGGGTATATGATGGATATCCTATAGTACCTGACTTTTTGTCATGAAGCAGGAATTGTTATTGTTATTATTTATTAAATTTTTATACTGTCCTTCACCCGAAGATCACAGGGCAGTTTGCAACATCGAAACACAAAAATCTGTACCATAATAACAAACAAAAACAATACCTTGCAAACTCATGATACTTTTGGGAAACAAATGCGCCTGACAAATATATGAATGAGGTACTTTAAAGAAAAGGTAAGAAAATGTACACAAATTTTACCATGCCACACGCATACATGACAGTCATCAAATGGAAGATGCTCAAATCTACTTTCCCAAATAAATGATGGTACCAGATTGAACCTTAGCAGGGCAAGAACTCTAAATATGTCATACGGTGGAGAATATTTTTCAGCCCAAGGGCCAGGCCACATTTTATTTATTTATAAAAATATGTACTATATACTACTTGTGATGGGATGATGAGCTGCTTGTGCGTAAAAGCTTAGTCCCTCAGAGTTTGGGCATGGTTCTCAAACTCTGTCCTTAGCGGAGCCCTTAAACATGACTCCCTTAATCGCTGGCAGAATCCGACAGTGGGCGTTTCCGGAATCTACTCCAGCATAAAAGCTCCTTAACGGAAACGCGTCTTCTGGATTCTCTGCGCGACAGTTTCCGGCGAGGAGTGGGTGTACCTATAGGAGGTCCTGAGACTTCTCCACTGTTCTCGCTGGAAGACTCCCTGAGCCATCCCTTCGACTCACTTTCTCTCTGATCTCCCTCTCTCCCCCTGCTGGTACCTTCCTCCGCTGCTGAGTCTCTCCTAGCTTCCGAGAGCCCCTCCACCACCTGCCTTTCCGATGGCAGTTCCCTGACACTACTGTACCATAAAGATATATCACAGCAGTTTACAACAATATAAAAAACATAAAATCAAACAATAAAATAATAAAATAATAAAGACTTTAAAACAAGTTGAAAGTAAAAAGAAATTAAAAACAAATATCAGTAAACTACTACTATGTGGGGTCTACTCTTTATTGCCTGGCAGAACAGAAAAGTTTTCAGGAGGCATTTATAAGCTGGCACAGAAGGTGCCTGCTGAATCTCCACTGGCAAGGTGTTCCGCAGGACTAGGCCCTTGGAACTAAAGGCTTAATTTCTTGACATTCCCTTCTGGGCAACTTTCTGAGGGCCACATGACAGTGGTGGTTAGAGCCAGAGATAAAAAGTGTGGGGCAACTGATGTAATGTTTACTCATTCTTGCTCCTCTCTAGTCTCCATCCAGGCACTAGTATTGTACAAGGAATGCAAACTTTACCATTGTACAACAGGTTGATTTCTCCTCGCCTGTTCAACGCACCCCTCTCTATCCTCTGTTCAGTCAAGCAAGAGGCCTTGTCAGACCTCGAGAACACATCCCAGCCAGACAAAACCACACAGCGTGTGAAACAGGGTCAGCGGGGTGTGCAGTTTGGGAAGAATTCCAAGGGCCAGACCAAAAGGCAAGAAGGGTCAAAGGTGAGGAGGGCATGAGGTTCCACATCCCTGCTCTAGAGCAAGAGGGGATGGTCACTCAAGCCAGGACAGGATGAGGAAAGACTCCTCTTGGCAGGAATTAAGATAGAATAGTGAAGTACAGGGCTTCCATCCTCCCTGGTGTCCTGTCTTCCCTTAATGTTTAGGCAGCCAGAGATTTTTCCTCATAAACCAGAAAACAAACGGAACCAAGCTCCCCCCACCTTTCCAAAGGTTTCCCAAAGGGCACAAACAGACATACTTGCAGTGCAGGAAAACAGGAAGCGTTGGCCAGGATGTGATTCATAATGTGCATCCAAATAGATATATATTCTATGCACGTTATATCGTTCTCAATGGGAATCATGTAATGTGCACACCAGTGCACATTTTGGCAAAATTACAACTGTGTCAATGCTTAAGAGTGAGAGTAATTTGTGCTTCCTTTATGCTTACTGATGGGCACCATGTAGCCAGTTCTAAAAGGCTTTCATGACATCATCACATCCCATTAGACCCTATTTTCTCTAAGCTCAACTACTGTTAGCATTTTGTAAGGCTGGAAGCTCAAAGATCTTTGCCAGGCCATTTTAAAAACCTTTAAAACAAAATTACAACCCTATAAATCTCTGCATAAATTAGGAGGTCCTCAAGGATGCAGAAACCACTGCTTGTTTTTGGTGGCTCTGTTTTCTTTCCTGATGGCTAGGTGCTTAAAGCTCTTGAGTTTGCTATTAGAGAAAACAAGTGAGACCTGCAAGAAAATGTTGAGGTGTATCTAGCACAAGCGTCAGGGAATGGATGTGGCAGTGAAAGCTCCTTCCAACTCTACAATTCTCTGATTCCACCTCCCACCTTGCAGTCTAAGTTTGAGACTACCAGTGCCTACCAGTCAATTTCCTAATGTCACAATTGAGAACAGGTGACCTGCATTTGCTCGTGTGGTTTGACATCAAATCATGCAAGCAAAACAGTCTGTGAAGCACCAACAACCAACTGATCATCAGTGCTCACAAAGTTCTGTCCTTAGCACTTCCCAACTACTTTTCATCCGCTGATTATCTACTCTTGAGAAGCCTTATGCAAGGGTCTTGTGGGCAGCGGTGGTGCCTGCAAAGCCCTTTCATCCAAGACCCACCTTTCCCTCCTCTCACCAGACATCATATGTGTTAGGCAGGTGGGTGTAGTTTGGATGGAGCAACCTAATTATGACAGGCATAATTAAGGCTTGCAGACCAGAAGTCCCCTGTCCATGGTTCCTGCCAGACAACCATATTCTCCTTGAGGATTGTGTAACCTGCATTTTACTCCGCTCACCCACTGAGCTTTCCATTTTATTTTCAGAATGACATTGGGAACATTGGTTTTGTTCCATGTAGTATCAGAGAGGGGATATTCCCAGGCCTAGGTGGAGATGCCAAGGATTGTACCTGGGAGAGGCAAAGCAGATGAACTATGAATGAGTTACAGCCATTCCCTTGACGTTCCACATGGCCTGGCACTTGAACATGCTCAGTCCTTACAAGGTTGTTTGGAGGGGTCAGCTTGTCTTGTTAGTTATTTTCAACAACTATGTTTGTACGTCTGCAAACTTCAGGGTTCTCGTAATAATGCCAAGACCTCCCTCTCTCATTTTCAGTGGCCGTATTTTGGCTCCAATATTCAAGGCACTCACAAACCACCTGAATTTGCTTTTAGAAGGTGTGTTGCTGAAACCAGGAAATATACATCTTTAATTGTGCATCTGCTCACAAGAACAGGAAAACAGACACACACCATTTGATTTGGATTAAGTAGCAACATTTTTAAATGACTACTGCTGAGACTTGAAGCACATTGGATGTCTATGAGCCAGTCATTACCTCTCAGCCTAACCCTATCGCACAGGATTGTTGTGAGGATAAAATGGATGGGCAAAAGAACCATATACACTGCCTTGAGCTCCTTAGAGGAATGCATTTAAGGTTAATGATAATAATAATAATAATAATAATAATAATAATAATAATATATAAAACATAAAAACTTAAGAACATTTCCGTTGCAGATGCAGCCAGGGAAAGATGATCATTTAAAAGGCTTCTTGGAATTCATACATAATAAATAAAATGGCTGATGTCCATGCAATAAATCAATAGTTAATTAATTGTTGTTGTTAAAAGGCATACCCATTGCTTCTGCCAAGCCAGAGACTTTTTGGCCGTAGATATCTGTCTTATTCCAAGCAAAGGTATAGACCAAGTTGGTGACAGCAGGGAACCATTTCTGAGCCAGCCGCCCTTCAATTGTAACAGTAAGATGCACTTTTGTCATTCCGGGAGGGATGGTAGAATGTGTCATCACAATGCGTAGCAAGGTTTTGTATCCTGAAGTTCGGCTGCTCAGGTAGCTGAGCTTTGTAAAGCTGGAAGGGATGGGGATTTCCTCCTGGACCACCTGAAAAACAGTTGGGTGTGTTAATGTCACAGAAAATCACATCAGAGAAAACTCTAAGAAACTTGAAATCATGGTCTATCCTTCTGTTGTTTCTCTCTCAGTGTGTGGATCTGCAGTTCCTATCCTTCCATTCACAAATGAAACCATCAATTCTTTCCGTAGCTCCCTTCACTCCTTAATTAATTGCACTGCTGCAATAATCAGCTCCATAAGCTTCTCTCCTTAACCCTCATCATTTCCCTAAAAATCCAATACACAGGATAGCAAGACTGGACTACACACTCGAGGATTGTCATACACTACTCTGGTTGCCCACCCTCAGGAAAATGGGTATAACAACACTGGGTTATGCTGGGCTGGCATAAGCCACACTTACTCATCAGTGACAGGGAAATAATAATGACATATTTTAATTTAATTTAGGGTTATGTTATTCTGTGACTGCCATTTAGGTCAGTTTCTCAGAACTAAAAAGGTTGGGAACCACTGACTTACATAAAAAAGCAAAATATTCAGTTCTTCATTTTAGCAAATAAAATCTAACACTTAGCTAAAGGCCATTAAATTATCCATGCTTTAACACAAACAGGGGTCCCCATCCTAATAGATAACCAACTATTTATTGTCATTCCAGCAATGATATTACACCATTGGCATTTGCTCTTACCTGTAGTTCTGGTATAATTGTCCCCCTTTCTGGACATGATCCTCCGAACGATGTGAGAGGAAAAGGGAGGACAATGGGATTGGGGCTCACAAAGTTACTGATGTCACAGGATGGTGGGTCCACTTCTGCTCTTTGCATGACTACTTTGTCTATTACAATAAACCGATTCCAGGACAACCAAAGTGTCCTTTTCACAGAAAGAAAAGGAGATCTCTCAAAGACCAAGGTGACTGAGATGCCCCCAACAGCCACTAGGTCAAAACTGAAAAGACAAAAGAAGTCTATTTTAAAAATCTGATTCTAGTCCAATATAGCTTCAACAATACCCTTTTGAAAATCCATCTTTCCAACATTTGGGTTAAGCACTTTCTGTGTTAACCACTCTTCATAGGGCAAAGTGGGCATATTAATATTCCCAATCTTTTAAAATTTTGAACCATCAAGTGATACAGCTGCTGCTCTCATATTACTGCCAAAAAATGCCTAAGTGTATGTATGCATTTAGTTATTTTATTATACTACATTAAAAAGCCACGTTATACTGAAGCTCTTAGTGCAGCTTACAAGAAATAAAAACAAATTAAAATTCATTAACGAAGAAGCACAAATGCAATGTGAAAAAAACTGGAGTCAAAACAGCATTGCAGTGCGTCTGTTGTTCAAACCCTTACTATTGTTACAGTCATACCTCAGGTTACAGATGCTTCGGGTTGCGCGATTTTGGGTTGCACACTGCGCTGAACCTGGAAGTACCGGAATGGTTACTTCCGAGTTTTGGCGCTTGTGCATAAGTGCTAAATCGCGCTTTGCGCATGCGCAGAAGCACCAAATTGCGACCCGTGCGTGCGCAGATACGTGGGTCACAGGTTGCAAATGCTGCAGGTTGCGAACGTGCCTCCTGCACGGATCACGTTCGCAACCCGAGCATCCATTGTATTAAGCCTTTTGTGGGAGGTAGGCTGAATGCCTGGGCCCCCTTCAAATTCTTAGAACAGCCAGGCTAGCTTCCTGACGAGGTGACAGCCTGGGTGATGGGCCATAAAGTGGAACAAAGGAAGGGGCTGTGTGCAAGATGGCAGATGGGTGGGGAACCCTCCATCAACATGCGGGCAGTTAGAAGGACGGAGGCTAGAGAGCTGAGTGATGTGAACTAGAAGCTAGATGAAGCAAACCTGCAGACAGGTAAGCTAGAGAGAGCCAGAGAGATATCTGATTTCAGTTTGAATCCAAGGCTGCAGCTACGGGGGGGGGGGGGGGGCAAGGCCATCTTGGGGTATTAATGCTGCGTGCCCCTATGTTGTAGGCTCAGGTTGTATATATGTATAAATAAACCATATATCATAAAGACACCACAGTCTCTGCTGAACTTCACTTCAAAGGAAACATGAATGCTGGGTAAGTGTGTGTGCAACATTTTTGTTATGTTGGAAGCTGCCCAGAGTGGAAGCTGCCCAGAGTGGCTGGGGCAACCCAGTCAGATGGGAGGGGAAATGAATGAATGAATGATGAAACAGCTGACCTGCCACTTACACCTTCCCTCTTTGCCAACATGGCTGTTTGAGTACTGATATCCTACAATGTGAAGAAGCAGGTAAACAGTCAATTGCTTACTCACATCCTAAGCCAATCAGCTTTGGGAGTTACTAGGTTGACCTGGCTGCATCAATGGCTGAGTACCTGTGCAAGATGGTTTGCTGGACACTGGTTGGAATGGTTATCCACTGACCTGCCTGCATCACATACCATGAAGAGTTTTCACATATTTATTATCACTGTGTGTTGAGCTGATAGACTGTGATAGAAAAGAGCTCTCTATCCCAGAAGAGGTATGGGGCATAAAATGGTATTAGACAGAGGAAATGATACAGTTTCTTATTATCATATGACTTTAACATCGATAGTCATGTAACGTAAGGCAGTGTAAATAGTTACTTCACTCTATTACCGGATGCATCTCTTATGGAAACCTTTGATGGTAACAAACTGTGATAGGAAGTCAGGCTTAATTATGCATATTCCATCACATTTCCCAAATGTTACACAGAAAGAAAGAAACAAAACTAGAGAGAGCACATTTGCATGCTACAGCTCTGTCAAGAGATAGGTAAATCAGAAATAATAATTAGGTGACTTGCTACCCTGGCATTTTAAAATCACAAAAAATATGGAATGGATATCAGCTCCATTACTTACAAGGCTTGACACTGCAATAGATTATTTACTCACAGTTTTAAAGTATTTATGCTGCTGTTGCAGTAAAAGGAAACCATACCATGAAATTGTGAACATAAGCTTTTTCTGCATTTGCAAGCTTTAACTGGTTCAGTTGATTAATCCATAAGGCCCTATTTTAATCAGTACATCAAAATGTCAATCCACGAACTGTGTGTTAAGGGTGCACTTTTTAAAAAAACAGCAACTAATTTTTTGCACAGATGTGCTATTGCATTAGGGAAGGGGAAATTAATTATTATTATGTGAGTTTGTGGTGTTCATGTGCGTCAGCCTGAATAATGCCCTGAGTCCCTTCTGATTCTTGGGTTTCTGTATCTGTGGGGGTAGAAAGTATGACAATCAGTTCGCATAACCAGTTCCTCTATCTAGGTGATTTCATTTCATTTCACTTATTTATTTATTTATTTATTTATTTATTTATTTATGATTTTCAGTTAAACACATTTCAATAGTTTTACAATCATTCTAACATTTCAAAACTTGACTGACTTCATCCTCTTTCTGTGGTTCCTTAAATTTATTTTTTTACATTTCCTGCTTATTCTAAATTAACTTAACTTATTCTTTTCTTCATCTACTTTAAATATATGCTCTTATGAGACTGTAGGTTATTACAATGATCCTGCCAATGTCCTTATAAGTTTACAGTTTGTTTGAAAATATTCAACAAACCATTTCCATTCTGTTATAAAAGTTTGTCATCTTGATTTCTTATTTTTTCTGGCAAGTTTCTCCATTTCTGCATACAGTGGTACCTCGGTTTTCGAATGCCTCTGTAGTCGAACGTTTCAGAACTCCAATACTGAAAACTCGGAAGTAAATGCCTCCGTTTTTGAATGCGCCTCAGAAGTCGAAAGGACTTCTGGAACAGATTACATTCGGAAATCGAGGTACCACTGTATTCCACAAGTTTTGTATCCGTATTCTTTCATTGGGACTTCTCCTTCTTTCCATTTCTAGGCAAATAACATTATTGCCGCTGTTGTCGCATACATGAATACATTTCTATACTGTTGGTAGTTCTTCCCCTATAATTCCCAAAAGTAAAGCTTTTGGGTGTGTGTGTTTTTTTACAAATGTTATTTTAAACATCTTTTTCAGTTCATTATAATCATTTCTCAGTAAGCTTTAATGTTACTACAAGACCACCATATATGATAAAAAATACCTTCTTTCTCTTTGTATTTCCAACACGTATTTGATTTTGTTTTATACATTTTTGACAATTTAGTCAGTGTTTGATACCATGTTTATAACAGTAGTTTTCTCTTAAACTATAGCATGCTGTAAATTGAATCAGTGAAGATTTTACTTGCTCATCCTTTGTCTCCCATGCCAATAATATCTTATAGATTTCAGACAGCACTTTAACATTACAACAGATCTCTCTCCAATTGTGATATTTGTTCCCCAAACCCTTGTATCCTATATTTCTTAAATACTTCATTCAAATGATGATATTGTATCCATGTTGTTAGCTTTCCTGATAAATCCTTAAATCCTTTTAATTTATACTCTCCTCCCCCTTGTTTTAATAATTTTCTATAAGTTGTCCAACCTTCTATTATATTCTTTTTCATTACTGCTATGGCTTCCAAAGGTGAGAATCAAAGTAGTATTTTTGTCTCCAACCAACTTTTATATTTATCCCATACTCTATAAAAAAATTCTCTAATTATGTGATTTGTAAATCCTTTATGTACTTTCACCTTTTCATACCACAAATAGGCGTGCCAACCAAAAATATTACCATGACCTTCTATATCTAAGATATGTGGATTCTCCAATGTCATCCATTCCTTCAACCATCAAGGGCAAAATGCTTCATAATATAAACTCATACCCAGCAGGGAGAAACCTCCTCTGTCTTTTACATCTTTCAATATTTTATATTTTATTCTCGTTCTCCTCCACCCCTGCTAGATATATTTAGAAATATCTTTTTGCCATACATTGAAACAATCTGTCTTGTTGATCACCAGAATTGATTGAAACCAAAACAACATTATTGGCAACACATTCATTTTTATAGATTGACTATAGCCTGTCTAGGTGATTTTAAGACAATAGCCTTAGCTGGCCATTTAAGGACCATGAGTAGCATAACCAAAGAAGTTGCTGTGCACCATATGGCAAATGGGTAGGCCTTTCTCCTTCCTGCCTGTCTGGTAGTTAGAAGGACAACAGCCAAAGTAGTGGTGCGTGAACTCATCGGAAAAACAAGTCAAGAAGCTGGACTTGCTTAATTTGTGCTGGATCCAAAGCTGTCACTAATGGAGAAGCGATATCTGTTGGGTTGTTAATGCTGTGAGCCTCTCCACCTTAGGTTCAGGATGCATATTGGTGTCAATAAACCACATATCCCAAAGATACAACAGGCTCCACTGTCTCTCATTCCAACAAAACCGGACACTGGGTAAGTGCCTGAAACTCCTGGAATCTCTTGTTGCTCAGAGATTGGGGTGGCATATAACAATTACTGTTATTTCAATTTATTAGTTGCTTGCCACGTAAGAAATCTCCAAGTGACTTACAAAAATGTAAAAGTCCAAAGCATGATGTAAAATCAGAAAAAAAGTAAAAGTGGTACAATGAATACAACAAAAGCCATACAATCACCTATAAAACAATAGTAAAAATAAAGCGTTGAAGGTATATTTTATTTTCTGACGAGGACTTTTGTTCATTTATGTTTGTTAAAGTGCATGTAGTATGTCTCAGAATGGTGTATTTTGTAATGGAGAAAATTTCATGTAATTTGAAATTTAGATAAGGACTAGAACCTTGGGATTTTTTATTACTTATAGAGCAACATCAATATTCTCAAGAAAACTACCACCACAAGACTCGGTAATTTGGAATTATACAGAAACTACCAATGTGCCTTATTCAAATACATACAAATTTCACCTTTCTACTCAACCCACAGACTGCATTTACCATGCATGTCTATATATTTATTTTGTTTTGTGTTAATGTTCGCTATTTCTGATCTTTTGTTATAGCTGCTTTACTTGTCTTTTATCGATTGAAAAATTAACTAAAAATATTTACCAAAAATTGTATATTTTGCTGATTTGCATTAAAATAAAATCAAGTAACATCAGTTTAAAAGACAGACGAGTCTCCAGACTTAATTATTTAATTAGTTGACAGCCAAGTTATTTTCAACAACTGAATTAACCAAATGCTTCTCAAAAATGAAGTAAAATAGTACCAGAAGACACAGAATAAACTATCTCACCTTCCATCCTGTCGGCTGATGGTGTATCCATAATCATTGTGGTTTTGGAAACTCACATTCACGCCAACCAGGGGGGTTCCATCTATCGCTACCACCTGGCCTCGAACAACACAAGCACGTCTGCAATAAGACAGGGTGAAATGAGCATAAACAAAGGAAGATACTGAGACATCCAATGATAGTTGCACAGGTTGTACAGTGAAGTACAGCATTATAATAAACTTCTGAGAACTGCATCACCATCACAGCAGTGATGGACCCTGAGGAAAAGGGAAGCGGAGGAGGGAGATAAGAGACAAAAGCACAGATTGAGACAGAGGTGGGTGGTCCAGGCGAGCTGTGGAGGAATTGTTAGGAAAGGCCTAGACAGGTCCACAGCAACCATCCTGCTCTACCATTGTCCACCATTTTCCTTGACCACTGAGGCTGAAATGGCACTGCTAGTGTGAGCTAGAGAGGCAGGAGGAGGAACAGTGCACACAGTCAAAGTAAGGATAATTTAACCCCCCACTTACCAGCTGATGAGCAAGGTTTAATCCTCCCCAGTTTTGCAGGATTCCATACAAACTCCACCCTGATTCAGGAAGGGGCTTGCATTGCAATCCCCTAATAAAATAGGGTCCCTTGCATGGATTTTGCAGAGGACTCCACCATAACCAGCAACCTTTCCACTGACACTGAACTGGATAAGCATATTGGCAAGGCAGTCATGGCAATGGCTTGCCTCTCCCTCTCCCAAAATGGTATGGGAGAATGTAATGCTAACAACTGATCCTAAGATGAAGGTCTACCAGCCTTGTGTGTTGAGCATGCTGCTTTATGGAAGTTTCTTACAACCACCAGGAGCGATGTCTCAACACCTTCCACATGTGCTGTTGTCAGGAAGATTTGGGGCATCACATGACAGGGCAGAGTCTCAAATAAAGATGTGCGCACCTAATACCACAGTCCTACCACATTCACACTCCTGTCTCAGTGGCATCTGCACTGGTTTGGGCATGTCCACAAAACAGCAGGATTCGCAGGGACATGTTCTACAGGGGAGCTGTCTTCAGGCACCAGGCCCCTTGGCAGATCAATATCTGTTACAAAGATGACTGCAAGTGAGACATGAAGGCTAGAAACATCAACCTTGCCATGTGGGAATCCCTCGCAGAAGACTGTAGTGCCTGGAGACAGACAGGTCATTCATCAACAAGAGTGAACAAAGGAGGGGTGGCCACTGGATAGAGCACAGAGAGAACGAACACCATGATGCATCTGCATCAAAAAACCAGATGCCTTCATCTGCCCCAGCTGCAACAATCTATGTCTCTCTCATATGGGTCTCTACAGCTGTAGCAGGCGCTGCAACTCTCCAAATGTTTGACTTTACCCCCCAAAGTGTACTCTCCATTGTCTCCCAAGACAGGCAGATGCCAACAGCAACAACAATAAGAGCCTGCTGAATCTAGCCAATGACCCATCTAGTCCAGCACCCTGTTGCTCTAGTACCCAACCAGATGCCTATGTGAAGCCCACAAGCAGGACCTGAGTACTACTGCAGCCTGTCCACTTATGCTTTATAGTAACTCATATTCACAGGCATACTGCCTCTGATAGTGGTGGTAGAACATAGCCATCATGACTAGTAGTTATGGATAGTCTTAGGCTCAATTATTTCTTTCTCTAGCTGTATGTCTTGCATTTTCAATTGCTTGTACAGTGGTGCCCCGCAAGACGAACGCCTCGCAAGACGGAAAACCCGCTAGACGAAAGGGTTTTCCGTTTCGGAGGCGCTTCGCAAAACGAATTTCCCTATGGGCTTGCCTTGCGAGTTCCTGCGGGGTTTTTCCCCCTCCCCCCCTTTTCCTAAGCCCTAAGCCGCTTATCAGCTGATCCGCTGATAAGCCGCTGATCAGCTGATCAGCTAAAAGCCGCTAAACCGCTAATAGCGCTAATCCGCTAAGCTGTCAATGGGCTTGCTTCGCAAGACGAAAAAACCGCTATACGAAGAGCCTCATGGAACGGATTAATTTCGTCTTGCGAGGCACCACTGTACATTGTCTTTTCTGACCAACAGAAGAGGCATTAACTGCTGAAGTGTATGTCTGATAGACAAACTAACAAATGGCAATTTTACTCAAAGAAATGTATAATTTATTGCATCAAATGTTGCAGTGAAATGTATTAAGGAAAAAAGGTCTAGTAAGGTTTATTCATTTCCTTCCTACTGACAACACTGGTCTAAGCAACCTCGGGAGGGCAATTAACTCTAGGCCTAGAATAATTTTAGTCACATGTATGAAGGCAAATCAAGCAAATTGCTAGCAATATGTGGCTAAAAATGGGTAAACTATTTTAATATGCACACCCTCAATCCATGGCCACAGTATGAACATCAGACTGTCAAGTCTTTTCACGCTTTAAGTAGGTCGATATATTTGGCTCATTTAGAAGTGCTAAGGGGTCCATCATGAAAGGTAAGTGACTGAAGGGCAATCTCAACACTGGTGTTATATTGTGACTATAAGTGAAATCTAGTAAGCGCCAGTCAAAATTTTCTCTCTGCCATGAACTAAGCCATGTCATCTCCCCTATCTCAGTGTTTGCAATACAGAGATAAAACAATGGTCACCTTTACAGGGTTGTATCAAGGATTACTGAGATAATGTATGTGATATGCTCTGAATACTTGATATATTGCACCAATGCTTAGTACTGATATTCATTTTTGCCAAGTGTCACAGGAAATGTTCATGCAAAGGTAAGAAGAGTCACATAGGGATCCTCTCCAGGGGTGAATGCCATGAAATCCTTTGCTGTGACCTTGGGTGGTGGTGGTTGTTTCTACTGCAGCATCTCCTCCTCATACCTTTGCTCCTCCTTCTTTTGATGGAGACACTCCATCAAAATTGTGCTTCCTGCTGTTCCTGATTAAGTGCTAAAAGTGCTTAGCAACAGTATAGCCAGAAACTTATAATGCTGCTTCCAACTTTAGAAATATCCACTTGACTTACTTTTTTTTTTTTAAATAAAGCTAAGAGAGAAAGGGAGTGAACTTGAAGGTGAACTAGGAATCATTCAAAGTTCAACCCCCCCAAATGAACTTAATTTGTCTTTAATTATGGAAACTACTTTCAGGTTTACAGTAGTTTAGAGATTTTTGAATTAGTTCAGTGAACCTGGTTTAACTGAAGGAGATCATTCCAAGAACTGAAAGAGTTCACTACGCATGTGAATAACCATAGGTTTGTAAACATGGGTACACAAACTGTCCTGAAACCTGTTTTACATTGAGGTAAGTCCCAATAGTGCACACAGCAAGCAGCGTAGTGTAAGGAGAAAGTGCTACTGACAACAGTCCCAAGGGCAACACTAGAGAGGAGTCAATGATCAAATACAGGTTCAGGTCCAATGCAAAGAGAAAGGTTCAATCTGTACAGACAGGCTCCTGTCTCTGAAGAAGATTCAGGCATGGAATCCTAGGGTCAGTCCTGAAATCACGGTCTAGTACAGTTCCCCAAACAGTCAAGCCATGGTCTATCTATTATGAAAGTCTCTGCTTCTCTTAAAATAAAAAGCTTCTCTTTTTATTCCTCTCAAACAAATCAGCCAAACCAACTCCACCTTTTTTTAAAACCTCACTGCTGTCACTCTGTAGATATTATTTCCCCCGTCTCTGGCTGCTCACACCAAACAGCACTTCTGAACTTAGAATCATAGAATTGTAGAGTTAAAAAGGACCCCAAGGGGCATCTAGTTCAACCCCCCTGCAATGCAGGAATCCCAACTAAAGTCTCCTATGAAAGAGAGTCCACCACCTTCCGAGGAAGTTTGTTCCACTGTCAAACTAGAAAATTCTTTGTGGTGTTTAGTTGGAATCTCCTTTATTGTAACTTGAATCTATTGGTTTGGGTCCTACCCTCCAGAGCAGGAGAAAACAAGCTTGCTCCATCTTCCATGTGACAGCCCTTTAGATATTTGAAGATGGCTATCATATCTCCTCTCAGTCTCTTCTTTTCTTCCAGTATTAGATAAAGTGGTACAGCATTCAGACACAGGGTGAATAATAATGTTTCAGACCATATTATGATTTTACTTAAGAATTTAGCAAAATGAAAAGTTAAGCAGGTTGAGGAAAAGAATTTCGGGGCGAAAGACTCTAATTTTAAAGTTTGTGTAGTTATCCATTAGAGTTTAAGAGATAAAAGCATCCAGCTATACCTATTCTAGAATGTTTCTTGAATCAAGCCAATACTTAACAATTTTCACCCCACAGTTCAGCTCTTAAACTCCAGCTCTTCACAGCAAAGTCCTTGATGTTTAGCTAACTTCCAGCACTTTAATTAATCAGTAGATGAGTAGTATCTTAGTTAAGTTTCTACTTCCCTTGAATTGCCATGTTCTTAGGAACAACTTTTGAATCTCCTGCGCAAAACATATCCTCTTAAACTTTTGACCCTCCTGTGAACAGCATTCTGAGCAAAACATTCCCTTGAACTTTTAACATTTGTGTGAGTTGTTTTTTTAACCTTCTTATGCATGAGAGCCTTTAGAGCAAAACCATTCTATAACCCATTACTTGAATACAAAAACACAAACACAAAATGCTGAAAGCCCCATTCCTTCACAGGGGCATTTTAATACCTGCCTCTTATTGTTTCCACATCATACAAGCCTCCCAGCTTCCTTTAAAAGCATGTTTGGCATCCAATTTTGACATTCAGCACAAAGAACAATTCAGATCCATATCATGTGTTAATTGCAGCACATAGGAAATGAATCCAAATGTTGCCCTTTTTTGTTTTCAAAGGCAGAATGGTTGTTTTTTCCCTTCTTCCTATTAACCTTTGGTGCAACCTCAAATCTGTTTTGCACCTAGCATGGTCTAACCTAATATTTTTTATTTAATTACATTCATATCCTCCTTATCTTTCATGATGGATCTTAGAGCGGTGTGTGTGTGGAGTCCTCAGGTGGCTGCCAATCCAGGCACTGATCTAATAAAGATATTATCCTATCCTTATTTTGGGATTTCTCCCTCTCTAGTACATCAGCACAACTAGCTATATTTTCTCCTTCAGTACAACAATGTTTAAGAACCAAGAAATCTAATTTACAGGCCAAGGTACATGAGAAACTGTTAGGTATTATGGATGATCTGTGGCTGTCAACACCAGTACATAAATTATAGTTGCCTGGGGTGGGCTGCTGTATAAAACCTTATGAGCTGCATATTTCAAATGTTACTCCCTTTTCGGAGGAAAATATCAGTAACCTAGCCTTCAGAGCATTAAACTACTTCTTTATAGTCACACAGAAACACACATATGTATTACAGACTCAAAGGTATATCATTCACTCACACAACCACCATTATTTTCCAGCAAACTGAATCTAAGGCACATTGATGATAATTCCCTGTTTGAATAAGAACTGATGAGAATTTCCTGGCAGAAACTCCTGGTTGGATGAGGAATTACATCATTACATCAAACATCCTTGACAGAGGAGTGACCAGCTGGTTCAGGAAGACCAGTAGTACAAGCCATGGAGGGACTGAACCTAGGCCTTGCCACCAGCCTGAGCCAGTCAGCCAGCAGCCCCTTTGACCAGAGAACCAAAACACGCCCCCAAGAGGCAGCACCTCTTGAACCAGATTCACCCTGAGGAACTGTCCCTTCTGTACCCCAGAGGCCTCATGCTGACTGTGCTGGCATTTGGAGTTAAAACGCTAACCAGAAGTTGAACTTAATACTGTGCATTCCTACTGAAGGGGCACGCTTAACTTGGATAGAATCACCATGAGACTCTGAGTTTAGGAAAATAAGAAAGCTACATTCATTCTGGAAAGCATATGCTGGCTAAGAAAGATCCTAGCTAAGGTGACGTTGCCTTGAGCCATGCTTGCTCTTGTACCTCCGTAAGCAGGACAGAAAAGATGTATCCTCTCCTAAGGTGAGGATGAAGAAGCAGGAAGCAGGTAATGAGGTCAAAAAGCCTATCAGTCTAGCACCTGAAGAAAGGTCACCACAGGTTAGGTCAGAAAGGACAGTTGAGGAAACTTGGGAGGTTCCTCCCTCTATCTACTTTTTCCTATGCAGGCACATCAGCCTCCAAGGAGAGTTGCACCCCAATGCTCCCAATAGGCTGAGAGTGCAAGTCTCAAAGATAAAGGACTACTCTTTAAAGTCACTCTACTTTTCGTGAAAGAGGGAGAGATCAAGACGGCTAGAAGGGCTCAGTTGAACTCCAGACCTTATCAGGATAAGACTAATAGCCATAATGGCAGTATGTTGCCTCCAGGATAAAAAGCAGCATTGCTTCTCGATACAGTTACTTGGGAACTACAGGAGATGGCTATTGCCCTCATGTCATGATGCGGAGCCTTTCAAGAGACATCAGGGCTAGCCACTGTGGGAAACAGGATGCTGGACTAGATAGGCCTTTGCTCTGATCCAGGAGAGTCTTTTCTGCTTAGACTTACCCAAGCTCATGCAACTCCAGCCTGATACTACCTGCTTAAGCAAGCCACCTTCAGAGGTTTGTTGTGGCTGTAGGATCCTGCTCATTTTTAGTTCAGCAACAGAACAAACTGGTTTAAATGTCTTTACTGACGTAAGGTACACAGAGCTATTTGTTAGATCAGGAAGATCTTTCTGTTCTTCTCTACTATGCTGGTTTCTGTCCACAGATTACCCCCTCCGTGCCATTCCAAACAAACAAACTGATACAGATCTAGATCATGTACATCATTCAAGGGTCTCCCAAATGGCTCTTCCTTCACAAACTGCACCAGCTTAGCCCCACATATGAAGCGTCACTTTGCCTTTGGAAATTTCTCCCCAATTTAAGAACAACCAATGAAGAAGCCCGGTTCCAGATTTCAACTTTTTCACAGGAATGTAAGTATTTGTACATCTAGCCCAGTGTTAAATATTGACGAGCTTTCTAGTGTCTCATTGGCCACCTAGATCTCCCCTCTCCCCAAATGGAGATGTCAAGGGACCTTCTGCATCCAAACTATGAACTTACCATTGAGCTACAGTTCCTTCCACAGCAGTCAGAGCCTATTCTGTTATAGCCCCTGAATTCTTTCGGGCAAGGGAATAGGAAGCTGCCTTTTACTGGGTCAGGCCATTAGTTCACCCAGCTTAGTATCGTTGATATTGATTGCCAGAGGCTCTTCAGGGTTTCAGGCAAGACCTTCCTATCTGGAGATGCTGGAGACTGAAATGTTGTTCTACCACTAAGCTGCTATGGCCCTTCCATAAATTATGGTCCTATGCCTGAAAAACACTCCAAAGACACACAGCCTTTCCTGCATGTAGCAAACTAGTGCATCAGCGTACATCATCCTGTCTGTGGTGTGCTCATTTACCACATGTGGGGAGTCCTTATGGCATGGTAAGTTTCATTTATATACAACTTTTTAGCCCAAAGGTCCCCAAAGTAGTGAACAAGATTAACACATATGAACTCAAAAGAAACATACAATAAAAGTACAAGATATATATCAATCAAAACAACAAAAAATAGCATCAGAATTCAACCAAAAATACCGAAATATCATAGAATGTGACCATGAGCTCCTGAGATGATTCTACATGGGGCCATTTATCTTTCAAAAAGAAGTATCCTTCTTGGTCTGAGCTTCCCAAAAAAGCTTTAAAAGGACTGCAGCATTCTTCCTGTTGTTTTAAATGTAAACAATTGTAAACTATTTTTTATTAAGTTATTGGACATTTTTGCATGTCAACGCTATTTCATGACTGAAAACTGAAAACAGTATATATGTGTAAAAGACCTATGCAGCAAATCTAAAATATCTGTTTATGGCCTTATTTTAAGCGTGGAGGAGACCAGGCAATATTCCCCAAAGAAGTTATAAAGGATCATTTAATTCCACACACACACACACACCAACCATTCCTACCCGTGTAGTGGTTGAGTACCTTCAATTTGGAAAGCAGCTTTCAGTATTAAAGAAAACACACAAAACACTTACCTGCTCTCAAATGAGACATCTCCTCGGATTACATGAGTGCTTTCCTTGCCAATAAGAAACTTGATTCTATCATAAAAGAGCCTTGGAGGATGCTGAGAGAAAGGAGGCTGGCTCTGCTGAATGAGGTCAAGGGGATCAGGGGACCCTTGACAGAGCGGGCTTGAATAGCAATTGCTTTGCTGGCAGCAGTCAGGGTCTATACAGTCTGTCAAACCATCTGAAATGGATAATACAGGAAAAAAATGTTGCAATACAGCAGCCAAAGGATCAACGGCTGGGAAGAATGCATTATTTCTTTATTTACCTGCATTTACGATCTCTTCCTAGGAAACATCTCAAAGAGACTTAATAATAGAAACACCATGGATATTATATATGTGTGTGTGTGCGCGCGCGCGACAATTTCAGCATTCCTTGCTTACCATCTATACATCTATGCCCTACTTTTTCTCCACACAATGAAGTACCTGTGCAAGAAGGGGAAGGGTGAATCTCCAATGGGAGGTGATAAAAGGCTAGGTGGCCCATAGTTGGAGATAACAGCCCCTGGACTGGTGGTAAGCAAAGAGCTAGGCAGGTGGGGGCCAGCTGAGGGGAGAGTTTAGACTGAAGTTGGTGGTGCAATAGCCAACAGAAAAATGGAGAATGAGCACTCACACTTTACATTGTGGATGCCCTTTGAGGGATCGCGCGTGGTGCTATGGTTCCCAGGGAGCTTACTAGCAAACAGGAGCTGGCTTGCCTCTCAGTGTTAATTTTTGGAGGTTCACACCCAGCCTCAGTAATCAAGTTTTTTGCTGGGAGGTGGGGCCAGCCTCATTTATAAATAGGGGGTGGAGCCAACAATAGCCAGGCAGTCAGCTCTGGAGATTCACCCTCCCTACCCTCCCTTTGTTTAATGTTTCTTGTTTGCAGATTAACTTTTTCTTCCTGTTTGGAGGCCGCTGCTGCGGTCTTTGACAGTTGCTGTTGAAGGAACGGGAAGAAATTTTCCTGCATTGGCAGGTTTTGTCTTCCCCATAGCAATTTGTCACAACTTGGGTGGTTTATAGACTTGGGTGAAATCCTTTAGTCTTTTCTTCCCTATATGGGGGGGGGGGGAGGAGAAGTGGTGACTCACCCCGCTGCAGCAGCGATTCCAGGGTCCCCATCTTAAAGGGGTTATATATATATGGGTGTCACTGGCCATACACTGAAAGGTCGTCAGTGAACTACCCTGCGTGCAGGGACATGGGCTTGGCTGCCTGCTACACTTATGTCTCACAGAGCACCCCCATATCCCATTTACGCTGATGTGCCCCAGTTCTCCTGGCCAGGGGGCTGGGAGGTATACACGCCAAAGGCCTAAGCCAAGGTCTTCCTACATTTGGAAGTTTAATAAAATTTGGCCTAATTTTAATTCCATATCCCTGGGGGCTGGGGCTGTCGCCACCTGGTCACACAATGCAAGAAGGTAAATAAACTGAAAGCAGAGTAGTGAGGTAAGGAAAGCAAGGTGCGGCACCTCCTATTCAATATGAAATGAGGAAGAGAGAAGAAAAAAGGAGATACATGTTGGACTGCTGTGCAAGATCAGTAAGCAGAAGAATTAAGGACAGAGATAAGCAGCTTACAATGTGAGATAGGAAGATGAGAAAATAATACTGTGCAATAATCTATATGTGAAAGAATGATAAGCCGAGTTAGTTTTATCTACATCAGTAAGGAAAAAACAATGGAGAAGGAAGGAAGGAAGGAAAATAAAAGTAGGAAAGTTAGGTTTAAGTTTGGCTAGAGTATTTGGGATGGAATGACAGCAAGTTCCTATATATTTTTTTGCTTGGTGTTGTAAAGGTAAAGGTAAGGTAAAGAACCCCTGGGCGGTTAAGTCCAGCCAAAGGTGACTATCGGGTGCAGTGCTCATCTTGCTTTTCAGGCCAAGGGAGCCGGCGCTTGTCCACAGACAGCTTTCCAGGTCATGTGGCCAGCATGACTAAACTGCTTCTGGCGCAATGGGACACCATGACAAGTGTCAGAGCACACAGAAACGGCGTTTACCTTCCTGCCGCAGCGGTACCTATTAATCTACTTGCACTGGTATGCTTTCAAACCACTTAGTTGGCAGAAGCTGGGACAGAGCAATGGGAGCTCACCCCGTTGCATGGATTCAAACCGCCAATCTTTCGATCAGGAAGCCCAAGTGGCTCAGTGGTTTAGATCACAGTGCCAACAGCATCCTGTGTTGTATACACAATAAACAACTAATATACAACATAGTGCTATTTTTCTAATAAAAGAGGTGCCAGAACTCACCATGAACACTTCCCTTGTTCTCTTATAATGGCAATGCACCCACCTGAGAGGTGCTGGAACTGAGTTCCAGCTGAAAAAAAGCCCTGCTACCATCTTATGAAATACCAGGACAGTTTACAGCAACATATGATAAAACAATAAAATACAAAACAACATTAAAAAACCTTGCAAAACAATTGTTTTAAAATGGTTAAACAAAAGTTATTCAAAATTGCTGTGTGGGCCTGTTGGCATAATTTTTTTTTTTTGAAGAGACACTTAAAATTCAAAAGTGAAGATGTCTGATGTATCTCTGCTTAAAGAATGTTCCCCAGCGTGGAGATGGGCAACACTAAATGCCTAACTTTTGGTTGAGGGAAGTTGGGCCTCTGTGGCATGAAGGGCAACTAACATTGCTTCTCTGGATTATCTCAGCTAGGATATAAGGGCTCAGGCAGTCTGTAAAGGATCCAAGTGGTTCAGGGCTTTGTATGTTAACATAAGAGTGTTCAACCTGGCCTGGTAGATGAGCAGCCAATGGAGATGTTTTAGCAGAGGTGTCACATCAGCTGCACCAGCTGGAGTTTCAGGGCCAAGGGCAGCCTCACATTGCAGTAATCTAGTCTCAAGGTTACCAATGCTTGGACTCTAGTATAGTGGTACCTCGGGTTAAGTACTGAATTCGTTCCGGAGGTCCGTTCTTAACCTGAAACTGTTCTTAACCTTAAGCACCACTTTAGCTAATGGGGCCTCCTGCTGCTGCTGCGCCGCTGGAGCACAATTTCTGTTCTCATCCTGAAGCAAAGTTCTTAACCCGAGGTACTATTTCTGGGTTAGCAGAGTCTGTAACCTGAAGCATATGTAACCTGAAGCATATGTAACCCGAGGTACCACTGTAGTCAGATCCTCCTAATCCAGATATGGCTACAGCTGGTGTACAAAATGAAGGCACTCCTAGACACAGAGGGCACTTTGGCCTCTAACAGCATAGATGTGTCTACAAGCTACATACTTGCTAGGATTGTACCCTTTGTTAGTCCAACCCACTGACATTAACGGACACTGCTTTTAGGATGCTTCCTATAATATTTTATAGTACAGATATGTTTGCCAATCAGGCTCCTCCAGAAGGAAAGGCAGGATATAAAAGCAATACATAACAACATTAAAATTGTTTCAACTTCTGCTGCTGGGATTGTTTTTTGAGCCCTTGGTTTTGGAGATCTTATTTTGTATGCAAAAACACCAATAAAAACTACCATTGTCTGTTGCTCTTTTTAAAGGGGGGGGGGGACTTAGCAGGATGGGGGTCAAGGGAGGGCTGTAATTGCAGGTTGTAGGATGGCAAGATTGGGGCCTGGATCAAATTTGGAACGCTCCCGCTTTTACTCAAAACCAGCTGCACAGCCTAAGTAAGAACGTCTGGCAATCAGAGTGAATATCTGCTTGGAGGCTTGGGCACATCTCTGTAGAGCCACAGCATGCTCTATGCTCTACAGAAAGTTTAGAAGTGATGTGATCCTCACCCAGACTGCTTGCAATCTGCAGTCTCGTTGGTTCTGGTTTTAGGTAGTGCCATTATTCTGGAGCCTGAGGCTCTAATGTGAGAATGTCACACTCAAAGATTTCAGCATAGGCTTTCCAGGCAGTTTATATGGAACCATCCCTCCTGCTTTTTGAACAATAGCTGGACATACAAAAGCGTGTGTGTGTGTGTGTGTGTGTGTGTGTGTGTGTGTACCTTTTCAGCAAATTTGAAATATCATCTTCGATCATCATTTGCCAGCCTGGTGCCCTCCAGATATTTTAGGCCACTCCCAGTCAGGAAACTTGTGGCTGCTGTGCCAAAGGAGCAAAGTGGGAGAGGCAAACAGGAATAAAATGAAAGAAGTAGTAAAATGTGGCAGTTTCTCAGAAAACTCAGAAATTTTTGCCACGGCGGGCATCAGCTGAACACGGCTGCTATCATTAAGTCCTGCCAGCATGGCACAGATGTACGCCACAAGCTCAAATCAGCACTCCACAGCTGTGCATCTGTTGCACTGTTTCAGATTGAGAGAGGTGCCTTTAATGTTATGTGCATATTTGAAGATGAAGAGTTTGGAGGTGGGACGAAATGGTTGGGAGGACACATTATTATCCCACTTCAGAGAATCATGTCTGAATTGTGCACTCTGCAGTGTGGTCCTTCACTTTGTTTATTTGCCAGTTTAAATATTCATGTGATATACTTGCTTTTAGCCCCAAATAGCCTCACAAATAACAGAAAATTAAAATTAGTTTAAAAACAAGCAAGCAACAAGCTTGCTGGTCAAAACAGGATCAGTACTAAAAACTTCTGATTAAGTTACTTCTGATTACAGATAGCCCTCAGCGGGGTGGGAAGTAAGACAGCAAAAAGGCAATAAAAGGTAAAGGTAAAGGGACCCCTGACCATTAGGTCCAGTTGTGACCGACTCTGGGGTTGCGGCCCTCATCTCGCTTTACTGGCCGAGGGAGCCGGTGTACAGCTTCTCGGTCATGTGGCCAGCAGGACTAAGCCGCTTCTGGCGAACCAGAGCAGTGCACAGAAATGCTGTTTACCTTCCTGCCAGAGTGATACCTATTTATCTACTTGCACTTTGACTTGCTTTCGAACTGCTAGGTTGGCAGGAGAAGGGACCCAGCAATGGGAGCTCACTCCGTCGCGGGGATTCAAACTGCCAACCTTCTGATCGGCAGGACCTAGGCTCTGTGGTTTAACCCACAGCGCCACCCGTACCCCTCAAAAAGGCAATACATAGGATCTAATTGCACAATACTTGGGGGTCATAAAGCATGCCCGTACCTCCATCATTATCGATGCTGTCTCCACACATCATTTCCATGACAACATTGCATCCCATTCCACTCCAGCCCACCTGGCAGACACAGTGCCATCCATTTTGATCAAGGGTGCATCTTCCATTTCCATAACACAGACCTGGGCAACCATCTAGGAAGAGAACAATTAAACAAAACTTTATCTATTATCATTGTCCATGATAATTTTTATCAATCAATCAATTTTATTACCAGTGTGACATATTACCACTCTCCTTGCTATACAACCATTCTGTCATAGCTGAATACTGTTTGTGCAAATGGTCAACAGAGATGATTTTCAGCTGAAGAAAAAGTTGTTTTAGAGCTTCTTGAATGGAAGCTTGAAACAAGCACTTAGTAAGGGCGGGTGAATCTCTATTTTAGACAGATTCTCCCAGTTTCTCATTTTCCAATCTTAAGTTCAGTCCTTCACATTACCTCATCAGTTTCTGGCTCAATATATATATATATACATACATATTTATGTATATGGTCCTCTTGAAAATTCATCTGCATTATGGAGCAAATTTCTCCTTTCAGTCTAGCATATACATTTTTTCACAAGCAAGTTTTCCCTATTACAAAACATTTTGTATGTTATTTTCACTATATACAACACTTTTTATATACATTTTTGTACACATTGCCTGGTTGGATAACTGCCCTGTAAAATTTGGAGAAGTCCGCATTTTAAAGGATGGTTGTGTTTCAAATCTTATACTGTTTTGAAAAATGTGAGTTAGGTAGGTTTAAATGTGAACTGCATCAAATTTCTCCTGTATCCCTAATAACATGCAGCCTGATTCTATGCAGGTTTATCCCAGTGAGTCCCACTGTACTAAATGAAGCTTGCTCCCAAATAAGTGTGCTCTGATCAGCTTATGGATCACACCCTGGACCACATGTAGGGATGAAGAACAGTTTTGTCTGGTTTACATTTTTAAGCAAACTAACTTGATTCTCACCTCCTGGACTAATGCATGGAAAGGAACATAATCTTTGGATTTCGCACTTCTCTGACTTTGCAATACAGCTCTCAGCATTATAGGATAAGAACATTTAGAAATGCATACACTGAGCAAAAATATTATATAAATATGTATTTTCTTATGAAGTACATATATTAAAGTATTTAAATACAAATTCATGTACGAATTTTCATACAGATTTAAAAAAAACAACATGCAGATTAATATGGAAATAAGACTGAAAGGACTAATGAATAAACATTTGTGAAATTAACACAGACTGGAATAGACCGATCCATTATATTAAAAAAAACCTGCAGAGAATAACTGCTTTTACTCAACAGCTTATCAAAATTCAAACTTGGTTCAGTGAATTAAATATAACCCTGTGGTTTAGTACACTTAAGAACCCCAGTTCATTCATGATTGGCTTAACCCTCTCAGGTATCTTTTTATATTTATACCTATACCTATACCTATAATCTCCTTAGTTTATTGATTGCACAAACTAACAAACTGAAACATCATATTCTACTTGCATTTTAGATGGTTTGTAACCCTTGTCTTTTGTAACATTCTTTTGGAATTCTCTATTTTTAAGCGGGGTACAGAAACCGCAGGCCCAGGGGGTAAATGTGGCCAACCAGGTCTCTGTTTGGCCTGCAGGGCTCTCTCCACACCACACACCCTCCCCAGCCACAGCTGCACTCTCTCTCTCTCTCCACACACACACACGTCATGCTGCACAAATTCCTATAGCATGTTGCCTTATTAATATGTCAGTGAACCCTGATAATGCCTTTTGCTTGTCTGGGTAGAAGAGAGGAGGGGATGTTCAGAAACTAGCTTACTGTACAAAACTAAAATTTGCATTTGTTGATCTGCCTCTTTTGTCTCTGGCTCTACCCACCATTGGCAGAAAGGAATCATAGAACTGTAGAGTTGGAAGGGACCACAAGAGTCATCAAGTCCCAACCCAATGCTTTTTTTCTAGAAAAACAGGTCTGGTACTCTCCATAAAGTTGTTACAGTAAGTGCCACACTTTTTAACAACAACAACAAGGTTCTGGTACTGCATACCCCTGAGTACCTCCTGAAAAAAGCACTGTCCCAACCCATGCAATGTATGAATATTTTGCTCAATGTTGGGTTCAAAACCAAGTCCCTCAGATTAGGAGTCTCCTGCTCTGCTGAGTTATCCCAGCACATATGCAGCCCTTAGGCTGAAAAAGCTTCTCTGTCCCTGCTTTTAAGTATGCCAAAAGAACTGCAACCTTGCAGTCCAGTCCTTTGTGTGTTTACACTGAAGTAAGTCCCACTATATTCAATGAGGTGTGAGCGTGTTTTAAGACTGCAGCCTTAATACCCATAAATGGTTTGGATTCATTCTCTTTCTATGACATGCTCATCACAGCTTGAGTTTCAGCCAGCAGATGTGTTCAACAGAGCTTGCCTGCAGCATTCTGAAGCTGCTTAATTATGTTCTATTGATTGGTGAGCCTGAGTATTGGCAATAAGCTCTGAGCCAGCAGCTGTGTCTGGGGGCGGGCGGGGGCACACCAAGTTCTCAGCATTCATACTGCACTCCTAACATCCCTTAGCAAGGCAGACAGAATTATCTGTAGCTGTAGAAATTCAAACAACTGGCTAAAGAAGAACTCTGTCAAATAAGAATCAATAGGTCCACCACAAGACTCCTGCCAGAAGACTATGAAACTATGAAATTAGAGACTAGCAATGGACTGGGTGTGGGGAAGGCAAATATCAAAAAGGCTGTCTTCATCCCTACCAAGCTTCTTGAATACTAAGATCTGCAGAAGGGGCTTTCTTGGTACTTAGGTCACCCACATAAGTGTGTGGGAATGTCCTTCAAGAGATAACTTTCTCTCTGACAGCTGGGGATGCAAGAAGACAGTGATTTCCATTCCAATGTTCACTTGTCACCATCAACACTGTTTCTATTCTGCTACGGTTCACTTTCCAACAAATACTGTCATTTGTCTTGCACGATTTAACTATTTATGTAACTTACATTCATTTCAGTGTAAACGTCAAAGCAATGTGGAAAAAAGACATTCACAACACACTGTAAAACAATGATATGAACAAATGCAAATTGCATTCACTTAACTGATTTCTGTTCCTGACCACAGACAAACTTGTGAACTGCAGCAATTTCTGCCACCTTTTCTGTTTTGTTAGGAGTCACCAACATCCATAGAGGCAGCCCTTAAGCTGTATAAGTCCTTCTCCACTGATGTGCCTGTTTCACCTTCATTGTACAGCACTTGCCATAAACTGAATTTACTTCTTTATCCTGGCCTTTGTCAATTAAGATCTTTTGTTTTGTGGTACCCACCTTTTATTGGATCTATACTGCTGTGTTCCATTTGGAATGATTGACTTATTTTTTATTATTGTTAACAGTTTTATGTTTTATAACTTTATACTCCTTTGCTGTAAGTCACCCTGGGACCTTATATGGTGAAGGGGGGGAAAGTAAGCTTATAAATAAAAAGAAATGAGTGGGGAATGGAGCCATTGACATTTTTTGAATCACATGCTTTTAACTATCCTAAACCTTGCCCCTTCAACAGAGCTATACCTCAGGCTTTGCAGACTTGAGTCACAGGGAGACCCAGGCAAAAGAAGGAGGCGGACTACAAACATATGTTTCCCTCAAATGGTTTGCATTTTCTCCTTTTTTTCCCCCAAGCTCGCTCCTTAACAGCTTCCCTCCAACAAGTCACGAGCATAACATAGAAGAAAACAGAACCAGCATTTGTGTACCTAAATGAAAATACATAAACCTTTCAGTATTAATTTGCCATCTGTTGATTAAGATGAAGTGCCTCCACTTACTGAAAATAGGTCGTTTTGCTACCTTTGTGAATGGAAGATATCATTAATCTCATCTTGTTATCTCAATGACCATTTAAAAAAAAGGTTTCCAGCGGTAACATCGTGTGAAATAAATACACTGCAGTTATTTTTAATAGTTATTGTTCTCTATCCAGGAGTGTTTCATCGTCTTTTGCAACATGGACTGTTCTAATGAACTGAATAGCAAAATATGATGGCTTTGATCCAACTATATATGTGGCATAGCAGCTGGCCGCTACGTGTGCAGTCCCATCTACTTGGAATCAGTACTGAGCTGCAGCATGGCCTTGGTGACATGCTGGAGTTAAATAAGGTTGATGCCTCCAACCCCTTAAGTATGAATGTCAGTTAGTTTTTTTTGTGGATGTTTGGAAGCATCAAAGACACAGTGGATGCAAGTTGTAATAAAATGCGGGATGGAATTATCTGCAAATCCTGATGTCGATCTTAACCACATGAATTTTTCTAATCCCTGTCTTGCTTCTTAAACTCTGCAAGAAGCAGTACCCTTTTGCTTAATATATATATACAAAATTCAAGTATAGTATATGCATCAATATATGCATTATTGTACAAATGATTTTACATACATGCTATATGCTTATACATTCCGAGTTTCCTAAGCTAGCATTTCAAACATGTACATGCAAACATGTATATAATTGTATAATGATATGTATGTTTTAATTCGTTTCTAAAATTGTGCCGTGGAAATATACTACAGCATGGAGTTGGCCTCTTTTATACATATTCTGCATGTAACATACACATATAAGTTTACATGTAATTAGCTACGCCTGGTATAAGGTAGCCTCTCAATGCCCCCAACACAATGTCCCCACATTCTACTCATGAAATGACAGCGCATGAAGGTGGAGCGGGATCATGCCTCCTTGCTCGATCCATGAAGTTTCCATATCTACTGGCATCCAGTTCCTACAGGCATCTCCTTATCTCTGTTCTGCATTCAATCCAGAGAAGTGAGTTTTTTCTCTCCCTCATCAGTCAGGTTTTCTCTGGTTGTTGAAAAGTTCCCCCACCTCCAGCAACTGCTCACTGCTCAGTGCTTTGATTTAATATTTTGCTGCACTTTGCATTTTTTTTCATTTCTTTAAATTTTAGCTTTGTGTTTTTATAGTTGCATTCTTTCCTGCAGTGCTTAGAGATTTTTCTTGCAAGGCGTTTAAGATTTTTCAGTTACACAGTCTGTACACTGCATAAATGAATGATGAAATAAATTATTTAATCAATGCATGTGAACACAGGAGCCAGCTCCTAGGGGCTGAGGTCCCTTTGCCCCCCCCATAAAATATTTGAGGGGGCTGGTCCCCCCAAAACTGATGGGCATTGCCATTTAAATAGTGTGCATGTGCCACATCTTATGATCAGTTTATGTGGGGTGGGGCCAGTGGCGTAGTGTGGGGGGTGCAGGGGGGGCTGGCCGCACCGGCCGCAACATCTGGGGGGGGGGCGCGCTCGCACTTGCAGCTCTCTGCCCCTATTAGGTTAGGGGGCACAAATTACTTGCCTTGCCCCGGGTGCTGACAACCCACGCTACGCCACTGGGTGGGGCTTCCCTACCCACCCACCCCAATATTTTATTCAAGTTTGCACCCCTGCATGCGAACATAAAAAGAGCTCATACCAGAAAGAAGTCCTTTTAGTCCAGCATCCTGCTGTTGCCAACCAGATGCCTGGATTAATTATAACTGTATTTTTATTTAAAATGTAACCAAGAGCACAAGAAAGAGACGTTTAGGGTTTTGGTTTTTGCTGGTGTTCAAAGGAAATTCAGTTATCAAACAGAAAATATGCCTGCAAGTGAATTAAGAAGAAACCAGTGTATTTAAAAAGAGCTGGTATCTGCCCAACCTGTTTCTATAAATGCAGGCACCCAAGTCTCCTGCATGCAATTAAAACCTTTATGGATTTAAAACAACAACAACAACTTTGGGAACATCTAGATGACATTTTGCCAAGGCTACACTATTAAATGACTTGGAGAAAATGTATCATTTTTCATTAAAATTGAACAGTTACATTTCCACAGCTGAGCAATGACTTCTGAACAGAGCTGTGAGTTCTAGATTCTTATTAGGAATATCATTAGAAATTAGCCTTGGGGTAGAGGGGAAGGAAAGAAAGGGACGTCTTTAATAACTAGCACAATATTTAAATCCTGTAAAGTGAAGGGACAGAATATAGGAATTATTTAAACTGTCTGATGGTTTTGGTCTCACAGAGCTTCTATTAAATGAAACCGAAATGGGATGTATGTTTTCTAATGGTTATGTCAGTATTATTTCACACAGAATCTGTGAAAAGGAACTCAATTAGGGCAAGCAGAAACAAAATAGAATAGTGCTCTTGTGTTTTTGGTAGTTTTGTAGAAGAGAAAATTCCAGTAGATGACTTTTCCAGCCCTATTAATTAGGGTGGCCACTTAGCAATGGAGTCTCCAATGTTTTTCGGTCAGTGGGCGCATTTGGAATTTGGAGAGAGTACCATGGGTGCCCGTCACAAAATGGCTGCCAGTTTGAGAAGAGTAGAAAAAGAGACAAGTGCCAGCATCAGCCACCGAAGCACTTGCTCTCAAGAGCAAGTCCAGAATGGAAGGGAGGGGGGGGACTCCAACCTTAGCAGCCAACAAAATGTGGGAATGTTTAAGGAAGAATAGGGTAAGCCCAAATTTAGCAAGGAGCAGTGTTTTTTCAACAAAGACTTACTGAAACATTTGTGGGCACCACAAGATGTAGTGCTGGGCACCCTGGTTTCCATAGACACTATGTCCCTTGGCTTCGTATCATTAAAAAAGGGGCTATGTGCCACTGAAAATGTAATTTTCTAAAAGAAAAAAATGTACCCCAATTTGCATAAATTTGCATATATTGATTTATCTGAATTGCATAGACTGATCTCTTTGTAGATACAAATTTAGAAATAATTAAATTTCACAGGAGGAAAGCTAATTAATTCCCCACTCAAAATACAGTAAGCCCACAATTTACATGCATTTAATTTGTGCGGATTTAGTTTTATGCGTTTGGCAGAAATAAAAAAAGAGGGCAAGGTTCTGGGAAAAATAACTTTGAGAATCCTACTCATCATTTAACCCAATGTGTCTGACTATATGTGATTTTGGCTTTAGGCATAATCCCTGGAACATAACCCCCGCATAAGCTGTAGGCTTACTGTACTGCTAATAAATAAACTATTCAAAGAATTGGTAATTCATCCACAAATCAGCAGGTCCACTTCTGATTTCTCACCCAGATCTTGCATCAAAATCAATACCACTTAAATGAATTACACCCCATTCACCGGTCATCACCCCTCCTAATGAATTAAATAAATAATATGCATATTTCCTTCCAAGAAATATATTCAAGGCATAGAATCATAGAATTGTAGTTGGAAAGGACTCCAAGAGGCATCTAGTCCTTCTGCAATGCAGGAATCTCAACTAAAGCATCCACGGTCTATGGCCATCCAACCTTGACTTAAAAACTTCCAATGATGGAGAATCCGCCACCTTCCAAGAGAGTCTACTTCAAACAGCTCTTACCATCAAAAGGTTCTTCCTGATGTTTAGTCGGAATGTCATTTCTTGTAACTTGAAGCCACTGGTTCTGGTCCTACTCTCTGAAGCAGGAGAAAACAAGCTTGATCCTTCTTCCATGTGACAGCTTTTTAGATATTTGAAGATGTCTGTCATATCTCCTCTCTGTCTATCATATCTTTTCTAAACATACCCAATTCCCTCAACCATTCCTCATAAGGCTTGGTTTCCAGACTCTTATCATCTTGGTTTATCTCATCGGCACACATCCCCACTTGTCAATATCCTTCTTAAATTGTAGTGCCCAGAACTGGACACAGTATTCCAGGTGTGGTCTGATCAAGGCAGAATAGAGTGGGACTATTACTGCCCTTAATCTGCACTCTATACTTCTGTTTATGCAGCCTAAATAGTTTTAGCTTTTCTTTTCTTTTTTTCTTTTTTGCTGCTTGCATCATGCTGTTGACTTACGTTAACCTTTTCACTTGTACTACTGGCAAGCTAGGTGCCCCCCCCCCCAATCTTATATTTGTGCGATTGGTTCTTCCTGCCGAAGTGCATTCCTACCTTGCATTTGTCCCTATCAAAATTCATTTTGTTATAGTTTTGGCCCAGATCTCCAATCTGTTAAGGTCATCTAGAATCCCAATTCCATCTTCTGTGGCAGCTACCAATGCTTAAAATTCTTCATGCATCATAAAACTCAACAATATGTCATAAACTCAAAACCCTAAAAATCTACAGAAAAGGCAAAATGACTGACTTAAACTAGGCAACTGTAGAAAATTAATTCTAATTCAATCTGGGTCAGGGTTCTTACTAGGAGATGAGGTGGCTTTACTTCATTAATTGGTAGGACAGCAAGTTAGAGTTGTCACTGCCACAAGTCATATATGGATTCCTGAAATGTCCTTGGAAAGTGGTTTATAATGATGTCCTGTTCTGTTCCCCTCAGGGAAGTTGTAGGGGGCCAGGGCAGTATGGATGCCCCATGAACCCACTGAGAGAGATGTTTCCTTTTCTTTCCCAGGGGCATTTGATGATTCAATTCACGGTGCACAGCAGTGATGACCTGTGAGCTTGCTGATTTGTTATGAAAAAGGAAGTCTACCACCCACCACACAATTTACACTTCTGGACAAACAATGCAAGAGTACAACAGCTTAGACAGTGCTGGGAAAACTGGGCTGCCTGTTGTGAAAAAGGGCACCTGGCCTTCTTCCCATAATAAGCTTCATCTGGCCAAAACCCTCTTCTACACAATGCAGCTCAGTCTAAACTTCTTCCAGACACCTAACAAGTTTGACTTACTGACTTTCAAGGAAAGAGATTCCACAGGCTCCTCCCTCAAATTCTCCCATAGTTGACCTGGTGCTAGAGCTGAGTTCTAGTAATGTTTAATTTGGGCACCTCCCCTGGATTGTACTGGGGAAGGAAATACTACCATACCTTGTATTCTGACACTCTCCTAAAAGGGAAAAGTAGCTCATTCTATCTTCAGGCATTTCATCTATAATGCAGCTGCTGGAGTCACTGCAGAGCTGGCTGGATCTGCAAGGGAGTTTCCCTCCCCAAGGGGAATATATAAGGGGTGGGAGAGGCAAATAACATGCATTTCCAAGAGGAATTGATTTAGTAGGACATTGCTTGAGGGACTTTTGCCTCTTCCTAACACCATCTCCCTGTCAGGTGGATTACCAGCAACTGGACTAGGTTACAGCTCTGCAATTATCTTTCCTGGTCTCTTCTGTGGAGCAGAAAAAACTCTTCCAATGTTTAATTTCAACAAATATGTTGCCTTTATTGCTCCTGGCTATGATGTTTCATCCTCTTTGCGCCAGGCACAACCTAGACCTACTTGTAGCGTAACAAGGCTCTATTCAGTCATGGCTCAGTAGTCAACTTCATCTGGTCTTTCATTTGCTTCCAATGTCACAATTTTCAGACATTTTCTTTCACCAGTTCTAAAATGTTTGGACTAGTGACACTATCAGCATGCAGAACACAATCTATCATTGTGCACATTCAGTATAAGCTACTGAACTTTATTTTGATTGGTTTTGTATATGTTCGTAGAATATTTTATTATACAACTGTATACCACCTTGAAATGCATGCATACAGACATAAGTATCGTAATAAAAAAATAAACTAAAACCAGTATGAGCTAAAGGTACCGTGTTTGGAGGGATGTGTGTTGTCTTATTGCTACCTGTCAAATGTTATTCTGAATTATCCAGTTGTCTGTTTAATCCCAACCTGCACTGGAGTGTGTGTGTGTGTGTGTGTGTGTGTGTGTGTGTGTGTGTGCCAAAAGTTCAAAAGCAGTTTCCAGCAATAAAAATATAGATAGAAACAAGATACAATTTAAAAATAAAAAAGCAGTATGAACAAAGGCAACCTAACACCCAAGAGTAGGCTGAGAAAGTCATCAAAAAGCCAGGGAGTTGACAAGGTGACAGAAGACCAACAACAGCATTGCTGTCCATGAATCTAGGGGGAGATATTTCCAAAGTCAGTGTGCACAGCACAATTTCCCGCAACCCAACATAGTGTGTCATACAAAGTGAGGCAGTTTAAGCGCACACATAATTAACCTATTTATTTATTTAATAAAAATTTTATACTGCTTTATTGTAGAAAAAACCTCAATGGTACGCACCCAACTCACCAATGGTGCAATGGTCCCCTTCCCATCCAGGGCTGCATTCACACTTTCCATCTTTGCACTGCCCATGTTCAGTGCAGTGAGAAGTACATGTGCGCTCCTCGCATGTTGGGCCTACCCAGCCTTCTTCACACTGGCAGGTTCCTCTGGCACAAATACCATGGCTGCCACAATCCAGTACGCAGAGTTCTTTGAAAACAGAAATTAGCAGACCCAGTTAATTTAAGAAAGTAATAACAATGAAAGATTAATGTTCACGTCCGCATTTTCCTGAACGTGAGGCCAGGTTTGTTCAATGGGGTGGGTGTCTTGGTTCACGAACCACAGATGCTCTTACAGGGGAGCAATAAAGTTTTATTTAAGGCCTGCAATGGTCAGGCTACAGGTTCAGAACACCAAAGGGTCAACTAGAGAACAACAACCAGGGGTCTGAGACCAGACAAAAGCTACAAAGATGTCTTGACAAATGGACATGCCCCTTCCACCTGCTGTCAAAAGAGAGGCATGTCATGCTCACTTGTGAGACCCTCCGTTTGAGACAGGTGTGCTTAGAAGCGGAATGCAGTACGGGTCAGTTCCCAGTGGTGGAGGTGGTGCTTGTTCCTTGGTGACAGGATGAAGGTTGGCCCCTTTGGTTCCACCTTTTGCTATCCCATCTCCCCTCCTGGCAGGTTGAAACCCTCCCCCCCCCCACTGCTAATGAATGCCCCTGCAACATGGATGGGGCACAACTGGGAGTAAGTGAGATATCTCCCCTTCCTTACCCTCACCCTGCAAGGAATGTCCTCCTCCTCCTGTTTTTCACCTGACAGCAATTGCCACTGCAGCCCAGAGCCAATTAGGAGATCAGGGCTCATTAAATTGGGAAAGAGATTCTCAAACATACACACATACATGATTGCACAATATACCATACATAATTCCACAATCCTTTGGACCACACTTCTGAAATAGCACCCAGCTCATTGGACCTGGGAAGCACATAGGAAAGGTTCGGGAGGGATTACTTTGAAGCAATAATAAATCCAAAGGATAAAAGCTTTATTGCCTGACAGTTTTGAATCCACTAGGAGGTTATTTTCAGAAGGGTTGCGAAGGTGAGCTTGTAAAGATCCCTGGGTCCCAGTGCAACTCTGGATTTCTCTTCGGAATCCCTAAATAGGTCTGAGCCTAGAAAATAATAACTCAAAACTAAAGCTACCAGCCAAATCCTCTTTATTCCGTCACTCAGAAAAGAAATGCATGACAATATGGGCTTCAACATTCTTGAATCTGTAGGATGAGTACAAGGCAATTTGGTTATCAGGAAACTGGCTGTTCCGATTGTCATACCAGGGAGTGCAAACATCATTATCTTCCATGATGTGAATTATTGTTCTTATGGTCCTAGCATTTGGCTGTGTTCCAGAGATGAAAAGAAGTCCCTTTTTTTCTTGCATCTACCTAGGTGTTGTTTTTTTAGTTAGTAGTAGTAGTAGTAGTAGTAGTAGTATTGGTGGGTGTGGGTTTTTTTTTAACTTCTTTACAAACGATCTCATTAGGGGACTTCCGGGTTAGCGCCTCTGGCAATGGCTGAATTCCTCTGATCGGGAGGAACTTGCTCCGTGGATTTTAGGGTCTGACCGCCACGGCGAAGGCGGAGACCCACTAAAAACCACAGGCGGGAGAAGCCTGTGGACGTGGGATTCGGCTGGCACCTTTTGTGCCTCCCCTACTCGCGGGGAAACCCGGTTTCGGGGATCCGGAGCGATGTGCAGTGAGTGGCGCGGTGCTTTGAATCGACTGCTTTTTTCATGGAGTGAAGCCGCATTGCTGTTGCCGGAGAGTGCTGACTTTTTTCCTGTGGACAATTTGATCTTGAAACAACTACCCGTGAGTAGAACGGAAAATTGGATTTTTAAACGTCTTAATTTGGCATTGAACGGGGGAGGTTTTAAACAGGAAGTCCGCCTCCCCTTTTTGTAAATAGACTAAAGCAAAGAGGTTGCAAGCTAAAGTCTTGGAAAGTCTTTTGTAAAGAATTAAATTTCCATCAGCTAAAATTGTTAAACCCCCCTTGGAAGCAGGAGAAGAGGGGGAAAATTTTAGATCGTCTAAGCCTGCAGGAGAGAGAGCGAAGAAAGATAAATTATCACCGTTTTGAACCTGGAAAAGGGCTGCCAATAAAAGTGACGTTTTGGGAAAGTTCATTGACTGTGAATAAAACCTATGTGGACAGATAGCTAAACAAGAGAAATATATTGTTTCCATTGTTTCCTTCTGCGCTCAAAAAGGAGCAAAAGTAACTGAAAATTGAAACTAATTTTGTTGCTGGATCTGCGTTTAAAAGGACTGATACAAATAGAAATTGTTTCCTCTAGAGGGAGTCTTTGAAACTGTTACAGGAGTGGATCCAGGGAATTTCCCATCTGCAGAGATAAAAGACCATGAGAATCAGGGATTGACCTTGAACGGGTAAGAATGTCGACAGAAGAAGCCTTAGATTTGGATTTGGGTCAGGAGGAGATCGGAGTTGTGGGGGCCTCCAGTTTTGGAGGGATTTTGAAACATGTCCTGAAATATCTTTTGGACTTTAATTTTGACTACGGAGAATGGGCTGACCTGTCGAGAAGGAATAAAGACATTGTTAGGTTGGAGCTTCCCCGAGATCTACTCCTCAGCGCCAAAGGAAGGAAATTAAGAACAAGATCAGCAGAAGATAAAGTAAAGCGTATGTATAAATATGAAGAAGATCCGCAGAAGGGACATGGAAAAGAGTTAAGAGCCTCGGACAGAAGATCACCAGGTTGATGGACCATATGGAATTGACAGAAAGGACTGGCAGAATCCGAGACCAGGGAGAAGAGACGGTGGAAGAAGATTGGAAAAAAAGTTTAAAAGTTATTTATAGAAATATTGTAAAATTAATGAGTGTTAGAAAAATGTTGGAATGAAATTACATGGCTTTAGTAGAAATGATATAAGGAGTTAAGTACAAATAAGTTTTATGGTATTAATGGTAAGATAAGGTTAAAATAAATTAAGATAAGAATGGATTTGCTGAAATAATTAATAACTAGAATACAAAAAAGGGAGGTGTGAGGAGGTCGATGAAACAAGTAAATGAAAGACAAAGAAATGGAAAATTGGATGTGTTTTTAACTGTTTATGCTTTTATTTTTGTTTTGGATGTATTTTTTGTGTGTATTGTAATGTATTGATTTGTTTTGCTTATTTTTTCTTCTTTCTTCTTCTTTCTGTAATCTTTAAACTTTTAATAAATATCATTAAAAATAAACAAAAACCGATCTCATTAGGAATGAGTAGTGAGGTGGCCAAGACTGTTGGGGATGCTAAATTGTTCATGGACGTTAAAATAAAATGGGTTGTGAAGAGCTCCAGAAAGGATGTTTCCAAACTGAGTGAATGGGTGCTAAAATGGGAAATGCAGTTCAATGTAAACAAATGTAATCGACGCATGTTGAGACAAAAATTATATCTTAATCTCACATATACACTTAGGGGGTCTGAACCAGAGGTGATGGGCCAGGAATGAGACCTTGGGGCCATAGCAGATAGTTCAATGAAGATGTGTGGTAGTTGTGGAAAAGGCAAATTCTATTTCAGTGATCATTAGGGGGGTGAGGAACTGAAAATAAAACTGCTATTATAATGCTGTTATACAAATCTAAGGTGTGACTTCATTTGGAATACTGTGTGCAGTTTTTGTCACCTCAACTCAAAAAGGATATTGTAGAGTTGGAAAAGGTTCATAAAAGGGCAACCAAGATGATCAGGGGGGTGGAGTGACTGCACCATGAAGAATGGTTGCAATGCATGGGACTTTCTAGATTAGAAAAAAAAGGCGAGTAAAAGGTTAAATGACAAAATTTTATAAAATTATGCATGGTCGGGATACAGAAAAGTTTTTCCTCCCACTTTCATAAAACTAGAAGTCATGGGCATCAAATCAAGCTGAATGTTGAAAGATGCAGGACAGATAAAATGAAGTACTTCAATAATAATTAAATTTTATTATTTGCTTTTTTTGCCAACCGAAAGCAATTTACAATATTTTAAGCAAACACACACACACCCAGCATAAAAAAAAATCTAAAAGACAATTCTATTTGTAAACATTAGATTAAAACATGCCACCCATGCAAAAATGCCCAAGGGCTAGCTAACCAAAAAGTACTGTTTTTGCCTGGCATCTCAAGATATATAACAATGGTGCCAGGCGAGTCTCCCTGGGGAGGGCATTCCACAAGCGGGGAGCCACCACTGAAAAAGCCTGTTTTCATGTTGCCACCCTCATGACCACCCACAGAGGGAACATATGAAAATGGGCCTCCATTTGTAGCCTTATGAGGCTTTGCCCTCGGGTGGGAAAAAGTATTGCACCCGGAAGAGGGAGATGGGAGTCAACAGACACTCAAGGAATAGTTTAGGAGAAAAAGCTTTATTTCTACCATCCATTAACTGGTAGAAGGAGCAAGTGTGATATTCACAAAACAAGCACGGGTTCACAGTCATTTGCACAGAGCATATATTCCCCTTCCAGTTCCCTCCCCTTTCTCCTCCTCTTCAGGAGTCCTGCCCCATGTGTTTCCTGAGCATGAACAGAAAGCTCCTGTCTTGGGACTCTTTTGGACTGTTCCCAGGAAAGGGGGTGAGAAGCCAAGGGTGTGTGTGTTGAGGAGCCTTGCAGTTCAGCATGTTCAAAGATGTGTTACAACCGAATGAGATAAGATTCATTTCTCAGTCTTGCTTTGAACAGAGCCTATTCATTAGCTTTTTGAAGCCTTCTCGTACTGATAAAAGTAACGGTTTGCCTATGCACAGCATCTTGTGAGAAAAGCAGAGGAAAACTTTAGCTGTGGATTTTTAGAAGACAAGAAATGAATTTTGGACAGTTTTGAGGCCTGGTTGGGGGGGATGTGACTTCGGGCCTAGGTGGGGTTGAGGAGATTTCACCCCTCCCATATCCAAGAATCTCCTGACGAGTCTGCTGATTCTCCAGAGAGGAGGAGCAGTGTTCTGCTTTCTACTTATTCAGCTCCAGCACCAAGTCAGTCAGCCAGTCAGTCAGTGTGTCGGAGAGAGAGAGAGACTGAGTGTTAGAGATCGTGTGTAGAGATAAGGTTGCTGCTAAGAGCAGCTGCAGACACTCAGTGTAGTATTCATTTATGCTTAGACCTATTTAGCTCTGTATATAGTTTTGTATCATAGTTGTAGTTATAGAATAAAAGAAGATATTCTACAGAGCTGCTCTCCGAGTCGTGTATACACTGCCAGACTCTGCTATACTCTGCTGTGCGACGACTGTATTGTGGAAGTGAATCCGGTGCTCACAACTCTAAGCTGTGAGTCCACAGCACTTTGACCTGGTGGTCTCTGGAAGTGCTACCCAGCTCGCCTAGCCCAGTCGGGGTTGAAGTGCATGAGTCCAGTTGGTGACACTGGCTCAAGGCTGATGCTGACAGGGGTCACCTGTCCTCACCTCCTTCACATTTACGATGGCAGGGTCCAGTTGGGTTCATATGGTAAGAGGTGGTCCTAAAGGTAGTTTAATTGATTAATAGAACATAAATCAATGTATTAAATCCTATGCACTTGTTTGAGAGTAAGCCTGATTGAACTCTATGGAACTTACTTTTCAGCAGGCATGCACAGGACCACACTACTATAAGTACAGTGGTACCTCAGGTTAAGTACTTAATTCGTTCCGGAGGTCTGTACTTAACCTGAAACTGTTCTTAACCTGAAGCACCACTTTAGCTAATGGGGCCTCCTGCTGCCGCCGCGCTGCCGGAGCACGATTTCTGTTCTCATCCTGAAGCAAAGTTCTTAACCTGAAGGACTATTTCTGGGTTAGCGGAGTCTGTAACCTGAAGCGTATGTAACCCGAGGTACCACTGTATTATTTATTAAAATTCTATACCACTCTTCAGCCAAGGATCACAGGGCAATTTGCAATATAAAATCTATCCTACTGACTTAAAAGGCTGTTGCATAGTATTTCCTGTGGCAAAGTCTCACTGAGGATCCAGAGGGCAGTACACCAAGACAGAAGGAGCAATACAACTGCTGTCTCTAACCAAGGGCCAGAGGGAAAACAGAAACCCTTGACAGCCCATAACTTTGATTTCCCTGTTGTTGTTGAGCAGCTGCATCAGGGACAAATATAAAAATAGCTACCATCGACCTCATCACACCCCACCTTTCACTTCTCACGGGAAGAAGTCTCTGACATACCACTATTATATGTGGATAATTTGCATTATTTCCCCTATATAAAAAAGGAGGTGAGAAGATCCAAGTAATTTTAGCTCAATTAATTTCTTGGATGTTGAATCTAATCATATTCCATAAATTTATTAAACAAATTAGAAGACTGAGTTTTCAAAGGTCTCAGAAATTACGTATGCCATATTTTGTAGATTAAAAGGCAGCCTTAAATTCAAATTATGGCTGAACTGAGCCCCCATCTGCAGTATACATTTAAAGCAACATCATACAATTTTAATAGTCCCAAATAATTATGGGAAGTGTAGTTAGTAAATGGTAATTGAGAGCTGTAAGGAGACCCCTATTCCTCTCACATAGTTAAAATTTCCAGAGTTCCGTGGGAAGAGGGGTTGACTGTTGAACTGCTCTGAGAACCGGAGTTTTGTGAGGGGCGCAGGGGGCTCCTAACAACCCTCAGCAAACTTAACAAACTACAGTTCCCAGGATTCTTTGGGGGATGCCATGGCTGTTTAATGTGGTATGATACTTATTTAAATGTGCAATGCAGGTGGGTCTCACACTACAAAGCCTTCAGAAGTAATTCTGCAGTGGCCAGAAGATCAAGATCTCTGAGAATAAATTTAGACTTATATTTTAAAATGTATTTATTTGGAGGAAAATATAGACTTCTTAATCAAAAGCACCTGTCTCAAGTGGGATATACGATGCTCAATAAAATACAGATAAAATAAAGAAAAACTATTTTAAAAGTATGCCTAAAATAATCTTAGATATGCAGGTATAACATGGCATGGTATGAGGAAGATAATCTGACATAAAACAGAAGACATGTCTTGCTGCAGCATCAGGCCAAAGACTTATCTAGTCCAGCAATCTTTTTTGACAAATGCTGAAGATGTAACTCTTTACCCTGACTGTTGACACTTCTGGTGTATATTTTTAGGGCTCATCTTATTTTTGGTTATTCTAAGTTGTTTTAAACTATCTAATGTTGTGTTTTAATGGTTGTAACCCACCCTAGAACCTTACAGTGAAGAGCAGGTAATAAATTGCAATAATACGAAGGAGGAGGAGGGAGATTTGGTGTGAGTAAGCAAGCTTTGAGTTGAAGGGTGATTGACTGAAATGTGGAGATTGCTTCTACTCAGTGGAGGATTCCCACACCATGTAGAACCTGATTTCCCAAGGTTCTGCATCATATAAAGAGCTTCCATGAGTACAGAATCCCACTGCTTCAGAATGTTGCTCTTGAAATCATAGAAAGCGATGAGGATGCAGCTAGCAAACTCATATTGCTTCTTCACAATGACTGTGCTGTATTTCTGAATTTGGACAATGCCTGTATAGGGTTTTTGTATGCAAATAGTATTACAATGAAATTACAAGAAATTCATTGTTTCTGTCCTAGGTTGCAAATTATATGACTGCTGTAGTGTTACTCCATAGGTCATAGGATTACATGAAGCTGCCATATGCCAAGGCAGATTATTGTCTACACTGACTGGCAGCAGTTCTCCAGGGTTTCAGACAGGAGTCTGTTCCTGCTGTCCCTGGAGATGCCGAGGATTGACCCAGTGACCTTATGCAGAACCAGGGAACCAGGCAGAGGGCCTTCTCGGTAGTGGCACCCGCCCTGTGGAACGCCCTCCCACCAGATGTCAAAGAGAAAAACAACTACCAGACTTTTAGAAGACATCTGAAGGTAGCCCTGCTTAGGGAAGCTTTTAATGTTTAATAGGTTTTTGTATTTTAATATTCTGTTGGAAGCTGCCCAGAGTGGCTGGGGAAACCTAGCCAGATGGGCGGGGTATAAATAAATTATTAATAATAATATTATTGTTGTTGTTGTTATGCATGCAAAGCATACGTTGTACCCCTAAGCTATGGCCCTTCCCCTAAAAAGGGATTGTGAAGTCCGCCAGTTAGCTCACCCTCAATCTTTGCAAACTCAAAAGTCCCCTGCACACAGGTGGTATGCAAATACTCCTGAGCACATGCACCCATGTGCTGCATAAATAGAAAGAATGGAGCACACATATAGGAAGTGTCATATATCCATGTATGTGGGCTTATTCCAACGTGGGGACCTTGAGTACATGGAAGTCAAGGGCAGGACCAGCAGCAGGCATGACTCTGGCCTACCATTCACACATTGATTTCTACATGGGTGACCGTGAGAAGATGGTGCAAACAGGAAAGTTATTGCCTTGCCTCAAAGGACCGATGCCTCGTGAATTATTGACTGTGAAAGCCTGTGAGAAACATTTTATATTTGCACACTATATTTTGGGGCTTCAAAGCAAGTGTAGCTGCAATAGACAGATATGGATAGAGAGAGTTATTTAGTTCTCAAGCTGCACTCCAGTCTCAAAGTCATGAGCCCAAGAAAGATAATGAAGCTAAGACAGGAACATAGAGGGGGTGTGAAATGCGACGTCTTTTTGCACCAGTCCTAATCTCCCAAGAGTGGCAAGAAAAAATGAACCTGAAATAATGAAAGGAGTGGCTTCAAGCTTTTAAAATGCCCAAGACTGGCCTTTCCCAAGCTATGTTTCCTGCAAAAAGAGACTTAATTTGGAATGGAGATCACGGTTGCAATTTGAAAGATAAAAGGCAATATAAAAGGGGGCGGAGAAATAGCCTAGGTCTGCAGAGAATCATCAGTCTGTTTCTTAGCTCCCTTAATGCTACAGGTCTAGTCAGTGATCCTGGAACTGAAATTATTTTGCCTCTGGCAAGTCTAATGGGTCACTATATACAATTTCTGCCTGTGTCATTAGCATGACAGGAAGATTTAATTGATTGAATGATAGATTAATTCCTTAAAGCTTTAAATTGATTAATTAATTGAGGCAATTTGAATTGATTAGGGCTCTGAATAAAGGGCAAACTTGTTTATTTCTTGAGACTATTTTGGTCTTTGTGTTTCACTTAACAGTGAATAAGACAGGATATATTAAAGATAGCCTTTGCTTCTAAAAGTGGTACCGTTTGTTGATTAAACTGTCAGTGATAGTGACTGAAAGGTGCTATTGAAGTTTTGGTAATTCACATATTTATTTCAATTTAATTGATCAAACTGAAGATGGTGATTCAACTGAAGCTTTAGTTGATGGGTCAGTGGGCACAGCTCATCTATTGATTAAAACTCAAACTCCTTAAATGCTATAAACACACTATGTAAATAAAATATGTCCAAGAAAGCTTCTTTGTGCAATTCAAGTTCATTTCCAATACTTCTTTTTTTAAAAAAAGTTACACTGCACTTAACCTGACAGACAATTTTCACGACACTTCTGTAAGTGCAATCTAAAATAATGAAGTCTGTTTTGATTTAAAATGTCAGTTTTGAGGGCTGGTAGAAGAAGATTCCCCGCCTTGTCAGCAACAGATGATTGTTTATTAACTGAATAATAGTTGTACGGGCAAAATAGCAATTTCATGTACAAACAATATTATTTTTTAAATGTTTGAACAAAACCCGTTATCATAAGCAATTTTTTTTAAGCACAGACGACACAACTATAATAAATATATAAATGAAGGCATGATATAAAAGGCGCTGACAGCTATGTAATTTTATACCAGGCTTCTTTCTGTTTTTAGGTGTCATAAATAGCAATACTTCTTTCCTTAGTGCTCTCTATTTATCTCTGTAGAAAATGTATTAATGTAACAGACTGTAATCAAACAACAGAAGTGTGTCATAGCACAAACCACCACCCTTAGGGGTCTGGACTATACAAACGAAAAGCAGGTATACAGACAAGACTTGACATTCTCAGTAAATTCTAAATAAATATATTCGTGACTCTATCAGCATGGCACACTGTTGTTGTAACATCAACATTTTTGAGATTTGGCACTTATATTTTGTTGCCTGGGAAAAAGCACCTTTATTAAGAAGTAGATTTCTATGGTTGTTAGGGAGGCTGTCCAATGCATTTTGGCACCTGAGGGGAACTCCAAAATGGTTCCTCCCCCACCACTAGGGGAAAAGGGGTGAGGAAATATCTACATCACGAACAAGAAGGGAAGAAAGATTGATATCAGGATCTGCTGTCCTGGTGGCTCCTGCCACCTGAGGCAGCCACCTCACCTTGCCTCATATGTGGGCTGGCCTGGGAACTGTGATGCTCAGTTTGTATGTTCTGCCATCTCCCTTGATGTGCTGATATAATGTAGTGCTTTGACATGCAAAAATGTAAAAGTTACAGGGTGCTAGAGTCAGCAGTGGGGCAGTCTCTGGGACCCTAGCATTTGCCTGACCATGACACTAGGCCTGTTTCAAAGAATAATGATCTTATCTCTTGCTGAATAATAATTGTACTCTTGTCTTTTCACAATATGTCTGTGCTGTATCCTTAGGGAAATTTACTTCATTTTATATCTTTAAAAATTCATTATAAATTACGGTATATTTTCAAAGAAGGGGGGGGGGGAGAGAGAATCTTCTCGAAGTTGATTTCTGTTCCAACATGTTTGTACAAGAAGTACACAGTTAAGTCATGCTGTTCCAGAATTATTTCACAAACATTCTGAATTCTGGAAGACAATAAATTCTATATCAATAGGGCAAAAACTGACTTTGAATAATTTTTGGTTCGGTATCCACCCCTCCCCCCCAGAAGATAAATAAGTTGATCATCCATACATTCATTTAAGGAGCCTTGAAATTCACTTTGGATTATTATTTTAAATACTTAAGTCACCAAAAGACCATTTTTCTCATTAAGCGTGTTCTCTTTCATGGAGAGCACGTGTTGCAGTGGGGTCTGACAGGCCCCCCCTCTGTTGCTGGGTGGGATCGTTTAGATGGCCATTGGCAGTGATTGGGCTGTTTGGGTTACTGGGGAAATTTTGATGTTGCCAATTTGTGGGATGGACCAAGGGTTTTATATACTGAGCACGCAGCATTGAGCGTTCTCTTTTGCTGCATGCACCGGATCACCCGCCTACCCTCCCTAATTTAGGGCTCTTGCGTTTGACCTTGCTATGCCTGTCATGGGGTTGTCTGCTTTTGGGGCAGGGGCCTGGTAGGAATTTTGTCCGTTTGGCTGATTGGCTGTTGCCATTTGGTTTTTGCCTACTGCGTAGCAAATCGTTACAACTTGTAAGGTTGCAGTTAGGCATTGGTTTATGGTTTGGTTGGTTGAGGGACATGGATTGGCTGTGCCTGCCCCTCCAAAGCTGCTTCTGCAAGGGAATTCCATTAAAGGAATCCAGGGGCTCACCATGCTTTCGTCCAAATCCCTGGCAAGGGGCTAGGGCCACGCAAGGAGTCCCTGGGAGCATGCCGGGAGAGGCGAAGGTCTGGTGCCCAGCTCCATTTTCCCCCCAATATTGTTTTCCCTTTCTGGCTTTTGCTGGAATCCGGAAGTCAGTTCTGTCCCTGGGCGGGGCAGATTGTCGTAACCAACGCCTAAGCAACCACTCACATTTATGTATTTTAATAAAGTTGTGACCAAAATTATGCCAAAAACCTTAAACAAAAATTGTGAATTGTGATTTATTTTGGGGGTGGCTTGGGGGTTAACTAAGTTTCTACATTTACAATATATAAAACTAAAGCCAAAGCAAAACACTTCATCATTCTGATTGATATAATTCCCACACTGAAGGAGGATACATGAACCAAAATATGTGTTAAGGTACAGATCTTCATTTTATGTATGAAGAAAATCATAAAATTATCTACACAGGCATTTTATAAATGTTCACGTTCAAATACAAAACCGTGGGCCACAACTCTACATTTTAAAACAGTATCTTCATATTTTTTTTGTATCTTTTGAACAGATTATTTTGAATGAAGATCAGCAATTTATAAAGCCCAATCTTCTCCAAACATCAGTCATTAGCAATTTTTCTAGCCAATGTCAATTACTGAACAAAGGCTAGATAAACAGAATAATTCATCCAGGAGGCTTGCCTAGCACCATCATTATACACCTTCAGGCACCAGACAAAAACGTTCGTAACTAGGCCTTTGGCCTTTAATTATCTGAGGCCTTTTAGAAGTGGGTGGGATTTTTTAATGTATTTCTCGTTCTTCCTGGTTTTAATGCATCTATGTAGGGTTACTGCCTGTTTGTTTGTAAATCACTTTGGGTTACCCTGTGCAAGCGGCTGACAAATTTAATATATAAAAATAAAATAAAAAGTTAAAATAAATTTTCAGAAATGAAAATGATCAAAACTTAAAATGTAAAGTTCCCTGTGCCATTTGAAGTTAACAGTCCCCTTGGCAGTCAACAAGGTTTTGTGTCAAAAAGCGTCAACAACTTTCTCAAAGCTACCATGTATGTGGGTAACAAGCTTCATTGGCCAGCAACAATTTAATTTTAAAATTGTCTGACTGTACTTCTAGAATATTCTGAAAAGAGGAAAGGAATCCACCCCTAGGGGTGTTAATATAGGTCAATACAGAATATAGTGCATGATATCTTCAGCCCAGCCTATCTGCATACAGACAGACAATCTGTAGAGGCAGGCCTTAAATTACTGGTCAGATATTCTGAGGGCATACTTGGAAATCTAATCTAGGTAAATATGAGGGTGGGAGAGAGAGTTAATTCTCCCAGTGTGCTTAAATGATGTAGCCTGGGGAAATCACACCGATCTAGGCATAATAATATCTCAATAAAATATATTTCCAAATTAATTGCATTTTCAGGGTGATTTAAATAACAGACTTTCCTGCTTGTCCCACAGGAAACCACTAGCAGTCTCCCATGTGGCTACTTGTTACCCTACAAACATCTCAAGTAAAAAGTTGAGTTTGTTTGGATTTAAATACGCCTTAGACCTTATTCCTACACTGTGCCTAATTGCCTTATCACTTCATTTGGTTTAGAAAGTTTGTTGAGACTGTCTTTAAAAAAAAATGTTCTGAAAGTTAAAGGACTGGATGATTGCTAGGGTGGGGCTGAAGAGATCCATTTGGTGGTAATGGTGAAGTTTAACTGGTTTTTAATTGGTTTGCTTGCCTTCCTCCCCTCTCATGGTGCAGGCCCTTACAGTGCCATCACAGTGCACAATTGTGGAAAACAAAAATGCTGCCTCTCAGCTACGTGGTATTGATCAGAACACTGTTGCAACCTGCCCCAGTTGCCAGCTAAACTAGCCAAGGTTTCACCTGCACAGGAGGGGCTACACTGATGTAGACAGGGTTGCCATATGTACACTTTTTCCAGGACATGCTCTCTTTTTCATGGGTATGTAAAATGAGAGTTGTCATAGTTAAAAGGTAAAGGGACCCTTGACCATTATGTCCAGCCGTGACCAACTCTGGGGTTGTGTGCTCATCTTGCTCTATAGGCCGAGGGAGCCGGTGTTTGTCTGCATACAGCTTCCGGGTCATGTGGCCAGCATGACTAAGCCGCTTCACACGGAGCAGCACACGGAAACGCCATTTACCTTCCCGCCGGAGCGGTACCTATTTATCTACTTGCACTTTGATGTGCTTTCGAACTGCTAGGTTGGCAGGAGCAGGGACCGAGCAACGGGTGCTCACCCCGTCGTCTAGAAGTCGGCAAATGTGTCCTCTTTTTTGTTCTTTGAAATATGGCAACCCTAATGCTGTAGGAGGTGGTTCACTTGTGGATGGCCTCACCCAATATTGCTATGTGCCAACATATGAATACCCTAGAGGGGGGAGATGGGACAATTTAGAGTGCCATAGGACTGGTCCAAGACACTTTGGCACCTGAGGTGAACCGCAAAATGGCGTCTTGCCACCAGGGAAGAAGGAGTGAGTGAAGATCTACATCGGGAACAAGGGGAGGGGGATCAAATCAACCTTATCTGATGGTTGAAATGGGAGTCAAAGGTCATCATGGGGGTGAAAGTTGCCTGCTCTGAATCATAATGGATGGGTGGATGGAGAGCCCAGGATATCCCACCGGGCAGTCCCCACCTTTTCCTTCTGGTGGAAGGAGACCAGCAGTGTCTCCTATTCACCAAGAGACCACTGTGGAGGTGACAATGGGGTTCAGGTGGGCTGCTGAGGAGGTAGCAGATCCAACCTCCCAGTAACATGCTGCCATTGCAGCAGGCAATGCAATCCTTGTAGGCCAGATCTACTGCCCCTGTGAATCCCGCTGCCCAAGGCAGTTCCCTCACTTTGCGTCATGGGTGGGCCAGCCCTGAAGTGCATACTTTTGCATGCTGCTCTCCACATGTAGAGAGAAGAAGAACTGTGCCTTTGATTTTTTAGAAGTTTAGAAAGGGAAAAACCATCAGTGGATAAACCACTGTAAGTTTGGCCACATATTTTCTTTGTATTGGTTGAGTAAAAATAATGCTGCGTTTCAGGGTGAAAGGTAAGATGCATTACTTGGTTTTGGAACACTCAGTTTGCTATTACACTGTTCAGTCAATGTCGCCATTGTGGAACAACAACATCAAGTTCTCAAAAAAAAGGGCATTGAATAAAGCCTATAATCCAGCATAGTTATCACAGACCGCCCCACCGCCCACCGCTTTAGAAATCAATATAAAGTGCAGACAAGTTGATTAGAGAGGTGCGGAAGTTTACAGGCAAAAGTACAACTCAAATCAGCAAGGAAACGGGCTTCAAAAACTTTTTTAAAACGCAGTTTGCTTGCATATAGATAATTAGTTTTAGGTTTTACTCTCATGACTTCCTTAATGAAATCAAAAGCAGCAGAGAAGAGTCTTTTCCAATTAAAAGCAGTCAATATTATAATTATTTCACATTCTTATTTCCTATTCTAGGGGAAGGGAACATTCTTCAAGCCAGCAGATGCTCTATAGGATGGAGGACTCTCGGGGATTAACTAAATATAATGAAAGGTGTGGCATGCAATGGTGACAGCCGTTTCATAAGTTAAAATGGTAACACTCTGCCACTTTCATAGCAAACACATCTTCTGCAGAATGTCCAACAGCCAATGTCTGTAACTGATCAAAGCACCAGGTGATTTTTTGAAAAAGAAGAAGCTCCTCTTTTTCAAAGGGAGTGTGGTAGTCCAAACAGCATTTGAAAATTGAATTTGGAAATAGTGCCCCATCCCTAGTTGTGAGGATAAAAAGCAGCTCTAGTTTGCTTGGGAAACCATCTACATTATCCCCATTCTATCATGTTCTGCACCTTCTCTTGTCTTCTGTTTTCTCCTGGAAATATTTGCTTCCTCTAGCTTGAAGATACGGTTAAGTCTTTTCTCACAAAGCACATTGAGTTTTAGTTCATATCGTATTCTGCAGCACCCCAAACTTTAGTGGAGACAAAATTTGACACACACACACCCCCCCTCCACACACCAAGCCTATATTCTTTTCTGAAACCAAGTCAAATCATTAGAAGGATATTTTCTCTACTTACCTGTTGAGCAGTCAGAACCTGTCCACTTTGGGTCACAGTTGCATACTCCAGTATCCAAAAGAAAACTGCCATGGCCTGAACACTGTTCTTGGCAGATAGGGAGTGATGTTTCACAGCTGACTCCTCCCCAACCCATGGAACAGTGACATTCCCCTTGAACACAGACTCCATGGCCAGAACACATAGGATCTAAACAGTCCTCTGAGGAGTAAAGGAAGGAGATAACAGCATTCAACACCGAAAGCAGAAAACTGCTAAGAACATAAATCAGTGTAAACATTTTTTAAAACTGAGGGCCACATTTCTTACTGGAAAACCTTCCAGGGGCCACACAACAGTGGTAGGTGGGGTCAGAGGAAAAGGTGGGTGGAGCAACAGAGGTAAATTTACCCCTGAAAAGCAGTTTTTGCATACTCTCACATACCCCTCCTAGCCTCTATACAGTGAACCAAGAGGCATTATCAGAGTTTAAGGACACATTCCAGCCAGGCAAAAACTCAAGAGAGTGCAAAACAGGCCCAGTGAGGGATGAGGCCAGGGGAGAAGGAATGTGGCTAGGCAAAGGGTGTGTTGTGGGAAGATTGCTAAGGGCCAGATAGAGAATCTTAGAGGACCACATTTGGCCCCTGGGCCTGAGGCTCCTTGCTTCTGACATGTATAAACAAAAGGTGTGTTTTAGGGCAGAATTCACATGTTATTTCTCTTAATGGGATTAGCTTTATTAGGTGAAGGGCCAATTCACACTTTACATCAACCCATGCTTATTGTGCTGTCTTGACTATGAGAAGTCCAAACAGCACAACGGATGCCTGCAGACAACTTAGTCAAGTAGCAAGTTAGCAGGCAGGGTTAGAGTGTAATTCCAGCATCAAGGATAGTTCCAAACAACTGACACCACAAAACTTAACTTGTGCCTTTTACCTTAAAGTCAGTTTACCCTTTCCCAATGCTTTTCTCCCTTCCTGAAGAGTGGAGAGCCTTAAGGGGATCATTTTCTGGCCTAGAGTCTTCCACTGCACTGCTTATCCGTCAGTTCTTGTCGTATGTACAGTGGTACCTTGGGTTAAGAACTTAATTTGTTCCGGAGGTCTGTTCTTAACCCGAAACTGTTGTTAACCTGAAGCACCACTTTAGCTAATGGGACCTCCTGCTGCCGCCGGGCTGCCGGAGAACGATTTCTGTTCTCATCCTGAAGCAAAGTTCTTAACCCGAGGTACTATTTCTGGGTTAGCGGAGTCTGTAACCTGAAGCATATGTAACCCGAGGTACCACTGTACTGCCAAGATTGCAGAGCAGCCATTGGGAAGCTTGAGGCTTTAAGCATAGAGAGAGCCATGCCCCACAGGAAATGTTACTTGGGGCTCCTGGCACCTCTACTACTTGTGCTGCTAAGTCCTATTGATCTAGTTGGGTCTTCAGGTTGGTGCCACAACAGACCTGCAGCAGCTATAGATCAGATCCCAAATTATGATGTGAGCTTCCAAATGCAGTTAAGAGCTGCTCATCTGCTATCATTTCCTATCCATTGAGAATTCTTGTTTCGGTGGTGCACAGACCTCTGGAACAATGGTCATAATTATGTGTCAGGGCCATACAGAGTCAATTTGGAGGGCCAGGGGTCAGCTCAGGTAGAAGTCAAGGCCCAGAAAAGCATTTTGAGCCTAGAAGGATAAGAAGCTAATGTGTAGTCAGGGTCAGGAGCATTCAATGGGGAAGGAAGTGAGGCAAGGTATAGGTGGTTAGGGAAAGATCATAGCAGGGGCATCTTAAGCATATCCGATGCCGTGATGCAAAGATTCCCCCCTCCCATTTCCCAGAGTTGTCAACCTTTTTTAAGGGGGGGAACCCCAAAGTTGTTGACCTATTTTAAGAAAGATTCCCCAGAGTTGTTGACCTTTTTAAAGTTTAGTTTAGTTGGTTTGTTGACCATTATTTTCCATATAAATAAACGCTAGCGGAGAGTTCTAGGAGAGAAAGAAGCAGAAGAGATGAATTCATTTCTGCAAACTGAGGTTTGAACAGGACATTTAAAGCAGAAGAACGCTCTTTTGCAGAGGTGAGGGGCTAGGAGGCAGAATCGGAAGAGGAAGAAGCTTCAGCTGTCAAACAAAATCTCCAGTGGATCTGTGTTGGGAGGCAAGCTTTGCCTCCCTCCTCCAGGTCATTTTCACCCAACACATTATCAAATTCACCTCTGCAAAAAAGTGTTCTTCTGCTTTAAATGTCCCATTCAAACCTCAGTTTGCAGAAATTTATCTCTTCTGCTTCTTTCTCTCCTAGATCTCTCTGCTAGTGGGAAGGTGGGGTGGGGTGGGGGAGAGAAGGCTGAAAGATTCTCCAGATCCAAAGGCGATCAGCTAGGATCACAAACTCTGTTCTCTCCCCCCTCTCTTCCTCTCCAAGAGACAGTCGGTTCTATGCATTCATATTATTAATGATTTTTATTCTTTCTAAAAACCAGCCATCCAGCATAGCCACCCCAAATATTCCCAGTAAAAAAACAGAATATCGCCTTTGACGGACTTTGAGCTGGTGTAGAAAGGCGATACTTGGGTAGGGGGCTGGGTGTTTGGTGGAGAAGAGGCGGATCCTCTGCGTGTCTTACTCGAAGAAAGCCCCCCAGGACTCCAGGGAGGCTCACTCTCAGGCAGGCATGCAGAGGCGTTGCAGCCCTGGACAGTCTCCCTAAATAAAGACCTACCATTAAAATGTGATTACCTCCTTGGCGGTGCCCCGTTATTTTATTTTTATTTCTGAGAAGGGAGGCAGCTCCTGGGCGTCCCCATCTTCACAAGCTCCCTCTTCCGTGTTCCCTTTGTGTGTGCCTGGGCTCGCCTGCCGGGGCTGCCAATTGGTGTGGCCGTGCCTGGGCCCGCCTACCGGCGTCGGCTCCACTAATGAAATGCAGAACCTGGTGCCCTCCACAGCTTGGCACCCTGGCTCACCACGCCACTACGCCGAATGGTAAAGATGGCCCTGGATCATAGTTCAATAGCAGAACATGCCCCTAGACCTATTTGTCTGAACTTTGGCAGCTTTCTTACTCTGGGTGCCTCTGCCATTTCCTGGTTTTTAAATTGATTTCCCAGAAAAAGAAAACAGTGGTTGGGATATGATTTTTACTTTCTTAACCTCAGTTTGCCCTTGTGGGAGAATCACTGAATCCGTCTTCCTGAAATTCAGCAGGTGTTATCCACTCTAGAAGGGCAACTTTTCATGATAATTTAATCCACTTGTGTGAAAAGGGGGGGGGGGAGTTATAGCTTTTCAAAATAGATTCCCTATTGTGATCAATAGAGGCAAAAAAAGAGCTTCAGATTTAACAGATCAAATTTGGAACCAAATAATAAATTGAACTAGAATGACACACAGCAGATCTGAAACTTATCAGGCTGCTTCCAAATGCTAGATACACAACAAATCTTGTGATTGTGCACATCCTGGTATCCACCAACTTAAGGACATGACTGCCGTATGCACAAAATCAGTATCTATCAATTCACACTTCCAACAACTGAGTTTACTTTGTAGATTCCATTCAGCTTTTGAGGGGCCATATACCATCTGCACATCAGTTTATATTGAGCTTCCTTTAGGGTTAAGGCATAAAGAGAATTTATCAGCCATTTCTAATATCCTTCTCCAAGCTTCTGTTGTTAAGACATGTCCAATTGATCTATGTCAGTACCACTACTGTAATCTCTCTGTAACAGAGAAATAGGCTTTGACATTACAAATAAGGTTCTGCCATTCCTCTGAAAGATAAAGTATTATTGGTGGAGGTGGTAGAGGAAACAGGATTTTTTTGTGGGCATTGGATTTGCAGAGTGATGTGTTCTTAACTTTAAACTGTTGGCACTGCCTTTTGCTTAGTTGGACCAATGGACTACACAGTATTGCTTGCAATGGCTGGCAGTGGCTTTCCAGGATTCCAGATGAGGGTACTCACAACCCCACTTAGACATGCTTGGGATTGAACCTGGGACCTTCTGCATGCCAAGCATGAGTGGTCTACCTCTCAGCTACAGCTCCATTGAAAAGAAAGCCAGTAAGAGAAAGAAGAGGCACAAACCTTCTTCACATATCTCTCCTTTATATCCTGGGTCACAAATGCAGATTCCCATGATACACTTTCCATGGCCAAAGCAAGTGGGGTCAATGCACTGCTCTTCTGGAACGTCGCACTCAGGGCCTTTCCACCCATTGCGACACAAGCAGTGGCCCTTTTCGTATTCTCCATTTCCACTACATAACACTGGGCAGGAGTCTGTAGAGGAGAAACATATTTGAGTGTTAATGATCTATATAGGATTTGGTGCCGCAATAAAAGTGGTGGCACATTTACAAAGCTAAGCAGGGTCCAGTATGGTTTCAAATTGGATGAGGAACTGCATGTTGAGATTCCTGCACTACAAGGGGTTAGACTGGTGAACCCCTTCCAATTCTACAATTCTATTAGCCTATGATTCTCCCCTCACCCCACACTTTGTGGCGCCAACACTTGGTCTTCTTGAGCAGCAGCAGGAGCCCCAAGAGGGTTCACCTCAGTTGGTGGCCCTGCTCCTTACTCCTATGGCAGGCTGATAGGTCTGAGAGCCACCTGCCGCTGAAAATTGCCCTCAATGTTCCGGAACAACACTATTTGGAGCTGAGAGCCCATCTTGTTGAAGGCCCCCTCAAACCTTTTATCATCTGTTTTTCCTCTCAAATTTACTATCCATTTAGCGTACCTGCTTCAGCTTTTCACATTCTATTTCCTACCCAATCTTTTCATTTTATTCTCATTTCTGTTATTCCATAAACTGGAATAATTTTTCTCTCTGTTAACAGTCTGGTCATGATGTGTCTGTATCAGATACTTAGCTTGGCTTTGGGGGATGCTGCTTGGATTTATTATTTGGAGGTACCCTTTGCATGTGAAAGATCAGCCCACCATTTTTGGTATGCAGTCACTACTGTGTCAATTACAGATAGGTAGCCGTGTTGGTCTGCCATAGTCAAAACAAAAAAATTCCTTCCAGTAGCACCTTAAAGACCAACTAAGTCAGTTCTTGGTATGAGCTTTCGTGTGCATGCACACTTCTTCAGATCATTCAGAGCTTTCGTGCATGCACACGAAAGCTCATACCAAGAACTGACTTAGTTGGTCTTTAAGGTGCTACTGGAAGGAATTTTTTTGTTTTGACTATGGCAGACCAACACGGCTACCTTCTGAAGAAGTGTGCATGCACACGAAAGCTCATACCAAGAACTGACTTAGTTGGTCTTTAAGGTGCTACTGGAAGGAATTACTGTGTCAATGTATGTTTGATAAACATCTGATGCTGATGAGTGGAAGTTGAAGTGTCCACTATTTACTTCAACATCATGAAGGGTATATTATGAAAGATTTCTGCCTCCATATCCCCTAGAGCAGGGGTCAGCAAACTTTTTCAGCAGGGGGCCAGTCCACTGTCCCTCAGACCTTGTGGGGGGGGGCAGACTAAATTGTTTGGGGGGAATGAACCCACAAATAACCCAGAGATGCATTTTAAATAAAAGGACACATTCCACTCATGTAAAAACACACTGATTCCCAGACCGTCTGCGGGCTGAATTTAGAAGGTGATTGGGCCGGATCCGGCCCCGGGACCTTAGTTTGCCTACCCACGCCCTAGAGCTACAGGAACAGAGGAAACAGCAAGTCAGGCAAGAAGTACAGAGCTGCTGCCAATGAGTCCAGCTAGTTGCATGTGACGCAACGTGGGAGGAGGGGAAAATGCATAGAAACACCTGCATGGATCTAGGCTTGATTGAGAGTCAGGAAGAAGTGGAGCCTCCAGCACCTAAGCCTGAGCTGCTTCATTGCTGAAGCTCCAAGCTGAGAAAATTGATATTTATTTGTTTGTTTGTTTGTTTGTTTGTTTGTTTGTCTTTTCTTCTACTTCAAATATATAAATGAGAAATCCCTACCTCTTGCACAATCTGGACCAAGGAATCCTGGAAAACAGTGGCAGTGCCCAGAAATGCATTCTCCATTCCCATTGCAGTTAGTGGAGCAGTCATCCATGACTTCTGTTCATACAAAGAGAAAAGAAAAGCATAACAACAAAGTGAACAAACCACTTCTGAAACGAGAGGCAACCATGCAGCACAACCATTCAAGTGGTATTACTCAACCTTCAGATGAGTGGGGAACCAATTACATTCACTGTATTCATACACAACCTGAAATAAAACATCTGTTCAAACAACTTATTATGTATTAGGTTTGGCCTTGACAGTTTAGAACAATAGGTATTTCATTCTGCAATACAATGTGAAGTTTTTATACTGAGAATTCATATTTAATTCCCTACTGTGTAAAGCATCTGAAGTTTCTAAGTATTTATTGAGTAACCCCCATTGCACTTCAAATCTGTCTCTTCTTTATTTCATGGTTTTGTTTAAAATAAGAGATTATTTTCGTTGAACATTCCAATGCCTGTCATTTGTATATTTCAGATAAACATCCTACTTCTGTAAGATTTAGCCCCTCCCCCCACTGATGGAATTTGACCTGGAAAAGCAAATGTGTTCAAGATCACCAAACACACCACTCTGGTGCAATATTGTAAACATGAGTTTAATTTTTTAGGGGATTTACAGATTTTCCCTACAATGCAAACAGCTTTCTTCAAAAGTGCCAATCACATAAATGAATCCTGTAAAGCAACCAACTGGTTCTTGATGGAGAATATTCTTGAAAAATACCCCTGATTTATAACATTTAACAGAAGGAATATCGTTTTTAAGGATTTTATTTTCCTTTTTAAAAAATTGAAACTCTAATGAGTTTTAGATGTTACTCTGTTTTAGTTTTATGCTGGTTTTAATCTATGTGTTATAGCTTGTAAATAAAAAAGCAATCAGTAAGTTTAATATATAATAATAATTAATAATTTTCACCATTCATTTCAACAAGAAAAATCAGAATGTGGCTTTTAATGAGAATCCCCTCACCACCAATTTAGTTCAGCTTGTATTGTTTATGCTTCAGAACTGACCCACCCCAAAACAGCCCATGCTTCCTAGAATCCAGGAACCTATTTAATAATTATCATCATATATGTCAGATACAAGAAATGGCTCAATAATCTATGAAAGCCTTCATTAGAAAGAGGAGGAAGACAAAACCAAGTGGTCTTACCAATTGCCGTTGTCAACACTTGCACTTGCTCCATTTTCTTGCCATCATTGTAAAATGCCAAGTGCCAAGTTCCCTGGTCCATATATTCTATGAAGCCAGTTTCTTGCAAGGACATTAAGATCAGATTCCTAGGAGCATGCTGAGATTCCTCAGAATGTCTTGATTCTGGCTTAATTAACTGTTTCCCATCCATCAGTTTCACAAAATCAAACTGAAACAGCAACAATAAAAAACATGATTAGATAGAATCCTGTCTTTATATGCATGTTTGTGTGTGTGTTTTAACTGCTTTTGACCCTTCGAAGTTATTTCTAAAACCAACCTAGTTTTTTGTTCTGAATTTGGTTCCAAAACCAATATGTCCCCACAGGCCCTGATCAGTTTCCCCACAACCAGGTACCTTCCAGACAGTGCTTTTTTTCTAGAAAAATAGGTGCTGGTACTCACCATGAAGTAGCTACAGTAAGTGTCACACTTTTTAACAACCAACAAAAGAGGTTTGGGTATTGCGTACCCTTGAGTGCCCCCTGGAAAAAAGCACGGCTTCCAGGTATGGTTGGACTACAGCTCCCATCATTCCTGACCATTGGGCATGCTGGAAAGGGCTGATGAGAGTTGCAGTCCAAAGTATTTTGTGGGCAACAGATTGGGGGAGTGTTCACTAGGTAATTAAAAAGCTATTTTAGTGTTCTCTGTAAATGTGACACCCATGATCTAACTGGAATAAAAGCATGGATGTAATTACAAGAACCTGAACAAGTGCTTTAACTGGCTGTCAGGTTTGTGCTCAAAACTGTAGGTAATTGCACTTAGCAAATAAGCAACACTCTTTCGGGTGAGCTTGCCATCAAACACAGAGATCTGAGTAAAGCAACACATTCCCATCTTTAGGGGGCAGCTACAGCTCAGCAACAGAGCCCATGCTTTCTATGCAGAAGGTCCCAGGTTCAATTCCAGGCATCACCAATCTCAAACAACCACCATGGTAAGATTCTTACCTGAGATCTTGAAGAGTAGACAGTGCCATGCTGACAATTCCCCCTTCTCTCTCTCTCTCCCCCCCCCCCCATATATAACACACCATGGCCAAGCAAAGATTCCAAGAAAAAGGCAAATAAGTGGAAGGACATATTAGAGGTTTATAAAATTATGCATGCTGTCGAAAAGTATGTAGGGAGAGTATTTTCCCCTTTCTCATTAGACCGCCTCTCCTGATGTAAACCATCTTGGACCCTGCACTCACCAGCTGAGGTTGTTCTTTGTGTGCCTCCTCCACTAGAAGTTTAGAGGGTGGGAACTCAAGAACAGGTGTTTTCTTGCGGTGGCTCCCAGTTTGTGAGTGCTCTCCCCAGGGAGGCTCGCCTGGCATCCTCATTACATATATTTAGGTGCCAGGCAAAAACTTTCCTCTTTTCCCAGGCCTTTGTTTAATTAGCCTATCTATGGCCTCTTAAACTGGGGGTTGTTGTTTTTGTTTGTTACAGCAATCTGCATATGTATCACACCAATCTCAACATTAAAGCCTTTGGAAAGAATTCTTCTGCAAGTTCCTGTTCTTCTGCAACCTGGGAACAAGGACTCTGTGTGGGACCAGAATGGTAGTATGCAGTGCCCAGTTTCCTTTCAGTCCCACAGTCCTATTATTATGTACAAATAATGCCATTACGCATGGAACAGAGTTTGCAAAGTGGGGTCCATGACCCCATTAAGGATGAAAGAACACGCTCAGTAGACTGGACAATTCATGCATGAGGAGGTAATTTTTTCTATGAGCAACTGGAAAACTGAGTAAATGTTGCAATAAGAGGCAAAGCCAAATCCTGTTCTTTCTGGAAGGACTTCCTCTAGCTATCAAAAAGTGGCTGTGCAGTGGTTAGGGCATGTACTTATGGCAGTACCCCTCTGGGGAGAATATTCCATGTTCCTAAATGTAGAATCATAGAACTGTAGAGTTGGAAGGGACCCTGAGGGTAATCTAGTCCAACACCCTGAAGTGCAGGATGTCTGTATTTCAGTGCTGTGCAGCTGGTGCACTACACACAGCCCTCATAGGTCTTTATAGCTTGCTCCCCCCAAATTTACCCCACTGCTGCTACCATTGGTTTTATAGCCACTGATTTTGCTTCTGTTGAATGTTTTCATTTCTATCATTCCTGCCTGCTAACTAACAGAGTAGTTCCTTCTGCACCTTGTTTCTTGCAAGGGTTGGCAAATCAGGTTGCTGACATAAAAAGCAAGCAAACAAACAAACATTGTGGGACATCATCTATATGCTTGGTAACCTTTTGTGCTTTGTACAAAAATTGATAAGGGAATGTATTTGTCAAGGGAGGTTAAGAAGGAAAGTTAACAGCAGTCAATTTAATAGTGAACACCATATATTTCTGAAATAGCTAACTTTTACAGTAAGTAAGTGAGTAAGTAAGCAAGTAAATACCTGTGTGTGAGTAGGGGGAATATTGCGTCTCCCATATATCCCGAAAAGTGAGTCCTTTGCCAGAGAAACATTAAATTTCAGGTACATTGGGTGATGGATCATAATCTGGAAACGCCAGAAGAGGCCTGGAAGAATGGCTTGAATCACTTGAACTCCAATTTCAATTTCTCCCGTGTCTATTGCCTGTCCTTTCTGAAACACTATTTCTCCAAAAACAAAGAAGAAGAAGAAAGAGTTTGCTGTCATTTAAAAAGAATGAGAAGAACAGTTTGAGGAACGTGCTCAACTATGCCCATCCCTTTAAGAATTTCTCAGAGGCATTCAATGTATGCTGGGGAGAAGAGGACCGGAATCCCAAGTCCTCTCCAACTGCTTTTCCTATCATGTTTTCAACATTTGTCTGCAGATGGCCAAGCGAACCTAACAAAGTGGACAGTGTGGATCTAACAGAGAAGTCAAGAGTATGTTCTGTTCCTCCCCACCTCATTTTTTCATCAAATCTAAAATAACTCATATTCCTAAGCAGCTGAGCCTGTCAAGTGCCTGAAAGAGATGGATAAATATCTGGCTTAAATTAGCGTCAATTTGTGAACAGCTCCAAACAAGTTGTGGTTAAATTATTCCATCATCATCATTTATCATTAAAATGTCCAAGCCTTTAAATATACACTGCTCTGTTATTTTTATATCTTGAGTGGTACAGAAATTCTACACCACTCCAGGGGTTCCAGGATCTCACCAAGAGTCCTTGTTTCCTTATGGAAATGTGGTGTCTTTAGGATATATGGTTTATTGACACATATAGACAACCTGAGCCTATGAAGCAGGGCTTTGCAGCATTAACGCCCCAATAGGACCTTGCTTCTCCCATAGGTGCAGCCTTGTATTCAAACAGACATCAAACATTGTGCTCTGCCTGCTGCTTTGGTTCTCTGTCACATAACTCCTAAGTCTACTCTAAGCTTCTAACTCACATTGTTCTATCTGTTGAGGGAGGGGCCCTACCCATTTGCCATCTAGTACTGATCCTCCTTTGATCATTGCTTTCTTAATGGCCCATTGCCTTTGTTTTCTTAATAGCTTATCACCCCAGGTTAATACCTCATCAGAAAACTAGCCTGGCTTATATTTTAAGACTAGCACTCATTTTAGCACACCAAGCCTTAATTAAATTCTAACACATGCTGAATCCAAGGATTATAGTGTTCTGGCACCCACAAACTCATAACACTATAATTAAGTAATGTCTATGGGCTGCCTACAGACTTGCAACCTAATAGACTTTGGACTGCAATTAAACCATAAGAAAAGCAGTAGCATTCATCATTCTTCAGCTTTAAAGACCTTTCAGATTTATTCATTTCCTTGGTTTGTTTATTTTAGAGCATTTGTAACCCAGTGCTCAGCCAAGAAGACTTGTAGAATGGCTGGGATAAAATCAGTTAAAACAGGACAGTCCCTGCTTACAGAATCATAATCTACAAGACATGACTCAAAGGGGGAAAGGGAGATACTGACTTGAAGCAAACTTTTTACAAGCCATTATCCATAACGTTAAGCAAAATGCAAAAACATATTTTCTTATTCCACTGCCATTAAGTATAAAGAGTCAATTGCACTGTTTTAGTACAATAACTCTAAGGTCAAGGACAAAACAATGTGTTTAACAGTAATGGTAATGTTGGTCAGTGTTGACGGCTTTTAAATGAGATTGTAACTACCTTACTTTCTAAAATGAAAGTTTAAAGATCTGCTGTTCTGATGGGAGATGAAACAATATATTGTAGTATCAGGTGCTATTATTCAGGCATGACATGATGCTGTTATGGAAATGGTTCCTTCTTAGCAGAACTGTCCATCATTCACCCACTTGCGGCAAGCCTTTCTACTCTATAATTGTAAAGTAAAATGCATAAATCTATGAGCTGCTTTACAGTATGTAATCGAAAGTGGCTTTATCCTTTTTACCATTTTACACACATTGCCCTATAGTAGGGCTAGCCCTCCTTGAGTTCAAAGAAGCCCCCATGAACCTCAGCATAAAGACACTCTGCACATCAGTTGCTACTGGTTGGGCTGATGGGTGCTCTTTGCCACATGCTACCTACTTCTCCTTCCTCAGGTCAAGCTCCCCCCACCAAAGCTCAGAAAGTTCCAACTCATTTCAAAGCAAGCCGTCCCCCTGTTCTGTTCTTCTTTATTGATTTGCATTGCTGAGGCCCAGAATGAGGAAAAACTAAGCAAAGAACTGACCACCCATTACTGCTATCTCAGAAAAGGAGTTGGTGCTGCTGTGGTCTAAACCACGGAGCTTCTTGGGCTTGCTGATCGGAAAGTCAGTGGTTCGAATCCCCATGACGGGGTGAGCTCCTGTTGCTCTGTCCCAGCTCCTGCCAAGCTAGCAGTTCGAAAGCATACTAGTGCAAGAAGATAAACAGGTACCGCTGTGGTGGGAAGGTAAAGAGGGTTTCTGTGTGCTCTGGCTTTTGTCATTGTGCTTCGTTGCACCAAAAGCGGTTTAGTCATGCTGGCCACATAATAACAAAAAATTATAATAATAATAATAATTTATTATTTATACCCCGCCCATCTGGCTGGGCTTCCCTCCTTCACATGACCCGGAAAGCTGTCTGTGGACAAACACCGGCTCCCTAAGCCTGAAAGCGGAGATGAGTGCCACACTCCGTAGTCAAGTTTGTCTGAAATTAACTGTTCAGGGGTCCTTTACCTTTACCTGCTATCTCAGAGCTACTCAAATTTCAACCTCAAGCTGTTATTCACAGCTCACATTCATTCTCTCATTTGATAACCAGAGATTTTTATATTTTATAGCATCCAGAGGATGCCTATCTAGGAGAGCTGAGAAACCCGTGGCATTCCATATGTCACCAGACTCCAACTTCTATCAACCCCACCTAGCTTGGGCAATGGTCAGGTGTAGTAGGGGTGGAGTCCAGCAACCATCTGAGGTCTACAGGTTTCCCAGTCCTGCTGTAAATGGATGGATTTTGGAAGGCAACACAACACCTTGAATAATTTAGCTTTAACTTCCCAAAGGCAAAAGAGTGGGAAGCTCTTTTTTTATCACAATGGATAGAATTCAGGATGTTAACACACAATAAGCTTCTCAAGCCCCTGGTTTAATGCTTAGCATTAATTAGTTGTTATTTTTTTTGCCATGGGTATTACTGTGGGAGATGGAACAGCGTGGTTAGTAGGTTTATCAGACATGGATCCCAATCTTATGCAAGTTTATTTAGAAGGAAATCCCACTGAGTTAAATTAGACATATTGTCAAATAGATGCTCATAGGATCGCAGCCATAGTCTAAAACCATAACTACACTGACTTGGGAGTAAGCCTCAATGAACTCAGTTGGATTTACTTCAAAGTAAACTTAGGTACCTAGGAAGTTGCTTTATACTGTGTCAGATTATTTCACTGTCTAGCTCAGCATAGTCTACACTAGCCAATGTGGTACTTTCCACATATTGCTTGACTACAGTTCCCATCATTGCTAGCCGTTGGCTGTGCTGGTTAGGCCTGATGTGAGCTGTAGTCCAACAACATCTGGAAGGTGCCACAACATACTAAGGATTAAACCTGGGGCCTTCTGTATGCAGAGCAGGTGGTCTTCCATGCTTGCATAAAATTGGGTTCTGTGTCTGGTATTTCAAGAAGCTTCTCTTTTGTCAAGTGATGAGCTTTCCAAAACAGCAATGCTTATTATTCTCTTGACATTTTCCTGTTCACTTCAATGCACCTTATATAAAATAAAGTTTTAAAATGTATTCCTACTATAAATGCGTTATCCTGCTTTTTACATCATTTTTGAGCATACTGACAGCAAAGACAGACTTCTAATCACTGATTGCTCATGGCTTCAAGAAATTGAAAATCTGAGCAGCAAAGCACCAATTATCCTCCCAGTGAAGTGCCTGTGTGCAGATCATCACTGATTCCTGAAACAATCAATCTCATTATGCTTCCCTGCTAAGCACCAGCCATCAATAGGATGTCTCGATTTTTTAATCATAGTGCAACCTATTAAAATACTAACATAACCACATGCCAGAGTGTTCAGAAATGCCACCTTAAAGGAACCAGCCTCTGTCAATGTGCAAAATTTGATTGCCATCATAATTTCTCATTAATGAGTACTTATTCCTCCCATGATGGGGGACCATTCAAACATGTCAATTCCCTTTCCACCATCACCAGTCTGATTTGATAGCATCCAGAAAAAAAGCTTCTCTGCTCTATTCAGCTAAATGTGTAAACTAGCACATAATGATAAATGATGCTCAAGACTTGGTGCAAGATACAAGTACCACCAAGCTCCTTTGAAAGACCGATCAAATTCTCTGAGTCCCTGGGAAGAGAATTTGGCAACCACTGTGCTTTCCATAAATAGAGTTAGAGTTCCACAACTATGATACCTCTCCAGTAACAGAGTTTGGGTTAATTAAGCAAAACAGCAAAAAATAATCTATGCTCATTCCCCTCTGATACCCTTTCTGTGCTATGAAGGAACACAAGCTGTCAAGTTATTTCCTAGAAGAGTCAATGTCAAAATGGATGCCTAGCAGAGCAACTTTTATTGCTAAGCACAGTCTAGAACAGCTGTATAGGTGACTGCCTCAGTTCAGTAATAGTATCATGTAGAACTGGAAAAGCAATGTCAACAGCTTAAACAAGGAGACAACAAACTCTTTAGGCCAATGGGCATATTTGAATTTTTCATGTTGTGAGTGCTACTTCCCCTGGTTCCTTCTCTCTCCTTTTCCCCAATCAGTCTCTCTGCCACCCTGCCCAAAAGACAGACAGCAACAAAGCAAGCAGACATGCAAGTAGCTTTTCCAAGAAATCTGGGTAAAAGTGGGATACAGTAGAATTAATCTGAGCTTTTAAAAGCTCATAGAGCTGAAATGGAAAATTGGAAAGTATCACTTTTCCAATTTCCTCCTTCAGCTCTATGCATTCAAGGGAGAAAGAAGTAACCATCCTCACCGCCTCATGACCAAGGGGGGCAGTGAAGGGAGAAGATGCAGAGGCTTTGTGGGGACGAGGGGAAGACTTCAATGTCATCGTGTTTGTGACCTCTGACTTAAGCATTTGAACGAGAAAGGGATGTACCTTTTCTTTCTGTTTTATCAGAACCTTTCCCTCCGATGGGTGAGTAGGTTGTGTCCAGGAACTCTGTGCCTTTGCTTCCTTTACTGACTCCGTTTTCATAAAGGTGCCCTCCAACAGGCTGTAGCTGCCAAGTTAGGCCAAATAAATGTACTGCTGTTAAAGGAGAGGGTGAGAGGAGAAGAAGAAAAAAGACGCACAATTAATTTATGCCCACCTTTATTACATGAAGAAAAAAGGTAGTGGGGAAGCTTCTGCAGAAGTCAATTATTGTGTTTGGAATAAATTGGAATTCTAAGTATGCTAATTTCACCTTAAACTAAATGTTTAATTAGTTTCCGCACTTTTCTTTTGGAGATCAGCCAATACTAGATGATGAATTTCCTCAGCAATTAACAAAAATGCTTGCAATTCAAGGGACAAAGGCTTTGTAAGTTATATATATTGCATGGAAAGTTGTAACGCTGAATGTGTGGGTGAAATTACACACTCTACTGCAACCTTTTCAAACCTGGAGGCTGTTTCGCCTATGCAAATTGAAGCTAGAAGGGCACAGTATGCAGTAAAATGGTTTGGGGAGGGAATGGAAGAAGGATGCTTAACCCTCCCATCACCCACTGCTTCTCTCCTCACTACCACTCCCTTGTACAAGCAACTCTCCTGCCAACATCTAAAACATAGGTTTGGAATCGGGGCTGGTAAGAGCCAAGAAAAGGATTAAGCAGTGTTCTCTTTTCTAAAGCTTCTGAGCTTCCAATCCCAGCCCTGGTTTAAAGAAGTAGTAGCTGAATCTGCGTTTTCATCCTGCGTTAAACTGATTAAAATGTTCAGAATTAGAGTGGGAAATGTAACCCCCTTTTAAAAAATGCATGCAGATAGGCTAATCGGTAAGGTAAAGGGACCCCTGACCATTAAGTTTTCCAGCCTGCGGTTCTCCATTTCCATGTCAGTTTGGCATTTATTAAAACAATAAATAAGTCCTCATGAGAATTCATCGCTATTTCAGTGCAAATTTCTCCTAATATGCACGTGTTTGTATTAAATTCTGCCCAATACACATTTTTGCAAATCAGTTTATCCCTAAAACAATGTAAGTTATTTGTATGTTATTTTCACAGATATGTGCATTTTGGTACACACTACTTGGTTGGAAAATTGCATAACTCAGAAATGTTTGAATTTCAAAGGATGGCTGTGTTTCAGGTCTCTTATACTTTCAGAATGTGAATTAGGTAGGTTTACCTTTAAATGCAAACTGATGGAATTTATCCCTTATCCTTGGGTAAAGGTCGAAACAAACAAACAAACAAAAATTCCTTCCATTAGCACCTTAGAGACCAACTAAGCTTGTTATTGGTATGAGCTTTCGTGTGCATGCACACTTCTTCAGATACACCTTGGGTAAAGGTATTATTTTGGCTTCTTTTTGCAGAATACAGAACCCTGAAAGCTGTTTTCCTAAGGCTATTAATTTCAGATGATTCTGGGTATACTGGCATACAACAAACCCATTTATCCAAAGGCTGCCTAGTTCCAAGCTGAATGCTGCTGCTACTTCTCCATGTCAATATGTCTGGAAAATGTGAGATGGAGAGGAGTGTGTTTGTGTAATTCCCACAAGAAATCTCACCAAAATTAACAGTTCTTGAGTCCAAGAGGCTCTGAGAGAAAGCAGTCACTGAAATCTCCTGGCTTCAAGAATTGCAATTCTGGCACTGTGTTTTTTTCCGGGGGGGGGGGGGTACGCAGGGGTACGCATGTCCTTAAACATTTTGTGAATCTAAGTTTGGCCTCATTGAGGGGCAGTATTTTAATATGAGTAGGAAAATGAGGGTACCCCTAAACGTTTTTAAAGAAAAAAGTAGATCATCCAGAATGGTCCTCAAGTCCAGCCAGATGCAAAGTTGTTCATTATGATGAATTTATTTAGTTCCATTACTGACACAGAATCACAGTCTATGCTTCTCTGATTTGTCCTTGAAGAAGAAATATGACTAGCTGGTTGAAGTCAGCAAATGAAAAACAACAAAAGAATGAATGTTGCCATGGCAAGCTAACCCAGGAGACGACTTGTTCTGCAAACTATTTCATTTTACAGTACAGACAGACTGATAGGTTTGTTTACTGCAATAAGCTGAGAGGGAATGGAATGGAGAATCCTGGAATAGGGCTGCAGGTGTTTAGAACACCGAACAGGAACTTCCACGGCAACTTTTTGTTGCATGTTCCACATCTAAAATAGTAGGCCACTCCCCTTCCCAGGGGGGTGGGGTTGCAGGCAGGTCATGTGCTCTCCCCGTGTGCAGTGGGGGGCGTGGCGTGGTGATGCCACCTGCGTCACTGGGAGTCCTGGCCATGTCATGCCCCACGGCCAACAAATCCGGTCAACCGGGGGGTGTGGCTTACCCAATTTAAGCACGACCAAGAGCTCCCTCTTCTTCAGAGGTGGCCCTCCTATTAGCCAGAGTGAGGCAACCACCTCAGGCAGTAGGTTGTGTCATTTTAGGGGGTGAAACTAAAATGACACAACTTACTTGCCTGAGGTTTTTCGACATGAGAAATTAAAATCTGCTATTATTTTTCACGAAGAGTCGGACACGACTAAACGACAACAACATTATTTTTGTGTATTGGGCAACATTTAACATGGCAAGTCTATGTCTGATGAAGAAGCACATAAACTGTTCTCAGAAAACCAAATAATTTTAATTGCACCTTCTGAAAATGTCAGGTAATGCTTAATAATAATAGTAATAACAACAACTACAAATACTTGGCAGTCATTTTAATTATTTCTTTGCAAAATTTAAGTAAAATGCACATTGTACTTACCAAGCAGAACTAAATTATACTAATTTAACCAAAGTATCTTTTAAATTCCCCTCATTTTTTGGATTTCGGAAGCTGAAAAATTCAGCACACCCTAATGAGGAAGAATGTTGTTTTAAAGGCACCCCATTCTTGAGAGCAGTGGATGACCTCACAGTGTATATGGCTTCCTAAGCTAATACTAGCAACATTCTCAGTGCCAAGTGGAAAATAAACTAAATTGTCTCAGAAACTAAAGTCAGTCCATAGGTAAATTTATGGCAAAGATGCTACCCAAACTTTATTGCTTTATTAAAAGTCATTATCTGAGACTGCAGAGGAAGGCACTGATACAATGCTAGCATCTGGCACAGGCTTAGCTACTGGTAGATAGGAAGATGCCTTATAAAGCAGGAGGGCGAAACCTTTGGCCCTCCAGATGTTGCTGGAATACAGCTCCCATCAGCCCTAGCTATTGGCCATGTCAGCTGAGGATGATGGGAGACATAGTTCAGTAACATCTGGAAGACCCCCACCCACCACCCCCACTACAAAGTATCAGATCACTGGTCCATCTAGATAAAACACTGCACACACCAAGGACATGGTACTTCGTGTTGCACCTACAAAGGTCTCAGCAAATATCCTCTCAATAACCCACAATATTCCTGCTCAGTTCCTGTTTGAACTGCCTTAGTCTCTCCTAAATTGAACATTCCCCCTTAAACCTGATTATATTTCATGGATGGCAGAACTGAGTTCCATCCCTCCATTTGGTTCAGAATAGATGAGTGGTACAAACAGCTTCTCTCTGTGAGGATTTAGTGGCTGATGTGGGTACTTTTTTAAATGTTGCAGCTGTTTTATTTTGCCAGGCTCACACGATAGCCATTTTGTGTAATGCTATGCCCCCACGACAGGGCCCTTTCCTTCTAACTAATAACCTCTCATTCTTCTTACCAAATCCTTTGAAGTTAAGTCCCTGCCTCCATCAACGAAATGTATTGAAGTGGAATGGGCAACGTGGAAGCAGTTTAAACCAAAGGGTAGGATAGTAAATATTTTAAAAGAATGAATGAACACATTATCAGACACCGCTTCATTTTTATGGATTATTTTTCCAAACCCACCCCCCAAGGCATGGATGGAATTTGGATGGTGAATTGCAATGTTTGGTTTTGCACCCGAACCAATCCATACTGGTGATAATCATTTTATTTGTGCATTAGCAGAGCACACATAAGTGAGATGTGATGAGTCCCATTCTCTGTTCTGCCCCCGTTATTCCCTCTTCCAGGTCAAGAAGCACCTGTGTGTCAGCGATTGTGTGTCATTTTTACACGCCTAAAATGGTTGCTGCTTGTAATTATAAATCTATCTGTAGGCGTCATTAGTTTGTGGGACATTTAAACACATGCCAGACATCTAGGTTTGTACAATTAAAGTAGATTCAATTGCTCTGCCCCTCTAGTACAACAAATATACCTTTTTTTAAAAAAGAAACAAACATACTTTTGTGGCTAGGAATGTGATAGGGAAATGCACTAAAAACTGCAAGATGAATGGATTGTTAATAGCAAAACATATAAACACCCTGGAAACAAATAAGGATGAATGCTCACAAAAAGTAGACATTATCTGACCTCTGTGCAAGCTTTGTGCAAGCAAAGCAGAATGAATGCTCAAGAAACAGGTTAGCTGGAAAAGCTCTGTTTCCATCCATATCTATTTTCTTCAATAAACTCACCCTTCCCTTCCCTGAAGTATGAGTGTATTGCCTACACATAGTTTTTTCACATCATAAGGACCAGGCCTTTACATAAATGATAATGGGAAAAGGAAGTAGGCAAAGTCATTCTTCCCTTAACAGAGGAGCTCTCAGCTTCATGGGAGATGACAGAGGCCAATGCAACCCTGTGGATGAAGCTGTAGAATCTGCTTGGGGTGTCTCCATCTTCCATAATGCCTCCACTACTCATATAATTGAAGTGTTGCATAGGTAATGCTTTTATTAGTAACCCCTAAATTTTACCTGTCATCTTAAGGTCTGAGTGGGTTGCTGTGCTGTTACTCTTAATGCCAGACACATAGAAACATAAGAAGCTGCCTTAAACCGAGTCAGACCACTGATTCATCTAGCTCAGCATCGCTTGGCAGGGGTTCTCCAGGATTTCAGGCGGGATTCTCTCCCAGCCCTACCAGGATTGAACCTGGAGCCTTCTGCATGCAAAGCAGATGCTCTACCACTGAGCTATGGCCCTTTCTCTACAAGGTATGAGAGCTCAACAACTGAAGTATGTAACTGCATTATGCTGCTTTTTTATTGTTTAATGAAAAGAAAACCTTGGCATGTGTAGATAACATATTATTTATCTTTCAAATGGTGTCATATATTTGGGAAAGAGACCTGCAAAACTGCACATGGGTTATGGTTCTCTCCGTAGTAGTAGTAGTGCATTTTTATTTTTTTATTTTTGCAGATTACATTTTGTAAACTGGATTAACCCACCATCTGCTACAAAGCCAATGATTAAATTGAATTTATTCTTATCTACCTTCTGTGTAAGCACAGCTTGTCAACTTGTGTTCTGCAAAGTTTGGCAGCGAACAAAATATGAAGCTTGGCTGAAACACAAGAGACTCCCTACAGTGGATCCATGAATTAAAAATAAAACATAAATCAGTGCAGTATGTATTTATCAAGCCAACGTGACTTATCTTCCAGGTGAGTGGAGGAGATGGAACCGGTAAGAAGAGTTTCCAGATGAACAGCCTGGGCCAAGTTGTCCAAATGACTTCTCCTGGCAAACCATATTACATTTCCCTTAAACTAGGAATTATAATTGGGAAATATCACGGAAAGGCTGGATTCTTGCAAACTAGGTCTGCTTGTTATTGCATGAGAGGATACTTTGCCCAGATTTCCTCAAACCTGGGAGCCAGCCGTGCATAAGATGAGCCCTGTCGCATCAGGCCAAAGACTATCTAGTCCACTATCTAGTCTTACAGTGGCCAACTAGATGACACTGGGAAGGCCAGAAGCAGGACCTGAGCACAACAGTACTCTCTTCCCTTGAAAATCCGAGCAACTCGTATTCAAAGGCAAATTGCTGCCTTCAACCGAGGTAAAAAGTTAAAGGTAAAGGGACCCCAGACCATCGTGACCGACTCTGGGGTTGCGGCGCTCATCTCGCTTTACTGGCCAAGGGAGCCGGCGTGGCCAGCATGACTAAGCCGCTTCTGGCGAACCAGAGCAGTGCACGGAAACGCCATTTACTTTCCCGCCAGAGCGGTACCTATTTATCTACTTGCACTTTGACGTGCTTTTGAACTGCTAGGTTGGCAGGAGCAGGGACCGAGCAATGGGAGCTCACCCCATCGCGGGGATTCGAACTGCCACCTTCTGATCGGCAAGTCCTAGGCTCTGTGGTTTAACCCACAGCGGCGCCTGGGTCCCATTCAACCGAGGTAGAACACAGTTATTGTGGCTAATAGCCAGAGAGCTTATCAATACTTCCTCTTCTTCCACTGCTTTCCCCTCTAACAACTTTCTCCACACCATGCGTTATTTTACATAGCTCTATCATGCCCCCTTACTTTTCTTCTTGGAATTTTTTCTTGGCTGTGCAAGAAAAGTGCAAAAAAGGGGTGAATTATACAGTGGTACCTCGGGACGCGGGTGGAGAGAGCTACCAGTTGCTACTAGCCATGATGGTTGTGCTCTGCCTCCATAGTTGGAGGTAGTAATGCTTCTGGATACCAGTTGCTGGAAACCCCACAAGGGGAGGAGTTCTGCCCATGTCCAGCTTGCAAGATTCCCACAAGCATCTGGTTGGCAAGTCTGAGAACAGGACACTAGACTATTGAAGATGAGAGGCGGAATGAGACAGGCTTGCGAAGAACCATGGATGTCTGCCTTTCCTGCTGTGACAAGCTCCTCTTCCCCCTGGTCTCCCAAGACAAGGAGAGGCATGAAGGAGGAGGAGCAAAGGCAGCCACACAGGCACACTCTCAGATTGCTTGGGGGAAACCCCAGGAAGGAGGGGACCCTACTAAAGAATTAACTTCACTTACTCCATGTGATTTACTGCTGGCTTGCTCCTGACAGTAGGACCTAAACCAATGACTTCAAGTTACAAGAAAGCAGATTCCAACTATATATCAGGAAGAACTTTCTGAAAGCAGGAGCTGATCGACAGTGGAACTGACTCCCGCAAGAGATTGTGCACTGAAGGTTTTTAAACAGAGGTTGGATGATCATCTATCATGGATGTTTTAGTTGAGGTTCTCATATTGTAGGGAGTTGGGCTAGATGACCCTCTGGGTCCCTTCCAATTCTGCAATTCTTTGATTCTGTGACTAGATAGGTCATTGGCCAGATTGAGCAGACTCTTCCTATGTTGCCAATTTTGTATTTTCCTTTCCTTCATTCCCTTTTTATTTTATTTGCAATCACAAGTTGTAATGGAGCTCCTCTTTGCCCCTGCCGCCCTCCACTACAAATGCCCCCTCCAAATAATGCTAGGCCATGGTGTAGCAATTTCCCAAGGAGACATGGGGCGGGGGGAAGGCACTAGCAGGAGTTCCACAGCAACCACCAGTGGAAACAGAAGAGGTAACAAAGGAAACACCACTGATTAATGCCCCTCCAATAATTATACATAATATTCCCCATTGATAAATCAGAAAAACGATTTCCCCCAAATTCATGGTATGCATTGGGGGTAGGCAATTTTCAGGAGAGGAGAATGATTTTTTCCTTAGTCTCTCAGATAACCTGCTGGAAAAGAGTACATGGCAGGATATATATTAGCTGTCATTTAGCCCACTATAAGCACAAAAGGCATTTTCTTGACCAAACTTTCTGAACCTCAGAAGCACATTAATATTTGTGTATTTTTATTCTACATTAACTTGAGGACTTTTTTGTGTGAAGAGAAGATTCATTAATACAATTAGTGGGCACTAGCTGTAGGATGTTGCTCTAGTTTGCAGAGCACATTTTCCCTTGCATAGCTCAGCTGCTATGGTCCCTTGTGATATTCCATTATTACAAGGTTATATTGCCGTTATTGACCTTTATTGAGACGAACTGGGAAGATGATCTTTCATCTAATTGCTGTGCAACTAATTGAATTAAAAACTGGCAGCCTATTCAGCTCAGTGTGGTAGACTGGGTGCTGACGTTGGACAGGAAGAGCAACATTCATTGGAAGACCTTGGGCCAATAATTATCTTATTAGGCAAGTGTGGGCCAATAACAATTCCCCAATGTAAGCCATATCACAGGATGGTTATCAGACCAAAAAAGGAAAAGCTATGTATTTGTTTAAACATATATATTGCTCTCAGCTTTCAGGATAAATCAGATGTAGGAAACCTTTGGCCTTCCAGATATTGTTGAACTACAACTCTGGAGAGCCCCAGCACACATGGCCAATGGTCAGGGATATTGAGAGTTGCACTGCAACATATGGTGTGCCAAAGATTCCCCATGTTTTGGATAAATGTGATCATGTATGTTCTAAACCAGATTTCCCCAATGTGATTTCCCCAATGTTTCAGATGTTTTGCAACTCCCTCCAAACCAAGCCAACGTAGTAGCCAGCAGTCACAGATTGTGAGAATTGCAGTTCAAAACATTAGGAGAGCATCAAGGTGAGGAAGACCCTTGCAAACATATGCACTGACCTTTTCTCCAAGTGTGCCATTCCTGCAGTATCCCAACATAAAGATCACTTTTGTGGTGTACTCAGGTACATCAGCAAATGCAGCCGCCTCAGCACTTAACTGTCAATTGCACCTCTACCCACATACATTTCCCAGGAAGTAAACTCTGTGGATATATCCACAGGGCTTTCCTCCAAATTAAATGAAATGATGGCCTTGTAGCCTATGCTATTTGCTGTGATGATGGAATATTTTCTGTGGTGCTGGGCTTAAGGCTCAAAGGCCTAAGACCAGTCATGGATCAAGCACCAAGTGATGATTTGTTAGGAGCTGACAGATCTGTGTGGAGCTCCCTTGCATGGTGTTACAAATGAAAGGCAACTGCCTTTCGTTTGTAGTTTGGCAGCTTCTCAGTGAAGCACATTCATGCCCTGGACAGACTCTACCTACTGGTCACTGGATTCTCCATGGACGGGTAGGAGTATAAGAGTGCTTCCTGCCTCAGTTGTGTCTTGTCTGAATGACAAGGTCTTCCTGAACTCTGATGTGGTTGTATTATTTTTATGGGGTTTTTTTGGCTCTGTCTCCTGGTTTCCATTTCAGACTTGCTCTTTGGTTCTCTTTGGCTTATCCCATGGCTACTGGTTCTCAGCGCATGGCTCACCCATGATCCAGCCTTGAAATAACTATCCACACTGCTGCAATATCCAGGGACTCCTGGTGCAAAAGTTAAGTGCCAAACAACTGGGGATGAGGGAGAAATTCAATTCAGTTCGCATTTAAGGGTGATCCTATCTAAGTTGCACTTATGAGTGCAACTTAGAGAGAACTGAAACAGCCATCGCTTGAAATCCACACTTCTCTGAATTCTGAGATGCACCTCTAGCCAAGCATTTACTAACACTTGCATAAAAACCACACATTTTAGTGAAAATAACCTACACAATTGCATTGTTTTAAGGGGGATATCTTTGCAAATATGTGTTTAATGGGCTAAATTGCTTACAAACGTGTGTATTAGGAGAAATCAGCAATAAGATCCTGATGAATTTTCATGAGGACTTAATGGAAAAATATTCCAAGCTGATGTGGAAATGCGGAAAATTGAACTTTGGACTGGAAAGAATGAGTAACTAGGAGAAAATGAAATTGACAGATTTGCCTATCCCTACACCATCTTTGGCATTCCCTAACCCTATCCTGACAATGAGGCAATGAGGCACCACCATTTCAAAGGTCCTACAGTAGAATCCATAGAATGTTTGAGCTCTGCGATTCATTTCCAGCTCCACTTAAAAGTTATGTGGAGGATAAACACTGAGGTCTGGTGGTTATTTTGCCAAGCGTAGGATATGGTGTGTAAAGTACAATCCTTATGCAGGTGTACTCAGAAATAAGTTCCACCCTGTTCAATGAGGCATTTCCCCAAGGAAGGGTACACTGGATTGCAACTGCTTAGTGCAATCCTGTGTATGTTTATGGGGGGGGGGGAGTCCCACTGCAATCAATTAGGGTAACATCTCAGTAAGTGTGTTTATGATTGCAGTTTTTGATGATTAAACCAGTCAGATTTATTGACTGAAAATCTTCTGATTGGTTAAAGCGTTACTGGTTGATTGGATAGCAGTGGATCATGTTGTTGTTTTTTAAAAAATGAATTAGTTAAAATTACAAGTATTTACAAAAAACAGAAGTTTTTAGGTGCCTTGCCATACAAGATGGAAAAACTGCTTCTTCTAAGGTAACCTTTGCTCTGAAATGGGTGTACAGGATCTAAATATTATGGGTTGGATCCAGACTTAGTCATACTTAAGGACATAGGAATCCCACTGGATCAGGCCAAAGGGAAACCTAGTCCAGCATCCTGTTCTCACAATAGCCAACTGCTTAGTAGAAATCAATGACTAATTCAGTGGGTTTACTCTAAGTAGAATTAAGTGTCAATCCAGCTCAAATAAAGCCTGTCTTTTAGTTTAGAATGATTGTTTTATTCTTATGAAAATTTATCCTGATACAATCAATCAAACAAAAGCCAGCTGATCAATTGACTAAGATAAGGTGATGGCTTTAACAGAATGGCTTCTCCTTCCTTTTCTTTTTCGCTGTAGCAGGGCATACTCCTACTTGTGTTACCAGCCAAGGCAAATTTTTAAGATTGTGTTAGATCCACAGCATTAAAATGCTTAAAAGATTTCCACAGGAGAGATAAACTTCTCTCAGCCACAAGACAGACACATGAAAGGGATTTAAACTACAGGAAAGTAATTTGAGATCAGATAAAACATCTTAACCAAATGAGGAGTTAGCCAAATAGAGTAAGGTTGCCCAGGGAAGATGGAGAATTACTTTTCCTGGATCCTTTTCATGAAGAGCTTGGATAAAGATTTAGTTTAGGCACAGCAAATCCCGCCTCGGTTACGGGATTGGATTGAACTAGATTATCTTCAGGGTTCCTTTGCAGCTCTTCAATTCTATGTCCTGACTGACTCTTAAATATTTGACTCTGAGAAATTACACATACTTGTAGCTTCTTTCCCCTCCTCCCTCCCTCAGCAGCTCTTCTAACTAGTAAACGGAAAATGTTGTGCAAGTGAATGGTGGATTTCAAACACCACATCAGTGGTGGGGAACCTCTGACACATGGGTCAAATGTGGGTCTCCAGTGCCAACTGCTCCTTGCGACCATAGCTGTCAACTTTCAGATTTGAAAATAAGAGATCAGCAGCCTCAAAAATAAGGGATCAGCAGCTTCCCCTGTCCCAGGGACAGTCTACGGGATATCTAACAATCCGGGATAGCAGCGGGAAACGGCGCTGGAATAAGGGAATTCCCCGCCAAAAAAGGGAAGGTTGTCAGCTATGCTTGGGATTCTCTCCAGGCCATGCATCTATCCAGACAAGATATATTACCAGAGTTGAAGGACACAATGCAGCCCACAAACACGCTCAGGGTGTGAAGCAGAGGAAAGTTCTGAGGGTCAGAAATTGGGTCCCTCAGGCTCTCCAACTCTGATGTAAAATATTAGCCACAGTGGAATGACAAGGACTCCAGGGGTAGAAAAATCTCCCCCCCCCCCAATGCAATTTGTACTGAGAGGGAAGAACAGCGTCCACCAATACAAATGGAGGCTTCCCTCCTGGTGCAAAGAGAACTTTGGAGGTGGAGATTTTTGGTTGGACCACAGAAGGCTTAACCTCCCCCCTGCAAGGTAATAATTCTGCGAGCCCTATGGATTCTATTTAATTAGAAAATTCACTGCTTCATCAGGCATAATTTGAAAGATTACACCATCCGAAATACAAATGAGAGTTTGACCTTTCAGGACGAGCTGGTCAGTGTTAGGGACTAGATAACCATTAGGAAGCAACAGGCCGTTTTGCTTGCCCTTTCAGAGTGGCAAAGAGGCTTTGTTAAGCACCTGGTAGCGTCTAGCATACAAAACAGCATCTTCTTCCCACACCTATCAATCAGTTCTGAGGACAAGAGAGGAAAAGAAGACCAAACATATACTGCCTTGGACAGTGGAGAAACGTGCTTGCAGACAGAAGTGTAAAGGTTAGGCAAATGGATCCCCATGGGTGTGAGTACAACAGAAGACATTTCACTCCACAAATACTGCTTTGCTTTCCATAAGGCGTCTGCCCTTTTAATCCTCCTGGCATTATTCTATTTCTATGAGTTGAGTTAACATTTATTTATTCTCCTCTATTCTAGCATGAGGATTTCCGAAAGGTGTGAGCAAATGATTAATTATGGATCAATTCATAATGACCAACCCTCTGATACTCTCCTTTGGAGCCTATGAACAAAGCAAAGATGATGAAGAACAGCACTGCAATAACAATAATATAATCATCATCAACAACAATGGGAATCTAATTAATCTTGCATATTCAAACTTGTTTTTTCAGACTCTGTTGTGACCTACCATGGCGTGCTGTACGAGTGAACCCTACAGTAGCTGATTTCTGATCCAGCCGAAAAGTTTGCAGAAGCTCCTTTGTTTTGTCTTAAAGCAGCCCTTGCTAACCCAGTGCCCTCCAGAACTTCTGGACTATGTTCAGCCCCAGCCAGCATTATGCTGTGGAGGTGGGGACAATCACAATTTTGGATTAAATGACTTTGGTTGATTACTACAAACAAGGTTCTTGCTTTAAACATCTGCAGAAAGAGGCAATGCAGTTCTGTCCTATAAAGCATGAAGGTGTATTTATGCATTACTGAAATAATGGTAACACTTACTGCAATAAAACATGCGACGTTTAGTCCAATATATAATGTACCACTGCTGTTATGTTTAACACGTAGTAAGTTAACGAAACACAGACAGCAGAAAGGACCCCTATGATTTGTTGCTGGAAAAACTATGTTTCTGCCTCCAGATGTTTAAAGGTAAAGGACCCCTGACAGTTAAGTCCAGTCGTAAATGACTCTGGGGTTGCAGCGCTCATCTCGCTTTACTGGCCGAGAGAGCCGGCGTTTGTCCGCAGACAGTTTTTCCGGGTCATGTGGCTAGTATGACTAAGCCGCTTCTGGCAAAACCAGAGCAGCGCATGGAAAGGCTGTTTACCTTCCTGCCAGAGCGATACCTATTTATCTACTTGCACTTTGATGTGCTTTCGAACTGCTAAGTTAGCAGGAGCAGGGACCGAGCAATGGGAGCTCACCCCGTCATGGGGATTCAAACCACCAACCTTCCGATCGGCAAGCCCTAGGCTCAGTGGTTTAGACCACAGCGCCACCTGCGTCCCATCTCCAGATGTTTACATTTCTGCAAAAGTCCTGTTCATTTGCCTGAATAGTAGGGATGGCAGGGGCATGCACACAATGTTGCAATGAATGTGGTCTGTTCAGACCATCACATGTCAAGCATGAAAATCTGAAGGTTATAAGGTTGTTTGATTGAATGCATTTATAAGTGCCCCTTCAATTGGAAGCCTTGCCATATCTCTCTTGAAGAGGAAGCCCCACCTGCAGCTACACTGCAGGCAAATCTTCAGTGCACCCCTCCATCACGATTTTAAGCTCTGGAACCTGAAGCTAAGTGGCAACCAACGTTAGGACCATTCCTGCAGCCAGTTCCTTATGCACAAATGTAACTTAAAAAAGGAGGAATGCAGACTGACTCTTGTTGTCAAATAAACATCCAGTTGATAGAACATAATATCAGCTCAAGCAACAGAAGAATGGTTCCCTTAACTAGGGAAGATTGGTGAATTTGGCGGAAACCGGAGAACTGCAGCAATGAAAACCAGGGAAAGGGTTTGTCTAAAGCAGACATAGACTGTATCTACAATGATGAATGATGATTCTGCACTTGCTGTTTCCCCATGTTTCCTACATTGCATACTGCAGGCGGTCAAATTTCCTAAGTCCAATGATCATATTCACAATACATTTATTATGGAAAACCCTGATACTGCTTTATGACCTCCATTGTTTTCCCCAATCCCATCCATGCATCACAATGCTACCTTCCCTGCGGCCAGGGAAAGGTGGCAAATATTGTTCATGATGCACAGTGGAATTGCATCTTATGTGGATTTTAGGGTCCAAAACCAGAATATAAAGCGAAAATTGCATATAGCCTAAATTACCTTAAATTACCTCTCCAGTCTGGCTGCAAGGTGCTGCCACTTGTTGCAGAAATACTTCATTGCATTGAGCTTGATTCCTTTATATGCAATTTTTATGCATAATTTTGCATATAATTAGTTTTATTGGAAGAAACAATACCTATCCAACAGTGGACGAGAAGCTTCAATGTAACCAGGTGTTTGATGGATGAGGATGCCCAGTATGGGCAAAGCTCTATCAGGTTGGAATTGTGAAATCTCATGTATAAATTCCTCCATCTCTAACCACCATGAAAACACCTGATTTGGTCCCAATTTCTTGTTTGTTTGTTTGTTTGTTTGTTTGTTTGTTTGTTTGTTTTGCTTCCTTTAACTCCCCACTCCCATTCCTCCTCTTGCCCCATATTTGCCATTTTTATTTTGTGGGTCTACTCTAGTAACTGCTAGTCTGGACCATGGGCATAAATTCTCAGCCATGGAAAGTGAGAATAATGACAAAGTTTTGGGAGAAGATGAACTGCAGATAATAAAACAATGCTGCACATGACAAATACTGGGCAGAATGGAAAATGATGCTGTCTTACACTAGCTGTAATCTTAAACAAACTTACTTGTGAGTAAACCTCACTGAACTCAATGGGACTAAATACAGATAGGATTGTGCTGTTACTTGCCCTGCATAATACTCATACAAGCAGATTAAGTGGGAAAAAAATATAAGAACACCAAAATGAAACACAAAGCTTACCAATGACATATGCAAGCAGCAAAGCCAGTGTGACTGTAATAGCTGTTGCACTCAAGGCAGTACACTTCCAGTTGCAGCATCTGTAAGGTTTGTTAAAAGAGAAAGCTGGTCTAGAAAAAGTACTTCTAGGAAGTGGCCTGGGAGGCGGCGAATAAACAGTATTGGAAGTTAAAGGGTAATTCTGACTGGCGGCACTGAAGATAGCTGACGAGCCAGATCCATGCTTAAATAGGAAATGCCTAGGGAAAGAAGACAGAGAAGCATGTTGTAAAAGCAAAATTAATGTCTGCACAAGAAAGAACACACCCTGTGGTTTAAATACCTTTTGCCTACATGAAATACATGTGCACTAGAGCAGCTTTCACAAGCTTGGTGCCTTCTACATGTTGTTGAACTACAACTCCCATCAGCTCCAGTCAGCATGACCAATGGGCAGGGATGGTGGGTACTGTAGTCCTACAATATCTGAGGACACCAGATTGAAGAAGACTGATCTAGAGTAGGTGCCATTGTAAACAACACAATCCTAGACATGCATACTCAGAAGTAAGTCCTACTGTGTTCCTAGATAAATATGTTTAGGATAGCAGTATAAAATGCTCCTTTTGGCCTCAGCATGCAGTTTTCAATAAACATAAGCTGGAATCCATGCAATATTAGTGTGTCTTTTCCAGACTCTATCTGACCACAACACAGCACATGCATGATCTCAAGCTGTGCAGGATTCATCATTGTAGGAATTTTGAAAAGGCAGTATCAGAGTTCATAGGATTCCTAGATATACACAAACAGAAGGGACAAAATGTCACAAGACCTTTGATGATAAGAATCTAAAGAGTGCTGTTTATTCTGCCCATGCCACCGTTTCTCAGTGATGTGTTTTAAAACATAGGAATGAATTTTCACAAATAACAGATTTGGGGGCAAGTAGCATTTAAGAAGCAGATGCCTCCAGCCTTCCCAGGTATGAAAAGGGGCAAAACATTAAGTGTTCCAATTGCATATGAAATTTTGTTGTGTTTTCCTGCAAAATTCTATTCAACACAGTTACAGCCTGATCCTAATCCTCTGGATGGTAAATGAACACATTCTCAGAGTGGGTTTGGACTTTTCACCAAAGTTCCTCCAGCTGCTAGCTTGGCATCTTCCACAGTTGGCTGCCAGGTCACTTGTTTGCAATGTCTTAAAGCCCTCTTAGAATGAAACACAGAGACCACAGCACATATGGTAAACTAATTTAATTTTAGACGCATGTATTTCACAATATATTGTAAGGAGTTACACAACGATTGCTATATATGTGTGTATGCATCTATTTCTCTGACACATTACATGCACATACACATCCTACACATGCACACATACACAGGTACAGATAACAGGATAATGGAATCTTGAATGTCTAACCATGTGGAGATGCACTGATTGAAACAATTCATTCTTCCTTGGCCCAGATAAAACTCTGCTGTGGGTAATTCTAGAAACATGTGGGCAGATCCACATGAGGTGAAGCAGAGCCACAGAGCAATGTTCCCAACACTGGTGTCAATGCTGCTTACTTGGACAGGATGGGGGCAAGGCTGGGGGCCATATGGATGCATCAACAGGGGTGCTAACACATATCCGGCACCTATATTCGCACACAACCTTGCCACCCCCTGCTGTGATGTGGGTGCCTCAGAGGGTGCCTCTGTGGCTCCACCACCCATTATCCATGCTGCTACTGACAGCCATTTGTCACTACTCATTTGCCTAGATTTTGAAGCATGCCAGAATAACCTGATGCAATCAATGTTCATTTATAAAACATGTATACTATTAGCGTTGCCTCCATCACCACTCCCCAACAACCCTGCCTTTGACTGAGGAATCCACAAATGCAGTCAACCAGACTAGCAATGGCAAACGTGTCTTTGGAGAATCTGGTGAATGGTTGTCCCAGAACAAATCAAGAGATGGGACCTTATCTCTGACCTTGTGCTGTGCACTAAAGGTATTAAGAAGCAGTAGGAAGTCTCAGGGCAACATCACAAATGAAATCTGCTCCCCTGCTCCCCTCATCTTCAAATTTGTGCTGAGCTTCAGAGATGCTTGGAAGCAGCAAGAGGCTTCAGTGGTTCCAAGTAAAACCGAAGCTGAGCCTTAATGTGACCTCGAGTTAGACTCTGTCCCAAGACCTCTGTACATGAGATGTGGAGGGTTGTTGGAGACCACACACACAAAAATGGCTCTCTCAAAAGTGTTGACAGAATTTATGGATTCATGCCAACGAGGGAAATACTTGAAGCTTCTCCCAGCACTTTATTTCTCTGCTAGGAAAAGCTTCACATATGCAATCTAATTGTGTCATGCTGCACTTAAAAGTCAAGAGCAGTGGGAGAAAAAGGTGTATAAAATTAAAAATATGTGTGTGTACACATAAACACATACACGTTTTATATACAAATAATATAACAAATTAATTTGTCAGTATTTTTAAGCCCCAGGCAACAGCTATATATTATTTATGCTTATTGGTGTGTCCTTGGGATAATGGGATAATGGGATCACACCCAATGGCAGGGGATCACACCCAAAAGTGCAACCTAGAGCATAATTTTCCCTTAGAATTTTAAAGGAGCAATAGTAAGAACCATAGCTCAGTGATAGAGGATCTGCTTTGCATCCAAAAGGTCCCAGGTTCAATCTTCGGCACCTCCATGTAAAGCTAGGTGAGACTCCCATCTGAAATCCAAGAGAGCCATTACCAGTCAGTGTAGACGAGGTGTGAGAAATCTCTGGCCCTCAGGATGCTGCTGAACCACAATTCCCCATAATCCCTGGTAATTGGCCATGCTTACTGTGGCAGATGGGAACTGCAGTTCAAAAACATCTGGAGGGCCAAGGCTTCCCCCTACCTAGTATATACTGGGCTAGACTGATCAAAGGTCTGGTTTGGCACAAGGCTACTTAATAGCTCTAGCCCTGGGTTTTTTATATCTGAAGAGACTAGCATGTTCAGTATGCTTAACAGTAATAATTATATTCTGCTAGAAGCATCTGACCTGATCTGTTCTGTTGCTTAGCCAAAAGGAGTCTGTCCATAAACTGTTATTTACAACAGTCTTGCTGTTAAAGTTTTCTTCAGCTTATCTGTTTATGATTTAGTGAAGTTTGCCAAAGCATTTGCTTTCTGGAGTTAGCCTGTTTATTCAGCTGCTTCGGCTACCAATAAAAATCAAAAAATCACTATACACATGTATAGTGATAATCATAAGAGACTATATAGTGCTATCTCCTGGGGCTAAGAGCATTAACCAAATTATATTACTATTTGATGAGCAGCAGATTAAAATGAAAAACTGTAACCAAAACATTTGAATTTGCAATGGTGCCCAAAGCTTCCTGGCATATTTGTGTGTATCTCCTGATTTGGACAACATATTACACATTTTAATAACTAACTAATAAAATAACTAATTTTAATAACTCAGTAATTGGCTAAAAACAAGGCAGTGAACGGAGTGGTTTTAGGCTGACTTGACAGCCCAAGTGAGTTAATGTTGACAAAGTACAATGCACTTTCTAAGTAAGAAGGGTTGATATTACCCTTCATTCTGCATATATTTATCTTTCTTTCATGTGGTGCCATATTTGACATGTGGTGATGATGTGCCTATATTAATAAAGGAAATATTAAATGGGGGGCAGTGTGTGATGCATCTGTTGGAGGTCAGCAACCTTTCTAGGCCCATGAGCATTTGGAGTCTTAAGTGAGTCTTATGAGTATCACTAGCTCTAGGCACTTCAGAAGAATAAACATTGAAAGCCACAGAAAGCTGAAAGAGGAAGTGGGGAAGAGAGACACTTTTGCAGGTTCCTTCTTCAGCTCACTTTATTTTTCGGGGGGGGGGGAGAATGTATTTACCTACCTCATTGCCAAATGAGTTAAAGGTGGGAGGTTCAAAGGTTTCATGGGCATAAGACGATGGCCTCAAGGGTACCAGTGCTCAGTGCTACACTGGTGACCAGTGATCTAGGTGCATCCGTGTTTGGTTGGAGACCATGAGTTCATACTTCAGGTGTTTAGATTTGGGGGACAGGGGTGAATGGCGTTAATATTGCAAAAGATTCATTTATCCATATTTTTATCAATTGGTTCATAAGGCCAGGAAAAGATAAAGATACGGCTGGGCCAGGAAAAAAACCTGACATAGACATTGCATCAAATTTGTTTTCTGTTCCTTTTGAACATGGTAGCTAATCTGTGGGCCTCTAGTCTAGCCCCCTGCAGGAATCTCAGCTAAAGCATCCATCACAGATGACCATCCAACCTCTCCTTAAAAACTTCCAAAAGAGTCCATCACCTCTCAAGGGAGTCTATTCCACTGTCCAACATGCCAAGCCAAACCATGGGAGTTCACATGCTCATGCTAAGCACTGGGGATTGTGGAAGTTGGGAGTCTAACAACATCTGGGGACCACATGTTCCATGTTCCTGAGTTAATGTGACAAGTCATGTTTTTTAGAATGTGGCACCAAGACAGTGGCTGCAGTTCATCAGATCATCACATCTTACATTGGAGCTTCCCTTATTCCCTTATTACTCAATGGAATAGGGGAAAGAACCATCATATAGCTTAGGGCCTCCGTAACAGTAAATGAGAAACATGTAAGTTGCATTATTGTCCAATATTCCCAGATTGCACATCTAGATCTAGACCACCTTGCTGGTTTTTCAGAGCCCTTAGACTTCCAAAATCGGTCTATGTGTATTGGGCACATACAATCCAGAATTCTAGCCTAGAATAATCTTGAATATAGTTTGGGGTTCTTAACACAGTCCTATTGGTTTCTCCCTTTGTAAAAATAAATATCTAAGGGATACATAGATGTTGATGGAAAGATTTATGATGGCTTCAGGGTTGGATAAAGAAAATTCTTAAGCATTGTGGCTCATTTACCTAAGATTTCCATCCCTACTGTTCAGGAATGGATGGGAGTGTCAACTTCAGTTTGTCATTTTTCCAGTGTTCACTTCAATTTGTTGCATTTCCATATCAGTTTCAGATTATTATTAAAGTCCTCATGAAAATTCATCAGCATTTAAGTGTGTATTTTTATAAGCAATTGTTTCTAATAGCATGCATTTTTGTAAGTTAATATTTACTAATATATGCATTTTTACAGACACTTTTGCCTATTATATACATTTCTGTATATATTTTTTGGTTGGAGAACTGCTTCACAAAATTTGATGAAGTACAAATTTTGAAGGATAATTAAGGATATTTTTACAAACTACTGTTTCTAATATAATGCATTTTGTAGGTTAATCTTTACTAATATATATATTTTGAAGGATAATTAAGCTTTAGTTTGCATGTTGTTTCAAGAAGTGCAAATTATGTAGTTTCCATTTTTAAAATGCAAAGCAAACTTCTTTCCCCTCCCCTACAATAGCTGAAAGTTGTTTACAAAATCACACAAAGTAGTCAGTGAGACCATGTGGTGAACTTTATCCCCAAACATGTTGCTATCAAACTGTAAATCTTTCCCCTCTGATTTGAATGCTCTTTCCTTTATCTTGTGGGCAGAAGTCCTAGGCCCTTTATGTATAAAGTAGCAAAATGCTATAGAGGGAAGGCTTTTGCAAAAAGAGGGTCTTACATTTCACTTGGCACGAGGGAAGAGACATGGTCCTCCTGATTTCTGGTGGAAGGCAATTCCACAGCCGAGGGCCAGCAAATCCCCCACTGACTTCTGTGGGATCAGGATCAGGACCACAATGTGGAATAAGGAAAAAGGATATAATAAATTCTTGTTGGTCTTTTTTTCCCATTCACATTATTCTTTTTTATTAAAAAAAAATGCTTTAACAGTTTCTGGATAGAAAATGGCAAAATGTTTTAATTCCCCATTTTCCTTTTAAACAGAAAACCTATTGGATTGTTGAGCATTAACATGAATGGCTTGACATGCACAACACAGATTACTTTCTGCGATGCACAGCTCAGAGAGATCATTAGAGTACAAAAGAGGCAACAAAATGGTAAACTCAAATCTGTTATTAAGGCTATCACAATAAATAGCTTGCAATAATTATGTTGATTCATTGCTGAATGGTAGTTCAAACACAAAAAAGAATAGTACTAAAATGACTTGAGAAAGCATGTCGATCTAGAATTAATTTTGATGGATATCTGTTAAAATATAGATTGTCAATGTGCAGTTAAGAAATTAAATATGTATGATTTCATATGTATTCTTTTTTAAGGAACTCTAAGATGACTATGAAACTGCATCTCCTAATTACTGGAAATAACCTATTAGAGAGCTCTTGGTTTATTATAGTGCAGATATTCTATTGTAAAGAAAATGTAAGCTATTCTCAAAATTTCTTAAACATATTGGTGTTGTAAGTTCTTTTGCTAGACCAGCCATGGCAAATGAAAGATGTTAGGGCTTATCCACACTTCCTCTTGTGCTGCTGCTTTTCCCCAAGGAAAACCACTCTTTAGCACTCAATCGGAGCAAATGGCAAGAGCGGGTTTTCCCTGGGAAGGAGTGGGGCAAGGGGAAAACCGCTTGGACCTGTACCTAGAAAGCATGGGTCCAGCAAAAGAATTGCTCAGACCCATGCTTTCTAGGCACAGGACAAGTGGAAGTGTAGACAAGCCCTTGGAGCCCACCCATGCCAGGCAAAGATGACAACAGAATCCAGGAAAAGAGAAATAACATATTGTCACACGTACAAACCTTTTAACAAAACATAATTGACATAAAATCTCCATTAGGGAACAAGTACCACGTCAAAATATTGGTCTGTCTGGTTCAGTATTGTCCACAAGGACCAGCAGCAACTTTCCAGGACTTTCAGACAAGGGATATTCCCAACCCAACCTAGAGATTTCAGGGATGGAACCTGGGGTCTTCTGCATTCAAAGCACTCTACCACTGAGCTAAAGCTCTTCCCACAGATATCTGCCAACAAAATCTCATGCAACTGATTTATTTTTAACAGCAGCCTAAAACATAGAACTGATCTGGTCCCATCGGTTCTCATGAATATGCCTTTCTGACTAAACAGAAATTCTGAAATCTATCCATATAGCGACAAGCCTGTGGTTTAGTAGCACAGTGAAATGGTGCTTCCATTTTTATTCTGTTTAAGCCTGATAACAGCCTTGTTTACTTGGAAGGTAGTGGCTTTGCTTCTAGACATGCCTTTGTGCTGGATTACAACAAGGCGGAAACACATCTAAAATCACCCAATGCATCTAAAAAAATGTCAGGACACTTTTTATAACCTCCTACCCAAAAAAGAAAGGAAAAGTGGATTATGGATGCATAAGAAACACACAAAGTTACAAATGGACTCTTACATAGTATTGGCTAGCAGCATTAAAACAATGACAGTGTGAATGGATTTGCTGATGGGATAATGAAACTAGAATACAAAACGGTGAGGTATGAGGAAGTCGGGGAAACTAGGTTCTGAAAATAAGGTTTGAAATTATACTTGTTGTTTTATGTTTGTATTTGTTTTTATGGTTGTTTGTATTTGTATGTTTCTATTGAAAAATCTAATAAATATTATTAAAAAAAAAAACAATGACAGTGTGGTGCAATGAGCAAAGATGCAGTGTGGTGTAGCGGTTAGAGTGTCAGACTATGTTCTTAGAGACAAGGGTTCAAATACCCACTCTTCCATAAAGCTCAGTGTGTATACACACAATGAGCCAAACCCAGAAGTGACCTGAAAAAATCATAAGGACATTGCTGAAACATCACTAAAAGGTGGAACGGGGGCAGAATGGGGGCGGAGTGGAGCAGGGTGTTTGCAGGTTTTTTCAATGGGTTTCAGTTATACGTGATTTCACCAATGTACATGGTGCCTCGGATCATAACCCCCACGTAAATGGCGCCTGCCTGTATATGTGATAAATAACTGAAGAAATAAATTTATGTGAAGTGACTGACAAATATTTTATGTTTTGTAGTCAAGACATTTGAATCTTTTTTCATATATATATATAAAAAACCCACCACCATTTGGCAGTGAAAAATCAGTAGAGGGGCTGTCAAACTGCACTTCTATTCCTCAATGTGCCTTTTCAAAATGTGATGTGCCACAAGTGAGGTTAGAATTATTATTTAATTAGACAGAAAATGGCATGTATAAGAGACATGCCAGAAAAACAGATATCAAGCCAAAAGGATTTGAAAAATGAAACAGCATTTCATTATTATTTTTTGGGTTGTTGTTTCATTGTAATAAAGAAGATAAAAAAGAACACTGGAGAAACGACTCATTAACCAAGTGTCACGTTGGTCTGATAAGTGTCTTCGAATCTTCCGGTTCAGGAAATCTTTTCAAGTCTTCTGACTTATGCAGTAGTGTAGGTTGCCACATTTTCCACAGAGAGTAAGATGTACCCCCCACTCCACTCTGCAGGTGGGGAGCCTGTGGCCCTCCAAATTCCATTGGACTCCAGCTCCCATCAGTCAGCATAGCCATTGGCCCAGGACTTAGAGTCCAACAATATCAGGAAGACTGCAAGTTCCCCATCACCAACTGGGGTACATATAATCCTTCAACAAGCTAAACACGCTTCAGGTGTTTTGAAATACAACTTTCATAAGCCCCATCAAGCATAGACAAATGTCAGGAATGATGGTAGTTGTAGTCCACACCACCTGGAGGCACCAGGTTCACTCATATGAACTTGAATGATCTTGAGTGCTTTTCGCATTATCACAGACAATCCTGGGCAGCAAGACAGACAACAAAACTCAAAAGTTGCACTGATGAAGTTTTATATGTATGTTGGATTTGAATGCTGCTATTCTGCTCTGCTGTTTTCCTAAGTGTGATTGTACATAATTTTATATAATTATATTGATTCATGTTGGACGTCACCCTAATAGCTTTGCTGAAGGGCAGCCTATTGAAATAAGAAAACCTTATTTTAAAAATCAACAGTCCAAAAAGGTACTTGCTCAAGACACAAAACAATAAAAGGAGCTGCACACCCACAAAAAGTGATCTGTTGGGAAGCAGACAACAACACTATAATGCTGCATCCCTATGATTAAGCATGGAAGCAATATCACACACACAAAATCAACACACAAATGGAAACCACATAGACAGAAAACCTATTCGCCTCCCCCCAAAATTCTATAAATACTGGAAGAATGCCAAACAAATCCAAGACACTTATATCACATGATTCCACTCACACAGAAACAATGAGATGGTGTCTACATTGTGGTGGTGGCTGAATACATACAAGATTACACCTTTGTACCTCATATTAATTAAATGCTCCCCCTCCCCTGTTCTGTAGTCACAGTCATTAATGCCAGTTAGCATCCCCACTTCACCAATAAAGCCTGAGGAAAATCCATAGTTTAACTGCTCTAATTATAGGTACAGCAGGTTAATTAAGAAAGAAGGGAGTATACTCTGTGCATGTGAAAAAAATAATCAGAATCCCCCATTGGTAAAGATAGCAGCCCCCTGGCAAAAATATGAGAAATCCACTCTACAGCAATTTGGAGCATGACTGTCCATGTGGCTGTCTCTGTTTTGTGGAACATGTTGAGATACAGCAGGCGCCCACAATTCATACTTTCAGAAACAAATGAAGTCATTTTGTTCTGAAAAGTGTTACCAACTGGATGTTTTTTTAAAGGTCTCAGCTTTGGATGTTTATTTGTAAAAAATACATTGAGTTGTTGGTGTTGTAGTTGTTGTTCGCATTATTTTACAACCAATTTTAGTTCATTTTATTGAATGATTCCTAATCACATGAAGACGTGTGTGAAAGGCATTCCAGTATCAAGAACAGCAGATGAAGGAATAACAAGGACTGTAGCTGACAGATGTGATCCAGAATCCCCTTGGCCTACTATGCCAGATGGATCTCCATAAAGACATGGGGCTTATTATAATTCTCAATGGAGAAAGCCTTGTTATGTGTTAGAATTTAGAAGAGCCTGTGGGACTCAGGGGGAACCCAACCTAGCTAGGATGGGCCCAGCTTATCTAGCTATTATCTAGGGGGTCTCAGTATTCAGTCTTTTACTTATGATAGTTCCTTACTATTTAAGTTTTTTTAGTTGTGTTAGCTTAACAGAAAAAAATGGAAGTATTCCACTCCATGTGGAGAAAACTTCCTTCTCCGACTTTGCCTGTGGCAGCTCATCTGAAAGGGCGTGGAAACAAAGTGATACAGCTGGCTACCTGAAACTGATAGTGTTGAACTGTTAGCCAACATCTAGCCAGTAGCTTGAGGCACTCCTCCCCAGGGCCATAGTCATGAAGAGTTTTAAGTATGGAGGAGGGACCTCAGGCCCAAACTCCCTCTGTGAGTCTCCTAGTCTCTCCATCTTGCTCTTAGGCCTCTTCCTAGGCCACAACTGATTTCCTGGTCATGCTTCTCACAGGCCTTGCTCTGAATCACATGCCTATCTGGAATGTGTCCTTGAAATGGAATGTACCTCTTGCTTGTGTAAAGGTGTACAGAAATGTCTGCCTTTTGTGTAGCCTGGAATGTAGCCTACTATGTTAAGTTTAGAGTGGCATTAATTTTTTCAACCATATTCTCTTGCCTCTGGCCCTGCCCACCATTAGAATGTCCTCCTGGAAGATTCCTCATGAGGCAATGTAGCTCAAAAGGTTTCCACACCCTTGGTTCAAAGTCTCCTTGTTTTAAAAGCAGAACATTACTTTCTATAAACCTGGATGACTCCCAGGTTGAGCTGAGCTGGGTGGGAATCTGATCCAACAGATACAGTGGTACCTCGGGTTACAAACTCTTCAGGTTACAGACGCTTCAGTTACAGACTCCACTAACCCAGAAATATTACCTCGGGTTAAGAACTTTGCTTCAGGATGAGAACAGAAATCGTGTGCTGGCGGTGTGGCAGCAGCGCGAGGTCCCATTAGCTAAAGTGGTGTCTCAGGTTAAGAACAGTTTCAGGTTAAGAATGGACCTCAAGAACGAATTAAGTTCGTAACCCGAGGTACCACTGTAATTGGTTGAATAGTTCCTGTTCATTAAGTCTTGCTTATTTAGAGAACAATTATATGTATATCTACTCAGAAAAAAGGCCCATTCCGTTCAAAGGGCTTACTCCCTGCTAAGTGCATTTAAGACTGCAGCCTTAATCGTGACACAAATACAATGTAGGAGACAATAAACTTGTAGACTTGAAAACTGCTGCCAAGCGTCTGTTGTGAGACAGGTGAGGTAGCAAATATATCTTTGAGAGAAAGAAATGTTTATTTTGAGAGGCAGCAATATTAGAAGGCTTGCATTGGAGACCTCTGCCTGTTAGTAATAAAAAAATAAACAAAATTGTCACTGGGGTGTGGACAAAGTAGAATATTTCCCTTCCCCAAATCCCAGCACAAACAAAAATGAAAGCCTTCCCTGCACAAAGCACATGTCAGGTAGAAGAGTGCACTCTTTCTCCTGGGATACTAGTTTTCTGTGTGGATGGATATTTTTAGATGGAAGAACATTTAAATTGTTGAAGTCCAAGAAAAGGACTGCTGCTTGACAGTGCTGTAAAGCTGACCTTGGGATGGGTTGCAGCCTGATTAGGATGGCAAGATGAAAAAGGGACAGGGCTCCTGTACCTTTAATAGCAAGCTATACCTGATGAAATTCCAGTTCTATAAAACCCTTAAAGGTGTAGAAGCCATGTTCCTTTTGACCACCATAGGCCTGATCTGCTGTCTGTTTACTCAGAGGCAACTCCTACTGATTTGTGCCCCATTCCACTCCATTTATTTGTCTACTCAAACTTTTTGGTTTAATTTTGTAGTTAGAAGTAACTTTTGCCATCTTCACTAGGAATTGTGTCCTTGTAAAAAAGTTTAGGACTGCAACCTTACATTGCAGCCTTTGTTGCATAAAAGGAAGAATTTCATCAGGTGTTGTTTCCCATGCTACATCAGTAATTAAGTAATTAAGGCTGCAATCCTAACCTCATTTACCTAGGAATTAAATTCAACTGACTTCTGAATTGACACGGTTAGGATTCTGCTGTAATGCACCTATGGCTTATTCCCAAGTAAATTCACATAGGATTATAGCCTCAAATATTTTAACAAACTATTTGGGTTAGGTTAATTCAACAGGAACTGATTTACAGTGATATGGATTTGTGGTGAAAATTAATTAAAACATTTTTATTTGAGGTGATTTGGAAATGGAATTAATTGGCTTGCCTTTTTGAAATTTACATGTTAGTAATTATTTCTAAATTTGAACATATACTTATAAATTAGCATGTGGCATTTTTAATGAAAATTGTGTTCTCGTTTATCTTCTTTTTCAGCGGTGCATGTCCCCTATTTCCGGGGATGCATAAGTGGCAATGCTGTTTCTTAAATAAACTTTTCTACTCCTGCGACTTTCTGGATCATGACTTGAAAGTACATTATTCTATAACATGTTATATAACCTGCTTTTGCCTCTCAGTCCTGGCTGAGCTGCAGAAATACTCTGTATTCAATAAACAAAGCAAAACAAAGATAACCAGTGTGTATTTAAGCAACTTAAACAAACTTGAAATGAACAGAGAACAGGAAAGCATGCTCTGTTGAGTTATTGAAGTTTTAAGGATCCTATAAAAACAATAAGCACATAGAACTATGGCTGTCAAAGATAATGACAGTACATGACCCTGTAAATCATCAGTCCTGAACAATTAGAGCAAAGTGTCCATAAAAGCTGAGAATCATAATTATTTTTAGTGAGAGAACAAGCCATGGGTTGGCAACATGTGTGAGTGCTTTATCATGATGGAGAGGGAGATATAATAAATTCATCTAAGGTGAAAATAAGAAATTGCCTCTAAAAGGGGCCTCTTAACCTTTTTAATGTTATCCTAGCTCTGCTATCCTTTCCCACAAATTGCTGCCTCTCTTTCACCACTCTGAAAGCACTAGTTTTTAATAATAGGGTGCTGTTAGATTGTGCATGTAAACAAGGAATTTACCCTACTTTAAACTAGAGGTTACAATCCTAGACCCATTTTGGCTGGAAGAGTGGTATGATACTGCATTAAATGTATAACACAGATGGGGCCTGAGCGAAATTATGTGTAACTGAAAAAGCTTTGTAACTTTCCTTTGCTCCCCCCCCCCCCCACCATTATTCAGTTATTTTTCTGCATCTATTCTTAGATGGGGCACACAAATAAAGTAAGATAGCCACTTTTACTCCGGTGGCTGTTCCTGACTGAAAACATCTCTGTACAGGGTCAGATGCAGACTTTGGCTTCTCTGCTTGTCCTGGCCAGCAAAGAACTCCAAAAACTCTCTGGCAACTACAGTTCTCCTCTGCCCTTGAGCGCCTTCTTGCTCAGCAGTTCACCCCTAGTTCTGCTAAGTTCTTACAGTGGTGATTCCCTGTTGGTTCCTTCTCTGTTTAGAAGAATATCACAGGACAAGCCCGAACGCTTTCTTCGCGGCCTACAGGTTCCTTCCCCTTCCTTCAGGTAAATGGTGAGAGTAGCACTCATCCAAGAAAGGAATACGAGCAAACCCCAAACTATTTCATCGGGGAACAACTTTGTTGAGGCCTTATTTATTTATTTATTTAAGCATTTCTGCACTGATGCTGCAGTAGTCTGAAAGGTTAGCAAAACTAAATTGCCAATACAGTGGTACCTCAGGTTAAGTACTTAATTTGTTCCGGAGGTCCGTACTTAACCTGAAACTGTTCTTAACCTGAAGCACCACTTTAGCTAATGAGGTCTCTCGCTGCCACCGCGCTGCCGGAGCACAATTTCTGTTCTCATCCTGAAGCAAAGTTCTTAACCTGAAACAATATTTCTGGGGTAGCAGAGTCTGTAACCTGAAGTGTATGTAACCTGAAGCGTATGTAACCCGAGGTACCACAGTACAACCTAACAACACAGAACATAATCAATACAATATTTACTGCATTTGCCTTAATATACATAAAGGCAGAATATCCTCTTTTGAATTCAACCTTTTGAAATTGGGTGCACCTCCAACATAATGAATTCAAAAGAAGATATTCTGCCTTTATGTGGTAATTTGAGTACATGTTGTCCCTGACATTGCCTGTAAGTGCGTAATAAAAATATACTCGTACTAAGGCATCTAATCCCTCCACCCATTTTTCAAGCTGCACACTACCAGCTTTCCAACTACTTCCCCTCCCTTCAAAGCCACAAAAACAAAAAATGTATTGGGCATGGTGGGAAATTAAGAAAGTGGCTAGACTCACTTTGCCTGTGGCCATTGCAGCCAAGTAAGGCCCCTAACAGGGGAAATGACACATCAGAGGACACTTTGCCCAGCTCACCCCCCCCCCAAAAAAACCCCCACAATCCTGCAGCTGGTCCTGCTTAGATTGTAAGCACTTCAGAATAGGGACATGACCTTGGTCCAACCACTGTCCCTCAGCCTAACCTACCTAAGAGAGCTTTTTCCTGGGCAAAATGCAAAGGGGGAGAACTATGCATGAGCTCCTTGCAAGATACATCTACAGTATATATTTACATATCATGTACAGATAGGGCTGTTGATAATGATGACTGCGACAACGGTTTGATTTTCTTGTTAGAATCCTCAGAACTGAAGCATGAGGTAGAAATATAGAAAATAGGAATAAATATAACCATTTGTAGGAAGAATTGTCCAGTCCTGAAAGCTGTTACAAACCGCTGTGGTTTTAAGAATTAGAATGAGATTTTGAAGGATATAAGCACTCAACATGTGCATTCTGAATTATCTCTGGTTATTATAGGGGGAGATGAATTAATGCCTCTAAATCTACTTTGAGATTACAAATGTTCCAAATAAAATAAAATAAAAGAATCGGCTTAAACCTATTAGATAGATTTCAGTATTATTATACAAGAAAGATTTAGCACAGTGATACATCTGCCATCAAAATGCGTCTGGTTTGATTGTAAAGGAATTTTGTTCCCTTTCATGTAACTTTGAGAAAAGCGGGGGGCGGGGGGGGGGAGCAATGCACTGGTGTTTCCTCTTCTGCCATCAGATCATTTGCTGGAAATAAACTGAGAAATAAGGCAGTTTTCTCTACAGTGGTGAAGAAGAAATGCCATATATAAAGTAGCCTCAGGCTACAGTGCTGTTTAAGCAGAGTCTGCACTGCCGTTCTTTGGAATAATACGATAGGTCATTTAGGGTAACTGTTATGGACAAATAACTGGTATCCACCAATATACCACTTTTCTCTGTAGTGTTCATAGTTCATTGGCTGGCCTAGGACCAGTTACCCCCCAGGGTTGTGGTGGTGAAGACAAACAGGCGGGGACAGAGACAGAGATACAACTCTGTATGCTGCCTTAATCTCCTGGAAGAAAAGGTGTTACGGGAAAGAATGATTTTCCAGTGCATGAATTTCCCTTCCCTCTTCTCTTTGTCATTGCCAGAAGATGAGATTAAACACTTCTCTCTGTGTTTTTAAGCATCCCTATGACATCTTAACTCAAGTAACTGTGGTTGGTTTAAACTATGGCTTGATAACAAGCTAGGATCTAAAACCATGGTTTGATCCTGGATTATTCTGAGAGACAACCTAACTCAGTTCCCAGAATTTGGGCATCATAGGAAACTATGGTTTGTCAAAAAGTGACACTGGAAGTTTTGAAGCTTTTCCTCTGGCATGCAAAAAAGCGGGAGGGGATGCAAGAGCCTAAGGCTTATGTGGGTTCATTCATGATGCATTTCCCATTAAACCCAAATTGGTTGACTAGATGACAAAAAATTACACGTCAGTATATAAGAAAACCTACATTTAATACCTGATCCCCAATATTAAGCTACTTTTTCTTTGCTTTATTTATTTAGTACATTTGAAACCTGTTCCACTACTTTTATTCAATAATTTTTGATTATTTAGCATTTCTAACAAATATTTGATATTCTTTCTGCAAACTGCTTAGAGTTCTTTTCTGATTAAATGGCTTATAAATCCTGTTAAATGAATAGTTTCACATACACTTTATTTTTAGGTCATAAATATGTGCATTGTAGGTTTATACCTACCTGGTTTCTAGTGGTATATTACTATTCAGGACCCAACTGTTATGGAGATGCACTGCGTCCTGTGTACTGGTTGGAGGGGGCGGAGCAGCTGGGCTAGGTTGGCTGCGGGTCGTCATTGATCTTCCCTGGAAAGAGTCGGCTGTTGAAAGCGGCTTCCTGCTGCAGGTACATGTGTGGGGCGGTGGTGGAGGTGGCGGCAGTGGTCTGAACGTGAACTGGTTTCGTGGGCTTCCTGGCATTTCTAAATGTGGAGAGACATCAAGGGGAGGGGGCAGAGAGAGAAACAAGAGAGCCGGTTATTATTTTGAGCAACAACAAAAGAATAAAGAGTTTCCATGCCTAATAGGATTACAGCATTTGTCATAGAGAACGTTGCGATCAATCTGTCTTGGAAATGTAATTTTAACTTATGAGTTCACGAAATGCATGCATACAAAATGGAGAACATCCACTGATTTGAATCTGTATGAAATGCATTTCATACAGTCAATATAAAAGTTAGTGAAGTGACTTATGCAATTTCTCCTAGGCTTTCTATTTGGGTTTTTTTTGGGGGGGGGGTGTTTTTCAATAAAGACGAAGAGTCATAGGCTGAGAGTGTGTTACAGCTCGGATGCCACGTGATTTCATCAACTGCATTTCGGAACATAGCGATGAAAGGAACTGTAGTGTTTTAGAAATAAACGTCTTTCATTCAAAATCGAAACAGGAGAAGCCATCCAATTCATCTATCACATTCATATAATATAAACCATGGGTAGGCAAACTAAGGCCCGAGGGCCAGATCCGGCCCAATCGCCTTCTAAATCCAGCCTGCAGACGGTCCGGGAATCAGCGTGTTTTTTCAAGAGTAGAATGTGTCCTTTTATTTAAACTGCATCTCTGGGTTATTTGTGGGGCAAAGAAATTGGTTCATTTCGCCCCCAAAAATATAGTCTGGCCCCGCACAAAATCTGAGGGACAGTGGACCAGCCCCCTGCTTAAAAAGTTTGCTGACACCTGAATTATAAACTCTTTCAGTAACTAATAGTCTGTTCCATGGAATAAGGTCATAAACAGTTCTGAAATTGTGTTAGTCCAACTGTGGTGTCTAGCAAACATGCCTGCAAAAGAATCAATGCCTAAGAGAAAGGGATTGAGAAGGATATTCGCTGAAAAGTAAGTGAGTAACAAGGTAAGAGTTTCTTGTGTTAAACTACTGTGAATGGATTTCTGTTAAATAAGCCATGAATATTAATACATATATTTGGCCATGGGGTCACGAAGAGTTGGACACGACTAAACGACTAAACAACAACAACAAAATATTAGCAAAGCTCAGTAATTAGTTTAACTTGAAGCATCCACAGCTACCTCAAAAGAAGTGTTTTTTTATTTTTTTATCATTATTCACTTCATTTCTATACCGCTTTATAGTTTTAAGAAAAAAATCTCAAAATGGTTTACAACCTACATTAAAACATCAAAGCAAGCAAGAACAAAACATCACAGAAGAAAGTCAAACTTAAAATATACATTCAAGGCAACTAAGAGAAAATTTAAATCTTATCTCAAAGATTTCAAAACAAAACATTACAAAGGAGGTCAACTACAAAATCTATATAACATTTCAAAAGAAGACATTGCTATAGGAAGTCAAATATAAAATGCACATTTAAAACAGCATAATTAGCAAGAGACTAAAGTATTCACAAGCACAGAACATATCAGCTGCTGTTGCTGCCAATCCTGCCCATGGTGGTTCATGGCGGGCAGCAGCTATGGAAGCTCAGGCTCAATGACCTGGGTCTGCAATAAGGGACACCCAATATGGATCTTTGGCCTCTTCAACAACCTCAGCTTCTGTAGCTGGAGTCAATCATTGCCCTCACTCCCAGGCCAGGTGGTGAAAGGTCTGCGAAGTCTTCAAGGACTCACAGGCAAGAAAAAAAAAAAAAAATTTAAGATACAAGTCTGAAAATCAAGGTGGGAGTTCACAAACTGATCTGTCTAAGAAGACTCCTAGAATACTTCATGAGTCCCTCACTTGCTACCAAGTGTGGCTTTCCTCAGTTTATCAGCTCTTTTCCATTTATATTTTGTGAGACCAAAAGCTAAATGAACGGGGCAAGGCAAGAATAGTTAGTGCATAGCCCCAGGAAGTTGCTCAGAAGGAATGTGGTCCTCTGGTTGGGAAAGAGATGCTGCTCCTTAAATCTCTGCATTGGCTTCCTGAATCAAGCACAATGACCGCTCCCCGCTTAAAACGGGGGGCGCCCTTTGCATGGACGCGCGCAGCCCCTAGATCTGAAGCGGCTCCAACAGCATAGGCTTGGCTTTGCCTCCCTCAGGTGGGATACCTAGAGGTCTCTGCCTACCTCAGTCAATTGTCCAATCCCACCTGGGGGAGGTGTTGCCAAGGAGACCAGGCCAGGTAGGGGAGGGATTACCTGCCCACACAATAGAGGGAGGATCTTACCTGGGAAACCTCACTTGGCTCCAGAGCTTCTCCCACCCTACCCACCCTCAGTTAATGTCTTATTTTGCAAGTTAATTTTTCTTCACAGGTTTTGCAGGTTAGCTTTTCTTCACAGGTATGCGGGCGCTGCTACGTTAAGGTCGCTGTTAAAGGGCCGGAAAGGAATTTCCCTGCATTGGCAGGTTTTGCCTTTCCCGTTGCAAAACGTCACAACTTTGGCGGTATCAGGCCTTGGGCGGAATCCTTTAGTCCATCTTCCTCTTTGCGGCGGCGATACCAGGGTTCCCCGTTAAAGGGGTTTCTCAAGGGAGGCTTTGACCGTACGCCGAAAGGTCGTCATTGCTCTCCCCTGCGGCGGTGGCGTAACGGGGGCGGCTATCTCTGCTTGAACATATGTTCTCCAGAGCCGGCCCATCCCCCCCCACACACACACTGGATAACCCTGATGCTCCCTAGGTCCCCGGCTGGGGACTGGGGAGGGAGAACGCCCAATGCCTGAGCCAAGGTCTACCCACATTTGAAATTTAATAAAGTTGTGGCCAATTTAATCCCATAGCACGTTGTCTTGAGTCATTATTCCACATGACGGGGGGAGGGGGACTGCGTGGGATCTGGGGACTCCGCCTGTCCACGCAAATTCTTTGCACTTACCCTCAAAGTCTTCTATGGCGACTTCTCCCTTATGTCTCTGTTGATACATCCTGATACACCACTACCTGTGATCTGTGCTTCTCCTTTTCCAACATCCATCCTTAATCATCCAAAGCTCTTCTGATCCCTGAAATTACTCCACCTTCTCTCGCCTGCTGGTCAGCTTGCTTGGAACTGCCTCCCAGAAGACTTAAGTGATTCCACCTCTTTATTTTCTCTAAATTCCCCCCTAAACAGAAATACCCTTTCAGTGAAGTTTTTGGCACAATACCTATGCCTCACTAAAACCGGGTCCCCATCTACACTATACATTTAAAGCAGCACCATACCACTTTAATAATACTGAGAACTGTTATGGTGCTGAGAGGTGTTGAGATACCCGTATCCCCCACAGAGAGCAACATTTCCCAGAGCATCCTGGGAAGAAAGGTTAATTCTTAAACTAATCTGAGAACTGTAGCTCTCTGAGGGGAGTGACTAATTGTCATTGCAAGAACCACAGCCAAAATGTCATTGATGACTTGCAAGGCAAATATCAATACCATCAAATCCAATTATTTATTATCATTGATGTGCAACATAAATAGATGCAGCATGCTTTAATTCTGTTTTACTGTCATGTATGGAGATGGTGTCAATCCAAAAAATGCAAGCAAGATCCATCCAACTTTCATGAGCAATCTATGGCAGGATTAAAGCAATACATTATTGCCATATGACAATTAGGAAGTAACTCTTTTTCTTCCCAATTTGATGTTCAGTTTCATTTTCACCCATCTCAATTACGTATCAAAAGCATTAGATGGAGAAATAGGTAATGGGTACAGCTCAGAAGAAAACTCTTTTGCTAAGTTAAAACCACTCATCCATCTAATTTGGATATAGGGGTTAAGATATATTGGAGAGAAGGGTCATATTTTAGCTGTACATTGCATAGTAGGGTGAATCCTTGGTACCTCCAGGTAGGGTTAGGAAACACGGCTATTTGAGACCCTGCTACACTATTGACATTTCAGCTACAATCCTGAGTCTGTGGTTTTAAACTCTGGTTATGTTTTGCTCCCTTACTCACCACATTGCTAATTCAACTCTGATTAGAGGACCCAGTTAACACTGGTGCATTGACTAGAAATTGACTAAGAAAACATGAAAGTTGATTGGATGCCGAAATTAAGAACATACAAAATCTTGCATACCAACAAACACTTTCTGCATGGGAAAAGGGCCATTATATTCACTCTCCCATCACTCCCAAGCTCATCTATGTGAATCTTCCAGAATGTGAAGTAAGGAATTTTACAGATGTCATTAAATATATATAGTTCTCTATAGTTAAAAAAAAAAGACAAAAAGAAGAGGTTCTAATTAAAACATGTCTTAAAGATAAAAAGCCCTCAAAAGAATCAAAGTGGATATACTGTGTGCATCTCTGTAAGTGCATTCACCACATTCAAATTTTCAAATAAAATAGCTAGATTTATCTCCAGTGATTATGCTGGATGCAGGCACACATTACAATATACTATGGTTTACTGTGACAAAAATAAGGATAGACCCTCCCATTCCCGTTCTGCCTCTGGTTTGAATGTGACACCAAAGATGGAAGTAAAAGTTTCCAAATTCTTCCTTGCAGGGTGTGATTGTGGGAGTAAAGAAGGAGTACATGAATCTTACAAATGTATTTAGAGGAAACTAGGCTTGTTGCCATCACAATAATCTATGGCTTAGTGCAATGTCCAAATACAGGCATGATTTAGAACAAAGATGGGAGACTTGCGGCCCTCCAGATATTGTTGGACTCCCAACGCCCATTAGCCTCAGACAGCACAGCCAAGGGTCATAGATGATGGGAGTTGTAGCCCAATATCATCTGGAGTGCTAGAGGTTCCCCATCCCTTAAGCACATTACTTTCTCTCAGCTATATTTAACAAGACTCCTTTTCCCACACATATATTCCTAACCATGTCAGTTAAAATAAAAATAGTAGTCTCAAGGTTAAATGTTGTTTTTGCTGGTTTTTACTGGCAAATGGACTCGGATTAATTCCATCTCAGATAAATAGGGAGGTGAGACATCTCAACATCTCACCCTAAATTAATTAGTATGGGCTTTCAAAACATAAGCAGATATTTGATGGGAGGGAAAGTAATATAAAAATGAAGTTTTCAATGCTACAGAAAGTTTTGTCTTTTCAATTATCTATTAAAGATGGGTTTTTTCGTTTGTTTGTTTTAAAGACAACTACACAAGTGTGAAATGCAATTTGAGTCTTGTTGTAAAAATACTTAATAAAATACCTAATAAAATACTATGGCATTCCCTAGCCACTGCTAATTGCAATTACGTAACAATTTCAAACGCTGTCCATGAACTGATTCCTGCCTTGCCTTAACTGCTTTGAGTTTGCACAACCGAATTCTGGATTTGACCTTTGTTGAAATTGCTTGACTGGATTACACTGGATTTGAGGCTGCCTGTGTTGACCTGCCCTGAATAGCCTAGGCCTAACTATGCCTACTTCTCTTGTTAGCCTTAGATGTCTGCTGAACATAACGAAGCCCAATGTTATGGCAATCTGCATACCCTCCAATATTTTCCAGGGATAATATTACAATACGCCTGTTTTCAACACCTCAGATCACTGCTTGGGCCTCCACCAACGCCATGCAAAAATTGTGAGTCTGGAGGAGCTTCTTACTAGAGCAGTTGGAGAAAGCAGCTCAATCAAGAACCACGTGTTTGAAAATACTATGCACTGCATCTAATTCAATATCATACAAAATTGTCGCAGTTACAAATACATAAAGGAATTTCCCAGGGAAACATACTTTTGTCATATAAAGCCAGCCAAGAAAATATTTCTAACGAGTGCACATCTATTAAAAAGAATTCTCAAGGTGCTGTAATTATTATTCATTTCTAGAATTGTTTCACCATGAAGCTTTACGATTCTATGGGGATTTAATGTTTATGTATTGCGATGGTTGCGTTGACTATTAAAAAGCAATTTGGCTGACATTTTAGGTCTTTTGTTGCCAGTTTTAATTGGATTGTTCATCAAGCGTCAACTCCCCCGTTAACTGCAAAAACTACAGGCCAACATCAGTTTATAGTAATGTCTGTTTAATGATTTTATCTTGTCGGAATGCCAACTTCAAAGGAATATATTTATGCTTTGTTTCATATGAAGATCTATAATTAGATAATTGAAGACCAAATGCAATCATACAGTCAGAAGGGACCAAAGAGGTCCTTAGGTCCAACTCCCCACCCACAACTTAGTGCAGGTTCTACAATGCAAGATGCATCTGCAGCATCTGTTACGGCACTCCAGCTTCACCCTGGGCCATGCACCAGGCTGGGAAGGGAGATATGGCCAAAACAAATTCTCCCATTTGCCTGGCCACCCTTCCTGTTAGATCTCTTACTGCCACCAGGTAAAAGTGTTTGTTTTTCTACCAACCAGCCTTTCACCAACCAGTCTAGATTAAAGGTTTACAACAACGAAATAGTTGTTTTTAGGGAAAGGGTTTAAGCATAAGAATAGCTGCATGCACACAGAGGCAATCCTCTGAATGGAGCAAAAGTACAGTAAAATAAAAGTAAGTTAAACACAAAGCTTTCCCTCTCTAGACACAATCCCAAAAGGTAATGATTCCACATCAGGCTTGCCATATCTTACACCCTCTAACTCAGTACATGAGATCACACCTTCATCTGCTCATCTTCTGGTTCCCTAAAATACCTTCTGGTCTGTGCAAGTCCACAAATGCAAGGAAGGTAGATGGTCTTACAGTGGGACCTCGGGTTACATACGCTTCAGGTTACATACGCTTCAGGTTACAGACTCCGCTAACCCAGAAATAGTGCTTCAGGTTAAGAACTTTGCTTCAGGATGAGAACAGAAATCGTCCTCCGGCAGAGCAGCAGCAGCAGGAGGCCCCATTAGCTAAAGTGGTGCTTCAGGTTAAGAACAGTTTCAGGTTAAGAACGGACCTCCGGAACAAATTAAGTACTTAACCCGAGGTACCACTGTATTTTTCTCTTTCTTCAGTAGCAGACATTATCTGCCTGCAACCTGAACTTTTCTCAATGAATTTTACTTGCTTCTAATTTGATGTATGGACTTCTAATGTTTAACAAATTAACCCCATAATCCCCAAAGAAACCTATGAGCAAGATTTACTGATAACAGTCCCTGTCCCTCACAGCATCCCAGGCAGATAGCTGCTACTTAAATACATCCAGTGAGGCAGCCTCTTCCACTGTCAAACCACAACTGAACTTACTTCTTACTTTTAATAGAATCTGCTTCCCTGGAATTTCTGCTCATTGGTTCTAGCCTTCCTATTTAGAACAGCAGAGAACAAGGTTGCTTCATTTTCTGCATGGGAGCCATCTAGCTATTTGAAGACCGTTCCCATCAGGGCCCATGAGGAGCAGCCACCTCAGGCGGTGGGAGCAGGGGGTGGTGCTCTGTGGGCATCCCAACACCTCCGGCACTGGAGGAGAAGTGGCACTGATTTCCAATGGGTAGGGGCATTGTCTCTTCAGCTTCCTAGGTAAGGGTAATTAGGTAATTTGCAGTACAGTGCAAATTCTCATTTCACCTCAGGTGGGACACTCCATGCCTGATTCCCACGCCTTTCCCTAACCTTTTATCCACACCCAGATCATCCAAATATTCCCCACAGGACTTGGCTTGCAGACCTCTCACCGTAGTGATTCCTCTTCTTGTCTTGTATTTGTCACATTTCCAAAGCCATATATTCAGAGCTGCCTCAAGTTAATAATTATGTGTGGTGATAAATGCAACAGTGATGTTGCTTTTTAAATTTAGAAGCTGAAGCAGTACCTCTTAGGAGGTGTGGTACATTATTATAAAGATGGTGATACTTCTATCGAACAAGACCAGGCAGAAAGAACAAGAAGAGCTGTCTGGAAACCAAAGAACTTTCTTTCCATGGAGACCTATCAAAATCCTTACTTCTTTCAGACATGCTATAAAGATGACATTCAGATTGAAGTTTAGCAAGCTGGGTTACTGTAAAATATTATCAGGCTTTTAGTATGTTTTACTTTCTTTAAATCTATCTTTTTTCTGTATTTCTTTTTAAATCTATATTCTACTTTTTAAAAAAATCTATTTTTAATAATCCAAAATATGCACATTACTTTGCCTTGCCATTAACTTTATCCAACATCCACTATGCATATATAAGGTGCTAACCATTTAAATTTGTATAATCTTTGTATGCTAATCTCGACTAGCACCTAAAGCAGAGCTAACCCTCACAGTCAAACACACAGTCTTATGGCACATGCAACAACCTGTTTTTTGAGCAGTAATCCTGATTTGATTGCACAAAGCTTTTGTGGATGTTACGACAACACAGTCTTTATTGAGCATCCAACCTGATTTGCTTGTGTGGTGTTTATACATCTTCCTATTAAATATTCATTCACCCCACTTTTCAGAGTATTTCCCTGTTACTTTCCTAACTGCAAAAAGTCAGGTGGTTTTTTTTAAGTGGTTTTGTTGTGATAGACTAACAGAGCGCTTTAATAAAATTTAATTGTGCAAACCTAAAGTTCTGGTAAAATGCTGACAATCGAGAGGTGCCCTTAGACGTTGGAGAAGTGCCACAGCAGTGCAAATGAGGTCAGGATGCATCCATTTCTTTCCCTTAAGTGGAGAGCCAGAGTTCCAGCTGTCCCTTGTCACATATCTTGGCTTTTAGTCTCTTTAAAGATCCATTGAGCCAGTTATACTTTATGAATTATTTTTATGTGACATGCTGTTTCAGAATATAACGTGAAAGTGTCTTGAAAGAACTAAGTAATTGAAAATTGATAAAACTTCTAAGATGAAAGCTTTCCCTGTGTTATTCATCAGGAAATCAATTTTAATGACTTTCATCTCTCCCTATAAACCACATCTCCAAGATGTCCCGTTCTTCACCTGATGCTACAGTCTAGTCACTTAGGAAATATCAACTGGGTAAGTATTTTGTTTTGTTCTATAGAAGATTTCTACTTAATAGATCACTATCACAGTGCAGCATAAATACAAACAGACATTGTCTTCACTAGTGATTTTTCTCCCATTAGCAAAAAGACAAACAACTTGTTTTTACAGCACAGTGCATAGTTCTTTTTTAAAGCTTCAATTATATTATCTTTTCATATGAATTATAAATCTACAAAGCTGCTATACATGGAACACACTTGGAAGGGAATACATGCAAACAGATTTTTTTTGTCCAATCAGTAAGAGGGTTGGGGCAAAGAGCTTCCATAGAGCTCCGTTGGTTAGAGCATGCTGCCGATAACACCAACGTAGCAGGTTCAATCCCCTTATGGGATGGCTACATATTCTTGCATTGCAGGGGGTTGGACTAAATGACCCTCAGGGACCCTTCCAGCTTTATGATTCTATAAAGTAGCATGGCTATTTTTATTTTTTAAAACCCATATATATCTACATAATTATTTAAGCAGTTCCTTCTGTGGTATGCATCAACAAAATAAATGGAGTACAGTGTGTTTGCTGACAACCCAGACAGTTCCACAAGAATGGATTTGGCATGAGTAACTGTCAGAGCCCAGCAGGGTCAGAGGCAATGAAATAGTCCACAAAAGCTGGTCGCCAGGTTCTGGAGAGGGCAAACAAGGACCTGAAAGGCCAGAGATGAGTGGCTCAAACTAATGACAGTTCTTAAATAAAACCATAAGGGCCACTATTAGTCCCAATGTGGCAGCTAGACTGGTGACTGGGAGCAGCTGCCGAGACCACATAACACTGGTCTTGAAAGACCTACACTGGTTCCCAGTACGTTTCCGAGCACAATTCAAAGTGTTGGTGCTTACCTTTAAAGCCCTAAACGGCCTCGGTCCAGTATACCTGAAGGAGCGTCTCCACCTCCATCGTTCTGCCCGGACACTGAGGTCCAGCACTGAGGGCCTTCTGGTGGTTCCCTCGCTGCGAGAAGCCAAGTTACAGGGAACCAGGCAGAGGGCCTTCTTGGGTGTGGCACCCGCCCTGTGGAACGCCCTTCCACCAGATGTCAAAGAGAAAACAACTACAGTGGTACCTCAGGTTAAGTACTTAATTCGTTCCGGAAGTCCGTTCTTAACCTGAAACTGTTGTTAACCTGAAGCACCACTTTAGCTAATGGGGCCTCCTACTGCCACCGCGCCACCGGAGCACGATTTCTGTTCTCATCCTGAAGCAAAGTTCTTAACCTGAAGCACTATTTCTGGGTTAGCGGAGTGTGTAACCTGAAGCCTATGTAACCTGAGGTACCACTGTACCAGACTTTTAGAAGACATATGAAGGGAAGCTTTTAATGTTTAATAGGTTATTGTATTTTAATATTCCGTTGGAAGCCGCCCAGAGTGGCTGGATAAACCCAGCCAGATGGGCAAGGTATAAATAAAAAATTATTATTATTGTATTATTATTATTATAATTATCTGAATCCTTCTAGGCTTTCTGGCTACAAATATCCTGCCTGCCACTCAAGCCAACTAGTCCCTCTACCAATAAACCGGCTCAGTGGTAGAGGGTGGGGTGACAGAGGGAAGGGCATCAAGGCCCTGTGGCCAAGTTTCCTGTTTCAAGCCCCCCAGGACCTTACAGGAACAGGATCAGTTTTTCTGGGTGCAGAATCATTTATTTATTTATTTATTTGTTTGTTTGTTTATTTGTTTATTTATTTATTTAAAATGTGTTATTATTTTATTTATTGCATTTGTACCCCACCTTTTTCTCCAAGGAGCTCAAGGTGATGTAGCTGGTTCTACCATTTCTCATATAATCCTCACAACAATTTTGTGAGGTAGGTTCAGGGCTGGCACAAGACATTTTGGCACCTAAAGCAGACCTCAAATTGGCATTCCTCTCCCTGCCAGGGAACAAGGGCTGAGAAAATATATGCATCAGGAACAAGGGTGGTGGGTAGGAAGATTGACATCAGAATCTGCTGCCCCAGGGGATCCTTCCACCTAGGGAAGTTGCCTCATCTTGCCTCATGGGTGGGCTGGCCCTGGGTAGGTTAGGTTGAGAGGCAGTGACTAGCCCATAGATTCATGACTGAGTAGGAATTTGAACCCTGGTCTCCTAGGTCCTAACCTGACATTCTAGTCATTACAGCATACTGGCTCTCAGGAGATTTCTTAATTTCTTTGGCTGCCAGGTCTCCAGTGCATAATGCAGTACAAGCAGAGGGTCTCATGTCATTGCACTATGAGGATAGCATCAGAGCATTGTTCTGCAGCTGTAGCACAGGATTATGTGCTTTACTGTCTCTGCTCATGTCAAGTGGCTAGTCCTCTTATACTGGGGAGTTGGGGGTGGGGAAGAGAGAAAGCCGTTTCTCCTATAAATATACACAAGATACATCACATTCTCCTGTAAATATACAGAATATACATCACATTGTACTGCCTTCCCAATAGACAGGCATTTCTGGGGTGCCTCATTGGTCCTATTTTTAGTCCTTTTTATTTCTCTGATGTCACATCTAGCATTTACATTAGAAAAGATGCTAAATTATGACCACTAAGAAATTATAGCAACTATTGTAAGGGGACATCATGCAAAACTGTTTGATTGGCAACAGAATTTGGGTAATAATAATAATAATAATAATAATAATAATAATACATTTTTATTTGTATCCCGCTCTCCCCGGATGGAGCTACCCATTTAGAAACAACCTGTGTATTGTTCATTTGAAGATCAACCTGGTTTTTGTTAGTTTTAATGATAATGATCACATGCCTACAGATGTCTATTTTAACCAGGTATTACTATTTTTTGCTATGTTGCACCTTAAATGAACAAGTTAAGATGGCCTTTGCAAATACTTTTTCAGCTGCACAAATATTCACCCTCCCACTCCCCTGGTACAACATTCTGAAGCTGATTGAGACTACAAATAAAGTTTTATGGGACATGAATCACACAGGGTTTGAATATCCTACATGGTGGTGTAGCTATATTTCTTATGGAAGGCTACAGTACTTAATCATATTTTTTCCTCTGGAAATTTACTGTTTGGGGTATATAAGTATGTTTTATCCCTCAGAGGAAATAACTTTATCTGGAAATATTTCAGTCTAAAATAATAAAAGTGGAAAATCCACAATTTAAACCACAATATACGTAGTAAAGTTTTGGGGTTTTTTCTCCTTAAACATTCAGGGAAAGGCTTTTTCAAGACCAAGTAAGAAAACTGAACAAATTTGTATTTCAGAAAATGGGGTCAAAGTCTTAGGCAGCCCTAATGTAGAAGCGCAAGCACACAGGCTTTTCAAAATGGTTTGTTGCAGATGCTCACACAATGGAACAGGGATACTATCTGTAAGTCAGAAAAAACATGGCTCAGTAGTAGGGCACCTGCCTTGCATGGAGAAGGTCCCAGGTTCGATCCCAGCATCTTCAAGTAGAGGTAGGAGAGACCCCTGTCTGACATCTTGGAGAGACGCCGCCACTCAGGGTTGCCAATACTGAGCTAAATGGACCAATGCTATAAGGCAACTTTTTATGTGGCCTGGAGGAAATCTTGGAGCCAGACAAAGAGGCCTGAAGGACTCCATTTGGCCCCTTATAAGATTAGCAATACACGTGATTATAATGTATTGTTTTATGTAGAACCTTATACCCATATCTGAGAAATGGTTGAGGAAATACAGCAAAAACAAGATTTCGATACTGAAATGAGATAATAAGTGTCCTAGAGCCAAGCAAAAGACCTTGTAAGAGTCTTGGAACAATGGACTTTTTGTGATCCAATATTATTTGTTACCATGGCATGAAACATTTTGGCAGGCATCAAACATGAAATGTCATAAGCTGTCAATTTTCAAATACTAAATACCATTGAATATTATTTATCAGATGCTGTCAGAAACTAAACACTATTAAATGTCAGCTATCAGACACAGTTAGAAAGCCCTGCATGACAAATATCAAATACCATTGGTCATATGTGGACTGAGAAGATTCTTTTTTTGGGGGGGGGGAGGCAAATATTTGGACATACAGAAAATAGCTGAATAATTGTGGGCTGAAATTTGCAGAGGTGAATAGTAGATCTGGTGAAATTTAGCAAACTCTAAATCAGAAGTGGGGACCTCTGGCTCACAGGCCAATATTGGACCGTGAAATCATTTTCTCCAAACCATGCCCAGCTGATGCCCACTGGGTGATGTTTGATGAGGGGCAAGGTGTGGGGTTCAATTCTGCTGGTGGCTGCTTCACCAGAACATTCCCTGCAGGAAACATGCCTGCAAAGCAGACCCATGCAGAGAGCAAGATGGAGCCTTCAGCTGGTGAGCAGAGAATTCAGTACTGCTGGGCACAGGCACTGGGTTCTGCCCAACCTTTGGGGTGCCCAATGCACACTTGTGATGTCACGCAGCAGGACAGGACTACGAGGCCCATTGAGGTCGCGGGAACACCTTTTACACCACAGTCATAGGTTGGCCTGGTGAGGCCTGCCACAGTGAGGTCCAGTGAGGTCCAGCCCCTCAAGATTGCAGGGACTCAGCCCCATCCCAATATATTGAGTGGGGGAGCTAAGGTGTCTTCAGCCCCATAGTTGGTGCTTATGCTGCAGGGTGTTGCTTTGCTAGCACATTTCCTGTGGTGAACAAGCAGACTCTCCCCACACCCCCATAGGTAAAATTTGAAGAATTATAGTTGCCACAGAAGTGATGCTTACCCTACACTCCTATTACCTGGTACTAAGTGCATTTAAACCCAATGGACCTTACTTCCAGCTGGACATGTCTGGATTGCACTGCCAGCAAAACTTTGGTAGGTTAGCAGCCTTGGATTGAGCAGTCCGGAAGCCTCCAGCTCCCATAAGCCCTATTCAACACAGCCAATAGTCAGGGATGATGGGAACTGCAGTCCAAAACATCTAGAGAGCACTTGGTCAAGGGAAGGCTTGGCTAGCATTAGAGCCTTTATGCTTGAAGGGCAAATTGGACATTGCCCTTGTAGTATGGTCTCGTTCTGTCTCAGTCTTGAAGTTCTCCCTCATAACGCTAGAATAGTTATAGCTTTCTGATCACTCAAGAGGAAGCATTTAAGATGGAGGAAATCTTCTAACATCCAAACTGAGCTAAATCATGACTAATAACCACCCATGAATATTATTCTCTTATTCTATGCTGTGATAAAGAAGGAAGATGGGGAAATCAAAAGGAAAAAGAGGGGGAATAAAAACATTTGGTTTTGGTTTTGAATATTTAAATGAGGCCTCCTAGAAAAAAACTTATCTGGGTTTTGTTTTAGCGATATATAGAGAATGTTTCTGCAGCCCTAGCACCAGCCCACAAAAGTAGAAGTGCATTCTTTGGTTAGTTCCCTGAGGACCACCATATCTCCTCACACCCTCCACAATGTGTCTGAAACAATAATGTTTTTGCCCACTACCCCAGTGTTTTGCTCACTATTCCAGCGGTTCCTGGTGCCTACTTAGGGTTCGTGTTTCCTTTGGAATGAGGGCAGCAGAGATGGTGGTGTCTTTATGACAGATGGTTAATTTACACATGTAAACAACCTGAGCCTACAGTGGAGGGGTTCACCACATTAACACACCAAGAGGGCCTTGTTTCCCCCCATAGTCGCAGCCTTGGATTCAAACAGAAAATCATACATCATTCTGTTTCTCTTGGTTCCCAGTTTGTTACTTTCTGGCTTTCTGCTGCTTTCTAGCCCACATAATTCAACTCTCAACTCCAGCCTTTGTCTTTCTAAGTATCCACAATTTTAAGGAGGGAGACCCACCCATTTGTCATTTAACACAGAGCCACTTCCTTTGTCCTCCTTAATGGCTTATCACCTCACCAAGATGCTAGCTTGGCTATTCCCAAATCATAACAATATGTAATGGAGTAACAACATTCCAAATGTAGCATTTGGGAAGAACATGGCGACCTGGTTGGCTGCCAGTGCTGTTGCAAATCGTGGTGCCACCTGAGCCAATTACCTAATTTTGTCCTGTGGGTGGGCTGGCCCTGGTAACTGCCAACTGTATCTATTCCCAGCTACAATTTTTCTGTAAAAATTAAAAATGAATGCTGCCATACCCCACCTTTACTGGAAATGCCCTTGTCACTGTTTTTTAAATCTTTCCTTAGCAAACAAAACCAACAAGGGAACATTTTTCTGAATCCACTTTTGGCCCCCTCCCCATACCTCCTGAAATCACTGCGGGGGCGGGGGGAGACTGATAGAAAGCTTTGGAACAGCACTATTTAATTGAAAACTAGCATAAAAAGAAAATGTCCTGCTGATTCTGGGCACAGTAATCTGCCTCATTTTGCTATATGATTCTACTTGTCAGGAAACTTTTAAAGCAACAACAACAACAACCCTGAAACACGGTCTTCTTAAAACATAAATATAATATTGCCTACAAAAAGTGACTTAGCCTGGATTTTCTTAACATTTGTAGGCAAATATTGTTGCCCATTACTTTTCCCTAGCTGTTATTGTAAATCATATCCTCAGTTGCACTCATGCAGTTACTGGTACTGGGCCTCATTCAAAGATGACAAGAGCAAAACAGCAGATAATGCCTCCAATTATAACACATTTCTAAAAATGGTAGATTAAAGTAAATTCCCTTTACTCCAATCTGCACTGTTAACTCCCAGCTTTATGGCTGTCCTCTGATGGCTTTGGCAGGATATATTTGTATCACTATCAGGGCAACTAGAACAGCAACCTTTGCTAACCAGGTGCCATCCATATGCTTTCGAACTGCAACTCCTGTCTTGGCTGGGATGATGGGAATTGTAGTCCAACACATCTGGAGGGCACCTGGTTAGTAAAAGCTGAATAAGAGTGACAAATCATGTCAAACACAAATGCTCTTTTATTTCCTCTGATCCAGCAAGGAAGATCTGTATATTGAAGTTGCTATTTATGTATTCAGGTTTGCAGATTCTGGGAAAGGCTTCATGCATACAACCATAGGCACAGAGACTACCTTGCTACAGGTGTTCACACTGTATGTAAAGATATCGAGGAAGGTGCTCACAACATCTGGAGTGTAGCTACTTGGCATGGCCTGATTGATTACTTGGTCCTGTATTGTTGGACTTGGGAGCAAATAACTCTTGAATATGGGTTTTCCCATTTTAAGACCATTTTGCACCCCTGCTAACATGTCTTCTATCTTTCCTGGTTTTAAAAATATGTGGTGTTTTCAGAAAAGCAAGAGGTTTGCCCATTCCCACTGAAGGCAATAATTAAGGGGAAATGCATTGCAACACGTGGTCAGTGCTAGAATGATGCTTCCAACATGAAGCATCTTCCAAAAATCAAGATGTCTGCCACTAACATGAGCAGGACGGCAAGTTATTAGGGAGGAAGCAACATCATAAGGAGTGTGAGTGTGTTGTGTTGGAGAGAAGGTTAGGAGACTGATTTTGTTGAGTGACTAAAGTTTTTGAGTTTGTGTGAACTGCTTATGTGTTTGCGTGAAGTGATGGGAGGGGTACAGTTTAAGTGCTGTTCCATCAACCTGCAAAGTTTGGGCTGAAGGGAAAGTGTAGTTGAAGAGTGTCTATGTTGAAATCCACAATACATACGACCATGGAAAGTGTTTATGTGGGAAGCACTGTAACTTAAAATTGCCATCCTTTTGGTGCATGATTAAATTTGCAAGTGCTTTAACCTTTCTCTTCAGCTTTGGGTCTTTTGAGCCTAAGACATACGTAACACATGCCACACTGAGAGACAGGAAGGAAGGAAGGAAGGAAGGAAGGAAGGAAGGAAGGAAGGAAGGAAGGAGCGAGCGAGCAATGGAACCGAAGGTTCATAGAGGTACCCTGTGATATTCCTTTGCAAACCTCAAATGCTGTATACAGTGGTACCTTGGTTCTCATATGTAATCCGTTCCCGAAGTCCGTTCAACTTCCGAAACATTTGAAAACCAAGGTGTGGCTTCCGATTGGCACAAGCGCCCCAGAAACAATAGCCGACAGCTGCAATGGATGTTCGGCTTCTGAAAAACGTTCGAAAACTGGAACACTTACTTCCGGGATTTCTGTGTTCAGGAGCCGATTTGTTTGTCAACTAAGTCGTTCAAGAACCAAGGTTCCACTGTACATAGTACAGCAGTAGTAATTGCTGATCCCGACTTTGCTATGCTAACTTTAATACCTCCAGTGGGAGAATAAGACCTTGCTCTCGGTTGAGTCCCAAACAAATTGAACCAAACTTACTAATACATTTTAGTTCATTAACATACTCTTTTTTGGGGGGGGGCGGGAATGGTTACTTTCAGGTGATCAGCAGCATGTCCTGAGAAACTGAATCCTCCCCACTGAATGTTGGGAGCTCGGGACAAGTTTGGCTTTATCTCAAGGTTCTCAAGGTTAATTGTCCACATAAAGGAGGAATGCTACTTAGGAATACAAAATCCACCCGAATTTTAGTTGCCACAGAAATATTGCACAGGAAATATTATACAGCACTTCAAATCATGAAGGTCCTGTATAAATGATTGATGATAACAACTGGATTTCCCAGCAGAAGATAATTAAAACGTACAGGAAACAAAGCCCAATTCCCTTCAATAATCAATCTATCTTAACAGAATATGCAAACTTTAATCAACTTTACATGTTCTTACTGTAGTTTCCCTGTAGGCAAATGAATGCTTTCTGGAATGAGTTTATTTGAATAATTTGCTAAGGGTATCAAGCACACACTGGCAGAGCTACTCTGTGCTTGTCTGCATTGAAGAAAGTGTCACCAAGTTTAATGGCTTGGATATGTGAATGAACCCTGTGCTCAGCTTAATGTGGACAAAAATGTGTGGATTCTGTCAGCAGCTGTGCTGTAGCATTCAACACTAACTGCAGTTTCTTATCAAGTGCAAGGGAAGCCCCACAGTGAGTGCATTGCAGTAATCCAATCTTGAAGCCTCCAGTGCCTGAACTACTGTGGTCAAATTCTTCCGGTTTAAGAATGACTGAAGATGTTGCAGCTGGTTAAAGGCACATCTTCTCTCTGAGGCTACCAGGGCCTTCAGTGGCAGAACTGGATCCAGAAGCAGCCTCAAATTGCATACCTGCTCCTTCTTGGGAAGTACAACCCTATCTGGGGCAAGTAACCGACAAATTTCTCAGACAGGGGAGCCACTTACTCACAGTGCTTCTGTATTGCCAGGATTCAAGCTCATCCTATAGATATTTACACTATGAATCGGTGCCAATGTGCAGGAAGGCACCTTACTCAAAACATCTGGGCATTGAGAGTGCTGGGGGAGGTATTGTGCTGCTTCTCTTAAAACCTTGGAAAGTATTTATCACATGAAAAGTGGCATAGAAGTACAGTGGTACCTCGTGTTACACACGCTTCAGGTTACAGACTCCGCTAACCCAGAAATAGTGCTTCAGGTTAAGAACTTTGCTTCAGGATGAGAACAGAAATCGTGCTCCGGCGGCACGGCAGCCGCGAGAGGCCCCATTAGCTAAAGTGGTGCTTCAGGTTAAGAACAGTTTCAGGTTAAGAACGGACCTCCGGAACGAATTAAGTACTTAACCCAAGGTACCACTGTATATTAAATTAATTAAATAAAGAAATAAAGAAATATTCCTGTTAAGAGTTATTTTCCCATATTGAGCTAGTCATCAATCAAGTTGTGATGCTCCCCAAGGGAATGAGTTCATGAAAGCGCCAGCCAAAACGCACACCTCCCCTATTAGCAATGCTTGCCATGTTCTGGTCTTTTCAGGTCAGAAAAAAGGTTAAGGAGGGGACAATATACTAGTCTATAAAATTATACATGGTGTTGAGAAAGTACATAGCTAATTGCTTTTCTCCCTCTTATATAACATTAGAACTCAAAGACATTCAATGAAACTGGACAGACAAAATAAAGTATTTATTCATACAGGATATACTTAAACTATGGAATTATCTTACACAGGAGGCAGTGATGGCCACTAACTTAGATGGCTTTAAAAGAGGACTGGACAAATTCATGAAGGACAAGGCTATCAATGGCTATAAGAATTATGCTATGTCTCAGTGAAAGACCTCAGTAATATTCCCTCAACAGGCTTTGCTCTTCTTGCTCCATTAGTCTTTGCACAGGGTCAGTGTCTCCTACATCAAACCCAGAAATATGCCCACATCTCATTCTGAACAGAAGAGAGGTGTCGAGAGCATCTCTCTGTGAGTGAGCATGTCACTGTCTGATGTTGGTGTCCCCCCCCCCCAATTGACAGGGGGGCAGGTGGGGCGGTGCATATAATGTTATATTGTTTCTTCTTCTGCCTGTGCATATGTGGCAGCCATTTTTGTATTATGCCATACCTCCAAAAGGTTGGCAACACATGGGCATGAGCCCTTCCTGGTCCCCTAGGATCTGTTCTCCATTTGGGCCACTGTAATGTTTGTTTCCCTTAATTCTGTCCATTTTTAGGGCAGGATGAACCAACCTGGACACAAACAAAACTAATGTTCTCAAAATAATAGTTAGTTAGTTAGTTACGTAGTTAGTTAGTTAGTATACTTCTCTTTGTCCGAAGATCACAGGATGGCTCCCAACATAAAATAAAACATGAGAACACAAAATATATAATAAAAGCAAGAAAGCGTGTTCTCCTTCATGGAGAGCACGTGTTGCGGTGGGGGCCGCCAGGACACTCCAAAGTTGGGGGCGGGCTAATTGATCGTTGGCCACTGATGTGATTGGGCTTTCCTTGTCGTTGGGAAGAAGTTAATGTTGCCTTTTGTTGATTGACAGCCAGAAATGCTAAAACTCCCCTTTTCTGACTTTCGCATCGTGCGGAATGTCAGTCTGTCCCTCATGGTGGGGGCAGATAGTTGCAACCAATGCCTAAGCAACCACTCACATTTTTGTATTTTAATAAAGTTGTGGCCAAAATTATGCCAAAAACCTTAAACAAAAAATTCTGTGTGATGTTTGTTATTGGGGAGGCCCTGGGGACCTTGACACACAATAAGAACAAAAACAAACCAATAGCCCACCTCCCACACAACTCTGGGGTTGTCCCTTTCTCATTAGGTGGCATATTAGACCCATGTGGAAACAGAAAAATGGTTGTCATGCGACATAAATTCTCACAGTTCCATATTACACTCTGCAGCTGTAAGAGTGTGCTGTGGTGGAGAGTGAATCCATTATCTTAGGTTTAGGAAATGGTTAGTGAAGTTGTACACTAACCTCTAGCCTAGATCACAACCCATAATATGATGAGCTTAACAAGCTTCTATTTCTTGTTTCCATTTTAAATGCTGAAAGAACACAGGAATATGTATGTTTTGCCTGGGCTTTGCCTTTGCTATCTAAACAATAGAATGTTTAAGTCACTATGTATAATAAAAGATGCAAAGAGTTAGCATGAATTTTTAAAACTGTTTTCTTTAGCAGAATAATTATGGTTTACAGATTAGCGGAATCAGTAGGTGATTTAAACCATGCAAACAATGTATTGTTGTTTGGTTTAATTATAAGGAAAGGGGGGGAAAGGAAAGGTTTCAATGTCAACTTTATGAGGGCTATTGCCTGTTTCCATGATATATACCATTACTATGCACTGGAAGCTGAGGGATTACCCACAGGGAAAAACACAACCACATGATAACTTTGGAGTTAAAAAGCAAGAGAGGGCACAGAGGACAGTCCAGTCCTCAACCAATGGAAGCCTCCTAAGCTTTCAAAGATAGTCACAACTAGGGATGGATGGACTCTTTAAAGTTGGACCTATGCCAGTTCTGAATGAAAGGGCCATAGCTCAGTGGTAGATGGGAGACTATGCCAATTCTAGTTGCTCTTAGTTTCTCATATTTCCTAGTCTTAAATTCAGTTCTCCACATTTCCACACATTCTTGAAGCAGGAGATTTTGCTCTTGAATCCAAATTTGGCAGATTTATCACATGAAAAATGAAAATCTTTGGTGTGCTTTGAACATTTTAATGAACTAGGGGCTGTGACCCTGCTCGTGCACTACCGGTACTTGTCAACTATGCCAACCTGCCAACTCCCCTTGTTAACTCCACTCCCTAGCCCAAACCCCTCCCTTTATTATATTACCTAATCCCCACCACAAGTCCCCTTCTGCTTACAGCTTACCCAGTTCCTGCTTCCCCTCACAACTCACCAAAACCACACCTCATCTCTCTTTACACACCTCACCAAGCCCGCTCCATTTACACCAAGGGGGGAGGGAAATATTCTCCGCTTTGCACCCCACCTCCCACTAGTGTGGTAGGCAGCTGCTGTGGGAAGGGGAGAGACAAAACCTACACATCAAAACACAGGTTCCCTTCTCTCTCTCTCTCTCTCTCTCTCTCTCTCTCTCTCTCTTTTCAGTGATGGTGGGGAGATGAATGAATGAAAAAACTCATTCCTCTGCTTCGCCTCCTCCCCTAATGCCACTGTTGGAAGCCATAGAGAAGAAGGGTTGTTGTTTTTTCCTTCCATCCTACAGGAGCACCAGCAACAAGGGAGTGCAGGAAGGCTTGCAAAGACCACCCCACTGATCCTTTGCACCCAATGCACCTGCCTGCTCCCCTGCCTCCTCCTCCTCCTATCTTGCCAGCCCACTCAGCCAAAAAGCACCCACTATTCCCTTATAGCTCTGCCAGACCGCAACCCAGGGAAGCCACAGAGGAGCAAGTAGGATAGGCTGGAGCAGCTCCCCAGCAGCTATCATGCTCTGCTGCTACTTTCTTCCTCTCCTCCTCGGCCTCCGACGCTGCTGAAATTGAAACGGCATCATCAGTGTGAGGGCAAAGCAGGATGAAGACAGAAGAGCTGTCCTGCATGTTCCTCTGCACCTCACCTGTGCTGCTTACTACCCACCTTGGTCACCTGGGCCACCCACTCGCTCAACTGACATCCCTCCAATCTTATTATATACCAAGAAATAGTGACATGTTCGTAACACATCCTTCTCCCACCCCACCACTGAAAAGTTGCTAAAGGCTCTACTGTACACTGCTTGCTGAGACATTTGAGGCAATTGAGTTAGTAACCACCTTTCCCAAGAAACTTTTATCAATACTTGGACTTATTAATTGCTTAAGAATGCACACTGGGGGAGGAAGGCTCCACAAAGCTACTGCTCAACCATTTTCAGCCTGCCCTTGGTTCAGTAATTAGAATGATAGTGCAAGGCCAGCGAACCAATACATTTACAGCCAATTCTCCACATTCTTCACAGTCCGAAATCCTATTCCAAGGATTGCACATGCAAAATACAGCCTCAGTGAGAATAAGATTGGCTTTGGTGAGTGACAGAGGGATCTTTCCATAAAAAACAGATAAAGGCAGTGGAAAATATGCTAAAAAATCCATTTTCAGCTGGAGGTATTAAATGTGCTGGACTGTTAGCCTGCTCTGCTTTAATGGTAAAAAAAAAAAAAAACCCCTCCTAAGATTCCTGCCGCCGGCTCACACTCTGCACAACAGGCCATTTCAAGCACTTATTTCAAGGGTTACAGAGTCATTCTGGGATTATTGGTCATGCTTACTTACATAAATAATTCAAGCTAATGGCATGTATTAATGCAAAAGACATTATTAGCAAAGGGCCCACTCCTTATGTATGGAGAACAATCCACTGTGCGAAACTATCATCTCTCATAGGAAAACGACACTTCTGCTCAATGCATTTCCACTCTTTCAAGGGAAAAAGGGAAGTAGCATAAATCAAAGTATTTTTTATGCTTAAGCAATGAAAAATAATCCTGGATGAAAAGGACAGGCTGTTAATTCAGTGCACTTTTGTTTCAGTTAAGGCGACTGTAAGTGTAATCCTATACACACTTACAAAGGAGCAAGTCCCACTGAAAAGCAGAGAGCCTAACTTCCAAATAAATATACCTGGTCTGGAACGTAGTTGCAGTTCCATGTCCCATAAGTAATGCTTGTGTGGTCAGAGCTTTTGGAGAACTGAGTCGGGGGGCGGGGTCAATCACCCAAATAAGGTAGATGAGGCGCAGAGGAAGATCATCCTTACAATTAAAACTTTTCTTTTGGGTATGCATACAGTTATATTAAGTTTGACACCACCAATGTCATATAGAGATGATCTCTATGGACCTCTTTGGACCTCTATATGGACCTCTATATGACCTCTTTGGAGGATCTGCAAAGAGCTCTTTTCGAGCTTTTGTGTGTTTGTGGGGGAAGGCAAACTAGCAGAAGCTGATCACTTCCTGTGGCCTTTGGTCCAGGGGGGTGAGTGGAATTTTGGGAAATATCAGACTAATATCGGTGCCAGAGTGGTGTTTAGGCCTGTCAGGTGCATTGGGGTGAATGTTGGAATGGAGCGCACCAGGCGCATGTTAGGTTCATATACCCAAGGAGCACACAGGGAGGAGTTTCCTTGGACCTTGCTGCATGATCACAGTGTGTGACTGCAGCTGGCTCAGGAGATTGGAAAGTTGAAATGCTCCCATAAATCCACCTCACTGCCTGGACCTCATTGACTTTGGTTAATTTGGTTGACATATTCTGATTGGGGATTCTATAGTTATATTTTAATAAATATAACCTGTTACCTGCAAAGTCCTCTTTTTTTCAGGCAATTTGTTGCCTGAAAAATTAATCAACTTTAATTGCATAAACCTAATTTTTCAGGATGCAACTAAATCCTTCTTGCAAAGTGTGGGAGTATGTAGGTAATCATTAAATGGCTGGAAAACATATTAGGGAAAGCCATCTCGCTTCATGGCTCCCTTGCAATATAGAGAACTCAAGCTCAGTGAAATTGTGATGCAAAACAAGACCCTAAGCTGCAATGCTGAGTGGCTCAACATCCTTGCTGCATTGTGTCATGGACAACTTCGTTTTGATTTCCTGGTTTGTTCTCATTGAACCTTGTTGTCGGTTGCCCCAGATGTCTCACCAAAGTTACAAGAAAGCAAACAGCAGACAGGTCAAAGAGATAAAAGAGCAGGAGCTTGATTATGTATTCTAGTCACTTGTGTAAACTCAGTTAAACATTAATATGCTGCAGCACAGTTAAAATGCCATTTTACTTTCACATTTCAGCTCCACTTCTTCAGTCTGCAGTGAACAAAGACTGCATCTGATTTGCTGTGCTGATTTCAAGGTGATTTAAATTTATCCACTGGCAGATCATAGAGAAGACAGACTGGAACATGGACAAGAAAGATCAGCATTTGATTTTTCTTTCCTACCACAAAGTATTGGGAAAGTAAAGATAGCCCTTTTAGATGAAATGTACATCAAAAGGAACAGCTAAATAATTATTGTCAAGGCAGATGGACAAAGGCAGAAATACATCATGTCTGTGTGGCAGCTGAAAGAGGCTTTTGACAGTGGTGGATCTCCAAAGCCACCATCCCATTGCATTGGCTCCAACCTTGTAAATGAGATAGATTAGGAATATAGACTTAGATCAGGTCAGATCACTGATCCCTTTAGGTCACATTATTATGAATGACTGGCATTAGCCCTCAGAGGTTTCAGGCAAGAGTCTTTCCCAACTCTACCTGGAGATGCCGGGGATTGAACTTGAAATCTTCTGGATGTGAAGCAGCTGTTCTACCACTGAGCTACGGCTTTTGGTTTCTGTCATGAGTGACTGAAATATATAGTGATAGATTTGTCTGAATATTTGTACTGTTTGCCACAGTAAACGTTTAAAGCTCATGCCACAGCGTTGTTGTTTTTTGCTCTATTAGAGGCAGAACTTTTTCTTCCTATGTAAATGAAAGTTGGAGAAATGTTTAGTATTTAGGAGTCTGAGGCTGTACGTACTGCCTTGTATTTGGCCGGCAAACAAATTAGAAGCAGCCCAATCAATAAAATTCAGGGTGCAGGAGGACAATTTTCATCAGAATCGCAGCTGGGTAGAAAAGCATTAAACCTCACCTCCCTGCGTGTTGCTGTTCGGGTGAAAATTGACCACCTCTGTGCCTGAAATTGAAGGACAGAAGAAAAGTGCAAGGCCCCTTCAGACTGGTCATTTTCTAGTGGGCATATTCTGCAACATGTCTTTGACATAATAGTGCATTAGTAGTGGGCTTATAGTGGACAGTCCACACACTTTATTAGTTGTTCTGTGATGCTTCCCCAATGTTACTTCATTATTGCTGTCTCGAGGTGAACTCTTGCACTGTAGCACAACAAAAGCAAGGCAAACTCTAACCCCCCCCCCCCACAGCTCAAAAAAAAATGAGGTATAAAAAGTTACAGGATTTCAGTGGGAATTTACAGGGCATGCACTGACTGAAAATGACACACTGTATCCACCCTGAAATTTTTTGCAGGTGCCAACAGTATTGGAAGCAAGACAGCATATAAGCACTGCAATACCATCATGAGCACAACTAATCACGAAAGCACAATAAAATTGACATGTGGAGGGGCCTATATCTGCATGCTGTGCATTTTGCATAATGTGTACTTTCACCATGAGAGGCAGTAAAAGAAAACAAGAGGTCTGTGTGAAACATTTCTGCTAGCAAGGAAAACCTGCACATTTGACAAATGCAAGGTAATTAATTCTCCGTCTGGAATCAAGGCAGAAACATATCTGGGTGCAGATCACAGAAAATTTGGCCTTTTTTGGCATAAATAGGGATAATGTGAGTGTGTGAGATAGCAGGCTCTGAAGTGACAGCTATTGCTTCTTTTCGGCTCTTTTTTCCCCCAGATGACTGCAAATTTCAACAACAGTTATCGGTTTTATCATTCTGGTGAAGGTGACCCAAGAGCACATTTGAAGCTAATCCCCAGAGGAATCCTCAGATTAGCAGAGATAAGGCATACTCTGGTATCAGAGATAAAAGTCAAGACATTAACTCAAGGGTGTAGATTTATCAAATGTCATCATATTTGGCATGCATTTAATATTAAATGTTAATCAAATTACCCTTACTAAGCTATGGCTGCTGGTTATCTTTAACTTGTCAGGCACTACAATAGTGTGATATGAAATACAGACAGGAACATTAAAAACAAACTTTTAAAAAATGCTTTGCCGCCATCTGTCAACTTCTAACTACTGAAGGATATCCATCTATTAGTGTTACAATTGATGCTTTAATGAAATGTCAGTGTTTTAAAAGCTTGCCCTCCCTGCTGCTAAACTGTTCACATTCATCTAGGTTGGCAACTATTTGACGCAGGGATTTTATTGAAGATTGTGCAATATTTACTGAATACCACATAGCTCAGAGGTAGATGAGGGCTATAGCAGTGGGGTTGTAACTCAAATGTAGAGTATGGGCTTTGCATGCAGAAGGTCCCAAATTCAACCCCTGGCATCTCCAGGCAGGGCATGGAGAGATCTTTGTATGAAGCCCTGGAGAGCTGCTGCCAGTCAGTGTAGACACTACTGAGGTAGATGGAACCAATGGTTTGACTTAGTGTAAGGGGTCTACAATGATGTTTGTGGTTTGTCTAGAGAAAGTTAAATAATGAGCTTGGGTTAGGATGGCACAATAAGCCAGGAATAGCCAACAAGACTTCCTTCTTGGACTCAAATGTCCATCAGCCCCTGCCAGTGTGACCAAGGGTCAGGGATGATGGGAGTTGAAATCCAGCAACATCTGGAAGGCAACACATTGGCAGCCATTGCACTAAGACAAACCACAGTTTATCCCAGCACAGCAGTGGGAGGAGAAAACCAGAAGAAATCTCATCGCAGCGAACCGGCTCATTTCCTAATTTGCAACAAGCCAATGTTTGGCAAAGCATTAAAAGTGAGCTGCTTCATGGAAAGATAGCTAAAACCTCTGTATTTCCCAAAGATGTTTGGTAAATGGCATTTTGTGCCTCCTTAGGCAGAAAGCTGAGATGAAATTTTAATTGTTTAGTGTTGTTTTCTTTTAATTGCTGCAGTCCCCCAATTAACTTGTTAAAAATTAAATTCCTGGTAGGATTTCAGAATTCAAAAAGAATGTTGCCCTCCAGAACTGAAGAGCAAAGTGGATAACTGGATCATCCTACCCACATCTTACTTTCCTTTCTGTGGGTGTACCTAGAGCTAGTCTAGATAGCCTGCAATGTTGGTCAAGCCCTGCTCTCATTCCACTCTCCAGTGAGACCCCTTGAAGCTAATGGACAAAATTTTAATGTTCACAAACCTTAATGCAAATAGCTGATAAGGCATGGATGGAGACAGGAAGAAGTGTGGCTACAAGTGGGAATTGCCGAATAGCCAAGAAATTGCCTTCTCCAGATTGCTTCCAATCCATCAACTGTAATATTGACCATTCTCTGCAGCGACTTAGGAACCCCAGGAGCTGGTTTTGGTGGGACATCCTGCTAATGATCAGTTTTCTGTCTCCTCCCCTATAACTGAAGATTTTGCTGCTATTACTGCTAGGATATCAAGGTAGTGTACATGGTTCTTCTCCTCTCCAGTTAGGCTGAGAGATAGTGACTAACCCAAGGACTCCCTGTGAGCTTCCTGATTGTGTAGGATTTGAACTCAATTCCCAAAAGTCCTTGTCCAACACTCTAAGCACTATACAACACTAGCACCCAACACTGTGCTGAGCTGTGCATCAAATGATTACCAAGGTGCAATCCTAAAGTGTGCCATTGAAATAACATTTTAGGGAGGACCAGCATTTGTTTTCTGTCCTAAATGGTTTTTTTTTTTTAAGCAATAGAAATAATTACCGTATTTTTCGCCCCATAGGACGCACTTTTTCCCCTCCAAAAATTAAGGGGAAATGTGTGTGCGTCCTATGGGGCGAATGCAGGCTTTCGCTGAAGCCTGGAGAGCGAGAGGCATCGGTGCGCAGCAACCCCTCTCGCTCTCCAGGCTTCAGGAAGCTACCCGCAAGCCTTGCAAGCCCGGCAGGAGTTGCCGCGGGCTCACAAGGCTTGCGGGCAGCAGCCTGCAGCCCCGGCGAGTGTCCACAAGCCTTGCGCGCCCGGCGGGAGGTACTGCTTCGGGCGAGCGTCCGCAAGCCTTGCGCGCCCAGTGGGAGGTCCCGCCGGGCGCGCGAGGCTTGGGGCGGCAGCCTGACGCCCGAAGCACGGGGAGCCCTCCGGAGGCTCCCGCCGGGGGAGGTCCCGCCGGGGGAGGTCCCGCCGGGCGCGCGAGGCTTGGGGCGGCAACCGCAGCTGGGGGGGGAATAATATTTTTTATTCATTTCCCCCCCAAAAAAAACCGCAAGCTCCGGGGACAGTTGGGAGGTGCAGCGTGTCTTCCCGCTGTTCCCGGACCTGGTCTGAAGGCGGGCGGCGGGGAGAAGAGCGCTTCTCCCCACTGCCGGCCCCACAAGCGCCTGGGGGGGAAAATAAATTTTCCCCCCTTTATTTCCCCCCAAAAAACTTGGTGCGTCCTATGGGCCGGTGCGTCCTATGGGGCGAAAAATACGGTATATAAAAGGAAGATTTTAAGGATGTACTGGAAAATGCAGTGGAAGGGAAAGTTCTGTTGCTAAATCAGAGGTTGTTGCATGACCAAAAACTGCAGCCTTCAGTACAACTAGCAACAACGGGTTAAATTTAATGGTATACATTAAATAAAAATAATGTTTGTTTCTGGAAAAAATATAAAGAAAATATGAATACATTGCAGGAAACACACATTACCAGTAAAAACAAACATTTAGCAGGAAACATGCAGTAAAGGAAGGTTACACGCAGCATCAACTCCCTCAAAATCTGAAGTGAAAAATAAAATGAATTAATGTTGTAGGTATCAGAGAAGAAGTTGTGGGTGGTGGAAGGAAGATGGAAGATAGAATCTATTGAAACAAGCATCGAGATCTGAGAAAATAACTTTAGACTGAATGTATGCTGTGAATACAGAACAAAGAATCTATATAGAAAAGGTTGATTGCATTTCCTGAAGGTGAAATTCTATTAGATGGAGATATGAGTGTAGTTATAGGAGGTGAATGGGATAGAACAGATTCACTGCAAATCCTTAGAATCTTTATTCAAAACATAGCTAGGACATTGTGAGTTAATAGATGCCTGGAGAGACAAGCTCCTGGATGAAATATATTATACACATGCTGTTATAAGATGACAAACACTACCCTAAAACGGATCCATTCTTTGTCTCTCCATCATTTATCAATACAGTACCCCCCCCCAAAAAAAAACAACTATTGATGAAGATCACAACCCAATTAGGTTGCAGTGGCAACTCCTCACCCCCACCCTCCTAACAAGAAAAGACGGCAACGAAACAATCAGCAGTGATTTCCTTCTCGCAACAACATTGACCAACAACTGAAGGAAGCTTTTTAATTATTATTATTTTTTAAAAAATGGATTAATATTTGTATTTATAACTGTCAAAATATTAAAGGATCCCTGACTAAAATTGGTCAATAATCTACTGTATATTTTGGAAAGTTGTTTGTTCATTATGAATTTGGACACCTCTTAAGCTATTGTAACCAAATTTCCATGACACCTCTTGAGATAAAGGACCAGGATCTTGTCTGTGTTTGAACATAATTAAATGACACCTTGAATCAAGATGGCAGATTGAATCTTTGAAATCTGCACTGATTTGAATCACTGATTCAAATGCTGGTGATTTGGGGGGGGGGTTGGCTTTCCTATAATTTCTGAGCACCACCAGGCACAAGGTTGCTAGCCCATTATGTTTCTACAGAATGGCATCAATAAGCATTGATATCAATAAGCATTGGAGAAATGGCTGTCAACTTTTGACCATTTAATGCTTCTTTTACAAGTACTAAGAATGAAGGATCCATGTCAGCATGGGGAAGACTTTAGGTTTGGGGGATCCACTTTGGTTTTTCATTTTATTTTTTAAATATATTAAAGCCCCTAGATCTAACAGTTGTCATTATGTTAATGGCATACATACAGAATTGAAGAATTCCAAGCCCAGGAGTTTGTTGTGAATGTAACTCACAGCTGTTCCACACACAAATCCAGTGCTCACATCCACACCAGTTTGCCACTCTTGGTCACCTACTTTCTTCACTTCAACAATATGTATCTTTATATTGTGAGGAAGTCATTTTTGCTGTTTCCATTAGAGAGTCGAAATCCTTGCTGATCTATTTCAGATTGCCCAGTAGTTCTACTAGTAGATCTAGATCTACTTTCCTGGCTGCAGTCATAAAACCATTTAGCTTTGTGTAGTAGATCAATAGTACAATCCCATTCATGTCTACTTAGACATATCACCCAATGTGTTCAATGGGGCTTGCCCCCACACTATTGCTCCCATTTAGAGTAACATGGGAGTAGGGAGAGAGGCTATGCTCTCAGTGTTGCATGAACTTTTGGGATCCTCCCTGCAGTTGTTCTCGAGGTACAAGCCCAACTTCTTTCTCAACATGGAAGCTGGAATGGCTGAACAGAGTTCCTGCTAAGTGTGCATAGATCAGAAGTTTGAATTGCTGTAATGTGTACACCATTTTCTATATATCAGGGATAGGGACCATTTCCCCCTCCCAAAAAAACAACAAACCTTGTCAAACCTACAATTCAAATCTGCTGCAGCCAACACAGCCAGCAGTCAGAAATTATGGGAGCTGTAATTCAACAACATATGGAGGGCCACAGGTTAACCACTCTTACAAATGGACTACCATATTCCTATAGGATATTCCTAAACTTTCATAGCAGTATGATTTCCTACTAGGGTTGTAAGTAGAGGATTTTGTGGGATTCTCACTTTCCTCTGCATGGAAAGCTTTGTGTGTGAGCACACAATGGCACGCCACGAATGGAGAAAATAAGAAGCAGCATTTTAAATCATGGATTCTGCTTGAAAATGCAGAGAAATAGGCAGCATTCAAAAGCAGCATTCAACAGAGATTAGAAAAACAGAAAGATCAAAAAGGAAAACAATCCCTGAATGCGCTTCAAAGACTTGCAGAAGCCAAAAAGAGGTTAAATTTAATGGACACTCAGAGAAATGTGCAGCACATCAGATGATCCTTCTTTGAAATGGGGAGAAATTGTGGGGAGAGGGATGTCATTAGCTCACACCTTAGCAAAACAATAGAAGGAAACATTAATTTCCCATGTTTGAAAAAGTGATAGTTCTTCTCTTTATACAAACACAGAAGAAAGTATTCATATACTCTCTTCATTTCATAAGCAATTATGTGACACAATATCCAGATAAGAAGTAATAGTAGCTTTTCTTCCCCACCTGATTAATTGAACACAACCTCTCGTGGCATATTTTAACAATATATTTATTGCAGCGTAAACTTTTATGGTCTAGAGATCCATAGAAGTGTATGTCACAAGAAAGGTAGCCTTAAAATGCCTGGAATATTCCCAGACTGGTTTAACAACGAACCCTTCTGCACACAGAACTCTGGTAATTGTAGCTCTGTGAGGGGAATAGGGGTTTCCTAACAACTCTCAGCACCCTTAATAAAGAAATGCCCATAGTTCTTTGGGGAAAACCATAACTGTTTAAAGTGATATCATAGTGTTTAAATGCATGGCATGAATGTGACCTAACACAAGTAACCCTCCAAAAGTTTTTACCTATTAACTAAGTTATGGATGCATCAATATTGGTAGAGGTTGACTGAATGGGTCAGTTTAAGTGGTTTTAAATTGTTTTTAATGCTGTAACCTGCCCTGGGACCTTAGGGTGAAGGGTGGGTAATCAATAAATTGATAACTAATCACATTAATTTGGAGGATGTTCAAATTTAAAATCAGATCCATTCTGAGATATTGTGGTACCACAGCTTCATCACATGCTTGCATTCTGGAATACCGACAGCTCTCTCCACAATCCTTCTCCCTATGCAAATTAATTGAGGCAGGGAAAGCTTCTGGTGGGTATAAGATGCAAGCTTCAAGTAATAAGCAGCTAGCTGCTTTTGAGTCCTGAATTCCAAGGTCTCGATGGGCACCCCGTGGAGCCTTCTGCAACAGAAAAACCTATTTCTCCCGCAAGCTTTCAAAGAGAAGACTTGGGAGGAGGTGTGCCTGACAATGAGACCATTTGGATCCACTTCAATTCAGAGAGGAGAATGGAGGGAATCTGGAATCAATCTTAAAATAGGTTTTAGGGATGTAGATCAAAGATCAGATTTCTGGCTTAGGAGACTTTCCTGTATCCAGCACTGCTTTCTGTTGCATTGGTTGCACCTGGCCAAAAACAATCAATCATTAATGGGCTGGGAAAGGATAGCAGTTAATTAGCAAGAAGACTTATAGTAATTGGTACCGTAATTGCAGATTTAAGTGTTGTCTCAAGTTATTAGAGCAGTGGTGGCCAAACTTTTTTTCAAAGAGGGCCAGATTTGATGAAGTGAAGGGCCATGAGGGCTGACCAAAGGGCCAACCAGAGTTGTTGAGCTTTCTTTAGGACTGAAATTGTTGAGCATTTTTTAGGGTTGAAGTTGTTGGACTTTTTTAGGATTTTACCCCAGGAAATAAACTGCCACAGGGACCGGATTAAACCAACCAGCAGACTTTGTACATCCCTGTATTAGAGCTAAGACTTTAGTGTTTGGCTTGTTCATGTGGTCACTTTCATTTCTGTATTTTTTTTCTGCTACCCTGCCCATCAAAAAAGGGCCTCCTGTTCTAGGCCTACGAAATGAGTAACAATACTTTATATTAAACAAATAAGAACTTAGCATGACTGATTTGCATGCCACAGGTGCCAGGTTCAAATTTCCTTACATCTCTAGGTAAGGACCCCTGCCTGAAACCCTAATACGGGTCAGTGTAGAGACAATGCCAAATTGGATGTGCCAAAGGCCTTATTCTGTACAACACGACTTCCTGTGTCCTCAGTGCATTCTCCACATTATTGCCCCTACAAGGCTGGATTCAGGACGAAGGAAAAACTAAATTAAAATAAAATAATAATAAAAAACCTGTTTGGGGCTACCACTGAAAAGAACTCAGAAATGCCAAATCCTGCACAGATTGGAGCATATAAGTCCAATATTATTTCAGTTGAACCACTTGGTTTCTGGGCTCATTCCAGCAGGGATGTGCTTGTAGTTCTATGGTAGGGTCTGATGGGGAATCTCAGACCTGATGGACCTCCAGCCCTCTCTAAATGGCCCTTTGGACTGCCCGCAGGCCACATACCCTTACACTCCCCAACCCCCATGCTTAACAGTGTTTTTGCCTGGCTGGGATTTATCCTTTAACTCTGATACAGACCCTCAAAGTGTCCCTATTTTCAAGAGGCAGTCCTGGATTTACAGAAGCCGTCCTGGTTTCTGAGTTGATCCTGGAATGTCCTACTTTTCCTTAGGACGTCCCTATTTTCACCTGAGAAATGCCAGAGGGTATGGAGTTATGCGACCCCCTAAGCCAAGGGGATCAGTAACTATACAACCTTTAAAAGGCATCTGAAGGCAGCCCTGCATAGGGAAGTTTCTTTAATGTCTAATATTTTGTTATGCTTTTATATATTTTGGAAGCTGCGTGGCTAGGGCAACCCAGTCAGATGGGTGGGATACAAATAACAAAATTAATATTATCGTGGAATAAAGGTAAAGGTAAAGGGACCCCTGACCATTAGGTCCAGTCGTGGCCGACTCTGGGGTTGCGGCGCTCATCTTGCTTTATTGGCTGAGGGAGCCGGCGTACAGCTTCCAGGTCATGTGGCCAGCATGACTAAACCGCTTCTGGCGAGCCAGAGTAGCACATGGAAACGCCGTTTACCTTCCTGCTGGAGTGGTACCTATTTATCTACTTGTACTTTGATGTGCTTTCAAACTGCTAGGTTGGCAGGAGCAGGGACCGAGCAACAGGAGCTCACCCCGTTGCAGGGATTCGAACCGCCGACCTTCTGTTCGGCAAGTCCTAGGCTCTGTGGTTTAACCCACAGCGCCACCCGCGTCAGACACTCCTATTTTCATCGGAGAAATGAATAGTGCTTCTTGCTTGTCTGTATAGAGAGAGATGTGCGGATGTGTAGGAACCTAGCCTACTGTAGAAAACTAAAATTCACATTCATTGCTCCACCCACTCTTGCCTCTGTTCTCTGGAAAGTGACCCTTACTTCCCCACCCCTGCTCCATGGTATAACCACCCATGTCCTATCCTTGGCACCTCTGTTTAAAAAGAGAATCAGGTAGCAGGTGATCCAAAAGAGTCTGCCAGAGAGTCACAGCTGCTCTGATCAAATAACACTGAACAGATGTACAAATAGCCTTGACTTAAGGCAGCTTATTGTGCTTTGGCTATTGTGATGTTAGCTGCTTTTGGATATAGTGATGGCTTTTGTGCTGTGCAGGTTGTTTTTTTTTTTTTACAAATGTAATTTGCTTATGCTATTTTAAACCTTTACAGTAATCCCAAGGCAGCTTATAAAGCGGCGTAAATAGAGTGGGTTAAAACCCTCAAAAATAAATAAGAATAAATAAGACCCAAACCTTTAGGACAAACTCTGAGCCCTAGGCTGACATCTGATCATAGCAATATGCCGGGTTCATAATGGCTGTTCTTGAAACAGATCCTCATGGGAGCAGAGCAAAGAAAGCATCTATTTGACTACAGAAGCAAGAAATCTCCTTTGCCCAGATAAGAAAAACTCTACATAAATGAGGCAGTAGCTCCTGTATCAATCCTCAAGGATTGCTAAGGGATATTTAGCTTTATGTACTATACTTGAACTGTGCTCAATTATAAACAGCCCACCCCACTATTGTTGATCAGCATCGTTTAGAAAACCAGCTTCATCCTTGATACATTTACTGTTTCATCTTGATATGTTTACTGTCCACTGGATAGCAGTAAATTGGAATTTCACAGAACTGTATCTGTACTGTTTTGCTGACCATTGTGTCATTTTAATACGTTCACTCAACAAATGCTAAAAAAAAGTTTTAAACAGAGCCACTGCAGTTAATTTTTACACCGTGATTAGGTTATGCATCCAAGAAGGGGATATGAATCAGGCATAGATTGTTAAAAGGCTGGAAATGATCCTTAATCCGTGTCAGTGTTAGGGAGAAATTGGATGTAAAAGATTTAACACAGATGCAAAGACACAAAGATACGGTGGGGGGGGGGGGCAGAGAGACCAACGGGAAAGGGAAGATGTAAACAAGAACGAACGATTGAATAATGCAGGCCACTTCAGACATGGATGAGAGGCACTAAAGATCTGAAATAAATTATACCTTAAAACGATTCAATAAAAATCAGAATTGTAGTGCAGTAATCAGGCGACATATTGGGAGGGAGGGGGGGAAATATAGCCTATAAAAAGCAGAAGGGATTTTCAACTGCTGCAGCATATTAGCTCCTGTGGAGAAATACGTGCAGCCAGGATGAGGTGATAACACACCAGCCAAAGGCAGCTGGATGTACGTTTTCCAAGGAAGAGAACTGCAGAAATTGTCATCCTCAAGCAGAGAACAAAGTGGAGATGAAAAATAAAAACAATGGATGCAATTGTCAATAGAAGTAAAGATAAACATAAAACTGAATGAAGTAATGGAAGTTGGGGGATGGGGGAGGCACAGCTTATCTTTCTCCCCCCCCCCACACACAATAAAATGTGTGTGGGGTATGGAGACAGCACAGCACACGTCTCTCAAGTAAGCACATGCACCCATACAAAAATATTAATGGGCAAATGAGTAGTTCTTTGCTGCAGATATACAGAAATGTTGTGGTTCCCCAAAAATCAATTTATGCTGGTTTAGTTGCACTGGGCAACTGGTATTACAACAAAGTCACTGGTGTTGTAGGGCAGGGGGGAGGGGGCTGCGTTTCATAGCGGCTGTTTGTAGTATGAGCACTATGAGGCAATGTGCCTCCCAGCTAGCTTTATAAACAGCAGCACACCCACTGCACCCAGGGGTGGCCCAGGACATTTTGCCACTAGAGGCAAGACAGAAAATGCTGTCTCTCACTTCCTATGGTGTGTCCATGATATTCAACCAGAGGCACACACAGTGGAGGAGGTGGGTTAAGAAGATCTGTCACCCCTCTCGGCTGCCCTGAGCCTGCTGCTCTGAGACCACAACCTCAACTCGCTTAATGAGCAGGCCAGCCCTGGCTCCACATGTATACTAACTGGTGTTGTGTGTGTTTTTTTAACCTGAAGATTTGACAGCTGTAGTGCAATGTAGATGTGGCTGCCTTTGAATGCTGAATGAGGTTTAGGGAAGTTGGCTCCAATGGAAGGTTCCCTCGCCCAATTATTTTGCAGGAGGGTTAGGGGAATCTTCCAGGAGAGTGCAGTCTGTAGGAAGGTCATCCCTGCAGCAAGTAGTCTACAACATGTAAAATGCATATCCCCTGAAACCTAATCACCAGAGGGGTAGTGTGTGTGTGTTGCATCTGTCTTGTTCCTGTTCAAGGTTCAAGGGCTGGTCAAGAAAACTGTGACCCCTGATTCAAAGATTTCTCATCCCTAATGTGAAGTGAGGTAGGGAACATTATTTCCAGTCATTTATCAACACCATTTCTCTGATAATTCATTAGGATCCTGTCCTGTTGCTCTTAAAAAAAAAAAAAAAAAAAAATCCTAAGATGATGCACATTCCTTCTCAGCCTTCAATAGTGCAGCTTCTTCTGAATTGTTGCTGTTTTAATGGTTGGCGCTTGTGTATTTATTTATTTGTTTATTTGTGATTCTTTTATACTTTGCTGCACTGTGAATACTGAAGGGGGCCTTCCTCCTTGTTGTCCTTCTGTCAGCAGGTGAAGACTTTGTTCTAGCAGGCTTTGGGGAACTGACTGCTTTTAATGAAAGAGGTGGTGTTGTGACTGTCTGTCTGTTTTTAATATACCATTTCTCTCATAGCTCTATCCCTATCTATTCTCTTCTATTAAGACTTAATTTTTTTAAAGTGATTGTTTCTTCTGTGGTTTTAGCTGTTTTATCTGTAAGCATCCTTGAATCCCTGTCAGGGAGAGGCACAGGATATAAATAAGTATCTAGCAATTATATATTATTACATATAAACTGAGGGGAAATAGAATATGTGTTGGCCAGCAGGTAATGGCACATTTTTCTAGTTTTCCACTATTCTGGACAACTCTGCCCTGGAAGCGTATTACATTTCTATCCTTCCTCTTTCTACATGGGTAGTTGTAAAAAAGGGGCAAGCAGAGCCCAGCTTACACCAGCATAGCTCCAATGGAGAAAATAACAATTTCACAAAAACTGTATCGTTTTGATGATTCCGTTTTCTTTACACCCTGCGGCAAAGCTATGTTGGGAAGGCCTGTGCCCACATTTTGCAGTACTGAACTAGCTGCTTTCAGGTACTGTATGTAAGCAAATGTTCGTTCCGGAACACTCAAAAGAATAAACAGAATCTATGTGACCACTGTACGCATGAAAAGAAAGTTGGCTTGGCATAGCACTTGTAATTATTCTTCAATTACTTTGTAGACAAATGAACGAGGATATTGGGAGAAAAGTCTAATAAGAAAGACACTGAAAAAATGATTATATGTAATTACATGATAGTATGATGAGGGCTGATCTGAAGAGCTAAATTATGTTGATTGGTTCAGGATTGTGGCATTGGGTTGCAATTGATAAGACTGCTGTGATCCTTTGGTGAAGAGAAATCATGTATGGAATTTAGAAGTGTATAAGAAACATTGCTTTGAAGCCTCCTTATTTTTGAGGCTGTCCCTATCCACATTTGTATAAAGGCCTATTATTTTCAATTGGAATCTGCATCCTTGTCTTTTGGGTTGCTGTGAGGGATACCTCCAGCCTAGGAACCCCTTTTAAATTTCTCCAACAGCTCCAACGCTTATTCATACAGCAGGCTGCCAAGAAGACCACCATGTACAATTCAGTGGTTTGGCACACTGGGTGGATGTATACATATTATCCAACCATCCTGTCCTATAATAGCTATTTTTGAAAAGGAAGTCTAGACTTAGATGGCTTTGAAATAGGATTAGAGAAATTTAAGGATGGCAGACCTATTAATGGATGATAAGAGTTTGTAACTCGCTTATTTCCTTATCCATCCCAATCCATGCCTTTCTAGATCAGGGTGGTCCAACAGTTGGCCTGAGGGCTGTACACAGCCCTTGAGGACTTTTTGGTCCTCAGCAATATTTGATGCCCTTCTCAAAGCTGCGTAAGCAAGGTGCTGGGCTTTGAGGAGGCATTGTAAGGGTTCTGACAGGGTCCTAGAGTCCCCCTTCCTCCTTCTGAAAGCCAAGATAGCACTTGCCCAGTTTTGGGAAGAAGATGGGAGGGCTCTAGGACCCTTCCAGAGCCTCAAATCTCATTCCCAAAGTCCAGCACCTTGCTTGGCTGGCTTTGAGAAGGCAGCATGATGGCTAGATGTGTGTGTCAAATTTTGGGCCTGCCCCCCACCCTACCCTGCATGACAAAAAGTGCGCAGCTCACAGGTTCCATGTTGAAGTACTCTTGCGGCCCACTTGGTATAAAAAGTTGGACCATCCTGTTCTAGACTGTAAGACTGAGGGCATGCCTTTTAATGGAGTGATAAACAATTTTATTCTGTAGGAAACAGAAATGCTGGACTACATTAGCTCCGTTATGTAAGATTTATCAAGCTCTCATGTTTTGCATTATTGCACAAAATAATACAAAAGCAGTTTCTGTGAATGGTAATGCTTTTTTTTAAAAAAGGTATACCCATCCTATTTTAAGATGAGTAGTCCAGATATGTAAAGCAATTTTTCCAAGTACCTGAAAATAAATCCTATTTATATGCCAATAAAGGTTTGAGATTGAGACTGAATTGAATAGATCCTATTATTTCTGCCTCTTCATATACAATTAAGTATTTACAGTTACATTTGGGGTGGGGGGGGGATGAATCAAGTGTATAGAGGCATCCTTCATCCTGACACTACATCATAAAGGCTTAAAGCCCCCAGTAGTGAAATGGGTCAGTGCTTCCAGCTGTTAACCAGAAGGTTGGTAGTTCGAGCCCAACTAGGGACAGTTAGAGCAAGGATTCCTTCATTGCCAGGGACTGAACTAGAAGACCCTCAAGGTCCCTTCCAATTCTATGATTCTGTGATGAAATGATTTTGCCATGGACTGCAAACATTTTAGAAGACCCCATGAGGTGCAACATGTGCTTCTCAGAGAGGATATACTTTGACATAAATCCCAATTCCTACCATCACACCCTTTTCTTACTAAATTTGTGCATAACAGTACTTGGATTCCTTTCTGCAACAATATATTACACCTCTGTCTAGGCTTTGTTATCTGGATTAGGTATATTGAGGATGTAATGGTTTTTTGTTTTGTTTTTAACTGACTTCAAGTTTTATGTTTTCATAACTTTCAGAGCCAGAAAAAATAATGATTCAGGTTTAATTTCTTTCCCATTTTGCATCATTTCCCCCCTCAAACTAGAGACACCTTTCTTTCTTTCTTTCTTTCTTTCTTTCTTTCTTTCTTTCTTTCTTTCTTTCTTTCTTTTTTAAAAAAGAGGAAGGGAAAATATGTGTGGAAGGGGGAAGAGAATATGTTTGCACTCCCGTTGCTGAAGGCAAAAATTAGTTGGCTGATGGAAAAGAAAAATTCCTTCATTTCCTTTAGCTCAAGACATTGTTGTGGTGAGATCTTCTGTAAAATATTTAACACTGCCAACACTTTGTTCTATAAAGAGTTGCTTCTGTAGCTGTAGAACAAAATGCCCAGAAGAGTCATGGCTGTTTGCAAAGACCTGAGATAAATAAATATATAAATAAAGGGCTGTAACCCGGCGATGAAAATGTTCCATAATTCATTGGTGATATTCAGCGTTAGCATTTCCACAGGAGGAGAATCTTTTCTCTTCCCAAATTCTGTCCATGAAATGGAGCAGAATGTATTCTAAAAGCAGGATTTGAAACAAGGACATCCCCACCAACCCCTGGCTCCATCTCCCACTGGTGACCCTGCTGAAAGAAGGCAGCTTGTTGGTCCACCACATATTTCTGTATAGCCAGAGTCAGCGGCAGTCGGGCTGTTCCTCCAAGCTGCTTTGCTGGCAAAGGCTGCAGCCCTAGTTATGCAAACAGAAGCCCCGCTGATACAAATTCAACTTAAGGACATGCAACATGGCACGCAACGGCAGCCTAGACTCCTGAATCAAGGTTCCAATTACCCCCTGATGTGCACCAGAGGCTCCCGATGATCACTGTTTTCTCCGCCACTGCAATTTTTGGGGGGCAAGGGGGAGGGAGACTCTGCATGCTCAGGAAGAATGCCAAGGCATCACAGAACACCAAATGCTGACTCGCCTCTAATCTCTCATGCAGCTGCTCTCTCTCTCTCTTGCTCTTTCTGTGCTGTCACTAAAAATACTGTCTCTAGATGAACTGTCCACTATAGCTGCAAGAATTAATGCTGTGAGGGAGAGAAAAAGAGCATGTTTATATGAGCTCTTATTTGCTCTCACAGTTTTCCATATTCCATACTGTTGTTCTGATCATTTTGGTCCTCCTACCTCCCATCTTCCAACTAAGGATGTTGGACAATTCTGATGAAAATAGGAAAGGGAGCAGAAATTGCTGGTGTTCACTCATTCATTCCACATCCAGAAAAGAAATCAATCCAGATCGGTATTCGCTTTTGTGTTTGTTGTTGCTTTCAGTCCACAAACAATATGTTTACTTTCCTTCCATGTGTGTTGCGTTCCCCCCATTATGTCCCTGCCCCACATTTGTAGTGCATTTCCTTGGGATGAAACAATGTAATGACAATTTAACTTATGTAATATACATAATTAATTAAACAAGTCACCTAATTTTGCCACAATGGACAACAAGATGAATAATGCAGTTTTTGATGGAAGGTAAACTGCAGTGGAACAGAACCAGTGCTGCAGGCGACATATATAAGCTGTTATGGAAAACAATGCTTTTATACCTCCATACTTCCTACAACCAGTTCTGCTCTCTGCCTCATCAGTTCCATGCACTGCTTCAACCACAACTGAAACCTCCTTTGTTCAGAACTTCATTTCCTTCCTTCCTTCCTTCCTTCCTTCCTTCCTTCCTTCCTTTCTTTTGTGTAGACCAGGGGAAAAACAGATGAACAGGCAGCAAAGAGTGCTTGAAGAAGGGAAACTTTAGTGACATTCTGGCTCTCCACTGCTCACTTAGAATTACACAGTTATAGAGTTGAGACACCTAGTCTAACAAAATACAGCCTCCTTGGCAGATGGCTGGCTGTCCAGCTTCTCCTTAAATACCTCCAGTGAAAAGCAGCCCATCAACTCCTGAGGCATCCTCTTCCACTGTCAAACTACCTCTACAAACTTTCTCCTATTCTTTAGGGCTCCTCACAACAACTGGTTTATTCAGCATTCATCCTGATTTGCTTACACAAAGCTTATGTGGTGGTTAGACTATGGACACATCTGGAACATACACTTTAAGTATGTTAGAATAGCACTTTAAATGTACGGTCTGGATGTGACTATAGTCACATATGTTTTGTGCAAACAAATTCAGTAGTATAGGGCTGTAGCATACTGCCCTATAGCTGCAGGTTTCAGGGCAGTTCACAACATAAAATCACAATATTATCAATGATGAAAGTAGTTGTTTGACAGTAGAACAGGCTGTCTAGCATCTCTCTCTCTCTCTCTCTCTCTCTCTCTCTCTCTCTCTGTGTGTGTGTGTGTGTGTGTGTAAGACCCTATTCATAGACACTATAGTGGTTCCTCACAAGACGAAAAGAATCCGTTCCGCGATTCTCTTCATCTAGTGGTTTTTTCGTCTTGCAAAGCAAGCCCATTGACGGCTTAGCGGATTAGCGCTATTAGCGGTTTAGCGGCTTTTAGCGGCTTATCAGCTTATTGGATCAGCTGATAAGCGGCTTAGCGGCTTAGAAAAAGGGGGGGAGGGAAAAAACCCGCAGGAACTCGCAAGACATTTTCGTCTTGCGAAGCAAGCCCATAGGGAAATTCGTTTTGCGAAGCGCCTCCAAAACGGAAAACCCTTTCGTCTAGCGGGTTTTCCGTCTTGCGAGGCATTCGTCTTGCGGGGCACCACTGTATTGCTAATAGGCAAGGGGCAAAGCATGGATGTGCCTACTGACACAGCCACATCCCTACATCTCCATTACTGTTCCTGTGGCCACCCACTGCTATGTTGGGGGCTGACGGTCATGCAAGAGAAACCCTGCTCTTTCTGAGCAAGCTAAAGATCCTAGAAGGTCAGAGTTTTGCTTTGTGTAGGGAGCATACTCAAATAGAGCAAGCATCCTGCTGCAGACATTCAGCCCCCAACATTGCAGGGGGTGCGGGAAACAGCAGTAACAGTGACAGAGATGTGTTGGGCACATCCCCACCCTCTCCTTCAAATGCAGGTAATCCCATCGGAGAGAGGGGGAGAGAAAACCAATAGGGCATGTGTGTGCTTCAAATGCATTTCTTTACACTAGAACATTTGCCAAATACTCTTAGAAACTGTGTTATGCATAAGGAAAGAAATAGTTTAGGAATTAAAACCATGTAAGCATGTGTTGCAAAAACAGATATGCTTTCCTTCCTATTGTTGAGTGCTGGCACTAACTCAATCTTGCCTCCTTGCAACACTACTCTCTCTCACATCCCCGCCCCCGATTTCTATAATTCAGCTAGCATAGGCATCCTGGAGCTTTACTGCTGAAGGGGTTTTTGCTCACACATTATATAGCAACTGTTTATGTCTTAGAACAGAGCTATTTATAGTAAAGCTGGATCGGGCAACTATTTCCAGAGAAACTGGTCATTATTAGCAGGGTGGGGTTTGTTTGTTTTTTAACCCACATACTTTGTTCTGCCTTGGGACCAACTGGAGGCAACTTGTGCAAAAATATGACATGGTTCAGTTCACACACTGCTAAATCCTCCCCATGTACAGCAGTCCCCTGGCCACAACCATATGGAGGTAGTAGTGCATGAGCAAAGGTAGACCCACAACTTCCCAGAGGTGAATGTGCATGAGAACAGGACACAAAGAAGTACCAAACCAAGTTTGAGGTGCTTTTACTGATGTACAAAGCCCTGTTCAGCTTGGGACCAGGATATCTAAAAGATCCTTTCACCCCTTTGCATGCATAACTGATTACTGAGCTCTGCAGGAGAGGGCCTCCTGCAATCAGCATCTCATCAGGTGGTCTGTTTCATACACTGTAGATATTTGCCCTTTTGTGCAGTGGTACTTAACCTATGAAACTCTCTCCTGTTACTTATCAGACGGGTGCTGACTTTATTTGGGTTCTGCTGAATATTTCCCTTTATCAGAGAGCCTTTCATATGGGAACTTCAATTCAGTTTGCTTATGTTTACTTAACACACAATCTATTATGTTTACTTAATAGATTGTGTTTATTGTTTATGGTTGTTGCTTTCTAATTGTTACAGTTGTCATATGTTAAATTACATACCTGCTTTTATTGCTGATGGTTTGTTTTTTATTTTATTGTGAAACTGTTTTGAGTGGTTTTATAGGAGGTAACCCATACATTCTCGAAGCTACAAACATGAGCCTTACCAAACTGTGGGAGGCAGTGGAAGCCAGGAGTGCCTGGCGTGCTCTGGTCCATGGGGTCACGAAGAGTTGGACACGACTAAACGACTAAACAACAACAACAACCCATACATGGGGAGAAATGGATTAATTTAAAAGTACACACCTCTCCACATTCCAGCAAATCACTGCCAGGAATCTGCTTGGTCATAGGAACATAGCTCCTTGGGCCATCTAGCTCAGCAATGCATACACTGACTGACAACAGCCCTCAGGGGCTTCAGGCAGGGGTCATTCCCAGATGTACCTGGAGATGCCAGAAATTGAATATTGCACCTTCTGCATACAAAGCAGATGCTCTTTTGCTGAGCTACTGACCTTCCCCTTATTCATTCCTACTTGTCAGCTCATTCTTTTCTTCATTTCCTCCATGCAGCTCTAACCATGGAATTACTCCACGTGGAAGATTTTAGCTAGAACTGAAGGCAAGTGACACCTAACAATGACCCACCCTATTTGTGGTTAGAGAAGTTTGGAGGGACCATCTCATCAAATGATTCGAGGGGTAGGAGAAATTATCCCCAAGGGGTTGGAGGCTTGACACTATCAGTAGCACAGCTTCCATCTCTCTCTCCGCCCCTCCCATCCCTTCCCTGCCTTAGTTCCTGCTTTGCTGCAGGTGTTGCAAAGGTCAAGATTAGCATCTGTTTTGGCAGCTTGGCCACCATTCTGCATCTTCCACAATTACCCAGACTCAGATTTGTTCCAGGGCATAACGGAGGGGAAATGGCAGCTACCATACACATGTATACGTATATACACAAACACAGTGGGGGGAAATCAGGATAGTGGACTTTTTTTTTCTAGAGGGGCGGAGGAAAAATATTACTTTCACCAGAAAAAAGTATCACCTGATAAATTTTTGCTCAGTTCTAATTCTAGAATGTACCATGGGTTGTCATTAACAATGAAAACAGGAATTTTAAACAGGTGTCTTGGACTATGTGACAATTGCCCTCAATCCAGACTACAGCCCTGCAACAAGGGAATATCTGCATCATGATGCACCTCCAGAAATGAGATGGAATAGGAACAAAGAAGAAAGCTGTCTTATTACAGGTTGGAGTGTTTCTCGATCTTGTGCAAACTCATGCAGTCAGTGTCCAAGGTCTTAAGCAGATATCAGATGGTACCTGACCGTTCTCCACATTTCCGTATCAGCTTGAGATTTTTTTTAAAAAAAGCATTCTCAAGAAAATTAGCCAGCATTTCTCCTAGTACACACATCTTTGTAAGAATTTTCCCCGATATAATGTATCTGTAGATGCTATATTAACCAATATATGTATTTTATGCATACTTTACCCTGCTATTTGCTTTTTTTTTTTGCACAGAAAACTGGGCTGAGTAAAATTCAGAGAAGTGCGACATTTCAAAGGATAGCTGAGTTTTGGTTTGCTTTTCAGGAAGTATGATTTAGCTTGATTTACAGTGGTGCCTCGCAAGATGAAATTAATTCGTTCCGCGAGTTTTTTCGTCTTGCAATTTTTTCGTCTTGCGAAGCACGGACTTTGGAAAAGCTTCAAAAATCACCAAAGTCTTCAAAAACCTCAAAAAAGGTTACCACACCGCGTGCTATGCGTTGCTCCTCGAAGTGAATGCACGGTTTTAAGAAAAAGGAAACAAACTTGCAAGACAAAGGAAACAAACTTGCAAGACGTTTTTGTCTTGCGAAGCAAGCCCATAGGGAAATCCGTCTTGCGAAGCAACTCAAAAAACGAAAAACTCTTTCGTTTTGCGAGTTTTTCGTCTTTCGAGGCATTCATCTTGCGAGGTACCACTGTACCTATAAATGCAAACTGAACTGAATTTCTTCTCCATCTGTGACACCCTCCCAATCCATGGCAACAGCCTTAGACCTTGGACACAGACTTTGACAAATCAGCACCAGACGTCCCTTGACTGTCTTAGTAAGGAGCCATTGGGGAACCTTCTTCTGTACAGAACTGCAGATATGACAAAAGGATGTAAAGTGCACAAAGATGAGTTGGAATGTCACAGAATGTATAAACTGCCATCCATGAGTTATTCTACAACCCTGCAATTATCTGGGATGTCTACATAAACTGTTCCTTGCATCCCCCAGTACCTGCATTTGAAGATCTGAGGTACATGCAACTCTTATGAGCTTCCATAGAAAGGGGTGGGTCATTCTTTTGTTGCTGTTGCTTATTAACTTTATATCCCATCCTTTTCCCCCAAAGGAGCCCAGGGCAGCAAACAACAAGCATAAATAAAATTAAAATAATTCCAGTATATATGCACACAGGGAAACATCTCAACGTGCTGAAAGAGGAAGGTTTTCAGTAGGTGCTGAGAAGATTTAAGAGATGACACCTGTCTAATATTCAAGGGGAGGGATTCCAAGGAGTAGGTGTTAGTTGCTAATAACAGACAAGACATCTTGTCTGAAGAATGTTGACGATGCAGGCACAAAAACATAGGATATCACTCAAAATGCCCTGTCATGAATTGTGAATATGATGTGAGCATTGAAGATGGGTTGGGTGCTTGCCCCATGATAAAAGGAGTATCAAGGGTGAGTGATTTGTGATTTTCCCAGTCATATAGACTTCCAAATGCACTAGTGAGCTGGGATGCCTGTGGGACATTGACACAAAAAACATACAAGGACAACTGTGGGACAGATTTAAAATTATGCTACTGACTTCACATCTGACCTGTGTTCTCCAACTGTCAAAATGTATAAGTAGAACTGTGGAAAGCAAAGACATCACAAGGGCTGATTACATTTAGCTGTACCATCTCCTGTGCTCAGATGTTATTTGTGTCAACACTCCAAAGTTAGTTAGGATGTTGAGTTTTCCCTTTCGATATTTTATTCATCAGTGTGTGAGTATGCGATTTCCATCTATCCCTCTAACTTAATGGGTAAGCTGAACAGATGCAAATGATATTATGCCAATACAATCATATTAACTGACTACTTCAGAAACACGTTATAGTTATTTTCCCAAGCTCAGTTCAAAGAAAATAAAACAATTCAATAAAAGTGTTTGATATTACAATTAAAGCCCTGAATAACTTAGGCCCAGGATATTTAGAAGACCATCAGTTGGATATATTATCATTATTTTTCAGCCTCTACAGCATGGGTAGGCAGACTAAGGCCTGGGGGGTGGGGGCAGATCCAGCCCAATCGCCTTCTCAATCCGGCCCATGGACGGTCCGGGAATCAGCATGTTTTTACATGAGTAGAACCTAACTTTTTATTTAAAATGCATCTCTGGGTTATTTGTGGGGCCTGCCTAGTGTTTTTACATGAGTAGAATGTGTGCTTTTATTTAAAATGCATCTCTGGTTTATTTGTGGGGCATAGGAATTCGTTCATTGTTATTTTTCAAAATATAGTCTGGCCCCCCACAAGGTCTGAGGAACAGTGGACCAGCCCCCTGCTGAAAAAGTTTGCTGACCCCTGCTCTACAGCCACAGCAAGTGCTGCAACCTTCCAACAGTTTGACTTTACCCCCAAAGGCACACTCCTCCATTGTTTTCCAAGATGGACAGCTGCCAACAACAATATTTGATATCTATCCCACCCTCCCTCCTGAATGAGCCCAGGATATCACAAGGATCTGTGTCAACCTGGGCACCTTCCTTCCAGTTGGTGATGCCCGTCTTCAAATAAAATAAATAATAAAACATAGCTGCTCCGCCATCAGCCGATGATGGAAGTTTCCGCAGGCTTTTAGTCTGTTTGAATAAGCAGCGTCTGGGGGCAGGGGCAGGGATGAACCCCCGCCTTTGCACTCAGAAGGTCCCAGGTTCAATCCCAGGCATCTCCAAATAATCAAAAGTAGCTTCCAATATGAAATACCTTCCTCAGTCTACAGTCCTGGAGAGCCACCGCCAGGCAGTATATACATATATTGTTTGTTTATTAATACAAAATTTGTATACCACCCTTCATCCGAAGATCACAGGGCGGTTAACAACATAAAACTACAAGATGAGAACACGAAATACAAAATAATCACAACAACAACAAACCAATAACCCCTTCCCACAAAGACTCTTTATTAAAATTATTATTCATTTATTATTATAGGATGCTCATGTATAGCGAGTCAGATCATTGGTCTATTGAGCTCAGTATTGTCTACACTGATGGGCAGCAGCTCTCCAGGATTTCAGAAAGGAAATCTTTTCAAGTCCCTCCTGGAGAGTCTGTGGATTGAATCTTGGACCTTTTGTGTACAAGGCAGATGCTCTAGATTTAGGTACTGAGTGAGGCAAGTAAAAGTCTGTCCTGGAATAAGGCACCTTTCTCCAATGTCTTTGTTTGAATTTGTTGTTACTGTTTTATATTTAACGCTGCTTTCCCCCTTTCAGTCTTTTTAAAACAAACATTGTTGATGGCTCTTACTATGTTGTTCCTCAGCCTGCCCTTTGGATTTCTTTTTAACGAGAGTAGAAATTATCTGATAAATAATGAAGTAAATTTTCACAGTGTGTGAAAATTTGATTATTATTATTATTTACAAAACCACCATGGATGCTCACGAAAGCATACATACCCAAGTGTATACATTTTCTACATTTTGTTTACCCGACTGCTGTCTCATTGATAGTTCTGTTTAAGTACAAACTGGCATGGCTGAACCTCTTTCTCTTTCATACATGCACGCCCACATTGAAATAAATCTATGCCTGTTTTTAATAGGTTGCTTCATTACCGTTCTCCCCATCAGACTTCCTTTCGTGGTCAGTATCGGTGAGGGATAGCGCTGAGTTTGCGCGGCTCGATAAACACGAACTGTGCTCCGATTTCATTCCTGACATCCACATCCTCAAGGCCTGATCTGGTGAGGCTCCTCCTTCTGTCTCGGTATCGACATCAGAACCCATCTCTATCGGATAGCCACACTGGGAGACAGCATGCATGTCTGGCTGGTAGCCAGTGCACAAGATATGTGGAGTATCATGAAATTCCATCTCTGCAAAAACAAACACACACCAAAGAAACAGATTTAATAATACATTTACAGACACACACACACAAAGAGAGAGAGGGGGGGATCATTCAGCCTTTGCCTATTTTCCAAAAGATTCACTCATAGCATCTTCCATGGCTCCAGCTTTTTTTCTTTTTTTAAAGTGTTATGGCCTGTCATTCCCTTGTCCCTTCCATCTTCCAGCCCCAGAACTTCCTCCAGAGCTAATTGTGCATATTCTGCCAGCTGGGTCCAAGGAACAAGGGCTGCAGGCAGCTCACTCAAGCTCACCCACTTCCAGGCATGTTCCTGTTGACAGCAGCCTGCTGGCAGGATCAGATCTATTTGTTGTAGCAGGAGCTATAGGGTGACTTGAGCCCAGGAAGTCTGATGAATGCTAATTTCACAACACATTTCAAAAATAGGCAGAATGTGGCCATCTATTGATATTTTAATTTTGCAGGTGGCATATGTGACACTGTAAATATATTTGGAGACAAGGCTTTTGCTGGTACAGAGCAAAACTATTGTGGGTGAGCTGAAAAAAAAGGATACTTCCTTTCCCTTCAAACGCTTTGCATTGCCTTCACAGAGTATTTCCTTAAATATGCATGCTTTTGTAGTGCTCCAATTCCCACAGGATGTATTTTCTTTGAAGCTCTTATAGTGCCATAAATGGTGGTTTTTAGCTTTGCACATCTAACCTTGTTACCTACAATACTGCATATTCCCTGGAGGAGATAAAACTCAAAGTGGATTTATGATATTCTTCGGCTCTCTTCAAAACACACATAAAGCCAGCAGGTTGGGAACCATTTTCATGTGATGGAAAGCCACAGTGCAGATGCGTGCAGATGAACAGCATGGCTACATAAGCTGGGACATCTGAACATGCATTGCAAGGATAGGGAACCTCAGGCTCCAGGGATGAATGCAGCCTTACAGGCCTCTATATCTTTCTCCAGGCTCTCCCAAGTCTTTCGCCAGCCACACACATCACCAGCTCTGCTCCACAATGTCTATGCCTAGCTGGAAAGAGTCTTTAAACTGTGACAATGCTCCTTTGTGGTCTGGGTGAAGGGGGATGTGCGTGCCTAAATATGCATGTGAGTACCCTCCAACATTCCTCAGATGAAAATAGGGACATTCTATTCTACATCAGTGTGCCCTCTACGCCCCTTATATATACACACTGCCAATGGAATACCAGGCTGAGCTGCCCCGATGGCTGTTACTAAGAGGAGTGTGTAACAATACCATACCAGCAAACATCTTGGTTATACGTGGGAGCGTATCTGGTTAAAAATCAGACCACCTTGGGCATCAGAGGAGGCACACGTGCTGAATGTTTACGGGGAACACTTCCATACCAGCAATGTAGTCTCTATGGTTGGCGGTTATGACCACACAAGCGGGGGGCCCTTAGGCCACTCCTACCACTACCAGTACCATAGTTGGATGCATTAAAAGGTACTGTCTGGGAGAGCTGAGGAGTGCAGCAGCAACAGATGGTGCACCACCTCTTCCCATGAGTCCTGCTATGCCACCATGAGAGGTAGGGCCTCCTCCTCCTTCCCTGTCTCCACCCTTTGCTGCTCCCTTTCCCCACTCACAGAATTTGGAACTCTGACACAACGAAAAGCCTTGGCAGCTTAAAGGTTTTCATGATGCTCTTGGCATTTGGGGGGCAGTTGGAGACTATGCAAGTGTGAAGAAATCTGGATTTTCAGTGGCTTTAATGTCTACTATACAATGGTAAGAGTTGCATCTATTGTGCCACCTATTTTTCTATAATCTGGCCCTACCTACAATTTAGGGTTGGTAAAGGTAAAGGTACCCCTGACTGTTAGGTCCAGTTGCGGACAACTCTGGGGTTGAAGCGCTCATCTCGTTTTACTGGCCGAGGGAGTCGGAGTTTGTCTGCAAACAGCTTCCAGGTCATATGGCCAGAATGACTAAGCCGCTTCTGGCGAACCACAGCAGCGCACGGAAACGCTGTTTACCTTCCCGCCGGAGCGATACCTATTTATCTACTTGCACTTGACGTGCTTTCAAACTGCTAGGTGGGAAGAGCAGGGACCGAACAATGGTTGGTAACATGTCTCAATTCCAGTCTTCTCAATTTCTCATTTTTCCTATTTTAAATTCAGTTCTCAATGTTTCCACATCAGCTTGTGAATTTTTTATTATTATTATTATTATTATTATTATTATTATTATTATTATTATTACAGTTGTAACTAGGTTCTCAAATTTAATCCGTTCCGGGAGTTGGACTCCCGAAACAGTTCAAAAACCAAGGCACGGCTTCCGATTGGCTGCAAGAGCTTCCTGCAAGCCAACTGGAAGCCACAGAAGCCACGTCTGATGTTCAGCTTCCAAAAACGGTTTGCAAACCAGAACACTCACTTCTGGGTTTGCAATGTTCAGGAGCCGATTTGTTTGACAACTAAGGCATTCGACTACCAAGGTTCGACTGTACTATTATTATTATTATTATTATTATTATTATTATTATATCATTCATCATCATAAAAACTCATTAGCATTTTAATGCGAATTGCAACTTTGTTTCTTTCAGCTTTGGTTACTATGAACATTATTGTAAAGCAAGTTCCCTGTATGAGCACCTTCCCCTAACATATGCATTTTTATTGATGATGATGATGATGATACCCCACCCATCTGACTCAGCTGCCCCAGCCACTATAGGCAATTTCCAACAAAATATAAAAACACAATGAAATGTCAGACATTAAAAGCTGCCTTCAGATTTCTTTGGAAAGTCATATACCGTATTTTTTGCTCTATAAGTCTCACTTTTTCCCTCCTAAAAAGTAAGGGGAAATGTGTGTGCGTCTTATGGAGCGAATGCAGGCTGTGCAGCTATCCCAGAAGCCAGAACAGCAAGAGGGATTGCTGCTTTCACTGCGCAGCGATCCCTCCTGCTGTTCTGGCTTCTGAGATTCAGAATATTTTTTTTCTTGTTTTCCTCCTCCAAAAACTAGGTGTGTCTTGTGGTCTGGTGCGTCTTATACAGCAAAAAATACGATAGTTGTTTATCTCTTTGTTTACCTTCGTAAACATTCTTTTAATAGAGAACTGCATCACAAAATCTGGAGATGTGTGAATTTTGAAGGGTGACTATGTATCGGTTCTCATACTGTTTCAGAAAGTGCGAGTTTCATAGATTCAGCTTTAAATGCTAACTGAATTGAATCTTTCCCTCATCCCTATCTACCACTCACAGGTGGCCCCTGGAAGACTGCCCACAAGGGAATGTGGAGTTTAGATGGAAGGAGGTTCCCTACCCCCAGGGGAATGTAGTAACTAATTGAGTGTGTGTGTGTGATTCTGAGAGAAAGAGAGAAAGAGAGAGACTTCCCTTGACAACAAAATGGTGCAATGACTACCCACTTCTAGCAATGGAAGCTGGTCCACCAGGGTGAAGCTCCCACCTGTACACCTGCCTTACCAACCAACCCAGCAGGCCGAACTGCCTGTTATCTTCCTCGTCCTTCATCTTAGTGTTGCCTTAGCAGGTAGGAGGATGGGGACAAAGCTGGAATTATTTGGCTCTGCTTGGCATTGGTTCCGGCTCCACCTATGGCTGACCTCTCTGCCTTCAGCCCTACTAGTCTCAGTGAGCACCAGCTGCCACTGCTTCCTCATAGTAGTGCTCCTCTCCAAAGGTCCAGGTGCCCATCATTGCCCTCTTCTAACAAACCATTCCACTCCCTCTCCCCAAGTTCTCAATCTTTTTTCTTTTCTTTTCCAACAGATGCTCAGCATTTCATATCCACTGAGGATGCCAACACCTCCTTTCTGATTTCTCAGTGGCCCTCATGGGTTTTATTGCTATTTTTGTAGGAATTGGAACTCTGGTCTCCCAGTTCCTAGCCCAATGCTCTAACCACTACACCAGACTGCCTCCCAATCCCTGACCCTGAAGGGAGAAAAAAGCAGTAGTGCTCCTAGATTGTAGTAAATAGAGTGGTAGGATTTAAAAGCTCCCCCTTAATCAACAACTTTCCTGATTACTAAATGAATAAATTTGGGGCTGAGTGGGATGAAACCCTCTAATATGAAGCAAAACTAACCAACGAAGACACACACACACACACCCAGCCCCACAAAAAAGCACCACCGCAGAGCAACAAGAAGGTCTCCTTTAATCCCAACAATTGGCTGATGGCAGCTAGAAATGTTTGCTCTCAAATTCCACAGCTACATCCCTGGAGATGAGCGCAGGGCTTCCAGCCATGTGGCCCCACCTTTAGAATTCATGCCTTGGGGCAACACATCGAAGTCAAGCTCAAGCAACCTCAAAGACAGGGAAAGGAAACCACATTTATTTTGTTTAGTATTTTGCTTCCTTTGCGTCTTCCACCCACCCACCCGTATTAATCTTAAGGCCCTAGGGGAGAACTTGTCTATGGAGTGGCAGATCTAATTTGTGTTTTAGTCTATGTAATTGCTGCTTCAAGCTGCTTCTGCAATAGCTGCCACAGGACGAACAGAGCAGACGCAAGGAAGACATTTCCCCCGCCTCTTTTTGACACTTCAAATGGAAGTGGGGAATGGGCCTGATTTAGAGTACAGGGAAGCAAGTGCAGAGCGGAATCCTGTGGCAAAACTTATCGCTACCATGGCTACTTCTATTGGACGTTTGCTTGGCGTCAGAGCGAAATATTGCATGTGGCAGTTGAGACCAGGAAAGGGGCTTGTTTTAACTTTTGAGACTTCGGAACACACACACAGACACACACCATCCATTGCAGACAGTTCCAAGCAGACAGTCTAATACTGTGATTAAGATGTAGCCAAGGAGCCAGTCTTTGAGGCTTATGCCATTTAGGGCTCTAAACACTGGTGTGTTTACAAACCAACCCAGATGCTTGGAAAATTGATGTGAATCTAAATCTGCTTTGGTTTTTTTTAACATTTAACATTTTAACATTTATTTTGTATTGAATTTTTCTTGGTGTTATTGTTTTGTAAACTGCTTTGAGGTTTTCTTTTTTTTTTACATTCTAGTGGCATATAAATTTTATGAAATGAAATAAATGAATCGGTCACTAATGCAGCTGTTCTAAAACAGGGGTTATATGTGGTCTAAAGGGAGCCCCAGGCAGTAATCTGGGGTCCACTGCATTTTGGGCCAACTGAAGTTTCTGAGTCGTCTTCAAAGGCATCCCCAGGCAGAGTGCATTGCAATAATCACATCTGGAAGTAGGAGTAGCAGAGTCATTTCTGTCCGAAAGTGGCCATAGGTGGCAAACCAACTGCAGCTAGAAAGGGGCACTCCTAGTCACCAAGGCCACCAGAGCCTCTAGAGATAGTGCTGAATCTGGGACCACCACCCCAAGCTATGGACCTGCTAGAAGTACAACCTCATCCAGGACTTTAAAATTTCAAAATCAGCACAGCAGTTAAAAACAATACAGAGCTCAGACAAAGACAGAAAACACTGAACTGAGTCTGCTCCAGTGTGGAGAAAATATATATAACCACACTGAGATAAAAGTTTGTGTGTGTGTGTGTTGTAGGAAAGCAAATAGCAAAATACTGTATTCAATCCTTTCTGAATCTAAAATGTGGTGCCCAATTAATGAATGGTGAAATGAGTTGCCTACAGAAACGATACTTCATTTTCCCCCTTTTACTATCTGATTTTGCAGCAGCAAACCCTCTGTTTTGCATTTCTATACTCCTGGGCATTTAATTTATTCTAACATTTAACTCCGCACATAATGGAGTTTTTGCCATTTAAAAGAAGAAAAGGTAGCATGTTTAACAAAGGAAGGGGGTGAGAGTAGAGCGTTGAAGAGTGTTGGAGGAAACTTTGCAAAAGAAACATCCATAACTAGCGATGAAGAAATGCAGTCTGCAGATCTGAGCAACAAAATCATAGGGCCTGATTTCTGATATTGGGTGGGTGGGATTTTTCTGGGTGGTGTTGGTAGGTGTTGTTCTTCAGAATTTGCTACATACCAGGGATGATGGAGTCTCAGAAGTCCCTTACACAGAACTTCCAAAGTACCTGGCAGCCAGTTGGTTGTTGGGTGCTGCTTGGATACCACAGTAGAAGGAGCTTCGCCACAGACCTATACTCAATTAGGGTCGCCATATGTCCGGATTTTCATGGATATGTCCTCTTTTTCAGGGGTAAAATTTCTGTCCAGGGGGATTTTTAGAATCTGCAAAAATGTCTGGGTTTCCCCCCTTTGGTTCCAAGGGAGAAAATGAGTGCAGTAACATCCCTCCCCAGTGCCTTCAAACTGGCTGCAAGCTTGGCATTAGTGATACAGTGTTAAAAAAAAGTATGCAAAAATGTAATTGAAAAAGGGTGAAAGAATAAGGCTATATTATGTTAAAAGTAAACAATATGTTAAAGGTGTTTAATTATAAGGAGGAAAGATTGAAGACATAATAGAAGTGATTATAATAATTAGAAATGAGTTTTGAAGGAGGGTAAGGATTTGCTGTATCTGATTGGACAAAGAGGAACACAAAACAGGGAGGCGTGAGGAAGTCAAGAAAGAAAGTTTTTGTAAACATGAGTTTAAAAATTGAAGTTTTTATTCTTAATTTTTTTTCTCTTTTCTTTTTTATTTGGTGTATATTGGTGATTGCTTTTGTTGTTTTGTACTGTTTCGATGTTTCTTCCTTTTCTGGAAAAATAAATAAATATATATATATATATTTTAAAAAACTGGCTGCAAAGCTGCCCACATCGTGAGGAAAGGGCAGGCTGAATTTCTCCGGAGGAGGTGGCACTGGCAAAAGCAGCATCAGCCCCGATGCTGCTGCCCACTGGCGGAGGAAGAGGAGTGTGGGGGGGAAGCGCACTGCCCCTGGCAGTGCGACCCCCAGGGTGCTATCACAGCTGCCACGCCCACACTGGGCGCCACGCCCCTGCAGGCAGCGCACCACGCCCCCAGGATGCACGCCAGCCCCGCTCCCGCCTGCTCTCTGCCCCTGGTGCCAGAGCAGGAAGCTCTGCCACTGCTGCTGCCACTGCTGTGAGGGCTGCAGCAGTGGTGGGGACTTGCCAAGTGGTGAGGCAGAGGGCAGCCCCACCTCCAAGTTGATGTTCCTGAGTGCTGCTACCTTGGATGCTGCTGGCGATCTTCATGTTGGGCATGGCCTCCTCGCAGCAGCCCCTGTCCTAGCAGCAGCCTCCAGGGTTGCCGTGCTGCCACGAGGCCAAGCTCCCCATCATCTGCACTATCATCACACCGACCTACAGGCTCCTCTAACTCCCCATTCCTCCCGTATGTTCTCCCTTCAAGTTTCCACACCTGACAGCCTTGCCTATGAAAAGGAGTGCAGCCCGGAGAGCCTCCTTGCAGCTCCCCAACTCCTGCTGCCCTTTCACGTAACTTGGTTCGAGGGCCGTTTCTTCACCGTTGACCCTTTTCTAAGCTTGCCAGCCAGCCAGCCACCTCTCTCCCCCTCACTCTTTTTAAGTTGTTGGGTAGTGTTTACAAAAGGACTGAAAGATAATAGAAGCAGGTTAGCTGGTTCCGCCCTTTGATACTCCAATGGGCAAGGAGAAGCGTTTTTAAGGGGAAGACCTCGGGGAGTGCAAATAAGATAGCAATAAATAGTTTCGCTACTTATAAAGACCTCCATCCACATAGCTAATGTTTATGTACTGTGAAATAATAATAGCCTTCTCAAAGCATCCCGCTGCTGTTTTTGTGGTGTGTAAAAAGGGCATCATCTGGATGTGGAAGTTTTTACATGTACCTAGACAAGCTTGGGAAGAGCAGTTTACTAGGTATCCTGGACAAAAGTTGTCCTGAGCTTGGCTTGGTAGCTATGCCACAGGGTTCTTGGGAGGACAAATTGTATGTCTCCCATCCCCCCCATCTCTCCCTCCCTCCCTTCCTTCCTCTTTCTCTCTCAGTGCGGGGTGGGGCCAGCAGTGCGTCTGCATGGCATCTGTGTGTGTAACTGAGTGTGTTGAGTGTGCATGTGCAAGAGTGTGAAGGTCATGTGGTGGTGGTGGTGGCGGCACATGAGCTGCTGCAAATGTGTCCTCTTTTTTCCTCTTCAAAAATATGGCAACCCTATCCAATCAAAGGCTGGCAAGCCTGCTTTCTGCAGGGATCAGCTCAGCAATCAAGTTCCTGTATTTTTAATATTTATATCCCACCTTCCTTCCAAGGATCTCAAAGTGGTTTGCTCCCTCCACATTTTATCCTCACAACAACCCTGTGAGGTAGGGAACTGTGAGGCTGGGGAACTGTGACTAGCCCAAGATTGTCCGTCTTCATAGCTGAGCATTGATTTGGTCCCACTCCAACACTCTAACCACTACAGGTCCGCTAGTTGTGAATCGTCTGAGCTTCTGTGAAAATTTGCTCTAACATGCCCCTTTCTTGGATTTAAATGCAAGCAACAAAACAAAACATACACATGCACGCACGAAAGCACTATAGCATTCTGTTTTTCCATTCACATCAAATTACATCTTGTTGCAAATTTAACATCAATGGAATGATATGAAAGACATCTAGACACATCTGCTACCTCTGATTAGGCAGCCAAGAACAAGGTTTGTCACTCAAAGTTTTCCCCCCAGTCTGGTTTTAAGGGATCTTTCATCAGAAAGTTCAAGTATGGGAAGGGCTCGTGACATTAAAACGTCCTTCACAGAAGAAAAGGAAGAAAATATGCTATTCCAATATTGCAAGGGGGGGGGGGAGAGAGAAAGAGAGATTGAAACATCTTAAAATCTGAATTCAACCCAAATGTGTTCAGGATGAAACTTTCAGTGAAGCTTTCACTGCAGGGTTTTTACCAACATGAGTTCATTTCTGAAGGACAATTAGACTGTGGCTTATTAAGGAATATTTAATTCAGCCTCTCTGCGGTGCCTGTTCCGTCTTTCTCTTATTTGTAATAAACACAATCAAATAAAGAAAATGCTCAGGGAAATTAGAGGAATCAGAGGTAGGATGTAACAAGGGAAGAAGCAAAGACTCAGAGGGAGGGGTAAAACAAAACAAAACAATTTGTGGCCCATGGAAAGGTCCAGCTTGAACAGAAAGTCTTTGTATCTCTTCATGGAGAGGAAAGCCAATGACCAGCCTGGATAAGCCAAGTCACTCCAGTACCCAGAAACCCTTAATTGCTGGAGGAGATGCCCACCAGACGGGGCATCGGCCCATCACAAGATGATGGTCCCCCACACCTAATCCCAGAACATTCCAACAAACCCCCAACACTGGTTTCACTGGCCACCAGTTAGCCACCAAGCTAAGGTTGCATTCATTCCCACGGCACTTTATTCTGTTTTCGCAATTTTTTTGGGTAACCCTTAAGTTCCACCCCACGTTTGAGCTTTCCCATTTCTGGAACTATAGTGGAACATAGTGCAAATTTAGTACTCATTTTCATGTTACTTGCTTCCAGGAGGAAAAAAAAAAGTTTTCAAATTATCTGAAAATGAATGCTGAACTTGCACTATATTCCACCATAGTTCTGAGCCTTTATATTGTGTGAAAGCTCAGACAGAAAGTGGAAAGTTGTAAGAATGGAATGAACTGCCACATAGATGTGGCCTGAATCAAAGGTTCTGGCTGTGGTGCACAAACTCCTACACGGCTTTGGCCACAAAACCTTAAAAAATAACCTCACCCTTATATACCCAACCAATCGCTATGTCCTGCAGGAGGTCTATTCAGTATGAAATGTAGGAACCAGGCACCTATCCTTTGCAACCCCTTCTCATTGCACATCAGTCAGGCTCTGTCTCTCTTATCTTCTTGGATCCTATAAAAGACCTTTGTTTGTGATGCAGTCTTTTTAACTGAAGGTGTTTACCCCAGTCTGTGTCTGTACAGTCATACCTCGGGTTGAAATAGCTTCGGGATAAGTATGTTCGGGTTGCGTGCTGCGGCGACCTGGAAGTATCGGAGCATGTTACTTCCGGTTTTGCCGCTCGCACATGCGCAGATGGTCAAAATGACATCTTGCGCATGCACAGAAGCAGCGAATCGCGACCCGCGCACATGCAGATGCACGGACACGGGTTGCGTCCGCTTCTGGATGCGAATGGGGCTCCGGAACGGATCCTGTTCACATCCAGAGGTACCACTGTATTGGACTTGACGTAGTGCAGTGTTTCCCAACCTTGGGCCTCCAGCTGTTTTTGAACTACAATTCCCATCATCCCTGACCACTGGTCTTGCTAGCTAGGGATGATGGGAGTTGTAGTCCAAAAACAGCTGGAGGCCCAAGGTTGGGAAACACTGACGTAGTGAATCACTTTGGGACGGTTCACAGGAAGCAATTCGTAAGTGAAAGAAAGAAACATATCTCTCACGCTGTATGACATGCCTGCACTGGGGGACAGAAAGCCCCAGGAACAGAGAGAGTCTTTTGCTTTTTTCCGAGCAGCTGGAGGTTTAGCATTACAGTCTGCTCTGCTAACCTACTGTTTAAAGGTAAAATTTGCATCAATTGCTCCACCCACTTTTCCTTCAGGCTCCGCCCACTACTGGCATGCAGCCCCTGGAAGGCTTCCCTCAGGGTTGAAAAGGTTCTGCATCGCTACCATGGGTAGACCTTGTCCGGAACTCTCTGACTCTGAGGTTGCTGTACAGGAAAGAGGCTTGTTTGTCATTACTATTTTCTTAATGCTTTGTTCTCAGAACCCCATGCCTGACCAGGGCTTGCAAATGTTTAAAAGTCCCCCTCCCCCACCCCACTCTGCAGTAGTGATTGCTGATCAATGGAGCCTGCAGCCATCAAGCAAGGAAAAGTGGGGGAAGCTTCCTTCCCTTTAGCAGCAGAGACAGCAAGCTGCACTCTCAAAAAAATAAATCAGACCAAAAAGGGCAAAGAGAGCTCACTAACAAATTAGACTACACCAGTCCTGTAAACCCTTCCTTGCCCTGCTGCGAGCAGATAAGCTAAAAAAACACACCCAGAGTTCGTTATAACTAGCAGTATTTTGTCCCACCTCATAAAAATTTGACACAGTTGGAGGTGAACTAATTGAGACAGTGTGGAGATAACGGCATCGAAGGGATTTCAAATGTAATTAAAGAGTGATCAGGAAAAGGGGCCCGGCATGGAAGGAAGAATGCTGAGAGCTAGGAGAGCACATAAAGGTTCAAAGCCCATTCCAAAAGTGACCTTTAATAAGAACGAACAAGTGCACATTAAACTGAAGCAAAAAGGCCCTTAAACGCTTTGATGGGGAAAGTCCACACAATCATCAGCTCAGGAAGAATGAAAATGTGAAAACTCTTAATATGGGTTCTTAATGCTTCAACCTTTTATGGGATATTGAACTGACTCAAGGGTTGCTGAACCTGTTGCAGCATCTAGGGTTGGGGGGAAGAAACTCTATTAAGTCTGCATTTAAAGGTGAAATTACTTAATTTGCATTTTCTGGAACAGAACGCAAACACAGCCGCACTTTGACATTTCTCCAAATTTTGCAATGCTGTTTTCCGGCCAACTAATGCATACAAAAATAGTGGCACCTCCAGTTGCGAACGGGATCCGGTCAGATCCCGAGGAATTCGCAACTGGAGGTGCCTGTTCTGCGCATGCGTGTGGCACGGTAGAGCACTTCTACACATGTGTGTGGTCGCAGAAGCGCGCTACCGCGCCACGCGCATGCACACGGTGTGTAGAGCACTTCTGCGCATGTGGCGAAACCCAGAAAAATACTTCCGGGTTTGCCGCATGCGTAACCCAAAGGATACGCAACCAGAGGTGTGCGTATCCAGAGGTACCACTGTACAAGGGTAAAGTGTGCATAAAACACAGCTATTAGTGAAAATAGAAGAAAAAATATTACAGAAAAGTGTTTTGCAAAAATGTTTGTGTTTGCAAGATTGCATACAAAAATGTGAATATTGGGAGAAATCTATGCTGAAATGCTGGATCTTTGTGAGGACTTTATTGCAAACTAATATGGAAATATGGAGAACTGAACTCAAATATATATGACAAATTGATCCATCTCTAGAAGTGTTATAGGTATGTAGAGAATTGTTTTATGGAACCAGGGGCAATATGCCTCTGAATACGAGCTGCTGGAGAGTGACTGTGGAACAGGGATCTTGCCTTTGTGTCTTTCACTAAAATGAGACACTTGGATGGCCACTGTAGGGGGAAAGGATGATGAATTAGGTGACCTTTCAGCCTGATCCAGTGAGGTTCCACTTCCATTAAGAACCTAGGAAGCTGCCTTACACTATATAGAACCATTGGTTCATCTAGCCCAGTAGTGTCTACCTTAATGGATAGCAGCTTTCCAGGATTTCTATCAGAATTCTCTCTGCTACTGCTACCCGGAGGTTCTGGGGGACTGAACCTGGGACCTTCTGCATGCAAAGCAGATACTCTGCCAATGAGCTAAAGCCCTTTCTTGAGCATCACTGGAGGCTGACACCATTGCAACTTCACCCGCTGTTTTTGTGAGGCACAATACAATCATTTGCAGTGGATTTGGGAGAGGCAAAATGAAGCACGGTACTTTCTCACAATGCATAACTGAGCTGCGGAAGCCACTGCGATGAAACAAGGTGATAGCCAATGGCTTCTACTGCTTTAAAGGGGGAGATAACAAATTAATGGAAAAGAACTATTAATAGCAACCAGCTATCATAGCTAAGTGGAACCTTTAATTGGAAAAGCAGTATGCCACCAAAATGCCTGTCGCTGGGAACAAGCACTGCAGGAAAGACAGGTGTCCTCGTTTTGGGATCTTCCCACAGGCATCTGATTGGCTTCTGTAGGAAACATGGTGTCGGGGTTGAGGCTAATTGGTCTGATCCAGCAGCCCAGCTATTATATATTTATACAAAGTCACAAGAAGCTCAGAATTTCAGCCTCATTCTTTCCCACAGATCACATTCAACCCTTGGTCTAATTTCATGTGGCCATCAGAGCATCACCCTATTTTCAAAAGTGTTTTGCAAGCTATCAGTTCAAATCTCTGGCAAGAATGAGCTGTTCTTTGCCCAGCAGTTCTCTGGGCAAGAAGAGGAAGACTGGAAGGAAGTTGGGGAAATGGAGTTATAGAGAGAAGTCCTTTTGGAACAAAGGAATATGCCTTAAGTCAGATCACTGGTCCATCTACTTCAGTATTGTCTGCACCAACTGGCAGCAGCTCTCCAGGGTTTCAGACAGGAGACCCTCCCAGTCCCACCTGCAGAACTCAGGGATTGAGCATGGGATCTTCTGCATGCAAAGCACATTCCCCACCACTGAGCTATGGTCTTTTCCATACTTGGTGCCACCCATCACTAGTTTCAGTCCCATCAACACCTGGTTAGCAGCTCCCAACAGATTACCACCCCCGCGGTGGGGAAAAAATGGTTGCACTTCCCTGCTTTTAGGGAAAGATGACACTGATTTGTGGATACAAGTTTTCATTTGTATCTCAAACAATTCCTGCAATTATGTGCTTTTGGTAGCTTTGACCAAACATCAATTCTCTTCTTTACCATATATATATATATATACACACACAGCTTGGTCTATTAAAAAAAGGAGACACCGTTTACTTGATTTGCCTCTGTGAATAAAAGATTCTTCGCAATCTTAGCTAACAAATTTGCAATAAAAGTTTGTGGAACACAGTAAGAAAATACAAAACATTGTGATTATTATATGAATTTCAGCAAACGTACAAAGCAACTGCCCCAACTGGAAAGATTATATTTATATTGAACTGTTATCTCTTTCTCTCCACACACCCCCATATTGTGATTGATCTGCATTTATCAGTGCCACTGAATTTACTGTTTCTCTTTTTTTTTTCCTTTATAGCTTCTATTTATCTAGATAATGTAGTATTTGCGTAAAGGAACTATATTATTTACTCTTCTTCTTTCCTGTTCAAAAATTTATTGTGCATTAAAAATGAAAGACATTTTATGCCCTGAAATTCCTCTGAAGCTGCCATAAAATTATATTGAGATATGCATATTTGTTTGTTAGCAATATTACTCCATTCAATCAAGAAGTCTAAACAAATCTGTTTTCCCATCACCACAATTGATGTGGCACAAGAGATTAACAGAGATTTCTTCTAATCCATACAAAGCTCTGAAAAACGTTAATAAACTACAAGGCTGAAGACTAAGAATTCAATGTACCTAAATGCAGTACAGTAGCGTTGAAAATGTGAGAGCTACTTGCTTAAGACCACCATGTTTAGTTGAAGTTGTTGTGACGTGGGGTTTGTGATTTCAGCTCTCTTTCATAATATGCTGGAGACAGTTCTCTAGTAACACTTCTTTATTAAAAGCAACAAGACTAAAACCTGAGGAGGGGAGAGCTACATTTATAGGGACAGGGAACAAGCTAGAAGGGATACATTTTGGAGGGAACAATATCAGGCAATCACAGTCCTGCCTTTTGGAGGCAACCAATAAGACAGAGGATCCAAATACAGCAGCTTAAATGAACCAATAGTAGCTGTACCCTCTGGAACCAAAAGGCAGTTACTTTACCCTAATTCAATTACAGACAATAATAATACAGATATAAAATCCTTTGACTCAATACACAGCACCCCTCCCCCCCTAGTGAGCACAGCAGACGTAATCTCTCAGGTACTGTGGGGTCCTACAACTTCTACTTGATCTCCTGACAACAGGTGTTGCCGGTTCTGGATTGGGTGTCACCAGTGGTAGGGGGGCTGCTATAGGGGTTTCGTCAGGAACAGATGGAGTCCCAGACATCTCAGGGTCCCCTACCTGTACCTTGTCATCCTGAGGACCAGCAGACCCTGGTTCATTTGCTGAAACCCCTGGTGATTGCACCTCTGGGCCATTTTCACTCTGGTCTTGCAGCTCTGCGTCGTTAGCCAGGGATGAATTATCAGACTCCTCCCTGCTGAGCGCCCGGCGCCTCAGCTGATCTATATGTCTCTTCCAAACTTGCCCATTTTCCAAGGTCACATAATAGGACACAGGTCCACTAGCCCGGGTGACCACACCAGCCACCCACCGCGAACCTCGTGAATAGTTCCTCACCCAGACCAGATCTTCAGGGTCGAAATACCTTGTTCTGTCAGTCTCAGCCTGGGGGTTTGCTCTTGAATTACGGTTTGGCATTTTATCCGGGTGGACATAATCCAACACCGTTACCAATCTTCTACCCAAGAGCAGCTCAGCTGGCGACTTGCCCGTCGCAGTACACGGCGTCGCATGCTGCAAAAATAACATTCGCGCGATGCGAGCTGACCAGTTACCCTCCATTAAGCGCGCAATGGATTCTTTGGCTGTTCTTACCATGCGCTCCGCCTGCCCATTGGAGGATGGGTGAAAGGGCGCGGATGTGACCCCCCTTATGAAGTTATCAGCCAAGAATGCCCTGAATTCCTGGGATACAAAAGCTGCCCCATTATCTGATACAATGGTCTCAGGTAACCCATGGGTTGCAAACAGCTGCCTCAACACCTTGATTACGGCAGCTGATGCCATGCTAGGGACCATCGCCACTTCTAACCATTTGGAATATGCATCGACGATAACCAAAAAGACCTTCCCCTGGAATGGCCCAGCAAAATCTAAGTGCAGCCGGCTCCAGGGAGATCTGGACTGCTCCCACCAGTGAACTGGTGCTCTGGCCACTTCTGGCCGCACCTCTTGGCATGCCTTGCATGTTCGTACCCATTGTTCTATGTTCTGGTCCATTCCAGGCCACCACACATAACATCGGGCTAGCGACTTCATCCTGACCATTCCCGGGTGTCCCATGTGAAGCGTCTCAAGAACCCTGTTTCTCAGTGGTGCTGGGATGATCACCCTATCTCCCCACAGGAGACAACCCTTATGCATGGATAACTCGTGCTGCCTTGTCGCATAAGGCCTGAATTTGTCTTCATGCGGACCACCTGGCCACCCCCTCCCCACCCAAGTGAGCACACGGGAGAGAACAGCATCTTTCTTCGTTTTCTCAGCAATATCAGTAGCCGTTACAGGAGCCCCTGGAAGTGTTTCCAGTATCATTATGTGCTCCGCTGGAGCAGGATCCTCATTGCTCCCGCTAGGAAGGGGCAATCGACTCAGCGCATCAGCGTGGCACAACCGTTTTCCCGGCACATGGGTCAAGGTGTACTGGAACCCGTTCAGGAATATAGACCAACGCAACATTCTGGGGGAGAGAATTTGTGGCGTTTGTTTGTTCGGGTTGAACAACCCCAACAGTGGTTTGTGGTCCGTTTCAATGGAGAAATGGCGATCGTACACATAATCATGGAACTTTTTGATTCCTGCCACAATTGCAAGCGCCTCTTTGTCAATTTGAGCATAGTTGCGCTCCGTGGGCAACAACGTACGGGAATAGAAAGAGATGGGCTTTTCCGACCCATCCGGTTCCCTATTGTGAGGCATCACATGCCAGGACCAGCGGCTTCGATTCATCATAATGAGCAAGGACGCTCTTGCTACTCAGCATTCCTCGCAAGGAGTCAAAAGCCTTCTGCTGCTCCTGCCCCCATCGCCACACATTCTTTTTCTGCAACAGTCTATGTAATGGTTCAGCTACCGAAGCTTTCTGGGGTAAGAACGAATGATAAAAGTTAATAAGTCCCAGGAATGACTGCAACTCCGTCTTGTTCTGTGGTTGTGGTGCCTCGATGATGGCCTTAACCTTAGCATCTGTGGGGTGGATGCCTGATGCATCAATTTTAAACCCCAAGAATTCCACAGATGGCACCCCAAAACTGCATTTTTCCTTTTTTAGTTGCAACCCCGCCTCCTTGAACTTGAGCAACACTGCACGGACACGCGCAACCAGTTCCTGTGGGTCTTTTCCAGCAATCAAAACGTCATCAAAAAATGGCAAGACCCCCGGCAGACCTCTTAACAGGCGTTCCATGAGCCCTTGAAAAATCCCTGGGGCCACACAAACTCCAAATTGTAATCTGTTAACTCTGAACGCCCCTTTATGTGTGACAATAGTCTGTGCTTCCGCTGATTGTGGGGTTACTGGCAGCTGTTGGTAAGCTTGTGCCAGGTCAATTTTGGCGAACACCTTGCCCCCAGCCAGTTTAGCCAACAGATGTGATACGACTGGAATGGGGTATGAGTTTCCCCTGAGTGCCTTATTGATAGTACATTTGTAATCAGCACAGATCCTGACTTCCCCATTTGCTTTAAGGGGCGTGATGATTGGAGTCTCCCACTTAGCGGAGTCCACGGGTGAGAGAACTCCCTGCTTGACCAATTTCTCCAGCTCTGCTTCAATCTTGGGTTGCAGTGCAAATGGCACTCGCCTTGGTTTGAGTCGGATTGGGGCCACCCCAGGGTCCAATTCGAAGTCAACTGGGGGCCCTTTATAACAACCCAGTTTTCCATTAAAGAGACCAGCAAATTCTTTGCATAATGCCTCGCTCATCTCAGGGCAGGTTTGGATTGAATTAAGCCCTGATATACTCAGTCCCAGGGCGGGGAACCAGTCAGTGCCCAGGAGACTGGGGCGACTGCCCTTCGCAATCACCAGTTTCAGTACCGCCTGTTTGTCCCGGAACTGTACTCTCATGGCACACATTCCCATGACATGGATGCGGCCCACTGAGTATGACTGCAAAGTTGCCGGGAAGGGCTCCAGAGGGGGCAACTTACCCCTGGGGAAGAATGTCCTCGCGGTCTGGTCCGACATGATAGTGAATCCAGATCCGGAGTCCACCTCCATGTCGCACAGCTGACCCTCAATCTTCACCTTGACTTGTGCCTTGCCTTGCGCTGGAAACTGCACGACCCTCCCGTTGATCTCTGTTACGTAGTGGCAGTCCTTTAGAACATGGTTTGCTGTGGGCGATCTGCGATGCTCCAGTCAAGGTGCTCCTGTCGCTCCCAACGCCGCCGATCTACAGACCCTGGTGATGTGACCTGTCTTTCCACACGTCCGGCACATAGCATCCCGGAAACGACAACTCTTCCGCTCATGGTTTCCGCCACAACCAGGGCACCTGCCTCGGTGATCTTTGTGCACTGTGCAGGCCTGACGCACTGACTCGACCCCACAGACTGGGCTCTGGCTCGGAGTAGCCTCTAGCTCGTCCATGGCATGCGCAACTTCTATCTGTGGCTTAGGGGCCCTGCGACTGGCATCAAGCTCCTCTCTTTCATAATTCTCCGTGGCGGTGGCCTCCTTCAAGGCTGAAGCAAGGGTAACCTCTTCTTTAGCCACGATGCGTCTTCTGGCTTTCTTGCTGCTCAGACCACCGACAAACCGATCCAGGAGAGTCTCTTCCAGATCTTGGAAGTCGCAGTGCTGAGCGAGCTTCCGCAGTTCAGCTAGAAATGCAGATACAGACTCCCCAGCACGCTGCTGCCTCTTATGAAACTCCATCCGCCGGGCCATCTTGGTCTCAGTAGGCGCTAAATGGCTTGTTAGGCAGGCAAGAATATCTTTGAGAGATGTCTCACTTAGCTTCGCTGGGGCAAGCAATGCCTTGGCCAGCTTGAAGGTCTAAGGCCCACAGTAGCTCAGGAATGTGGCCCTTCTTTTGCTGGCATCGGTGATCCCTTGAGCCACTGCGAAGAACTCGAAGCGTTCGACGTAGTCTTCCCATGTGTGGGGCTCTGATGGCTGGAAGGGCTCCAATACCCTTGGACTCTCCATTGTCCTGTGGGCAGGGTCGTCTTCTCAGCCGGCCAGTGAGTCTTGTTCTTAGCTACAATCCGGACTCTGAGGCAGGGCTGCGTTTAACCGCTCCTCAGCATTCCGGATCCCACCTTCGTCGCTAGTTGTTGTGACGTGGGGTTTGTGATTTCAGCTCTCTTTCATAATATGCTGGAGACAGTTCTCTAGTAACACTTCTTTATTAAAAGCAACAAGACTAAAACCTGAGGAGGGGAGAGCTACATTTATAGGGACAGGGAACAAGCTAGAAGAGATACATTTTGGAGGGAACAATATCAGGCAATCACAGTCCTGCCTTTTGGAGGCAACCAATAAGACAGAGGATCCAAATACAGCAGCTTAAATGAACCAATAGTAGCTGTACCCTCTGGAACCAAAAGGCAGTTACTTTACCCTAATTCAATTACAGACAATAATAATACAGATATAAAATCCTTTGACTCAATACACAACAGAAGGCACAAACCGTATCACCTGCCTGGCAAGTGGAAGTACATAGGCTTGCATCCAGTGTAGTGCTAAGTAGCTGTCCCAACAGTGCAAAAATTTCAGTGTGCAGAATGGGTCTTTCCTCCCTCTCCTCTCTCTGTGCCCCCTTTAAATCCCCCGCAACCCTCCAAAACAGAACTGAGGAGGGTGCAGGGCATGCATGGTGGGGGGGAGAAGAGACGGTGAAAGTCCCATTGCACAAGCATAAATCCCTGCACTGACAGGACAAGGGAGTTGGATACCACCCATATTTCATATGTAGACATTTGTAGAGCATAACTAGAAACATCAGACAACTGGGAACCACATGGAATTGGGTGCCCCAATCTCTTTCATACAACTGTGCTAAATATGAAATCATTGGGGGGCGTTAGAATGGTGATGTGGTATTTAGGGAGGGGGAGGGAAAGCATTTTCCTGCACCTGCTTTGAACACATGAGTAAGCCTTGAAGAGTGCTCAAGTTGCTGTGGAATGTGAATGGTGATGCACATACTGGCAAACCAGTGTGGATAAATCGCATCCACACTAGGATGTTCATTAGAAACCATATTTACATATTGTTTAAAATAAAAGGACATAAAAATAGGGGAAAACTGAGCAGTAGATAATAAAAATAATCTCAAACTCCCAAACCAATCTAAAAGTCTTTTTTTAATAATAATAATAATAATAATAATTTTAAAAAGTTTAAGGCCTGGGAAAATTCCTAGCATCTCTAGTGAAAAGTGGATTTTGAAGCAGATGACTGGAAAGGCTTGAGACCCCAGAGGGCCAATAAACAAGTGAACTGCAAGGACGAATAGTCTGATCTAGCACAAGGCAGTTTCCTTTGCTCCCAGTTTTTTGACTCTTCAGTTTAAAATGATCAGGTATCAGTAGGTGACGGGGGAAATGACTACTTTCAATCACAGAAGGCCAGACACTCCAGAGAAGACAACACTGGTCTGACCCCAACGACACTATACATTTAAAGCAGCATCATATCCCTTAAACAGGCATGTCTTCTCCAAAAGAATCCTAGGAACTGTACTTTGTTAGGAAGCTACTATTCCCTTCACAGAGCTGCAATTCCCAGAGTTCTGGTGCTAGGGTGTTTGGTGCTTCAAACATCAAAGTAAGCATCTGTAATTGATCCTGGAAAACAACTCGGAACCAGTACAGCTGACAGATCTATGACTACGAGGGGCCACCAGGTGGCACATTGGAAGATGGCCGACAATAACATCTCTCCAACCCACACGAGGTAATTAAGAGGCTGCTATGGGAAGTATACAGTCTTCCCCCCCAAGGATATGGGGGGGGACTGCCTTGCCAGCCGTGGCCACAATGCACCCCCAGATTTGAGAGAAGGGGGTGCCCGGTCACTTGGCACCAGCCCTCGGTGAAGTCGGCTCTTCCCGGACGCCGTCTCCAATCTGCGCATGCTGGTTCGCTTTAACTCGAAAATACAATTGGAAATATATAATTGGAAGATGTTAAAGCACATACGTCAAGCAAAGGTCGGGAGATAAGACTGCTGATTAATGGATCTCTGGGATTGGAGCGGCGGGCAAGGACAAATAAATCAAGCGATGAAGCGCCATTAAGAGATTGGTATGTCTGGAGTGAAGTATGTCAGGAGTGAAGAAGGGGGGGTGGAGGAAAAAACTTTTCTTTTCTTTGCCTTATGTGAGTATTAATAACCCTCCACCCCAAAGAAAGAAGAACCGCTGTATTTTATTATACAAGCAGGAATTTAAAAACTGTGTGGGATGAATTAATGATGAATGAAGAGAGGATTGGTAAAGATCGGAGAATGGAAAAATTTTATGACGCAGTTTTAAAATGGCGTCTCGCAAGACAAGCTTGTTTATGAAAGACGGGGGGAGGAGAACCAGGACTATTTGAAAGTGAACGATGATTGGAATTTGATCTTAACCTGGCAGAGCCCTCTATGAGATATTTTACAAGCCTGGGAAAACTAAAGGGCAGACCGAAGAGAAACTTTCGAAGGAGGAGGGGAATGGCGGCTGTCCCTATGAGATATGACTTTTGGAGTGTGTAAAACCCACACAGACAATGTTTGTTTTCAACCTGCCTGTGAAGATTATCAGAGATCGCAAAGAAAGGAATATATGACAACAACAAGAAGATGAAGAAAGTAATAAAGAGACTATCTGGATAGAACTGGATAGAACTGTTTCATTAAAGCAGTAATAGAAGTGATGTTTGGATCCTCGTCCGGAGCTTGATGTATGGGTACCCCCAACAAAATTGAAAAATTTGGCTGTATAATTTGGAATTAATGTGATTTGAAATAATGTGATATGATTGGCCTATTAATAAAAATTATGGTGTGTTTTTTTAAAAAAAGACAGATCTATGACTACTGTCTATACCAGGAATCAGAGACCTGTATCTCTCAAAATCTTTTTTGGGACTCCCATTGGCCATGCTGGTGAGGGCTTGTAAGAGTTGGAGTCCAATAATGTCTTAAAGAACAGTGGTTCCTTACCAGTGTTCCTTACTGCATGATGAGTTTAGCTTTTGCTGTTGAGAAACTAATTCTAATTTTGGATTTCCAGAGGTGTTTAACAACCAATCCTTCTTCTCAGGGAACTCTGGGAATCGTGGCTCTGGGAGGGGAATAAGGAGACTCCTAACAACTCACAGCACCCTTAACCAACTATGGATTTCAGGATGCTTTGGGGGAAGCCATAGCTGTTTAAAGTGGTACAATATAGCTTTAAATGTATAGTCTGGATAGGGCCTCAGACTTGGTAAAAGGAAATTTTGATACACTCCCAAGCAAGCAAAAAAAGCTCTGAATGGTCATAAATAAACCAGCAGTCACTGCTGTTCTGCTAAATGTTAGGATTTTATACAAAATAGATTACAAGGTTGCCTTTCTGGGAATATAACAAGGAACTAAATTTTTTAAAAGGGAACTCGCTAATCAGATCTGTTAACAAAATGTTAGTCTTTGAAGGGGAAAAAGCCTTACATACGTTGCCTCTAATTCACTTTAAATGTTTAAAGAACTCTTCAGAATTCACTTTGATCAGCAAGCAACCTCACCTCCCCCATCCCTTAGGGTGGGGAAAAACACAACAAACCTCAAAGCATGACCTCACTGAATATGTACATGCTGGTCCTACCTATATAGTGATATAGGAAGCTGCTTTATACCGTGTTAGACTGATGGTCCATCTAGCTCAGTATTGTCTACACTGTCTGGCAGCAGCTGTCCAGGATTTCAGGCAGGGTTCGCTCCCGGCCCCACCTGGAGATACCAGTCTCTGAACCTGGAATCTTCTGCCTGCAAAGCAGATGCTCTACCACTGAGCTATGTCCTACACCTAACAGAATGATGCCGCATTAATCAACACTTTATTGTTTTGTGGGGCGCATCTCTAAATGTGTACTAAATGTGTACCTGCCTGGGTGCTAAGATCCTCAGGTGAGCACCTTCCCAACAACATCAGAAGCAAGATTGATGGTGACACAATTCCCTCCCAAAAGAGGCCAGACTGGCTCCCTCCTTGTTATCCTTCTGCCAGCAGGCTAAGACCTTCCTGTCCCAACAGGCCTTTGAAACTAAGGTATAAATGATGACGGCGGTATAAACCTTATAAACTAAGGTATAAGGTATAAGGTATAAACCTTATGAACTAAGGTATAAATGATGACGGCGATGACGATTTCCCCACCCATCTGACTGGGTTGCCCCAGCCACTCTTGGCAGCTTCCAACATATACAGAAACATACTAAAACATCAAACATTAAAAACTTCCCCATACAGGGCTGCCTTCAGATGTCTTCTAAAGGTTGTCATAATGCTTACTATAGGGCTGCTGTCAGGGCAAACTGTACTTTAATGCTGGTTCTAAATGTGTTCAGCTCTATTTTAATTATTGTTTTTAACACACTTGGTTTCATTGCTTTCTATTTTATAATGTTCTTTTTACATGCTGTAACAGTGTAAAAGGTGGAGTATAAATAAATACGTGATGATGATGATATTGTAAGTTGCCTTGAATCCCAACTTGTGAGAAAGACAGGATATAAATATATCTAATAATCATAATCTGTTCCATTTGGGATGGTTTTTATGTGTTTTATTTATTTATTTATAAATTATATTCTATTGTTGTAACCGTCCTTGGAATCTTATAGTGAAGGTTGAGTGACCTAAATAAATATTTGTGTACCACTTTCGCCACAAGATTGTGCACAAAATTACTCACAATGTAACAAATGAATGAAAAGTATAACAATTCTTAACAATTCTAAATAATCAACATATCCATAAGAATATACCCCCTATCACATCTGATGTTGTGGTGTGTTAACAACAAATTATCAAATAAATTGTGGTGGTTGATCTTAAAGAACTAATGGTTTAATATAGTGCTCTCTGGAAATACCTTTCCTTTCCTTATAAAGACTTCCAAAACATATGGGAAAGCAGAAACAACATTTTTTGTTTATCAAAATGGGTGCTATCAAAATGAGACTGACTTCTTATCAGTAGTTGTTTGCTTATATTTATCTATATCTTGGGTATTACTGAAAGAAGCCATGTAATGTAATTTTCTACAATTCATCTGTGAAAATACAATCAGGCTTCTCAACCTTATAATTAGAGAAAAACCTGCTGAGGATAAATTGAATGCATTAAGAAATTAACATACCAGTAAATGACTGATCATTACAATTTACAGAATTTGCATTACTAGGAATTCTATAAAAAGAGGAAACATATCTTGTTATCTGAGGTTCTCCATCTGGAAGAGTCAGTAGTCTAAGATCTTCCCAGTAAAACTCTTACAGCATTTCAACAAACTGCCTCATTCAGGTGCGCTAAAAATTGTGACTATTATCTGCAATGATCTAACTATATGTTGCCTCTATTGAAGCACATAGAATGTGGGATATCACCATTTGTTCCAATTACTGTATTGTATCATTATTTATTAAAATCTTAGGGACAGATGGTTTTGAATACACCATGCTCAAATCTAACAATGCATATTGCATTGTGTTGCATTTGTGAAGACTTCCACACTGATCGATCAAGTGAATGAAATAGCATAGAATGTTCACAAACAATTCAAATGCTGAGAAAGCTGAAAGCTTTGTATATTAATCAGTCTATTTTGCATATGAATTATAGGAAAGGTTATGGAACACCGGAATGAAATTCACGGCATGTAGTGCCCTGAAGGAAAATATTATGAAAATGATATACCGGTGGTACATGACCCCAGTCAAGCTTGCTAAGATATATCACTTGTCTGACAACAAATGTTGGAAGTGTAAGGAGGTGGAAGGGACATTCTTTCACCTCTGGTGGACGTGCCCGAAAGTGAAGGCCTTCTGGGAGATGATTCATAATGAGTTAAAAAAGGTATTCAGATATACCTTACCTAAGAAACCGGAGGCCTTCCTTCTGGGCATTGTAGACCAGAGTGTGTTAAAGAAGGACAGAACTTTTTTTATGTATGCTACTACAGCAGCAAGAATTCTCATTGCAAAGTATTGGAAGACACAAGATTTACCCACACTGGAGGAATGGCAGACGCAGTTGATGGACTATATGGAACTGGCTGAAATGACTGGCAGAATCCGAGATTTGGGAGAAGAAGTAATAAAAGAGGACTGGAAAAAATTCAAGGACTATTTGCAAAAACATTGTAAGTTGTATGAATGTTAAGAAAATGCATTTTTTAGGAAACACCAGCCCCAGCAATTGTAATAAGATGAAATGAAAACTAAGGTACAAAAAGCTAAAGGTGGAATAATGAAATAAGCTTTATTGTGTTTTAAATAGGATATACAAGAATTGGGATACAATATTGTGAATTTGGAAACATGATAAATTGAAAGATACAATAAGTCATGAAACAAGATAATAAATTGCTGAAGTTTGTACTATAAATAATGCAGAGTCTGGAAGATGTGGGGAAGCCCAGATAAAGGGAATATGGAAATTTGAAACATCTACTTTTTTCTTTTTCTGTCTTTATTTGTTTTTCTTTGTATTTCTGTATTCTGTAAAACCAATAAAAATTTTATTAAAAAAAAAAAAAAAATTGCATATGAATTATAATTGTAACTTAGCATGTTTCTACCAATACTGATTTCTATTCTGACTTCAATATAAAAAGGCTATAATCAACTGCTGAAAAATAACCCATACACAATGTTCACAAAGGCTTAACCTCTGTTCTTTCAGTGCCCTCAGCATTGGTCCTCAATCCCTATCAATAGTGAGGTGGGGAAAGTATTTCAAAACATCCAAATGAATCAGTTGTATGATGTGAGTCCCTACTGTATTATACCTATGCAGCTTGAGGTTCAGGCTGCAGTACCAGGTTCTCCCAGGACATTCACTGGGCCTGTTTTGACCCAGTAGAAAGTAGGAGGTTCACGAGAAGAGTTCAGGTTCCCACAGACATAATAAGATGAAGCAAAGCAGTGTCAAGCAAGGCAAGCTAGAACAGGTCACACAGTAAGGCAAGTTCCATGGCACAAGGCAAGATAAGGATTCAGAATGGACAACTCAACATGGAGTTTCAGATAAAGCAAGTTTTGAATGCTGCAAGAGGTAAGGCAGACTAGTCTTAATCAGAACTGGAGGTCAGTCTGAATAGTTAGCTTTTCCCTGAGCGAGAAGAGTATCTTTAGTTGAAGGGGCCTTGCCTGTTTCAACACCAGGGCTTTTTTTTCAGCCAGAACTCACTGGAACTCAGGTGGGCGCCATTGCCATTCTAAGATAAGGTTACCAGATTTTTTTCAATGAATCTGGGGACACTTTTCAACTTCCTACTAAATAGATGGATTTTGTCAAGTGTCTGATTTGTAAATCTGAGGACTGTCTCCAGGAAACGGAGACATCTGGTAAAGACTCTCCTCCTGCAAGAGAGGGGAGTGGTTGTGGCCGGGAGCTGGACTCTGCCTCAAGCAGGGGGCATTAACCCCCTGCCTCCCGCTCACCTGGCTGGCGCCCACGCCCACGAGCAGGCACCCAACCAGGTGCCTGTGAGGGGGCGTGTACAGCAGCCCAAATTGCTGCGGTGCCAGCCTTCCGGCCTCACTTTTCGTCGTCCCGTCGCAAGTCATCAGCTAGGAGTCATCACAGGGAAGAGCCACGAGGTTTGGAGTCGGGGGGGGGGGTCTCTGTGTGTGGAGGCTGCCTGGTTCCTGGCTTTCCTTTTTAACTTTAGGAGGCTTGCGTGCGCTCATTGCTTTACTGCTTTTAAAAACCCAGGCATCCAGGTTTGCCTTGCTGTGTCCTCTTTTCCATATAAAAACCTACATTTAACCTTCTATTTCCCCCCACTCCTGGTGCTTGATTTGTTTGTGCGGTCTAAGTGCGAATTACCTTTCTTAAGCTGCAGCTTGTTCCCTTGCCCAGCACGTGGTCTCTCCACCCCCAGCGAGGTCTGAGTGTGAGTGTGGCTCCGTCTTTCTTTCTCCCTCGTCTCCTCACTTTCCTTCCCCTGCCTCTGCCTTGGTGGCTGTGCGTTTTATTTTCATTTTTGGCCAGGGTGCTTGTACGTTTCCCCCTCTATTGCCCTTGCCTGTCCGATTGCGTGGCTGGTCTGGGTGACTGAGTGGGTTTGCCTTACATTTTAATTTGTTGGCCAGGGTGCTTGTGCGTTTTCCCCCTCCATTGTCCTTGCGAGCCTGGATAGCTCAGTTGGTTAGAGCATGGTGCTGATAATGCCAAGGTTGCAAGTTCGATCCCTGTATGGGACAGCTGAATATTTCTGCATTGCTGGGGTTGGACTAGATGATCCTCAGGGTTCCTTTTCCTGTTCCTCTCTAATTTTAAGTCGTTTGTGTGTGTGTGCTTGCAGCGTGTTTTTGTGCCTGCCGTTTATTGATTTATTACTCTTCTAGCGTGGGTTTAATTTACCCTGCCATCCCTTCCATTGGTACCACTTAAATCGGGAGCCCCCTGTAAAAATTTTAAAGGCTGCCGGGGCTTGGAATAGACTGTGCGCTTAAACCTCACCCCTCTTGGTTTCTCTAAGCCACCCCCCCTTCGCTTGATGTTTGGGGGAAGAAATAGGGCAGGGCTTGGGGTGGACAATTCAGGGTTTCTGATCAGGGAACCGTTCCTCAGCACTGCACGTTTATACGTTTAGAACCTTTGAAGGTGTGCCTTTGCCTGGTTCTTGTTATTGGCTTCACTTGCCAGTACAGGCTCCCTAAAGAAAACTGCTTTTAAACAACAACAACAAAAGGTTACAGCTTATAGTACCTTACTGAAAATTGCAGGTTAACCCCCGGTTTATATTTCCACTTCATTTTGGCTCACTGTAAAGGACAGCTATTTTCCTTTTCTTCAAAAACTTTTTCCTTGCCCAGCATGTTCATTTTACTCCCTCCACCCCTCCTCCCTCCCAACTCCCCCCACGCTTTCCTTCTCCTCCCTCCACCCCTCCACCCCTCCTCCCTCCCTCCACCCCCCCACCCATTCAGGAGATACATCGGTCTTTGGAGTTCCCTTTGCTTCTTGCCTGAGTCATCACAGTTATCAGACAGGTTTTTTCAACTGCTGGGGCAGGCTTGATTGCTCTCTGAGTGACCGGCAGTTTGTGAGGCATTGTCTTTAAGCACCTGGCAGTTCAGCAGCTCTAGTTGCATTGTCAGTTTAACTAACCAGCAGTTTGACCAATTGCAGTCTTTTGTCTGTTTAAGCACCCTTATTTCCCTCAACTGGTCTTGAGCCGACCTTGTGGGCAAAGATTTACTTTTCTTTGTTTGGCAAAGTTTCCTTTGTTTGGTAGAAGTTTCCCCAGCAGTAAGATATTCCCCTTAAGAGCAACCTCACCCCTCCTTTTCAGAGGGCCGCTGGTGTGGGCCTGGAATCTTATTGATTTCCTTTTCTCTTAATTTGGCTGCAGCTTCTGAGCATCTCCTTGTAAGCAGTTATTTTCAATTCTGCTTGATTACTTGGCATTGCTTTGAGCCTAGATTTGCCTATCATTTAAAAGGGGCAACTTTTTATTGTAGGCAATTATCTTCTAATTCTGTCTGACTGCAGTTGGGGTTGCTTTGTGTATGGGATTGTTCCTTGGAGCCAGGTGCTAATATGTAGCTGAGTGCTGCTGCTTGAACTCTTGCTGGGTTGTTATTTAATAAATATAAATAAATACAAGCGGTGCAGTTAAGCGACGTATAGCTTGTTCATTTTGTCAGCAGTTACGCGGAGCAATTGATAATAGTAATTCCTACTCATAGCTATAAATCTATTGGCTATTAATTGAGATACTATCGATTAATAATTAATTCATCAACCGTGCTCTGAACTTTATTGATGCACAATAACTGTATACTAACATTTAATTACAGTCAAGTTATTAATTGATTGGTGATATTAATACTAATTAAAAATAACAACAATAATAAAATAATAAAATAAAATAAATTTGAAAAAATAAATAAATAATATTAATAATAAATTATTATTATTATTAATTAAAATTAATAATATTAAAAATATAAATAAATAAATGAAAATTAAATTTAAAATAAAATAATTAGTGACGAAATAAATAGTAGGCGCATTTTACTAGTGCACAGAGCAGCTCATGGCGCCCAAGAGGAAGCGCACGGGTGCAGTACCAGCACACACTGCAGCTGGCAACCGTCGTAATAATAAACCCAAACCCATTTCGCATTTCCTCAATGCCTTCAGATCATTCATTGTTGACTATGAACAGCGCTTTCTCTTAGCTATTCTTTAGTTCTATTTGCCCTGCGTTTCTTACTTCCTTGTTTCGCAAACCAGTGGCCAGCCTTTAAACTACCCAGGTGCAGGCCAAGCCCTCAGACAGGAATGGCGGCTGTGCAAACTAGGTCTCAGGCTTGCTCGGCGACGACTGACTTTCAGAACCACATCGGGGCGCCTGTGCAGAGGCTGCCGGCCCGTATCAATAACCCAGTTGCTTCCAGTTCTTCTAGTTCTTTGCAGAATAAGCAGTCCAGGGTCCAGCTTCCAGAATCAGGCACCTCATCAGCCGGTGATGATGAGTCAGAATGGCTTACGCCCTTTCTGGGGAGGCCGCCGCTATTAGCATCTGGCAGTTAGCCCATATGTCGAGAAGAAGCCATCAGAGGTGTATTGCACTGGAAAGCTGGACCTTAGAAAGGATTTAAAATGTAAGGTGTGCTGGTAATTCAATAAAGGGCAATGCCAAAGGCAGTCTTGTAAGTACCCGCACGAGTGTGAGAGATGTGCAGGGGCTCACCCAGCCACAGCGTGTTACAAAGGGAAGTGACCCTTTCGGGGAGGTTGGGGCTTCCACCACTCTAGTTCCAGGCAAGCCCCCTCAGCAGGGAACCATCGATAAAGTCCTTCTGGGTCTAGCATTTTCTCCAATTCAGCTTTCTCCTCTCCGCAACCTCTTGTCTATCCATCCGGACGGAAGTGCAGCATCCTATCTTTGGAAGGGTTTCTCAGAGGGTTTCAGAATCCCAGTAGTTGGCTCCTTAACCGCGAAGGACTCTCCTAATCAGAAGTCAGTAAGGGAAAGGACGCTCGCCTCGCCCCACGGGTAGCTAGCCCCACCCCTGGGTGCACACCATGTGTGCCACTCTGGGTGCCAGAGCAGCTAGCTCCGCCTCTGGAGTCACACTATGGCATACAGCTAATTGGGATGAACCCAACAGGGCCACCACTTAGCCCCTGCTTGGTCTCTAGGACAGAGGCACCCCTTCCCAGACCCACCCCCATTTTGAGATTATTAGGCAACCAAATGTATCATTCCATAACACCTCATACAGGAATTATTTTTTCCTGGGGAACCTGCCTTTTTCTCCCAGATCAACTACAAGAGCAAGACCACAGCTTTAACAAAATGACAGCCCAAACAGGAAGACACATGGGAGCAATGGAACTGCTTTGAAGTGTTCCTGATCCATTTCCTGTTCTCCCAATGAGCAGGGCAGCTGTGGGCAAAATTACAAAGAAGTACAATAATGATTTAGTCCTTAGTCCTAGAATGTAGTAAGCCTTTAAGCCCAACAGTCGGAATCGCATAATTTCAATGCTTTAACCATATTAGGGAACATGTATAGTTAGTAAACAAATTGCTAGTTTTGTGAGAAATAACACTTCACTGAAGTGGATAACGCTTTGGCCAAGAGCTCACCTTTGGCAATCTTCTAGAACATGTTGCATATGTAGCAGTTCTTTCTAGCTAGAGTGAAACTGAAACCTGACATTTACAGTATCAGATAAAATTGTTCTGGAATGTCCTGGCTGTGTCTGGAATGTCCTGACTGTGTCTGCAGTACAACAGTTTTGGAAATCTGTAGGAGCGCATCCTACCAATCTCTTGTCATACTAACAATCTTGTTATCAACTAACAAACAAAAGTGCTAAAATTTTAGCTACATTGGCAACAGGATGTTGGCTAGAAGCAACTGGTTTTCTGAAGCTAAAACTTACAATTTTGTTCTAGGAGTTACTTGATCACAATATAGAACTATTTGTTTATTCCTTATGAGTTTTACACATGATGAAAATGTATACTCAAGCAGATATTTTTATAATCACTGTACTATACTATGATACAGTGCATAATGAACATCCACATTCAGTTAGTCTGTGTGCCATCCCCCTTCAGATTCAGCACAGAGAGCACCAAGTGACTCAGAAACAAATCAGAAGTTTAAAAGTCATGATACAAAATGAGTCTTGGGGCCTGTGTGCATACCTAACCTTAAAAAATAAAATAAAATAACAAACAAACAAACAAACAAACCGCACCACAGGGTAAGACTCCCAAAATCGGTTAAGACAGCCCTTGAGATCTGGATCACGTTTCTGGAACGCTACAATGGAGTCTCCTTATGGCAGGAAATCCTCAACCTGTCCTCAGATTTCCAGGTTCTCTCTGATGCCGCTGGGCTTCAGTTTATTCTTTAGGGGACGCTGGTGTGCTCAACAATGGCCAGCAGAGTAGCAAGGCGAGGCTATTACGCGGGATCTCACTTTTCTGGAGTTTTCCCCCCTTAGTTGTGGCTGCTCACATTTGGACTGAGGAGTTCCAGAATCGCCGGGTGTGCTTCAGAACTGATAACCAGGCGGTGGTCAACATACTGGCTAAGCAATCATCGCGTTCCGAGAGGGTGTTGCGCCTACTCCGATCATTCGTCCTCCGGTGCCTCGCTTCCGAGCATTAGCTCCCAGGGCTCAGCCACTGCCAGAACCCGTTCCGGAGCACCTGTGGAACCTTGGAGACGTGAAGTGATTAAGGGAGTATTAGCATCTGTCGCACCCTCTATGCTTAGATCATATAAGGTCTGGTGTGATTTCATGGGGTTCAGGTCCAAAGTATCCTCCCTTTCCACTAATGTTACACCCTCCACAGAAAACGTTCTGCAATACCTAACACACCTTCATGGCCTAGGTTGAGCCTCGAAAACTTTGAGGATACACATAGCCGCTATCAAATTCTTTAGTAGACCCATGTTTTTCCACCGATTCATGCTGTGACTTCATGGTCCGCAGGGCAATTGAAGGTTGGAGTTGACTGCAGCATCCAAGTAACAAAGGCCGCAAGCCTATTTCTTACGAGCTGCTGTCCCAAATCCGTATGAAACTTAGGTCAATTTGCTGGTCCAAGTTCGAGGCCCGGGTGTTCTCTGCGGCATATGTTATAGCCTCCTTTAGGCCGGGGCCTCAAAACTTTAAAGATACACGTAGCTGCCATCAGCTTCTTTTCTAAAGCCATGTTTTCCTCCGACCCGTGCAGTGACTTTGTGATCTACTGAAGGTTGGGGTAAGCTGCAACCCCCTAGAGCCGAGGGCCATAAGCCAATTTCTTACAGGCTGCTCTCTCAAATACGCATAAAGCTTAAGTCGATCTGTTGGACCAAGTTTGAGGCCCGCCTCTTTTCCGCAGCATATGCAAATCCCATTTCTTATGGGCTGCTCTCTCAGATATGCACAAAGCTTAGGTCAATCTGCTGGACCAAGTTTGAGGCCCGCCTTTTTTCTGCTACATATGCGATCGCCTTTTTTGGCGCCTTGAGGGTCGGTGAAGTAGTAGCCGAGGTTAACGCAACTGGGTCAACGCGCGGCCTCTTCATGGAGGACGTGCAGTTGTCCGAAGCTAGCACGACGGTGTGGATATGTCAATCCAAAACGGATCAGGCAGGTAGGGGTTCCCTCGTAAAACTTACAGCTTCAGCGCAGCAGGGCCCATGCCCGGTCAAGGACACTAGATGGTACCTTTACCTCAGACCGCCCGGTCCTGGCCCGGTCCTGGTTCACGAGGATGGGTCAACTTTGTTGAGACACCAATTCACAAGGGTACTCCACAAAGCTATTGATGCCTGTGGTTTATCTTCCCAGGATTATGCTGCACACTCATTCAGGATTGGCGCCACCACAACAGCGGCACGCTTGGGTCTGCCGGCGGATAGGATTAAAGAAATGGGCCAGTGGAAATCTGATGCTTATAAAGATTACATTTGCTAGTATGCGCTCCGCTGCATTACCTCTACTTACCCGTCTTTCTCTTTCCTTTATTCTCAGCCGTTCTCAGAAAAAGTGTTTGGATTTGCAGCCACAGTATAGTCCATTGGGCCCGTGTCGGCTAGCTGCGGCCTCACCCCTAATCTTGGGTTGCCACCTGGAGTGCGAGTTTCCTGGTTTCCGAGATGAGGCATGCATTGGGAAGAGCTTGTGCCATTGCTGAGGGAGAAAGTTGCCATGTTTGACCCTCCCGACATCCTTATCCCTGAATTAGGGGGAAATGACCGTGTTAACAGAAGAAGTGTGGACTTGTCATGGAACATAAAAAGAGATTTGGATGCGATTGCTGCCTTGTGTCCCGGAACAACGGTGTTCTGGTCCTCCTTCCTGAAGAGAATTGTTTGGCGCGGTGTGCAGAACTGTATGGCCATTGAAAAATCCAGGAAACTCTTAAATTGTGCAATAGCCCGTTGGGTGCACTTTATGAATGGCCGAGTCATTTCTCACGACCATATCTAGATTGGCGATCAGGCCTTGTACCGGAATGATGGGGTTCATCTTTCAGACCAAGGAAATGACATTTTGTTAAATAGCATCAGCAGCAGCATCAGGGATTGGTTACAGCTGTGAGGGTATTGGCAGTGAGCCTTTTGGGCTCGGGTGGCGGTTAGGCATTGGAATAATGTGTTGTGGTGTGTCGAAGGGCTAGGTGTGGCCATCTCCTGCGCCTTTAATTTTGGGTATTCCGTTAAAGGAATCCAGCGGTCGTGTATTTTGTCCGATGCCTGCGTGGCGGGAGGCCACGGCACGACCCTCGGTGACATCAGGGGAGAGCTTATAGTTGGATTAGCATCAACAGGCTCCACCTACTGGTGAATAAACCCCCCTGTTTTAGACTCACCCCTCTCTGAGGGGGTGGAGTCAGTTGACGTAATCCAATGCCTAAGCCAATACCTTTTCACTTGCTGTAATCAATAAAGTTGTGGCCTTTTCTTGCCCATTAACCTTATATCATGTGTCCTTGTGTTTTCATTCCACTACGTGGGGATCGGGTCCTCGAACCACAACCTTATTCTAAGAGAACAAAAACATGAGTTCCCCACCTCTCTTCCTAGAAAAATAGCACTGTTCAACACCAAATGATCCACAAACAGGAAAGAATGGTAGCTCTGCTGGATCTTCTAGACTGGTGTCATAAGAGGTTGAGAGTAGCGATGTGACCTCACCAAGCTGTAGAGGTACTAGCAAAATGACCTTTTCCTGTGCCAGAACTTCTGTTTCAGCAGGGACTACTGTGGCAATGTCATGGACTAGCTGGATGCAGAGGAATGGTGGGAGGCACCAGCTGGGGAACCTCCCAAAGGAACCCCAAAGGGAAGAAGATTCAGAGCCAGGAGATTGGTGGACAATCAGAGGGAGCAGACTGTAGGGAGGAAGTGTCAGAAGCTGAAGAGGTAAAGTGAGCAGGAAGAAGCTGTGGCAGAGCACAGTCCAGAATCAGAGGCAGAAGAGGAGGTGTCCAGGAGGCAGAGATGAGGTAGGCTGCTGAAGAAGCAATGGGGGTCTCCCTTTCCTGTCATGACCAGCTCCCCCTCCCAGTCTCATAGAACTAGAAAAGCTATGAGGAGGCAGGAACAAAGACAGAGCCTTAAATTGCTTGGGGAGGATCCAAGGGAGGAGACTTAGGGGACTGTTGGAAGGTGAGGACCTTCAGTCCCCACAACTGCCTCATAGGAGAAAGATCTACTGGATAAGTTGCCATGCTCCACTAGGCCTGGCCTAGTGAATCAGCCTTGTTTCCTTCAATAAAGAGTTAACATTGACACCATGTGATTTATTGCTAACTTGCTCATGACAGGCTGGCTCTGAGGACAAGTACTCTCTGGAGTCTTCCTCCAAATCATGTCATAATCTGCTGAGGAAGGAGACTTGAACTTCAATATCATGAGAGCCCCTTATTATTTTATTATTCATTGCTTTGTACAAAAAGAGAGAAAAGTGCCTCAAGCTACCTTAAAATGAAATCCAAACAGATAGAACTGACTGCTAAGAACAGCCAAGTTTACCTATTTTGATTTCACTCAATTTCTCGTTTTCCCAGTCTCAAGTTCAGTTCATTGCATTTTCACATCAATTAGCACTTGCCAAGCTAATCAGCCAGAGTGAAGCTGATAACACTTTAAAAAGTGAAGAACAAGGATACCTATACTTGTCTAAATTATTTTAAGGTAAGAAATAGCAGGAGACAAACCTGCCGCTCCCCCCTCTCCCTTGACACCAAAGTGGATTTTTGAGCTTTGGTTTGCCTGTAAAAATGTATTTCCCTAATATAGATTGTGGAGGGAAGTGAATCCTTTATACTTCCCCCATAAAAGTCCCCCCCCCATCCACATATATTCAGGCTTAATTCACTGTGGAAGAGCTCACATACCTGAAATGTTTACCTGCATGTGTCGAAAGGGGGCAACATTATAGCTGCTTTTAAATTCTGCATAGGAGTGAATGGGGAACACAGAGCTTCATTTTATAGAGCGGCTCAGGAACACCATCTCAGGCTGAGCTTGACAGAGAACAAAACCACTCAGAAACAGGAATTTTTAAAAAAGGAAAAAAGCAAAAGCAAAAACACAAGGGGTATTTAGGGGCGTTTATGCACAAATTTGTGGGGGATGTTGAAGAACTACATCACAAAATTAAGAGAAGGGTGAATTTCTTAGGATATCTGCATTTCAGTCTGTGTATTATTTCAGGAAATGTGAATTAGGTAGTTTTGCATTGAAACATGTACCTACTTTCTCCTCCACCCATATCCATTGCAAGCTGCTTTTGAATGTTCCCTTAGTTTCAAAAGTGGCTTGTGATATGGTCATGGCGCGGGGGGGGGGGGGCGGCTGCTGTTCAAGAAACATAAGACCAAACACCCACTCAAATAGACAGAACTAGATGTACTTTCTTTTGGATCCCAGATGAAAAATGGCACAATAGCAAAGGAATTAAATTCACCTTGGAATTAATTTTGGTTTAGGTTTGAGGTGCAAATCCCTACATACCAGTGTGACTTGACTAGGAAATTTTCTCAGTTGCAGAGGTTCATAGCAGCATGAATTGATTTAGAAGTTTAGCAAGGGGCGAAGATTGATTTTTATTATTATTATTACTGTTCTTATTTTCCTTTCAACATTACATACTTGCAGCTGGGGGGGGGGAGTCAATGCTCAGGGAGCTGAAGAATAAGCATACACTCTTCAATATTTCTTCTATCAGGTGATCTGTGGGCCACCTCTCACACTGCATGATTTAGTGCTGTGGTCTAAACCACAGAGCCTAGGGCTTGCCGACCAGAAGATTGGCGGTTCGAATCCCCACGACAGAGTGAGCTCCCGTTGCTTGGTCCCTGCTCCTGCCAACCTAGCAGTTTGAAAGCATGTCAAAGTGCAAGAAGATAAATAGGTACTGCTCCGGCGGGAAGATAAATGGCATTTCCATGCACTGCTCTGTTTCACCAGAAGCAGCTTAGTCATGCTGGCCACATGACCCGGAAGCTGTATGCCGGCTCCCTCGGCCAATAAAGCGAGATGAGTGCCACAACCCCAGAGTCGTCCGTGACTGGACCTAATGGTTACCCCTTTACCTTACTAGTAAGATATTTTAGGTAGATATCTAAGCATGTAAAGTGCAAATGTGTACAGCCGTTGGCTATAGCTTCCTGTACTGTGTGAAACTGAACACTCTTTAATTGGATTAAGCCCACAGGAAACATTGGACTGGTCATGATATGAAGGTTCCATCATGAAACAATCCTATGGGTGCGAATGTGCCTGGATGCGAATTGTACTTTGTCTGAGATATGTGTTCCTCCTACACTGAGCAGAAGATTGGGTTAGATTCTCTTTAAACCTTTCTGAACCCCTCCCCCCAGTGGGTCACATAGTTGATGAGGGCCCAACTGTTCACATATCCAATAACTTTATGTGGCATTTTACACTTCAGCCAAGGACTTCTTAGGGTTGCCATATAACCTCTTTTTCCAGAACATGTCATCTTATCCAATGGGCATGTAAAATGAGATTCGTCATAGCGATTCGTAGTTAAAAGCAGAAGTTGGCAAATGTGTCCTCCTTTTTTTGCTCTTCAAAATATGGCAACCCTAAACTAGAATTTACGTAACTCTGTAAAGAATCATAATTTTGCATTGCTAGGCAGGGGCGGCACACCCCGTTTCACCACCTACCATTGGCTCCTGCACTGGCAGGGAACTGGGGCCGGCATTAGTGACCATTTCAGGTGAGATCGTGGTGAGTTATTGGCCAAAATGGGCACCAATGCTGTCGCCACTTCTCTACCACTGCCGGAGGTGGCAGGACAGGTGGGACACGCATGGGGGTGCTACCTCAGAGGCTTCCACCACCTGAGATGGAAGCCTCATCCCCACCTAATGGCTGGGCCACTCTGTTCCTAGCCATGTCTACTCAGAAGTAAATCCTGTCTGAAAGACTACCTGCTCACATTCAGATGTGCAAGATCACTTACAACATCTGGGGAAATTTCTCAGTCTACAAATTATTACAGGGTGGTAAGCCCAAAATGGGCATTTCCCACAATTGCCTCATACTATAGAATGCCATTCCCTCTGCCATACATGAAGCAGCAACCGTCAGTTGCTTCAGGAGTCTTGTAAATGTACTGCCTTTCAGCTCAGGCTTTTCCTGACTCATAAGATTGGATCCTGTTTTATGTGTATGAACTGAATTCCCTGGATTCCTGTTTTTATATGCTTTTATACTACTGTTTCACATTGTTTTATGTTGCACACTGCTTGGAGGGTGTGTGTGTGTGTTTTTAAATTAAGCTGTGCATAAAGGCTTTTAAATATATTGAATTAAATATTGAATTAGGGCTAACTCCCATAAATTAGGATGGTAGGCTTAGTCTCTCTCTCTCTTTCTCTAACCACTTAAAATCTCACCTTGACATTTTCTATTTCTCTTCCTTCAGAAACCAACAATAACAACAGAAAATGCAGCATATATCACAAGTAACATCTTACTTGCTATTACAAGTAATATCTTAACATCTTACTCAAGTAAGAGGGACATTTACAGATGGAAAGACAAGCATTTGTGTTTTTTTATTACAGGTTTCATAAGAGCACCTAATGCTGTTTCGTCTTTAGACTACTGACAGAACACACAAACACACAGAGAGAAGTATGGAAGCCTACAATGATATCTAACCCCCCCACCCACTACTTTTCTTCCTTCTACAGCCTGGACATTGTGTACTAAGTTAGCTCTTTGCCACTCTCCCTTTACATAACTCCAGGCTCCTACCTCCAGCTCTTGACATCTCTTCCCAAAGCACTTAGACGTGTCAAAATGTCTGTGCACTTTTTGGTTAAGTAATGGCATGTTATAGATTTTCTGAGATCATTGACATACTCAGAGATAGCTTTCTAAACCAAAATGTACAGCTTGGCTCCTAGCCCATCGGCTCATAAGATTAGGATTATTGGAGAGACTCATTTGGAACAGGGTGAAGGTTGCTGAAAGAATTTTAAACCAGGATGGCCTCGTAAGGCTTGTCAGGTTGGCCTTCAACTTTTATAAGATTAAGCCTCCTGTGCTGGAGATGCTTAAAAAAAATAAAATGGATGAAGATTTTCTGGAACGTTTCTGCCTGGCGAAGCGAGGAGAATGCTCGCCTGCCACATATACTAACAGTGCCAGTTCAAGTGGTTACCATCTGTTGCATCTGTATGGCTGCAGACCCTTCTCAGTTTGTTTTTCAGATATTTGCCCCCTCAGGGCTTCAGCAGAAAGGAGGGAGGAGGAAGAGGAGAGAAAGGAGGAGGGGGAAAGAGCAGCAAGAAAGTGAAGGAGGCAGAATCTGTAAGAAACAAAAGGTGAGCAGGCTTGCTTGTTTCATTCTCCTACAGAGGTAGGGAACAGGATCTGGCCGGTGAGATCTCCCACCTGTCAATCACCTGAAGTCACCATGATGTCAGATGACCTCCCCCCCTTCATTTGCACTGTGGCTTGAAATCACTGCCAATCAGCAATGACTTCAACCCTTGCTTGTACCGGCTACAGACTACTCCAAAGTCCTGCTCTTCGCAGGAATCAGCTCAGATAGGGAGCTCCTGAGCTGAATCAATCCCAGCAGGACTTGTATTTGGTTTATATTTAAAAGGGGCTAAATGCAACGAAGGGACGTGGGTGGTGCTGTGGGTTAAACCACAGAGCCTAGGACTTGCCAATCAGAAGGTCGGCAGTTCGAATCCCTGCTCCTGCCAACCTAGCAGTTTGAAACACCTCAAAGTGCAAGTAGATAAATAGGTGGGAAGGTAAACGGTGTTTCCGTGTGCTGCTCTGGTTCGCCAGAAGCGGCTTAGTCATCCTGACCACATGATCCAGAAGCTGTACGCCAGCTCCCATGGCCAGTAAAGCGAGATGAGCGCCGCAACCCCAGAGTCGGTCATGACTGGACCTAATGGTCAGGGGTCCCTTTACCTTTATCTAAATACAACGAACAAATGCCGAAGACATGTTTTCAGGCTCCCAGATGTTTCTTTGCAGCCATGCCTTTACCTGCCCTAAAATCTGATGCCATATATAAGAAACTAAGGAAACTTGGCTGAAGAAACTCAAGTTTGCATTGCAGCCTCTCTTGCTGGGTCCTCCATACTAGAAAAGATACAAAGCAATACAGTGGTGCCTCGCAAGATGAAAAGAATCCGTTCCGCGAGTCTCTTCATCTTGCGGTTTTTTGGTCTTGCGAAGCAAGCCCTTCGATAGCTTAGCGGATTAGCGCTATTAGCGGCTTAGCGGATCAGCTGATAAGCGGCTTAGCGGATCAGCTGATAAGCGGCTTAGCGGCTGAGCGGATCAGCTGATAAGCGGCTTAGCAGATCAGCTGATAAGCGGCTTAGCGGCTTAGAAAAATGGGGGAGGGGAAAAAACCCGCAGGAACTCGCAAGACATTTTCGTCTTGCGAAGCAAGCACATAGGAAATTCGTTTTGCGAAGCACCTCCAAAACGGAAAACCCTTTTGTCTAGCGGGTTTTCCGTCTTGCGAGGCATTCGTCTTGCGGGGCACCACTGTACATACTTTTGAAAATTGGGCTGCAAGAATAACTGATAATTTCATGGTATCTTAGCTAGGGTTGAGTGATATATCAATATATATCAATATATTGCCCAAAAGCAGTTGTCCATATCGTGATATCAGTTTCATAATTTTTGACCTGGCAATATGTCACAAATCATGGTGTGTTTTAGGGCTGGGTGATATGTCATCTAAAATCGGTTTGAAGTTCATATCATGTTATTGATTTCATAATATTTTTTAAGAATCATTTTTATTGGTTTTAGAAATATAAAGTACAAATAAACACAAACTAGTAAAAACATGTCTATATGAGGCAATTCTCTGAATTTCAAGACTTCCCCCATGCCCTCCATCAAGTCTTATTGAAGAAGAAGAAGAAGAGGAGGAGGAGTTTTGATTTGATATCCCGCTTTATCACTATCCTAAGGAGTCTCAAAGTGGCTAACAATCTCCTTTCCTTTCCTCCCCCACAACCAACACTCTGTGAGGTGAGTGGGGCTGAGAGACTTCAGAAAAGTGTGACTGGCCCCAGGTTACCCAGCAGCTGCATGTGGAAGAGCGGAGACGCGAACCCGGTTCCCCAGATTACGAGACTACCGCTCTTAACCACTACACCTCACTGGCTCTTTTAAGTTTTAAGCATCTTAAGTTTTAAGCATCTACAACTGCATATTCATCCGTATTCCAATTTTTATATCAAATCATATTGTCCATAGTGGGGGGGGTGTGTTTCTCTACAAGTGAGTCAAAATCCTGCTCTTGTTTCCATCTCAATTTCATAGTTTTTGACCTGGCAATATATTGTGAATCATGATGTGTGTGTATGTGTGTATGTGTGTATGTGTGTGTATGTGTGTATGTGTGTATGCAAAAATCACGGGGGGGAATCATGGGGAAAACTGCAAAACCAGCCAGTGCCACATAGCTCTATCCTTATTTCAGACATCATGCTATATCAACATTATCACAATGTTTGGCTGGTGATATATTGTGTCCTCCCTCAAAGATGGCACGTGTTGCAGTGTGACCTGACAACCAAACCCTGTGTTGTGTGTGGGTACGATTGGATAGTCACAACAACCTATTGGTAGGTACCTCGATGCTGGGTTTAATCAGGCCAATGGGATGCGAGCCAAACGGATCGAGGGACCTATATATCCCCATGCACGTGACCCCAAGCTTCCTCTTTGGGCCAGTGCATTGGAAAACATGCCCACCTCTGCCTACTTTTAGGGCTTTGCACTTGACCTTGCTATGTCGCCGTGTGTCATCTGTCGTTGGGACAGGGGCACAACAGGAATTTCCCCCACTTAGCTGATTGGCTGTTGCCATTTGGGTTTCGCCTACCACATAGCAAATCGTCACAACTTGTAAGGTTGCGAATAGGCTCTAGTTCAGGTGATAGGGATGGGGGGAATGCTCTCGCCATCCCTATGAGAAGGGTATTCCATTAAAGGAATCCAGGGACTCAGTGGTTTGGTCAGCCCTGAGAAGGATTGTGCCCGTGCCTGAGTCCAGGGGACATTTGGGTGGCGGAGATAGCCCATTCCCGGCTTTCTGTGTTCACCCTAGGTTGACCTATGCTGGTGCCCTGGGTCAGTGCTACCTGCATGACAGGGAGCTAGTCAAACCAGAGCCTATGCAACCAGTCACTTTCTGTAATCAATAAAGTTGTGGCCTAAATTCTGCCAAAAACCAAACCAAAATTTGTGTTTTGTCTGAATATATTTAAGGGGGAGGTTAAAAGGTCTAAACACGCAAATCACAAAGCTGAAACCCAGATATCACCCAGCCCTAATATTAGCATGATGCATCCTCTGCCCACATTATTTAGATGGAGTAAAGAGACAAAGTATACATTTTTCTGTCCCTATTACACAATGGTGCTGCATTGTTAAATCGAACTATATATTGCAGTTCCTGTTGATTTTTCTTCACCTCGGTACCTATTGCCTTTATCTATTTTCCCCCTAGAATGCAAAGCTGTTTAGATCAGACTGATAAGAGTGACTGAAAAAAGGCTATTGCCACCAGAAACTTCCATTTTGTACACATTACATGGCTGAAGAACTGGATTACAAAATACAGAGAAGTGTGGATTTCAAAGGATGACTGTGTTTCAGTTCACATCTTAATTTGAGAAGTGTGAATTAGTTACATTTGCCTTTGTCCTTCACCCCTACACAGAGATACAGAACTGGCTTAAGTAACCACTTCAAGTTCTGACCTTGGAACAACACTTTTCAGAGGGTGATTTCTTCAAGTAATATTTGAAAGTTCATTATGGACATTTAGACTCAGCTCAGCCTCAAGGGTATTTATTAAACTTTCAACACTGACTCAATCCAACTAGAAATCTAAAGTTATTCTTTAAAGGCTGTCAAAGTGGAAAGGGGTGGGAAAAAATGCAAGATTACAAGGTTCTTGTAACCTGAAAATGAAAAATGTCATATTTTTTCTTCTATGCAAGTTCAACATCCATTTCTTCCACCAAAGAATCCCACTCCCACTTGAAAAGATTAAGATTCTGCAAAGACTTAATATATAGCTGGCTTCCACTCCAGGCTCCAAGATAATTTACTACCTTTAGAGAAACCATAAGCATTTGTCTAACCATAATCTATTCCTATATGCCTCCCTTTCTAAGAATTAATAAATATGGCCATGGCACAGAGTCAAACACATGTCCTTTCAGAAACCATTCCTTTCAACTTGTTTTTAAACAACAATATGAATTGACCCAGAAGGAACTCTGTATTGCTGAACATTTTAATCTGGATACTCAAATCCTAAAAACAGGAATAAGTCCCAGAGAAGTAATATAGATCTAGTTTCATATGTGAAACTTGGTCTTCAAGGCAAGGTAAGGCTTCATTCACTTGCCAGTTTACTCCATTTTCATGACACTTCCTTAACTGTTAACTTCCACATTATACTTGAACTTTCACATGGTGTAAAAGTCATTTCTGGAACTGTAGTGGAATATAGTGCTCATCTGATATTATTTGCTTCCAGAAAATGAGTGCTAAACCCGTGTTATATTCCACTATAGTTCTGGAAGTGACTTTAATATCCAGGAAAGGAATGATTATACTTTTAAAAACATTTTTATTATATTCGTTAGACATTACAAACAACAAAAATGATAGCACAAAATTATTTCAGTCACAAGCTTATCCATAGCAAAGCACAGTATAGAAGCAAGGAAAGTATCCACTAATGTAATTTTATGAGCACTCTATTCTTGTGCCTTTAGAGAGTCATCTTATCACAAGGATCCTGTGTTTTATACATTACCTCGCTTTCAATGAGCCCTAATATGGCCACTCCATATAGACTGGGGGGGGGGGCATAGATTATACCGTCCCTTGTTTATTAAAGGGAAGAACAGAAACAAAACCTCAAACCTATCCCTTTTTGACACACCCCTCATGACCCTCCTTCTCTGCATAAGTTGATCTGAGAGGGCTATGTCCCACAATCAATCCAGGTCTCCACAGGCAACAACCATTTTTGGCTTCTCTAATTGATGCACACGGCCACACCCACAAGCAAACCTCCAAACACATTAGACTAGCAACCAACCTTAATCCAAAAGACACAAACTCACTCTCTTCAGTCTCTTCCACCAATCCCTCACAAACACTCCTGTTTACAATTCTTGGTCACAAGCTCCCAGTGACTGCCAACAGCTAAGTAGGACAATGCAACAGAGGAGAAATCTACCCGTTATGTAAATGTATATTTGTGTATGTGTGTTAAATAACAGTTGCACAGAGGGGCCAACCTGGACTGAGTTCACAGCTTGTGCAGAGTGGGCTTTATGCTCTCTCCCTCATACTTGAGTTCCAATAAAAATTACATAGTCCACTACAAAGCTGTCATTAGCATCAAGACAAAACAAATTCCTTCCAGTAGCACCTTAAAGACCAACTAAGTCAGTTCTTGGTATGAGCTTTCGTGTGCATGCACACTTCTTCAGATACGTATCTGAAGAAGTGTGCATGCACACCAAAGCTCATACCAAGAACTGACTTAGTTGGTCTTTAAGGTGCTACTGGAAGGAATTTGTTTTGTTTTGACTATGGCAGACCAACACAGCTACCTATCTGTAATTAGCATCAAGAGCAGCATTTCTAGATCAGTGACCCATATCTGCAGTTTTTAACCTGAGAATGTTTTTAAAAAACAAAACAAAAACAAAAAACAACAACAAACTACTGCTCATTCACTATTTTTTTCTTTAAAAAAATGAAATAAAAAACACTTTAGAAAAATAGAACACATCAGAAAATCAAGCACACACACACACACACATATTTAAAGGCATGTAACATAAAAGTAGAAGACATTAAAACAAGATGCCAAATGAACAACCTATTCCACAGGAAACAAATTTAGTACGTTTCCTTAAAAAACAGAACAACAAACTCAGTTTGTCCTGCCAATAAACAATTGCAAAAGCCAGACTTGCCAAGAGCTAATTTTCTATTTTTGCCAAAACCATGGATTACAATAGGCCATGCCTGCCAATAACCATATAGCTTCGGGCTGCTGGGAATTCATTTTTGTTTGTTTGTTTTTCCTTGCAAGACTGACACAGTATTGGCATTATACTCCCTCAGGTAAACAAAAGCTATACAAACAACAGAGAAGAGGAGATTTAAAGGAACTGCTCACAAATTAGGAACTGGCATGGGTTTCTCTCAGGTCTAGTTATCACAAACAGTAGAGGATTGTTCAGAAATTACTGCAAAAGCACACACAGGGTCCATGTAGCATGTATGACTTGACTCTTTAAAAGCAGGGCTGCAATAACAGCTCTCCTCCTTCCTTTGCTGTGGGTTTTTTTTTCTAAATTAGAACTGGTTGGAGCACACTTTGCCAACCTTGTGCCCTCTAGTAGTTTTGTACTACAGCCTCTACGAGTTTAGCCATGTGCAATAGAAACTGTAGTCCAAACATCTGGAGGGCACAAGCTTGGAGAAGGCTGGGTTAAACTTTTTGCATAGCCCATGCCTGGATGTTTACTGTATGTGTGTTGTCTGTTGTTCCTGAGTAAAAGTTCTACAATACCTTGTCTGTTTTTGCTTCCTGGGTTTAGGTCAGAGTACACACAGTGAGTATTCTCCTCCATACTCGCATAAATAGAGGAGACATTACAGAAGAAAAACAGGATAACATGGAGGGATTTTTTGCAGGATGCAAATGGAAAACGAGATATGATGCCAGTTGTTACCTCTAGTCAGACTTAAATACAAATTTTGGAAGCTCATGAGTGATAAGTGGGAGATTATTTTCTGTCTTGGAACAAAAATGATCTAGAGAAGAATCCCAGGCTCTTCTCTAATCCCCATCCGCCACCCCAGCTGTCTGTGCTGCTCAGGCCTAAACAAATAAACTCATGTTTATTTCATAAAAAAGAAGCCCAATATGAAACTCCAGTGTTGCTGAATTAGAACTTACTAGGGTTTTCCTCTACTGCTACAGGTATCATGGACTGCCTCTTGAATTTTACAATGTCCTTCTGGCCCTAATGTTTGTCTTTCTATCTCCATGTATACCAAAGAGGGTATATCAAACTTTGTACACCCCATGTAGAAGTAGCCTACTTGACGAAACTTGTACTGTAACAACTATGCTGTAATTCTCAAAGATGCCCAAGTATAGGTTTTCTCACTGTCAACACGCTTCTCTCTTTCCTGTCAACTGTTGGGAAAGCTTTGGATGACAACCTGCTCTAAGATGTACTAAGAGTTAAACAAAGCCATCTGATTATCTTGAGTGATTCAGCTCACGTACAATGCATCCATGAATTCAATGCTGACAATCCTCCTATCCCTTCAAATTTCTTTTAAGGTGTGCAAAAGCTAACTCTCAGTCCTTTTCTGCAAATATAAAACTCTTAATTATCCTTTGTCAGGTTCTCAGGTTTTTTCCCCCTGAATCTGGCAAACTAAGTACAACAAATAAAACAGAACATCTAGGTAGGATGACATGCTAATTGCAGAGATTCTTGAAAAATAATGAAAGCTTTAAATTATTGCATTTAACAAAATCTTTTTTGACTCCTTCCACCAAAAGGCTGTAATTATGTTTATACAACTGAGTCAGATCAGTTACCTGTTTTTATCCCCACGTTAAAAAGTTTTGTAGCTCTTTTTCAGTCCAGTCTACAGCTTTATACTGCAGACCCGGGAACAATGAGAGGCAGAGGCCAAAGCAGAGAGATAAGCCAACATGAGACTCCAGGTGGGTAAAAACAAGGCCACAACATTGTTGATTACGGCAGTTCAGACGTTTGACTTTGGGCAGCGTAAGAATCTGATCATTGCACTGGCTCCCTGGTGTGAGATTTGGGGCTGCCCCCCCCCAAAATCCTTTATATATTATTTTTTTCAGTACAGTGGTACCTCAGGTTACATACGCTTCAGGTTATATACACTTCAGGTTACAGACTCTGATAACCCAGAAATAGTGCTTCAGGTTTGCTTCAGGATGAGAACAGAAATTATGCTCCGGCAGCACGGCGGCAGCAAGAGGCCCTATTAGCTAAAGTGGTGCTTCAGGTTAAGAACGGACCTCCAGAACAAATTAAGTACTTAACCCGAGGTACCACTGTACTGATATCCAATATTGTAAACTCTCACAAGGCAGACAGAATGATTAATAAAGGTAAAATAAAGGTAAAATAAAGCAGACATAGGTTATGTTGTTATCAAACCAGTGCCCAGAAATGCTTAGGAAACACATCTAACTGCAAGGGTCTTTGAAAAATCAGAGGACGTAAAAACCATCTTGTTTATTAATGTAAATAACAAAGGGGTACAAATAATGGAGAAAGATGAGCTCCTCTAGGCAGTCTGTTGTGCTCTGTTTCTCTGGCATAGCTAATCCCCAGATTCTACTTCACCAACCCCACAGAGTAAGATCTTTGTGGTACCTCTAATGCTGAGCAACTTCCACAAATACAGCTGCTATTAAGAACATGATTAGATCTTTACGTAACCCATTTTGCATTGTATGAGGGAAATATTGACAATGAAGCCAATCCAGGTTCCATAGGAATAAATCTAAAAGTCTATGAAACATTAAGCAAAAAAGGCCATTGTACAATATCAAATGCCATAGAGGCATCTGAAAACAAACATGTAACAACTACAGGTAACTCACAACTTATGTGCATTTAAGTTGTGCACATTCAGCTTTACATGCTTGGAAAAAATATATAAAAAGTGGGGTGGAAAGAGGGCAGGCTCTGTCCAGGGAAAAAGACTTTGGCATTGAACCCAATGTGTTTTGATGATACATGGTTTTGGCTCTATGTGCTATTCCTGGAACTTAACGCCAGCATGGGTTGAGAGTCACCTGTACTGCGCAACTGAACTTGTTAATTGCACTTCAACTCTTATAATAAACTTTTCTTTTGTAGATAAAGCCTGCTAGCTCTATGAAAATACTTCTCTATGACCCCACATATAATTTCTGTTGATAGTTTATGATCATTGTTTAGTAGCAACAGAGGGTTTATAGGAGTCAAATTATGCTGGATCATCTTCCACTTTACAGATTAATATTATTTTTACTTCTGTCAAAGATTTATAAATCTCCCTATACCAAAAGAGTTTAATTTTAAAATGATAAAGAGAGTGAGGCAGAAAAATACTTTGCAATGAAGTCATATGTAGCTGTATTTCATTGCACTTTATTGGAATGTCCAGTTCATTATGTTGGGTTATTTTGGGTATATCAAGATTAATCAGAAACTGTGAAAATCTATTTATTCCTGAATTCCTCGTTTATATTCTCTCCATAAAATTCATGAATATTTGTTCCATTTCTCCCGGTGCTTTTAAAAGTCTTTATTATTCACCAGTGAGGGCTCTCTCTTTCCCACTCTCTCCATAAAAGCTAATGATCCCATGATCCCCCTCACTGCGTGGTCTGTATCTTTCAGATGCAATTTATTCTGGTGATCTCCAGTCATCTAAATGGCATCCTTGAGGAACATATCTTCTATTTTCTAGACTCATTCCCTTGTTCTGTTCCTACATTGACCCATAACCTTTCCCCCCTCTTCTTTTTGAAATAAAGGACTTTCTTATTAATGCTTCTCAGGCCTTCCCAAATATAACTGAATTACAATAAGGATTACAATAATATCAAAATTATTATACATTTACTTTATTTATTCTGTCCACTTGTCTAGGGTACGAGTCCATGGCATAAGTACTGGTGGTAGTTTCTTACCCTCAAATGCTGAACAGCTTGATTAGGCTATAAATGAATGGGTGGGGGAACTGAAAGGGAAACTTCAACAGGTGTCCTACCACAGTAAATACAACCAAAGTATAATGTGCCTTATATTAAGTCCCCCCCCCCCACAGAAAAATAAGTCACCTACACAGTGAGCTGGCCAAAATATGAGGCTGATTGGAGTGTTTCACTCAACCCAGCAACCATTTTTCACTAATTCTAGTGACTTTCCCCTTCTTGCTATATTTGCAAACCTGCATGCTTGGTGGTTCTTCAACTCACATACTCCGAAATAATTATCAGAGAAGTGACAGGTGCAATTCAGACACCATAACCTCAGTCATGGGATTTTTTTGAGACTAAGAACAAGCCATATGTCTACCTACATCCTCCCCTTGCATCTTCTCCAAGCCCTCTGAGGGAGATATGGTGGTTTGTCAAGCCACAGTTTGTCAGGCACTGCCTACAAACCAGGGTAGCGAAATGAGCTCATGGGTCCCATCTGTGAGCCTGCACAGACTATTAGGAAAAATGTAAGAAGAACCCGACTACATAGGAGCAAAGCAGACATGGGAAATACCAATATTGAGTTTATCTGCATTTCTCCCCCTCATTTCATTCACAGAATCATAGAATTGTAGAGTCAGTCTTGCTCCTTTATCTCAAAAAGAAGTGAGATTTTACTCTCTCCTCAAGTCCACAAAAAATTATGGTCAAATATTGCATATTATGTGCATTACATTGTGTGCAGTTTTGCATGACCTAAGTCCTATTTCGTCTAACATAGCAAACTTGTGCATTTGGGTGGGGGGGACTGCAGAAAGGCACTTGAAAAGCTGTTTCTCTCTCTTAGTTTTGCTGCTAAGGCTTTATTTTGGTGCAAGGAAGATGATACAACAGTCATATGATAGTATAAAAATGCTTGTGTATTAGTATACTTAATGAATGATGCTGCAGAATCACAGAACAGCATGGAGTATGATTCTTTTATATGCCTTATATGTACAATATACATATTTTTGCAAATAATTAGTCAGCCTTTTAAAAAAACCCCAACAACCCCACAACATTACACAAGCAGCTCAGATATAAGTGGTGGCTTGATACAAGATACAATGTGGGAAAAGCTCAATCAGGTTGGAACTGCGAAATTCTCTGTATACATCCACTTAAAACCATTTTCTCCTCCATCCCTAGAGCAAAGGCTGATCTAGCTCAGCACAGTGCTTCTCATATAAGCAATGGCAAATAAACAGCAGTTTGAACAGTGAACGTATTGTTTTATTATGCTCTGCCATTGCTTCTGATTGGCTTTATGAAATATCAGAAAATCTAGAAACCCATATAAATATCCATATGCAGAAAAACACATCTGTATAACCACCCTCAATCATGATCTAAATGTAGCCTCGATGCTTTGTATGGTGGCAATGAGATTGCATCCTGGGTTTTGGTTAAGTATCTGATTATTTATTAAATTTGTATACTGCCCTTCTTCCGGGCAACATAAAAAGATAAAAACATAAAACACATAATAAAAACAAGAACAAAACAAATTAGCCCTCTTCCACAAACATGTTTAAAAGGATGTATGATGTTAATCAGCTTGGCGGAAGAGAAACATTCTCACCTGGCACCTAAAGCTGTATAATGAAGGTGTCAGGTGAGCCTCCCAGGGGAGAGCATTCCACAAATGGGGAGCCACAGAAGAAAAGGCCTATTGCCACCCTCCAGACTTCTCATAGAGGAGGCATATGAACAAGGGCTACAATGATGATCACAGGGTCTGGATAGGTTTACATAGAGAGAGGCATTTCTTGAGGTATTGTGGTCCTGAGCCATTTAAAGCTTTAAAGGTCAAAACCAGCACTTTGAATTGGGCTCGGAAACTCATTAGCAGCCAGTGCTGTCAGACCAGGATCGGTATAATATGCTCTTTTTTTATATATATATAAATATTTATTAAGGTTTTTTTTATAAAAGAAATGCACAAATAATAAACAACATTAATTATATCATAACAAAATCTCATAACTTCTTTGGACTTCCTCACGTCTCCTGCTCCCACTTACATCGTTGAATTTTTTTTTCAAGCAAATTATCATCTTGTTTATAATCTTATTTCCACTCATTTAAATATAATCTAACAATTCTCCAAAAGGTTTATGTTTTCCTTAATCTCACTTATCATCAGATTCCAGTCTAATTTAGTGGTGGCCAATTATTTTATGATCAAGCATCCTTCTTAACATTCAACCAAATTACAATATTTTTGTAAGTAAATCTTAAATTTCTTCCAATCTTCTTCAATCCTTTCTTCTCCCAGGTTTCGGATTCTGCCAGTCATCTCCGCCAATTGCATATAGTCCATCAGCTGCATCTGCCACTCTTCCAGTGTGGGTAGATCTTGAGTTTTCCAATTCTTAGCGATGAGTATCCTTGCTGCTGTTGTTGCATACCTAAAAAATGTTCGGTCCTTCTTTAACACCTTCTGGCCGACAATACCCAGGAGGAAGGCTTCTGGTTTCTTAGTGAAGGTATACTTAAATACCTTTTTCAACTCATTATATATCATTTCCCAGAAGGCCTTCACTTTAGGGCAAGTCCACCAGAGGTGAAAGAATGTTCCTTCATTTTCTTTACATTTCCAACATTTATTATCAGACAAATGGTATATTTCGGCAAGTTTAACTGGGGTCATGTACCATCTATATATCATTTTCATTACATTTTCCTTCAAAGCATTACATGAAGTGAAGTTCAACCCATTGGTCCACAACCTTTCCCAGTCCTCAAGCATAATATTATGCCCAATGTCCTGTGCCCACTTTATCATAGCCGATTTAACCATTTCGTCTTGTGTGTTCCATTTTAACAGCAAGTTATACATTCTTGATAATACCTTAGTCTTTGGTTCTAACAATTCTGTTTCCAACTTCGATTTCTCCACCTGGAACCCTAACTTTTTGTCATTTTTAAATACTTCTTTAATCTGAGCGTAATTTAACCAGTCTCGCACTTTATCCTTCATTTTCTCCAAACTCTGCAATTTCCAATTGTCTCCATCTTTTTCTAATATTTCCCAATATTTTGGCCATTTGGCCTCCATATTGGGTCTTTTTCGGGCCTTAGCTTCCAGAGGGGAAAGCCACCTCGGAGTTTTGTTTTCCAATAAGTCTTTGTATTTTGTCCAGACGTTAAATACTGCTTTCCTGACAACATGGTTTTTAAAGGCCTTATTGATCTTAACTTTGTCATACCATAGGTATGCATGCCAACCAAAAGCATTGTTAAAACCTTCCAGATCCAATACATCAGTGTCTTCGAGAAGTAGCCAGTCTTTTAGCCAGCAGAAAGCTGCGGCTTCATAGTACAACTTTAGGTCTGGCAGGGCAAAGCCCCCTCTTTCTTTCGCATCAGTTAATATCTTAAACTTAATTCTGGGCTTTTTGCCCTGCCAGACAAATTTAGAAATATCTCTCTGCCACTTCCGGAAGCACTCCGTCTTGTCCACAATTTGCAATGTTTGAAACAAAAACAACATCTTTGGCAATACATTCATCTTAATAGCAGCAATTCGGCCTAACAAAGAAAGCTTCAATTTTGTCCAACTGTCCAAGTCTCTCTTATTTTCAGACCAACATTTTTCATAATTATCCTTAAATAGACTCAGATTTTTTGCTGTTATGTTTAGCCCTAGGTACTTTACTTTTTTTACCATAGTTAATTCTGTTTCTCTCTGAAACCGTTCTGACTCTGTGTCTGTCAAATTTTTTCCCAGCACCTTAGTTTTCTGTTTATTTAGTTTAAATCCCGCCACCCGACCAAAGTCTTGAATCAGTTGCAATACTCTTTTCGTACTAGGTTCTGGCTCCTGCAGAGTCAAAACTAGGTCATCTGCAAAAGCTTTAAGTTTATATTGTATCGCTCCGACCTGAATCCCTTGCACCAACCGGTCCCCTCTGATCATATTCAAGAGCACCTCCAGAACTGAAATAAATAACAGAGGGGAAATCGGGCAGCCTTGTCGTGTTCCTTTTTCAATTTTAAACTCTTCTGTAACCACATTGTTAACTATCAGTTTTGCCTTGTGTTCTGAATATATTGCATCAATTCCATTCTCGAAACCCCGTCCCACTCCCATTTCTTTTAGATTTCCCTCATAAATTTCCAAGAGATATTATCAAAGGCCTTCTCCGCATCTATAAAAATTAACACTGCTTTTGTATTTATGTCTGTTTGCAAAAGTTCTAAAATGTCAATAATGTTCCTTGTGTTAGCAAACATGTGTCTACCTGGGAGAAAGCCTGCCTGACCTTTATGAATTACTTCATTTAAAACTCTTTTAAATCTGCTTGCCAAAATGTCAGCAAATATTTTGTAATCCACATTTAAAAGGGAGATGGGACGATAGTTCTTGAGTTGTGTCTTTTCAGTTTCTGATTTTGGTATTAATGTGATAAAAGCTTCCTTCCACGATTCCGGCGCCTTCTTTCCCTCCATAATCTCATTGCTGACCTCCATCAATGGTTGTATCAAATAGTCTCTTAATGTCTTTATAATACTTGGAGGTCAGACCATCTGGCCCTGGAGATTTGCCCAGTTTCATGTTCTGAATGAGGATCGGTATAATATGCTCAAGCAATCTTGCCTGAGCAACCTGGCTGCTGAATTCAGCACCAGCTGAAGTTTCTAACCTGCCTTCAGATGCAACCCTACATATAACATGTTGCAGTGATCTAAGCTAGAGGTTACTAGAACATAGACAACAGAAGCTAGACTATTATTGTCCAGAGTGCAGCCAGGCCACCAGCTGAAGGCAATGGAAGGCACTCTGCACCACTGAGGCCACCTGAGCCTCAAGCGACAGCAACACAACAGGAAAGGATCCAGTAGTATCCCCAAGCTAGGTATCTACCATCAAGAGCAGGCAACCTTCCAACCATCCAGTCTAGGGAACCATCCACTATCAGTGCCTCAATCTTATCTGGATTGAGCTTCAGTGTGTTGGCTCTCATTCCGTCCATTACCAAGGCAAGACAACAGTCCAGCACATCCATTACCTCTCCTGCAGATGTAGAGGAGAAGTAGAGCTGTGTGTCATCAGCATATTGCTGACAATGTACTCCAAAATTCCCGATGACCCCACTCAGTGGTTTCATGTAGATGTTAAACAACATAGGGGAAAAAATTGAATCCCGAGGAACTCCACATTGAAGGCTCCATGGAACTGAATAACACTCACAAGCACCACCCTTTTGAAACAACCATCCAATTAAGACTGGAACCACCACAAAGTGGTGCCACTCACCCCTAACTTGGACAGATGCTCCAAAAGGATACCATGGTCAATTGTTTCTAAAGTGGCTGAGGGCTAGAAGAATTAACAGGGACACATTTTCTCCGTCCCAGTGCAATTCCTATGCTAGAACTGGGCCTAAACCCTGACTGAAATGGATCTAGAAAATTAGTTGAGTTGGGCCCTCCACAACCCTAGTGAAGTATACTCATTTCCCCTCTCATATGTTGGCCCTGTATCTATGCTCTCCCTCTCTCTGAACAAATTGACCTCCTTTTTAATTACAGTTACTCCCCCAAACATTGTAATTCATTAGCTTGATTACTGAATTGCATGGCCCAAGTTGTTTTAACATATTGCCACTTAATCACTGTTCAATTTAGTAATTCATTAAATGCACACTAATGTGTTATTCTTTTGTTATAATATGTCAATTAATAAGTCCAGTAACTCAATAATTCACCCATTCATTAATCCTTTAATACAAAAAGACAGATTATAAAATTAATTTCATCAAGATAGCATGCTACTAGTATATAATTAATTGATAATGCTATCAGAATTCATTATATACTATAGCCTACCCCAATTTATTCAGCTACTAATTCATTCATTAATGCTAGATCAATGTATCAGTTCATAAATTAGTCAAATTAGAGTTTCATTGGGAAAACAAGATCACAAGCAAGTCTCTCTGTTTTATTTGATTAGGTTCTATATTATGATCTTGAAAATAAAGGTTTGCAATTCCATTTTAACCTTCATTTCTTTCATAACCCAGATCTGTAAAGTTTATTTTGCATTGTTACAGGGAAATAATTAAACCAGTAAAAGAAAGTGCCAACTAAATTTGTAATTTGCTTACAGTTTTACCAAGTCCCATTTCTTCTTTGTTCTCCTCCACCACAACCAGCTTACAAAAATGAAATTCACTACAGCAGCCAATTGGAAAGTGTCATTAGATATAATTCAGTCTATACTAGTTTCACCCTCAAACTGTGTGTGCATTAGATTAGGGGGGCCTTGCAATGATTTGAGCCATCCTGCCACATCTTCTCTATCCACTTCTAGAACCAAGAGGTCTTGTTTTTTTTATCTGATTGTGCACCTGAAAGCAAGGTTTCAATTGGAGGGTTGCAGACATCACAACGTGAAATGAATACGTTCCCCTAGTTCAAGACATGTATTCTGTGTACATGATTGAAGCTAGGGAGAGGGCAGGAGATGGTACCTATTAATACTGAGACCCTTTCACAACCAAATAATATATAGAGATGTGTGTTAGAAACAGCATCTTATTTATTCTCAAGGGAGTATCTTCTCAACAAAGACAAAGGCTTAACAGAAACTGAAAAATCATGACAGATTCATCTTGGCATTGATAGCCAAAGGTCCAACATGCAAGTCTATCATCCTGAATGACCCTGTAAGTCTTGAACCAGGGAGTCAGGGCCCAGGCACCTTTCCCCCTGCATAGTTATCAGACTGGGGGATTATTGGCCCAGATCTCTGGCTGCAGGAGAGTGTGACTCAAGTAGGTGGGCAGATCTAGAACTACAGCTCTTTATTTCAGCCCAAGGCCACAAGACAAGAGGAACCACAATAGAGGATTATGAGTGTCTATATAATTCTTGCCCCCAAATGTGTTCTTCAATGAGGACCAGTGCTGGATCTACACATTTTCCTGTAGAGGGCAAAAGCCTGCACTGCTGCCTCCCTATCACCACCACGGTTGAGAGTAGGAAGCATGTGCAGGTTGACTTGTCTCAGTGGTGGCCACAGTAGCAATACAAGGAAAGGCTGACCAAGGAGCAAAGGGGAGCCCATCCTGCTTCCCTTTGGGAGGGGCATTGAAAAACAAGGGACAATTTACATAAGTCCTGGTCCTAGCAGCTCTCACGAGACCCCTGCTCCAGGCTGGCGCTTATGTTGCCAGTTCACCTGCCTGCTGTGCTCCTTCTTTCCTGCTCGCTTGTGGTGGCAGTGGGGCCTCTTTTGCACCTCCTCAACTTCCTCTTCCTGGGGTGGCCAAGCAGACCAGCCTTTCTATAGCCACTCACCACTTCCTGTAAGGTGTGTGGGAGGCCATGTGATCATCAAGGCCTGGCTCCTTTACATTCCTGCTGGCCCAAAGAGAAAAGAGAGATGCACAGCAGCCACGGCACGGGCTTGGTGACTCCTTACATGTTCCAGCCAGATTCATCTTATTAGAATAGGTGGGTGGCTGTTCACCCACCTCTTCTAATAAATAGGACCTGGCTGGAATGTAGTCAGTGAATGTGTGCTATGGCAGTGACACTTCTTTCTTTTCTCTCACCTACACAGGATGCTGTTTTGCCACCCCCTAACCTGCCACCTACTGCACATGCCCCCTTTTGCACCCACTATTATCCAGTGCAATACTTTTAAGATGGAAAGGCCCTCTAGCCTTTCATGATCTATGTCCCTGTCTTTGGTTCTCATCTGCCCAACCTAGCTTGTTTTGATGATATCGCTGCCTCTGGTTCTTGTTTATAGGATTCAGTGCCTGATCTTCAGCCCATACATGTCCACATATTTTTGCTCTGTGGCTCATATGACTCTCGGTTGCAGCCTGTCAAGTAGACTGCCAGGCCCCAGGCTAACAGACCCTGAAGCTTAGCTTTTACCTTTCATATTCATGCAATGAATATGATACTTCTGAACATAATGTCACCTCAGATTTCCATTCAGCACACCCTGCAGGACTTTAGCTTTCATTAGTGTTAAAACTGTGAAAATATTTCAAAAATATTGGGATGCATTCAGAAGCAATTGAGAAAATCAGACATGCACACCGTGGCAAAAAATACCATGGCAAAAATAGGCATGAAAATTCAGCCTCCGAGGCAAATGGATACACACACTTTTTCTTTTCTTTTTTTTAAGGAATCACTCTCCTTTCAAATCTATCTGTGTTAGGTAAGCTTTGCTTCACCAAATGCCCCTCACTTTAAAACATGGCTTCTTATCTTAAATATTTTGTTATTCCCAATAGCACAGAACAGACTTTGGGAGATTCAGTTCATATACAAATATATTTATTTTCTGATCCTTGGAACCAAGATAGGCTGGAGAAATTCAGGACTGAATCTCTGCAGATGTTTATTCAGACTTCTGAAAAGCTTAATGCAACATAAAATGGCCTGCAGCCTTCTAAGAAGGGTTACAAGACTTCATTTGCTCACTGTGCTTTCTGGACTTAACCATATCTGGTTAATCCTAACCATATCTACTCAGAACTAAGTCCTGCCATGGGGCTTACTTCCAAGTAACTGGGGTAAGGATTACAGCTTACACCTTGGTACATTCTTACCCAAATATTTACAATTCTCTCTCCTTTTCTATCTTTTCCCACTCAGTTCTGGCTTGTTCGACACTGATAGCTCTCTAGTACAACTTCCTTCAGAGCTACAATCTATCATGAAATGAATGTTCCAGCATTTGATTTTCTGCAACACTCATGCAGAATGTTAACTTAAATAACGTCCTCCCCATAGATCGATTCTGTATTTGGCATTGATTTTTTTTTTTTTTTTTTTAGGCTTCTGACAAGCAAGGAAGGTAAAAGTGAGCCAAGCAAAAGAAAACAACAACAACAATCCTCCCTAAAGGAGAGTGTTTCAAAAAGTTTCTTTTTGAAAACAATAGATGAAAAAATCTTATCCAAGAAAAAGACAAAATTCCTGAAGCAATTTGTTTTAGTGAAGAAAAACATACCACAAGCATACAAATATTAAATGCTTGGAGGAGTGCAGATTTATGTATGTATCTGTGTGTATCTATGTATCTGTATCTATATATCTACATGCATACAAAGTCTTTTGTATTGGCAAACATACTTTGATTCGGTGGTGAGAAGAGAACAGATGGAGTAGAGGAGGCTTATTTTTTTATGTGTCCTGCTTTCAAGTTTTCTCCTCATACCTTTCCCTGGGTGTGACATTTGAGGAGCAATAAATACAGAGAGCTTCTCACTTCTGTAGCTCCACTTCTTTAGATCAAAAGAAATGTCTGCTGGATCAAGCCAGTGCCCCATCTGGTCCACTCCTCTGTTACCAACCAGAGATACCCATGGAATTCCCACAAGAAGGACAACAGCACTCTCCTCACTTCCCAGCTTCATGAAGTAAGAGGAGTCCCTATATCCTTCCCACCCCTCCTGCCTGAAAGCAGACTAACAAAGTGAGATGGATTGATATAGACAGCCCCTTCCCCACACCCTTTTTCTCAAGACCATGCACCAAGAGTTACATGCTCATAGATGTTTTGGCATTCCAATCTGGTTGCAGAAGTTTCATTCATGTGTTTTTTGTTAGTTTCCTGGAACTGTTTGCTCAGTATCAAAGACCCAATTCTATGGAACTCTCTCCTGACTGACATCAGACCACTTCCCCAGGCCTACCCCAGCAACACTTGGTAAAGACTTCTTAAAATTTCAGTAGGCATTAAAGAATGGTCTTCCACAATCTTGTATTCGGTACACCCCTTTTGCGCCCTGCTTTGAAATGACTGTTATGTGGTATAGAAATGTTTATATCAATGAAAGTTTACAATTTTAGAGTTGGCTTGGCATGTGTAGCAAATCCACCTATCAAATGAAAAATGTTTTAACGTTATTAACAGATGTAAAGAAGTAGTTTGTTTGCAGCTCATTTCCAGACTTCCACTTTGTCTCAGTCTTTCATCTTCTCAGCAGCTGCCACAAAGTCTGGCAATTAAGGGCAGGCTGCAATTGGTGGATAAACCACCACTTTCTACTGCAAGAGTGGGGAACCTGTGGCACTCTGGAAGTTGTTGGGCTCCAGTGGTTGGGCTCTGGAAGTTGTTGGGCTCCAGTGGTAATGCTGGCTAGGGCTGATGGGAGCTGGAATCCAACAACATTTTGAGGACAACAGTTTGCCCAGTGCTGCTTTGCTGATACAAAAGGAATCTTGGACCCCTGAAAAGTCAATCTGTCCTTCATTCTAAGGCCAGCAGGACAAGACTCATTAATGGACAATAACAAGAACTCTGTGTTCTTGTTTGACCCTCTACCTAACACAACACACCAAACCAAGGGCTCACCCACACTTCCACTTGTCCTACCACTTTCCTCTGGGGAAACGTGCACCAAGCACCACTGTCTTACAGCTATCCAATTATTATTATTTTTTAATTCCCCCATCACCTCCATTACAGCTCTGCTTTGTGTAACAAGCTTTTCTTTTTGTGACATGTTGGTTGGTCCTAAGAAAGGCATAGCCCAATCATAAACAAAAGAGTAATTGTATAAGTCAGAAGTTGCTGGCAATTGCTGTAATGATAGCTCACAGCTATCCAGCTCTTCCTCCCCCCAAAAAGATATGAAACAGAAGACTACACAGGAAAATGACTTCATCTGTTCCATATGATGTAGGGATAGCAAGCAATTTACCATATGATTAAAAAGTTATTAAGAGTATTCCTTTTAATAAAAACTGGTTTTTTGATTAAAAAAATACCTTGAGTGGGTTCATCAACAGCTTTTCTTTTTCTGCTGTGGCTGTTGTAATTCATTCTGAGTTCTTGGCCATATTCGTTAAGTGTTTCTCTGGACTCATAAGACTGTCTTGCCTTTCTTCCATCCTCACTTTCATCAGATGAGCTTGTGTAAGCTAGATCCATTTCATGCTTAGCTTTCGACAGTGGCTGGTAGGGTTTACAATCCATTTGCTCCATCTCTGATTAAGTAGGCCAAAATCGTGAAAACAATGTATTGAGGCTCCTTACCGAAACAGTCCTGGAAGAGACAAAAATGTTCAATGTAACTCTCTTCATTCAAGCATGGTAGTTGTTCAAACCCCCCCCCCCCAAAAGGAGCATAAACATTCTCCTAATGATCCCTTGTTTTGAAAGGTTTTAGCCAGTTAATTGTTGCAAGGAATTAAACAACAAGTTGTAAGAAATTGTAGGCAGAATAAACCTTGAGATGGAACCACTGAATTATAATGAGTGGGTTGATACAAGCATTTTATCTCACTATTTTTTTAAAATATAGATAAACTTATTTTTTAAGAAAGATATAATAATTACAGTAGTGGAATATAAAACTAAGTTTCACATGGTACATAGGATATTCAGGAAAAGTGTTCATCAAGAAAATTAGCTTCCTCTCATCACTGCAGGTAGTGAATTTTGTACACCAATTCCAAAACTATAAGACAAAGAGACTCGCAAAACGAATTAATTTCATCTTGCGAGGCACCACTGTATTTTTGTACCAAAGTGTTAATTGTAGTTGAAAGTTAATTGCAATGTTCTCCACCCATGCTATAATGTTATTAGGCCTTTCAAGTCTGAATTACACCCATAGCCATCCCAGATATTTGACAAAGAAAGTTTGAGGTGAGGTCATTACAATATCACTTTTACATCTATCAGAGTTCTCCCTATAAATGTCAGTCCAACATTTAGAAAACAGTGGGTCATTACTACCATAGATGAAAACAAACAAACAAACAAACAAACAAACAAACAAACAAACACTCTGCCCACACAGTAAGAGTCTAGAAGTTATTCTAGAAATTTGTACCAGTATATGGTGCCATCTATGAATATGTGGATACTGATTTATATGGTGTAGGTAGCCATAAATTATTCCACTTACTTTCAGGAAGGAAAAGGGTGGTCCTGCCCACCACCAAAATGTGGCACCCAACAGATCAAACCACCCCCCTCAAAAGAATGCAGCCCTTGAAAGAAAAAAATAGCTTCAAATATCTACAGAGTTTATCAGCTCCAGCCAAACATTCTTCAGAGGTAAGGTTCCATTGTAAATTGACCTAATAAGCTCTTCTACCGTCGAAACTGTGCCTCAGGAGAAATCCATAGTATAGGAACCAGCAGCTCCTTACAAATAGGAGTTATTAGCATGTCTGAAGATATATTGATGAAGCAATTGAATTCTAATCTTGAACCTTGTGGGAAGTCAAAGCGAAATGCACCAGTTGCTTCTTTATTTGTGATGTACCATTTAATTCCTACATGACACACATGGAAAATCAAATGCACGTGTTTCTTTTCTCAGAGGGGAGGAGTGGACCAGAACTGAACACATTCTCACTTCCAGTTCATTTATGAACAGGGAACTCTCCGACATAAACTTCTGTACAGTGACAAACGGCTGTACTTCTGTTGATTCCAGATTACTTTTCTTCTAGAAAACACACATAGAAAAACTATTGAGCTGCACACCCACCCACTCCTCAAACTTCTGAAATGAAACATAAGATATGTTGCACCTTAGAGCAGGGGTCCCAAACTGTTTTGGGCCCAAGGTCACATTTGGAAACCGCCATGAGGACTACAAAGTAACCATTTCACAGAAGAAAAACTGACAATACTCAGGCAATACACCTTCACAAGCACCCATATGTTCCTAATTTGGGAGCCTATCCATACATGAACGGAGGAAGTAAAATACAACATGTGGTTGAAGTAGGTCACCTACTTTAAAATAAGAGATACAACTTTCTGAACTAAACCCACAATATTTCAATTTCTACTAACTGAAAAGACAACCCTTAAAGCTCTCCTGCTCTTTTCTAAAGAATAATGTATTCCTGTCGTGAGGTACATTAATGAATGCACAATAAGGGGAGGAGATCTATAGCTAAAAAGACATGCTAGGAATCCTTTGACTACACCATTTATACAAAAGAAAAAATCTAACACTTGGGGATGTAATATAGATCTAACATAGTGTCCAAGGAGGCTGTTTGGGTTCACAAAGCAATGGACGGATAACACACCCATATCTGCAGAAGTTTCCTCTTGAAAGAAGGTGAGACTTCTTTATTTTAAAATAAATTTTTCTATTTTAATGTAAAACAATCATCTAAAATTAAGCAAGATCATGTTTAATTTTAGCTGCTGAGTCATTTAAAATATTGTTCATTCTCCCCTGCCCCTCCAAAACAAAGTCTCTAGAAAGCAAAATGAACAGAATGAAAATGATTCACACGAAATAAATTAGTCTGATGAAGTGCTACCCTTTTTGATCCATATGGTAGCATATGGCAAGGCAGGCAGAAAAAAAGATGTGTTACAGTATTTACATTTCAGTTGTGGAACTCTGTATCGACTGTGGTGTGGCTTTCAATTTTCTATAATTAATTTCATCCTCATAAATGATATTCAACCAACAATGCATTGCATTTGCACCTTTAGATGCAAACTTAATCATGTCCCCCACCCCATTTCTATTCACAACATACAGAATGCAATTAAAATCATCACCATCATCATCAACAACAAAATAGTTAAAACAGCATCTAGTATTAGTATTAGTATTAGTATTAGTATTAGTATTAGTATTAGTATTAGTATTAGTATTAGTATTAGGAGAGTCATATAACATTAGTAACCACAACAGCCACAACCAAAGACCAAAACAAAATCTCAATAGAAACAGTCAGGAAATTCCAGGCGAAACAGAAAGGTATTTTAAAGCTGCAATCCTAATCCCATTTACACAAGAGTAAGACCCATTGAATTCAATAGGACTAACATCTCAGTAGACATGGGTAGGATTACAATGTAGCTGCCTGCAAAAGCCCTTCTATAATTGGTGCTTGCCTCATTGCCATAGGGCTCCATTGAGAAGAAGGGCAGGATATAAACTGAATAAATAAATAAAATAACAAGATGGGCACCATAATGGAGCCAGCCAGACTTCAAGTAGATAGTAGAAGAGTTCAGAGGGTCCCTTCTGTAGACCTGGGCAGACCATACAGGAAAATGCAACCTTGAGCACAGGAAAACAACAAACTGAGCTACTTCCAGCTCCACCTTGAGGGTGAAGGAAGGGAAGGGAAAAAAGAATCGCTGAACTTCTCTGGCCATGATTTTCCAATCCATGAAATGAGAATAATAATAATAATAATGCTTGCCTATCTCACAGAGGAACCAATGGTTTTAAATCACTCACCTTTCCCAATGAACGTCAGGGCTCTACAAAAGGCAAGATACATCTTGCACTAAGCATGTATTAGTATCTCTCTAGAAACCTTAAGAAAAACTGAGGATAAATTGCTGTAAGTGTATGTATGAACATTAACCTGAAATCTTAATTTTATGGAACAATGGCTCTGAATAACAGAAAGGATAGAAGCCTGCCAAAAGCAAGATTATAAACTTGCCTCTCCAAATGCGCCATGAGCCATTCAGGACTGAAGATGGTGGATTTTAATTAATCACTTCTTAGAGGTGCAGTGCTGTGATTCAGTAGTCGGGAATTAGACAGCTACAGTCCCCTGGTTTTGCTGCTGGGTGTGATTGGGTATAGCTGAGATGGAAACACAATTTCCAAAAGGCAGGGAGAGCTATAACCCCCACTCCTCATACCTACAAGAATAACAGGAGGAGTCTGCAAGTTTTCAGGAGGAATTCCAGTGGCCAGTCAGGGCAAAATAATTGACAGAAAAAGTAAAGATGCTTCAAGCCCCTACCTCTCTCTCCCTTTAACAGTCACTAATAGTCTACATGCTTCAAGGAGGAATAGGGGGTGGGTGGCCTATCAGATAATTTTTTTTGGACTTCAGCTCCCATCAGCTCTAACTTTGGCTATGCTGCCTGGGGCTGATGGGAGTTGAATGGAGTCTAGAAGACCACAAATTCTCCACCCCAGCTAAAAAGGATGAACCACAGTTCAGTGACTGAGCACATGATTTCCATGCAGAGGGTGCAAGGTTCAGTCCCCAGAATCTCCAGAGAGCACTGGGAAAGTCTGGAAGCCTAGCAAGCTGCTTTTAGTTGGAGTGGACTACACTGAACAGAATAGACCGACAGTATAACTCTGTATAAATTAGCTTCCTGTGTGTCTGAATTCTCCACGTAAAAAGCTGTGGCAATACCTGAAGGTCTGCCAACATCACCCCCCCCCCAGCCCCAGAACCATAAGACTCTAAAAACTACAAAGGAATAGAGAGGAGTAATGAATCAGGGGCAGCGATATTGCAAGGCTTACTGCATGCATCATGCTCCCCATTTCCCACATTTCCCAAGTTAAATAGGCAGAAACAGCTTAACCTGATTAAATTCTCATGCCCTGGACAACTGCAGAGTTTCACCATTGCTCGGCAAGCTTAATCCATAAACGCACAAAATGACATAAAACATTTCTATTAATATTCCTTTGCAAGACACTAAACTTATAATTTTGCAGGAAAGGAGCATATCTATGAAAGGAATTAGCAAGGACCTCCAAGCAGCTTTTCAAGGGTTAGTTAAAATATTAAGATTTCCCCCCTCACAATAAACCTCCCCACCCTTCAATGCCTGCAGCGGGTGTGTATGAATGTTTGACAGGCAGTATAATTAAACATCTGCAGCAAGAAAAAGAACATTTCAACATTCTTTTTTCTCCAAGATTATGCTCATTTCAGTGTGTTAAAAGAATCGACGTAGCAAATTAATGACTTTCTGCCTGACCTTCATGAATTACTTTCCCTTTTTAGGGAGTGCATTAGGTAGCACAAGTGGGAGCCATTGGTGGCTGGTGCTTGTTGGGACTGGTAAGGTGGGAGGTAGGGAGACCAACAGTAGATGGGACCAGAATGAATGAGAGGCAAAAGCAACTCTATCTTCTTCCCTGCTGAGCAACACCATGACTAAGAAGGAGGAAGCTGACAGAGATTGCCATCCCCTGTAAAGAGGTGGGCAAGTGGGGCCTAAGGAAAGACAGGAGGACAACCAATATGATCACGGGTCTGGAAACCAAGCCTTATGAGGAACAGATGAACGAGCTGGGTATTTTTAGCCTGGAGAAAAGGAGACTGGGAGGAGATATGATAGCCATTTTCAAATATCCATGGAAGATGGAGGAAGCTTATTTTCTTCTGCCTAGGAGGGTAATACCCAAACCAACGGCTTCAAGTTACAAGAAAGGAGATTTTGACTAAACACCAATAATAACTTTTTGATGCTAGGAGTTGTTGATGGTAACACCCTCAGAAGGTGGTGGACTCTCCTTCCTTGGAGGTTTTTAAGCAGAGGTTGGATGGCCATCTGTCAGGGATGCTTTAGTTGAGATTCCTGCATTGCTTGTTTGTTTTTCTGAGCCTGCTGATACTTCCAAGGGTTTGGATGTTGTTATTTTGACTACTACTTATGAATCCACACTTAATAAGCTCACAATTTTTATATAGGAAGAATAGATTTATCAGCATCTTTAACTTATGTCAGTCTACCTGTTGTATTTATGTACATCCTGCCAAGTTCTTGCCTGGTGCCCACTGCTGAGTCATCAGAGGATGAACCAGACACTCCATAGGTCAAGGACCTGCTGAAGAACCCTTCGTGCTGTCAGAGGAGGTAAAGGTAGAAAGGTAAAGGACCCCTGGATGTAAGAATGTTTGACAGGCAGTATAATTAAACATGGTCCAGTCATATTTGACTAGGGGCGGTGGTGCTCATCTCTGCTGAAGGAGCCTGAAAGCTTTCCGGGTCATGTGGCCGGCATGACAAAAATACTACCAACAAGTGCTAGAGTGCACTGAAACACTGTTTACCTTCCCACTGCAGTGGTACCTGAAGGAATGCGGGTGGCGCTGTGGTCTAAACCAGTGTTCCCCAACCTTGGGTCTCCAGCTGTTTTCGGACTGCAATTCCCATCATCCCTGACCACTGGTCTTGTTAGCAAGGGATGATGGGAGTTGTAGTCCAAAAACAGCTGGAGACCCAAGATTGGGGAACACTGGTCTAAATCACTGAGCCTCTTGGGCTTGCTGATCAGAAGGTCAGCGGTTTGAATCCCCACAATGGAATGAGCTCCTGTTGCTCTGTCCCAGCTCCTGCCAACGTAGCAGTTCGAAAGCATACCAGTGCAAATAGATAAATAGGTACCACTGCAGCGGGAAGGTAAACAGTGTTTCCACACACTCTGGTTTCTGTCATGGTGTTCTGTCATGGTGTTTCCAGAAGCAGTTTAGTCATGCTGGCCACATGACCCAGAAGGCTGTCTGTGGACAAACGCCGGCTCCCTTGGCCTGAAAACGAGATGAGCACTGCAACCCCATAGTCGCCTTTGACTGGACTTAACTGTCCAGGAGTCCTTTACCTTTTTACCTTGTCAGAGGAGGAGCCACCTCAGTCCTTGAGAATCCCCACACCAAAAAGGCCAAGGTGAAAAAAAACCAAAAACATAACATGTGTATGAACCCAGAGCTGGTGTGTGGCTCATGAGTAAGCAGTATCTGGAACTCAATTACCACCAGCAGCTGAGGTTAGGGTATGTTTAGGACACCAAGGTGTACAAGGTCTCCCATGAGAGCCTTATAGTTGCTGGAAACAACACAGGTCTCTGGCTCCTCCATCCCAATTGCTGTGCTGTACCTTGTCTGAACACTCTGTGCTATTGACCTTGCTTCTCCATTGTTTTTTGGACCTAGAATGATTCTCCATGCTTGACACTTGTTGAGACTATGCTATGCCTTGAACCCTGCTTGTTGGGGGAAGCATTTTGCTAAAAAGTTTTTACTTCCTGGGACTGAGACCTAGTTTTATAACTAATTGTTTTATATGTTTTTAAAATTGTATACTGTATTACTGAGGAGCACAACAGTTTATAAGATATTTTTTTACCCACTCTTCACCATAATGATGATGCAATATACAATTATAAAAACAAATAAAGTTGTTACAATTATAAAGCAAGAATGAAATTATAAAGGAGGCTAAAGGGGGAGTGACATGTGGGGGGGGGTGTCCCAAGGGTAAGAGAAAGAGGGTTTGACAGCTGCATTTGGTCCCTGGACTAGAGAAGCTCAGGGGGGAGAACCGAGGAGCACCACTACCTCACAGCATATTCTGGCTGAGGCAATCGTCCCACTCTGCCTAATGGTAGATCTGGCCCTGAAGATTGCTTTAAAACAAGTTATTTGATTAGAGCCATGTGTAGTCCAGTACAGATAATGTATTCTGTATAGGAAAGTTTCTTCTTGGTTAACACCATCCTAGACTAAATATTAGTAAAAGCATTTTGCCTCATCAGTTCTGCTTCAGTGCAAACATACGATTAACAGAACGAACAAGCAGTGTGGATGCTTTGCCATCAAACCCTGACAAATGACAGGCAAGCATGGTCATGGGGGTACCATAAACTGCTGACACTGTTACACCAGAGTTTATATTGCAGTGGAACCACATTACAACTAGGAGTAGAAAATTAAATCCCATCAAGCATAGCTAAATGTTGTTTGCACTTAAGAATATGTGAGTAAAACCAATCCAAACCAACACATGAATTTGGTGCAAAGGTTTTCTAATATGTAGGATAATCCTGTGCAACCTCAGGCGATCTTCCAACAAAGCATTTCGGATGGCTATGTGTTTCCTCTCTGACTGCCTTATAATACAAAGAAGATGCTTACCTATTGGCCACCTGACATCATCACCATCCAGCAATGGAAAAATTACATCTGCAACCACAAAGGAAGCCAGCTTTTCTGCAAAGCAAGGAAAGACCTAGAATTTCTTTTTTTGGGGGGGGGAGGCAATTTAAATTGATTTAGATGGGGCTCCTAAAAAAAATGTATCTGGAAGGAAGGTTTTCTCTTGCAAAAGCCAACTCTATTCACAGAAAACACGTCAAGGCACTTTGGTTACACGAATAGCACCTGGGACAACTCTACAGCACAGAGCTTTATAGCAGTGTTTCCCAACCTTTGGTCTCCAGCTGTTTATGGACTACAATTCCCATCATCCCTGACCACTGGGTCTTGCTAGCTAGGGATGATGGGAGTTGTAGTCCAAAAACAGCTAGAGGCCAAAGGTTGGGAAACACTGCTTTATAGGACAATGGGTCTAACCACTGAAATGAGTCTGCCCATTGTGGAGACAGTGTGTGGCTTGAAAGCTTAAGAATGGTGGCCATTCCTTCAGCATGGTAAGGGAGTAAAGCCCTCCTCAGGCATTCCATAATGGGAAAGTAAACATGTGGGATTGGTGGAGAGGGCAGCAAAGATGGATATGCTGGCTCTGGCTCTGCTCCTTCACTTTCAAACTTATGGAAAGCAAAAGTCTGCAGTGAGGAGCCTTTTTTTAATCCATGGAGTCTCCACACAAGCTTTTAAATCCTGCACAGGGGCACAGGAAACCGCATTATCCTCAGTCATATACTACTAGTCTATCCAGCTCAGTACTGAACCAGATCTGGACCTGATGTCCCTTCAGACAGAGGACTGTCCTCTGTAATTTAATCCTTTGAGACTACTTTCTTTTGTATTAAGAAGCTAAGAAGCTAACAAGCAAACAAGCTAACAAGCAAACAAATGGTGAAAAAGTTGTATAATAATAATAGTAGTAATAGTAATATCATCTGAAGCTCCAACTGTTCCCTTACAAACCCATGCAAATATAAGTTCCTCTGAGCATCTGCTTTACATGCTAATATCATCTGAAACAGGATGTGTGGCAACCCACAGCAGGGACTTCACCAAGGTGGTACCAAACCTATGGATTTTCCTCCCTAGGGAAGTTTGTCTGTCTCCCTCCTTACTGGCTTTTAAACACCAGGCCAAAGAGGCCCTCTTGCTTAAGGCTTTCAGGTTTTCCTAATTACCCATTTCCTTCTTGTTTCTAGATTCAGGTAGGTAGCCGTGTTGGTCTGATGCAGTCAAAATAAATAAAAAAATTGTCCAGTAGCATCTTAGAGACCAACGAAGTTTGTTCTGGGTGTAAACTTTCATGTATCTGAAGAAGTGTGCATGCACACGAAAGCTTATACCCAGAACAAACTTACTTGGTCTCGAAGTGCTACTGGACAATTTTTTGATTTTTTAAATTAATTCCTTCTTGTTTCTGTTACTCTAAAGCATGCTGCTAATTACTAATTCATGTATTGAATTTTTTGAAAATGTTATTTTTATAGTATTGTAATTTTTGTATGTGTTTTATTAGCGTACAGTGGTACCTCAGGTTATAGATGCTCCAGGTTACAGACTCCGCTAACCCAGAAATAGTACCTCGGGTTAAGAACTTTGCTTCAGGATGAGAACAGAAATTGTGCAGCGGCGACGCAGCGGCAGCAGGAGGCCCCATTAGCTAAAGTGGTGCTTCAGGTTAAGAACGGACCTCCGGAATGAATTAAGTTCTTAACCTGAGGTACCACTGTATTTGTGAGACTTTCAAATCAAGGGCAACTTAGAGATATTTTATCAAAACATGGAAATCAGTAGCATCTGCTAATGCCATAGAAGTAGGTGCAGTTTAGGATTGATGTGCAAACCTATGTTTTTCTGCACTGCATTTCATTTATGAAGGATAGCTATGCATCTTCAGAGACTGCATAGTACAATGAGAAAGGGTTTCAAACGCACATCTCTCCTTTTAGTTAGTCATCAGACTGCATTCATCTTCCCTTTGGACTTTTCCTGCCAGTGATTCAAAGGGAAATACTAACTGTGCATTCTGATCCGATAGGGAAAAAAAACTGCAACTGAAAGACAGAAACTGAAAATGATCTAGCATAAAATGATATCAAGTAGTAGCGTCAAATATTGTTCGTGGCTATGCTGGATATCACCCATCAGAAAACACATGCATAGGATTTGCCAGGCTGCATGATACCTTCTCATGGATAACTGATTAATCTTTTGACAGGTTCGCCCATGTAATTGGAGGGAGTAGGTTTCTGTAACACAGCTGAACAGTGGTGAAAAGGGACCGAAGAAACTATGGGAGCATTCAGACACAGGGGAAATTGTGTTAGATTTCCTGGTTATAATCCTAACACTTCTGTCCCATTTTCTAACACTCCCTTTATGCAGAAGTATCTGTTGTGCTGTGGAACTGAGGCTTTTTGATTGACAGAATGGCTATGTCATACTAAATTTTATTCATGCCTGTGGCCATGGTGTGGAACAATAGTGAACATCACTGGACAACAACACCGTTCCTCTATCCTTCTTGCACATGTGTGCTCCTGGTCCTCCATGATTCACCCATGAAAATGGCAAGAAATAACTGTATGCTGGGATACGGCCCCAAATTTCATCACTTTATTCCTATGGTTTTCTGGGTTAATAGGGTTTCAAAGAGATTATTTCTGGAGCCAATTAACATGGAAATGAGAACCGAATGTCCACTATATTCCACTTCATATGTTATACGAAAGTCTCGGATACAATATGGAAATTAACAGCCAGAGAAAAATGGGGGAAACAGAATAAACTGCTGTGTGGATGCAGCTTATGTTTAAGAGAGAAGCTTTCCTTTATGGGACACTACAGAGCAGTTTATTAATTTCAGTTTCATAGGGTTGGATTCCGATGCTTAGAATAGACCCTTCTGAATGCACTGCTGTCACTCAAGGCTCAGCTGGCCTCAGCGGCACAGAGTGCCTTCTATCAGCTTCAGCTGTTGCAGACTCTCCAAGTGTCCCTATTTTCAAGGGACAGTCCATCCCAGTTTCTGATTTTATCCTGGAATGTCCCGCTTTTCCTTAGGATGTCCCTAATTTCACAGGAGAAATTTTGGAGTGTATGGAGTTATGTGACCCCGAGCCAAGGAAATAAGTAACAACAACAATAGAAGAGGACACCCCTATTTTCATCGGAGAAATGTTGGAGGGTATGCTGGTGCCCCAGTTGCACCCATATCTGGATAGGCATAGCCTATCTTCTGTAGTCTATGCTCCAGTAACCTAGGTTGTTGTTGTTTAGTCATTTAGTCGTGACCGACTTTTCCTGACCCCATGGACCAGAGCATGGCAGGCACTCCTGTCTTCCACTGCCTCCCACAGTTTGGTCAAACTGTTGGTTAACTTAGGTTAGATTACTACAATGCATTATACATAGGGGCTGCCTATGAAGATTGTTCAGAAACTTCAGATGCTGCCAAATTCAGCGGCCAGGCTACTCACTTGGACAAGACAATTTGACCATATAATGCCAATCCTGGCCCAACTGCACCAGCTGCCAATTGGTTTCAGGGGCCAATTCAAAGTGCTGGTTTTGACCTACAAATCCTTAAACAGCTCTGGACTGTAATACCTCAAGGACTGCCTCTCTCCATAGGAATTAATTGACCAGGACCCTGCAATCACCATATGAGGCCCTTCTTCATGTGCCTTCTCTGTGAGAGGTTCGGAGGGCAGCAACACAACAACAGGCCTATTTTGTGGTAGCTCCCCATTTGTGGAATGCTCTCCCCAGGGAGGATCTCCTGGCGGCTTTGTTACATATCTTTAGGCACCAGGCAAAAACATTCCTCTTCTCCTGGCCCTTTGAGTAATTAAACAATTGACGGCCTTTTAAACTGTTTGTGGGTGTTTTTTGTGCATGTTTGTTTTTGCTACTACGTTATGCATATTTGCGTTTTTATTTTGTAAACCACCTTGTGATCATCAGATGAAGGATGGTCCATAAATTTAATTAATTAAGTAAGTAATGAGTAATAATAATAATTACTACAAGTCTCTTTTCAGTGTGATTCCATCTGCCATCTACATTTAAACAGTCATAGCTTCCACCAAATAACCCTGGGAATTGTTGTTTGTTAAGGGTCCTGAGAGTTGTTATGCAACCCCTATTCCCTTCACAGAGTTACAATTCTCAGTCCCTTTTTCCAGAGTACTCAGAGAATTGTAGCTCTCTGAGAGAAAAATAAGGGCCCCCTACCCTAACAACAAATTGCAGTTCTCAGAGTACTTTGAGAGAAGCCATGGCTGTTCAAAGTAGTATAATAGTGCTTTAAATGTAAACTGCTGATGGGACCTATGACTTTGTATCCAATTCAAGGAAGCAGACCTTAAACCATTTAGCTCTGTGACCATGACTTGAGCAGCTGTTTAAAAGCATATACATCTCCATCCACACAATATGTAAATGATATGCAGTTTCTACACTGTAGAAACAGACTAAAAATGGTGTGAGATCCTGACTTTCCCTAAAGTATATAGAGCACAAGGGTTTTTCCCCCCACTGATGGAAAAGGTCAAGATTTCAGATGTTCAGGTCCTACAAGACCTTCATATCCAGAAAGATAATCATTTGCCTTCACATCATGGCAGTAAAAAGAGATGACTGCCAATGTAGGCGAAGGATTCCAAATACATAATGTGCATTTGTTCATTTTGTCCACACATTGGTCTGCACATCCCCACCCCCCACCCTGTATGGGTTATAAGTTATCCCATACAAACGTTGCAGGAGATATGCAATCCTAGTGCATGGAATTTTCAACTGAGAATTTTGACTTAAAAGGCACTCTGGTGCCAACTCTCACACTCCACCATGTGTTGTGGTGCTTCTGGACAAAGGAGAAACTCATCCAGCCGCAAAACCAGTGACTTGACCACAGAGCATTTTCCACCTCATATACCGTATTTTTCATCCCATAGGACTCTCCGTCCCATAGGACGCACCTAGTTTTTTTTGGGGGGGGAATAAAGGAAATCCCCCCCTTTATTCCCCCCCCAAACCAGGTTGGGGAACAGCGGTATGGCGGCGCTCCGCCTCCCCACTGTCCCCCAAACTTGTGGGGCTGGCCGATGTTTGCCCGGTGCGCGGGGCGCTCTGCTTCAGGGCGCCTTGCGCGCCAGGCGGCAGGCTGCTATACGCAGCGTGGGGAGCCCTGCGGGAACTCCTGCGGGCTCCCCAGGCTTACGGATAGCTTCCTGAAGCCCGGAGAGCGAGAGGGGTTGGTGCGCACCGACCCCTCTCGCTCTCCAAGCTTCAGCGAAAGCCTGTATTCACCCCATAGGACGCACACAGATTTCCCCTTCATTTTTGGAGGGGAAAAAGTGTGTCCTATAGGGCGAAAAATACGGTATGTACAACTTGGTCTCTGCAGCACTGAAGATAGTAAGATGACTCTGGCATATTTTTCATCAGAAAAACTAAATCCAGGTCTCAGCCATGAGGCAAAATACTAGACACAGACATTTGCACAATGGATAAAGCCATTTCAGGGAAGGGCTATAGGTTGATGGTAGGATGCATGCACTGAATGCAGAAGGTCCTAGTTTCAACCCTCATCGCCTCCAGGTAGAGCTGGGAAAGACCTGTCTGAAATCCCAGAGAACCACTGTCAATCATTGCAGGCCATACTGTGCCAAATGAACCAATGGTCTGAGTTGGTAAAAGGTAGCACCCTACAATTCTATGTATGAACTGCCCACAATGGTGCTACAAAAGGGATTCTGTTTAAGACCCTGGGGCATCCTTTATTCTCATTAACTCTTGACAGCATTTTAAGTTAACGAAACTCAGAACGCCAATCTGCATTTAAAAATACCACTAATGAATACTCCGTGCATTGAAGTTCCACTTCAGGCAAACCACCAGATGAAAGGTTTACTTTCATGAACACCCAAAACAATGATTTTAGTGTAATGGCCACAGCGATCATTATTTTCCAGTGTCATGTCAATGTCATCCTTTGCAAACACACATCACTGTGTTGCAAGGGTTGTTAGACAGTAGACTCAAGTCTTAGCTGAAGTCTTAATTAAAACTTCGACTTTAAACAAACTTAAAACAAACTCTTAAAAGCCACCTTTTAAAAAGTTAACTTTTAAAAAATAATAAAACTAAAATTAAATTAAAGCTACCCTGAAAACAAATTATAGATTAAACATTAAAAGAATGAGAGAGAGCCGATGCAGTGTAGTAGTTAGATCATTAGACTAAGATCTAGGAGATCAAAGTTCAACTCCCCACATGACCATGAACCTACATGGGTGACTTTGCTTTATTGTCCCATTCCCTATAGATTATTTTATGTATGCTGCTTCAAAATGCAAATAATAAAATATCTGTTTATAAATATCTTCAATAATTATTATTTTTAGCTGTTTTGGCAGGTCAATTCCAATGAATGTTAACATTTCCCCAGCAGTACAGATCATGGGAAAAGGTTTTTCTTCTGATTTTGATTCTTTCTCTCTGCCTCTCTCTGTGTGCCCTCCATACTTCTCGTCTTTGCTGCAGTTGATACATGAGTGGCGAAAGCAGCCTATTCTAACATAAGCAGGTGAACACCTATAGCTGCTGTTGTTAATTACTCGCCCTTCACCCTGAAGTAATGGGGTGGATTGCAAAATTAAAATACAATATTACATTACAACATAATTGCCACAATGCACAATAACATACTGAGCACAATGCAGAGATACCCTTTGTGCAATTCTCCCCTCCGCGAAGAGGAGAAAGAGCAAAAGTGTATCCTCCGCACAAGCAACCGTCATTGCCAAGGAGTGGCAGGTTCACACATTATTGAAGGGAAACGCGGAAGACAGCATAATCAAATTTGGGCAACAGAGTGAGAGAAATAGGAGATTGCACGCCCAAATTTCTACTTCTCCCCTCTGATACATGTGCTATTTGTGGTGAAGCTTCAAATTCAGTACAATGCAAGCTTGAATGTTTGGTTTTTTGGGGGGAAATTTTAATTACCAAGCCTGAAACTGGATGAGATTTCTGAACTTAAGCTGTTACATGAGCTGCCTAGTTAATTTTGACACCCCTGAGGTATGAAACATGCTGAGTCATTCTGCACGACTGAAGAGCTCTTCATGTTGCAAAGTTTCCATGCACTTCTTTTTGAAAAATAAGCTAGGCCTAATTAATCTTGTTAGGTATAACAGGAGGTTTGATGGGGGATCAAGAGCCTTTGTTGCAGCAACAGCTGTTCCAACACCTGCTCTGATCTGCTTTTCAATCACTCTCGCCTTTCTGTGACCACATTCTTGGTTTGGATCATTGCAAGATCATTGCCCATAGTTCAGTGGTAATGCCTATGCTTTGGATGAAATTAGTTCCAACTTCAATCCTTTCCATCTCTAGGTAGGAGTGGGAAAGACTCCTGCCTTAAACCCTAGGGAAGCACTGGCATTCAATGTAGACAATACCAACATAGACGGGCCAGTCGCATGACAGGTTCCTATAATCTTACTCTTGTGAAAGAACCATAGCTTCAATATCCTTGGACTAGAGTCCTGTTCCTCATGCCTGCAATGAAATGCACTCTAGTCCATGAAGACACCATAACTATTTGGTTAGTCTCTCAAGCCTATTAGTTGTCACTGCAACAGTAGAAATACAGATACCCCTACTGAATTTATTAGATTTGTGGAGATTGTAGCTTCTCCACACTGCTCCATCCTAGCAACCCAATCTGAGAAGAAGGAAACTGAGGGAAAGCTGCTCATTTCTGTTGTGTGCACCTTCAGAAGAAGGAAGTTGACTAAGGATGGGATTCAATTAAGTTGCTGCATGCGTGAAATGAGGTCCAAACGTGCAACAGGACTTTGCCCCCTCTCCACCCCAACATGCCCACGCCAAAACATTATATTGTTCCCTGTGTTCTAACATTGGGAAGGGCGAAACAACTCAGCAGGGTTATTTGAAGCAGATAGCAAAAGGTTTAAGCACCCCACCCTGCTCATTCCCTGCTCAAACCCCTACTTTCCTGACTCCTCTTTCCATTTTTCTAAACAAGATAGGCTCTCTGTCACAAGAATTTGTATGTAATTTGCAGCATGTCTTTCAATATGTTAGCATAATAACTAGAAAAACAACTGCAGCTCATTGATGAACACAGTGTTCATTGGCAGAAGCAGCCCAACAAACAACAAGTCCATTAAGCAAATCCCCAAGTTTATTTTGGGCTCTGGACAGAAACAGGTAGATCCATTTATCAAGCTTAATTTATTGGGTGTAAATGACTGTCAGCTCTTTGATAAAACAGTTCTCCTGAGCCACTTCAAATGCACAGCCAATAAAGAGCTGTCTAGCAACAAGATGCTTTATACATTTCTCCCCTTCAAAAAACGAGATAATAATAATTAAAAAGCGAACAAACAAGAGCTATTATCCTGGCAGATGTCACACCTCCAAGAATCATCATCTGTACTCTAAAGAAAGGATGGATACATCAGTTTATTTCTGGTGTCTGTCTGACATGGGCTCATTCATGTCTCCATTTTTGCACTAATCTGTGAAGTCTTTAGGTGTTTATTTAAATATGAATTTTCACTAATACATATTTAATCACAAAATTCATATATAAATTACATATTGTATCTCAGTGTACTCATTTCCATAACTATTTTATCCTAAGGTGCATACTTTTTAATGCATTTGGGTACAAAAGTTATAAAGGAGAATTCTATCTCAAAATTCAGATTAAATCCAAAGGACAAGTCCTGCCACATCCACACTGCAATTAAAGCACTATTTTAACAGTCATGGCTTTCCCATTAAGGAATTCTGAGAACTGTCATTTCTTAAGGGTGCTGGAAGGGATAAAATAAAGTTTCCAGTATTCCTTGGGAGAAGCCCCGACTGTGAAAGTAGTATAAATGCACCCTCTTATTTCTACTTCAAAGATTGGCTACAAACTTCTTTTCTTATGTAGCATGAAACTCTTTTCTTTTTTTGAAATTAGATTTACAGCCCAATCTCACTGTTCATGATCCACATATAAAAGCTAGATTCCACAGAGGGATCTCCTCATCTCAGCATCGCAAAGCATGTCACATGAGGGCCAGGGGGAGTCTATTGTACTTGGTGTACCCTCTTTGTATTTGGTGTACAGATCTGGGGCATAGCAAACAAGCCCACTTCATCTGAACTTTGCATATAATTAGGTGTATGTGAGGGTGTATGTGTTGGGATACTGCCAGGGAGACAGACAATCAGGCAGGCCTCCATCACCATCTCTGGACGAACACCGATCTCCCATGGAAACAGCATCAGTCAATTAGCGACACGAGCCTCAGACACATTCCAAGACTCATGCACACCCTTTTCAGCAGAGGTTCCACAACGGAAGATTCACCCAGGAGAGCATAATTACAGCTTTATTCAACGTTGGTCAGAACAAAGGAAAAGCATGACTGCTTGCTTTCATGTCGAGGAAAAACAGCTAGAAACAAAAGCTATATACACAACGGAAGCTCCCTGTGAGCAGGAAGTACGCAGGCTTGTGACACACAACAGCCTGCTCCCTTTTTAAGGAGGAACGGAAATATCCTAACAGTATGTTGTAGTGGCTAGAGTGTTGGGCAAGAACCTGGGTGTTCAAATCCCAACTCAGCCATGAAGGTCACTGGATGACCTTTGGCCAGTCACTGCCTCCCCGCCTAACCTACCTTACAGGTTAGTTCTGGCGATTAAATGAGGAGTGGACAAATCATGTATGCTACCTTGAGCTCTCTGGAGAATAAAAGTAGATAAAATAAAGACCTGTCATATTTTGATTTATCCCCTTTATGAGCAAAGAAATTTGTATTACATCTTTGGAATATAAATTAGGCAACACTCCCACATTTATTAAATTGAGCATAATTTTCATTTTTGTACATGGTCTTTTTCATCCTTTGGAACTTTAACTCCTGTTAAAGTTAAAAGAAAATGACAGGTGTCTTCCCCCAATTTCATGTTTCATTTTAAAAGATGATCCTGTAACCGCACAATAGCTGTAGAAAGAAAGTGTTGTGTGTGTGTGTGTTTAAAGTAGGGTGGGGAGGGGTTCAAGGTGGCTGGTAAATCTTTTTGTGACCTACTAACTGCTGTAGACTTATTTTTAAGGCTAGCTTTTCCAACTGGACCTTTGGTGATGACAACCATTTAAAGTGCACGTGCAGATCCAAAACCTGTGGGTGCCTGTTTGGGCAGGAAGATTTTTTGGACCAGCCCACAACACAAAATGACCGACAAATTTAAAAAGTCTGTACTGCTAGAGAGGCTACTGCATTTTGCCTCCAGATTATAGGTTCCACCAGGCATTAACACAGAGGCAAGGAACCTGTGGACCACCAGGTATTTTTAGACTGCAACTTCTATTGCTTATTGTTATGCTGGGCTGGCCTGATGGGGATTGTAATGCAACAATATCTGGAAGGCCACTGGTCAGCCACCCCTGCATGGATGGTCTAGCAGCATGGAGTGTCAGGAGTGCTACAACTTCAGTCATATCTGGGGTTCCTGAGAGATAACCCTCAAGGAACCAAGACAAGCATCACCAAATGATCCTTTTTGGACAACATGTTTAGCTAAATTTGCAGCTTTTTGACCACTGTCTTTCCATATTGCAAATGTGTTGCATTTTTCCTACTCACTCTGTATATTCACCACAGAAATATATTAAGCCATCAGACTGACTATATTGGCTTTCCAGGTTCTAAACCTCACCAATGGCGAAGGTTTGTTCATTCCCCCCCCCCTTTCCTTGGTTTTGTACTCTCTGAACTGTAGCATGTTTTGTTAATATTCCATTCCATAGCTATGAGGCCCTCACTTTCTAGCAATCACAGCAGGGTTTAAGCCAATGGCTGCTTGTGCACTCCTATGCCAGATTGCATGAGCACTGAAAGTTTAATTGGTCATAAAGATACTGTCACTTTGCTTATATCCAGCAGAGGAGCCTGAAATGTATCTTATTAGGTAATAAAGAACTGGAAAGGATCACTTTCTTTCCTATCAACATGTGGGATTCTCTAGGGAGGCTGGCGCTTTTCGTTTGATGTGCCACAGCACATCAGATAAGCATTGGAGGGGGGGAATGAAGAACTATGTCAATAGAACAGGGCAAAACATATCTAATTGATTGATCGACTGCCAATCTGATGCAGTTTGCTAAAATAAAATAAAAGTCTGTGCATAAGGTATTCAAAGGAAATCTAAAGGAAGCAGCCATCATTAACTTTCTCCTTGCAGAGCTGCAGGATAGAATCTGAAATTCAGTTCAGGACTGATAAGCTCTGACATAAAAATTCATGGCTCTTAAACTTCCATTATTGAAGTTTTGGACTTTCCAGAGCTTTAAAATATCAAGTTAAATATTCCAGATGTGCCCATATTTATGCACTTGAGAGCTCAGTCAAGCCAAAATAATATTCCTGAATGATTTACAGGCAACTACCCCATTTGCATTGGGGTTACATTCTGAGGCACTGTGTCCCATCCTGTCCCACCCATTTTGTGACGTTTTCAGGTCACTTCCTGTTTCAATGCAGTGCTCGTATGCACAGTCACACACATATTGAACACATGTAAATGGGTGGGTTGCCTGTATTAATTCGCAAAAAATTATACGCCACCCTTTAATGGAAAGAGATTCCAGGGTCACAGGTCACAACGATAAAAGAATACAATATAAAGTTGATCAATAATGGTCTGAAGGAAGAGGAAGATTTGTTTTCCTTCACCCCAAATGATAGATTGACAATTTCTATTCATTTCCTTTTGGGGAGATGTTTGTTATCCTGGATATTTTTTTGATAATGAGCATTCACACTTTACACTGTGGGATCGAGCGAGGTGCTTCGGACCTCAGGGAACTTACCAGTTTGTGTGGGCTGCCTGCCTTTTAGTACTATTCTTTGGAGGCTCACGCCCAGCCTCAGTAGTCAAGTTACACTGCTGGGAGGTGGGGCCAGTTGCATAAATAGGGGGAGGAGCAGGCAGTAGCCAGGCAGTCAACTCAGGAGCTTCACCCAACCACTCAACCCTCCCTTTGTTTAATGTTTCTTGTTTACAGGTTAACCTTTTTCTTCCTGTTTAGTGGATGCTGCTACGGTCTTTTGACTGGTTGCTGTTGAAGAGCCAGGAAGAAATTTTCCCGCATTGGCAGGTTTTGTCTTCCCCATAGCAATTTGTCACAACTTTGGCAGTTTAAAGCCTTGGGTGGAATCCTTTAGTCTTTTCTTCCCTAAAATGGGGGGGCGTGAAGTGGTGACACCCCCTCCCCTGCGGCAGTGATTCCAGGGTCCCCTCTTAAAGGGGTTGTAATATGGGTGCCACTGGCCATACACTGAAAGGTTGTCAGTGAACTACTCTGTGTGCGGGGATATGGGGTGAACTGCTTGTGTACACATACGTCTCACAGAGCACTCCCATATCCCGTTTACCCTAATGATCCCCAGTTCCCTCAGCTGGGGGGCTGGGAGGGATACATGCCCAATGCCTAAGGCAACGTCTTCCTACATTTGAGAGTTTAAAAAAAGTTGTGGCCAAATTTTAATTCTGTAACATGTCATGAGTCATTTCTGGTGTTCCCTGGGAGCTGGGGTGGTCACCGCCTGGTCACGCAATTCAAATTTATTCCTCCTTAAGAGAATGTGCATTTGATTATCACCAGCATTCACTGTTCTTTGTTATTGATTTTCATTTCTTGTCTATTGTGCATGCATTTTTCAATGTGTGAAGTGGTTATATAAGACTTGTTCATGTTTTTGTGTTCTTTTGGAGGGCGGAGGGAATATCCTTTGGTCCTTTTAGTTCTTTTTTCTCTCATATGATCTTTCTTTTTCTTTCCTTCCTTTTTTTCATCTGGATGTGATATTTTGTATGGCTTGTAATACAATGTAATTATTTTGTTTGTTCTATTTGTATTATTACGTAGTTTCATTATTATTTTTGTATCACTAGATTAAAGATTAAATGTTTGCAAATGCAAAACTGAGAACTTGCTCAAATACATACAGTACATATAAACAAAAGCCCCTTTCAGGTCCTCAACTTTCAGGACTGAAACAGGTAAAGGGTTTCTTAGCCAGACACCTCCATAAGCCCTCTTCAAAACTTCCTGTGGAATGTGGGAAAGTCAGGGGTTCCAAAGGTGAACCCAGCATGCCCAAAGACATTGGAGAAAGAGGTTGGTGCATGTGGGTCCTTCCAGACTGCAACATTATCTTGGCAAAGGAATAGTGCACGAGTGGTGGATTTATTCTGCTTTAGTCTGTTCTGCAACGGTATCACATCATTGCTATTTGAAGGGGCTATAGCTCAACAAAAACAGGACAAAAACAAATCAGAACTTTTGTGGTATAAAAAGTTATGGGAGATCCGTGGGAAGTTATGGGATATGCACTGAGTGGAAGTGAAGAAGTGTAACCATTGTTTGAGTAAGCAAAGTACTGCACCTGGTTTAGACAAGGGGGGCCCATTCTGCTATGACAACCCCATAACCTTTGCAAGTGTAAACTGTATTAAAAGTGTGATAATCTGTGACTGCCCCAATGAAATCATGAGCACAAATGATCATGAATGCACAATAGAAAGGACATCTGGAGGCGGTTCTGAATCTCCCTCCCTCTCCCTCCCTCTCCCATCCCCAGTATGCTCATTTGTGAACACGTGAATAGGGCAACACTCTTGGAATTCCTGTTCAGAACTTGAGCACTACTCACTGGGAAAAGGCCACCTCGGCTCTACTACCCAGCAGGTGCTGTCATGTACCAGGTCTCATTTCTACAAATAAATTGCACATTACCTTTTCTGCTTCTCATCAGAAATACAAGGTCAAAAGGGAGGGAGCAAATATAATCCTGTGTTTAAAGTCTGACAAATCACCCACATAGGGCTGGCGGACAGGATACACAGATCTCCTTGACCATGCTAGTAAATTGATTTTGGCGAAGGGGTGGAGGAGAAAGAGGGAGAGAGAGTAAAGATGTGTTATGCAATGAGAGACAATAGCAAACTGTACACTTACCAAAGAATCACCATTTAAAAATCCCCTGCAATTTAAGACAGATGTAAATATTCATTAAGATTTATGTCCTAAATTACAATGTAGATGCATTAAGCATTCCTTAAATCCATGTTTATGGAACTGCCTCCCTAGGTTGATATTGCCCCTGTGCTGATGATTTTTAAAAGGGCCCAGAAGACTGGCTTAATTGATAGTTTAGTGCTCTTCATTTGACTGCTCCTGCTTGAATTCTTTATGCCTCCTATTCCTGGTGATATTGCTCAGACTGCTGCTGCTACAATATGCAGACAACTCCCACCATCCCTGATTATTGGAGTCCAACAACATCCAGAGGATCACAGGCTGACCACCCCATTTTTGTGCGTTATAGATTTATATTTTATTGTTTGATAATATGCATTACATATGTAATATGAAAGTGTTGAGAGCCAAATGGGGAGGGTTAACCCTCCAAGGCAGCCTATGAATAATAGGAAATAAACAAATGCCCATTATTCAGCTAAGGGCTCATCCACACTTCTACTTCTCCTGTGCCAAGGAAGCACGTGTTTGAGCAGTTTCCCACTTGACCCATGCTTTCCCAAGGAAAACCCCCCCTTCACTACTAAATTGGAGCAAACATCAATCAGGAGAAAACCTGAATTGCTGTTTGCTCCAAGTGAGCTCTAAAGAGTGGTTTTTGATAGGGGAAAGCAGCAGGACCAGAGGAAGTATGGATAAGCTCTAAGATTTACAAATCTTTTGCCAGAGGTAGGATATATTTTGGATAAGTGTAGAGAAAGAGCGTAAGAAAAAGCTGCTGAACCAGGCCAATAGCCCACCTAGTCCAGCATCCTATTCTTACAATGGGCAACCAGATGCCCACAGGAAGTCAGCAAACAAGACCTGAGTGCTGCAGCACTGTCCCAACTTTTGATCCCCCAGCAACTGCTATTCAGAGGCATATTGCCTCCAACAGTGGAAGTAGAACATAGGCTTATCCTCTGTAAATTGGTGGTAATCATGACCACTTGTAGAAGTAAATACTTTTTTTCATTATTATTAGGTAGGTCTGTATTTGAGCCAAGGTCAAATGATAATAGAATACAAAATGACAAGTCTTAAACAGATCAGTGCAAACCCCTACCACCCTTTGGGTGGTAGAGGCAGATTAGGCAGAGATCTCCCTCTGCCCAAATATCCTCGCTAAGCTAGCCTCCTGGCATCAGCGCACCCTTCCACCCACTAAATGTGTAGGCAGGGTTGGGGGTGGGTATTAACTGGAATTTATTCCTATGCAAATCATGGTTGTTGTAAGATTGTGGATAGATGAAAGAAAGTATTTCTTCACACAGCATATAGTTAAACTATGGAACTGGCTCCACAGGAAGCAGTGATGGCCAGCAGCTTGAATGGCTTTAAAAGAGGATTGGACAAATTCATGGAAGATATGTCTGTCAATGGCTGCTAGCGACAATGGCTGTTTTCCCCCTTCAGAGCTGGAAGCCATATGCCTCTGAATACCAAGTGGTAGGAACTGCAGGTGTGCAGAGCGCTGTTGTGCACATGTTCTGCTTGTAGGTTTCCCACAGGCATCTGGTTGCCCACAGGGAGAACAGGATGCCAGGCTACATGGGCTGTTGGCCTGATTCACCAGCCCCTTCTTACGTTCTTATGGTAATTTGCACTGGAGTTTTTTTCTGATGCCCTTGAGCAGGGATGGGGAAAATCTATGGCCCTCTGCATCCAACACAGCCAGAATGGTTGGCCACATCCGGAGGGCCACAGGTTTCTTGCTGCCCTGGAAAGTAATATAATTTGGCATGTTTGTTTTACTTTTTTTTAGTAAACAAAGGTAAACGCTTTGAACCTGCCAAGCTTGCCTGATTTGCTATCAGCAGCCAGTCATTGTGAACCTATGAAATGGAAGTTATCTCCACCAAATAAATAAAGTGTCCCTTATCACTGCTTGGGGGGCAATGAATAGATCTCTAAATGTCTCCAGCAGCTTCCTTTTAGTGGGGAATGATGATAGATCATTAGTTTCTATGCTGAAGTAAGAGCAGATCAATTGCAGTCCAGCCTTTTCAAATTAGAAAACTGGGATGACGACCCAAGGACAATAATAAGGGTGGGTGTTCTTTTCTTTAATGGCAATGTAAGGTCCAGCCTTCCCTTCCCCTGACACTTGTTTTATCCTGTCACTGTTGTAAAAATCAATCTGCTGACGGCCTTGAGATCAATATGAACTGGGAAATATGGCACACAATTCCTTTTATTTGTTCTTCGAGTATTGCAATTGCAGTTTACTGTTGGTAAATCATAAGGTCACCTGCAGAGAGCCAGGCCTATGAGGATAAATGCTTTAAATTAATGATATGCCATTTGTTTATAAACAGTAAAAAAACAAAAACAAAGAACAATAGTCCTAAGAACCAAGCTGTTCAGTCAGGACTTAAATGAGAATTGGGGTTGAAAAATTGAGGTAGAAAAATCAAAAGCACCATGATGCTGGCGATATGTGGGATATTTTGGCCTGAATTTTTCTTTCCTACACACATTGCCTGAAGTAACAGAATGCTGGCTGATGGCTTTGGTTTTCTTGGACAGCTGCCTGAAGTACAGTTGCTAGAAGCTACACATTGATCCTTGGGTATAGCTGGAGAGAACCCTAGGCTAAAAGAATGGGTATGGGGAGCTTTGTACAGAATGCAAGAGGGATATCAGAAGAGGATGAGAAATTGGAACAGGGATCTCTCTCTCTCTTAGATCTTTTTCTTTTAATTGCGAATATACTGCAAGAAAAAGAGAGGGGAAAAGACCAAACACACATACTCTGAGTTCCCATTAAGAATAACCCACCAAACCCACAAAGAAAAGCGGAGAATAATCTAACAAACTCAATTTAAACACTTATATGAATATTACATTGCTACTCCTATGTCCAAATAGGTGACATTGTTGTTCTGTATTTATGCTCAAATATGCAAATGGTGGGAAGGTCTTCAGACCAATGAGTAATAGATGGTGGGCATTTGTTGGAAGCTAAGGCCCAAAAAAGACTTAATATGGAGGCCAATTGGCCAAAGTATTGGGAAATACTAGAAAAAGACGGAGATAATTGGAAATTGCAGAGTATGGAGAAAATGAAAGATAAAGTGTGAGATTGGTTACACTACGCTCAGATTAAGGAAGTTTTTAAACTTGACAAAAAGTTAGGGTTTCAGGTGGAAAAATCGAAGCTGGAAACGGAATTGTTAGAACCTAAGACTAAGGTACTTTCAAGAATGTATAACTTGCTGTTAAAATGGAACACACAAGATGAAACAGTAAAATTGGTTATGATAAAGTGGGCACAGGACATTGGGTACAATATCATGTTTGAGGACTGGGAAAGGTTGTGGACCACTGGGCTGAACTTCACTGCATGTAATGCTTTGAAAGAAAATGTTATGAAAATGATATACAGATGGTACATGACCCCAGTCAAACTTGCAAAAATATACCATTTGTCCGATAATAAATGTTGGAAATGTAAAGTAAGCAAAGGAACGTTCTTTCACCTCTGGTGGACCTGCCCTAGAGTGAAGGCTTTCTGGGAAATGATATATAATGAGCTGAAAAAGGTATTTAAGTATACCTTCCCTAAAAAACCAGAGGCCTTCCTCCTGGGTATTGTCGGCCAGAGGGTGTTAAAGAAGGACCGAACATTTTTTTTGTATGCAACAACAGCAGCAAGGATACTCGTCGCTAAGCACTGGAAAACCCAAGATTTACCCACACTGGAAGAATGGCAGATGCAACTGATAGACTATATGGAACTGGCCGAGATGACCGGCAGAATCCGAGACCTGGGAGAAGAGACGGTTGAAGAAGACTGGAAGAAATTCAAGATTTACTTACAAAAATATTGTAAATTGTATGAATGTTAAGAAGGATGCTAGATCATAAATAATCTGGCCCCACTAAGTTAGATGGTGTTATGAAGATAAGTGAGATTTAAGAAAAGATAAATTTTTGGATAATTATTAGATTACATTTAAATTTTTAGGATTTGAACAAAGGATATCTAAAATTAGAGAAGAAACATGGGAAAATTAGATAATAAGATTGGAAACAAGGCGATAAATTGCTGGAAATTTTTTGTGTGTGTGAGGAACGCAGGAGCGGGAGATGTGAGAAAGTCCAAAGAAGTTAAGAAATTATGTTAAGATACATGTTATATTGTTTCTTCTTTTGTATTGTATTCAAAAATTGTTAATAAATATTTATTAAAAAAAAAAAAAAAAAGATGGTGGGCATTTGCGAGTCAAGGTCCCCAAGACACCCCAAATAAGAACAAAATGACACTTGATTTTTGTTTAAGGTTTTTGGCATAATTTTGGCCACAACTTTATTAAAAATACAGCAATGTGAGTGGTTGCTTAGGCATTGGTAGTGACTAACTGACTCCGCACGGGGACAGCTCTGACATTCGCACCCCCCACAAAGTCAGAAAGGGTAAGTAACCTGGGGAGAGAGACGGGACTGGGAACCATGACTCACCTCTCCCCAGAATGCTCCCAGGGGCTCTTGCGTGGCCCTAGCCCCTTGTCAGGGGGTTCGGACAAAAGCATGGCGAGCCTCTGGGTTCCTTTAATGGAAAACCCTTGCAGCAGCAGCAGCAGCATTTTGGAGGGGCAGGCACTGCCAAATCCATACCCCTCCACCAACCAATTCCCAAACCAATGCCTAACCGCAACCTTACAAGTTGTGACGATTTGCTACACAGTAGGAAAAAACCAAATGGCACCAGCCAATCAGCCAAAATTCCTACTGGGTCCCTGCCCCAAAGCAGACAACCCCATGACAGGCAATAGCAAGGTCAAGCAAACAGCCTAACATTAGGGAGGGACGGCGGGTGATCCGAAGCACGCAGCGAAAGAGGAAGCTCATCACTGCGTGCAGTGTATTTAATAAACAGGGCTGTCAATCAATAAATGGCAACATATAAATCTCCCCAGTAACAGCCCGCCCCTGCTTAAAGATGGCCAAACTCTTTTGCCCAGCAGATGGTACAGGAATTTCTAAAAATTAATTCTCTCTTAAAAGCATGTTTGCAGGTAAAGTACAATAACAAAATGGGGTGACAATGAGGGATTATAACCCTGGTCAACCCAGCAGAACAGTAGGCTTTAATATTCACCTCTGTCCTATCAAAGCTGACAATGAAATCCATTATTTAACACTTTTACTTATTGTTTAATAATATGTAATATTTCCCTTTCAGATTCCTTCAGAGCAGAAAGTTAATGGATTTTTTAAGGAAAGTGAAAAAGAAAGGCATTATATAAAATAATGGGCATGAATGGAGTTTAATAATTGGCATTCATTTATACAAAACAAGAACTTTAAAATCAAGATAGTAACACTTTACCTATTTCAGCTCAAGAATACTCTAAAGCACAATGCTGTGCTTGAAAAGATGGGGAAGCCAGGGTTATTTAATTTAAAACATTTTTGCATTGCTCCTACAGCCATTCAAGGCAGCTTAGAAACAAAGAAAATAACAACTTTCACTTCCATCAGTTTTTAAGTCCACTGTTACCAGTGTTAAGAAAATGGGAAGAAGAATAACAATTAACACACATTAATGTAGTTCATACTGCTATATATTCCTGGAGGGGCTATAGCTTAGTGGTAAAGCATATGGGAGCTGCAGTCAAAAACATCTGGAAAGCATCAGGTTTTCAAAGGCTGGCACGTTATTTGCATGAAGAAAGCTCTAGGTTCAGTTCTCAGCATCTCAAGCAGGTGAGGAAGCAAGTGATGGGAAAGACTCCACTGCCAGTCAGAGTCCAGTCAGGTTACTGGGCACTCATCTGCACTAAACATTTAAAGCAGTATCATAGCACTGTAAGCAGTCATGGCTTCCCCCTGAAGAATCTTGGAAACTATAGTTTGTTACAGGGTGCTGAAATTTGTTAGGAGACATTCATCCATTCATTTGCTGGTGGACATGTTAAAGGACAAGCAAGCCCTCCACCCCCACCCCATGCTACTTTATTCTTTAAAAAAAAATTACTTGTGCTACTTTGGGTGCAAGAGAGAGAGGAAGGGAGGGAGGGAGGAGAAGGAGGAGAAGAAGAAGACCACTTAATGGCCAATTTCCAGCAAAGGTGGCTGTCCTGTGACACAGTGTCACAGGGTTTAATGAATTCAGCAACACCCCATCATCAGTTTCATGGTTGAGGGTCAGGTTGCTTTTGCAAAGACATTAGCTTTCAACAGAAACACACACAAAAACAGTTTATGAGATTACTGCATTTGTGCAAAGGGGGAGGGGGGAGGTGAGATTTTCCAAACACAAAATCCCTAACAACTGCCACAGAATAATTCAGAAGAAAAAGTCTCCATCTCTTAAAGTTTTTCAATTCCTTTCCTGCTTGTCTGGAAAGGATGAAACAATCCAGTCTACCTGGATGGCATAAAAGGATAATTCCTGGACAGAAGTGACCAAGGCTGATCATAGACAATCAGAAAGACTTCTGCACTATCACAGACTTCATAGTGCAATCCTATGCATATTCATGCAGAAGCAAGTGCCTCCCTCAAACTCCTTCTCATAAACCCCTATGCAGCTGCAAGAAGGAGCCTGAAAGCTTTTGAATCTATTTTTCATTAAACTGTGTCGCCATGCTGTCCAAACTCTGAATTGTGATCCATCTTATCTACAGTTAGTTGCAGCAAGTCAGTTCATAAACCATGGTTTGACATACAGTTTGTTTAGTTAAGATTATCCAAAACTTGTTGGGTCTGATTGACACAACAAACCATATCTAATCAGAAAATGGTATCAGATTAGAAAGATTTATAAACCACTTAATAAAAAAGCTCTCTCAGTGGTGTACATAATAAAATTGTAGATAAACACGACTAAACTCTTTTTAAAAACCATTAAAATATAATGATCATTAAAACTCAGCGAGGAAAAATCAGTAAAATTCTTCAAACAAATGTAGGTAACTAAACCATATATCTGGATAGGCTTACTGATTTTTATTTTAAGTTTTTATTCATGTTTAAAATTGTATGGTGAGAGTGCCTGCCTAATGTCAATAGGCAGGGAGTTCCAAAGCACAACAAGAGACAGATTCCTTCACAAATGCAGAATGAAAATTATCTGGCATTTGTAAAGGTACATGTTCCACAGATCAAAGCAGTCAAATAGGCATGCCTGGGGCAAGTAAACAGATCCCAAACCATTAACATCTTTCTATAGTCAGTGCTTTTTTTCTGGGGTATGCATACCCCTAAACTTTTTGTGAATCTAACGGGAGAAGAAACATATATATATATATATAGAGAGAGAGAGAGAGAGAGAGAGTGTTTATTCTCTAGCATGGTGAATTGTCAGTTCCACTGCTACCCCCAATAGCAGCCTCATTTCCTATCACGGTGTTTCCTGAGTCTCAGACGGAAGCGAGCGTTTAATGTGCGAAGTAGCAGTTGGAATATAGCACGGTGATTGGTCAGTTTTATTGCATTTACTGTATTTATTTTCCCTGATTTGAACTATAAAATGGTCATTTTCTTGAGTCAAAATGAGAGTACCCCTAAACATTTTTTAAAAGAAAAAACGCACTGTTAATAGTAAAACCTTGAACAAAACGTTTCCATTCTGCCCACACTAGAGAATGTGAAAGCATGCAAGTGCAGTGGGATGGTAGGCTTCTCTCCAGAACCATAACTTGTGAATTCTTATGACACTTCTTTCATCACCTTAAAAAGATAATAATAATTCCTCTCCTCTCTCATATTTTTCCCTTCGTTCCCTCCCTCCCACTTTCCCCTCTTCTTTTTAAAGAAAAAATTATGGTGAGGGGATGCTTATGGATTTTGGGGGAGGAATTGGGACCTGCTTGTGCAGTAGAACAAGGGTGGGGAAGCTGGGCATAGCTTAATCCAGTGCACATATGCTCCAAGTACCATATACTCCTTTTAGGAAGCAACTCATTGTGTCTGCAAAACTCAAGCTGACAAAGCAACCTTATCACTATATCATCTCAGAAATACATCCCCCTCTCCGGAAAGGTTAATGAATTCTGGTATTAAATATGACCAGAGTTCTGAATAAACTATCAATTCTGATTCTCATTGAACCCAGGAACACCCTCATAACACTGGGAGGAATGGTGAGGAACTTTAATGATATGAGTCACTGCTGCCATTAAAAGAAGAAGAAAAAAGGCCCATTAATGGGGTTGCTGAAATAGTAGGACCTTATAACAATATTTATGGAAACAAATAATGATAGGTTAACAATACAGAACGCAGAAACGCATTCTGCTCCATTTCCACGTGGCTCGGCTTCAGTAATTACATGCAGGGGCGAAACAGGTATTTGTTATCCTTGGAGCATGATGAAATTTGTTTTCAAGCTCATAAATTAGCTTGCAAATTACTTCCCTCCCCCCCCATACCTCTCTCTTCATTGCAGATGCATTGCTATATTTGGTTTTATAGCATAAGCCTCCTTGTTTGCATTACAGTCGGCGTGAATTTGCAAGTTTCAGCTCTCAGATATTTCACAGTTGAGAAAATAAATAAATATATAAAAACCCACCCACTTTGGACACCCTATAAATTACTTCCATTGTTCAGTGGTGCTAGCATTGCTCAACTGTGAAAAAGCAGGATCCAAAAAAACTGAGAGAGCTTATAATTCCCAAACTAGAGCCAAGCCAAAATCTCCTATTTATTCACCACCTTATTCACAGTACAACAGGATGTGTGGTTTCTTTGGGGGGTGGGGTGGGAGTTGAAAATTTTGTGGGGCAATCTGTGAATGTACTAAAATGCTTTCTCCAGTTACTGGTTTTGATAATGCTTCCATAAAGAGATAGACTTTTAAAATTACTAAAATCACATATACTTGGAAAGAACTGGTTATGTAATGTTGGTTGAAGCCAAACCAGAATAAGGGCAATGCTTCCTGCCATCTTGTAGGTAAAGAAAATTATACCTGACACAAAACATGTTCAGTATTAGAACCATCTCTTTTTCTGCACTTTTAGATACGGCAGCTATTATGCCACACATGAACTATCGGTACAAGGGAACGTAAGAACATAAGAAGGGCTTGCTGGATCAGGCCAATGGCCCATGTAGTCCAGCATCCTGTTCTCACAGTGGCCAACCAGATACCTGTAGGAAACTCTCTACTTGTGAAGCTCCCAGCAGGAGGAATTATGAAGGATACTGCCTCTGACAGGGGAGGTAGAATATAGCCATTGTGGCTAGTAGGCAACAGTAAGTTTCTTCCTCCATACATTGGTCTAATCCTCTTTTAAAGCCATCCAGGTTGGTCCCCATCACTGACTCCAGTGGGAGTGAGTTTCAGAGTTTAATTATGTGCCACGTGAACAAGTATTTGATTTTATCTGTCCTGAATATTCCGACATTCAGCTTCAGGAGCAAAGAAGCTAACAGCTAACAACAACCACTGATAGAAGCAGTAGTGGTGGTAGGCTCTTGCTTTTCTAGCTGAAATTATTCAGTTTAAAAAATACACTGCATATTTGTTCTGCACTCTGACAGAACCAGGTGAAAAACAGGCAGTCTACCAGAGATTAAATTTGAGCCATTGCTCCACTCTGGAAGGTGTTTACAATGACATGGGTTGCTAACTACTAGCAAGGAAGGACTTTCAGATTAGACAGTGCAAGTTCCAGATATGATGTTGGTAATGTTGTGCTCTAGAGATAATCCCATGTGCCTGTGAAGCATGTGGTAGTGGTGGTGGTTCCCATTTTTCCCTTGAAAAACACATTAAGCTAAAAGAGGAAGTTGGAAGAGTGACACTCTCCCAACTTCCTCTTTCATCTCTATGGACTTTTCAAGGCATATGTTAGATCTGACTGTTACCTAGATATAGTGGTACCTCGGGTTACAGATGCTTCAGGTTAGAGATGCTTCAGGTTACAGACTCCACTAACCCAGAAATAGTACCTCAGGTTAAGAACTTTGCTTCAGGATGAGAACAGAAATCGCGCGGCGGCAGCACAGCAGCAGCGGGAGGCCCCATTAGCTAAAGTGACGCTTCAGGTTAAGAACAGTTTCAGGTTAAGAACAGACCTCCGGAACAAATTAAGCTCTTAACCCAAGGTACCACTGTACCTTGGGGAATTTATATTTTACCCAGATGCCTTGGTCCGTCTAGTTCAGTAATGTGTGCATGGACTAGCAGCTACTGTCCAGGATTTCAAACACTGCTTTGCCAGTAAGGATTGGAAATTGCAGTATACTGGCAGATTGTTCGTCTGTTTAGTTATTGTCTAATTAACTGGCAGCAGCTCCCCACCTGGATAAGCTGTATGTTGAAGAGGGGACCTTCTGTGAACAAAGCAAATATTCTACCAATAAATTACATTCCTTCTTCCACCAGCTGTCTTAAATTGTAAAATTTTGGTGGTTTTTTTTTAAAGATTGTTTTTATATGTACAATTGTTTTAGCTGTTTTTATCCATGCAACAGTTTTATATACGTTATTATATTGTAAATAGCTTTGGGGTACTTCATGGGAAGTGATTCATAATGAAATAAACTCAGAGTAGTCCGTTGAAAGTTTGTTGTTGTTTAGTCATTTAGTCGTGTCTGACTCTTCGTGACCCCATGGACCAGAGCACGCCAGGCACTCCTGTCTTCCACTGCCTCCTGCAGTTTGGTCAGACTCATGTTTGTAGCTTCGAGAACATGGTCCACCCATCTCGTCCTCTGTCGTCCCCTTCTCCTTGTGCCCTCCATCTTTCCCAACATCAGGGTCTTTTCCAGGGAGTCTTTTCTTCTCATGAGGTGGCCAAAGTACTGGAGCCTCAGCTTCACGATCTGTCCTTCCAGTGAGCACTCAGGGCTAATTTCCTTAAGAATGGATACATTTGATCTTCTTGCAGTCCATGGGACTCTCAAGAGACAAAAGTTAAATGTGCTTTAATTTCAACAGGTTTACTCTGAGTATGACAATGGATATAACAATTTGGCATAGAAACCACACAGGAAAAACTTCTAAGAGGTCATCCCTCACACCAGAATTTTGCTCTGTGCAGCTCTGCTTAGCTCAGCCTCCAGCAAGATTTTAGTGAAGCTCATCTGCACTTTGCCACATATCATGCCTAAGAATGGCACGTCCCACTAATTGAGAGAGAGAGAGAGAGAGAGAGAGAGAGATATGCAAGAGCACCTCAACCTTCGTGGTTCACATTTTAATTGACTTGGCAGAATGCCTTCCAGTAGTGGATAAGATCACAATAGCAAATATTGCAAAGTGGGGTTATTTAACTTTTGGATTGAGTGAACTCCAAGAGTTCCAAAATGCTTGAACTCTATTCCGCCCTCAGAATGTTTTGAATGCTTATTGACTTCCATAGAATTATACAGAGGAAACCTGCTGCCTGATCCTACAGATGTTTACTCAGAAGAATGCCCCACTAAGTCCACTGGGGTTTACCTGGGAGTAGAATGTGCAAAGTACTGGAGCTTTCATCTTTCAATATTTTAGGACAGATTGCTCTGAAGTACACCTCAGGGGATCCAGCTTACAGCATGGGATCTGCTGCAGCTGTCAACATGCATTATTCCCTCTGTTTTCAGGTTGCGGGTACCACTGCCAAAGCAGCAGCACCTGCACACAAGAGGGAGAGATCAGCAGGCTTGGGGGGAAATGTGAAGTTTGCAAAAATATAAATAATTTCTGCACATTTGTTTTCCCCAAGTAGATTTCATTTACTGGCGCCTTATTAAAAAGGCAAAAAGCAACAGCCAATAATGGAGCCGTTATATAAATTCCTTAATGTATGCTAGTATAAAAGTTCAGTGCAAAGAGCCAAGCATCTGAATAGATTAAGCCCGACTTTGAAACTAATTGTCCAACAGACTTGTTTGGGTGGCTTGACCTTAAGGCTAGAAGATGCTGAACCCCATCCAAGTTTCTTAATTAATAACCTCTCCAGATAAGTTCCTTCTTACTGTTGTAGTTGATTACTAAATCTCTGTGCTTCAAAAACAACAGATGGCTTAGGTTCTACCAAAATTAAAAGAGGCCAGAACTTGTGTTTCAGACTACAGTTAATCACGCAGTCTCTCACCCTCATAAACTGTATATTAAAAGAATGGTCACAAAACGGTAGTAGATGGGAGAGTTTATCATTGCTTCCTTGAGGAAGTTGGGTAGGTTTAGCCTGGATGACAGGAGATATGATAGCCATTTTCAAATATCTAAAGGACTGTCACATGGAAGATGGAACAAGCTTGTTTTCTTCTGCTCCAGACTTGAACCAGTAGATTCAAGTTACAAGAAAGGAGATTCTGACTAAACATCAGGAAGAACTTTCTGACAATAAGAGCTGTTTGGACAGTAGAACAGAAGGTGGTAGACTATCCTTCACTGGAGGTTACTGAGCAGAGGTTGGATGACCATCTGTCATGGATGCTTTAGTTGAGATTCCTGCATTGGAGGAGTTGGACAAGATGCCTCTCAGGGGCCCTTTCAACTCTACAATTCTATGATTCTATGATTCAGGAACTTTGGATTATATCTACAAAGTCATTGGGTCACATACATGAAGCTCAGAATCTTGAGGCAAGTATTGAACTATTCCTTTATCTCTGCACAGACAACAAATACATGGAGTGTTGAATTAAACGGTGGAGTCCTGAACTCAAATCCCACCTCAAGCAGTTAAGCTCATTGGTTGAATTCCGGCCCATTACATTTTCTCAGCTCAAGACCTCACAGGGATGTTATGACCATGAAGAGCCTAGAAGGAGTCTTCCTGGGTCAGACCAAAGGCCCATCTAGTCCAGCATCCTGTTCTCACAGTGACCATTCAGACACCTATGGGAAGCCTGCAAGCAGAACTTGAGCACAACAGCACTCTCTGAATCCAAAGGCAAGTTGCCTCCAGCTCAGGAAGTAATGTCAGCAAACTGTACACGTTGGGTTATGCAGTTCCAGCAAAACAGCATGGCCTTGTGAGCTGCCTTTTATGTTCCATGGTTGTTGTTGGAGGGGAATTTCAGTACAGATGCAGAAGACTAATTTTTAATCAGAGTTGAAATATTTTGCAAGATAAATAAACACAATAAAGAAGCAAACACGCAACATGTATCGGGGCAGGTCCAGATCAAGGGGAGTCAAATGGGAGTATGTGTCCTGCCAGCAGATTGGGGGGGGGGCAGGGCTGGAAAGCCCCCAGAGTATATGCTTTGAGACTCACTATGCTCTAGCTGGGGCATAACCTCTTCAAAAATCAGTGGGACCTGGCCAGAACATCAATAGCCACTAATTGAATGCTGTGGTCTCAGCACCTCTTTCTCTCCCCCTCTCTGCAACCTCACGAGGGCTTGATTCCTCCTTTGTATTCCTACTGGACCAGCAGGAACATAAGGCAAGAGTCAGGCCCTGACAGTGACTCAGATTATTATTTACACTGCAGTTCAAAGGTGGGGAAGTGGATCTGGTATGGCCAAATCCTCTGTGGGGCCATTTTGACAAGTACCTGAGGCCATGTGGCATCAGGTGATTGAATGTGGAAGGAATGGCTGAAAATATCCTTCCTCTGAAGCCAATTTTTACTGTACCTGATGTCACACATCGTCAGGAGAGAGAAAGGTCAATACAAATCAGTAAAGGAAAAACCCAGGAGCACACTCTGTGTTCATGATTCTTCCTTCCCCATTATTGCTATGAATCAGAGGACAGTTTGTATAGGCTTTTAGATAACTTGATTTATAGTAATAATAGAATATCTTAATGAATATCTTTTGTAGGTACTTGCATTACAATCAGATTAGTTCATAACCAAATCGTGGATATTTGCAGTTCCTGGATATTTGCAGTTTAAAATAAATACAATCTAAGTGAAAAATGATTTTGAAATACATCATTTAATTTTTTAAAATCCACTTTGAATCGGGCCTTGCCTTGCAAAGACTGGGGATTATGGGTTGTATCCATTGCTCGTCATACTCAGAGTACACCCACTGAAGTTAATGGGCATGATTAATTTAGGTTTATCAATTTCAATGGGTCTACTCTGAAGTAGAACTTAGTTTGCTATAACTCAATAGAAATTGTCATCTACCAATCACAATGCTATGAAAGAAAGGGCAGCTTCCCTAAATTAAGCACTCTCAATAACTGGGAGTCAAATTCTCAGTTTAATAACAGTTACATGTACCTCATACAGTCTTGAGACATGTAATAAGCAATAAAGCTGATATATAAGATGAGCTCCATGGTTATTCTAAACACAGTATATTTTAATAATTAATCCTATATAAAGTTATGTGCAATTCTGGTGAGGGTGTGTTTTTGGTAAAAAGTTATTTCATTCTAAGTTAAACTTAAATTACAGCTAGCAATATTGGGGGGGGGCGGTTAAGAAAAAAGATTCCACACGCATTATATTTTAATTAAAGATAGTTCTTCACAAGAATAGTTTCAGTTAAGACAGTGTGGTGTGCTTGGGCTCAAATCGTGCAGTCAATTCCCCAATTTCATCTGCAAAATCCACTATACTTTTATTGGCTCATTTTTCATGTTATACCCACATATGAATGAAGGAATGGGGTGGATGGGGGTGGAGGTGGAACCAGACCTTCTGCCTCAAAAATGTGTACACAAGGGGTGAGAAGCCCAGGCATGAATGGGACAGTGGAAGGCTCAATGCAGAAATTCTGGGTAGGAAGAGGAGAGGAAGGGAGAAAAACCGAAGGAAAGTGAGTTGTTTTTAATGTGAGACCCTGTAGCTTTTTTTAACTTCTGAAGTCAGCAAAATGGTTTAAAACTTAAAAAGGTCCTCAGGAAGGATGAAAGAGGCTAATCCTGCAAACCTTATGAGGATGGAAGGAGAAAGATGGACAGTAGATTTGGTCAGGCTGTCTCCTGCATTCCTCTCCACAACCTCTGAGCATTTCCTCCCTCAGAGAGATCTGTCAAGATCACTCTGAGGAAGAAAATGAATCAGGATTCTGTGTTCAGTTGTCTGGGATGTGTCAGGAAGATGTTACAGAACACAGAGAAAGGAGAAAATGGAATAGAGCAGATGATGGATACGAAGGTCAGACTTGCAGAGAGCCATCTGCACTTTCATCTGGAATAACAAAGAAACAATTTAAATGCATGGAACGCAGAATGCGCTTTAGTCATAGTAGAAGACTTAGAATAGATCAATAAACCCACACAAGGGGTAAACCATTTAAATGTATGGCGTATGGAAAGTGCTTACTTCATAATGGAAACTTTAAAAATCATCAACCAACTTACATGGGGGGCGGGAACCATCTATATATATGGAGTGTGGGAAGTATTTCAAGTCAGGATTCCAACCTTATTTCACATAAACGACCTCCATAGAGGACAAGCCATTTGAACTTATAATACAACAAAGGACTCACCTAAGGGAGAAACTATTTCAATGTATGGAGTGTAGAAAAATGGAGACCTTACAGAACATTCATAGACTCACAAAGGGGAGAAACCATATATACAATAGTCATCTTCAAATACCAAAAGGGCTGTCACATGGAAGATGGAGCAAACTTATTTTCTTCTGCCCTGGAGGGTAAGAGCTGAACCAATAGCTTTGAGTTACAAGAAATGAGTTTCCAGCTAAACATCAAGAAGAACTTTCTGACAGTAAGAATTTTTCGACAATGGAACAGACTCCCTCAGAAGGTGGTGGACTCTCCTTCCTTGGAGGTTTTTAAGCAGAGGTTGGATGGCCACCTGTCATTTAGGATCTAGTTGAGATTCCTGCATTGCAGGGGGTTGGACCCTGAGGGTCCCTTCCAACTCTACAATTCTATGATTCTAACTTCAGGCTTAGGAGCTGATCACATTCCTCCATTCCACTCAATCTAGGCTTAGGACTCTCCCTATTTGCCCTGTTTCACACCCTTCTTGGTTGTTGTTGTTTTGCTTAGATGGCATGTGTCCTTGAATTCTGGTAATACCTCTTGGTTTTTGGTTGAGGATTGAAATGGGTTTGTAACTCTTGCTCTGCTTACTTTGGGCCTTGGCCTCGCTGAACAAGGGCAAATGCCCCCTCTCCTGAAGGTTGCTCTTGAGGGAAAATGGCCCTTGGGACTGAAAAAGATTTCCCCTCCTGGGCTACACTTACTGGCAGCAGCTGTCCAGTGTTTCATGGTGGTGTTTTCCCCAGCTGTCAGGGACGCAGCGAGAGCGCAGGGAGGGGAGGAGATGGAGAGCGAGGGGGAGCAATCCAAGGGCAGCGTAGGAGAAGATGACAGTAGCCCGAGAGATTCCATGAGCCTCTCCAGCGAATCGGAAGATTCACAGAAGGGGGCGCCGATGGCCAGGGCAAGGGGGGCCCCAAGGGGGACACCCCAGAAGCAAGGGGCCAGCGGGGACTCCCAGAGCAGCAGTTGGAAATCAGGACCAGCTTCCCCACCAGAGCGTAGTGGGGGGGAGGAGTCCCAGGTATCAGGGCCAGTGTATTCACCACCAGCGAGAGAAGATGAGTCAGGGTTGGCCACGCCTCCATTGGAGAGCGAGGGAACGGTCAAGAGAAAGGTTGCCGGCTGGGCGCGCACGCCAAGTTCAAATGTACAGGCGAGCGGCACAGCAGGTAGCCCGGATAGGGAACCAGGTCCTAAAGCCCGCCGGAAGGAGGGGCAAGAATCAGGGGGGTCAGCGTCAGAAGAGTCCAGAAAGGATGAAACCCCAGCGGGCAGGAGGGCCCAGAGGAGGAAGGAGCTAAGGAAGAGGTGGAGCAAGGCTAGAGTCTTAAACTGGTGTGGAAGGGGAGGAGAGTCAGACGGAACTTCGCCGGTCTAGGCTTTAAGACGTAGAGTTGCACACTGCGGCTTTGAAATGGAAACTGAACTTCAATAAAGACTTTTGTACATAACTACAGCCGAGCGTTGGTCCTTTGTGAGCTGGGACACCAGCCCTACCTGAAGATGCCAAGAATGGGGGCCTTCATCACATTCAATGCACGTGCTCCATCTCTGACCCTCATACCTTTCCGTTATGGAGCATAATGTGGCACAATGTGCTGCAGAGTGATTAAACATCTTCTTGTCTAATCCCAGTCTCATTTTAAGAAAATGTGGGCTTTGCTAGAGAACGGTTGCAACATCAGACACATATGGCATGAGCTGTAACTCTTGACAGAAAACCCTGAAGACATTTAAATTATTTATATGCTACTTCAAACTGGCATACTTATAGCAGTGTACAATAAAAATGAATACATAAAAGCACAAATAACACAGAGTAAGTTTAAAGTACAGATCACTAATCAGAACATATATAGGTGCATAACACCAGAAACAATAAGCAGTATGCAAGTCCTACTCCAAGTAGACCCACTAAAATTAATTAGCCTAAGTTATTCATGCCTATTCATTTTAATGGGGCTACACTGCATAGGACTAGCATTGGATATAAATCCATATGTGAAGAGGTAGAGATACAGATAAGCTTAATCAGGAAAGGTTTGCATAAATAAGATAAAGTTTTTAGTAGGCACTGAAGTGTACACAGATTTGATGCTAGCTTCATATACGTGGAGATGCAGGATAAAAGAGAGGACTACCTAGCTGAAGGTTGGTGCCATGTCCTAGCCAACTGGTTTGCTGTTGTACTTGTAGTCCCCAGCCGAGTTTCCTCTGCTGGATGCAGGGATTAGACAGGGTTGCAAGGCAATAGCATGCCTCTCAAATAAATGACCAACCTGGGCAAACTCCAAGCTTGCCATAGTTTTCATCCTATAACATAAGCCTGGACATCAAGTGTTGCTGTAAATCAGATGTGGGGAACCTCTCTCTTACCAGATGTTATTGAACCACAACTCCCATCATCCCGGGCCATTGGTCATGCTTGCTGGGGCTGATAGGAGTTGTAGCAACAACACCACCACTTTATTACGGTCATAGACCAGCATATATGAGAGTTGTAGTTCAGTCATATCTGGAGAGCCAAAGTCTATCCACACTTGCATTAAGTACAGCCCAATAAAGCAGTGTCAGAGAAGGACCACAGCTCCATGTGAAGGAGCATTCACTGCATGCAAAAGAGGTCCCAGGCTCAATCCCTTCCATTTCCAGGGTAGGGCTGGGACAGACCACTGCTTAAACTCTGTTGAGCCACTGAAAGTCAATGTAGGCAATACTGAGCTAGGTGGACCAATAGTCTGACCTGGTTATAAAGGGTGGCCATACTTGAGTGGTAGAGCTTTCATGCAGAAAGTCCCAGGTTCAATCACTAGCATCTCCTGAAGCTCTGGAAAGTCCTTGGTGGTCAGCATAAACCAGCATCCCCCCCCATCCTGATAACTTGGCTGTATAGGCTAGGGCTAGTGGAAATTGTAGTTCAAAATGGCTGGAGGGCACCAAGTTCTCCGTCTGGTATGGATGATTCTACGCTAGATAGACCCATGGTCTGACTTGCTATAAGGCAGTTTATTGTGTTCCTGTTTCCACTTTCCTCCAGAGTTAACTGCTTTTCACTTAACCGATTTCCCTCTTAGTTACCAAAGATTATTACTGCACACAAACGTTAATTAAGAGTAATAAAAAGTAAGGTAGATTATACTTTATTTGAAAATATATATATTATATATTTCATTCATGCCAGCCTCCTTCAGTGTCACACTTAATTGCCTTTGAATATCCCCTCTACTGGAACGTGCATTTCATCATTATTTCTCAGCCTTGTTACATCAATCACCTCAACTGCTACACAAAATTTCTGGGCTGTGAAGTGATAATTTGTTCCAGTGGTGTTAATGAGGCAAGCAGTGGTCTTGAGGGAGCCGACAGCCCATCACTTTAAAGTCAGCGGTAGATTAAGGTAGAGCATAGTATGGAGTCAAACTAAGAGGCATACAATGACAGCCATCAATGTGTTAGAGAAATTTCTATAACCAAAAGCAGAGATGAGGATGTTGTGTCCACCACCAGCAGCAACCATACGTTGGTGGACCACTGGTCATGCTGCCTGCAATTGATGGAAGGTAGGGTCTGAAACTGAGCAGTTATCACAGTGTCTCTCCTATAGTTGCTGTATCCCAGACAGTTTAAAACAGTGTGCAAGCCAACAAATGGAAAAATAGAATAAAATCCCGATCTTAATTTTGCCTCGGCCACAAACTCACTAAGAGGTCTTAGGCAAGCCATTATTTCTCAGCTTGATTTGTTTGATATACAGATTCCTGAGAGGGGAACTAGATTAAAGCAGGAATTAATGGGGCTAAGAAACAAAGCTGGGCACAATCAGTGTGTAAAAAGAGGGAGAGAGGCGTTTAGCCTCTCACATCTCTGCTAATTCTCCACTACAAATGCCCCAATAGCTATCAAATATTTCCCTTGCTAGACTTCAGAACTATTAATGTATTCAGCTGGGAGAAATTGTGGTGTGTGTGCGTGTCAGGAGAAACTGCACACAGGGAAAAGTTTAACCACACACCTCCCATCTACCAAATCTGCTCTGCCAGCATGCCCTAAAGGTAAAGGGACCGCTGACCATTAGGTCCAGTCATGACTGACTCTTGGGTTGTGGCACTCATCTCGCTTTTTTGGCCGAGGGAGCCGGCATACAGCTTCCGGGTCATGTGGCCAGCATGACTAAGCTGCTTCTGGCGAAACCAGAGCAGCACACGGAAATGCCATTTACCTTCCCGCCGGAGCGGTACCTATTTATCTACTTGCACTTTGACGTGCTTTCAAACTGCAGGTTGGCAGGAGCAGGGACCGAGCAATGGGAGCTCACCCCGTCATGGGGATTTGAACCGCGAACCTTCTGATTGGCAAGTCCTAGGCTCTGTGGCTTATCCCACATGCCACCCGCATCCCTGCCAGCCAGCATGCCCTACTAGCCTCTAAATAGCCCACTGAGTATACTTGGTGATGATGATGAAGGTATGTAGTTGTCTCAGCTACCTGTCATTGGTATTTGTGTACCAAGTACAGTGTACACACAGATATAAACACAACCAAACAGATCAAAATTGCCAAAATGCATTTAATTATTTTTTGATGAGATAAATTAAAACTCAGTAATATTGTAAATGACAGCCACCAGAAATGTTGTAGTATTTTTGCTGCCCCCAGCTTAATTTGGTCCACAAGCAGAAAGGTTGTGTAATAATAAGCCAAACTCCCTGGATGAATGATAATGATAACAGGGAGATTAATTCTTTACTCAAAGCTTCATAAATATAGCAATATAGCAATATATGAGCTGCAGTATTGGCATCTCTCGATGAGAATCCACTTTTTGGAATGGCGGGTCTTGAGGGGGGCGTTATATGGGGATTGTGTGCTGTAAGTATTTTCAGAAACTGAAAAATAAAGGGTATATATATAAATTAAAAAAAAAGAGAGAAAGAATCCTCAGAATATTACCACTGGAAGTGGTACATCTGTAAACAGCAGATGGTTTGTGTTTAAATGAGAGTGGCTAGAGTATGTTAAAAGCCACACATTCCTAATTCAATTCAGCAAGTTTGATTCTGATGTTCTCTCAGATTTCAGACTGTTAATGCATCTGTCAAAGCAGACTTTATCTATGTTGGCAGCCAATCCCACACTGAAATCTATGGGACATATGTTCTGAGCAATATACTCTCTAACATTCATCAGATGCAGCTCAACTGTTATAAGCAAAGTGGTGCAAAAAGCAAAACTGCTTCCATGAGGATTCTGACAATGTGAACATGCATTTATTTTCCCTCCATTAAAAACAAAAACAACAATAATAACACAACTTTATAGCTTTTCAATGAGATGGCAAGAGTTTGGAGTCATGTGCTGTCTTTCTGTCCCCAGGCCCCCAAGCATAAGAACCTAGTTTCCCAATAGTCTGGGATTGGACACAGATATTCTGCAAAATTTTGCAATATAGTTCTCCCACCAAGAAATGTGTCAAAATAATAACAATGCATAAACTAAGGTAAAGTGTATATTACAATGCATATGTTTGTGGAAATAATGTGAAATTAATTAGACAAAATGGCACACATACTGGGAGAAATTCACCCTAAAATGCAGGTGAACTTTTATGGGGTATTTTTTTTTAAAAAAAAAGCAAAACAAAATATCGGGAAATATGGAGAACTGAACATAACTTAGGAGAAATGAGAAACTGAGAAAAACTGAAATTGAAAAGAAAAGAAAAATCACCCCTACCAGCAGCATGTCAGGAAATATTCCTGTAACTCTGCACAATTAAGCTTGTAAGGTCTTGTTCCACTACAGAGGAGTTTAGAATCCTCTAGCAGTCATAGAAGCACAAGTGTGCAATCTGTAAAGAGTTAATGGGAGAAATGTCTTCCCCCTCTCTAGTGTCCATGTCAGAAGATGACACAAGTTCCTTCCTTTCTCTCAGCTAAGCAGTTATCCTTTTGTCCCACTGCCTTCCCCCAGCGAAAACAGCTCTTTAACATTTAATCGGAGCAAAAGGCAATTCCGGTTTCCCACAGATCACTGGTTCCCCACCACCCCCAACCCCAATTTAAAGCTAAAGAGTTGGGTTGACCCTGAGTAAGGAGCTGGACTAGTGGGAAACTGCTTGGACCCATGCCTCAAAAGTATGGATTAAGTGGGAAACTGTTTGGAGCTGGGCATTCTAGGCACAGAAGGCTTACACACACACACACCCCGCCCCGCCTTAAGAAACTGTACAAGTCACAAATGTGAGCTTGGTTCCCTCTGTCCATACAGTTAAAAAGCATAGACACTGCCCTCTGGTGGGGGGATTCTTCAATAGCAGGGTGCCTGTATGCTTGCAGCTTCCCATGCTGGAACGTTTAGCTGGGTCTACGAATGATGTCCAGATCCTGAAGCTGAGGCTCCAATACTTTGGCCACCACATGAGAAGAGAAGACTCCCTGGAAAAGACCCTGATGTTGGGAAAGATGGAGGGCACAAGGAGAAGGGGACGACAGAGGATGAGATGGTTGGATAGTGTTCTCAAAGCTACAAGCATGAGTTTGACCAAACTGCGGGAGGCAGTGGAAGACAGGAGTGCCTGGCGTGCTCTGGTCCATGGGGTCACGAAGAGTCGGATATGACTAAACGACTAAACAACAACAAACCAATGATGTCATTTTGGAAGATAGGGCCTTACGACAAGCTTTGTTAAAAGTCTCTGTGGCTACACTTAGGAGCCAGCCCTGTCCTGATGGGTTTAGAGGGTCTGTGACTGTATAATAATTAACTGATTGCTCTAATAAACTAGGATGAGCAAAGGGACCACAGCAGTCTTCCCCAAGTTGGTGCTCTGCAGATGTTGTTGGACTCCAAATCCTATTAACCCAAGCAAGCACAGACAGGAATGATGGGAGCCCCCCAAAAGTTCTTATATCACTTTAAGTGTCATGGCTTCCCCCAAAGAACTGTGGGAAGTATAGTCTGCCCAGGGTGCCGACCTCACAGACCTACAGCACCTAAGATTCTCCATGACATTAAAGTGGTGTAAGAGTGCTTTGTATTCATGGTGTGGATGTGACGATAAGCAGGAAAGTGTCTTGAAAAGTAGTCAAGGCAGTTCCCAGTTTCTCCAACGCATTTCAGGAATGTGATTAATTTGGTGATTCTCTTTTTTTTTTTTTTAATAATTTTTATTAATTTTACAACATAAACAAAAAACAGACAAACATAACACGACTTCCCCAAACCTCCCCTTCACTGCATCCTTATTTTAAATTTTTTTAGCAATCCTTCATCCCTTTTTATATTTAATTCTCTTTAAAGTTTTTTTTAAATTTCAATTTTTACAGCTGTAATTCTTTATATCCAATCCCTTGACATCTTAACATTCCGAAATTTTACAACAATTTTTAAGATAGATTTTGAATTTTTTTCCAGTCTTCTTCCACTGTCTCTCTCCTCTGGTCACGGATTCTGCCGGTCATCTCTGCCAGTCCCATAAATTCAGTCACCTTGGTCTGCCATTCTTCCAGAGTAGGTAATTCTTTAGTCTTCCAATACTTCGCCAAAAGAATTCTTGCTGCTGTTGTTGCGTACATAAAGAATGTTCTATCTTTCTTTGGAACCATTTGGCCTACCATGCCCAAGAGAAAAGCCTCTGGTTTCTTTACAAATGTCCACTTAAGGATTTTCTTAATTTCATTATAGATCATTTCCCAGTAGGCCTTAATCTTCGGGCAGGTCCACCAAAGATGATAAAAAGTTCCTTCGCATTCATTACACTTCCAGCAATTGTTATTGGGCAGATGATATATCTTTGCAAGACTGGGGTCATGTACCACCTATAGATCATTTTCATTATATTCTCTTTCAAGGCACTACATGCCGTAAATTTAATACCTGTGGTCCATAACTGCTCCCAGTCAGCAAACATAATATCATGACCAATATCTTGTGCCCACTTAATCATAGCTGATTTAACCGTTTCATCCTGTGTGTTCCATTTTAGCAGCAGATTATACATTCTAGACAAATTCTTAATATTGGGTTCTAGCAATTCTGTTTCTAACTTTGACCTCTCCTTCTGAAATCCTAGTTTCCTGTCCTGCTTAAAGGTTTCATTAATCTGGTAATAATGTAACCAGTCTCGGACTTTAGGTTTCAATTTCTCAAAACTCTGTAGTTTCAGGTTTTCACCATCATATTCTATAATTTCACAATATTTTGGCCATAATTTGGTGATTCTCATCTGGGTGAATCAATGGTAAGACTTTTTTTAATACAACCCAGAGATCTTTGTTATTCTTAAAGGCAGGGCTAAAGAAAGCACCAGTGAATTTGATTTTATACAGTGGAGGAGAGTCCAAAGGAGATTGGCTTAGCTGGCACTAACTTACAGGAGAGATGGTGAGTAGGATGGGAGGAAGCAAAACAAGGTTCTGTGATAGCCCAAAGCATGCTGTTCAACACAAGCATTTTAGCAGAGCGGATGAGTATGTTTCACCAGGGGGCATTAATCTATTCTTGAGAGCTACTGCAATTTAGCAGTAGTTTAGATCCACAGCAAAGCTGCAGGCATGACCACATAACACACAACTTTAATCTCCTTAATTCTAACAATTTGCTAGCATAGATTTGCTTCCAAATAGAGGAATCAACACAGGCTTATGAACAGCCACTGACCCAGAATTCTCTCATATATATCTATATCTATATATATATGCACATTTTTCCACCCCACACTTCCATTATCATTTCCTATTAATACTACAGACGCTAAATTTCAGCTTGAGTACTTCCACAACATAATCCACTGCACCAAACGCACACAAGCCCAGCAAAAGACATATGAGCACCCTCACTTTCCGAATCCTCTTTAGATTTCCATGAAGAATCAGAATAAATCAGTGGAATAGCACACCAAATACTAATAAGAATTGCCTCCCTCTATTTGGATCAGTCACCCTCAGGCTTATTATTATTACCATTACTTCACCACAGCAGTTGCAACTCAGTATGAAGACAGCATCGTGGGATGAAGGAGAGAAACGTCAGGAAAATGGATTATAAACTGGGGGAGTGGAGCAGAGACCTTTTCAATGCAAGCCATTCTCAAGCTTCTGGCCCCCAGGGCCAACTTAAAGGCAGTTTAACATTGCAGAAGCCCATGTAATGGTGGCAGATGGAGGAAGGGTTTGGTATAATGATCAGATGGAAGCTACTGACATCGCTTTAGTGAAACATCTAATCCATTTTTTGAATTTGCTGAATTCTTTGACACAGTATTTTCCTTGCAGCAGGGAGTTCCATAGCTCAGCTTTCCTCAAGCTAAGTACATGTATCTACTCTGGCAATATTGTGACTCTGTCTCCCCATTTTACGCAGAGATTGTGGATGCAGAGAATCTTAAGTGAAGAAGGCTTTTTCTTTTACATTTTCCCCTTCCCACTCAAAAAAATCCTTTCCCCCCCTTTTAAAAATAATTTCATGTCCTTTCTTCTCTCATTCTTCTTTCACTCTCTCCTCTAAACTACCTGTTTCTTTCATCCCTCCGCCCTTGCCCTTTTACATACACTTATTCCTCCTATAACAACTTTCCTCTCACATCCACTTCCTTTCTATTCCCAGTTTGTTTTAAATACTATCTATCTATCTATCTATCTATCTATCTATCTATCTATCTATCTATCTATCTATTTATAATACACCTTCTGTCTCACTTTCTAATGTTCTTCAAGTGTGGTGTAGTGGTTAAGAGTGGTGGACTCGTAATCTGGTGAACCGGGTTCGATTCCCCGCTCTTCCACATGCAGCTGCTGGGTGACCTTGGGCTAGTCACACTTCTCTGAAGTTTCTCAGCCCCACTCACCTCACAGAGTGTTTGTTGTGGGGGAGGAAGGGAAAGGAGATTTTTAGCCGCTTTGAGACTCCTTAGGGTAGTGATAAAGCGGGATATCAAATCCAAACTCCTCTTCTTCTTCTTCTTCTTCTCTGCTCTTGTCCTTTATGTTCATAGGAAACAAACCTCCCTCCCCCAGCCAAAACCTCTGGGTCTGTATGGAAGGACTAGCTCAACCCAAAAGGCTATGGGGCAGGTAAGGGGTGGGTTGGCCAGCTGAGGAAGCCCTAGGCAGACTGTGGCCCTCCTGAAAGGGCCCACCAGTGGGTGCGAGCCCACAGTTTGAGAAATACAGTTGCAGGTCCTTCTGGAACTGAATAAACAAATGATATTCAATGCAAACAATGAATGTGCAATGTTACTGGTAATTGCAAGAAATGTTGCAGTGTGGAATGCTCCTGTTGGGATGCCAGTCATGCCATCTTCGAGGGCACTCAATTTCATTTCCCCTTCACACATTATATTATGTTTATCTTTGCCTTTTACACACACCTGTTTAGGATCCATCCTATTCAGACTGTAAATTGTCTTAATCAACTGCAATATTGCGCTATCATTTGCGGAACTGGTTTTACTGCAGATGTTGAATAATATTAGTTTGCTACTTAAAAGAAATAAGTCTTTTGTGTGGTAACACCTACACTTTGGAACTCCCTGCCCAATAATCCCAGGAAATGCCTTCGCTGCTCTCTTTTTGGTGCCTGCTTAAAACATTTCTGTCTAGGCAAGCCTATCCTGAAATGTAGAAATTACCTATGTTTTGTTTTCCTTTTAGTTATTGTTGATTTTCAATATTTTTAAATACTTGTTTTTAACCAATTTAATGTTCCAATTTATATGTTTGCAAAAAGTTTAGTGGTTCTCTTGAAATCAAGTGGTAAAAAAACCCAAATGCATTAAATCATTCATCAGTTTTGGTCATACAGTTTACAGCTTAAAAATATAACTGGTGACTGCAATCCTAAACACTTTGTGCACACTATGAAACTCAAATGGGATGTACACCTAAGTAGACATTCACTGTAACGCACAGTAAATTTCCTCCTTCTGCAGCTCAGGTCATATCAAAAACTCAAGGACATTGCCTTCTGCTTGATGAAAATCCATTCGGCAGTCCTAAATTCCTATTTTAACCAGTCATTTAACTAACAGCAAGTATTACAGCACATGTCTGTTTGGCAGATTGAAGCTTCCCTGGTGGAGCCTGCTTCCCAAAAGAAAAATGGCTGTCATTAGTATCGGCAAGCAGCAGCAGGGAATGAAAGTAAATTGGGGGGTGGGAGAGATGAGCTAGTATACACAGCAAGCACCTACAACAGTCGGAGGACCTTTGCATGATATGTGGCATTGTATAGGTTACCACCTTATGTCTATTGTGCAAAACACACAGTTACAGATGTCTGCACAAATCTGCAACAAATGCACTCTTTCTACTTTCACATGCATGCATGAATTGGCATACATCTAAACTGTTCTCTTACCCAAGGTAGGGAAAGGTTTTCAGCTTGGGAGTGATATTCCTTAGTGGCCCATTTGGCCCTTGGTCCTGAGGTTCTTTGTCTCTTTTATATGTGTATACATCCATACCCTCCAATATTTATCCAGTGAAAGTAGGGACGTCCTTTTCCACCATCATAATCATCATTTTACTATTTTTACACCGACCATCTGACTGGGTTGTCCCAGCCACTCTGGGCAGCTTCCAACATTTATAAAAGCATAATTAAACATCAAAAAGCTTCCCTGTACAGGACTGCCTTGGAGGGTATGGATTGGATAATTCCATACCCTCCAACTTTTCTCCAATGAAAATAGAGATGTCCTAAGGGACGCGAGTGGCACTGTGGGTTAAATCACAGATCCTAGGACTTACCGATCAGAAGGTTGGCAATTCAAATCCCCACAACGGGGTGAGCTCCCGTTGCTCGGTCCCTGCTCCTGCCAACCTAGCAGTTTGAAAGCACGCCAAAGTGCAAGTAGATAAATAGGTACTGCTCCGGTGGGAAGATAAACGGCATTTCCGTGCACTGCTCTGGTTCGCCAGAAGCGGCTTAGTCATGCTGGCCACATGACCCGGAAGCTGTACGCCGGCTCCCTCGGCCAATAAAGCAAGATGAGCACCGCAACCCCACGACTGGACCTAATAGTCAGGGGTCCCTTTACCTTTACTTTAAGGAAAAGCAGGTCAAATCTGATCAAATCAGAAACCGGGACGGCTTCTGTAAACTCAGAACTCTCCCTGGAAAAATACTTGGAAGGTTTGTATATCTATACACACAAAGAGAGAACTATAAACACAGACAAAACCAGAGCTAAAAAACATGCAGGAGGCAGGAAAAGTTTGCTGCATGGCGCTGCTGTGGCCCGGTCTTGGGATTATCACTGTCCCACACAGCTGGAGAGAAATGCCTGGCGTCTCCCATATCTCCCCATAGTTGCCTGACAGGGAGGGAGCCTGCTTTTGGGTCAATCAGGATGCAGAGGAAGGAGCTGACCAGACCCACCCTTTAAGTACTTAAGAGGACAACCTCATACAGTTCACCCTTTTTGAAGTCTAATGTGGAATGTACCACCCACTAACCCTGGTTAGAAATGGCCTGTGCAAAGGTGTTAATGCCTAGGCTAGTGTGAATACCTTGTTGTGGTTATTTGGTGGCGGTATTCAGGGCCAAAGAGACTCTCTCCTCCCCCCGCAGACAAATTGGCCAGTCTGCAAAATGTAATTGGGTTCACTCCCAGGTAAGTGGATAAAAACATCCTGAGATGTCTACATTTGCCTTATGTATTCTATAAAACCCCCCATTTTTTAAAAAATAAATACTTTATTATGTTTTCCAAACATTAATTACACTAATTGTCTTGCCCAAACAAAATGTACAAAACATATCTATACTGTTGACATTTAGAAAAAAATATGGCGCTGAACAGTATAAAATCAACAATTAAATTGATTTAAAAAAAGGTGTAAAAGGCATCATGAATCAATTCATAAAGGTACGGTTGAGGCTGATTTCTATGTTCATTCCAAAGCCCCATTGATTTCCATGGACTCACTCCCAAGAGTGCAGAAGATTTCAGCCTTCATGAACTCCCAACTCAGGTCATGACAACAAACAGCCATTCATCAATTCTCCAACACTTCCTTAATTTGCTTCAAGTTGCACACAGAGGAATTAATTGAAGGTCAAAGGAGTGTTTGACCCTCTGAGTGATCAGTAGATCTTGCTCTGCCTTGCTTAACAAGTAGAACAAAGCAAATGCATGAATTCACTCCTGCATTCAGTTGTGGCACCTAAGCAGAAGCGGAAAAAAGTCTCTTCAGGCATAAGGACAAACCAAATACACAAGTGACTAGGATTTTTTTTGGTAACATGTGGAAGGTAGCAGTGTGTTGTAGTGGTTAGACTGTTGGCCAAGGTCCTGGAAGACCAGGGTCCAAATCCCCACATGGCCCTGAAGTTCATTGGGTAACCTGGGGCCAGTCACTGCCTGTCAGCCTAACTCAACTCACAGGGTTCTTGTGGGGATTAAATGAGGGGGGAGAGAACGATGTACACCATCTCATTCTCCTTGGGATAAAGATGGGATAGAAATGGAATAAATAAATGTAGCAAATATTACTGCCAGTTTAGTAAAAAGTATGTCTGTTAAACATTCCTTCTTTGTGCATGTCTACACTGCCTATTCTAGGTCTCTTCTCAATACCAACCATGCTATACCCCATTCCAAACAAACAACAACAACCCAGCTTCCTAGTCTAGAAAGTCCCCATGAACATTCAGTTCCAACAGTTAAAAATTATGTCACCGGTGAGAAGGACTAAGCTTTAATCTGCTTTTATTGTTTGTTCTGGAAAAGATGGGCAGGAGGACCAAAAAGCACCACCCTTCCAGCACAGGTCAAAAACTTAGTAAACACAACGGCATTAATCTCTCGGTTTACAAACAAAACCCTCTGAATAAATAATTACAATATTTCTTTCTCACACCTATATTCAGCCACATTTCCAATGCACTTTAAAATAAAATTTGGTTCGCTTCCAACCAAAAGGGTGTGCCAATGGTTTTCTCCCTTTCTGTTTTTATCCTTGTTAAAACCAATGCCTTCTTTTCAGGGGGTACTCAAGGGTAGGCATTACCAACACCTCTTTTGTTGTTGTTGTTAAAAAGTGTGGCGCTTACTGTAACAACTCCATGGTGAGTACTGACACCTATTTTTCGGGGGGGGGGGGAATACTGGTGAAAACCCAGTGAGGAGGTTAGAAAGAAAGACAGTGACTGCACTGCATGTAGGATCATTTACCTGGCAGCAAATTTCACTACTTTCAGTGGAATTTACTTGAAAACAAGTGACTCCATATTAGAGTTGTAGGACCCATCTGCACTACACATTTAAAGAACTATCCTGTCTACTGCCTGGAACAATCATAGCATCACCCAAATAATCCTGGGAACTGAAGGAGAGTTGTAAGGGGAGTGAGCTACAATTTCCACTGTATTCCCAGAGTTCCCCAGGAAGGGGAATTGTCACTCTCTGAGGGGAAATTGGGATCTCCTAACAACTCTCATCACCTTTAGCAAATACAGTCTCAAGGATTCTCTGGGTGAAGCCATGACTGATACTGATATGATACTGCTTTAAATGCATAGTGCAGGTGCGGACTTAATGGGTAGTACAGTGGTACCTCTGGTTACGTACTTAATTTGTTCTGGAGGTCTGTTCTTAACCTGAAACTGTTCTTAACCTGAAGCACCACTTTAGTTAATGGGGCCTCCTGCTGCGACGCGATTTCTGTTCTCATCCTGAAGCAAAGTTCTTAACCTGAGGTACTATTTCTGGGTTAGTGGAGTCTGTAACCTGAAGCGTTTGTAACCCGAGGTACCACTGTATTTAGCTAAGTATTACTCATAACACCTAATGAAATGAATGAACTTAACATACTGATTATCTTCAGCAGATCTAGTCTGGGTAAAATTGAATACCACCCACAATGTCCAGTGTGGCTAGAATTATCGCAAACAACATTTGGTGTATCAACATAGATGAAACTAAGCAGGATAGTTAGAAATGTGGATAGGAGGAATAACTCAGTAGAACTGGATGGAAGACAGCAGCAGCAGCAACCAGTAGGTGACACAAATTGCAAAGTAGGCTTGTTTAAATTAAACATGTTGTTTATATAACTGGTACTAATTAAGAGTCAGTCAGGAAACACTTCTTGCAACACTTTGTATAGCAATGAATCACCCATTTGCAAAAGAGTTCAGTGATGTCATCTTAATCCCTTCAATAACATTTAAGTGCGTCATTGATCAATGAAGATTTACAAGGACTATTGGATAAATGCATGGCTTATTCAGAATTACTGCTGAGCTGACCATGCTAATTATTGATCTTGCTGTCAAATCCAATTCCAGCATTAAACTTGCACTACAAAGTTTTACTGGTGTCCTATCATGAGATATGCTAAGTGGAAACTTAATATGTTGGATGGGGGTACAGATTGATCTCAGAGATATGAAAAATTAAAGCAGACAAACATACTATGAAAGGCTCATGTTCCAAAATGGATGAGCACTGCACCTCGACCAAGGTTAAAGTTATGTTCGTGCATATAAAGAACCAAGATATTGTCAGCACATGGGCAACAGCTTGGAAATCAGCTCAGCATAAGCTTGCTTGTGGCACTGAATTCTGAATCTTTTGCACAGTGCTTTTAAAACAAAATGATAACCTCTTTTTATCATTCCATCTAATGGCAAATGCAGGTGGTCAGTGCTGACTGAAACGCAAGAAAATGTAGGGCCATTGAGAAGCAAGAGGGAAGTTTTAGCATGTCCAGAGCAGTCCTGAGGTTAGCAGAAGTACAACAAATAAAAAGGTGAGGGACAAACCTCCCTACCAAGAAAAAAACAAATGAGGATCAAGTGTCTCAGTAACCACAGTTGAATGTCAATTGCAAAAGAAACTATCAAAATTAGAGAGGGGAAGTGGCTTTGCCTATTGGAGGAAGGTATGGCCTGAACAGAAACACACTCATTAAGTAGCGAAAATACCCTGCAACATTTTTTGCAGCCCCTTCTGTGGATAATAAAAGGGGAGTGGATTTTGAAAGGGAAATGCCATACACACACCCTTAATAGATCAGCATTTTAGTGGAAGTAACACCACAAGAGGGATGCAGGTAGCACTGTGGTCTAAACCACTGAGCCCTGGGCTTGCCAATCAAAAGGTTGGCGGTTCAAATCCCCGTGACGGGGTGAGCTCCCTTTCCTCGGTCCCTGCTCCTGCCAACCTAGCAGTTTGAAAGCACTCCAGAAAGTGCAAGTAGACAAATAGGTACCGCTCCGGCGGGAAGGTAAACGGTGTTTCTCTGTGCTGCTCTGGTTTCACCAGAAGCGGCTTAGTCATACTGGCCACATGACCTGGAAAAACTGTCTGCAGAGCGGACAAATGCAGGCTCTCTCGGCCTGTAAAGCGAGATGAGTGCCGCAACCCCAGAGTCATTCGTGACTGGATTTAACTGTCAGATGTCCCTTTACCTTTACCTAACACCACTAGAGGAACAGCTTCCTCCAAGTGGCACATGCTTCACATTTCAGTTAGCTACCTTGACCTTTAGAGGAGCCAACCATTCCTTCTTATTCCCCAAATTTGCAGGAAAATGACAAGTTATGTAAAAAAAGCAACTACACCCCAGAAGAGGGATGTCTCTGTATGCTTGGAAGATCCCAACGGTATGCTGAAGTGTGTTTGAGTGTGGGTGTGAACTTCAAGGGGGGAAAAACCCTAAGAGATAATTTGTACCTCAAAATGGCTGAAACTTGGATGGGGAAGAAATTTGATTCAGTTTGCATTTAAAGCTGAGTCTATCAAATTTGCACTTCCTGAAACAATATGCAAACTGAAACATAGCCAGACTTCAAAATTCACACTTAACTGGTTTTATTTTACTTTTTACAAAAATGCATACATAGGGAGGAAGCATGCATAAAATGAATATATTGGTAAAGAATAACATTAAAATGTATTGTATTAAGAAACACTGCTTGAAAAACTGCATACAAAAACTGCAGAAAAACTGCAGAAAAATGCGTGTTTATTGGGTCAAATTTGCACAAAAAATTAAAAATATTTGAAGAAATCAAATTGCTGCAGAAATGTGAATTTAAGGCACTATTTTCAATATTCATTTAAAGCAGTATCATACCACTTCATACAGTCATGTCTTCCCTCCAAAGAATCCTGGGAGCTGGAGTTCATTCAAGGTACTGAGAGTAGCTATTCCCATCATAGAGTCATGATTCCAAGATAAGTTTAACTAGGGCTTTTTTCCAGCCGGAACTCACTGGATCTACCACTGATATCAGCAAGGGGAAAAGGTGATGCCATCAAGCCCCATCCTGTGTTAATTCTAACTGCTATCAAGTCAGCTGTGTGAGTGGCAGGAGCTTCCCTGTCCTACTTGCCTGGACACTGTCAAAACAGCCACTAGCATCTGCTGCAATTTGAATAACTTGTGCTTGAGCTTACTTTTCCTTCCTCCCTCCCCATTCCTTTTTCATGTGTCTTTTCATATTGTGAGCCCGCAGACAGGGCCTCCGATTTCTGTAAACTGTTCTGAGAGCCTTCTTGGTTAAAGGGCAGGCAATAAATGCTGTAAATAAAAATAAATCAATAAGTGTAACTCCACATTAAAACAAAAGCAAGTTATAACTTAACAGAGAGCCTAATGTGCTATGCAAAGACATCCAGCAGTCTAAAGAGGGGCAGAGTACAGTATTTTAAGCAGGTAGTCATTTATATGAAGAAACAGAGAGTTAATGTGATTAGGCTAGCCATAAGGGTACAGATGAAAATTAAGGCAGCATGAGTGATAGATATGAGACCTTAATAGTATTTCCAAAAGAAACAAACTATTCAGTGTGTTCCAATTTCCAGTTCCGTGCTACAAATTTTTAAGTGGCAATGAAGTATAATGGCGACTATTATAGTGTTGTCATAGTGGCATATGAATAATTTCCAAGTAAATATATAAGGCTGTTGATTTGCATTTCGGTATTAATGCTATCCTAGCTAATCCTGTTTGGGGGTTTTTTTTAAATAGAAGATGGGGTGGGGGGGAAACAGACACACAAAGAGCAGTACTTCATGATTACAGAGTTGATTGATAAAGTGGTAGTGTATCTAATATGCATGTGATCTAGCTTACAATAATGCTATCAGATGGTATCTGGTGTGTCCACCACCTCTTCTTCTTCCACTCTCAGAAGACAGAGCAAAGGGGTAAGCCGATAGAAACAATTTGCAACCCCCTTTCCTATGGAAAATCAAAGGAATAATGTGATGTGTTGTTACTTTTTTGGGGGGGGGGGGTTACCAGCATACAGTCCTATCCTGCTCTTTTCATGGGTGGATGAATTAGGCATATACAGAAAGAGTGAGGGAGTAATGATGCTGTCCAGTGCTGTTCGCTGGTGTGTCACATCACACCCACCGGCCTGACATGACATAATTTAGCATGACATGCCAGTATTATTGGTCAATAAGCCACAATTCCATAGCACAACTGCAGTGTGAAAGGCGTATTAGAAAATGGTGCAGAAGAACTGGCATTATAATCAGGAAAGCTAACACAATATTCCCCGTGTCTGAATTCACCCAGAGAGCTAGAATACCTAAGTCTAAACTGGGGCATGGTGTATTCAACTCCAGAATAAAGCTTATAAGCATTTAAGAAGTCAGAAAGAGGTTACACATCTTTGATCCACTGCTGAACTATCATTCAATTATGGGCTGCATCATAACACAGGCGGGGAACTGGGGAAGATTTTCTCCATGTTCTACTAAAGAGGAAATTTCCAAGACCAAACATGAATTTTATTCTTGGTTGGCCTATTCTGTCATCCTGAAGCAATGAGTAATCCAGAGGTGTGGAACTGGGTTGGGCATTTTGTGTATTAAAGGACTAAACTCTGCTTCATAGCCTTTCTAACATAGCAGCATAAGAGCCCTGCTGGATGAAACCAAAGGTCTATGAAACCAAAGGTCAACCTGATGCCTCTGGGAAGCCTGTGAGCATGTCCTGGGCGCAGCAGCACATTGCCCATTTGCAGTTCTTGACAACCAGTATACAGAAGTATACCGACTCATTCAGTGGAAGTAGTACATAGGCATATGACTAGTGAACATTTATGGCCCCATCCTCCATGAATGCACTTATTTACCCCTTGAAAGCCATCTATGCTCTGCCCAGGTAGGTCAAATGTTCAGGCCACGAAACTGAGAAGAAAAATAAGCAAAGAAAGATACCAAATACAGTGTTTTAAAACAATACCCCAACTAGGGAATCAGCAGACTTACTATGCACCATACACACTATCACCTCTGTGTCCTCAATGATAGCAGCACCCCCAAACTAAGGTATAATACCAGACAACACTGGGCAGCCAGACTTAATTAAACCCTCAGTAATTGATGCAGATAGATTCACAAACTGCTCCTAGAAATTGTCTGGACAGCTCCCCTTCTTCCCAGCATTGGGCCCTCTGACTGCTGATGCTGCTGGACAGCTCCACTGCCAAGCCATGAAAGCCAGAACTGGAGGACAGCTTCACGCTTATTTTTCCTAAGGAGAAATGCTGAAGGGGACTGTTCTTCACTTTCCTGAACTTAAAGAGTGTTTGGCTTCAAAAGATGAAGGAGAACGTAAAATTTATAAGCAGTGTCTGTAGCACCATGATCAGAGCCCCTGCACAGCGTTTGCAGTGCTGCTTTGATGACTGCTCTTTAGTAGGGGTGGAAAGGAAGATGTAGAGAAGCTTTGCTGTATTTCTTGGTCAGGCACACAAAGCAGGGCTGCTGGGTCTTGTGGTTGCTTCTTCTCTATTTCTCCTTTTAATTGGAATTTGGTAAGTGGGGCATAGCTGGCAACCTTGGGAAACTGGATCCAATCAATGGATCTGAGCCCTGATTCCCCCACATCACTGGCCAATTTGTCGTCCACCTGTCAATAAAAAGATGCCATATAATTGACATCTGTCAAAGATCGAAGCAGGTTGCTGTAAGCACTGATCAGCTGATCCATGGTTACAGCAACCTTTGAAGATGCTCCTTCATTGCAACAGCAGTACTTAGGATCCATCTGCACTATAACTTTAAAACAGTATTATATCACATTAAACATCGATCCTCCCAAAATGACCCAGGAAACTATAGTTTGCTAAGGGTGCTGAAAGTTGTTAGGAGGCCCCTATTCCCCTGATAGAGGTACAATTCCTGGAGTTCATTGGGAAGAGGGGTTGACTGTTAAACCACTCTGAATATTGCAGCTCTGTGTCCCCACACAGAGGGGTGTCCTAAAAACTCACAGTATTCTCAGCAAACTGCAGTCTCCAGGTTTCCTAGTGGAGGTGGGGGGAGTCATGACTGTTTAAAATAACATGATACTGCTTTAAATGCATAGGGCAGATGCAACCTGGGAGTACACCTTCAAAGGGGCTCACAATAACTTACTACTGCCCAGTGGTTACAGGGAGTCACTTTGAAGGAAGTGCCTTGGGTCCAAAATTCTTCCTTCAAATGGAAAAAGTGAGCCTCCTCTGATCAGTAATGACAGGGAGACCTGCCAGCAAAAGGAGCAATCGGGAACTCGCTTAAAACTCCTCAATGTTTTGTGTGGCTGTTGCTACACTTGCACCTGCCCCACGCTGGGTGGCAGCATTCTGACCTGACCCCAGAAATGCAGTGGCAACAAATATGGCAGAACTGATGTCACATGCTCTGAATACCCAGAGCCCTCAAGAAACCAGGTAGCAATGTCCTGAACCTGTTGAAGTTTCTGAACTGCCTTGAAGGCAGACCCACATAAAGCACACCAAAGTAGTTTGTGCTATATGTGCCAATGCAAAGATTACTGAGGCAAGGTCTGGTCTCTCTAGTTAGGCTGGTATGCCAGCTGCAACCCTAAGGTGGCAGGCGACGTTTTTAACCAAATATCATCAGTGCTTCCTGAGACATACATATATCAAGAGCATCAAATGCTTCCAACAACACTACTGCAGATCTCTTATTGCTGTTGCTTGAGAACAGACTTGAGGAGAGCGGCAGCGTGAGGAGTAAACCCTCCGGACATTAAGATAACAAGGAGGGCTTTTTTTAAAAAAACAACAACAAGCTAAAAGAACTATTAGAACTATTTAACTACTCTGGAGGAGTTCAGGAGTTAAAACGGAGTGTCAAAAGTTGGCTCGGTGTCGAGCCTATTTAAAAAACAAGTTTAAGAACTTGCCTCAGATAGCCTCCAGAGCTCTGCAGCTAGTTCGGCGGCCATCTTCCAGGCTCCCCTGGGCTATTTGCCACATTCATCACATGCTGTCTGCCAAGCTTACAGGCAGGGGAACACCACTGACAACATCACCTAAACATACACAGGCACACAAAAGGCACCTTGCCCTGGACTCCCTCAAACCTAGAGGTAGGCCTGAGGTGTCAAAGGAATGTAAAAATACTTGCATACCAGAGGAGGTCAAGACCTAAGAAAAAAGAATGAAATCAACATAATGGAAGGAACTAGAAAAACAGGGGCTGCAGATTTGCCTGAAATTGCAGACCTGCCTGAAATTGCCCCCATACAGTGATCAGGCTTGAAGAAAGTCATCTTTTGGTTAAAGAAGGTTTCTTTCAAGCTGAATTTCAGTGGGGCGATTGGACCCTGTAGGCCACTGGCCGAGGTGGTGTGAGGAGTGGGGGGGCGGCTGCACCGCCCCCGGCAACGCAATCCTGTGGGGTGCCATCGTGGCTGCCTCCCTGCCCACGCTGGGCACCACGCCCCTGCAGGTGGCGTGCCACGCCCCGGGACACGCACCAGCCCCACCCCGCCTGCTCTCCACCCCCCGGTGCCGGAGCATGAAGCTACACCACTGCTGTGGGCATTAAGAAATGCCTCTGTAGGCACAAGTGTGTCTATGGGCTCCACATTGGAAACCTATGGCATAGACTTAGATGGCTCAGAGTACAAAAGTGGATTAATGCCCTGTGGTTTTTAAAAAACAAAAACAAATAAGGTGAGGCAGCAGATGTTCTGTTCTGAACGATACAAGAGTGTATCCTGCAGCACCTGCTGAGTGAATCCTTCTGGAAGGGAAGCAGATAAATAGTATCATGAGCTTATGTTTTAGCACATGGGGAGATGTTTTCAGCATGGCATACAAAAGAATAAAAAAATTAGGCTCATAAAAACAGAACTGATGCCTCTGAAGTTGCAGTTCACAAAGCTGTATGCCTCCTGCATATTGATAAAGATAATCTAACGTGTTGCATGCACTAAAAGCAAAAGAAATCCAATTAACTGTGAATTTAAATTTTGATACACATTGCAGGCAAGAAAAACAAATATGGTAAAGAGGGCTGCATAAAATGTTGGGGGCTTTTATTACTTAATACACCTCAAAGTAACGTGGTTGTTTTCTTATTTAAGATTTCAGTACCAAGAATCATCTCCCATCTTGGCTGTGAATTTTAGAACACCTGCTCCCTGTCCTGCAGGCCTTTTCCCACCTGGCCTGGGAGGGTGGGGCCTTGACTGACTCCAGCTACAAAAGGCGAGGCTGCTCAACAGACCCTTGGGCTTGGGGTCTTCTTGTTGTTGTTTTTTGTAACTTTGTATTAAATCCTGCCGTGATTTATGTGAAAATTGTTCAGTTTGGTTGTATATTTTTAACGTTGATTTATTGCTTATGACTACTTTTGTTATGTTGTATTTATGTATTTTTTTTGTTGCCTTGAGCATGGTTTGAATGGTGGAAAGGTGACATACAAATAAAATTATATATGTATGCATGCATGTATGTATCTGCCCCTCATAACTAGATGTCTAGGTAGCTTAATACACAACAAATCTACCTACTAATAGGTTGTTATCTAACTAAGTGCCATGTTATCTAACTAAGTGCCATCCATTGAAAATGGAAGCACTTACATCCTAGTCATTATGCAAGATGTTTTCAATTTTGACAGGCAAATTGAGGGCAAACCTAGCAACCAAGTTTGCAGCATCTTGTTTAATATTAAGAATCATATACAAACACATGAAGCTCTCTTACACCATCATCATCTGTGTAAATCAATAGCGGCCATGTTCACACACAATGCTAAGCCAAACAATGGCTTAGTAAGAAATGTTCTCGTTCCGAGGATGGAGATTGCAATGGCTTGGCTCCTCCCCAGTCTTTTTATTTTGGCACAGCAGCTAAGCCAAGGTTTCTCTTAGCACATCATCCAGACCTGGGGTTGTGGTTAGGCTCTTCTCCTTAGCCATGATCTGTAGCCAAGAACAATCTTTGGCTACAACTCATGGTTATGGAGGAGAACAACACATCATCCAAACCTGGGATTGTGGTTAAGATAAACCTTGGCTTAGCTGCTGTGCCAGAATCTCAGACCTAGACCTTCAATGATCATCTAAGGCCCTTCTTCATGAGCACCCTCCATGAGAGGCTGGGAGGGCAGCAACACAAGAACGGGCCTTTTCTGCTGTGCCCCCCCCCCCCGCTTGTGGAATGCTCTCCCTAGGGAGGCTTGCCTGGTGCATTTATTACATATCTTTAGGCACCAGGCAAAAATGTTTCTCTATAATCAGGCCACTCTATGGACTTTTGAATGTGTTTATGGAAGGGAGAGCTTTTGGTTTTATTTGGAGTTATTTTTATTATGTATTTGGTGTTCTTGTTTTGTATTTTTATGTTGTGAATCACAATGCAATCTTCAGATAAATGGTGGTATAATAAATAAATAAATAAATAAATAAATAAATAAATAAATAAAACAGCTATACATGTACAGTTGCTTCATGCAAGTCGGATCCCTGATAGCATAGGAAAGCTGATCCTATGGAGTATCTGCACCTGTATGAATCTATGAGTCCCTTTGCAGACATCACACTGAATGCAAATGAGGAGGCAGAGTCATAAGCACAATTCCACTTGCTTTGCCTCCATGCATTTTAATGTATTATCCAGGTAAGCTTGAGGAATTCACCCCCTGATCCACATCTTGTAGCATATTTCTCTTTGGATTTCACAATACTCTGTGATTTGCAATACAGTTCTTGCCTTAAAAGGCATACCAAAATGTGGCATAAAACACATATGTATTTACACACTGATATTGAGAAAATATGTATGCAAATAATACACTGTGATAGAGTCTTCACTGATACTTTTTATTAAGATACCCGCACAAATGAATGCAGAAACAAGACAGAACCTAGGAACGTACATGTGCAAAATCGTGAATGGAGTGATCCATCCATCCCTAGCACAAAGAAGATCTGAATGGGCCTCAGAAGCCCAATAATTTTAGTTTTGTGGTGAAAGTATAACCTACCTGACTTACCTTGATCACTGGATTTCATTTTCTGACTTGCTGCACCACCGTTCGAAAAGTAAAACAAAACCTGATGGTCATCTTAGTGGATAGCGATCCCAGACAATAATGAACATGGCGACTTAGCAAGACTGCATAGGTAATCTGATTGGCTACACAACAACTGAACATGGGCAATATGGCACAACAATTGTGTGAGAGAGCAATATTTCACAGATCAACAAATTTGCATTTTCCATTCTTAGCTTTCAGAATCATATGTGCACACAATTGCCCTCACTTTGAGAAATAGTCAAATGCATCTTTTTGCCACAGAATTTTTTTTCCTCATAAGAAAGCCTCATGCACTTTTTCAGCTTGGCCCTACCACAAATACCTTTGGGAGACCGATAATTTACTGCATTATCCAAAGCATCCTTTAAATCATCTAGCACACTGACCTTAAGTGTCTTACTTAGAAGCAATTTCCAGTGATTTTAGCAGAGCCAAATAAGACTATTAGATGAAGGTGAGAGCTGCTCTTGTGGACTTCTGTGTCATAAAATCAGAAATCAATCCACCTGAGAGCTATCCAAACCAACTAGGAAAGGATTCTAGGACATCAAATCTCTAAAGCTACTTTTTGAAGTGGTGCTAAGAATGCCTTTTAGTCACTAATGAGCCAAAATACATTTTTTAAAAAAATGATCACACATGCTGATCAACCTGTCCCTTTCTTTTCATTTACTGGCCCATGAAGGGCCACTTTGGTACAGGGGTGGGAGACTCACTGACCAATCACAGGGCTTGCTGAGTGACCTTAAAAAGTCTCAATTTCCCTGGCATATCCTACCTCAACAGATTTGCTGAGAGGACAAAATTTGATGCTTCCGTATAGGTTGCAAGTTCTCCATGGATACAATGGAGTAGTATAGTGGGCCACAGCTCTGTGGTAGAGCATCTGCCTTGCAAGCAGGTTCAATCCCTGGCATCTCCAGTTAGAACTGGGAGATGCCCCAGCCTAAAATCCAGGAAATTGATTGTTTAGAATATGCTGAGGTAAATGGTCTGACTCTGTATAAGGCAGCTTCCTATATTCCTACTATTTTGGACCAGTGAAGTTGAAATAGTGACTGTAAGGAACAAGGTATTTTCATAAGTTAACCCTTCATTGTAGGACTACCTAAATACCCACTTTGTGCTGGTTCCAGTCCTATTGGGATGGTGAGACGTGAGGAGCCTTCAGTGTGGAATTCCTCTGGTTTCAATTTTATGCAGCTATTTAACATCTACATTAAACTGCTAAGTTGGGTTGTCCGGAGTGGGGTTTTTGGAGTGCATTGTCAGCAATACACTGATAACACACAGCTCTACTTCTCCTCTTACATCTCCTTTACATCAGCTTCAGTTGGTGGTCAGCTGCGCCCCTTTCTGGACGGGGATAGCCTGACTTCTGTTGTCTATGCTCTGGTAACCTCTATGTTAGATTAGTGGAACATGTTATATGTAGGACTGCCTCTGTAAGACCATTCAGAAACTTCAACTGGTGAAGAATTCAGTGGTCAAGTTGCTCAATGGGGCAAGATGGTATGATCGTACAACACCAATCCTGGCAAGACTGCACTGGCTGCCAATTAGTTTCCAGGCCGAATTCAAAGTGCTGTTTTTGACCTATAAAGTCTTAAATAGCTCATAACCACAATACTTCAAGGGCTGCTTCTCCCCATAGGAACTAACCTGGACCCAGCACTTGTCATCTGAGGCCCTTCTTTGTGTTCCTCCTGCATGAGAGGTCTGGAGGGTGGCAACATGAGAATGGGCCTTTTCTGCAACTGCTCCCCATTTGTGGAATGCTCTCTCCAGAGAGGCTTGCCTGACGCCTTCATTACATATATTTATGCACCAGGTGAAAAAGTTTCTTTTCAACCAGGTGTTTGGCTGACTAACATTCAATGGATTTTTAAATGTTCTTGTGGGAGTGGAGGTTATTTTCTTATGTACATTGTATTATCATTTTTTATTGTTCTGGGCTGAACTGCCCTGGGATCTTTGAATAAAAGCTAAGAATAATAATTTCCCAAATGCTTTAGGAGTTGGATAAAAATTATTGGGTCTCCCTAAGGCAATGATGATAGAAAGGAGGAGGAGGAGGAGTTCTTACCAACCCTTCACCATGTTCCCAGGGTGAGTTACAACAATGTAATAATTCAATATTAAAATCTGTTAACTTAATTTAATCTTAAGGGTATAATTCAATGCTGCTCTTAAATTTTAGCACTTCCTCTACAACTCCATTTTGGGATTCAGGAACGGTAACTTCGGATATAGTTAGGAGACAGTTTGCTAAGATCCTTGCAAGAATTTTGCCGGCCACAGCTAATAAAGAGATGCGTCAATAGTTTCTGCAGTCCGTTCTATCACCTTTTTAAAAAAGGTTGATAATTTTGGCAACCCTAAAGTCTGTTGGGATCTCCTCTCTCTCCTAGATTTTTTCGATGAGCTTATTAAGATGTTGTGTAAATTCAAACCCACGAGTGATTGCCAAAGAAGACAACTCCATTATTTTTCTTTTACATAGTTTTAAAAAATGCTCAAAGCTCTTGTAATTTATTTCTTTCAGAATATTGTGAGCCATGTGTGGGAAATTTTGAATACGTTAAGGTACTTAAAATGTTTTCTAAAATCTCCTTATTTATTGGCACAAGATAATTTTAGTGCTTGTTCATACTATCCATGCCCCATCAAACACACGAGCTCTCAACAGACAAGAGCGCTTTGAGTAATTATTTTAATAATGACCCGATCCTTGGAGATGCTACAGCTTAACATTTCTACAACACTAAAATTTACAGTGCTCCACAATCTTCATAATGTTTACTTCCAAAGAATACACAACAACCCATTTACTGCTTTCTTTGGGGGAGGGGCAGCTAAGGATGAGAACATACAGCTTCCTCGAGACCACACAGTGAGTCCGGATCAAGATTTCAGATCTTGGGGTCGACCCACTTATTGAAAGAAAATGAGGCAGCATAACAGACTAAACCACTTCAGTGCCAGATGCCATTGTGGAAAGCTCCCCTAGGCAATCAGCTCCCCGCAAGGAGAAGACTAGTGCATCAATGAGAATTGATCTAGCCCATCCCACACACTGTGTGCTGCCTGACTCAAAGCTCAGGGTCTCATAAACTAATACAAAAACCTTGAACCTAATCTTTGTAGGAAGCTAATCAAATAGTGTTAACCAGTCTATTAGACCGCAAGAGGTGCACAAGAGAGAGAAAATTAAAACCACTAAGCCACTGATGTTTGCTGATGGCAGGGGGCAAGACACCCCCCTGCAGAAAAATATGGATCTCACTTTGGCAGCATGAGAACAAGGGAGGGTGTGTGTGGAAACCACATTCACTTTTCGTCTCATCCCTCCAGCCACAGACACCATAAAGTGACACTGTGAAACTAACTGTGCAGATGAGATCATTTACACTTGTGATGACAAGCGGCAGCACAATCCTTCCAGTAGACAATGTGAAAGATCAATCCATTTGAACAAGCTATTTTGTTGCAACTGTACTTAGCCAGCCTGCCTACAAAGCTGTACCAGTGTTTTATTTTATACATTCTGCTCATTACCAGGTTTTCTCCCCCTCGTTGCAGACGCCTCATCTGCTACAGAGAATGAAGGAGCAGCAAGAAATGATTAAAACAGCCAGCTACATTTTCAGCAGTGAGGATGGGGAACGGGGAGACTTGTCTTTTCATAAAGGTGGTATTTAATGGGGAGCTGAAAGAGTTTGGGTTTCCCATTAATTAACAAGCCGTGTATTTCAGCTCAAGCTGTAGAATGGGATCTCAGCTTCCAGGATAATGATTAGAAGAACACCTTCTGCTTCAAACTGCAGACAAAGCAGTAATAGTACTTCCTAGTTTCAGCTTCTCGGAAAGAGGGGAGGGGAGAGAGAGAAATTGAAGCCACCCTTAAATGGAGGTCACATTTTTTATGGAAATAACCTTTATAAATGTGCATAGAGCAAAAGCTTCTAACTTAGAAGTGATTTGGGTTTGTACTTCCTTCCCCTGGATCTTGCCTGTGAGGTCTGTTTGTGACCTTGTAATGGTCTCTTAATTCCTCAGTTCATCAGTGCTGAAACTAAGAAAATCCTAGCTTTGAACAAGTGGAGATGGGAAATAGCACAAATAGAAAACTGGACATTTAGCATAAAGGGTTGAGACAAGCCTATTTTTCTTAACACCCGCAGGAAATGTACCCATGTCCCTCACCACACCTGCTGTTCTACAGGGTTAAGGTGGGTCTATCCATCAGTGTGTGGGAAGCAGTATCCTATAAAAACAAACAACCCTGAATCTCCTACTACAAAATCAAATCTTCAACAGCAACAGGTGAAGGGTCCACCACCACCACCACCTAAATTTGTGGTGATAGATAAAGATAACAGCACATTTCACAACATAAAAATACAAAATGAGAACACAAAACACACAATGCCCCAGGGTGCAATTTAACTGCCTTCAGAGGCAGCCCTACAAGAAGAAGAAGAAGAAGAAGAAGAAGAAGAAGAAGAAGAAGAAGAGGAGGAGGAGGAGGAGGAGGAGGAGGAGGAGGAGGAGGAGTTTGGATTTGATATCCTGCTTTATCACTACCCTAAGGAGTCTCAAAGCGGCTAACATTCTCCTTTCCCTTCCTCCCCCACAACAAACACTCTGTGAGGTGAGTAGGGCTGAGAGACTTCAAAGAAGTGTGACTAGCCCAAGGTCACCCAGCAGCTGCATGTGGAGGAGCGGAGACGCAAACCCCCAGATTATGAGACTAGCGTTCTTTTTTTTTTTTTTAAATAATTTTTATTAATTTTCATAAACAAAAAACACACAAATAAAAACATTCATAAACAACACATGACTTCCCCATGCCTCCCCTTCACTGCACCCTTGTTTCAATTTTTTTTAGCAATCCTTCATTCCATTTCTATATTTAATTTCCCTCAAAATTCTCTTGACTTAAGTATTTACAGCTATAATTCTCTGTTTCTTACCCCTTGACATTTTATCAGTCTGAGATTTTGCAACAGTTCTTAAGATATATTTTAAATTTTTTCCAGTCCTCTTCCACTGTCTCTCTCCTCTGATCACGGATTCTGCCGGTCATCTCTGCCAGTCCCATAAATTCAGTCACCTTCGTCTGCCATTCTTCCAGAGTAGGTAATTCTTGCATCTTCCAATACTTTGCCAGGAGAGTTCTTGCTGCTGTAGTTGCATACATGAAAAAGGTCCTATCTTTCTTTGGTACCAATTGGCCGACCATGCCCAAGAGAAAAGCCTCCGGTTTCTTTACAAATGTCCACTTAAGGATTTTCTTAATTTCATTATAGATCATTTCCCAGTAGGCTTTAACCCTTGGGCAGGTCCACCAAAGATGATAGAAAGTTCCTTCACATTCGTTACATTTCCAGCATTTATTATTGGGCAAATGGTATATCTTTGCAAGCTTGACTGGAGTCATGTACCACCTATAGATCATTTTCATTATGTTTTCTTTCAAGGCACTACATGCCGTAAATTTAAGGCCTGTGGTCCATAACTGTTCCCAGTCAGCGAACATAATATCATGACCTAAGTCTTGTGCCCATTTGATCATAGCTGATTTAACCGTTTCATCCTGTGTATTCCATTTCAGCAACAAATTATACATTTTAGACAAATTCTTAGTATTGGTCTCTAACAATTCTATTTCCAATTTTGACCTCTCCTTCTGAAATCCTAGTTTCCTGTCCTGCTTAAAAGTCTCATTTATCTGATAATAATGTAACCAGTCTCGAACTTTGGATTTTAGTTTCTCAAAGCTCTGTAATTTAACTTTTTCACCGTCGTATTCTATAATTTCACAATATTTTGGCCAATTAGAGTCCATGTTAAGTTTTTACACCGCTCTAGCTTCCATTGGTGACAACCATCTGGGTGTTTTATTTTCCAACAAATCCTTATATCGATTCCAAACATTATACAAAGCTTTCCTGACAATATGATTTTTAAAGCCCTTATAAACCTTTGCCTTGTCATACCATAAATATGCATGCCAGCCAAAATTATTATCATACCCTTCCAAGTCTAAAATGTCTGTGTCTTCAAAAAGTAGCCATTGCTTCAACCAGCAGAAAGCTGCTGCTTCATAGTAAAGTCTTAAGTCCGGCAGAGCAAAACCCCCCCTATCTTTTGCATCAGTTAATATCTTGAATTTTATTCTGGGCTTTTTGCCCTGCCAGACAAATTTGGATATATCTTTCTGCCACTTCTTGAAACAGTCCATCCTATCTAGAACTTGCAATGTCTGGAACAAAAACAACAATCTCGGCAATACATTCATCTTAATAACGGCAATTCGGCCTAACAAGGATAGTCTCAACCTAGACCATATGTCAAAATCTTTCTTAACTTCCAGCCAACATTTCTCATAATTGTCTTTGAACAAATTCACATTTTTAGATGTTAAATTCACCCCCAGATATTGAGACTAGCGTTCTTAACCACTACACCACACTGGCCATGGAGGACCAAGGACCACAACATACCATGGAGTATCAACCGCCATGACTTATATAAAATATGCAGTGAAAATTGAAATGCTTTGCAATTTTATAAGGGTTGCAAAGAGTAATGAGGAAAGAAAGTGTTGCCCCGCTCCCAGAAGTAGACCCCACCACCTATGAGTGAAAGCTAGGGTAGGGAAGCTTGATATAGTCCATTAAACAGCCAACACTCAATAATTTCTAATTAAAGCTTTCAATATGGTGAGCCTCAAGAAGTGAGTTATCACACCTTCAAAGAACAATGGTCGTAATTAGGGATGGGGAGAAATTGGATTTGGTTTGCATTTAAAAGCAAACCTATGTAATTTGCACTTTTGAAACAACATGAGAAACAAAATACAGTCATCTTTTGAAATTCACACTTTCCCAGCTAAGCAGTATGTACAAAAATGTATATAGTAATGTAAAAAATGTGTAGATATGCATATTAGTGAAAAAAGATATTTAAAATATATTAAATTAGGGGAAAATGAATCTTAGGCGAAATTGTTTTGCAAAAATGTGTATATTGGGCAAAATTGTGTACAAATCCATGTACAGTGGACCCTCGGGTTACGTTACCTTGGAAGTGTATACTTCCGGGTTTCGCTTTGCTCTGCACACCGCATGCATGCACAGAAGCACTTTATCGCGCCACATGTGTGCACAGAAGCGGCGCCTCTAGATGCGGACTTTTTGGGGTACGTACGGACCCCCGGAACTAATTAAGTTCGTATTCGGAGGGTCTACTGTATTAGGAAGAATTTGCAAAAACACTGATGAATTTTCACAAATATGCTTTTGCTGCATAAACGCGAAGAACTAAACTTCAGTGTGAAAATGAGGGAAATCATCCTATCCCTGTCTGCAGTCCATCTATCCTGCAGTGCTCCCCTTAGTTGTTCATAGTCTTTGCATTCTTAAATCTAGAAAACAACAAAAAGCCCGAATCAAACATTTGCAGGGGTTCTCACCTATAAAATGCTCACGTTAACACCACTGGCACGTTTGCCCCAATCAGCTACTAAAATGACAAGAGAATTTGTTTTGCTCAGCTGGACTGTTAGCTAATGAGAAGCAAATGTTTAACTGTGGCTTTCCAGGGAGAGAGGTGGGGGGAAGCTACACATTACAGCTTATCACACTGCAAAGCATATGGTAAGGACGGTTGCCTATGGATGCTGTGACCCTGCTCATATGCTTCTTGACTGTCCCCAGCACAACAGCTGTGAGTGAACCCACTACTGCTGGCACAGGCATAACTTCACTGGGATCATGCAGAGCAAGTCAGTAGAATAAATCCTTGCATTGGCAAATCAGTGGCCGTCACAGCTCTTGCTATCTAACATAAGAAGAGCCTGCTAGATCAGGCCAATGGCCCATCTAGTTCCTCATCCTATTTTCACAGTGGCCAAGCAGATGACTATGGGAAGCCCAAAAGCAGAACCTGAGCACAAGAGCACTCTTCCCCCTGTGGTTTCCTGCAACTGGTATTCAGAAGCATTGCTGCCATCATGGCTAGTAGCCATTGGCAGACTTATCCTCCATCAATGTGTCTATTTCTCTTTTAAAGTCTTCCAAGTTGAGACCCATCACTGAAATGTCTCCTTAAAGCTTTTTAAGCAGAGAGTTGGATGGCCATCTGTCATGGATGCATTAGCAGAGATTCCTGCATTGCAGGGGGTTGGACTAGATGAACCTTGGGTCCCTTCCAACTCTACAATTCTATGGTTTTATGATTTCTGCGAGAGCGAGTGTCATAATTCAACTATGTGCTGCATGAAGAAGTTGTTTCGTTTATCCGTCCATAATTCTCCCAGGTCTAGTGTTTTGAAAGGAGAAAAACTGTTCCCTGTGCACTTTTTCCTTGCCACTCATAAATTTATAAACTCCTATCTCACATTTTCTCTAAACTAAAAAGTCCCAAACGCTGCAATCTTTCTTCATACTGCACAAGCAAAGCAGCTTTGGGTTTTTTCTGTGTATTCTGGAAACTCAGCAACCAAATCAAGCTACCATATTAAGCCCCATATCAAGCTCTGAAGAGTCCACATACCTGGAGGAAGTTGCATGTGGGGATTTGCATGCTTTAATCCTTGTGCCTCCAGGTGAACACTTGAACATATATACATATAGAACAAGGACTGTTGTCTTCTAATAAATTGTGTTTAAGCTTTTCTTCCCCACCCCCCACCCTTTCCCTCATATGCCATGCCTTTTTAGACTGAGGACAGGGACAATCGTAGTATTGATTTTTGTAAGCCACCCTTGGCCACCTTGGAATTGTAAGCTCAAAACCTGTCACTGAACAATAATCTAAAGTGCATTGAGAATGAGGCAGAAAAATGGAAGAAACATTGAAAAAAAACAGAGGAAAGATTTCAGCAAAGCACTAATTCACATACATTATACCCATAATCCTCACATACATTATTTCTGTAATCCTCAGCATTCTTGTGAAACCTGTATTTTTTAGTATCACCCCTACGTTGCAGACCCAAATATAATGGTCTGCTGATGCTCAACTCAGTGGGTGGGCTGAGATTTGAATCGGGGCCTCCAAGTTCCTGCACTCAAGCTGCAATTCTCTGCACTAGTTACCTGAGAGTAAGTGTCAGTGGCCCACAGAGCAATCTTAAGTAAAGTGTGTGAACTTATTATCTGGTATTAAAAAGATTGGTGTTTTTTCCCCAAAAAACAAAAGTCAACTAGCTAGTGAACCTACACAAGCTGGCCTCCTGCTGCTTCCCCTGACTGGGGCTGAAGCTAGCTATTCTTATACTGCAGCTTTTAATCAACTGGCTTGTCACTGTAACATGTCAACATTCCATTACTTATGCATTAACACTCATTCTATATTCCAAGAGGAAAAGGAACAAATATTCCGGCATTAAAAAACTGTAATGCGATCCAATTGTAATTGTAATATAATTATCCAAGATTTCAAGCTGGCTAGGAAAAGGGGGTGCATGGGGGGGGGGAGAGAAGAAGTGCTTCAAGTCATTAACCCTCAGAAGGAATAATGCCCGCAGGTTTTGCTGTGTCACAAAATGTATGTTCTGTACAGCAAGGCTCAAAGAGAAGAAGAAAGAAACTGAGATAAATGTACTGGATTTATTGGAAACTCATTTATTCCCAGTAAGAAATTTTCAATTTAAATTTATTAGAAACTTATCTCTCTCATCCTAAACTAGGCCTTTGGCTGGTAAACATCCCACATCCTTTTAAAGGTGTTTGTGGGAGATGGTATTGTTTTATTTTGCTCTTGTTTTAATTATGTATTTTGTGTTGTTAACTTGTATTTTTATAATAATAATAATAATAATAATTTATTATTTATACCCCGCCCATCTGGCTGAGTTTCCCCAGCCACTCTGGGCGGCTCCCAATCGGTATTAAAAACAATACAGCATTACATATTAAAAACATCCCTGAACAGGGCTGCCTTAAGATGTCTTCTGAACGTCAGGTAATTCTTTATCTCTTTGACATCTGATGGGAGGGCGTTCCACAGGGCGGGCGCCACTACCGAGAAGGCCCTCTGTCTGGTTCCCTGTAACCTCACTTCTCGCAATGAGGGAACCGCCAGAAGGCCCTCGGCGCTGGATCTCAGTGTCCGGGCTGAGCGATGGGGGTGGAGACGCTCCTTCAGGTATACAGGACCGAGGCCGTTTAGGGCTTTAAAGGTCAGCACCAACACTTTGAATTGTGCTCGGAAACGTACTGGGAGCCAATGCAGATCTCTCAGAACCGGTGTTATGTGTTCCCGGCGGCCACTCCCAGTCACCAGTCTAGCTGACGCATTCTGGATTAATTGCAGTTTCCGAGTCACCTTCAAAGGTAGCCCCACGTAGAGCGCATTGCAGTAGTCCAAGCGTGAGATAACTAGAGCATGCACCACTCTGGCGAGACAGTCCGCGGGGAGGTAGGGTCTTAGCCTGCGTACCAGGTGGAGCTGGTAGACAGCTGCCCTGGACACAGAGTTAATCTGCGCCTCCATGGACAGCTGTGAGTCCAAAATGACTCCCAGGCTGCGCACCTGGTCCTTCAGGGGCACAGTTACCCCATTCAGGACCAGGGAATCCTCCACACCTGCCCGCCTCCTGTCCCCCAAAAACAGTACTTCTGTCTTGTCAGGATTCAACCTCAATCTGTTAGCCGCCATCCAACCTCCAACCGCCTCCAGGCACTCACACAGGACCTTCACCGCCTTCACTGGTTCTGATTTAAAGGAGAGGTAGAGCTGGGTGTCATCTGCATACTGATGAACACCCAGTCCAAACCCCCTGATGATCTCTCCCAGCGGCTTCATATAGATATTAAAAAGCATGGGGGAGAGGACAGAACCCTGAGGCACCCCACAAGTGAGAGCCCAGGGGTCTGAACACTCACCCCCCACCACCACCTTCTGGACACGGCCCAGGAGGAAGGAGCGGAACCACTGTATAACAGTGCCCCCAGCTCCCAGCCCCTCTAGACGGTCCAGAAGGATGTTATGGTCGATGGTGTCAAAGGCCGCTGAGAGATCCAGCAGAACTAGGAAACAGCTATTTTTATGCTGTGAACTAGTATAATAATAATAGTAATAGTAATAATAGTAATAATAACAACTGTTATTGCAATAACAAAAGCATGTTTCTCCTGTATTGGTCTCTACAGCCACAACAGGTGCTGTAACTCTCAAATGGTTTGACTTTACCCCCGATGGCGCACTCGTCCGCTGTCTCTCAAGACAGGATGCCAACAAAGGACAGGAAACATGCATTTCTCCTGACAGAAAGACCCAAGACTAGGAGAAACAGAATTAATTAATGTTAAGCCAATATCAGCCATTAACTATACCACAATTTGCAGTGAACACCTAAGCAAAGCCACTTTTCCACTTTCCATAGTAGTACCCAAAAAAGGTAATAAGAAAAGGTCTTGCTCAAAGGGCACTTTAAGCCAAAACACTGTTAGCTGCAAGTAACTGTGGAGTAGCAAACAAACACATCTTAACACCATCTTTCACCAGAAGTTGAATTTTGTTCAAAAGTAGCAATACATAATAATAAAACAGTAATGGAAGAGAGCACGTGGCAAATTGACTTTCTTCAGAGGTCTCTCTTTCTCAGAGCCAGCCTTTTCAGTAGACTGTACCTCAAGCAGTAGATTCAGAGTGTCACAGAAGGACAGCAAGTTTTTCCTTACTTAATTTCCTTACTGTATATTTACAGTTGGCTCAAGGAGGCGCACTTGAGGAATCTGCTGCTTCGGGTACCAAAATGCTAGGGTAGTATGTACTTTGACTTGGAGTGGAACATGATTTGCTGTTCCACCAAAGGCAGCAAAATATGTACAGGCACATTTTCCACACCCAGACACTTATATAGAGACAGATTTGTCTGCCTCTTTTTAGTCTGCTACTTTCAATGGTAAGATTATTAGGAAAAGCCAGCAGTGACTTGGAAAACCTGTTGGTTACATTTTTCCTTGTTGTTTTTTGTGTGAAAATTGCATCCTCCTCCTCCTCTTGTACCCTGCTCTCTCTCATAAAGAATCCAGTATTTATAAAACAGAATGAAGTTAAAAAAAGAGCCAGCGTACTGTAGTGGTTAAGAGCAGTGGTGAACCTGATTCGCATCCCCACTCCTCCACATGCAGCTGCTGGGTGACCTTGGGCCAGTCACACTTCTTTGAAGTCTCTCAGCCCCACTCACCTCACAGAGTGTTTGTTGTGGGGGAGGAAGGGAAAGGAGATTGTTAGCTGCTTTGAGACCCCTTAGGTAGTGATAATGCGGGATATCAAATCCAAATCCTCAGTATTTTTATTTTTTCTAAAGAAACAATCAAACAGAAAACCAAGTGTGTGTGTGTGACAACTGTTTTGACTTTATTTTTAGCTGAAGACTGTTTCAACATTACACTTTTTCAAATGAGGTAGCAAGTAAACATTCAGTTCAGGCAATCAACCAAAGCACAGGAGGATTGCAAATTCAGCACTGGACTCAAGCATTCTCTATTCCATCTCAGCTTCCCACCCCATCTGTGCTTAGTACCAACCATAATTTGATGCTGTGCTCAGGTTGGACCACTATGGTTAACACCTGCCCTCCAGAACAGAATCGGAAAATATGGTTTGAAGTTGTGTTTCCAATTCACATGCTAACCATGATGTTTCGATTTGAACATCATGGCAAGTTATGGTTTGTGTAAACAGTAAACAAAATGGGATGCTGCACTCGAGAGGGGAAGAGGGAGTGTGAACAAAAATGTGATTAGTTTCTCATGTTCCAGCGATTGCCCGAATATCTTGTAGCGCTTTGCAGGGGAGAGGTTAACATCAACATACAGACTGCAATTTCTCACGGCTAGCACTCCAGAAAAGCCTGACAGAAACTGGTAAGAGCTCTTCAGTACAACTTATATCTGCTCTGTGGTTCCAAAATTCAATTCGCTAAGTCAGGTGCTCTCATATATATGTCAAGTCAAATATAAGACATATTAAAAGGCTATTCCTTCCTTCGGTTTGCGACTTAAGAGACACTTTATCTCACTGAAATGGAAACCAATCACTATAAAATAATTCGCAAAATTGCTTCCCACCCCGAAGAGTTAAACATAACAGGATTCTTTCAACAAAAGGAGCACATCCTTCAGCAACTGAAAAGAGGGGCACACTTGCAGCACTGCCTGAATAATTTGAGAACACCATAGTGGTGCAAGGATGTCCAACTATGGGGCACAGGTCTGGGTCCCAACAGAGCCCTGGGGGACTACAAATGACAGCAAATTTGCCCCATAGGTACCACAGCAATAGATGGAGATGCATGTGGGAAGACACACTTGCATTGGCAGTCCAGCCTGCCATTTTAAATTCAGTTACAGGTAGGTAGCCGTGTTGGTCTGCCATAGTCAAAACAAAATAAAAAAATTCCTTCCAGTAGCACCTTAAAGACCAACTAAGTTAGTTCTAGGTATGAGCTTTCGTGTGCATGCACACGAAATCTGAAGAAGTGTGCATGCACACGAAAGCTCATACCAAGAACTAACTTAGTTGGTCTTTAAGGTGCTATTTTAAATTCAAACATTTCTGGCCTAAGGGTGAGAGTGCCAGTGTACCCCTTTGGGGTTATGGGGCTGTGTCCTGACACTCTTGCAACTTAAAAGATCTACCCTTAGCATGCATGAGGGAAGGAACTTTCCACTTCCTTCTGCTCTCAAGCGGTCTAAATAAGGGATAAGGGAGTGGGGCTGCTGTCCTTTGAAAAGAAGTGGGAAGGTTTAAGGTCTGCTTGAGAAGAAATGGTATCCCTCTGCTTTCCTACCCATCCCAAGTACTGATCTAACTCCAGCGCCAGGCCAAGCACTTGTATTAATTTGCAAGATCCTCAACAAGTTGTGTCCAGGATTCTTTATAGGACCACCTGGTGCCTTATACTCCTGCCTGATCACAAGGTCTTTGGAGGAGTTTCCCTTGGCTCAGACATGTGGCTTATATCCACTAGGAATTGTGTGCTCAGTGTTGTGGGTTCAATTCAGTGGAACTCCCTTTTGGCTGAGATCAGACAGGCCCCATCCCCCACTGAGCAGAGGGCTAGTCAATGTGGCACCTTCCAAATGTTGTTGGACTCCAACACCCATCGAACTCAGACAACATGGTCAATGGTGAGGGATGATGGGAGTTGTAGCCCACGTAGTATGTTCCAAGTGTTCCAGAACTTGGTAAAGCTTACTCTTAATTCAACAGGCATTTTGTGACATCCCCCACCCTGTTGTATGGTTAATTTTAACAACTATTATGCTGTATCCCTATTGAACACAGCTTAAAAACAATTGTAGCAAATGGTATATACATTATTAAAATAAAGGAGAGGGGATAACCCGTGACCCTCCAGATCAGGGTTTCACAGACTTGGGTCTCCACCTGTTTTGGGACTACAACTCCCATCATCCCTAGCTAATAGGAACCAATGGTCAGGGATGATGTGAATTGTAGTCCAAAAACAGGTAGAGACTGAAGTTTGGGACACCCTGATCCAGAGGTTTTTCCTGGACATCTTCTACCATCCCATCCCACCATCATTGGTTATGCTGGCAGGGGCAGATGAGAGTTATATTTCAATGTCATTTGGGCCGGCAAACCCTGCGCAAAGGAGCTTTTGTCCTGTTACCTTACAAAACAGACAGGTTACCAGCAAACCACATATTTTATGTTGTTTTGTAAAAAGGTGTATTTTTAATACCAAAAACAAAGCAAAACAAGGAGCTATCCAAACCCAAACAGAATAAGGTAGCAGGGCATACATTAATAAAAGGAATTTGTCTGTTGGCCACAGATGGAAAGAAATAATAAGCACCAGAAACTTTCTGACATTTTAGTTATTGATATTATATGCCGAAAAGAAAAATGGTAGAAGCGGGGCAAAATTGTTTTTTTCCCCTTGAGGAGGAGAAGCCATCTATCACTAAATCACCCCCCCACACACACACAGATACACACACTCACAATCATATTCTGAGGTGTTTGTCAGAATACAAGGCTTTCACTATTGTCAATAATAGTGTGAAAATGTTCGCAATGGGGTTATCTGATTAATGGAATCTTACAGTGAGACTCTATGCATTTTAAATCAGTACGTTCCACTATGTTTAGATCAGTATGCACAGGGCACTATTCAGGAAGAGCCTTTTCTCACCGTGGTCAACCTATGGAAAGCTCACAAGCAGGTTTTCCGAAGCAAATGGCCTCTGACAGTGGAGGGAGAACATTGGGTCATGCTCCACCTCAAGTTCCCAGATGCTCATGGGAAGCCCCTAAGCAGGACTTGTGTTCCTCAGCGACTGGAATTCAGAGACAAACCACAGCCATCCAAGCCTATGCATCCTGGCTAGTAGCTATGAACAGCCTTATTCTCCATGAGAATTTGTCCAGCCCCCTTTTATAGTCATTCAGGTTCATGGCCATTGCAGCATCCTGTGGGAATGAATGCCAACTATGCACTGTGGAATGTACATCATTTTTTTCTTTCCCGTATCTTCCAATATCCACCTGGCTGGATGACCATGAGTCTCATGAGAGAGGCTTCTCCACACCATAATTAACTGCCTCTGATCCTGTTGGAAACATTTAGCTATCACGCCTGGTAGCTACTGCTAGCCTTATCCGCCCATGAAGTTATCTAATAATCCTTTAAAGCTATACAAGCTAGTGGACACCAACTGTATCTTGTGGCAGCAAATTAATTATGCATTGCGTGAAGTGAATTATTAATTGCATTTATTTATTACTTTTTACAAAATACTTTCCACACAGACATATAATTTAGTTACTTATATTTGTTTCAAAGTTTTACTGATTTTATCAGCACTGATAGTTGTATGTATTGTTTGCTTCTTAAATTGTTTTGTGTATTTTCATGGTGTATAATCTACAATTTTATTTATACACTACTTAATATAGCTCTTTAAGAAGTTTATACATAGTCATATATATAAAAGCAAGCAACACACAAATTTGTACAATACAAAGCAGCTTGTGAATCATTTCAAACCAAGTACATAGAATAAAAAGTGTGTTCTTATTGACCTTCCCAAATGTCTTGCCAGTCACATCACTGGATGACTCCTACCCCACCCACATTAGGAGAGAGGGAGGAAACATCTTCCCCCAAATTCTAAGCCACAGTTCAAGCTGCAAATGCCAGAAAGAAAGCTTTACCTAGCTTTTCTTTTTGCAAGTTCTTGTTGATACTGCTTCACTTGTGAAATTAGAAGCTTGCCTCAACTCTAAGGATCCACTCTAATTTCATTAGCAATTGCCACCAATTGTCAGGAAGGCAAAACCAAGCCTGGTGCCAGGCTATGTAGGTCTCTCATGCCATTCAATGGGTGACTTAATGGGGCAGGCCAGGTGTTGACTGCCTGCATGTTCACCACATCTTTCCTCCTCTTGCTCACTGGTCCTTGGTAAATCAATGCCCTCTTTTGCTCCTACTGTTGTGACAAGGAAGGGAAGGGACAGCCAGCGTGAAATTCACCAGATGTTGGGCGATGAGTGCATTATGTGCTATGCACAATATTTCCTGTAATGTTTATGACTATGTTATAATTGCATGGCACTATGATTCACTCAGGCCACTGGACCTTAACTTTCTGCTTATCTTTACTGGGGTGAGGTTGAGTTGGATCTGGTCACACACACACACTACAGCTGCTGTTTTGAACTGTCAGTAACACAGTAGGGTAGTTTTGCCGTTTCTGATATATCTCTAACCAACCAACCAAACAAACAAACAAACAAACAAACAGAAACACAGATGGTTTTCAGATCAGTGGAGGACTGGCTAGGCTGTCGCAGAGCAAATGAATACAAGGACACAGAGTGGGTGGCAGTAAGCTTACCACAAAATGAGTGTCAGGAGTTCCCAAAGAAATACTTGGTACAAGGATAGGAGTGGTACAATTGCATCCTCAGTTCATCTGTGAAATACTGAAGGGAGACATTAATGCCTAAGAATTTGTATGCAGCTCTGCTTGATCAGGCCATTTTAGTGCAAAATTTTCCTAATATAGACATGTCTGTATGCCGTTTTACCCATGATACACATCTTTACAAATTGATTTTCCTATTATAATGCCTTCTGTATGTTATTTTCACTTAGTATGTTCATTTTTATGCATACTTTGCCCAAACATGTGTGTTTTTATATTAGGCTGAAGAATCTTAGAATTGTAGAGTTGGAAGGGACCCTGAGGATCATCTAGTCCAACCCCCTGGAATGCAGGAATCTCAGCTAATGCATCCATGGCAGATGGCCACCCAACTCTCTGCTTAAAAAGCTTTAAGGAGGCATTTCAATGATGGCTCTCAACTTGGATGACTTTTAAAAAAGAAATAGACACATTCATGGAAGGTAAGTCAGTCAATGGCTACTAGCCATGATGGAGGCTATGCTCTCCCTTCATGGTCAGAGGCAGCAATGCTTATGAATACCAGTTGCTGGAAATCACAGGGGGAAGAGTGCAATGCAAAAAGCTTTAAAAAGAACTGCATTGTAGAATTTGGAGAAGTGCAAATTTTGAAGGGTAGCGATGTTTAGGTTACATACTGTTTCACGCTCCAATTGAAGAATGAAACAACTGGAACGAGCCTTTACCAAAGGTGTCATGGACTTTGAAGACGCTCAAACTCAGGATGAAAGGGAGAAACGTCCTAAGAGGAAGGCATGCTTGGTAAACCCTCACTATGATCAACTCCCGCCCAGAAACTGATGTCCCCACTGTGGAAGGACATGTGGAGCCAGAATTGGCCTCCACAGTCACTTACAGACTTACTGTTATAACTGTGCTTATGGAAGACAATCTTACTCGGCTACGAGTGATCGCCAAAGAAGAAGAAGACATGTTGTTTCAAAAGTGTTAATTGGGTAGGTGGGGAACCTTTGGCTGAGGTAAAGGTAAAGGGACCCCTGACCATTAGGTCCAGTCATGACCGACTCTGGGGTTGCGGCACTCATCTCACTTTACTGGCCGAGGGAGCCGGCGTACAGCTTACGGGTCATGTGGCCAGCATGACTAAGCCACTTCTGGCGAACCAGAGCAGCACACAGAAATGCCGTTTACCTTCCCGCTGGAGCGGTACCTATTTATCTACTTGCACTGTGATGTGCTTTCAAACTGCTAGGTTGGCAGGAGCAGGGACCAAGCAATGGGAGCTCACCCTGTTGTGGGGATTCGAACCGCCAACTTTCTGATCGGCAAATCCTAGGCTCTGTGGTTTAACCCACAGCGCCACCCGTGTCCCAGACTCTATTGAGGTAGGTTCCTACTTAAATGCAAACTGAATCAAGTTCAAACTCAGCCATCAAATTCACTGGATGACCTGAGGCTTGTCACTAACTCTTAACCTAGTCTATTTAGTAGGGTTGTGAAGAAAAGGTATAGGGGGTTGGGGTGGGGACTACTATGCCTGTCACTCTTGAGCTCCCTGGGTGTGTATAATTGCAACAAACTAAGCGTATAGCATTTTTCCATTTAAGAATAGCTTTCCCCCTTTAATTTCTGAATATCAAACTGCTATTCGTGGTCCAAGGGAAAAGCTAGGGAGAACACAATCTTACCTGAGCAGGACATCATATAGCAGAATCTGATGCTTTAAAAATATCATTGCATTAGAGGCATGAGTTTGGTCACAGCTTTCCCTGAGCATAGAGATGCAACAATTAAAAAAAAAAAGCTGCACCACTTACCTCTCTGCCAGTCATGAAGAAACTGTAGTCTTCAGAGAAAAAGGAGATCTCTGGCTCTGTAGGTTAGTCCCCAGCCTTACCTGTGCAGTCCTTCGTCCTGTGCTTCCAACCATGTCCTATTTTGCACAATGAATTGGGTTCTCAGTGAACATGTAAATTGTGCAAGGTCCTGGGAATTTCCTTCCACAGCACTGGGATCCCAGTTGAGGCCATCAGGGCCTCTGACTGTATGCTACATTATGCCTTAAGTTGTGTAAATAAAAATCAGGACCCATCAGTTGGCATAATCTATCCATCATATTTACCTCTCATTTCCTTAGGCTTCTATTTGCTCTGACTCCTGTATCTCAGTCTGCCACTGATCCCAGCACCTTCTTTTTCCTGTTGTGGCAGACTGGGGAGACACAAATGCTCACTTAGGCTCATCACCAACCTACCTCACTTGGCTGTTTGAGGAAGGTTTACCATCCTGAGCTTTTTAGCTCAGCTCCTGGGTTCTTTTCTCTCTCTCAGCAATCCTATCTTGCCAGCACAGATTCTCCTAGCATGGTGCTGTTTTCAGTTCCAACTCTACTGCTCTATCACTTCACTCAGAGGAGAGAATGTCCTTGAACATTCCATGTAGCCTTCTTTAATTCTCTATCACTAAAGAATATTCATGGAACATTCTAAGGCATCACACCATTCTCAGCCAATGGGTGCACTCAAGATTTCATTGCTTCTATGAACTTCACAAAACACAAAGCACATTGCAATATGGAGTGAAAGTGCTGCAATTTTCACATTTGCAGATGGGGCACACAGCAGGCATAGCTTAACAGACACTTCAGCCTTGATTTTCCAAGGTGGGAGGCTGGGTGAAGCGGGGGCAGTTCTCAGGTGAGAGCTGGGAGGATTTACTCTTCTATGCGTGGAATAACAGTTAACATATAATTTCAACAGAGGGATTTGCAATCTCCTTTTTGTTGTTTTCTTTCTCTTCTTCCTTATTTCCTTCACTTCCTTATTTTTCCTTCTTTCTCTTTTTTCTTTTCTAGGTTAGTGGGATTTTTATTGAATTTTATGTTGAAAACTTTTCATAAGAAATGATTAAAAAATAAGTTTCACCCTTGCAGGTGCCAGGTTATTCTTATTTAATAATAATAAATATTATTATTATCTACTCTGCACCTATTGCTATATTACATACCACATACAAATTAAAACAGATGCCATTCAGAGAGAAATCAGGACAGTCATGAAGAGAAAACAAGAGAGATGAATGCTTTGGCAATTTCTTAATAAGAGAAGAAGAAATTATCATCATATTATAAGGCTTAACTGTCATAAACCTTCAGTAGTCTCTAAATCAGCCTTCTCCAGATCTGGTCTCTTTTACAGGATTTGGGCTACAACTCCCCTCAGCCCCATGGGACTGCTTTCTGAGTTTAGCAGTCCATAGAAACTTACCAGTAGTGTTCAGACATTCTTTCCCCACAAGGTTGAGTCTCACCTTCGCATTACACTCTTTCAGGAGAAAGGTGAAGACTTAGCTCTTTCACTACGTTTTTGAAGGTGAAGCCATGGGACCATATGGTGAAGGGTACTTAAATAAAGGGGGAAAGGATTAGAAGCTTTGGTTCCTGGTTAGCTGCAAAAAAAATTTGCTATTAGGACCGAGCTTGGCAAGGGCATAGGTTTCACCTATTATCCATCTACTCCCAACATGTGTGGAGGGAAGGGAGGAGTCCAAGTCCAAAGCTTATGGCTGTTCAGGAGTGTAATCATTTGGCATTATGTTTGGACACAGGAAAATGAGCAACCTGGTAAGCTTCTTTCCATAAAGATTTATTTTTAGTGCTTAAGATACAGAGGTAGGCTTGAATATATGTAGTCAATGCCCTGTGAATTCTCAGAAAGCACCCAAACCAGCCTTTTGCACGGGTCATAGGGTGGGGCAACTCAGTCTGGATTTTGCGAGTGTTTGAGAAGAGGTCCCCAATAAAGGATCAGAGTGAGCTTCTATAGCATTTGCCACTATTGCAAGGCTTTTAATTTGCACACGCCCATATCCTGGTTGTATTGTATTGTATTGTATTGTATTGTATTGTATTGTATTGTATTGTATTGTATTGTTTTACACAGAAATTGTTGTAACCCAACCTGAGATTATCAAGGAAAGGTGGTGTATACTTTAATAAGTAAATAAAACAGCACCAACCCCTTTCAGATGACACAAGGCATCCTAAGTCCTGCCCGGTTCAAGATTAGTGGACTGAAATTGTTGCAAGGATATAGAGAGCATGAAGATTTGCTTAATTCACACACTTCTCAGCGAAGGATTCAGATTTTCTTTGGCATGGAATGTGGGTAGCCCAACTAGAGGGGTCCTCTCTGCCTTTAAAAAGACTTGATCTTTTTTTTCTTTTTTTATCTCATAGGCTGTGCTTTTCAGTAAGCTTGAAATCTTGCTCAACAGGCAGCTAGAATCCAAGTGTAGCAGGTAACACTTCTCACTCAACCGCTGACTACCCGCTGCCTTTCTGAACCAGTTCCCATGGAAACAGGGGCTGACAAGAAAGAAATAGGGTAAAAAAGATTTTTAAGTCATCCCTAATTTGAAATTTCTATCCAGTTTGCCACATTCCACTCACCATTCACATGGAAACAAGGAGTAAGACAGCAGTAGACAGAGACAAAGATGGCTTTGCGCCTTCATTTTTGTATTTTTTCTAGTCTAAAATCAATGCGTTGGGAGGTTTCTGACACCCCGACCTAAAGTCTGTTTACTTAAACAGGCAGAGGAAGAAAGGGAACGTATGCCTGAAATAGAATTTCACATATACTAATAGCAAACTCAATTCTCCAAGTGCCAGTCCTTCCGAAGTCAAAACACCACCATTCATACACAAGAAGGAGGTATTAACAGGCTTGGAAGAAACACAATACTGCACAAGTATGAATGTGCATACACACACACACACACACACACACATATATACATACATATATATTGTGGGGTAGAACCATAATGAGGAATGACTCAAAGCAACTTGTTGAGGACCATACATGCTCAGTAGTTGTAGAATGCCAAGTGCCTGTTTGGGCTGGAAGAAACCGGGAAGGAACTGAGGTAGATAGGAAATGGAATGGGGTAGCCTGGAAAAGAGTATGACTAACATTCTGAGCAGGAGCATGTGATTATGCTGCGACAATCTATTGTCCAAGGTCCCACTTGGGTTTTTAATTTTAACTATTGAATTTGAGCATTCTGTGCTGTATCCAACTCAGAGTAGACCCACTGAAGGGACAAGACCAACTTAGGTCCATTAACTTTACAGAGTAGGACTTTGTTGGCTACAGCCTACTTTAAAGAAGAAGGAGTAATATTATCTCAACTAATATTATATTTATATCCAAGATTCCAGCCAGGAGCCAAAGTAGCTTACAATTAAATTACAAAACAAGTTATTTAGCACATTTATGGTCTGCCTTTACCCATAAGGAACAAAAACCAGAGTGCATGGTTCTCCTCCCCACAAATCCTGCAAGGTAGCTGAAGATGAGAGTAAGAAACTGACCCAATGACCTTTATGGCTGAGTGGGTACATGAGACAAGCACAGTTGACACTAAGCACTACACAACATGGGCACACAAGATCCAATAATGCCATGATCCACTTAATGCTGTTAGAATAACTAGTGTCTTGGGCAGCTGTATAAAAGGCTTCTTACAGAGGGCCAGTTAATACTCAGCTACTAGCTTCCTTTAGCCCCTACCCTTACTAGAGTGTATAGCCATCTAAAAACCCCTACTATGATAGTTGTGAATATAAAAATGATGGTCACGCCCTTGTCCCACCTCTGAAGGGCAACTCTGCTTCTGCTACCCCAGAAGGGTAACCCAAAGGACATTTGGGTTGGGGCAAGGGCGTGACCATCATTTTTATATTCACAACTCTCAGAGAACAAATGGAGAAGGTGTCCTTTGGGGTCATCCTTCTGGGGTAGCCAGCTGCCCAAAGATGGCACAGTTTATAGGATCCCCTGGAAATAGGTAATATAAGCAGGCATATTGAGCTTACTCTGGTACCTCACACAAATGCTGGCGAGCATGAGAATCAGGTCACCTAGCAAAGCCAATAGTCTTTGATAGTGCAAATTAACTGCACTGGTTATTAGTTCAAGAGGCAACTGCTCACCAGACATGGATTCCCTTTATGTAGGCTTTAAACCAGAAAACAGAACTGTACACAACAGCCAGCTTCCATGCAAGGATCAATCTTGCGGGATGAGGACCTTGGGCCTGACATATTTTCTTCCTCCTCCTCAGACTTTGATGATAAGGTTAACAGTTTCAAAAATGTATTATTCAAAAGATACTTTATGAAAATTTATAGACAAACAACCCTGCGGTGTATGTCCTGTTTGCAAAGAAGCATTAGAAAAGTTGACATTTTGTAATTCACTATTTAAATTGGAGGAGAGCAAGCATACAAATCACTCAGCACTACTTGATCTGCCTTAACACTGAAATGCTTCCATGAGAAATATGTTCTAATTAGAGAGTCTGAAACAAATATCTCCCCTCTCCCCACCACCTATGTTAGATATAACCCACAAAGAGTAAAGCACACGGAAGCTTCATTGATTTCAGTGGGAAGCTTTTAAGCAGGTACTTACCACTCCTGCTTAAACCAATAAGAGCTCAACTGAATAATATAGGAACATACCCTGCAACATTTCTCTGATGAAAATAGGGATCTTCCATTCCATAATAATGCTATTTATACCCCACACTTCTTACTGGGTTGCCCCAGCCACTCTGGGTGGCTCGGTGGTCAGATAACTCCATACCCTCCAACATTTCTCCAATGAAAATAGGGACATCCTAAGGAAAAGTGGGACATTTTGGGATCAAAGAGAGCCATTCTGAGAGCCAGCATGGTGTAGTGGTTAAGAGCAGTGGACTTGTAATCTGGTGAACCGGGTTCGCGTCTCCGCTCCTCCACATGCAGCTGCTGGGTGACCTTGGGCTAGTCACACTTCTCTGAAGTCTCTCAACCTCACTCACCTCACAGAGTGTTTGTTGTGGGGGAGGAAGGAAAAGGAGAATGTTACCCGCTTTGAGACTCCTTAGGGTAGTGATAAAGCGGGATATCAAATCCAAACTCCTCCTCTTCTTCTTCAAATCAGAAACCGAGATGGCTTCTCTAAATCAGGGATGTCCCTGGAAAATAGGGACACTTGGAGGGTCGGTAGGAACACAAGAGCAGCCATGCTGGGCCAGACCAAAGACTATTGAATCAAATCTTGCTTCCCACGGTCACCAACCAGACACTTAGGAGAAGCCCAAAGCAGGAACATAGAAACCTGGACCAACAGTCTGACTATTCCCTCTAGTTCAGTATAATTTGCACTGACTGGCAGCAGCTCTCCAGGATTTCAGTCAGGAGTCTCTCCCAGCCCTACTTGAAGATGCCAGGGATTTGACCTGGGACCTTCTGCAAGCAAGGCAGGTGGCTTCACCATTAAGCAACAGCGCTTCACCACAGCCTCCCCCCATTGATGCTCCCCAGTTTTCTTCTTCTGCTGCTGCTGCCTGGCACTGCTAAAAATTCTAAGGCTGCTTCCTGGAAGTATTTTCTATGTAGCGTGGTGTGTATGGACATGCATGTGCACATACAATAAAAAATACTAAAGTTTTCTGTATACATGCTCTGAGTGCTATTGAATTATCCTACTCTCATAATCCTACACCTGAGTAGGTAACACACCATCTCCACAGTCCAGCATTGCAACCTATGAATAGCTTTCTATGCAGAGGCTAATCAGGTGGGTGGAAACAGGGCAGAGTGTCTTCTTAGTGGTGGTGCTTCATTTATGGAACTCCCTCCACCTTCTTTGCTATCTTTTCAGGGCTAACAGGTAGTGTAATTGTTGACGATGTTGTTGTTGTTGATATTATCATACTGTTCAGGCTTTTTAAATTCTGGGGCTTAAACTCCCCCTCTCCTGCTTTTCACTACAATTTCATTTTCTTGTTTCTTTTTATGGCACCAATTTTTATTGTTGTATTCTGTTCTTGTAAACTGCCCCAGGAACTGCTTTTGGCTGAAGGGCACAACAGAGATACATTGAAACAAACTGAAAGATTTTGTGACTGCTCTTGGAATTACAGTGGAACCCTGGAACCTTGATTTTCCAGGATTTTCTCAACAGGAGCCTCCAAGGGTACAAAAGTCTTACCTGCTGCAGAGAGTTATCACTGAACAAACAGAGAGGGGTGCAAGTAGAAAGAGCACATCCAGGTTTTCACCATTTTCAGCAGAAATTCAATCACATACTCACAAGTGAAAGTTTCACAAACTTGCTTTGACGCTCTTGCACAATAAATCTGCCCCCTCCCCATGAAACTTTTAGCAATATGGAAAATGATGTGAAACTACAATCACTCTGTGTAACATCAGATAAGCTCCCAGCAAACAGATTGGAGTGAACCCTTAATAGCCATTTCCATCTAACTTCCTAGCAAACTTTGTGCAAACTTACTCAATGAACAGGTTGTCTGAAAGCAACCAGAACATGGTCTCCTCTCCTCCTCTCCAAATGCCTGAACTGGACTACATGTATGCTGAATTCTAGCTAGTTCTAGTTTTGCCTAGCCATTTAAAGGTAAATTCCACAACCCACATTTTGGAGAGAGAGAAAGAGAGAGAGAGAGAGAGAGAGAGATACATGCACCTGCCGCTTCAGACTAATACTGTGTGAAAAATGCCCTACAGTTTATCAAAAGGTTTCTTTCTCCACAAAAGAAGCTTCTGTTTTTTCCACCGCAGGGTGCATTATAATTATTGTGCAAGCTTGAGCGACCTTATCACTTGGCCAAATCTGCATCATGCATTTAAAACTCATGTACCACTTTAAACAGTCATTGCTTCCCTCAATGAATCCTGGGGGGTTCTAGTTGGTTAAGGATGCTGAGGGTTGTTATGGAGACCTCTTTTCCCCTCAAAGAGCTACAATTTTTCTCAGAGAATTCTGGGAATGGTAGCTCTGCAAGGGGAATAGGGTATCTCCTAACAACTCTCAGCACCCTTAACTAACTACAGTTCCCTGAATTCTTTGAGGGTAGCCATGACTATCAAAGTAATATAATACTGCATTATAGTGCAGATGGGGTGATGGTGAGGTAGATGGGTTGGGTTCATTGGGTTGGGTGTTTTCCTTCCCAATGATCGTTTCTCTAGCACTCAGTAGTCTCCCCAATTGCCCACACTTCCTGATCTGAAAAAGTTCCATGGGAGGAGTTAATTCATGACATTTCCCCATGGGCTTTAACTGAAGCGCAGGAAGCTGGAAATGGGAGTATATGTTGTTAGATAACCTAGTGAACTCCACAGCCTGAGTAGATGTTGAACCCAGTTCTCTCTGGCATTCTAATAAACACGGAACATTCTAATAACATCACCTACTATATCAGCAGGGTCTTCCTTACCTGCTCAGATCTATTCACATAGATGACACCTAGTGTGCTGCATTGCTTCAAGTTTCAGACCAGGTTTGAGTTCAAATGTTTGTATGCTGCCTTTCAGCATCAAAAACTCCCAATGTGGCTTCCAACTTATATATTCACAAATGAGGTTTAAATCCCCATTCCACCATGAAGCTCAAGGGATGACCTTGGACCAGCTGTTATCTCAGCCCAAAATTTATTCACATTGTGAATGGATCTCACTTTCACAGGATGAAGTAATAGCCACCAACTTTGATGGCTATAATAGCAGACTAGACAAATTCATGGTAGAGAAGGCTATGGATGGCTGCTAGCCATGTTTGCTCTGCTTTGTTTTTGTGATCGGAGGCAGTATAACTTCTGAATATAAGTTGCTGGAATACACAGGAGGGAAGAGTGCTCTTGTGCTCGGATTCTGCAAGCATTTGGTGGACCACTGTGAAAACAGGATGCTGGACTAGATGGGCCTAGACTTGATCCAGCAGGCTGTTCTTATGTACTAACCTACCTCACAAGGTTGTTGTTAGGTTACTCTTTCCTGATATACTCTACAAGCAAGATTTCATGGTAGACTGAAGTTCCTTTACAAATACATGGTTTGCCTTAAATTCTGTGATGAGTGCATAGGTAAAGGTAAAGGTATCCCTGACCATTAGGTCCAGTTGTGGCCGACTCTGGGGTTGCGGCGCTCATCTCGCTTTACTGGATGAGGGAGCTGGTGTACAGCTTCCGGGTCATGTGGCCAGCATGACTAAGCCGTTTCTGGAGAACCAGAGCAGTGCATGTAAATGCCGTTTACCTTCCCACCGGAGCGATACCTATTTATCTACTTGCACTTTAACATGCTTTCGAACTGCTAGGTTGGCAGGAGCAGGGACTGAGAAACGGGAGCTCACTCTGTCATGGGGATTTGAACCGTCGACCTTCTGATCGGCAAGCCCTAGGCTCTGTGGTTTAACCCACAGCGCCACCCACATCCATGATGAGTGCACGGTTGACCTCAAATTTGAATGAAGGACTTCCATCTCATGTTCATTAAACCCACACAGTGCAGCACACAGGTCAGTGAAAAGCAGTGCAATGGTGAAAAACACTGTAATCCAGACTACTATGCACAACACTGAAACAAATGGAAAACATCTCAAACCATTCCACTGATCCCCACATATTCCCAGAGACTAAAGGGCAAGGAAGATTGCAGAATAAGGACCAAATTAGATAAAACATTATTCATGTCTTTAGCCCCTGCATGTTTTATTTTTATTTTTTATTTTTTTAATCAAACAAACACAACAACAACAACAACAGATTACATGTTGGGAAAAGACACCAGATTGGAACAGTGACCAATTGAGTTGAGGCAGCTCTTTGCCTGTACCATGGTTCTGATCCAAAGCCTCTATGTCTGCTCTTTGCGATGAGGGAAATGCTCTCATTGGCAGAAGTGGGAGCTTTCATCCTATTCTAATAACAGGCAGGGGGTGGGGATGATACAGACCAGGACCATGGGGTGGGGTGGGGGAAAGGTGACACATTGCCATGCCATGCTCCCAATATGCTTCTACTCTCCCCTTCCATATTTGTTTAACAATCACACACAACAGCACACAGAGACTAAAGAAATCAATAACATCACATCTACCTGGCCCTCTGACACTCCTGTCTAAAGCAGGGGTGGGGAACCTGAGACCCAGGGAGATTAATGTGGCCCTCAAGACCTTTCTAACTGGCCCCTGGAACTCTCCGGAGGCCACAACACTTCTTCCAGGAAATACTCTACGAACTTCTTTTTCCTGGCTAGGAAGTATCCCATGAACTGTGGTCATATTTACCCGGATGGAGGGGTGTGGGTGTGGGTGGGTAGGTGTGGGTGTGTGGGTGTAAAAGAGAGTGAATGTGGTGTAGTGGTTAGAGCATCAGACTAGGACCTGGGAGACCAGGGTTCAAATCCTGACTCAGTCAGGAAGCTCACTGAGTGATGTTGGGCTGCCTGTCGGCTTAACTTACCTCACCGGGTTGTTGTGAGGATTAAAGGATGTTGGGGAGAACCATGTGTGCCACCTTCAGCTTCTTGGAGAAGAATCAGGGATATAAATGCAGTAAATAAAAGCAGATTTTTAAAAGACCTCATACTTTTGCATGGTTGGAATGCAGCTTTGCACAAAAGATAAGAGTTGTGACAACTGCCCCACCCATTTTTGCCTCTGGCCCCACCCATCATTTGAATGAGCTCCGCCCTACCCAAGTAAGGTTGCCCATGAAAGAATGCAATCCTCAGGCTGAAAAAAATGCTCCCGATCCCTGTAGTAAAATGACAGACCACAAAAAGGTGGTGACAAACAGGATGTATGCAAGAATGTACCAAAAACATTTTTACAGGCATGCACAGGAGCAGGCAGGCAGGAAGAAGTATGAAGCATGAGCACAGAATCCTTCTACAGCACTAACCCTGAAACCAGATTGCAGATGTATTACGAGACGAAAATTCATCTTCATTATGCACCTCCTTGCTGGCAACAACAACCGGGGGGGGGGGGGATATCATCAACTCTCAAAACATTTTGTCCTCATTTTCCACTTCAGAGGGACAGTCAAGTCATTTCCCGTCAATTAAAATCCATTTCCAAAAAAGATTTCCCCCCTTCGGATGTGCTAGAAGGCTTTATAGTACCGCTTCACAGCTAACTGTATCACTATTATACCAAACACTGCTTCAACACAAGAACACAATATCTTTTATCATCTGCATATCTAAGCCATCTATTCTACTAATTACTAGCTGGATTGCAAGAGAATGATAATTGCAGGTGGGTTTGGAGGAAGCAAAGTATCTGTGCAGAATGGGTGGGGGAAAGAAATTAATAATGTGATATAAAAGCAAACAGGCTGCATACTGGCAACGGATGATAGTGGAAAATCTTTACGCTTGTGAAGATTTGTGTGTCTTTGGGAGAGAATTTCCCTCAGAAATGTTCAGGTAGTGTTTGTTTGCTTTTAACCTTATTATCCAGTGCATTGAGACAACTCATCAAAGAATGTGGGCAAGGGCTGGGATTTTGCTCCCTGTCCCAATGAAAATTAATGCTACTTTAAAAATTTCCAGGTAAGTGTCCTTATCTGTGGAGTGTGGAATCCTGAGTTTTACACTCATTACACTGATTGCTCTAAGCAGTACAAAATAATGCCATAAACACTGCTAAAAGTATTACTATGAAGTTCAAGGCTACTGTTTTTTTCTAAGCTTACCAATTTTAATACACTGCAGGCAGGTATGAAATAAAAAGGCTGCAATCCTCTTCCCATTTTCCCGAGAGTAACTCCACTGAACAATGGGACATGCTGCATAATCCTAAGAATGTGTACTCAGAGTTCATTCCTACTGAACTCAATGAAGCTTACTCCCAGGTAAGTGAAGTGAGGACTGCAACCTTCTTAATGCAGTGCAAGTCATTAACTGCACAATCCTATGCAGGTCTACCCAGAAATAAGTCCCACTGTATTAAGTAAAGCTTACTCTCAGGAAAGTGGGGAGAGGACTGCAAAGGGTTGTATGCAATGCTAGTCCTACTCAGAGTAAACCCATTTAAATTAATGAATGTGGTTAACTTAGGTACATTAATTTCAATAGGTGTAAAAATTATTTGAGTGCAACCCAAAACTTCTACTACCAGTTACAATTTAATGCTTATCAGGGGAAGGAGCAAGACCATCAAATATGTTTTTAAATCCATGTGCATAAGAACATGTAGGAGAAACCTACTGTTTAATGCTTCTGCCATGTGCTTTATATACACATCCTGTACATCTTAATAAATATCTGGGACCTTATTCTACAAAGCTGAAGACACTCCTTTAATTTAGTATATTTTATTTAGAAGATGGGCATATAAAACATCACATAGTTCACATGGCAAGATACTTTCCCTTCACTCGAAAACAATCAGAGCATAGAAAGGATGCACAGCATGTGGGAGAAAGATGGAAAAATAAATTCCAATAATAAAAAAATATTTATTTTTCCTCCTTATTCAGTAGCTAGCTTGCTCACTGTTAATATTCCTCAGTACTTCATATTCCTACGCTGTTCTGTTTGCCACAGCTAGGGATGTGGGTGCACATATGAAATCAATTCTGTGCTGTGTTGTTTAGTTCAAGTAATTAATAGACAGAGAAATGCAAACACATAAGCACACTTGCCGTTATTTCCGCAAATGCACCCAGAGTCAAAACAGGCATATTTGATGCGTCTTCAGGGCAATGTCAGCAGCTGGGTTTATTTTTGACACTATAACAAAGAGTCTCATGGCACCTTGAAGACTTAACAAATTTACACTACAGGTCATCCATCTCAACAATTAAGCTGCAGAGAAGGGCTCCATACAACCAAGATAGATTTCTGAGTATTTGTAAACTGCAACCATAGGATATAAAATGATCATTTAGTGCAGTCCTATATTGATCTGCCCAGAAGTAAGCCCCCTTCCTCTGGGGGTGGGGAAGGGAAAGTCTGATTAAAAAGACTCCACCATCAAAACCACATGCTTCTACTGGTGCTGATTAGAGCCGCTGAAGCTTGCTTGAGCTCCACTCCACCGTAGACAAAATACAACTGCAAGCTCTCCCTCCTACACACACAACGGCTACTATCATCATTCATTTCCAAATAATGAACCCAACGGGTTTTTTTCAATGCCCAGCAGAAGCAATGGCAGAAAGCTAAGAGTGTATGAGAGCACCTGCGTTGATTGATGGATTGCAAGTGTTAAGTGAAAATGACCAGAGGTGCCGAGAGTGAGGAAACTGCTAAGCATATCACCAGGAAGACTGGAAAGTAGCTGGGAAAAGGTGAAAGAGAAAACGAAGGCAAGGAGAGGTCACTAGGAGCTGCCTTCTCGTTCACCCTAACCTGGATTTCACAAAGACCCTGGAACTTGGAGAGAAATATATTGCCACACCTTGAAGCAACACTCTTTTCCCCCCTTAAAGACTGTCTTCACTTAACTGTTAGTAAAGCACATCCACAAATTCCTTCCCACCAGCTAAGTTAGAATTTCAAGTCAGTAAATAATTGAATTTCTGCTGACTTTAAAGATGTTGAAAGCTCATGGTTGTGTTGTGACACACTTTTAATAAAGACAAATAAAGCCAGTATGTCTGCTTTAGAGCAACACTGTAGCAGTTATGAGAGTGCAGAGCCAGGAGCCCAGAGTTCAAATCTCAACCCATGAACTCATTAGGCAACCCACCTTCCCATCACTTCATCCACGACAAGGAGATGAAAGCAAAGAACTGGCTTACAAGGTTGTTGTAAGCAATACAGATAATTTAAATTGTGTTTTTTTTTTGCGGGGGGGGGGGGGGGAGATGATAGAGAAATGCAAGTGCTGAATATCATTATACTCATATAACATGAAAAAGCTGAACTCCTATCTGGGCCTGAGAGGGAATATCTTTCTGACGTGAGAGTATCCCAGAGAAAAACACATTAATTAAAAGGAGCACACATAGCACCTACAGTTACAGTAATAAAAGGACAATAATACAACAACTGTGAGCAAAGGGGACCCCCTATAGGCAAAATAAATGTTAGGAGATAGCTAAAACACATACTACATAATTTCTGATTGTATATACAGTATATAGCCTACCGATCTGTTTAAAGAGCTGTAGGTCTCTCACACACTGCAATTTACAGTGTACAAATTCAATTATAAACATGACAATCAAATACACTTCAGTCTATTACCGCATCTTTCCAGTGTATGTGTGTGCAATTGGACACATTTAGAATCTGCAGCACATAAAAAACCCACAATGTGAAGTGCAAATGTTAGAACACAGACAATACCAAAGTTGCACACCAGTCTACAGGCAAAAGTTGCTGTTCCTGCACACAAAGCTGGACACATGGGTCTAAAAAAATGCAGCACATCACGCTAAGCTTATGTTCATGAATGTGAGATTCTCTTACATGGAGTATTTGATGGATTATTATCACTCTCCCCCCCCACCCCCCAATACACACTGTTGCACCTTGACTTGACCCACAGCACCCAACAATCCCCATATGCCAGGTCCGAGCAAAGGGATTGTGCATCCAATCTACACCACCTGGTGTACAACATTCGGTTATTTATTTCAAGCGGGGATTCCACCTACAATTCAAGGGTGGTTGGAAGATGTGTGCAAGGTTCCTGCGGGTTTGCACTACGGTTGTGTGCATGGGGTGCGCGCGTGCGTGTCGCGATCCCAGCAGCAGAAGTGTCGGAGTGTCCTTAAGAGATCTCGGCTGACTTACACAGAGCATATCCTGCGCATAATTCATACCGAAAGCAAGCCCCACCGCGTCCAATTGAGCATGTTATACTACCTAGTAAGTGAGCTCAGGATTGCAGCCTTATTGATTGTGACTTCCCGTTGTTCTCCTCCTGCAACATCAGACCCACGCGCGCACACACAGACACACACGCACGGACGTGTCAAGTCCAGTTAGAGCGGAGTCGAGGTAGAGGAGAGGGAAAGGGACTATCGCATCTCCAAGGGCGCGCGCACAAGCTCTTCCATCGCGCAAGCTAGCCAAGCCAGCCAGCCAGCCAGCCAGCCAACCCTCCTCCTCCTCTTCTTTTTCTTCCTCCTCCTCCCCCTCGAGCCAAACTTACCTGCTTGCCCAGTGGAAGTTTCAGTTGCTGCTGCTGCTCCTGCAGCAGCGCCGCCTCCACCCCGCGCGGCTCCGGTGGCCAGCCATCGCGCCCGGCTGCCGACGCTGCTGCCCTCGTCGTGCCTTTCCCCGGCGCGGCAGCTACGCTGAAGGCGAATATAAATCCACATAGCCGAGGATGCAGCTGCTGCTGATTGCCCGCATCATCATCCCTCCTCCCCTTCCCAGTCCTCCTCGCAGGGGCGACTCAGCGCCAAAAGCAGAGAGAGGAGACCCCGGCTTGACCGCAAAGGCAGACAGGCTGCTTCGGAAACGCGAAGCTTCCCCAGCAGCGTCTGCTGCCTTGTCACTGCTCTCGCTCTCTCGCCTTTGCACACCCAGCCGCTCTGCGCCGGGCAGACTGGCAGCAGTGAACCCGATCCCTTCAGAGCGGTTTGCCTCCTCGGCCGCTAATGAGCATGCCCGGGAGAAGAGGAAGGACATGCGCGCTGCCGATGCCGAAGCCTCTGCCTTCACCTGCTGCCAGACTCTTGTGCAGGTGCACTGGGAGGAAAGCAGAGAAAGAAGGCGGGAGGGAGGGATTTAGGGAAGTGGGCAAAGGAGCCCAATTCTAACCGGGAAGTGAAGGGGAGGCTTTCCCCAGAGACAATCCTTACTTCGGATGGGGAACAGAGCGCAAAATGGGAGAAAGGGGATTCGACGAGAAGCGGCGAAAAGGGAGGTGGAAGTGGGAATATTTTCCAGTCTCTCTCTGTCACACACACACTGCTCAGATCAGTCTTCACCGTCTCCTTGCTTCTCCCCAGAAAACACCCATATTCATGGGTTGCGAAAGACTGGGAGATGGGTGGATGGGGGCCACAGAATGCGCAAAGGGGGAGAAATGCCGCTAAACTGGGAATCCGAGGAGAAAGAGGCAAGCGACGCTCCGCGGCGGCGGTGGGGGCTAGGGAGGAGAAGGGAGAGGAGGAGGCGGGCGGTGTCAGCCAAGAGGGTGCAGCGAAACACACGCCGATTATTGGGGAGAAAAGCAACAGGTGAAGACTGCCGCCGGCAGACCCCGAGGATCCTTGAGAACGACCGCAGAAAGAGAAGGATGGGCGAGGAAATCTGAGCCTCGCATTCAGTTGGCTTGGGGAGATGCGGCTGCCGTATCAGAGCCACAACCCGGACCATGCACCGGGCCCAGGCTGCTGAATCTGACTCTCCAGGTGCCCCTCATGCAGAAAAGCGACCTTCCCACTACCTCCTTACCCGATCCATTTAACTGGGGATTAGAACCTGACAGCTGCTCCCTGCAAAGATCAGCCATTGGAAATGGGGCGGGGGAAGAAGGAATAAATGGAGAGACCTATGGGTGGAGTGCAAGGCAACAGTGCCCTTGGCCCCTTTCCTACACGTGCAGAAATCTTTTGTGAGCAAACAAGCGGAAAGATGGGAAGCTGCCAAACTGTGGAGGCTGATCCGTTAGGGCAAATGGGGCACTGTCTGCCTCAGTCTGTTGTCAGCCAATTCTCACCTGCCTGCTCTCTTACTTACAACAGGTTCAGAGGGTGGCCCTGGTCTTGTTTGGTAGTCTCTGTTCTGGCCTTGGATAACTTGTATGGGGACAAAACTAGAGTAAGTTGGCTCCAGCTGTCACTGGTTCTAGCTCCACCTACAATTGGCCTTCTGCCTTGCACCCCATCAGCCAAGGGCACCAATCACCACTGGAGCCAAAGATCTAAGGATGAGTATACCATTAGGGTCCACCTGCAGCTGCTAGGAATCACATTTCTCTGGTTCCAGCCAACACAGTATGAGGAAAAGGTGGAAGTATGGAAGTAAACCTGGTTAGGCCTTTCACAATAAAATCTTATTTCACCTTCTCCTTTTATCATTTGTTGCTTTCCTTTTAGATTTCTTGAGCCTGCATCATTGTTCCAATTGAACAATCATTTTATTTATAAAGAACATTATCATTAGGTCATTCATGGGTTTTTTTAGCAAATGAGTATACAAGGAGAGACATTCAATATCTGTCATTCCAAACATCCAAGTTTTTAGTGTTGCTTCCTTCCTTTGCCTTCCCACCCCTCATATCAGTTTTAACAAAAGTCTGGAAAATCTGGTTTCCCTAATATTATTTTTATTGTCGTTCTGCCCTCTATCTAGCATCTGCCAAAGAGGAAGGGATGCAGCAACAGCTGAAATTATAATCATACTAGCAGCCTAAGAAAGAACAACAAAAATCAGCAGTTTTGAAATTAGTGGTTAAAATCAGTTTAGTTTTAAAAGATTCCATTCACCATCTTGGTTCAATATGTCCAGCTGTATCCAAACATAAATGAAAACCTGCTTCTTGATCTCAGGATCAACCATTCAAAATCTGGCTACATTATATTAAGGGATGTCCAAATGCACAATGCTCTTTTCAAAGTTTCACTCCACCATCTTGATTCAAAATGGCAACCAAGTATAATAACACAAAAGATGAAAATCTGCTTCTTTATCACTGGAACCATCTTGCAAAATTTGGTTATGATACATGTGAGAGAAAAACGAATACATTTCCTTCTTCTCAACTTCTAGTTTATGCGTGCTTTACTTTAAACCACACGAGGGCACTATTTGTCTAGCAATCTAGTCAGCACTTGTGTGTAGTCTTTGCTTTGTCTAAGTTAACTCCGCCCCTAAAAGCTGAGCCATTTTAGTGTTCTCTCCCAACTCTTGAGACAAGATACCTGCTATTCTCTCTTTCATCGGCACATAACCTGTAAATAGTTCCTGCATGAATAAAGCCTTTGAACTCCAGAAACATTAAGTGATTATTCCAAACTAATTCACCCAAGCGGCAAAGTCTGCCAGCAATCTATTCATGCATAGAGAACAGAGAATTTCCCAAAATATGTAGTAGATAATATAATATACTTTAGCAGGTGGCACTTACTCCCAAACTTGTGTTTTACCTACATCTCCTCCTGATCCTATTCTTCCTAGTCCTCTGAAAAACTGAGCATTTTTCAAAAACCTAAGTGGAGGAAGTAATGGTTATGATAAAACATGTGGCCAGCACAATTTATTGTAGTTGCAAAATGCATGCATTTTGTTTTGTGTAGACTTATATGCTTGTCTCTAAAAACAAAAACAAAAAGATAGGAGTGTTGTATAGTGTATGATGAAGCTGTTTTTGTTTTTCACAGAAGGAATCAGGCAGCAACACAAGAGTCCTCCCTCAACTGTTAGTCACTGCAGTGGTATAGTGCCGTTCTGCTACTTTCCCCCAGCAACAGCATTGTTGTCATATGTTCTTACATTCCTGTGTCATCAGTTGGAGTGGTATTTGCCAGTGTTGTAGGTTTTGTGAGACCTGAGAAGAGATCTGGCCTGGCACATGATCCTTTTGCAAGGTAGGGTAAGCTCAGTGAACTTCTTAGCTGATCAGGGATACAAACCCTGGTCTCCCCAACCAAGGTACGACATGATAACCCCTACCCCATCATTTGCCAGTTCATGCATTGGTCAAATCTCATTGGGATATTGTGGTCAAGAAAAAGAAAGTAAAACCACAGATTTGAGTTGGCATAGATGATTAATTATGAACTGTGTTTTAAGTTCCTATACATAGATACCTGAGAGAAAGTAGTGTTGGGTTCAAAAAGTGTTGCTTCTGAGTAGACATGTATAGTATAGGATTGCACAGTCAGGGATGCAACTGGGCTGAGGATTAAATCAGACTTGGATATTCTCAGTGTCTGGAATGAAAAGCATGGCTCAAGAGTGTCCCAAATTCCTGCCCACTGGCTTTGTCCCTTTGAACACAGTGAGATCCACTGGGAATGAAGCCAAAAATAATTTGTATGGTTTTACTGCGAATTCTGTTTCTAGCTCCTAATAAATCTTGAGGGAATATTACAAACTAGCTTAGATAGATGGCATTATCTGCTGAGTCTGTGGATGGGATACAAATATGTTAAAATAAATAAATCTAAATATATACCAAGAGCTCCCTACTTAGTGTTGCTCGCCAACCCTACCATGCTGCCACCACTCTGTACCAACCTCTGCCACCCAAACCTTTCATCTGCTCACAGCTCTTTCAAGCCCCTCATATCATCACAGTTCCTCTGAATCCCTCTATCCCTGGTTTATTCAAACTTCTGCTGTTGTTTAAAACCACAATTTCAAAACATGCCTTCTCTTTTGCTCCCCGAAACGGCTTTGATATTTTACAAATCCAAGACTGTGATGCGGCACTACAAATTCTCCCAAGGGTGCTGCGTGACAACAGCCTTACATTTTTATGTATATAGGAAGATGCATGCACACACATGCACTCTAACAGCATAGAATGTGGGGGCTTTTTTAAAAAAAACAAAAGACTGATGTAACTAAAGAAACTATGGCTTATAGGGAGGGATAGGATGGGAAATTCCATTCAATTTGCATTTAAAGGCAAACCTAGTTAATATATGCTTTCAAAAACATACACAATCTGAAATACAGCCATTTTTTGAAATTTGCACCTCCATATTTTGCAGCACAGTTCTCCAGACAAGTAATGTGTACAAAAATGCACATAATAGGGTAAAGTACGTATTGCAATATGTATAATGTGGCATAATGGTCAGAGCATTGGACTAGGAACTGGGAGACCAGGGTTTGAATCTTTACTCAGCCATGAAGCTCACTGAGTGACCTTGGGCTAGTCACCATCTCTTAGCCTAACCTACCTCACAGGGTTGTTGTGAGGATGAATTGGGGAAGAGAAGAACTGTGTACACCACCCTAAGATATAGGGTGGGATATGAATGTAATAAATAAATAGTGTACAAACAAATGTATATATTAGGGGGAATTGTTTTGCAAAAAATGTGTGCATTGTGGAACATGGCACACAAAAATGTGCATATTACGAGAAAAGCACACTAAAATGCTGATGATTTTTTAGAAGGACTTGAAAAATATATATAAATAAATGTAAAAAATGTGAATTTAAGAATAGAAAAAAATGTGCAACTGAGAGAAACTAAAATTGACAGATTTTCCCCTACCTATATGCCCCCCCCCCTCTCTCTCTCTCTCTCTCTGTGTGTGTGTGTGTGAGAGAGAGAGAGAGAGAGAGAAATGTCAGACTTTAAACATTTATACCCTGTCTTTTGACCTACAAGGCCTTCAAGGCAGTTTATAATCCAAAGCAACAGCAAAATCCATATTAAAACAGTTTGAAGTTAATTAGCCGAAAATACATACAACACAATAAAGAAACTAGCAGCAACATTAACATTGCTTATTTGTAGTGCAGGTATTTTGTTGTATTTTACGTAACCTTGAGTGATGAAGGATGGGACAGAAATAAATAAATAAATCATTGCAACCCTACAAATTCATACTCAGAAGTAAGTCCTATTGAGTTCAATGGGACTTACTCCCAGATAGGTAGGTATATATCCACTGGAAGGAACCAATGGCCCTCTTGTTGTGGTTGAATTCTAAGGCATTCAGCCCCAGCCAGCATGGCCAATGGTCGGGGATTATAGAATTGTAGAATTGTCAGGGACCCCAAGGGTCATCTAGTCCAACCTCCTACAATGGAGGAATCTCAACTAAAGCACCCATGAGAAATGGCCATCTAACCTCTCCACAAAAGCCTCCAAGGAGGGACAGTCCACAGCCTTCTCAGGGAGTCCATTCTACTGTTGAACAACTCTTGCTGTCCGAAACGTCATCCTAATGTTTAGTCAGAATCTCCTTTCTTGTAACTTGAGTCCATTGGTTAGAGTCCTACCTTCTGGAGCAGGAGAAAACAAGTTTGCTCCATCTTCTACGAAGCTGAGCAATGGGAGGTGCAGCCAATCAACACCTGGTGGGCATTCTCTTCCCCCATCCCTGATCTAGAGGATGTCAACTTTCAGGCATATTTTTTTTTAAAAAACTTTCACATTTCACAATTCGTGTTGACAATTATGTGTGACCAGCTGCATTCATGTTGTCTTACTGAACTCAGTAGAGCTTACTTCTAAGTAAGGTAAAGGTAAAGGACCCCTGGATGGTTAAGTCCAGTCAAAGGTGACTATGGGGTTGCGGCGCTCATCTCACTTTCAGGCCAAGGCAGCCGGTGTTTGTCCACAGACAGCTTCTGGGTCATGTGGCCAGCATGACTAAACCACTTCTGGTGCACTGGAACTGAAATGACAGAAACCAGAATGCACAGAAATGCCATTTACCTTCCTGCCACAGCGGTACCTATTTATCTACTTGCCTGGACATGCTTTTGAACTGCTAGGTTGGCAGGAGCTGGGACAGAGCAACAGGAACTCACTCCATCCAACCAACCTTCTGATTGGGAAGCCCAAGAGGCTCCATGGTTTAGACCACAGCGCCACCTGCCTGCCCTCTTATATCCATTCCACTCCTGGTTGACAGCTTCCTCCTCCTCTTTCATTTCAGTATTGCCCCTCAGTCAACAGCAAGAAGAGTGGGAGCAAAACTAGAATTAGTTGGCTCTGCTTGCCATTGGCTTTACTGTTGGCCTCTCTACCTTCCTAATGGGCACCAACCACCACTATGTATGTTGTTGTTTAGTCGTGTCCGACTCTTCGTGACCCCATGGACCAGAGCACGCCAGGCACTCCTGTCTTCCACTGCCTCCCGCAGTTTGGTCAAACTCATGTTGGTAGTTTTGAGAACACTGTCCAACCATCTCGTCCTCTGTCGTCCCCTTCTCCTTGTGCCCTCCATCTTCCCCAACATCAGGGTCTTTTCCAGGGAGTCTTCTCTATGTATAGGATCACACAAACAATAACAGTGGAGTGTATTTCTCTGCTAGGAAGTGAAAAAGCATTTCAAATCTAGAACACTCGATCAGCAAAGAACCTTTTGCTCTCTGCAGTGCTTAAACATTCTCTGTGGTTTTGCTATGTCAAACAATGCCTCTCAGCGGCATTAGCTTCTAGGAAACAGAACATTAAATAGAATCTGTTCTACAGAATAACACAGAGAGAAAACTCTTTCCTTTATAATCAGCTTTTTTGCGCCCTTGGCATCGTTTAGATTTGAGGACTACAGAAAAGTCCTGTTTTCATATTGCCACCCTCCAGACCACACCTGGAGGAGGCACACGAAGAAGGGTCTCAGGTGATGAACGCAATGTCCAGGACAATTTATATGAGGAAAGGCAAGTTATAGCAGGTGGTTAAATACCTGTGCTCTGTCAAGTCTTGGGGCAGTCAAGGCCACAAAATTCCTCATCTGTAGGAAAGCACATCTCCCTATTTCAGTTCATCTGAGGCAATTAGCAGGTCATTAGTGAGAATGCAGAAAATGTCTCCCTTCTGCCTGTCCTGTCTCCCAGCATATTGAATACGACTAAAGATGGACAAGTCTGCCAATTTTGGTTTCCTTCAGTTTCTCATTTTTCCATTTCTAAGTTCAGTTCCCCACATTTCCTCATCAATCATCTTTTTTTAACTCATTGTGAAAATTCACCAGCATTTTAGTATGAACTTCTAATACAACACATTTTTGTGTGCACTTCTCAAAAATATATACATTTTAGGAAAGCAGTTCCCCCTAATATATAATGCTCATGTGTGCTACTTTCACTAATAGATGCATTTTATGCACACTTTACCCTAATATATACATTTTTGTACACATTACTTGACTGGAGAAAGGCATTGCAAAATTCAGAGCTAAACAAATTTTGAAGGATGGCTATGTTTTCGGTTTGCATACTGTTTCAAAAGATATGAATTGGGGAAGTTTGCATTAAAACGCAAATGGAATCAAATCTCTCCTCCATCCTTACTAAGGGTTTGTCTTTTTTGTTGGACCCCCTTTTCTCAAATCAATATGCCTGACCACTGAGGCAGTCATCTGAGGCCTTTCCCTGGGCACCCCTGCTGTCTGAAATGGGATGAGAGATGAATGGGGACAGAGAGAACTTGTTCTGTGGTGACTCTTCACCCTGGGAATGCCCTCCCACAAAGACCTTGCCTAAAGATCACAGACAGGGTCCAAAGGACAGCTTAGTAGCATATCCCACCAGTGTGATGATTTGTGCCACAGGACTTGCCCCACTCTCTCTTCACACATTATCTAATTCTGTTCCAGAGGTTCTTCCAACCTTCCAGCAGGAGATCTGGGGAGGGCACAGGGTGAAGAGAAGGGAAAGTCCCATTGTGCGAAGTGGAAATCCTCATGCCGATGGGATGTGTTAGTTGGATACCAACCTTCATTCCTATAACTTAGGTGTCAGGGAAAAGCATTTCTGATTCTGAGGCCTTTTTTTATTATTAAAAAAGGTCTAATGTAGGTGTTCTTTGTTTAACTTAAAGCACTTTCACCATCTATTTAAATCGGCTGTCCCCGTTTTACATTGTTATTTTCATTTCTTGCATTAGTTTGCATGCTTTATCAATTTTAATAATGGGTGGTATCCAGTGCTAGTCATGCTCATGAGTAGATCCATTTATTTCACTTGGTCTACTTTGCATATGAGTTCAGGCAACTTATTTTTTGAGAATTCTTCCAGATTTCCTTGCACAAAGCTTACATGTTACCAGTTTTAATTGAGCATTCATTCTTTATGGGACGGTTATATGGCAACAAACCTTCATCCTTATTTGGTTGTAGCATGTTTACACACCTTCCCATTAAACATTTGTTTACTCCACACATTTCAATGCATTTCTTCATTTCATTCCTAACTGCAAGAAGTCAGTTTATTTATTTATTTAAAACGGATTTGCTTTGCTAGGGTGACAGGGCACTCAGATCCACTCTAATTGTGCTAACCTTAATTTCCAAGTATGTGTTTGAACCCCTCCCACAAAATACTGACAGTCAGGATGTGCCTTATGAGTAACACTGGATATCAGCCCCTTATTTTAAATTGGACCTTTTGTTTTGTACTGCTGTATTAGCTGTCCTGGGTATATTAATTTGTTGAAGCTGTGGTACATAAATGATGCTTGTCTGCCTGAAAGGAAATAAGTAAAGAACAGCACAGAGATATGTATGAAATTGCTTATACTAAGTTAATCCACTTGGCCAAGTGGATTCCATTCTGAATACCAGCACATCTCTCATCCAAATAATAATAATAAAAAAATCATCCCCAACTCTGGGAATTGTATAGCTGGGTATTGTCAGGGATGGAACCTATGACCCTCTGCATGCAAGGCATGTACTCTCTCGCTGCACTGAGCTATAGCTCCTCTTCTCAAAGCAATAAATAGAAGTAGGCAGAGGAACATATCACATTTGCCCTCAGCCATCAAAGAGGTCACAGCTAAAAAAAAAAAAAAAAAAGGGAAGAGAGCACGCAGTCACTGAATGCTCAAGCCCTGCAAGATGTGATATGGTACTTCAGATCATCTTGTACAGGGAATGTCTCAATAGGAGTTTGCAACTTGTTCAGTTTTAATTCAACACCAAAGCCCTTTTCTGAGCCATTTCAGTCACCACCCTTCAGTTCTAGGGAAGAAGGAATCTTAAAGGTACATCCACTGGAAACAATTTGACAAGGCACTTTTCATTTTCCTGGGGACAGGTTAACTGCAGAGGCAATATTTGGGTAGTGTGACCGGTTTGGAGGCACCAGGCAGCATGCTGCAGGGGGCAGCACAACAATGCTGTAGAACAGAACGTGAGAGGCGGGAGGCACCAAATTTTAGTGTCACACAGGCTCCATATAATTCTGAGGGCCCAAAGTCCGCCACTGATAACTGTCTTGGCACCAGCGTCTCTGGGTCCTGGAACACAAGGAGAAGGAAGACTTGGACTACACAGGATGTCCTTCTCTTGTTTGCCTTCCCTTCTAGTTAGCTGCCATCAGGTGAAAGGTTTTATTTTCTGCCTTTCACCAAACAGCCTTAAACTTCCATTAGGTTCTCTCTAGATGATTAAAGGTGGTGTGGAAATTGGCTCTTAGACATGGTATGGTTTTAATTAATATTGTTTTGTGAATTAAGATTAGAGGTTTACTAAAAGGCTTTAAAAGATTGTTCCTTTAGTTACATGCACAAAAAGCAATTGCTCAAAGAGCGGAAGTATGGAAAAGCAACCTGGTTTAACTGCAGACAGCTTTTCCTAACTAGACAACCCCTAAGATACAGACATATGTTAGATTTGCAACCCTCCTTTCGTCATTCTCCAGATGAGCATATCATACTTTCCTGAGATCCATCCTGATCTGCCTTTCTTTCATCTGGTTCTCTATCTGCACCTTTCTCAATACTTTTTCTTTCTCCCACTTTGACCCACAAAGCAGCAGGGTTTAACAAGTTAACTCCATAATCTCCAACCAAACCACATTCAGAATTCTGATTCTTTAAAAAAAAATAACAGTCCACTTCTTTCATAACAATGCTACATGTTTCTGGTTTGGGAGCTCAGGTTTGGTATTGGGGGCCCTGACCAAGATCCCCTGTAGTCTCCACCCCTGGCCTTCTGGATTTAGCTGGATCCTCCCTGTCCTTTGCTTAGAGATAATGGCACCAAGTTTCACACAGGACAAAAGCTACCTATTGCTTTGAGTCGTGATTGCTCTATGCTGTCTCTGGAATCAAAGGCACCATGGTTCTGCATTACCAGCTGCCATGGAAGAACAGATAGGTTCTGGTAGGACAACAGGTCGTGGTAGAATAATAGATGTATACCATTTTACAGATCTATAGTCCCAGTGGTTTTATGCAACTGCAGACCAGAGCAGGGCAGTTTGGGCAGCAGGAGTTGAACTCTGCTTCCTTTCAGAAGTGGGAAAGCCGCCTGCTGAGAGTTGAGATGTTTCCATGGCCCCAGTAAGGAGGGTGGTGAGTGGCAGCATGGCAAAGGTTGTGGGGGCCCTTTTGATATGATGGGAGTCTCACCCAGTGCTTGACCTGGCCAACCACATGTGTGTCTGAGAGAGGGATGGGGGGTGCTAATCCTCACTTAAATTGATCTCAATTTGCTGCTTTGAAGGAATGGGGGGGGGGATGTAACAGAATCCAGTTATGGATTTTCTGTGTCACACAGTGGAGATTCTTGTCAGTAGAGGGAATGAAGGTACCTAAGATCCAGGTAGCATAACGATTCTATAAAAAAAAATTAAGGAAAATCCTAGAAACAAAGAAGAGAGAACATCTACAAGGCACAGAGTGTAGCTTGAGCATGCAACAGATAGCCCAAACCAAAGCATTTTAGGATGCTGAACACATCTAGGTTATTATGAGGAGCAAGGGTGTTCAAACAGGCTCAAAGACATGAAAGTAGCAGTGGTGTCTTGATCTTACTCGTCCCCAGCTTAGCTTGGGGGCAAGGGGAGGTGGTGGAGGTTAGTTTTTTGTTTTGAATGATTGAATCAAAGGCTTAGAAAGAATATTGAGGTTTTCCAGTGAACATTTCTCTGTAGCCTCCCTGGCTGCCCAGATCTCCTGATCTGAAACAAAGCACAGTGGGAGGAGTTACCTCATGATGTCTTTGTCTACGATTTCATTGAAGCAGGGTCCCTAGGAAGACTGTAAACTAACTGTTAAGCCATTCTGTGAATTGTAGCCCTGTGAGGTGAATCATGGGGTAGGGGAGGTCACCTAACAATTATCAGCATGGTAGTGAATATGACTCTTAGGTCAGAAATGATCCCAGACCCGAACACAAATCTGCTTCTTTTCTACACTGCTTTGAGGTTTTGTTCTTTTACAGTCAAGTGGTGTATACATTTTATTAAATAAGTAAGTAAGTAAATACGCACGTACGAAAGTAAGTAAGTAAATGAATGAATACCAAGTCCCTCCCTTCAAGAACAAATCAAAATAAAATATACCACTTATCCTAAACATAGCTGTCAACTTACAGATTTGAAAATAAGGGACCAGCAGCCTCGAAAATAAGGGATCAGCAGCCAAAATAAGGGATTTTAGTTAACCAGCTGAAATATGAAGAAGAAGAAGAAGAAGAAGACGAAGACGAAGAAGAAGAAGAAGAAGAAGAATAGTAGTAGTAGTAGTAGTAGGAGGAGGAGTAGTTTGGATTTGATATCCCGCTTTATCATTACCTGAAGGAGTCTCAAAGCGGCTCACAATCTCCTTTCCCTTCCTCCCCCACAACAAACACTCTGTGAGGTGAGCGGGGCTGAGAGACTTCAAAGAAGTGTGACTGGCCCAAGGTCACCCAGCAACTGCATGTGGAGGAGTGGAGATGCGAACCCGGTTCCTCAGATTACGAGACTACCGCTCTTAACCACTACACCACACTGGCTCTCAGTGTGGGTCTCAATATGAAGTTAAAAGGGACCAGATAATTTTGGAGAGCAGCGCCGGTTTTTAGCCCTTCGTTTTCAGAGGTGGCTGCTCAAGACACCAGCTGATGAAAACACTTTTCACGCAAAACAAAGTCCAATCTACGAAGATGCTGCTGCAGTTCTGTATCTTTTCTCTCGTGCTCCATCTGCAGCTCTCAGTTCCATCAGGCGGGGCAGGAAGAAGGGGGGGGGATAGCGCCCGAAGTAAACCTGCAGTTCAGACCATCTATGCTAGTCTACCACTACAAATCTATTGGAGAAGCACTTGCGGTCCTTCCTCCGCTTTTCCCCTCTATGGTTAGCCCTTGGAACACCTGCCCGCGCCTCCGCCTCCTCTCTCTGAACTGCTTTCTCTATGGTTGCCCTCACTCTCCTCTCAAGGCTCCTCAGCAATTCATAGGCTGTGCCAGGCTGCCCATCTCATCCGGGTCCTAGTGGGAGCAGCAGCGCCGGGCAGAGGGGAGGCCACAGGCAGAGACGCTCAGTTTGGCGGCTGCGAGGAGGATGGCGGTGGAAGGGCCTGAGGCTCCTGCCAGTCCCAGTGGGGAGGGGCTCCCGGGGGCCGAGGCTGGTGAGAGGAGGCCGGAGGGGGGCGGGCCGGGCAGCCAAGCAACACAGTTGGAGCCTCCCTCCTCCCTGGCCAGCAGGGAGGGAGAGGAGCTGCTTCCTTTGAAACCTGGAAAATTTAAGGGACATCATCAATAAGGGACAGCAGTGGGACATGGCGCTGGGATAAGGGAGTTTCCCGCCAAATAAGGGACGGTTGACAGTTATGATCCTAAATATCCTCATAGTCTTTACAACCCCAAAGTATTTACACTCCCCTTTTCTTATCAATTCAAATATTAGGAGTGGTGACAACAGCAAGTAAGGAGAGAACTGGTGGAAGAGTTTCCCTTTCCCTTCATCCATATATACAGGGCACCTAGTCCAGCATCCTATTAGCACATTGGCCAACCAGGAAACTTGCAAACAGCATTTGAGTACAAGAGCACTTTCTCCTCCTATGCTTTTCAGCAACTGGCACTCAGAGGCATTATTGCCTCTAGCTGTGGAGGCAGAGCATAGCATCATGGCTAGTAGCCATCAACAGCTCTTTCCTCCTCTAATCAATCTTCTTTTAAAGCCATCTAGACTGGTGGACATCATTGCCTCCTTTGGGAGTGAATTCCATAGTTTAACTGTGTGCTGCATTACGATACGATACAATAATCTTTATTGTCATTGTCCCATACAGAACAACAAAATTGAAAAAATCTACATAAGACATTCAAAACCCAACAAGCCTGCTATCCCAGCTATCCCAACCTGGTTAGCCCCCTAAAAACTCTGATACCCCATAATTAAATACAATATACTCCCATAGAGACTACCTTACCCTGTGTTTAAAACCAAAATCACATTTGAATAGAAACCGTTTCTCAGGTGGCTAGTCCTAGTCTTTATAACCCTGTACCTTCTTCCAGAAGGCAGAAGCTGAAAGAGATCATTTCCGGGGTGTGCACTATCCTGCACTATCTCTGTAGCTTTCTTATGGCACCTTGAAGCATTAAGACGAGAACATACTCAATGTGCTGATTAGGCCCAGGAAGTCCTAAATGGCTTGGCTGCCAGAGAGACAACTTTCTTCTTTACTATCTTGCCCACACCCTAAGATCTGGTGGACAAGACTTTTCTATGTCCCAACACAGGCTGATACAAGATTGGTTGCAGTATATGACAGGGCCTTTTCTGTGGCTGCTCTCTAGTTGCAGAAATCTCTTGCATTAGAAAATAAGCTTTGTTTAAGGTCATTTTTTTGGCAGCCAGTATCAGAAGCGGGCACCATATCGGCTACCCTTGTTGTAGAGGATACACGGAAGGTAAAGCATTGGCATTTGAGTATTGCATAAACCCTCCTTGGCAGAGCTGCTAGTGCAAGTTACAAAGCAATTAAACATACTTTTTTGGTGGGGGGGGAGAGCAAGAGAAAGAAACTGTATAAGAAAGTTAATAAATAAATAGGAGCAATACTAATGCCACACTTTCAAGGGCTATTCCTCATTCAATTTTGGAACGCTGTATTCCAAAGATAAATTTTAAAAATTTGACGGTTGGACTAATTGTATACCCAGAAATGTATAATTCAGTCTCCTCAGCATCAAGACGCCCTTGTGGTTCGGGTAAAAACTCATAAGGGAAGTGTTCTTTTGCAATCTATTGCTCTTTTCTGCAATATTTATGAGCACACCAATATTTAATTCATTATTTATAGGTTTCTGACATATATCTAATTTGTTTTTACACACACACAAACACACACACACACACGCACACACACTATATATAGATATATAGATATATATCCACAGCACTTTGTATACAAGCAATTACTGTAGGATGCATAACACCACCTTAAACTGTAAGAGCCTCTGGGGAAATGAATTAAGTGCACCAAACATAGAAGATGAAATCCTGCTGGGGTGCTGCATTTCCTTTATGTGGTTGGGTAGTGAGGACTTAATTAATTTTATAATTGTCTCTGGCAGCCTAATCCTCAATATGCTCACTCAAAAAATAGAAGAGGAAGTGTGTTGCTGTGGACTCTACTCTTGTGTACTTGCTACATTCCCCCAGAGATAGTCGCAGGTTGACATAGTTTCAGCAGGATGGATAAGGGAGAAGACTTATTCATACAGGGCATTACTGATTTATGGAACCTGCTACTACAGGACATTATTAACACATTTCTGTAGAATAGATTTACTAGCTATTGGCCATGACCAGCAGGACTGCAGCGTGCCAGCCAGCCAGCTATGTCCCTTTCCAAGGTGCTCCATTGCATATGCTGTCCCTTGCTTCCACACACTCCAACCTTTAACCAGCATCCTGTGCCCACTGAGAATACCCAGTTCTTACTAGGCTGTTTAAGTGCTTCCCACTCTTAGGGCTTTTCCTCTTAAGTGTGTTCTTCTTGTTGTTGTTGTTGCTGCTGCTGCTGTTGTTGTTACTTCTGCACACTTTGCAGTTCACCCAAGCTAGCCTGGTACCTTCTGCTTGTGCCTGGATGGTGACCCCAATGCAGCACAGCATGCATTTGCTAGATCAAGAATTGTGGGTATTAAGCAGACACAAATCCAATGATAGATTGTAATGTGCATTTGAAAGTATGCTCCATATGTCCACCGCATTGCTTGCCATCAGGCATGCATTTGAAGATCTGCACGAATGCACAGTATACTGCAACTAGTCACACTTAAATAATTTTGTTTTAAAGAAGCAGAGCGAAACATGGATCGGGAATCCAGCGCCCCCCGCCCCACATATATCCTCCTGTCTTTTCCAGGCCTGCCTAGTCATTTTCTGCATTAGCATAATAATGCTATGATATTTCTCTACCTGGGCCTTTAACTGAACCTCTGAAACATCCTTCTTCAACCTGGTGAAGAAGGCTGCTACTATTGCTAGCACAAGATTACTTTATTTCTAAATAAATATTTATTTCATAAGGTTTACACACCTATTTGATAAAACAAAACAAAACAAAACAAAACAAAACAAAACAAAACAACAAACACCTCAAAGCCAGGGTGATCCACACAGAGCCTGCATCAGAAGTGTCCTTAATGAAGACACCAATTAATGCTCACAGAGAAACAGTTCACCACTTGGAAAAAAAATCCCAATCCAAAATGTTACCTTTGACACACACAAAGAGAGTTTAAATGTCCTCTACACAAAATATCCACAGGACAATTCTGATTAAAATAAAATTCTATAATCCGCAATCAGCTGATGTTTTCCAAATTACCGTAGTACTGTATTTAAAATTATTTGCAAAAAAGTCTTGCTTCTGAAAAGGATGCACATTATTCTATTTCTTGTTAGAGGCTAAATGCATGTAATAACTATCCTCTTTCTACTGTTAGAGGATTGAAAAGGATACAGCTAATGAGTTGCTGAACCTTGTTGTTGAAATTAAGCTTTATTACACTGCCATTCTCCAGTGTTTCTGTGTGTTTTTATTTATTTATTTACAGGAAAAGAGCAGGAAAAGAGGATTTTTTCCCCCAATGGGAAAAGCAAGAAATGTATAGTTAACTAAGATTGTCACGCAACACAGAAAAACATTATAGGCTTGTTCACATGTTACAGTAAACACAGGAAAGTTGCCTTCTTCCGAGTTGGACCATTGGTCCAGCTCGCTCAGTACTGTCTGCAATAACTGGCAGTAGGCATCCATGTTTTATATGGAGTCTCTCCTAGCTGAAGATGTAAGAGATTGAACATGTGACCTTCTGCATGCAAAGCAGATGCTATACTACTGAGCTAACCTACAGACCTTTCCTAAAGTGCAAGCCATCTCTTCATGTGTTTATGTGAAAGGGTGTACACTTATTGATTTGTATTGCTCAGCTATCGTGCACATAAATTATGCCTTTGTTGAACACATAATCATAGAGTTGGAAGGGACCCCAAGGATAATCTAGTCAACATGTGAATAACTTTATGACAGTATAGCTCAGTTATTTGTGTACACAGATTGTACACCTATTGAATGTAGTAAGTGAACATCACTTATATTGCACACATTTCACACAAATCTGGGTCTACTAGCAAGGATGCATGCATCTAGTCATAGTTCTCTGGTAAGGGTACCTCAATACCCTTATTAGAGTGCAGTGGTAGCTTGGTTTAAGAACAGCTTAGTTTACAGACAACTTGGATTAAGAACGCTGCAAACCCGGAAGTAGGTGTTTTGGTTTGTGAACTTTGCCTTGGAATAAGAACACGTTTCGCTTCCTGTTGAGTGTGTTCCATTTGTAAATTGAGTCCTCCACTGCTATGGGGAAGCATGCCTTGGTTTAAGAATGCTTTGGTTTAAGAACGGACTTCCGGAACGGATTAAGTTCGTAAGAGTACCACTGTACTCTGATTATTCACATGCAAACAATCATAGAAGAAGAAAAGGTGGATGGTGTTCATTGGGACCGATGGGCTGAAAGGCAAGAGGCCAGCAAGAGGTGGAGTCAGAGGTAAAGACAGGCACAACCACAGACAGTGACAGGCAGAGCTGGTCCTCCTCCTCCTGCTCCTCCTTGCTGAGTTCTACAAAGGCACGATGGAGACTGTGGTGCAGGAAGCTTACAGCCAGCGCGACCCAATTGACTGGATGCAAGTAAGAAGGCAGGCAGATGGGGGCTGGCTGAAAGCAGAGAGAAGCTGATGGGGCAGTTCCCCATTCACCGCAGTGGACCAGCCTCCAGTGCACAGAAGAGAGAGCTGCCAAGCACCACCATCTCTGGTGCTCCACCATTATTCCATTTCCAGGTCTCTGTGAGTTGGATGGTGAAGGTATGAAGTGGGCAACTAAGTGTATTCTTCAGAAAGTTGAGGCAGTGAATGTTCAGTGAGGGTGTTGAGGCAGGGCCAGTGCACATGCCTTCATGTGTTCCTTGAGTGTCCAAGTAAGTCTATGGAAGGGATGGGGGGGGCAAAGATGACCCTCCTTGTCTCTCTATTTCCCAGGGCAGACCACCTCCTGGCTGTACTATGCACATTCCTTGTGTGTTTATGCTTGGCTGAAATGTGTAGTTGATTCTGATGCCTCTTGCTCCCCTGGATGGAGGATAGAGAGGGTGTGAAGAATCTAGTCTACAGTACAAAGGTAATTTTTTCTTGTTTCTTCCACCCAGTTTTGTCTCTGGCACTGCCCAACACTGGCATGGGCCCCCCTCCCCCTTGTTGTCAATACAGGAATGTGGCCTTCAGGCTGAAAATGTTTTCTCACAGTTGTAATTAAAAAATAAAGTTTGGAAAAAATCACTTTGAAAACAGGAAGCAAAGGTGGCTTTGCAGTGCTTTAGTAAACTAAAGAACTGGCAAATCTTCCAGTTTATCCTGCCTCCCACCTCCACCATGAACAATATCTAATGCTCATTTTACATTTCTGTAAACATCTCAGCATCAGAGGTTATAAGCAGAGTGTCCTAAAATGTTTGACTATAGTTTTGTTGTGTTGACTCATAGCACATTGTAGATGAAATAAAATGTGTGCACATTTTAAAATACTATCTGTTTCTGTTTATACTGACTCTGCATGATTTAGATTAGAGACATTAAAAACAAATAAATGTTCCATTATTGGGGGGGGGTTGAGTTATTTTATACTTCCCCCTCTTTCAACGTATTTCAAAATCTTTCCCTCTGTACATCATCAATTGTTTTTCCTTTTGCCACTAAGTCTTTCATCTTCTGAGAAAAGTGGCAGCCACAATTTTTAATGAGACTCAAAGATCTGGCATTGAATCACTCAAAAGATTTTTAAAAATTAACTAGATTGAAGTCAGTGGCAAAATTTCCTTTGGAGTTACTAGGCAATTGTTTAAAAGGGGTATTGGCGACTGACATTCTGGAGATATTTTAAAAATCATTAGCAGGAAATGGTGTTGATAAGGGTCATTTGTTTGCTTCTTAATAATTAACATAAGCATCCAAATCCCCTTTGTGCTCAGTGGCGAATTAAGCAGAGGCATCCCTGCCTCCAACTCCATTGGTCTCCAACCCTGTGGCATGGAGCTTGGCCATCCAAATGTAGGGAAGGAGGAATTATCACTGATGGGTAGTAGCCAGTGAAAAACCCTAAAAAGAGGCATTCCAGGGAAAGAGAGTGAGCTGACCTGACCTGTGATCTGTTGTCATGTGGGAGCATTGGACCTCATTCGGGTCGAATCGCCATGCAGGTTCCAGGCTGGTGCAGCAACCTCCCAGTCCTCTTTGTGGATATGACATTGGTCTCATCACTCTGTTAAGCCCCACCAAACAGTGGCTTGTTTTAGGATTTTAATCTGAGTGAATTTGTAGCTTGTTTTGACATCTTTTCTACGAAGCAGAGCCTTGTTCATAGATTGTCCTCCACATTTTGGTCTAAACACATGGATGGAGTGGGATCCGTACTATCTGGCCTCTGCCGCAATGTCACATGAACCACCAGTCCTGCCTGCCCAGATTCAACCCTTGAATTTGCCAGCAACCCAGACACGGAGTCGGAGGCTGCAGAAGCACCAGTTAAGAAGACAGATCAAATGGAGCCAAATGCTGGAGAATAGGATACTACATGAGGCTGGAACCTCCTGGACCACAATGGCCTGTAAGTAAGGCCAAAGCTCAGACCCTTAATGGGACCTTCCCTTGAACCGGGAAACCAGATGCCTCCAACCACATGCCACTGGTACAATCGCACAAGCAGTAGCACCCAGCAGGATGGCAGAGGCAGGGTGCTGCTGCTCTTCCAGCTTCCAAATACAGTCTGTTGTTGGTGCTTACCAGACACCAGAGGTACAGGGCCCAGTGTGAGGTGGAGAGAGCTCAGCATTATACAGTATGGCATGGTGGAGCTAATCTGCTGCTCTTGCCATTGTGTGCCTACACAGCACTGAGCTCCCCATGCCTTGCCCTTCCCTGATCTTTCCAGAAAGCACCAAGGACACGCTGTGTTTGGAAGGTGAGAGAGCTGTGGTGCCCTGCCTCCGCCACTCCACGGACCGCTACTGGGCACAGGGAATGCACCAGAAGAGATGTTATGGAATGGATGAGTGCTTGATTCATAGGTTGGCCCTTTATGGCTTTGAATATCTCTGCAGTGGGTGGAGCCTAGACAAGTAGTGTGGAGTCAGAAGCTTAAGAGGCATCACTTTTCTACCATCTTTTGCTGGAGCAAGTTGCTCACTCAGAGCTGTCTTTACCACAACCCCTGATCAGCTTCTTGCCATGCTGCTTTCTTTAGGGGATCTAGTATCAGAGCAGCCTGCAACACTGCCCCAGATATCTGCCACGCTCAGCAAATATGTCTGAAAAGGAGAGACTTTGTGTACAGGCCCCTATGAGCTGGGAGTCATGTTATGTTCCTGATTGCATGGAAGCCTAGAAACATACAGTTGTGAGTAGAAGGCCTCTCTGTGTCAGACATCCATGCTGAATGTGCAGGTATTGGCTGGGACAGGAGGCACAGTCCACCACTTGTGGGTGGTGCTCATTGGGACTGGTTAGGTGGAAGGCAGGTAGGCAAACAGTAGGTGGAGCCAGAGTTAATGACAGGCATTGTCAGCTAATTTTATTTTCCTACTGCTGAGTCCTACAAAAGCAACACTCAGACTTAGGGGGAGGAAGTTGAAAGCCTGTGCACCCGCTCCCCTGGACTGGTTGAGTGTAAGAAAGCAGGCAGATGGGGGCTGGTTGAGGAGGGCAGACTTAAGGTTGGTGGTGCAGTGTCCCATTCATCCTAATGGACCAACCTCTACTGCAGTCCACCATGCATTTAGCCAGCCTATGTGTGAAAGGGATTCTGGGAACCTGACTCCAATTTGCTTGGTACATAGGCAGGAAGGAGACTGAGGGTGGGGTGGGGAGTGTAAAATTACGTGTCTTGCAACTTAAAAAAACAACAAAAAACCCTACAAACTCTGTTGCCTTCAGGGAAAATACAAGGACATATTGGCAAGCAATTGGCATATGAATTACCACTCTGCAGTGTGCCTTTGTCAGTGAAGTGCAAATGCATGCAATGGGGAAATGGGCAAAGCACTTTGATAAGTGACAAGCACACTTAGTTTGTGAATTAGGGCCTTTGTTCAGTTACTTGATTCTTGTTTGTTCCTTTATTGTGATTCTTGATTTTTGGAGAGTTTTCTTCTTTGAGGAGCATGTGCTTTCCAGTGGACAACTTCATTGTTCTGCCTGGGGTATTGTGTTTCTTCTTATTCAAGACCTTCATCAGTGGTGGGGGAGAGGGAGAAGTAATCAGGGATGTAATGGTGTTTCATCAAGATACTTGGTTTGCAAGAGAGAGGTTTTCCTTTCCCTCTCAATCGCTTGTCTCTTTCTTTCTTTGTTCTTTCCTCTTATTCCTTTCTTTGGTTATGAGACAGTGCAGAAAACTGTTATTGGATGCAACCCTACTTCCTGCTTGTAGCCTATAAAATTTTAGTAGACTAGTAACGTTGTAGAAATTTTTTTATATGTAATGAAACAGAATGTATATTTTTATTATGCTTATCTTAACATTCACACAAAAATTCTTAAACAACTCAAATGTGAAACTGTTGCTCTTTCAAATAAAAATGCATAGGCTTCTAACACCTGCGCCCGTCTTCTAATCAGAGAACAGGAAGGAAGTCAATGTAAAAATAAGTTTTTTTAAAAGGGACCCAGAGGGGGAAATTCAGGAAATTTCAGATCTGCCAGCCTAACTGCCACCTCAGGTATATTGGAAAGCTTTATTGAGATCAGAATAATTAAATATAAAGACTGCCTGTGGGGGACTCCTCCACCATCACCATACCTTCTGCAATGCAGAGGCAACTCTTGCTTCATTAACCTTTGAAAATTCTTTGGAAGTGCCAACCAACATTTAGATAAGGGCAATCCAATACATATAATAGGCTTCAAAAATTCAAAAAAAGTTTTTTGGTTTTTTTTTACAAAAAGGATGAACAGGGAACTAGTGAAGGTAACAAAAAAGAAAAAGAAAACAAAAAACTAAATTATCCAGGACAATGACATCTCGGAGTATGAAATGTGCCAAAACTCTGAAAATATCATTAAGATTTTGCAAGGAAGATGGTTTCAGGTTTCTCTCCCCCCACCCATGGGCAGGGGGCTTTTTAAAGCTTCTTTAGCAATGGATCACATGAGTTTCAGTAACAGTAAGTATAAAGCTCATCCCAGCTTATATAGGGAAGTTGCCTTATGCTGAGTTGGACCGTTCTTTCATCTTGCTCAGTTTTGTCCCTGCTGACTGACTGCAGATCTCCAGGATTTCAGATAGGAGTAAGAATTCCGGGAGATGACAGGGATTGAACCTGAGATTTTCTGCTGGTAAAGTAGATGCTCTGCTACTGAGCAACAGTCCCTCCTTTTCTTTTATTATTAGGAAGCTGCCTCATACTGTGTCAAACCATTGGTCCATCAAGCTTAGCTTTGCCTACACTGATTCACTGTGCTCTCCCAGGTGTCAGATGGGATATTCCCAGCCCTACCAGTAGATACCAGGGATTGAATTGAGAACTTTCCGCCTGCAAGACATATGTTCTACCATTGAGCTACAGCTCTTCCCTGAAGGTATGTAAGTTGGCTGTGAAAGAGATCTCAGGTTTGTGGTGATCAGCCAGAGCTTGCCCAAGACATTTTGCTGTCTGAGTAAGATGATGCCAGCCCATCTCAATTCCACATACAGAAGCCGACCAGAGTGGAGGCATATAGCTCAAAAACCTTGTTACAGTTCCCTGCTCCTTTGCCCGTAGGAAGTTGCTTCACTGTGCCTAATATTTTTATTTTGTTATTTATTATTTAAGTTTCTATGCCTCCCTTCATCGGAGGATCACAGGGTGGTTTACAATATAAAAACACAAACATGCACGATGTAGTAACAAACAAAGGCCTGGGAAAGGAAACATGTTTTTTGTTGGGCGTCAAAATATATGTAATGAGGGTACCAGGTGAGCCTCTCTGGGGAAAGCATTCAACAAATGGGGAAGTACCGCAGAAAATGCTTTCTGCCCCCCCCCCGACCTCTCATAGAGAAGGCATGCAAAGAAGGGCCTCAAATAATGATAGCAGGGTCTGGGTTGGTTCATATATGGAGAGGCAGCTATTGAGGTATTGAAATCCTGAGACATTTAAGGCTTTATAGGTAAAAACCAGCACTTTGATTTGGGTATGGGAACTACTGTAATTGGCAGCCAGTGCTGTCAGACAAGGATTGGTGTCCTATGTTCAATCAATCTTGCCCCGATGAGTAACCTGGCTGCTGAATTTGGCATGAGCTGAAGTATCTGAATACTTCAGAGGCAATACTACTTATAATACATTGCAGTGACCTAACCTAGAGGTTACCAGAGCATAGACAACAGAGACTAGGCTATCCCTGTCCAGATAGGGACACAGCTGGGCCACCAGCCAAAGCAGATGGAAGGCACTCTGTGTCACCAAGGCCACCTGAGCCTCAAGCAACAGCAAAGGACCCCCATGCTGCATACCCACTCCTTCAGAGAGAGTGTAGTCTCATCAAGAGCAGGCAACCTCCCATCCATCTAGTCTACGGAAACACTCACTAACAAAATAATGGCCTATAACATCCATTGCAACACACAGAGATGTAAAGGAGAAGTTGAGCCGTGTGTCATCACCATATTGCTGACAATGTACTCCAAACCTCTAGATAGCCCCACTCAGCGGTTTCATAGTTGGGCTGGCCCTGTGGACAGCTCAGTGAAAACTGAAAACATCAACTCATGAGAATAAACAGTAAACAGTAAATTCAGTGTTAGATTCTATTAGGGATGAGATATCAATAACTCTGTGAGTTATCATAATGACTTTGTAATGACCTATGGTTAAATTCAATAAAAGTGAGTTATTGCAATGCCATTTTATAAATCTAATGTAGTTACATTGTGAATACTATGCACAGTTCAAGTTAGTTCCAATTCTATGATCATCATTTTTTAAATGGATGGGCTAACAGGTAAGATAGATAGGGGTGCAAACCCAGTATTCCATGGACAGAGTAAGATGTTGTTCTCAAATATGTTTGGCATTTGCAAGTTTCAGCATGACTGGAACTGGACTCAACTTTCTGTAAATGTTTCAGTAAATGTTGTGAGACCTCTGCTAGGCATTTTGAGGATAAATGGTTTACTTCCACTACAACTTGGATTCTGTCATTGAACCAGATGATTTAAATAAGGTGTCTGGAGTGCAGTCTTGCCTGGCTTTATTGGATAGGTATCAGTTGATGCAACTCAAAGGTGTTTGGCCAGGTTTGTAAACCACCTATGCATGGTAGCTGTGCCCCTGTTGGCTCATAAAGGCTGGTAGGGAGGAGATAGCTGGTTGGGCCAGGGAAGTGATTAATGCTACTTTGTAAGAGGTTGAGACAGTATTAAGACTACTGAAAGAACTTACCCTGAACTCAGAATATCTTGACAAGCCTAGATGAATAGCAAATATCCCTTTTCTAGGTAAGGTCTTCAGGCAGGTGGTGGCTGAAAAGATCCAAACACTCTTGAATAAAACTGATTTTCTTGATCTGTTTCAGTCAGGAGTCAGGTGTGGATTTGCCACAGAAACCACCTTGGTCACCCTGAATGACATCTAGTGCTGGGAGAGGCAGGGAGAATGTGATGATATCCTCTTTGATTGCTTGGTGTCATTGTATCATTGGCCATGGTATGGTATCCTTCTAGTATAACTGTTGGAGTTGGGGATTGGAAGCATTGCATTCAACTCAGCATTTCTGAAGAAGTTTTGATTTTAAGTCATGCTCTTCCTGTCTTTTAGCTCCAGCTCATGAACTAGCTGGATTTTTTTAACAACATGTTTTAACTAAGCCAATTAACTACGGAGAGGGGGCACAATGCTAATGGATAAAGGAGTTTCACTTGGGCATATCTTTTAGAGATTCAGTTCCTGGGATTTCTTTAGTTTGTTATTCAGATATAATGCTCATGTTATTTACCAGAGAGATTGGAAGTTCAAGTTATATAATCCAATTTCTTTCACAAGAAATAAACACAACTATCAATCTTGCTGAAATTAAACTGGAGAACTGTTCAAGCAACTGTTGAGCAAACACATTACCTGAATGTCTCCCGATATGTTTCTTAATGAGATCCCTAATTAGGCAAGGTTTTTAATTTAAAGTATAAAAAGTCATGCAGCTTAGTCTTTGAATTAGCGTAGAGTCTACAGCTAGTCACAGTAATTACCAACCAAGCGTAATCCAAAGGAAACTGTTCTACAATCTTCCCATCATGGAAAACATTGTGTGTGTGTGAGGGTGGGGGAGGGAGGGGGGGAGATATGGAGAAATGAAGTTAAACCAACTTTGAGAGTGTTTAGCAAAATATAACTGAAACAGGATATGCTGCAATGATTTACTGGTTGGAATGGAAGTCAGGAAGGAATCTCTTGCCTTAATACTTGCCTCTGACTGGGTTATTTCTCCAAGATATTTGGTGGTCAGTCTGGGCAATTACACATACAAGCAGTGTGTAAGGATTTTTCAAAGCTAGCTGGATAGCAGTCAGTGTCCAATAATGAGATAAAGGCCCTTATTTCCAGGTTGAAATCAAATAAAGATCCTTGAGAATATATACTTCCATCTGAGCTCTGTAAGGAATACATAGAATGGGGGCTGCCTATCCTGGATGGCTTATTAACCACCATAAACAACACAGGCAAAATGCTCTCCTAATGGAAAATGAGTATCATTTTCCGGATTTATAAGAAAGGGAATAGGAATGATCCACAAAACTATCGGTCAATTAGCTTGTTCAACATCTCCTCAAATGGTATCTCCTTAAAAAAATATTAAACAGGTTGCAAAGTTAACAATAAGTGGAATTCAGAGGAGGATACAGTATCATTGATCAATGCTTTACTTTGAACCAAAATTTGAAGAAATATACTAAGAACATTAAGAATAATCTTTATGTAGCCTTTATTGATCTTCCTGCTGCATTCGGCTCTATTAATTGAAACAGGCTGTGGGAGAAATTTCACATTGGCAACATTGACTGCAGATTTCTGCTATCGATTTAAGAACTATACAGCTATACAGAAATGAGGATCAGAGTAGGTTTAAATGGTGGTAATGACTGATGCTTTTAAAATGTCGTGAGGAGTGAAGCAAGGTTGCATTCTGTCTCCCACACTTTTTAACTTTTATATCAATAATTTGGTGCCATATTTAGCCAATGCAAACTCCCCCTCTCTAGTAATTTGGAACAGAAAGATCTGAAATTTGATATATACAGGTGCTCCACTCTCTTTTCTGATTGGGCCTCAAAAATCTCTTGGAGATGTTTAGCGCATATGGAAACAGGAAATCCTAACTGTAATTTACTCTAAAACCAAGATTATGATTTTTGGAAAACACAGTCCTAGAGGCACTGATAAAGTTCTGTTACAATAAGGCAGGTCAGCTGATTGAACCTGCCCTAAATATATTTGATAGCAAAATGCTTACTCAAATGCTCTAGTGCATTGAAATCTGGAGCTCTGAACTCCTTTAAAGTTTTGGAAACTGCAGAATATTTTCTTCGGAAGCTATTCTCTCTGCCACCAGGAATTTCAGCAATGCTTCTTTGTACAGAATCCAGGTGGCCAACAATTAAGGCAAGAACAAACTGTGCTCCGTTTAAGTGTGTTTTAAAAATTACTACTATGCCTATTAAGTGCTTTCCTGAGCTGTGCTATATGGAATTGGGTGATAACCAACTCTGGAAAGCAGCTTGTCAAGATGTTTTTGACTATTATTGTTTTCCAAAACTGAGCTCTGCTTTGGCCTTGAATATGTGTCAACTCAGGCTCTTCTAGATAGAATCCAGAAGGGACCTGCAAATAATTAGAAACACTATATTTCCCCCTTGGTATCCACTCTTGAGAACAGATCATTTTAGAGCTAGTTATCTGACCAAACTTTCAGAGGGCCTTCTCGGTAGTGGCGGCCGCCCTGTGGAACACCCTCCCATCAGATGTCAAAGAGATAAACAACTATCTGACATTTAGAAGACATCTGAAGGCAGCCCTATTCAGGGAAGTTTTTAATGTGTGACATTTTAATGTATTTTTAAACTTTGTTGGAAGCCGCCCAGAGTGGCTGGGGAAGCCCAGCCAGATGGGTGGGGTCCAAATAATAAATTATTATTATTTATTGAGCTGCATTTCTAAGTGATGACCACTGCACTCTTCAATGGCTGCTACAAAAAACCCTGTACGGTGGATGCTCGGGTTGCGAACGTGATCCGTGTGGGATGCAAGTTCGCAACCCACAGCATTTGCAACCCACAGCGGCACGTCTGTGCATGTGCAGGTTGCGATTTGGCACTTCTGCACATGCGCAAAGCGCGCTTTAGCGCTTCTGCACATGTGCGACCGCTGAAACCTGGATGTAACCCGTTCCGGTACTTACGGGTTTCGGTGGTCCGTAGCCCAAAAAAACCACAACCTGAAGCATCTGTAACCCAAGGTATGACTGTACCTGTCTTTGTATTTGTGGTCAACCTCAGGTGGAAGACCCATTATCTGTCAGCCTGCCCCTTATATAGGGACCCAAGATATCACTTTTTGAAACCTTTGTTCACACATGCAAGCAGCCACACCTTGGCAGAAATGACTTCGTTTCTTTTTAGTGACAATAACAGCTTCTTAACACACAGAGTGACCTATGCACTGCCCCCTCCTCCCTCCCCCCAAAATCAGGAAAAGGTAGTTAGATAAAATGAATATAAATTATTATGGTGATTTGGAGTTTTAACCAGAAATCAAGCTGGATTGGAGTTTGTTGTATTTTATTAATACTATTGCTTAATATAAGTTTGTCATGGCCTTTGGCTAGAACAAGAATCTTATGAGCTAAACTATACTTGGAAATCTCAACTGTGCTCAATGCAGCTTTTTCATGGTATGCATACAAATGTATTAAGTTGCACTGATTTCAGTGGACTTTCTCTCAGAGAAGGGTGGACAGGGTTGCAGTCTTAATAGCCTACGGTGTTCAATAAAGAATTAAAGCTGAAATCCTATGCATATTTAGCTTGGAGTAAGGACATTGAACTTAATAGGACTTGCTTCTAATATGCACTATTGACCTCTTACCTCTGCTAAAGGTGGGACTTAGGGCAAAATACTACAGGTTTACACAGCAGACATGAATTTTAAAAAGCCCTAACAGCCCCTTCTCTGGAAAGTATACTAACTTATGTCTGTGCTTGTTTTCCAATGCAGAATGGAAAAGCTGGATAGCTCTGTTGGTTAGAACATGGTGCTAATAACACCAAGGTTGCAGATTCAATCTCTGTATGGGACAGCTGCATATTCCTGCATTGCAATTTTATGAATGAGTAAGTAGAAATTAGATGAACTGTCACCCCTTCCACTTTCATGTTGCTGAGCTTCTTTGCCACCATACTAGGAATGTTGGAGAAGTCCAATAAAAACAGAAACAGGAGTGGTAATCTCTCATGTTCACTTATTAATCCCAGGTCTAGATCAGAAACCGTTCCAGCAAATACAATTGGTATTCAGTGTTGCTGCTGCGAATTATATGTAATTGATCACATTCTCCCCTCCACTTGCCTAATTTTCACTGAGTTTCCTTTGCACTGAAATGAACAGGATGACATAACATAATGACTGTTGTTTATGCAATGAATTAAGTTGCATCAGTTACATAATTTTGTCACAAGGGGCAATGAGACGAATAACATAGCTTTTAGTGGAAGATGAACTGCTGCAGAATGGAAACACAGGGCTAGAATGGAAAACAATGCCTTCTTACATTCTTACACCACATACACTCTTCCTGCCAACAACCAAAGAAGGAGCAGGTATAGGGAGCTGAAGAACAGAAAAGATGCCCTGCTGGATCAGGCCAATGGCCGATCTAGTCCAGCAACCTCCCCATGGGAAGCCTGCAAGCACAAACTGAGTACAACAGATTCTCCCCTCTCTGTCAGAAATAAACACTTATAAGAATGGTGTAGCTATGAACCAGGGATCATAGCTCCCCCCCCCTTCTTCTTCCTTTTCCCTTTGTGTCATGTCGTTTAGGTTGTAAACCTAATGGCAGAGACATGCTCAACTTGCAGCATTCCTAGAGACTGCTAATAAAACTGTATCCTTTATCCAGACACTATTGTCCCGTGTTGTTTGAGTGATTGCCACAGTCAACCTGACTGGATAGCAATCTGTGACAAGATAGAATTGCATGTGCAGACACCATGAGGCATTTGAGCTTTGCTTACAGGGTGTGTGCGCGCGTGCATTTTAACAGGAGGCTTAGAGGGGGGAGTGTGCATACAGGATATGCACAGAAAAGATGTGTGGCAAAGGCTCCTGAAAAAGGCAGAACCATAAACTCTTTCCCTCTCAGTGGTGGCTGGTGCCACAGCCAATAGCAGGAAGAGCCACCTCCTGATTGGTTGTAAACAGAGAAGGAGGGAGACAGGAATTGGTTGATGGCAGAAACAGATTGGTGGGGCAGAGCATCATTTGCACCAGTGGAACAACCACAACTGCCATCTCCCCACCCCTTGCTCACCCAACAAATACTGTTGAGCCAAAGTTTCTCAGAAGAAATTTCTTTGCTCTTTGCTCTCGCCAAGAGAAAGAAAATGTTGCTAAATGTTCTCAGGATATTCTCTGCCATTGGGTTCTCTCCCCGTACTTCACAATGCACCCAAAGGCTAGGGTATAGTTAGGGGGTGGCTAGATGCAAAATGGCAGGCAGGTTGCCATCACAGGTGTTCCTAATTTTTTGCAGCAGCAGTAGTAAAATGATAAATGAAAAACTTTTAGGTTGGTTGGTGGGGGGGGGTAGAAAATGTATCACTGCTTAACAGCATTCCTGGCCCCAAATCAAATGTTGGAATATTTCTCTTTTCATTCAAGAATATTCAACAAAATGGTACCCCAAATATTGCTGACTGCGAATAAGGTAGAAAATTTCAGGTCACTGCTCTCTCTCTTCCTCTCTCCCCCTTGCATATGAAATAATAAACTCACCCTATTTGATGATACTTGGATGCAGAATTGCAGAACTTCAGTTATACCCTACCCCTTTATGTTCATTTATTAAAATTGGCCAGAGACTTGCTCTATAAATGCCTTTTCTTTTTGTGGTGGTTATAGTAGTAGTAGTAGTAGTAGTAGTAGTAGTAGTAGTAATAATAAATTATTTATACCCCACCCATCTGGCTGGGTTTCCCCAGCCACTCTGGGTGGCTTGCAACTGAATATTAAAAACAATACAATATTTCCTTTATCCCAGAAGGACTGTGATGGGAATACGTAATCCAGTGACCATTTAAATACATGTCCTGTCTGGCATTTTTGTTCATGGCAACTTAACCTTATGGGAGTTTGAACACATACCTTATAATGCTGCTAGGGGAAAACACGAATGCTGTTTTTTATTTTTATTTTAAATCATGCATTTAAGGAGATCCAGAAGTATTCTGTTTATCTGTCTAAGTATTTATCTGCACAATATCTGAATCCCAACAGACTTGCATAATCTCTGCCTCTCTCATTATTGGTCACAACTCCTTGACTCCTGAGGCAGTTATTACTGATGCCCTCACTATTCATTATTCCATAAAGCCTTAGTCCCATGCTGCATTTTAGAATGTTCTGGGGCTCTTGGGAATTTTGACTGACAGGCTGGCTACTTCACTTTAAAGTGTGATGTACTCTTATCATTTCCATGGTTGGGATTAGATCTGCCTCTCCCCCCCCCCCCCATGCCAGTAATCAAATCATTAGAAACACTGTCCTTTAAAAATAAAAGAAGAAGGAAAAGAAGGGGAGGCTTTGACTCACTATAACAGGGGTGGGGAATTCTCAGAATGAAATGAAGCAAATGAATACTTCTCTAAAACCACTGAAATCAGAAACAATATTTTAACTATATAGAGTCAGATTTTTCACACTTGGATAAAGTACATCAACTCACCAAGAATGGATTGTATTTACACTTTCTTGTGTGGCATATTTTGCATCTGCACAGGTTATGCAAGTGTGAAAAGTGTCATAATTCTTAGAAAAGGATAAGGCAATTAAATGGTAGCAAAGTACCCTTCCAGCTGCAGTCTAGCAGGTTGAAAATTGTGCAGTCATAATCCAAGAATATGAGTAAATATCTTATAGCAAGACATGCTTTTTGGATGTGTCCTATCACTGTGATGGAGCTGGAGGTTGGTGACAGATCAGCAAGTGACATGTTCACCTTTCTAAAAAAAAGTTCACTGCTGTGCATTGTGCATATTCCTACTAAATCCCTTTCAGTGCAGTCAATGTCTTTTTCTGATAGGGCATTGGTCTCTTCAAATAGTGCCAGGCAGCTTTCAAACTGTGTATTTACTGCTACACGCTTGATTCCAATCTTGCTCAAAGTATCATTTCCAGTTGTGAGTTTTCACCAAAATTCTACACTTTTCAGCTTGATCAAGAGATGATGAAAAGGAATAAAGCATCTTTTTATCCCTGTTCTAAGCTAAGCCCATTGGTCTGTTAGGAATTTGATGTTAAACACCACCATGCACCTTAGCTGCAGCGTTGCTATATCTGTATTACAACATGTTGGGCCCTGTCATGATAAGCCATCTTCATCAGATGTGGAAAAACGTGTTGTTCAGCCTCCTCAATTTTGCTACTGTGTTCTTGCTTATCACCATTTTTCTACATTTCTGCAGCTACAACCTTCTTATTAATGACCCTATTGGTTGCAATGATTTGGAAATCAAACAAAACTGTATCAGTACATAGTGGCACTTAAAAGCTAGTTGTTGCAAAATGACAATGTCCAGGACTTGTTTACTTGTGGAAGTTGCAATAGTGTTAACCAACATGCACCCACAGGTGCAAATGTCCCTGCCAGTATCTCCTATTGTGCTCGTGAAAGGTCTTAGGAAATATCCCCTCAGAAAACCCCATACACAATCTTCCAGCTCTGTTCTTGTTTGCACTGGCTCAGCCTCTCCTACTTAGAAGCCATTATGTCATGCCCCATGTCAGCCACTTTGTGTCTGGCACCTACAGCACTTCCTTAAAATCTCAAATGTGCCCACCGGCCCAAAAAGGTTGGTGATCTCTGTTATAGTAGACCACAATCAAAAGTAGAGGTTCCTGCTTCTAGCCCTTGCAGCTCCTGGTCTCTCTATAAGAATATAGGTTTGTGCTGAGGAAGAAAGTAGGACAGCTCCTCCCTCCCCAACTTCAGACCCTTCTAATGTTGCTGGGCTCCATCAGCTCCAGCATCCCTGATGGTGAGAAGTGTAGTCCAACAATATCCATAGGGCACAAGGTTGTGGAAGGTTCAAGTAGGGCAAGGGTAGAATTTTCTTATTTGAGCACAGATGTGCATAATTCTCAGCAAAATTGTGTTTATACTTCTCATTGCATTAGCTTCTATAATATGCTGAAGATGCACTTCTTTATTCTGGCCTTTGACACGTGTGATATATATTTTCCGGGGCCACCCTATTATTTTGGTTTTAGTATTGTATTTTAAAATTGCTGTACCATGCAAGAAATCAAATTTAGCATCACCACCTTGCACCAACAACTCAGCTGTGAATTCAAAGAATTCTTAGGTAGCAAGTAACCAATCAAGCTAGACAAGTTTACTGGGTTTGGAAGAAGGCTATCAGCTCTTAAATGCCAAAATACTGGTACCTTGGCAAGGCCTAGGATAGAGTTGGTGTCAACATGTGACTGTACTTACTAGAATGTAATGTGCACTTTTTTGGTTTTTTTAAATTTCATTTTTGTATTTTTTAGTTACACACATTCATTTCTTTCTGTGTGTTTTTCCAATTTATCTTATCATCTCTTCTAAACATCTAATACAACATCTAATACAAGAGTAAGCATCTAATACAACAATAAAACATCTCTAGTCACATCCTGTCAGTGATTCACATACTGTCAGAGAGCCAGTGTAGTGTAGTGGTTAAGAGCGATTGCAACCCTTATAAAATTGCAAAGCATTTCATTTTCACTGCATATTTTATATAAGTCAAGGTGCTTGATCCTCCATGGTCTGTTGTGGTCCTTGGTCCTCCATGGCCAGTGTGGTGTAGTTGTTAAGAGCGCTAGTCTCATAATCTGGGGAACCGGGTTCGCATCCCCGCTCCTCCACATGCAGCTGCTGGGTGACCTTGGGCTAGTCACACTGCTTTGAAGTCTCTCAGCCCCCCTCACTTCACAGAGTGTTTGTTGTGGGGGAGGGTGGGAAAGGAGAATGTTAGCCACTTTGAGACTCCTTAGCGTAGTGATAATCATCCACAAGGATTTTATATTTGATCCTGGGCTTTCCCCCCTGCCATATGAAGTTAGTCAAGTCCTTCTTCCATTGTTTGAAGTGATTCATGTTTCCTAATACAGGTAGGTAATGCACACCTTTTTTTGGCTAGATTACGTCACGAAAATTAGGGTGTGCATTAGATTTGATGGTGCCAGCAAATACTTTTTTTGGTTTCAAGGTTCTGAAAATTGAGGTGCACATTAGATTTGATGGCACATTAGATTCACGTAAATATGGTACATCATTAGGCAGCTTCATCCTAACAGGGTCTAGAGGAGATTCTGTCTCTCCTTCTGCAATGGATCACTAGACCTGTAATTCCCCTGCCACTAATGCCCCCAACTTAACATGGGTGTAATAGGGGCACTGTCTTAATTTCCCACAATGCTCCAGACAGCAAGGGAATTGTAATTAAAATGATGGCTGGGATGCTGCTGCTCAACATCTCCAGCAGGAAAGACTCCTTGATATGGGAAGGAGCCCGACAGAGGATACTTTGCCAAGAGCCATTAAAACTGGCAGAGACCTTGAATCATGAGATTTTTTGGGGGGGAGGGGGAGTCCAAGGGTGGCACCCATAGGCGCCGACTCCATGGGGCCTGAGGGGGCCCGAGCCCCCTCAAAAATTTGTTTTGGGGGGGCTCCACCCCCCCAATAATTTAAGAAAATTATTAGTTATATTATGCTTTGTAAAATCACAAAATTATGTTGGTATTTTTTATTTTCCTTGTTTGACGATAGTTACCTTTTAAAATACATTCAGTAATGAGTTAAAACAAAGCCACTCCCGATCTCGACCCATCAACAATCTCGCGGGGCTGGCGTCAGCCCCGCGAGAAGCGGGGATTCCCCCTAGCTCATTAATATTCACCGCCCACGGCGGCAGCCAATCGGCTGCCGCAAAGGGCGGGCCCTCACAGGTTCACTTAAGGTCGGGGCAGCCCGGGGCTCGCCCCTTTCGTTCCCCCAGCAGCAGCGGTTTGGAGGTCTTGGGCCCCCCCAATATTTTTTATAAGTCGGTATGGGCCCCCCCCAATATTTTTTATAAGTCGGTGCCCCTGGTGGCACCCAGTGGTAGCAGAGCACAGTCAAAAGAAAATATGTTGCTTATCTTATTATTATTATTATTATTATTATTATTATTATTATTATTTATTTATTAGTTATTGCCATTATTATTTTTACTATAAAGACTTAGGGCAAGTCACACCCATTTAAAATACAAAACGTGTTAAGGGTGCTGGGAATTGTAGCTCTCTGAGGGGTGAACTATGGTTCCCAGGATTCTTTGTGGGGAAACCCATGTGCTTTAAATAGATGGCTGTGTACACAGCCAGAGAAAAAGAACAAAAATCTTGTTGGCACCCTGCCAGGAAGGAGAAAAGCAATTATGTGGAAAAGACCCACACATCCTGCCTCATTTATGCATAATTCACATGCAGCCCTTAGTTGTGTGAGTGTGTGTGTGCTTGCGTGCACATCACACTATATAAAAGGCTCCCACACAGATGAAGCTGCATGTGAAGGATATTGCAGAGAATTGTCACACAGAGAAGCGAATTAAGCAACTTGTTAAGCATCTTATAAGAAAGGGGGGGGGGAACCACCCTGTAAGAGAATTCTTCTTAAGATGATCCCAGTGGGATAAATAATAGTAATCAGCTGCAAATAATGTGCCTGAAAAAGCTCTCAAATAACCCCTTGTTGCTGCTGCTGTAAAGATCTAGTCCTATGCATGTTTACCCAAAACAATGGAAGGTACCTTATATCAAATCAGACTACTTATCCATCTAACTCGGTATTGTCTGTTCCTGTCCTATTTTCTCTCAGATTGAGGTCTAGGGGGTGGGGTGAAATGTTGCAGCTGTAGGGACTCACTTTTAGGATGGAGGTGTCACATCTCAAAGAGCAAGGGCATGTTGTGCAACAGATCAGTCAAGGCTATTAGTAACATCCAATCCAATAGTTCTTTACAGATAGGCAGTGGCATAGCGTGGGGGGTGCAGGGGGGGCCGGCCGCAACATCTGGGGGGGGTGCGCTCGCACTCGCAGCTCTCTCCCCCTACCTGGCTCACTCACTCTCTCTCACTGCTGTGCGAATCTGATCCGAGCCACCGGGTCGCCGCCCACTGTGGAGGGGGGGTGCCAGGCGTGCGGGTTAGGGGGCGCAAATTACTTGCCTTGCCCTGGGTGCTGACAACCCACGCTATGCCACTGCAGACAGGTACTGATAGGTCAGGATCCTCGAGAGCTTCTGGTGGCCATTGTTAGTGAGAACAGGGACTGCTGTTATCTTAACAGCATGCTTAGGTGTTCTAAAGGCTGGCTATCCCATTAGTCCTTCCCCCCCTCTAGGAGTGGTCTGCTCATTTAAAGAGCTATTAATCTGTTCCGTAACTTGTGGCTTCTGCTGCCTGGAGGCAGCAAGCACTGCCTTGTCCTATGAACTGGAGGAGTTAAGCAAGGCCACATCTCTGGTCTAGATGGTCTGAGAGAGTAGGAGTGATGGCTCTGCACCTGATGTCCCTTTTTCCTTCAAGTCTGCCCCAATGGAGGATCTGGCCCTGAGAACAAAATAATTCCAACTGACATTGGATCTCCAGGGTCTCAGATAGAGTGCTTGCCAATCACCTGGTACTTGATCCATATTTTAACTGATGATGCTTTACAATTTAGCTCTAGCACTTATCCTCCCCACTGAGTCACTTAAATCAGTGGGGCTTACTCTCAAGTAAATTTATGCAAGATTTCAGCATTAGCTGCATTTGACTGTCCTTTCAATCAGCAGCTGGGAAAATGACATTAGCAGGGAAAATATACTAGTAGCATATATACTTATTCGGGAGCAAACCCCACTGAATGTTGTGCAACTTACTTCTGAGTAGACATGCACAGGAATATGTGGTTTTGTTATTGGATGGAGCTGTTGGATGGAGCACTGGAGATGTTAAAATGTATATACATGTATGTGGTGCAGGACTTTCTGTTCAGCTGAGCAATTATTGTTTTGTTTGCCATTTGCCATTTGTTGTGGCTGGTGTGTGTGTGAATTTACAAAACAGCATTGAGGTCATTTCAGATGACACAATTAAAATGATAAGGGGATTCCTAAGGGAAATTTTGCTTTACATGTTTATCTTCCCTCACTTAAAAAAAATTTTTTTAATACCTGCCACAAATTTCTTTATACTAATTGGGCTGTTTGCCAGCAGCAAGCTGAAAAGAGCATCTGGACATCTGCAGCAAACCTCTTTCAGTCAGTCTGCCAGGGCTGAGTCTTACATTGCTTCTGGCTATTTTCATTTTGACATGTGGTCACTCATTACTATCCTCAAAAACACATACACAAAACCAACCAGCAAAACAAAACATATACTTTCAAGTGTGTCCAAGTCTTGAGGCACATACAACTTGTGCTTATCCAAAATGTATTATTATAGCTGAAATGATAGCAAGGGGCAAACCCTTCTCCCAATTAGAATTTATTCTAATGACGCAAGGCGGACTAGCAACAAAGTGTTGCATCATAGAGTTCTCCAGTTGACAGTTCAGGCCAGCCAGTCATGTCTCCTTTACGTCTCCTCCTTTCTCCATTTACCTGCCTCCCTGGGATGTTTTTGAGGCTCCTTTTTAGGTCCCCCCAAGGTAAAGGTAAAGGTAAAGGGACCCCTGACTGTTAAGTCCAGTCACGGACGACTCTGGGGTTGCGGCGCTCATCTCGCTTTACTGGCCATGGGAGCCGGCATTTGTCAGCAGACAGCTTCCGGGTCATATGACCAGCATGACTAAGCCGCTTCTGGCAAAACAAGAACAGCGCACGGAAATGCCATTTACCTTCCCGCCGGAGCGGAACCTATTCATCTACTTACACTTTGACATGCTTTTGAACTGCTAAGTGGGCAGGAGCTCACCCCGTTGCAGGGATTCTAACCGTGAACCTTCTGATCAGCAAGCCCTAGGCTCTGTGATTTAGACCGCAGCGCCACCCGCGTCCCCCCAAATTATTCTGCAAACCTTTACTTCTGAAGGTGTTTTTTTTTTGTGTGTATGGAGTTTCTGGGCAAAGGGAGGAGTGCTTGTGATTGCTCTACTTGATCACAAGTGTTTGTTTTGCTCCATAGTTAATGTTGGCTATAACTGGGATACTTTAATTTAAACGATTCTGATGGTTAATAAAACTAAAACAAGTGATACTATTTCTCCATTCCAATATGCTCTGTAATGAAATAAACCGTGAAGCTTTGGCACATCCATCTTTTACTTGCACACAGACACCAAGTGAGCCTTCAGGTATGATAATAAAACTTGCCCCTCTGTCCCCCCAGTGATCCAAGAAAAGCGGCACCTTATAGGCATGCAGTCTTGGGCAAATCTTATTAAAATAATGAAATGGCAATAAAGTTCATTTTCTTTCATAAAAGCTATATTCATTGGCAAACAACGGAGCTGCCTTTGTCATTTAAAAGTCAAATTTCCCCTGCTTCTTGACAGTTTAAAATAGATCAGAGCAGTTACTCTTCAAACCTGGAGATTATTCAAGGTAAATATTAAGTCTGTAACAGAATAAGACTCAAGGCATGATTCATTGCCTCTGGCTGTGGCACTGCAGGGCACAATAGGAGCCCCTTCCTAACTATGTTTGCACAGAAGTGAGCCTCATTTATTTCAGCAGGATGTACATCAAAGGAAGGCTGCAATCCTATCGGCACTCACTAAGTAGTAAGTCCCACCAAATCCAGTTACTTTGCTAAGGATCAGGCTTCGTGTGCCTAAGATTGCAGCCTATGCTTGCAGAAACCTCTGAAGCAGGTGTGTAGGTAAGTGAGGAGGATGTCACAGTGGATGCCAAGGGACCTCCTGAGTGCAATAGGCCCACACTGGTCCAAAGGCCAGAACAGTGCCAGCTCCAGATTTTGGACCACCCTTGGGCAAGAAAGACACCCTCTGTGGTGCCCTTCATGAACCTCTCCTCATTGCAGCAGATACATATGGCTTCTGTCAGCCCCCTTGCTGGGTTAGGGTTGGGATCGGGAAGAAATTTGGTTCGGTTCACGTTTAAAGGCACGTTTGCCTCCGAATTTTGCAATACGGTTATCCAGCCAAGTACAAAAATGCATATACTAGGGTAAAGTGTGCATTAAAATGTACACTTTTTTAATTAAAAAAATGATTACTTTAAGAAAAACATTAAACTGATACAGAAATGTGGAGAAATGAACATAAGACTAGGAGAAACAAGAATTGACATACTCAACACCCTGCGTGTGCACCATCAGAAGATGCCCAACCAAGATGCTCCTTGATGTTAGCTCTGGACCAAAAGCTGGCTTCGCAAAAACAAACAAACAAACAAACAAACAAACAAAAAAGATACCCAAGAAGAGGTAAGACCCTTACCATAAGGTGTAGTAGTAGAACAGTGCAAAATATCTCCCTACCCTACATGGAATCTAGGTCAGCTGCACTAGCTTAGCGGCACTCGAAGTGCACAAAAATGGATTCAGGTATCTATACAGAGCTGATTCCCAGTCCTTTCAGTGTTAGACTGCAAGATATATAAAGTTGCTATAGAAAAAGATAGTGAAACGTGAAAAAAACTACTGGTACTTCAGGAGAGTCCAGTGCAATAGGCAAAACATTTTAGCACACCAATTAGGCTTTGCAAAAACTCTTATTCTGCTTTAGACAAAACAAAATTTTAAAAAATCCTTCTAGTAGCACCTTAGAGACCAACTAAGTTTGTTATTGGTATGAGCTTTCATATGCATGCACACTTCTTCAGATCTGCTTTAGACATTTAGGTAAGTGAGGTGTTAGGGTGAAGACTCAGGTCAAAGATGCTGCGATTGGGAAATGAATAGAAGAAGAATGGAATGGAAGCTGGCCCAAGCAAAGGAAGTTGCCTTATTCTGAGTCGTACCATTGACCCATCTAATGGATGGCAACAGTTCATCAGTGTTTCAGATAGGGGATTTTGCCAATCCAACTGGAAGATGCAAAGGATTGAGCCAGGGACCATCTTAATGCAACACATGCACTCTACTACTAAACTATAGCCCTTCCCCTATGGGGATTTTAAGGTGTAAAAAAGTTTCATTTAAGAGGCAGGATAATTACTAATTCACTTAAGTATCAAAAAGCAGGGAAGTTAAAACACCTGGGCTTAGCTTGCTAGGGCTTGTCCTAGTTTGGTCCTAGTTAAATAATTTTTTTCCAGAGGATCTGACCTTTAGCTCATCTTAATAGGGGTTTTGTACATCCACTCTGCCCTAAAGATTCCACCATCGTCTGTGCCTTTTTCCTGCTGTTAGCAAGCACCCACACAATGGTCTCTGGAAGTCTTGACTGTGCATATGATTTGTGGTTTGCTGATGAGACCATTAAGCTCATGGTCAAACAATTATGGTGCTTTGGGGTGGCAGGGGGAGGAGAGAGAAGAAGCAAAAATGATGCAATGCTGCATCAAAAACACAATTTAAAAAACCCCAACATCCCAGTGCACTGTATGTTGTAAATTCTAAATTTGTTAAAAGCAGGATGTGTTGTTTACAGCTGTTCAGTTCTACTAAATATTTGGATTTGCTTCCTCAGCGAGAGCAGGAACTGACTGGCTATAACTCCCTGCCTTGTTCAATAACTTCCAGTAATTATCAGGAAGAAAATGTAATAAATTTGTGTAATGGACTGCCCCTTTGCTATAATATACAATCAGAGACGATCAATGCTTCTTACAATAAGGAGAAGAATTACTACTGTGTTTTATTTTATAGCATTGGCAATACAGCTTTGGAAACCACAAGAGGGAGTAAAGGTAAACTCAAGTGGTCAAATTCCAGAACCATAAAGCACAGCCCAGGGCTGACAGTTTACAAAGTAGCTACACAACCAGACATTAATGTACTACCTTTACTTGTTCACCCATCCAGCACATGCAAAATCCCTTGGTGACTGCTCTTTCACTTTCCCGTGCTTGGAAATCGGTATATAATTAATAACAATCAAGATCAACCTTTTGCCAGAAGCATTACAGGAAATATGTGGAAAGCTGTAGACAGATCAGAAAGAGTTCTCCAAAGGGGTTTGGAAACCAGATATTCTTCCATGGCCTTAATATATAGTTTTATACTTACTTAAATCAAAGGACATCTTTGAGCCTTGCCTACTTATGCTTAAAGTATAATTACACGCCATATATATTGGTACATAAATGAAAGCTGTTTCTTGGTTACTTGCTATCCTTTTTTTTTTTTTTGCCTGTGGCCAAGAGAAGGCCAAGCCTCTGAAGTGTTTCAAGGATAGTGCACTGTGAACATAAAACAGTCAATTAATTGGGATAATAGGTCCCACCATGTAATTGCATTGCTAAGGTATTATAGTTCCTGAGCTGAGCTGAAATAGTATTTATTCAAGGCTGTTAGTCACCCATAGATAACTTTACTTGCCCACTGATGCTTAAATAAGTGCATCATCCATCAGTTATATTATATATGGAGGAATTTATAACAAAAAAAATCATTATCGTGTCTCAACATTATGACAGAAAACAGTATATAAAAATTACTGAAGAGTCATACCTGCAAAACACCACTCAAGAGCATAATTCAGTGAGAAGTTTGCCCAGCTGCAGTACTTAGCCATGAGTTGCATAAATCCCAGATCATAAGGTTGGGTGTTCAGTTGTTACATTTTGTGTTGGATGTCTCTGCTGGAATCTAATGTGTTGGGTCCAGAGAGCTCATGAGTGAAGTTCTGCTCATGGCATGTTCTAATTCACAGAAGGGTGAGGGGACTATTTTCCAAAATTCCCCCTGCACCACCAGCAAATTACTCTGGATGTTTGGAAGACCCTGTAGAGCAGCTTGGGACAAGAGCGAAATTGACAAAAGCCAACTCTCTTCTCCTCCTTCTGCGACTGGAAAATCACAGTTCCTTCAAGGCAAGGGCCTTTTCTGAAGTTTAATTCTGAGCTTGAGTTGGTTGGTGCATGGTCAATACATGCTACATGATGTAGTCATGGCCGCCAGCTTAGATGACTCTAAAAGGAGATTAGACAAAATGCAGGATAAGGCTATCCATGGCTACTAGATAGCTATATTGCCACCACTGTCAGCAGCCTCCAAATACTAATTTTGGGGGAACATGAGTAGGACAGTTCCCCATAGGTTCTGACCATGGACTTCCATGGGCATCTGGCTGGCCAATGTAACAAACTTAATGCCTCCATCATAACCACCTAGGAGACTTTGGTTTAAATTCCCTCTTATCTACAAAATGCTGCTCTGAGCTCATTGGATTAAGTATAAGCAAACAAACAATGGAAATGAAAGTTATGCATTTGAATCTACTTTAGTACAGCATAGAGGCAACCCATCACCATTAGACATTATGACTATTAGACACTGAGGGCCACTGTGGTATAGCAGCTGGAATGTTCAAGTTGGATTTGGGTGACCAGGGTTCAAATTTCCACTTAGCCATGAAATTCACTGTGGGAGTTTGGGTCAGTTACTATCCTTCAACCTAGCCTTCCTTGCAAGGTTGCTGTGAGGATGAAATGGACAGCGGGTAAGAAAACATGGCATCTTCAGCTCCTTGGGGGAAAGGTGAGATCTAATGCCTACTTCTACTACTGCTACTAGAAATCATCTAGAAAGTGTAAGTCAATAAGATCAATAAGTGAATGTGTATAATGTATGATTTCAGCCTTAGTTTGATCCTATGAACTACAGTGGTACCTCGGGTTAAGTACTTAATTCGTTCCGGAGGTCCATTCTTAACCTGAAACTGTTCTTAACCTGAAACACCACTTTAGCTAATGGGGCCTCCTGCTGCCGCCGTGCCGCCGGAGCACAATTTCTGTTCTCATCCTGAAGCAAAGTTCTTAACCTGAAGCACTATTTCTGGGTTAGCGGAATATGTAACCTGAAGCGTATGTAACCTGAGGTGCCACTGTATAACACCTGAGGTGCCATTATGATACTGAAAAATTAATGCAGAATATTGGGAATGTGGCCCCAAGTTCCTACACAGGAATGCAATTCTCTTAAGAGTTCAATTTTTATGCAAGTTCATTATCATTTATCTACTGGATATGTGAGCTTTTGGTGCACTGGGCCGAATACTTAAATGCCTCAATCAACATACTTTTGTCTCCTCTCCCCTATTAAATCGTTATGGACTGCTCTACACCAATGCATCATTTAACACTTAGATCCCTTACATTCCATATTATGCTCCTTGATGCTTTTCACAAACATGTCGGGGCTACACCATAAACCAGCCATGTCCTATTGAGCTTTACTGCTCTTCTGATTTTAGTAGCATCTGCAATATTTATCAGCATCTTACATGTGTTGAGTTTAACTAAATCAATAATTAAAGTATCGAGGGGTAAATGGCTGCAGGATAGAGAGCATGTGGAATTATTCCTCAACCTTTTAACCACAACACATGGCTTGCTTTTTCGTCTCCTGTAAAGTGTTTCATCAAATATATTCACCTCTTGCCTATATTTGGAAGGTTTATACTATGGTCTATTTATGTGAGACATTATCTTAGCCTTCTGCTTTCACTGAATATTGAATGCTGGTTCATATATATTAAGGAACAAATCGTGTTTCCTTGACTAACTTTTTATTTCCAATTCCTTGGCTTGCTTTCTACAATTGATGCTGAGGTTTCTAAGAATACTAAATACCTGTAAAGATACCAAAGTTTTCTCAAGCTGCTAAACAAAGGAGGAGGAGTTGACATGGTACCCTCCAGAGGTTGCTGGACTGCAGCTCTGAACATCTTTGACAACTGGCCTTCCTGGGTAAGGCTAATGGGAGTTGTTGTCCACAATAACTGGAAAATACCATGTTGATTACTCCAGGCATGGAGCATAGACACTGGCTAGCCCAGGACTGAAGGGCTTGCAGGGATTTGAGGAGTCTCTGGAGGCAACACTGGAAAGAAAAATATGTAGTAAACTTTATACACAAAGAAAAAAGGAGATCCTCCCCCCACCAATATACAATATACAGAAAGAGTCTATGAGGCCCATAAACAACGTAAAAAATTACTATTGCTATTTCCAATAACATTCACTGTACAGTGGTACCTTGGTTTGCAACCATAATCCGTAAACCAAAACAGGTTGTAACCCAAGACGCGCTTTTGCCAGTGGGGCCTCCCCACCCCCAAAAAGGGTTGTAATATAAAAAATGTTGTAATCCAAAAAAAGGGACACGCACTTCCAGGTTTGACGTGGTTGTAATCCAAAACAGTTGCAAACCAAGTTACCGCTGTGTATATATATTTGTGTGTGTGTGTACGTGTGTGTACGTGTGTGTATGTATATAAATATATCAATCCCACAATATTCTCATCTAAGATTCAGCTTCATAGGGGAATTCTGTATATTCAGTTCATTCAGTGGCCTTTTGACTACAATATGAGTCTCTCTCGCATGTGTTTTTATGTAGCATTGTTGCAATTTATATCATACAGTACACACTTTTATGCATTCCTGTTACTATAGATTGCATTGCTTTTTCCAGCAATAACATCCACTGTTTATTATATTCTTCACGGTCCCCATTGACTTTGTGTGTGGTATTTTTGAATAGCTAGTTTTATAAAAACGAGTAAACACTCTGTATGAAGATAGAAAAACTTCAGCTCCCATTGCCCTCCTAACTAAAGCACAAGTCCAGCAAAGAGTTACTCTTTCATCATGGTTACAGCTAAATCTTTGTAACACATGCAATAATGATTAGGAATGCTAGGCATATCTCATTAAAAGAAAAAGAAAAATCAAAGTCACACATCCTAACCATTGGACAAGCTTTATAAACATTCGGAGAAGCTTGGTAGTTATCTACTAGGAAGCTAAGATCACGCTCCTTTTTATCATTTTCATCATTCTACTGCCAAGATCACATTGCAATGCCTGCATGTCAAACGATGAAACACTGGGCAATATGGTGCCTCAGTGTTACGACTGCCAAGGGGGAAATTTCATCAACCTGCAACAGTTAGCCATCCCTCTCCTGGCCTTCCCTTTATTGTTCATCCCTTGGAACTAATGGAAACAGCACATGGTGCCATCATCACTTCCAAAGGAAGAAAAGAAAAGAAGCAAAGACAGTCATTAATAAAACAAACAAACAAAAAAGACAAAACAACAACAACCTAGCACCAGTCATTAGAGAAAATAAAAACTGGAGACTTGAAGGCTTTCTTTTCTCATTAGACAGCAGATCTGCAGAAAACTCAGAAAAATCTCAACTCCCCCTCTCTCCTGGAAGAAAACAGTTGATGGAGCAAACCATTTTTATGGATGTGAGTTGTATGGGGTGCAATCTTCAAAGAGGATCATGAGCAGCATGACTGCTGCTGCTGCTGCTAGAAACCTGAAGTCACATTGTGAATGTTATGCTGTTTTGCTTTCTTTCTTAATGTTAGTGGTTCAGATTTTCCCCCCCAGAATCATGGAATATGGGTGGGCAACAATGGGCTGTGAGTAGGACCTTGCTCTTCCCCATTTTACTTTATCTGCTGGAAATGACTGGTCTGAAGATGATAGCATGGTATTGGACCCTGGAGGCAGCTGATCGTAGATAGATAGCTGGATAGGCAGGTAAGTGCAGTAGGCAGGCAGGTACTTCTTTGCATCAGCCACTGGCCTTTGAAATGCGAGTTAGAAGAAACAATACATACTCAAACAACTAAACAGGTAAAATTGCTGAGCGAAATTAAAACACCAGTCACTGCAATCTGAGTAAAAATACAAGCGGAAGAACACTACTGAGAAACTAAAATTACCAAGCTCAATTAGAATTTTCAGATTAGCCACCTAATAAACTATAAGTAAGAATGGAGTACCAAGAGCAAAATGCTGATACATGAACAACAGTTCCAGCACTTCTCTTTCTCTCTATCTGGTATCTGAAGAAGTGTACATGCACATGAAAGCTTATTCCCAGAACAAACTTAGTTGATCTCCAAGGTGCTACTGGACAATTTTTTATTTTATTTATTTATTTTGGCTGCATCAGGCCAGCACGGCCATCTACCTGAATCACACTCTCTATGTATGTACACATCTGGTTTTGCAATGGGATTCTCTTACAATGACCTTCCAGCCAGTGGCATAGTGTGTATGTGGGGGGGGGGGGTACTAAGGGGGCCATTGTCCTGGGTGCATTTTTTGGAGGTGGCGCAACCAGGTGGCCCCACCATCAGAGCCTGGCTTTGGCATGTGAGGGAGCTGTTGAGGCAGATTCCTTGTATCCAACTGCAGCTCCACTCCCAGGTCAGTTCTGACCCGGGGGCGGAGTGGAGAGTTGGCAACAGAGAGCTGCTGCCCCTTTCCTCTACTGGGCTGTGGCAAGCTGCAGTGGGCTTCTTCCATGCCTTGCGCCCCTTGGGGATGCTCCCAGCGAATGCACCCAGGGCAGCAGAAGCATACGCTCCGCCACTGCATCCAGTACTGCTGAAGGAATTCCATTCAGTCATGCACATATATGATCAGTAGTGGTGCATTTGGTAGAATGGTGCCACCTTCTCAACACCTGTGTCACAGCTGTTTGCCTGGACTGGGGAAGCAGCAGGGAGGGACATGTAGCTGCACTTGCTGTATTATCAGACTGACAGCGGCTGTCCCACTTGTGCAACCATGTTGCATTGGCTTCACCATCACCCTACTTTTTATTCAGGAAGCAAGAGCAATAAAATAAAATGAAATTAAATTAAATGCTGCCCTACTTCACCATGCACTGCTACTGTATACAATGCACCCAAAGAGGCTGTGAATCATGGGTGACAATGACATTCAAGTATAAGCTAAAGGAAAAAGCATAAGGCATTGTATAATCATTCTATTAATTTCTCTTGATGTCATTGTGTAAGTATCGTCTCAAGGATACATTTAAGTGGGAAAAATCTTATAGCTGTGTTATAGAAATACTGTTTAGAAAGCTGATAACAATATACTTATGCCTGTATCTGCATCACCACCAACAACACAGCACATATTGAAATCAATGAATGCAGTGTGTGTGTGTGTGTTTGAGTATAACTCCTGTTATCTCTCCCCCTCTAGTTTTCAACCATTTCAAATTCTGACCTTATAATGGTAAATTTAAGGTTACCTCTTTTCATTGTGCTTTCAGGTATTAATTTCCAACCTGTTTCAACTTCAGATCCAGCTTCAGAGACAGAAACTCTTTTTCCTGAAGAACATAACAATGAAAACGACATGTTGAGAGAGACTCCATAGTACCAGATTGCTTTCAAAGCATCTTTCAACACTGTAAAGTGAGAATTTGCAAAGTAGTTTGATTCTACAACAAGTGGGTCAGGAGCAAACTCTGTTGAATTCATTGGGGCTTATCCCTGGTAAATGAAGTTAGGATTGCAGTCTAAGTCAGCCTCCTCCACCCTGATGCCCTCCAAATGTTTTGAATTACAAGGTCAGTCAAACATCTGGAGGATACCAAGTTTGGGATGTATATCTAAATGTTAGGCAATGTACACATATATTTAGGTGGCACAAATTATAACAGTTTATTTTGTGTTTATTTAGAAAAAGAGGGAGTAGATAGTCCAACTTCCATGCTGTGACCCTCCAGATGCCAGTGGTTTCCGACTCCCATCAGCCACAACCAGCATAGCTAATGGCCAGGGAAGATGGGAATTGAACAATATTTGGAGGGTCACATGTTCCCCATCCTGGCAGGATAATCAGGGAAAGGGTCAGATGAATCTTCCAGATCAGAATTCCATAGGCTGAGGACACTTCCAGACTTGCTACATTCAGATGGGATTCAGCCACAACCAGAAAATTCAGGCTGCAGAATTATTGGTGATTGGGAGGTCCTCTGCAACAAAACTACTTGCCCAAAAGTTTATATTTGTTGTGGTAAGGAAAGTGAAGGGAAAATGCATTGCAAAATTCATAACCTATGTTATGAAGCAACATAATCTAACCTCCTTGCAAACAAATCAGAAGGAATGCTAATTATATAGCCAACATCATCTAATAGCCCTATAAATAAATAAATATTTTCAGGACAAATACTTACTAAATAGCCAACATCATTTAATCTCTCTATAAACAAATCAGGATGAATGCTCAATAAACAGGTGACCTGGAAGCATTCTGGGTGCTATAGCTGAGGTACTCTGTCCTGCCTGCCAACAAACCATGCATTGGTGAGGCTCAGAGCAGGGCCTGCATTAAAGATCTGAGTAGGTGGGTAGGAACACATGGTTGGAGGTGAGCCTCAATATGTTGACACTAACTACTTAAGGCTTCAAAGATAATGGATGGCAATTTGAATTGCAAACAGACTCAGAAACAGACCAGAGACTGGCATTACTGTTCACCTTTAGACAATGTACACGTAATCTGAAATATTCCAGAAAGTGGGTCAAACAGCTTCCATCTGATGGCATATCTGCTTCTTACTTTGTAACCATATATTCACAGTTTTTTAAAAGTCAAAACCTTCCACATGGACTGGCTTACATGATGACTTGTAAAGTGTAAAAGGATGCACAAAGTGGTATCCATATTCAGACACTGAGCAAGGACCCATTATTTGGGTCTGATGAACAGAGAGAGACAGACAAAGACAGAAAAAGTTGTGGCCTCATCACCAGCTAGCTGTCTAGAGCATAAATGGTGGAACACCAAACCCAAAGTTCCTACGCATAGCATAAAGAATTATGTTTCAGCAACCCACTATGATATGTCTGCTAGGGATTTTTCAGATTGTCTGGAAACATCTGCTGTGTGCATAATTCTTTAACTATCTATCATCACCATCCTCTATTACAATTATACTTGAGGATGCTGTGAGTAATAAAAAGGGGAGCTTTTAAAAGTGAGCTCTCACTTTGATTGCTTATGGAGAGATGTGAGTTGAACACGGCTTGACCACAGGCTATAGGAAGAGCTCGAGCACAAGAAAAACCCAGTAGGACCAAATCAAAGGTCTATCTAATTCAGCATTCTGTCCCCACAGAGGTTAGACAGATGGGAAGTCCAGAAGTAGGAGGTCAGTACAATGTGCTCTTGCTATCATTCCCCAGCAACTGGCAGTCAAAGACAGGCTATCTTTGACCCTGTAAATAACATACAATCATTGTTAGTAGTAGCCACTGGGCACTTCAAGTGCCCTCCATCACTTCCATAATAGCCTTTCCTTTTTGTCTCCCTCCCCAATAGCTTTCACCATGTAAATGAACTGAAGTGGGATTTTAATCTGTGAGTATAATCAGTGAAAGGTTTCATTGCCCCACTCCCAAATGCTGAACAATTTTAATAATTGGCAATTCAACACAGGCACATTAAAATTAGGGGATCCTACACTTTACATTTTGGCATTCCTTAAGTGGGATCCATGAAGGATAAGGAGCCTGAAGTCAAGAGTGTGATCTTACGGTATTTCCATTTCAATGTCTTTATCCCTTAGGCTACCGAGAATAAATTCCCAAGTATGACAGATGGAAGGCAAGCTAGTCATACTGAATATATGTGTTTGATGATGTCAGCAATACAGATTATGGCTTCTATCCAGAATAAAAAAGTGTGATAAAGAGGTTCATTTACAAAGGGAATTCAAGCAAGACCTTCTCAAGTCCACAATCACCTTCTGTCTGAATTGCTTTTCAGTTATACCTAATGCAGTTCATACATTCTTGCTTATTAAGTCACACAGAAAGAGGGAGATATTTCCCCCCCTCTTTTCTCAAAGGGTGGTTAGTTGGAGGTGTAACTGTTGAGAAGGAGCTATTGGGACATTTAAACAAAGCTCAAGAATTCCTGGTCAAAGGTGTCATAAGTTAATGAAAATCACACAGTTGGACAAAATGACTTGGAAATGTGTCCTCGTCAATAGGTTGATAAAAGCCAGCCCTCAAGAGGCTGTTGATGGAATACCTTTTCAAATCACAAAATGTTGTGTTAGAGGCTTCATATTTCTTCTGCTGCTGTCAGCACCACCATTAATGTATTAATGTTCCCATTTTGATAATAGTGTATAGAAATTGTAAAAGGAATTTTGCAGGGATGAATGAATCAGTCTATCACACATCTGTGCAATTTTCAGTTTTAAAAAAGCAAACCCATCCCTTCCCATTTCTATATTAATCTGATTTTTTAAAACAACAACAACAACCCACACAAGCATTCACGTTTATATTTAAATAGGCATCCACACAAGCACTCACATTTAAATAGGCATTTTCCCCACCCCACCATATGCATTTCTAAACAAAAATCATCTCAAAATAATAGATTCTTAAAACATGTTGATACACTTTGTAACCAGGAACTGCATCACAACATTTGGAGAAATGTGATATGCTATGGACAGCTCCTTTCTGACCTACGCTTTATACTCAGAGTTGTAGTAAGATCAGCTTAATAATGATAATAATTACATTCCCACCCTTCACTATAAGGTCTCAGAATGACTTACAACAATGTAATAATAAAGTAATAGTCAGTTAAAACAATTTACAGTTTGTTAGTATTGGAACTCACAAACAGCAAATTGCTCAAGCGTCATTAGAATTTTGCTGCTTTAACCACAGTCCGATGTTTAGCTGAAACCCACTTTCCTGCACTTTTCACCTAATGGTTTTGGTTAAGTAATCACATTTCATTCCTTTAAACCTATTTCTGTGTTGCTTTGGCAGAGACTAGAGGAGTATTTTCTTTTTACCAAATAACCCATTGTTTAATAATAAATAACATTGGACACTCATTAAATATAATAATAAATAACACTGGACACTCATTAAATATTCACTGCCTTTAAAGCAAGAAATCAAGCATTTCTGAAGAAGACACCAAAATATATTGTATTCACTGGTATTCCTCCGAGTGATGGAAGACTCTGTCATCCATTGGAGGGCTCCATTTACAGAACAAAAGGGAAACAGATTCTGGCAATTTCCCCTCCAGCTAATGCCCCCCTTCTGCCCCCCCTTCTCCAGAGAGTTGGGGGACCTGTCAGAACTGTGTGGGAGATGACATGAGGGAGGGAAGTTAGCAAGATTTGTCTCCCCCTTCCTTTTAACGGAGGCTTCCCCTAGATAAAAGAGGCTTCTCTCAACACAGGAGACACTACCTGAGCTGGGCCTGTCATGAACTACACTGAAGAACATGACTCAGGGGCAGATTGATAGGGGCTGTGGAATAAATGTCTCCCATGTGCCTTGAGCCTACACTGGTGGAATAAGTGTTGACTCATCACACAGTTACAGACTCATTACTCAAGTTTTGAGTGGCTAGCAGCAGCTGTCTAGCAGAGCTCTAAAACAAAAAAAAAAGAAAGAAAAAAAGAAAGGACCTTCTTGGTGGCTGCTCCCAGACTCTGGAATTCTCTCCCTAGAGAAGCTAGACTGGCTCCCTCCTTGCTGTCCTTCTGCCTGCAGGTGAAGACCTTCTTGTTCCAACTGCTATTAATGAAAGGGCTGCTGCCACACTGTTTATATTGTACTCATTTGTATGTTCTAAACAGATTTTATATATGTATATAGGTTTGATTCTGTTAACATTTAATTGTTTTTAATTATTGATTTTCCTTTTCCTTTTCTTTTTACTGATTATTGTTTTTCTCTGTAAGCCATATTGAGTCCCATCAGGGGAAAAGTCAGAATATAAATAAATATTTAATAATAAAGTGAGGCCCCACTTACACTGTACATTTAAAGCACCGTCATGCCACTTTAAACAGTCACAAGATAGTCTTTGAAACTGAAGTTTGCTAAGGGAAATTGATTGGTTGTAAAATCAGTCTAGGAACTGAGCACCCCTTTCTGAAGTTTGTCTTCCTGGTATCTACCACCCACTGTAAACATTTCATGTTTTGACTGAATGAGGAACAAAGCCCCTCTTCCAGCCCCAGCTCTCCTTACATTTTTAGTCTTCTACTGGATTATAAGATCGAGGGTGAAATCCAAGACTGTAGGGGTGAGGAAATGATCTCCAATATAATTAGGAGCTGCTTCACTTCTGTGGTCTTCACGAGAATAAGTCACCATGATTCTGACAAGGTGAGAATTGGCTACCTTTCCTTCTTTTATTTGCTATCTGACATGCTGTCTCTTTCCCGCCAACTGGGAATGGCCTGCAGTTATTGCTTAGTAGTGAAGTAACACCTGAAAGAGCACCTCAGCATGTCTTTCCATAGCTTCTAAGAGGGCAAACAAGCCTTTAAGTGCCCTTACCAAACTCAGCCGTGGTGCTGTTCTTTTTCTTTAACAAACATTATGCACTGGCACAGCAAGTAAACATTTCCTATTAAGATAGCTGAGAGGAATAAGCCAGCAATCAGTGAACCACACACAAACATTGTGTTGTCTATTGCATTTAGAAGAGCAATGCAGCTTCTCAGTCTTAGAGCAATAGTAGCTCTGAGGAAGTTACGGATCCACTCCCCAGTCCTTCTGGAATAAATCTGTCAACACTTGAATCTGAACTCAATCCCCTGAACCTCAAGGAGGTGCCTCTGCCATTGGGCTCTGATTAAAGGATCTCAGTGGATCAGTAAAGCCTTCCAGAGTTTTCTCCAAAAACGTTTCTGCAGCTCAAAACCCTGTTGCATAGAAGGAACCAGTGATTGCATAAATTGGCACTGGACCTTTAACTATCCAGACATAGGACAGCACTTTGGTATTAACTTTCTAAGCCAGGCTATAAGATCCATGACTGTCAAAATGTTCCTTCTATCTCAGCTTCAGGGTTGCTAACTATGCTCCTGGGCCCTAGTTCCTGAACTCAGTACCTCTGTCCTAGCCTTGCCTCATTACTAAAAGAGGCTTTGAAACCCTGGGACTACTCATTTCCATATTGTTTTGGCCTCCCTGCAGTTGTGGAAATTCAAATTTATTTGATTGAATGCTGAATATATTGATATGCGAAAGATAGGAGTCTCTCTCTCTCATGCGCGCACAGACACACACACTCTTCAGAATGGTAATATAACTAGAAACTTGGGGTGCTATCCAGTGTTAGTCATATACAGATTAGGTTTATTGAAATCAATTTACTTAAGTAATTGAGTTCAATGGTTCTATTCTGAGTACAGTAATACCTCGAGTTGAATGTGCTTCTGGTTGAGCGCATTCGAGTTGCACTCTGTGGCAACCCAGAAGTAATGGAGTGCGTTACTTCTGGGTTTCACCACTCGCACATGTGCAGACGCTCAAAATGACATCATGCGCATGCGTAGAAGCAGCGAAATGCGACCCGCGCACATGCAGACGCACCGTCGCGTCTTGCATTCTATTCGGGATGCGAACGGGGCTCCGGAACAGATCTTGTTCATATCCCGAGGTACCACTGTACAACTTTGCTGAATATTACCTTTTTCAATTGTCCACACCTGCCTTATCTGTAAATACTTCTGTATTTTTACATATAAAAACCATACCTAATTTCTTTTTGTTAATAGGCTTCCAAATATTAGCCCTGAAAGTGTTGGAATGTTAAATTTTGAACAGATCTTGTGGCAGAACTCTGAAAGCAGTGGTTCAAAATGACACCAGGGGAAGCTGATGCTGCTCTTGGAGATTTTGATTAAAGAATCAGATTCAATTTTTAGAAACTTATGTGTCTTGGTGTGTATAACTCACAGAAGTTGAAACAGCAAGAAGATAAACTGGAGAGCTCAATCGCTCTGTGATATCTTATCATAGCCAGCAGCATTATTAATGTCCCTCAAATTAAGTGATTTAGGAAACCTACAATTGCATTTCAGCTGGAAAATTTGACCAAAGAAATCAGACTTCTCAAGGACCCTTGAGTGCCTTTGAATATTATTGCTATCTATCAACTTTCTGACAGTTTGCATATTAGTGTCAAATTTTAGTTACCAAGAGCATCACATTTTAAAATCTGAAAGACACTATGGTTTCTATTTCTTTTGATGGACAGGATCTTAGCAAGGATATTTCTACCTCAACACAAAAAATGTTTTCTACCTTTTTTTAAAAGAAGAAGAAGCAGCAGCAGCAGCAATATCCTAAGTCCAGCCATGCTTCATTTTTTGTAGCAGTGTGGTCGAAGAGGGTAGACTGTCAGTCATGGATATAAGAAACCGAGTTTCATATCTCATAAGCACAGTGACCCATAACAGATATTGGCAAATGACTATCCATTAATTTGGACATTTACACCATACCCTTGAAATAACTTTCACAAAGTGGCTTGCAACAAAATAAAACTCACAAAATTAATGCAGTAATAAGACAATCAAGCAGCAGATAAGATCAGTATATCAACCGTTAAGAATAAAATGTCTTTGGGACCACAGGTCCCAAAACCCTGAGCAACAAGTCTAGACAATCCCTTTTCATCACAATAGTGACTCGAGGTACTCACCAGGAACCCAGGAGGGCATTAAATTTTAGTCAATTTACATGACATAATTAATTTAGGACTACACCAAATAAGACTTAGTAGCATACAACCCACTGAAATTAATAGACATGACACTATTTCAATGAATCTCCTCCAAGTAGAAATTAGATGGGTGCAACTTTCCATTTGTAAATCTATGTTCCCACAATATTCTGCCACTGTGACCACCCTGCCTAATTATTCAGTGCCACTCAATATAAAATTCTTGTCCCATTGAATTAGTATGGTGTAGTGAATTAGTATGGTTATGTCCATGAGCCGAACATTCCATAGATGACAAACTGCTGTACCTACTTTACCACTGTTGGATGGATGGATAGGTAAGTACCATAAAGAGGGCCAATGAAGGAATGGCTTGGATTCTTATAGCTCTTTTGGCCCTGCCACATTTGCCAGCTTGTGTACAGATGAAACATGACTTCCACATGGTTTCAGATGCCCCTCCAGCATGGACACAAGTCCATCCCGACCTGATGCTCTTGCTTAACTGACTACTGACAACTTTGTTGAGCAAACTGAATAAAGGAAACCACCAAGGTTGAAAAGGAGGACTTGCTATAGGTTATTTGTTTTCTACAATGTACTTCTAGGTGCCAGTAACTTGACACTGTCTACAAATAACTATTGGGGGTTTCAAAATGAAAGAGCAAGTGTCAGAATAACCTGTATCAGTACTGCAAGCAACACGCATATATTTAATACCAAATTGTGCAACTCTTAAAAGTGATCTACAGATGTCTCTGTCCAGTTGGAAAATATTGGCTCTCGGTCTTTAACCAGTTTATTGCTAGCTTGGAAAATTACTGGCAATGGACTCATCTGTCTCCTTCTGTCGGAGAAGGTCTATTTATAATTACGGACTCATGGCCTTTAGTGGATGAAATATTCATGTAAACTCAACTGCCAAACTGCACTTAACAACACTGTAAACTGCAAGCATTACCATATTAAAAGTGATTCAGCAACGCGCCCCATGCCAACTTCATAAAACTATCACTTTCAATGTTGTTTAGGAACACTAATTCTAACAACTCTTCAACAGAAAGACCACCAAAATATGTTTATTCATCCTGATATATTTGGTGACACTAGAGTTTAAATGGGAAAGAAAAGGTTGACGCCAAGCATATCACTTCCAAGTCATGAAAAGCAATAAGGGGAAAGCTGTTCTATATGGGGAGGACATCCCTCTCTTCAATTGCCCCTCAATGTAATACTTTATCTTCTTTGTTTATTTTTGAAGAGTTCTCTACTTGGCAGACATATGATAAGAATCGCTTGCCATTTTCTATGCACAATAAATTTAGACAATGTGGATCATCCAGGAGATATATCTACAATGTGTTGTTTACACGAAGCATTCATAAATCTGTATTTAGTCCACATGTCAACTGTCAAGATCTGCTATCTCTCTGAAAACCAACTAGGTATAGAGAAAATGGGTGAAAAGAGTGACATATCTGATGCCAGCTGAGCCTGTAGTGGAGGCATGTAAATAAGGATGAATGGCGCACTGACCCAGCAACCTTAGTCTGCCCTCAACCAGCACCTACCTGCTTACTTATGTCCAGCTCAGGGGGTGGCTTTGGCTGTTAGGTTCCTCCTCCTTAGTCTTGATGTTTCCCTTGTAGAAATAATTCGGGAGGTGGATGGAAACAAAACCAGAAATAGTCGGCTCTTCTTGTCATTGGCTCTTGGCTCTGTCTCTCACTGGCTCTGGCTCCACCTACTCTTGGCCTCTCTGGCTTCTGCCCTACCAGACCCAATGGTCACCAACCACCGGTGTGTGCTCTATCCTGGGTTCTTTGTGTCAAGCAATACTGCCTTGCAGATTCAGGCTGTCATCCTACATAACCAAGGCTAGGGAAACTTTATTCAGCCTGCGGCTCACAATATCATGTTCAAAACATTGGAATGGTTTTTGAACCTCCAGAATTACCATTTTTTGCTACCGTATCCAACAGTGGGATTTGTTTCTGAAGGTCCTTGTGATTTTTATTTTTTGTCAAGGAGCTGCACAATTGAATTATTGTGCAGGCGTAGAGGCAGCTTGCACCATAGGGAAGGTTGATAGCTTTGTGTGTTATCCCAGGTCCCAGTTCAATCCCCAGCATATTGAAATAGGACTGGGAGAGATCCCTGTCTGTAACGCTGGATAGGCGCTGCTGGTTAGTGTAAATAATACTGGGCTAGATGCAGAGCCATAGCTAGGTGATCTTGTGCCCCTGGCAGAACCGTCCAGACTGTGCCACCTAGCCATGGACAAATTAGCTCTTCTTTGTGCCTCTCCTCCAACCCGACCCCCAATTCAATTCACCCTCTATTTAAAACCATTTCTTATGAGGCAATAATCAATATTTATATTTATGGACATATTTTTAGCTGATTTTGCACACAAACCCCCAATCTCCTGTGCCTGGCGGGGGCCCACCTCAACACCCCCTAGCTACATCCCTGGTTAGATGGACCCAGTTTGTCTCTGAATACCTGTTGCTCTGGATGGCTACTGTGGTGCTCAGACCCTGCTTTTGGGTCTCCAACATTTCTGGTGCCTGTATAAAACTTTATTGCTTAGGCAAGCCTATTCAGGCACATAGGTGCTGATGTTTTAATCTCTTTTTAGTCTACTGTTAATTTTAATTATCTTTTAAACATATTAGTTATTTGTTTAAACCTTTCTTATTGACAATTTTAATATTTGTGGTAAATAGGTTATGTTAATTAATTAAAAAACCACACACAGAGACACAAAAAAATTTCTGGGGAACACATGGGGAGGAGCTGGATGTGGGCACCCCGCAGGTATGTTTGGCCATTGTGAGAATAAGATGCTGGACTAGATGGGCCTTTGGCATCATCCAGCAGGGCTTTCTTTACATTGTTAACCTCAAAAGGAGACACTAGGGATTGAACCTTGACCTTTGATATCCAGTGCGTGCACTCTAACACTGAGTTTTTGCAGCATGGACTGGATATGGGTGCAAGTATATTTTCCATTGTGCAGCTAATAGCAGCTTGAGGAGAGATAATTCACAATGGTGAGTAAGCATCAAGAAAAAATTAGATTGTCTTCTCACTATATAGTGGTGGATTTTGGGGCTTTCAGATTTCAGTGTTCCCCCATGCAATGCCAAAATTCAGCAACCCTCACCTCTTGCCTTCCAGTCCACATCATTGTTGTGGTATACCCTGTGGCACCCTCTTGGCTTGGCTGGTGAACCTGTTGTGCTCCCCTAAATCTGCCTCTGTCCTCTACTTCAGATTACATATAAATCAGGGATTCTCATGGCTGCCTTTGGAATAAGTAAATTAAATGTACTGTTTCACTGGGCCCATAGTTCTTGCCCTGTTTTTGGTGCTACTGTTAAAACTTCTATGCTTTGTTTTGGGGTGCATTGCCCTTGTGCACTGTTGATGTCCATATGCGCAGGCATAATCAGAAACTTTTTCTCCAGGGTTGTTGCTTGAGTTTATTATTTCTGTGTGATGCAAGACCACTTCCAGCATCAAAGTTGTATGCCAAATAATTCCTTTGAGTGTCATCATGACTTTAATTTAATCACAGCAGTAATTGATTCGGATAGTAATCTTCATGTTCTTATCACTTAGCTGTTTTGGAGAAGCTCAGAAGGAACCCTTCCTGGCTTGTGACAATGAAACAAAAACACGCTCTGCTCTTAAATACCACATTCTGTTTCAGATGTTCCTGTGTTATTGGCATATTATGAGGCTCTGGAGTTGACTGCAGATGGCATTAAAAGTTGCCAAAAACCCATGACAATGAAAAAGAACCCAAGTTCAAAACTTTAAATGAACCTGCTCTGTTGTTCCATAAAGTTAGTTCGTGCAGCAGGGTCAAAAAGCTATAGCATTCCCACAGAAAAGTATTTTCATGTGATGGAGAACCGCTATCCATGATGAAAGATTTTGAGAACAAGCCTATCTTTTGATAATTGCAGTTCATGAAAATGGCAAAAATAGCAAAAAGAAAATAGAAACATATTTCAGATGCTGTTTATCTATAAATCTATAAATCTGTACTTACATATTTAGTTTGCATGCCAGCTGTCACTTTATGCTGAATCTCCAAAAATACAGGTGAATTGTGCATTGTGCATTGTGGAGAACAATGCAGTTATATTGATCCATCTATTAAAAAAATAATGTATTGCCCACCTTGCCTAGCAAGGACTGAAGAACAGGTCCCTCTGGCAAAACAATAATAGTTGTAAAAATAGTACTGAAATTTGGGAGGCTTCATACCATCTGAAGGGGTGACCATGCCTGTAAATTATATCTCTCTCTGTGTGTGATATAGAAAGACATTTCCTTTTTTAAAAAAATCCTGATCAAAATCTATAGGTGACTTGCACAAAAATCACCCAAAATATGTCTGTCTGCAATATGGCAGGCTTAATCCACTCTGGGGTGGCTCCTATATCTGCAAATTTCACCCACTTCTGTCAATAAGAGAAAAAGCTATTGCCATTATTGAGTCCCTGTATTAGTAAACAATGGAAACAGATCTTCATTTTTAATGAAGCTGATTCAGACTCAAAATACAAGTTTAACCAACAGATGTCAGAACTCAGAAACTGATTGAACATTCTATGGCCTTTTAAATGTGTAATGGTAAGGCTGCTTGTTTGAGAATGAATTTTTACCTGATGACCTGATTGCACTTGGGGTAAAGGTAAAAGGTAAAGGGACCCCTGACCATTAGGTTCAGTCGTGACCGACTCTGGGGTTGTGGCGCTCATCTCACTTTATTGGCTGTGGGAGCCAGTGTACAGCTTCCGGGTCATGTGGCCAGCATGACTAAGCCGCTTCTGGTGAACCAGAGCAGCACACGGAAACGCCGTTTACCTTCCCGCTGGAGCAGTACCTATTTTTCTACTTGCACTTTGACGTGCTTTTGAATTGCTAGGTTGGCAGGAGCAGGGACCGAGCAACGGGAGCTCACCCCGTTGCAGGACTCAAACCGCGGCCTTCTGATCGGGAAGTCCTAGGCTCTGTGGCTTAACCCACAGCGCCACCTGCACTTGGGGTAGGAATGGATAAACTTGTCAATTTCCGTTTCTCTGAGTTTCTAGTTTTTCTAAGCTTATGATCAGTTAATCACAATCCCACATCAGTTTGTGATTTATTTATTTTTAGAAAAAGATGTTTTCATAAAAATTCATCAGCATTTTATTGCACATTTTACTACACAGTTTTCCCCAATATAATGTATGTTTTGTATTGTATTTTCATCAATATGTGTGTTTTTATGCACACTTCTTCCTAATATAGACAGTTCTTGTTTGGAGCACCGTATCACAATATTTTCCAAGAAGTGCAGATTTTGAAGGACAGCAGGCATTGTGGTTTGTTTGTGGTTTTGGGAAGTGCAAGAGTTAATTAACTAGGTCACAATTTAGGCAGGGCCATAAAATGACTAAGCAGGGTAAGATGATCACCCAGAGGAACCTTTATAGTGACAGGGCATTGCCAAGACTTACCCCTCAGTGCAATAGGAGCCATGGGTAGTGGTGGTGAAGAAACATATTAGAAGCCTAACCAGAGTACACAGCCAAAGTTGTGGAGGTTGGGAAAAATGATTTGGTAGGTCTTCTCTCAACACCTGAAAAGTGACACATACTACTCAGGTCACATCCTACTCCTACAGATGTATTATTTGAGTGTTGCACAATGCTATATTTACTTAGGATCACAATTGCACTTTTTGGCCATGTCAACAACATCCCACCAGCTTCCTTAATCAATTAAATATTCCATGTGGACATCTGTAAATCAGCACAAGGGCATCATTCCCTTCCAGTGGCCACATGCCAGTGAAGCAGGAGCAAAAGTGAGTGGAGCAACCAATGGTAAATTTCACTTTTGTACAGTAGGTTAGCTTCTACGCCCCTCACACAATTCTCTTTAGTCTCCATCCAGGCAAGCAAGAAGCATCATCATAGTTCAAGGTTTAGCCAGGCAAAAACACTCCAGGAGTATGTGAAACAAGGTCAGTGAGTGGTGTGGTCTGTGAAGAGGGGGTGTAGCTGGGGGGGGGAGTAGCCTGAGGAGAGTCCCAACAGTCAGTTAAACAAGAATGGGGAGATACATTTGGCCCCCAGGCCTGAAATCCCCCATACCTGAACTTGGTCATGCTTAAAGGCTCCAGTTGATCCGGGCACCCAGTTGTACAGGTATTCCCCCCCACACTTTGGGCAATGTCTTCCCTACACTGCACTGCCAGACACCTGAAAAATGCATGTATCCCTTCTGGCTTGGGACAGAGCTAGGTTGACTCATACATATGTGAAGAGAAGATTGACCAATATATCCATCACTAGTGATAAGCATAGGGACGCGGGTGGCGCTGTGGGTTAAACCACGGAGCCTAGGACTTGCCAATCAGAAGGCTGGCGGTTCGAATCCCCGCAACGGGGTGAGCTCCCGTTGCTTGGTCCCTGCTCCTGCCAACCTAGCAGTTCGAAAGCACATCAAAGTGCAAGTAGATAAATAAGTACCACTCCGGTGGGAAGGTAAACGGCGTTTCTGTGCGCTGCTCTGGTTCGCCAGAAGCGGCTTAGTCATGCTGGCCACATGACCCAGAAGCTGTACGCCGGCTGCCTCGGCCAATAATGTGAGATGAGCGCCGCAACCCCAGAGTCGGTCACGACTGGACCTAATGGTCAGGGGTCCCTTTACTTTTCCCTTTAGTGATGAGCATAAGTGCATAGGTGAGTTATGTACTTATGGTGAGTTAGACTATTGGCAATGTATAATTCTTAAAATGGCTCTCCGTGGATTGAAGGAGGGGTCTAACCTAGCCCTATCTTCAGATTCAGCCTGAGACTTTCCTGCATGCAAGGAAAGTGCTCTACAACCCCCATGTTGAAAAGAGTGATATATGCCAGGTGACTAAGTAGTTTTTGCATCAACGTATCATTCTGGACTTCAGGCAGAATCAAACTTGCACCTGGGACAAAGCTGAAATCAGTCTCCCCTCCTCCTCAAAGTGGGATCAGTCAAAATAGTAACATCCCTTTGTCTCAACAGGGTGACTGTGACAAAATCTGAGAACTCTTTCTCTACTTATACCTAGCTGTCTAAGCTGCCAATTAAGTGAAGGGTAAAATAAATGAAGGAGGAAAAAAAGAATTGTAGATATTTCTGAAGTGTTGGCGAAACGGCTTTCATTTGTTTGAGTTCACCAGAGGGTGCTAAGCATGATTCAATACCTCAGCTCAAATGCCCTGTAAAATGGCCTCGTCATCTCCCTCCATTACAGACTGTGAAATGGAGTCCTAGATTTTCCTAAGCTACTCTTGAAATTGTTCCAATCTTCTTTAGGACATATGTCAAATAGCATATTCAACCTCTGCCCAGAGCAGTGGGAGATTGAACTCATTACATACAGTATTGCTATATCCTCTGATCCTTTTAAGGTATTCATAGCCAAATAGATCAAAAACTGAATGCACATTCTCTCTCTCTTGGTCTGATTTGATCCTTGACAGCAAACAGTTATATTATGTGGACTGCCAACTAACCAGGATTTCTGTAGTCTAACCAGCTGAAATAAATACTATAATATTGAGTTGTGGGTGATGCAATCAGAATACTTAATCAGAATGAGAGCAGGGGGTTCCCTCTCCTTTAATGAGACAGGATTCGAAGGGGGAAACCCCCCACCTTAAGCAATATTATTGTTGTTATAATCAAGAAAAGCATGGCTGCTGGCTAGCAAAGAAAGAAGATCTATTACTTCTGCTTGGATAGCTCAGTTGGTTAGAGCATGATGCTGATAATGCCAAAGTTGCAGGTTTGATCCTTGCATGGGACAACTGCATATTCTTGCATTGCAGGGGATTGGACTAGATGATCCTCAGGGTCCCTTCCAACTCTGCAATTCTATTATTCTCCCAGGGCCTTTTAACTGGAGTTGCTGGGGACTGAAGCTGGGACCTTCTGTTTGCTAAGCAGATGCTCTGTCACTGAGCTATGGCCCCTTCCATAACCATGCCCCAAATTATTATTATTTCATTACATTTACACCCTACCATTCAAGGTGGGTTTATTCCATTTTATTCTCCAAACAACTCTATGTGTTAGATTGAGAATGTGTTTATTCTCCAAACAACTCTATGTGTTAGATTGAGACCCAAGTCACTTAATGAACACCATGACTGAGCATATTCAAATCACCGTTGTTCTGGTTATAGTCTGACATTCCAACACAGCACATTGAGATAAATATTTTGTGCTCAGGGAACGCTATAGGCTTCTGGGAAACAGGATAGGGGGACATTGACAAATCTTGGGCTACAGATGTCCTATTCTCCACAAGATTGGACCAACAAATATGGGCAATGTTCGTGCTAACCGACACTATCTGAATCCCCAAAACAATGAAGAAGAAGAAGAAGAAGAAGAAGAAGAAGAAGAAGAAGAAGAAGAAGACTAGTAGTAGTAGTAGTAGTAGTAGTAGTAGTAGTAGTAGTAGTTGTTTGGATTTGATATCCCGCCTTTCACTCCCCTTCAGGAGTCTCAAAGCGGCTAACATTCTCCTTTCCCTTCCTCCCCCACAACAAACACTCTGTGAGGTGAGGGGGGCTGAGAGACTTCAGAGAAGTGTGACTGGCCCAAGGTCACCCAGCAGCTGCATGTGGAGGAGCGGAGACGCGAACCCGGTTCCCCAGATTAGGAGACTACTGCTACACCACACTGATTAGGAGACTACCACTACACCACACTGGCTCTCTGAAAAACTGGCCTTTGGAACTGCAGCTTCAATTTAAATACTTTCTTGTTTACACCCATCAAGTTGTGTTTTGTAAGTTTTATGATGGCAGTAACACTCTTTCATGAAGTATTTCAAACCCTCTATTCATGGGGTTAGGTCCATCTCTCATTTTGTAATGTGACGGTTGGGACACATTGTAAATAAAATGATTCTGATTTGTGTGATTTACACAGTATAATCTGGATTTTGCAAATTTGTCTTTCCCAGTGTCGATATGAATCATATCACAAGGTGAGTGTGTGTACATTAACAGCATTGCTACATTAAACTCACTGATACTGCAAGAAGATTCAGATGAATGAATGTGTTTGTCCCTGAGACATTCTGCTGATCAACTACTTCGGTTTAAAGCTCTCTAGCTGTCGGATTTGCTTCCCTAGTTTTCTGAAAACAGAAAGACACTCTGGAAAGAAACTTAAGGAGAAATAAACATTTAGAGAGAAAGAAAACAATGAGATTTGACTGAATTTAATTATATATATGGAAGCTGCCAGATTAATAGAAATGGTATGTTCTTCTTGTTGTAGGGGAAGGGGGCATAGCTAAGAGGTACAGCATCTACCTTGCGTGCAGATTGTCTCTGGTCCAATCCCTGGCATCTCAATGAGTGGGTAGAAGAGAGCCCCTTCTCGAATCCTGGAGAGCTGCTACCAGTCGGTATAGATTTTACTGAGCTAGGCAGATCAGTTGGTTTGACCTGGTCTAAGGTAGGATTGGCAAAAACGGCACTACCAATGTGGGCTGCCATACGTCCAGATTTTCCCAGACATATCTGAAATACTGCTGTCTGCAGCAGTATTCGGACATATCAGACAAATGTCCGGGAAAATCTAGATGTATGGCAGCCCATATCGGTAGTACCATTTTTGCCACACACCCCCCCCCAAATAGCTCAAAAATGGCAAAGTTTTCTTTTGCAAATTTGCTAGAAAAGCTCAACAGCTTTGGGCAAAAATAAAAGCTCAACAACTTTTCTGTCCAAACTTTCACAGTTTGAAATATGGCAACCCTATCTACAGCAGCTTCCGATGAAGCCCACAGGTGACATCCAACGATGTCCCTTTGCAGCAGAATAGACTTCTACTTCCTCTCCTCCCTCTGAAGCCCTCTGTTCAATGGCTTAGTTAGGAAGACATGAAGAAATGATGCTTTGGTTGATTAGGCCTCCCCTGGGATTTCATACTCCTTCCTCTCTCCTTTTTTCTCCTCCCCTTCTTTGTATGCTTCAGTTCCCTCCCTCTGTCCCTAGTTTGCAATAAGGATAAGTAGGAATGGAGGAGGAGTGTGTTTTAAATGGATTTATATATGGAATGTGAAAGTTCTGACCTAATCTAGTTTGACTGCATAGGACTACCTCTTTCATTGTGTGCCTACTAAAGTCCAAACTGCTCATGCACCACTTTTTTAAAAAGTCCAATTTTATGCAAAATTATAGACAAAAAATGCATTTTGTAGATATAATATGTATGAAAAGTCAACCCTGCTTTATTTCTGCTGCATAATATTATAAATTTTAATGCATAAGTATTTTTACAGAGTTGTATGCATTGCACTGTAGGAAATTTGTATATGTGCACAATATTATATGTATAATAATGCATATCATAGGCAAGAATTGTTCCTATTTTAAGCAGATCCAGTTTAAAAAAATTGAACTAGTGTTTTAAAGTTAAGAAGTGAAATGGAAACAAGGAAAAAAGCAACCTGTGCTACAAGCTTAACATTGAGATTTTGAGCAAGTTCCTTCCCCAAGATATATTTTATCTTACTCGGGCAGACTATGCTTACTGCAAATCATAGCTCATTGCCAAGCCCAAACTGCGTTTCAAGATTGCTTAAGACTGTGTATAGTTGTAAAATAATGACAATAGTATGGTATAATATACTTGGGAAGAAGAATGATCATGCTTAGTAGTCTTTGATTTCTCTATCTTAAAATTTAAAAAATCAGTTTGGTGTAGTGCTTAGGATGTTGAACTATGACCTGAGAGACCAGGGTTCAAATCCCCACTCAGCCATGAAGCTCAGTGGTTGACCTAAGGCCGGTCACTCCCTCTCAGTCTAACCTACCTCTCAGATTGCTGTGAGGATAAAATGGAGAGGAGGAAAAATACATATGCCTTCTTCAGCTTCTTTAAAGAAAGGTGGGATACAAATGCAATAAATCAAATCAAATGAACGTGAATATGAACATGAAAATTCCTATACAGTGGTACCTCGGACCACTAAGAACTTAATTCGTTCCAGAGGTCTGTTCTTAACCTGAAACTGTTCTTAACCTGAAGCACCACTTTAGCTAATGGGGCCTCCTGCTGCTGCCGCGCCGCCGGAGCACGATTTCTGTTCTCATCCTGAAACAAAGTTCTTAACCTGAGATAATATTTCTGGGTTAGCAGAGTCTGTAACCTGAAGCGTATGTAACCTGAAGCGTATGTAACCCGAGGTACTACTGTATACAGAAGACAATTCTGTGCATCTCAAAAATATGAATACCAACAAGGAAGACAAAGAATCAAGGGGATGTAAGGGGCCTTGCAAGAAATTCAGCATGGGAGCATTCCCAACAGATGGCTGTCCAATGGGAAACCTCCATTGAGGGGTAGCCTTCCCCAAGTATTGTATTTCAAGGATACAAATATCTTAACTAAAACCCATCTCAACCTGTTAAGTTCACTTGTTCAGTACAAATGTTCAATTGGTGATCACATAAAAAATGTTATAATTACTTAAGAAATTAATTACTGTCGCTGCAGTGTTCAGGGACTTTGAGTATTCCCCAAACTAAGTAATGTGAATGCAAAAGGGAATCCAATCTAATTGCAAAGTCAAAACTGTTAAGATGTCAGGGCAACCATTCTATATGCATCTGTTAATTTCCTATCTGCATTGCAAACATCAATTAATTAACACCAACCCTTGCGAGCATGCTCCAATTTTTGGCTTCAGTACTCAAACCACTTCCACTGAAGCAGGTCCACCAGTTTAAGAGAGTTTCATCTTCAGCCAAAGTGTGCTAAAGGCTCAGTGTAAAAGCAAGTTAATGCAAATATCTAACACAATGCTGCAACCCAAATGTTCTGGGTGGGGTGGAAGTCTCCTTCCACTAAGCCCAAACAACTCTGCCATTCCCCACTTGTAGAATCACCACCCATCCAGGGTGGAGTTCCTAGTTTCACCCGCTGAAAGTGCAGATGGGTTGAAGTACCACCAAGGAGATTCCAAATGGCAGCATCCTATGGAAAGTCCGCAAATGAGACATTCATTGGTAGGGAGGTGCTGAGCTAGCTCAGGTTCCACTGGATCCCAGGCCTGACCCATTGCCATAGCTTGATGGCACTGATCCTGATAGGGCCCTGATCACTCTGTCAGCTTCAGTATGGAATAGGCTTTTGCCTCCCTCCCTCCCCTTTTACCCCAGCTGGCATGAGTGGCACGGCTTCAGATGCAGTATTTGCTATGCCACACCTGCTGCTGCTCAACTAAGGTTATGTTTGTTGTGTTAGTCTGGTTTTCCCAAAAAGACCTATTGAGCCTATTATGCTTCATATTACAACATTTTTTTACAGCAAAATCTACCAGTAATTTTTTTATTTTATTTTAATGATGGGTTCAAGGTTCATTTAAGTTAGTGGGGAAGAAGTGAAATTCCTATAATTATTAAATAATTTGATTTTGCTTCCTCAATTTACTTCCTTGCAATTTCAGTAACTTGATTGCTCAAATTATCTTGTTATGTTGAAGTTTGCTAGCAAATAGTAGGAACAGAATTAAAATTTGGATGGTGAAAAAAAAGGTGTTGCTTTTGGGGGGCAGCCAAGTTATCTTTAAAGCATAAGCAAATATGTGAAGTAATTCGTCAACAAAACATGGGGAGGGGGGTGTTTCCTGCTGGCTTTGAAGTTCATTCTTCATAGGGCAAAATTGTCCCAGAAACCCTAGTGAAGGATTTGCTTTATCAGCTCTGCAACTTTTACAGATCAATGATCATTTTATTAGTTATATAATATAGACTGCTTTCTTGTAGAGAAGAATTCCCCATCATATATACTTTGCTCTTAATTGATTCTTGCAGCACTGCAACCAAAAGCTAAACGGATAACTTTTACTACATCCCTTGTCTGAAGGAGAGAGGCTGGGTATTAGAGAAACATTATCTACTTGGTGTCTCAACACTGCAGGAACCATGTGTCCGCAGCAGCAATAGTAGTTTATGTTCCAAAAATAAATAACTGGCACCAGCAATGGTGCATTCTGGGCCAGAATGACAGTTTTACCCCCCCCTGGTGGCAATGGCAAGATTCCAAGGGTTCCAGGCACTCACCCAGGGTCTGTGTTTCCTTTTGGAAATGTGGCACAGCCGAGACTGTGGTGTCTTTATGATATATGGTTCATGTGCACATATATACAACCTGAACATATGATGGAGGTGTTCACAGTACAGTGGTACCTCAGGTTACATACGCTTCAGGTTATAGACTCCGCTAACCCAGAAATAGTGCTTCAGGTTAAGAACTTTGCTTCAGGATGAGACCAGAAATCGTGCTCCGGCGGCGCGGCGGCAGCAGGAGGCCCCATTAGCTAAAGTGGTGCTTCAGGTTAAGAACAGTTTCAGGTTAAGAACAGACCTCTGGAATGAATTAAGTACTTAACCCGAGGTACCACTGTATCAGCATTCCAATAGGGTCTTGCTTCCCCCATAGGGGAAGAGATCAAGCAGAGATCCAACATCATGCTCTGCCTCTTCCTCTCTAGTGCGAATCACAGCTCTCACCTTTGTTGTCCTAATAGCCTCTGTTGTCCTAATGGTCCTAAAGGAAACTAACCTGGTTTAATTAGCTGTTAACACATGCTGATTCCAGAGGATTTAGAAGTGTCTAGATCACAACCTAGTACACAGGATCTTGTTGTCATTTCACACAGTGTCAGGGACTGGTGGGGGTCGCCGCCCCATTCCCGAACCTTTCCCGAGAAGAGGGGGACAGTATAGATTTACAACAGTGATTTGCAGAAGGTCATAGTTCCGAGGCTGCAGAGGGGAGAAGCTGAGAAGAAGCAGCAGGTAGAAGATGCACCAGGGGAGAGACAGCTGACAGACTCAGTGTCTTTAGAAAGCATTTCTGACACCCCCTCTCCCAGGACAAGGCAGGCATTGAGAGTAGTAGAACACAAAGCTCAGAGGCAGAAAGCACAGATCATCCGATGCAGGGATGACGTATAATAGGAGAGACGGAGGGGTGGCACTTTACTCGGAGCAACGCCATTATCTAAGAGAGATGGCATTTCGACGTTCTCTCTCTGTGAATATTGAATAAAAGGCTTGGTAAGAAATCTTCTTGTTTATCTTCTTCTTGGCTGACAATGTGGGAGGGATCTGATTCCCTGAAGGCCGACACACAGGAGGCTAGGCTAGCTTAGCTTTTTGACACCCCAAGCCTTAATTAAATTATAGCACCTACTGGATCAGGAATTTAAGGGAGTCTAGCACCCGCATACTCCTAACAGTAGTACTGTACTAATGTTAACATCAAAGTTTGTAGCAGAAAACAAAATCTGAGTCAGAGTTCATCATTCAGTGGGGCATTGAGATATACTCACCCTACACCATAACAGGATGGGGCTGGACTCTGGCTGAGTGGTATAGCACCTTATTTGTATGTAAAGGGGGCCCAGTTTCAATCTGTGGATTTTCCAGTCTCTTTATTATCTCCTGCATTTACAGTCTGCCTGTCAGGGTTGCTCCTCTCAAGGTGGCTCCCAACATACGAAACAAATCTATAACATTACAAATCATCAAATAATAGATGCATCATCTAAAACAGGACAATACATCTACAAATCAACACAGCAGAAGCTGAAAGCCGTACCAATAGACAAAAACTGATAGAAGTATCTAAAATAGCACATCCAGAGATCCATCAGCAGAAAAGCACCAGCATAAATGCCAATTAAAAACACTTTGGAATACTACTGAAAGTCATTAGCGGAAGGGCTGATGTAGTGGGTGGGGAGTTCCACAGGCACAGGGTGTCAGGGTGAGTGTCAGGAGCAGGCCAGCACAATGTGTCAGTGAAGGTAACTTTATTCAAAGAAACAAAACAGCTCAGGCCTGCTGAGCAAAGGAGCTCCTCCCAGCAGATTTTGCCCCAATGAGGGACTTGCGAGGACTGAAGGTCCTTCTCCCCTGGGTCCTTCACAAGTAATCTGAGATGGCGGGGTGGGGGAAGGAAAGCTGATCACAGCAGGAGGGGGAAGACCCCCTGGCTTCTTCAGCAGCCTGCCTAATCTCTGCCTCTTAGTCTCACTCTGCTTCTGCCTCTGCCTCAGACTGCTCTCTGCCTCAGACTCTTCATGCTCACTAAACTATGTTACAACTTCTGACACCTCCTCCTACCAGTTTTCTCCCTCTGACCACTCATTGTCATCTCACCACCAATCCCCTGGCTCTCAGCCTTCTTCCCCTGCATTCAGCCAGTCCATGACAGATGCTCAGTAAGGTGTGGTGTACTGGTTAGGGTGTTGGAAGAGAACCTCACTCACCCATGAAATGGACTGGGAGGACTTGGGATAATGACTAGGGTTGTATTCAACAAACCTTTACTCAGAGTAGCCTCATTGGCATTAATGGTCCTTCTTTAGTCATGGCCATTAATTCCAATAGGACTGCTCTGAGTAAACATCAGTTGTATACAACCCACTGCCTCTCTTAGCTTCATCTAGAGATAAAATGGGGAAGATGAGAATCCTATATACCACCTTGAGTTCCTTACAGGAATAAAGTAAATGATTGGTTGCACTATTGCCAAATTAATGAAATGTTTAAAGAGGACATAAAGAAGAAGGGATTAGGTTATACTAAGTTGAAATTTGAAATGGAAATTTTAAATAATAATTTTAAAACATTGTCTAAAATGTATAAATTGCTTTTGGAATGACATTTGAAAGATGAAGAGTCGGTTATGATACATTGGGTCAAAGATTTTGGTTATAATATACAGTTAAAAGACTGGGAGAAATTGTGGAAAGAAGGAATAAAATTTACTGTATGCAATACCTTGAAAGAAAATATGATAAAAATGATGTACAGATGGTATATTACACCAGTGAAATTAGCTAAAATGTATAAAATAAGTAACAAATGTTGGAAATGTAAGGAAAAAGAAGGTACGTTTTATCATCTGTGGTGGGAATGTAAAAAGGTGAAAGGTTTCTGGGAAATGATTTACAACGAGATGAAAAAGATGTTGAAATATACATTTATAAAAAAGCCAGAAGCATTTTTACTTGGGATTGTAGGTATGGACATTAATAGGCAAGATAAAAAACTGTTTTATATGCGACAACGGCAGCAAGAGTGTTATTGGCACAGAAATGGAAGCAGGAAGAATTGCCGATGAAAGACGAATGGCAGGTGAAATTAATGGACTACGCAGAATTGGATAAAATGACAGGAAGAATTCGAAACTAGCAGGACCAGAAATTCTTGAAGGATTGGAGTAAATTTGCGGGTTATTTGAAAAACAATTGTAATCAGCTGACTATGCTTGTAGGACTACAAGAAGTTTTGTAAGGAGAACTATATGAATATTACAGGAAAAATTTAGGAGAATGCACTTTAAAGTATGGATTATTAAAAGTAATTGTTAAGACTAGGAAATGCAAGGCTAAGAGAGGAAGGTCGAAAATCACTAGACATGGTTGATGGAAGTCTTAGGCTTATAGCCAAAATGTAGTATAAGATGAGAGATGTTATTTGGAAAATATATGTAAAAACCAATTAAAATATTATTATTTTTTAAAAAGAGTTCCTTATAGGAAAGTTGGGATATAAATGTTTTAATAATGACAGCTGCTTCCACCATGGGGAAATTAAGAGTTAAAATATGACTTTCTGTTGGAATTTGCTCATAAATAAAGCAATATAATAAACTAAAGAACTGATAAGTCTGAAAAGAGGGACATCCAAAGAGAACCACCATTACAGTTGCTATTTTTTAAAATCCAGCTTAGGTAATTGAATCTATTTTTTTTATGAATTCCCAGTGGCTCCTTTTATTGATTCCTCTCTATGAATAACTGAATAATAACTTTTTTTTCTGGTGCTTAAATTGCTGTAGAATTTGTACCCTACGCAGACACACCTAAACAGCAATTCCAATAATTGCTTTTTTGCCAATGATCATACAATTTGCGTATTTATGCTGAGTTTTAATAAATCAGGAGGAAAACAGTTGGCAATTAATACATAGATGGCACAGGAGATTTTTTTTAAAGAACTACATTCTATTCATATTATGACAAAACCACATCCAAATATATAGTTATCTTTGTCAAAGTCCCAAAATTCACAAAAAGCAAATGCATGAGGTGCATTAGTAATTTGAACTTTGCTGTAACTGTATAGCAAATTTAAAATATCATAACAGGGATTTATAGTGTTAAGCAAGGATAGCCAATGCGAGCACTTGAATTGATGTTGGACTACAACTCACAGAATCCCCAGTCAGGAATGACAGGTGTTGTAGGACAGCAGCAGCTGGAGGGGACTGCATTGGCTACCCCTGCTGAAAAGCACTCAGGATTTTGTGGTGGTGATGAAGGCTCTAGCCAGTGGTGACTGGTGCTTACTGGGGTGGACCAACAAGTGAAGACAAAGCCAACAACAAGTGGAACAAACTAGTTATTCTCTTGTCCCTATCCTCTTCCCTGATCAGTTCTACAAAAGCAACTCAGAGACTAAGGATGAGGAAGCTGACAGACAGTGGCAACCTCTGGACAGGTTGTAAGTAAGAAGGCAGACAGGTAGGGGCAGGCTGAGGTTGTTGGGGAGACAACTGTCAATGTCTCTTGCAATAACTGGATGAAGTGTTACGATATTATAAATGAGTTCCTTCACATTAAGAGAGGAATTGAAGCCAGTGTTACCAGAACTACTTATTACAGCCATTTTGGACTGCCTCATATACTAGAAATTACTTACTTAAGAAATACTATGGAGAAGATGAATGGATGAATTGGTCAATATATGGTCCATGCCGCTTTCCCATGTGTTCATTCATAAATTTGTTTGGTTCTGTTCTTTTCCAGCGTTAATGTGATTTTAAATAAATGCTTATTTTTTTAAAAAAAAAATTCTGCATCAAAAGTATTTACATACATATTTTGGAGTGGGTTCCCCCACCCTTTTAAGTACGTTTGGATATTTATGTATGTATGTATGTATGTATGTATGTATGTATGTATTGCACTAAGAACTGTGTCACAAGATCTGGAGCAGTATAAAATCTGACAGACAGCTATGTTTCAATGCTCACATTAGCCTAGCAGGCAGGGGATCAGGTCAGTTCATATCACGATTCACAAATACTGAATTCCTCAAGCTTCCCTACTAAGAACTACAGGCCAACAGCACTCTATGTATTGTTAGAAGTGACATTTTACTCTGACACGAACCCATTGTTATAATTACGACCTATTGCTGAATGGCTTGTTTTGCCTAGGGTATGTCAACATGAGAGCAAGGCATAAAAGGAAATAAGATGAGTACACATTTTTAATTTTTTTTTTTTTTTTTTGCAGGGCTGGGCTGACATTGGGAGTGGGGGCTTTAGGAGCCAGACTTCTCATCTGTTTCCCTTTCTTTGCTGCTGTTACCTGCAGTGACTTCAGTGCTCATTGTGGTGTGCAGAGCCTCCATTTCTGCCTCTAGAATAACAATCTGTACATTGGGAGTTGCTTTATGCCAGGTCAAACCATAGGTCACTTTTGGCTCAGTATTGTCTACATTGGCTAGCACTGGCTCTGCCACTGCCAGCTCAATGGTCCATCTAGTTCAGTACTGTTTACACTGACTGACAGCATCTCTCTAGGATTTCAGGCAGGGAGTGCCTCCCATCTCTAACTGGAGACGCCGGGGATTGAACCTGGGACCTTCTAAGCAAAAAGCAGATGCTCTGCCACAGTATCATAGCCCATCTGGGAGCTGCAGTTTGTTAAAGGTGCTGAAAGTTGTTTTCCTGTCCCAGAGCTACAATTCCTAGAGTTCCCTGAGAAGACTGATTGATTATTAAACCACTCTGAGGTCTCCTCTTAGCATGCTTAATGAATGAGAGCTCCTACGATTCATTGAGGAACATCAAGACTGTTTAAACTGGTAACATACTGCTTTAAACGTATGGTGTTAATGTGGCCCAGGTGGTGCTGGGCAGAGAGATATTTGGTAAGAGAGCCACTGCTGGTTGGTACAGTGGTACCTCAGGTTACAAACTCCTCTAACCTGGAAGTAGTACCTTGGGTTGAGGACTTTGCCCCAGGATGAGAATGGAAATCGCATGGTGGCAGTGGGAGGCCCCATTAGCGAAAGCACACCTCAGGTTAAGAACGGTTTCAGGTTAAGAACAGACCTCAGGAATTAATTAAGTTCGTAACCCGAGGTACCACTGTATAAGCAATGCTGCATTTAGGATCAGTATAGGACCAAGGATCTGACTCTTGTGTTCTTAAATGTGACATTGATGGATGCATTTGTTTATTCATGTGTCTATCCCATTCACATGTAATGCCTAGGCAAGAAAGAGGGCAATCTTCTTCCTTGAAGAAAAAGGGAAAGGTGATTGGAACTGAACCCTCCGCTTCATCTAAACATGTCTTTCATCCCAGATAGAGAAGGATAGATCTGTGCATAAATCATTTCTCTTATTCCTGGATTGATAATGTTTCTATTTTTCCAAAAACAATACAAAACAAAAAACCTGCCCGAAAACAGAATCATAGAATCTTTGAGTTGGAATGGACCCCAACAGTCATCTAGTCCAACCCCCTGCAATGCAGGAATCTCAGCTAAAGCATCCATGACAGATGGCCATCCGACTTCTGCTCAGAAAGCTCCAAGGAGGGAGAGTCCACCACCTCTTGTGGGAATCCGTTCCACTGCTGAACAACTCTTATTCTTAGAAAGTTTTTCCGTATGTTTAGTCGGACTCTTTCTTGCAACTTGAAGTCATTGGTTCAAGTCCTACCCTCCAGAGCAGGAGAAAACAAGCATGCTTCCTCCTCCATGTGACAGCCCTTAAGATATTTGAAGATGGCCATCATATCTCCTCTCAGTCTCTTCTTTTCCAGGCTAAACATACCCAGCTCCTCTAACCGCTCCTCATAAGGCTTGGTTTCCAGACTCATGATCATCTTGGTTGCTCTCCTCTGCACACATTGCAGCTTGTCAACATCCTTCTTAAATTGTGGTGCCCAGAATTGGACACAGTATTCTAAGTGTGGTCTGACTAAGGCAGAATAGAATGGTACTATGAATTAATTAGGGAAGTGGGTGGCGCTGTGGTCTAAACCGCAGAGCCTAGGGCTTGCCGATCAGAAGGTCAGCAATTCGAATCCCCGCAACAAGGTGAGCTCCCGTTGCTTGGTCCCTGCTCCTGCCAACCTAGTAGTTCGAAAGCACGTCAAAGTGGAAGTAGATAAATAGGTACCGCTCTGGTGGGAAGGTAAACAGTGTTTCTGTGCGTTGCTCTGGTTCACCAGAAGTGGCTTAGTCATGCTGGCCACATGACCCAGAAGCTGTACGCTAGCTCCCTTGGCCAGTAAAGCGAGATGAGCTCCGCAACCCCAGAGTTGGCCACGACTAGACCTAATGGTCAGGGGTCCCTTTACCTTTATGAATTAACTAAAAAGTATTTAAATGTGTAGATCACTTTCATCCAAGTCCAGGTCACTTTTAGTATCATGGCAGAAGGTAGTGAGGGCCTATTCTTCCTTCCTTTGTACTGTGTCTTTCAGGTTCTAAGTCAAATATTATCACACATCTCTCTCTCTCTCTCTCTCTGTATATATTATGTACAGATTGTTATTCTACAGGCAGAAAAAGCTCAACAACTTGGGGGGTGTTTTTACACCTACCTTCATCTGAAGATGAAGTAGTTGCTTGGGAGAGCTCAGTCAACAAAGCATGAGACTCTTAATTCCAGGGTTGTGGGTTTGAGCCCCACCTTAAGGAAAATATTCCTGCATTACAAGGGGTTGGACTGGATGACTCTCAGGGCTCTTCCAACTCTGTGATTCTGTGATCACAGGGTGGTTCCCAAGATAAAAATACAAAACAAAAACACAAAACAAAATAATAATAAAAACAAAACAAAACAATAACACCCCTCCCACAGACATATCATGTTAATGGTGTGCCTTCTCCGCTGGCTGCCTATTAGCTATTGACCCAGTTTTAAGGTCCTGCTACTTACATAGAAAACCCAAAATAACTCTTGACTAGGTTACCTGAAAAACTGTCTTCTGCTATCTGGTAAGGCCACTACAATCAGCTGATGGAACCTAATTAGTTTTGCCAAGGCTTGATCATTATCAGCTTGTGGTAACATAGAGAAGGGATCTTTCACTGATGGCAGCTAGTCTTGTTGAACACCCTCCCTACTGGAAAATGAGAGGCCCTATCTAAGTTGGCATTTGGCTGGCTCCTATAGACCTGTTTAGGCAAGAATTCCCCTGAACTTCTGGTTTTATTGTTTTAACTCCCCCCCACACCTGTTTAATTCTTATGTCTTTTAACTGTCTGTCTTTTAATTAAGGATGTTTTATATGATCTCAGTGCTATAAAAAGGGGTGTCAAAACTCACCATGAACTTCTCCCTTGCTCTCTTAGAATGGCAATGGTATCCACCTGAGAGGTGCTAGAACTGCGTTCTGGCTGAAAAAAAGCCCTGATTGATCTTGTAAGTTGTAAACTGCTTAGGAGCCATTTTGGCACGTAATCAATATCTGAGGAGGATGATATGTGCAGCCCACATCAGTGATGGACCCTGGCATCAGTGATGGACCCTGAAGCAGCACTGTGGCATCAACAGAGGACGAGGGAAGCTGTGTGCTGCTGGTGGTGTGACAGATCTCAGGTGACTGCTTTAGCCATTTAACAGAGAACTTCAAGAGGAAAACCATTTTGGTGCCCATTTAGGAATAAATGAATAGTGTGAATCTCAAGGGAATGTTGGGGGACTGCCAAGTCTGGATGTTATTTTGATGCCTGATATGAAAACCACCAACTCAGCCTAGCTTTGCGTGCTGGAGTTCTAACTGAGATAGTAACCAAGGTTTTCAATGCCTTCATCAAGGCAAGGGGAGAGGGAGAGTGAAGGATTTGAAATATGAGACTGGAGGAAGCAACAGATGCACATCTGTTTGCTTACCTGCTTTGTTATTAAGAAGATCGGATTTTATCAGAGAAGGGAAATTAATGAATGAATTAAATCAGCATAACTATTGACTTTTGATCTATCCTTGTATTTGACCTTTTGATCCTGCTTGTTTTATACAAGAAGAAAATGTTTTAAAATAAAAGGCTAAAGTAAAGAGAACAGACCCCATTCTTCTTTTCCTGGGCAATGCTATTTATTTCTCTTCTACTCACTTGTGATTATAGCTTCCCGACTAGTGAAACTGGTAGCTGTTAATGCTGCATACTCCCCAACTTCTAGGAAAAGGTTGTCACTCAGGTAGGAGGTCTTGGCCTTCACACTGGCCCTGTGGATGTACAAATGTGCTTGCCTCCATCATGTGTCATTTGGCCTTAGATCAACACAACATGATTAAATCAAGGAATGCAATTTAAAGTTAAATGTTCACTAGCTCAGATGTTCATCAGAGTTTTATGTCTTTGGTCTATCATTCAGTCTGTATCTATGCAGTCCATGTTCCCGTTCTTAAGCAAGCTTAGTTTAAAAGGAAGAACATTTGAGTTCTTAGGCACAGTTAGTTAAGGAAATTTTACTTTCCCATCTCTCTGTATCTTGATTCCAGGTCCAGTCAGGTGAAGCAGCAGAAACCTTCCTTTCCATTCCAATACCCATGCCTAATCTCTCCTCAGCAGGGACTTTAATTTTAAATTTGGTATAAGAACTAGTTCAAGATTACAGGAAACTGTATATTCAGTTAGGCTGAATGTGTAAAGTAAAATGGAATTTACAATGTGGTCTTACTTTTCCCTTAAGCACAATTATGAGACCAATGAACCAGCATTTTCATAGAAGGCTTCAAGTGTGTGCTTATTGATTTATTTCAAGGATGTATATGCCACATTTCAAAACAAATGTTTTTTCAAGGCCTTTTATAGTCAGTATCATAAAAACCCTTTAAAACAGTATCTGTAAATATTCTCCACTAGCTGAGGACTGAAGTTCAGTGGTAGACCATCTGCTTTGTGTACAGAAAATCCCAGGTTCAATCCCCAACAGCTCCAGCTAGGGCTAGGAGAGGCACCTGTCTGAAACGCTGGAGAGCTTCTGGCAAACAGTGTAGGCAGGACCGAGCTAAATGGACCAATGGCCTGATCTGGTATAAGGCAGCTTCCAAGATTCCTATGCAACCATCTTTAAAGGAGTATATTTAATAAACATATCATGCTTAGGTATGCTTCCTTGCCAGGCTTGGATCTCTATTGCCTGCTTAATCTCTATTGGCATAGTGTTCCACAATACTAGCCCAATGAAACTTAAGGCTTTATTTCTTGGTGTTATCAAATGAGTCTTGCCAACTTGGGTAACACCAGTGGTGCTTCTGCAGATGATCTCAGTGATCGAGCTGGGATATAAGGGCTGAGGCAATCTCTGAGCTACCCTGGACCTAAGTTGTACAAAGCTTTGTAATTAATATAAGGACCTTGAGCCTGACTCGGTGGAAGATGGGAAGCCATTACACCTGTTTTAATCAAGTTGTCACATGTTTTCAGCCAGTCTGGCCACTGCATTCTGCTGCATCTTCCACAGAGAATTGCTCTTTTTCAGACCATCTCTGCCCATTGTTTTTGTTGTTTGGGAGAATACACTTCATTTACATTTTCTTGTATTGCAATAGTTATTTGTGTTTCCAATTCTTGCTGTTATCTCATGAGATGTTATTCCATCCAGTTTTCTGTCCTATGTAGTTGAATTATTGCCCTTTCCTCTGTGCACCTTGCTCTTGGCTTGCACTTCAGTTTTCTCTATTTCTACCTTCTTTCCTCACATCTGGACATTCCTTTACATCAGTACTGCACAATGCAACTAATTGGTTTTGACAACTATACCTGTAAGGTGAACAGCCATTCTTACCATTTGACAGATGAGTAAAACTAAGGAACAAAGATTATGCATCTTAACAAGACCACTGAGGAATTTGCTGCTGGTACCCAAACATAGTGATTCTTAACACATTAGAGCTCCTCACTGGTATCTCTCCCTTCATTACTGTGGCTTAGCAAAGGAAAGTAGGACTAACAAAGAGTGCCAAATGCACTGTGCTGCTCACAACAGCTTCCTCCAATTTTCCAATGCTCTTAGCTGTTTTGAGAAGGCTAATTAGGTCCCACCAACACCACACCAAATGGACAAAACTGCACCTTAAGAACACTCCAGGAATTCAACAGGGAAACCAACAGGGAAAAAATAGCTAACTGGAAACATTTGCTTATTATTTTGAGGCAAAAAAACTAGTAGAAAATGTAAATTGATCTTGTTGCTAATAGAGGTTAAAGCTCAGCGAACAATGGAGAAACCAAAGTATAGTCTTAATGAAGTTTAAAAACTGGTTGAATAAGGTCCAGTTTGATCTGTAAAGCATTTTTGCACTTCTGTATGAGGCTTATATTTCCCAGGAAATACAGACTCGGGGAGGGGGGGAAGTTTCTTAGCTTTCCATTTTTAGAGAAACAAATTCATCTGAGATCAGCAGTGGAACAGGATTGGGATATCATAAAGCAGGGGCTGGTGAACCTTTCTAGCCTAGCAGACCAAACTGTTATCTCCCTACTGCTAAGGGCGAACTTTGGCAGGTGGACAGAGCCACTCGTCTGTCAATCACTTTTATATTTTTATTTACTTATTAAGACACATTTATTCAAAAGTTAACACTTCAGCTTTGTCCACAGTTTGTCCTTTCTCACAGTTACACAGATTTTAAAAGCTTTACCTTTTTCCCCTTGAACTTTTTATCCACTCATGTTCACCCTTCCAAAACCTCTCAACATTCCCCACTGCATTTTGTACATTGCGGTAAACCACTCTGGGATCATGTTGACATGATGAAGGGTGGTCTACAAATTTGGTGGAACCAAAGTACAAAAGAGCAGTTTTGTTGTGAAGTTTTAACATTTTACCCTCAAAGACCCTGAAGGACAGATTAAGGGCTCATTGACACTTCCTCTTGTCCTGTGCCTCGAATATTATGTTCTGCACAACATTATGTGCTGCACAATTAGACTCCCTCGTCTCATGTAAAAATGAGAGTTCCTCATCAGCTGGCCTGCATAGCTCAGTATCTTTTGTTGAGAGCTGAAATTGGAATGGAATGAAATCTAGCTTCACGTATGTGAAGAGAAAGGAGGCTGTAAATTTGAAGGGAGTTCTTAGTCTCTGGAGAGTGAACTGGAATTAATTATTGTAGCGCACTAATTTTTATTAAAGTTAAGATCTTTTTATGTACCTTCTTCAATTCTGGAGAATTGAAGGGCCCCATATGATAAGCCCACAATTTTCTCAGGGGTGTAATGCTCAGTTGATCCTTATGCCCTCGTTTCCAGTGGCCCATTAAAAGGCCATTTGAGAAGGGGGGGGGGTGGAATAATTTTTGTCCAGAGTTTAATGGGATACATTTTCCTCTGTTGTGAACAAACTGCCCTCTGGCACAAGAACCTCAAAAATATTTGGCACAGCCCTTCTGAAACCCATCTGTTTTTGAAATTAATTTCTTGGTAATGGATACATTATATTTACATATTTGGTTTCTATTTCTCAGTATCTAATTTAGGGAGGGAATAGTCTCTTAGGTAATTCATATAAAGCTCTTGACAGAGCCTTATATTTTTTAAAAAACAGAGCAATCTAGAAGGCATGCTAGTCTGTGTTAGACCTTTAGCACTAGAAATCTTTCAGCTGAAGGTCAGCATTAAACCAACCAACCAACCAACCAACCAACCAACCAACCAACCAACCAACTTCTGTTATCAAACACTGCTGGGGATCCTGGAAAGCTGTTACTGTCATTAAACCCCTGCCCCCATTTCAACCTTTTTTCTTTCTTTCTTTTTGTAGTAGTTTGGGAGTTAAGTTCACACAACACCAAACTATTTGTACTATTTCATTGGTGGGGAATCTTTCGGTCCAGGTACCAAATGCATCTTCAACTCTTGTGATTCCCCAAAGAGATCACCTCTTCCATAGGCCTCAGCTGTCCTGCTCAAAACCCTGCTTTTGGCCTTATATTGGCTGAAATGTATCCTTGAACTGTGATAATTCCTATTCTGCACCTTCTTACACCCCTAATTCTGAGTAATGTAAAAGCCCTCATCCAATCCACCCCCCAGTAGGAAAGGCATCACAGTTGCACAAATAGAATACATTTCATTGCCTCTTCCAATATTAATGAAGGGAGCGCGAGCGCACATACACACACACTGCCTTCGAAGAAGCATAAATGTTTAGGATAGTGACAAACAGGTGTTGCCACAGTATCCAGTAGAACAGAAAAATACAAAACTGAACAGCAGTTAAGATGTCACCCAGTGTTTTAAGTGGACAAGTGCAAGGCAGCGGTTCTGGCAAAAGGAAGAAAATGAATTTTGTGCTCTTGAGTGCAGTGATAGGTCCTGATATTTAATTTATTTTCTGGATGCTTTAGAGAAAGGTCCACACATCATTATGGACAGCTCAATGCCAACATCTCAGTTTTTATACTGATGGTCAAGCAAATGGAATATCCTGTCATGTAGGCTTCATAAGGGGAATGGCAATGAGTAGACTGCTCAGTTATTTGTTTGTTTCTTTGAGGTGGCTTATTGCAGTAGATGCCAAACATTGTCTCTACATACTATCAGTGGTTCTCCATGGTTTCAAACAGTGGCTCTCCATGGTTTCATACAGGGGTCTTTCTCAGCCCTACCTGGAGATGACAAGAATGCAAAGCAGACGCTGTAATGCTGAGCTATGGGCCCCATTGCATCCTCTATTCATTTTCTGTCAGGGGCTGTCACATTCAAGGGAGCTTCCCGTTGCTGGTTTCCTCCCACAAATGAAGTTCTGGGAGTGGGAGGCTTGTTCATACCTGATGGTGTACTGTATGGTATTGTACTTTAGTGTGATTGTATTATCTCCCATGAGGAGATAAGAAGAGGGTCCTTCCTGGATCAGAACCTGAACCAAAGAAATATTACCACCTGAGCTAAAAGATAAGAAAGCATTCTCAGCCCCACCACCCTTCCACGTGCAGATGGCAGCTGGTTGGCAACTGAATATTCAATTCTGACAACAGCACAGCATCATCCAGTGCAGATGTGGGCAGCAGTCTAGTTTAGGGGGTGCATCACACACCTCTGAAACACATTATTCTCATCTCTGGCAAAGAGGAATGTGCTGGGAAAAATTAGGGAGGGGACTGCCACTGCTACTCCACCTGACCCTGGCATCATAGCCAGCCCTCAGAACATAAATCCATCTAGTCCAAAATCCCCATTTCTCCAGGTGACTAAGGCATGCTTCATACATATTTGAACTTTTAAATCTGTGATAGGGATTTATTATTATTATTATTACTCACTTTTGCAGTGAAAAAACCAGAGATAACAACATTACATGGTTTATAGGGTGGCCAGAAGCACAGGTTGCACACAATACTAGTCCTACTCAGAGTAGACTCATCAAAATTAACAGGCATGGCTAACTTAGGCCCATTAATTTCAATGGGTCTGAGTAAGACTTACGTGGACCCCCATGCTTTTGAAATCCCACTGAGCTCAGCAGGGGGTTCTACTCAGAAAATGTGCATATGATTGCAAACTTAATGGGCAATCCTATGCATGATTACTCAGAAGAAATACACATTGCATTCAGTGAAGTTTGCTCTCCAGAAAGTAAGGAATGCACACTTACCTGGGAATAATCAGCACAGAACATGGTGGGGCTTACTTCTGTGTAAACATGCATAGGCTTGTGCTGTCAAGCTGTCATCATCCATCTGTTAAGTTTGTTTTTAGCCCATATTCATAAGCTCTAGTTATAGCAGTGGTGTGTGTCTTTTGAGCACCTATGCAAATGAACCATATTTATCCCATCCCAGCTCTTCTCTATGCACTCACTCTAGCACATATAATAAGGATAATAAATACTTGAAGATGTCTATTTCTGCATTATTCATTCTGGCTCACTACAGTATCATCAAGGTATCAGTGCTTGCACTTTTATCTCCCAATGTGACTGACAGTAATTTGATTTCTTTTGTTTCTGCTGTGTCCCCCCCCATATGCTTTTCCTTGCTGTTGTCAAATCCTTTTCATATCTATCACTTCACTCTTTCCTTTCCCTTTCTTTCTGTTATGTTAGCTTTAGTCCTTGGCTACAGTTAGACCATCCGCTAAGGAAAACTCATGAAGGAGAGGTATACCTGAAGAGGCGTCTCCACCCTCATCATTAAGCCTGGACACTGAGGTCCAGCTCTGAGGGCCTTTTGGCGGTTCCCGCACTGCAAGAAGTGAGGTTGCAGGGAACCAGGCAGAGGGCCTTCTCGGTAGTGGCACCTGCCCTGTGGAACGCCCTCCCTTCAGATGTCAAGGAAATAAACAACTATCTGACTTTTAGAAGACATCTGAAGGCAGGGCCTTGCAGAGCCAGGCTGAGGCTCGGGCCAGGTAGATAATGTGCCCCCCTTTTTTACCCTGGGGATAAACACTCCCGCGTTCGCCCCAGTGCATCCCCTGCGATTGTGAATATGCTGACTGAGGCCCCCTTTGGAATCAGAGGCCCGGGCCAAGTGGCCCATATGGCCCCCCCCCCTCTGTCTGGGCCTGTCTGAAGGCAGCCCTGTTTAGGTAAGTCTTTAATGTTTGGTGTTTTACTGAGTTTTTAATATTCTGTTGAGAGCCACCCAGAGTGGCTGGGGAAACCCAGCCAGATTGGGGGGGGTATAAATAAATTGTTGATGTTATATCAGTGGTGCACAATCATGGAACCTCCATGAGCAGAATTAGTCTTTCTTGAATAACAGTTGCAGTGCAGGGGCAACAGTGGGCAAGGACTAGTGCCTTCACATCTTGCATATGTGATTCTTGGAAGCATCTGATTGTTGACAGCTGGAAAGAGAACACGTGACTTGATGGACCTTTTGATCTTATCCAGCACAGGCAACGACCAATTAATGTGCACGCAAAAGATACACAATTGCACACATGCATACAGTGCTTAACCCAGAAGTGACCAAAAACATCACAAAACAAGTCATTAAAAGGGTGGAATGGTGGCGGAATGGGAGCATGGCACACTTATATGCGCTCCACCAATGCGCGCGGGGGGGCGGGGCAGGAACAGAACCCTCACCCTCCATCAGGAGAGCTATTTGAAGAAAGGTTAAGCATCCCCTTCCCCACTCCAAATTTCCAAATTTGGAAGTTGCTTTTTCCTAGGAAATGGGTTTATCTGGCTCTCGAGTCTCTTAAGCCAATATTTTGAGTCCAGCTATTTTTTGGAAATCCATGGGCAGAGGGGTGAAAGGAAATAATCTGTAGAGGGATGGCGAGGGATATTCAGAGCATTTTACAAGATTGGATGAATGGCTTTCCCTTAGTTTATTGGATAAGGTGGCCCTTTTTTTGGGGGGGGGGTCCTAGCTTTTTGCTCCAACCACACTATACATTTAAAGCAGTATCAAAGCACTTTAAAGAGTCATGACTTTCCCATTTCGCCGTTTACCTTCCCGCTAGTAAGCGGTCCCTATTTATCTACTTGCACCCGGGGGTGCTTTCGAACTGCTAGGTTGGCAGGCGCTGGGACCGAGCAACTGGAGCGCACCCCGCCGTGGGGATTCGAAACGGCCGACCTGACGATCGGCAAGTCCTAGGTGCTGAGATTTTACCCACAGCACCACCTGCGTCCCTCCAACTGTACAACTCTACAATACAATTCTACAAATGCTAGATAGGTACTGTCCTTACTGTGTTTTTCGTGCTTATTTCTGTTTTCAACAAGTCTTTTAAGTGGAGTTCTTTTTCTCAGTCTATATTGGAATTGAAATTGTTTTTACATATCAAATTGTTGCAATTGTTTTTATATATGAAATTGTTGTTTTTATTGTGAAATTGCTTTGAGATATTTTATGCAAATTCCTATAAAAAACAAAAAAAAAACCACATCGCTGGATATATATATATTTTATAAATTTTGTTCTTTTGATAATGTTGTAGCTATAACATTTTATGTTGATTTTTAATGACCTCTATCCACCTTATGGATTTTTATTTTTTTTAAATGGAAGGATGTTTCAAATAGATAAATAAACATTCCTGTGCACACACAGAGGTGCAAATGGGCAATATGTGGCACATAAATCATGAATCCTTATTCCATTAATGTATTATAGATGAAAAGAATGCAATATGAACTTCTGAAGTACAACTTTCTCTTGTATGAACCTGCTGATTCCTTAAGATCTTCATCTAAGGCAGAATGAGAAACCTTTGCACCTCCAGATGTTTCTACACTACAAGCAAGCATGGCCAGTGACCAAGGATGAGGGCACTTACAGTTCAGCAACATATGGCAGGCCAAAGGTTCTCCATCCAAGTTTTTAGTCTGGAAACCCTACTTTCAGGAAGCTAGGCAAGTGGCAACGGGAGTAGAAACATTTCTGTGTAGGTGACCCACCCCACAGAAATGCCCCTCACCTACTTTCATTCACAATTACATCCTTACATCCTATTCAGCAGTAAGCCCCAGTGAGTTCCATGGGACTTATTCCCATTCCATGTGTGTGCACAGCTGCAATCTTTGGTACTAAGTCAAAAGAATCTTAGAATTCAGCAGGTATTTCTTCCTCTTCTTCTTTTTCCTATTATTATCTTGCTGCTGTTGATATTTCTCTTCCAGGATTATGGTACTTGGATAGATTTTAGTTTGGTTTCATTTGTATAATATCATGAATGGTTTTATTTTGGGTTCCTAAGCTGCCTTGAGTGGGACACAGGTGGCGCTGTGGGTTAAACCACAGAGCCTAGGACTTGCCGATCAGAAGGTTGGTGGTTTGAATCCCCGCGATGGGGTGAGCTCCCATTGCTCGGTCCCTGCTCCTGCCAACCTAGCAGTTCGAAAGCACGTCAAAGTGCAAGTAGGTACCACTCAGACGGGAAGGTAAACAGCGTTTCTGTGTGCTGCTCTGGTTTGCCAGAAGTGGCTTAGTCATGCTGGGCACATGACCCGGAAACTGTACACTGGCTCCCTCGGCCAATAAAGCGAGATGAGCGCCGCAACCCCAGAGTCGGCCACGACTGGACCTAATTGGTCAGGGGTCCCTTTACCTTTAAGCTGCCTTGAAGGCTCAATAGAGGAGAGGACCTTACCCATCTGTGCAACTTCCACACATGTTCACTCATAGGTTTGCTGCATCCCATTTCCACATGCTCTTTTTTAAAAAAGAAAACCTTTGACATAAATTTGCATTTAAATAGGGTTTTTTAATTAAATAGTTATTTTTATCATTCATTTTCTCTCAAGATATTTTAAATTCATCATGCTACTTGGGAGTGGGAGCTGAAACCCTTTGTTAAGGGTGGGGCTGAAACCGCTTTGAGGTTTTCCTTACCATATGAAATAAACAAAATAAAATAAACCTGAAAGAGAACATTCAGAAAGTATGAAAGAATGTATCACTAAGCATTGCATCCCATGTCAGTCCTAGGCTACATACACACTGCAGTTTATTCTGCTTTCCTTTTATTTTGCACATTATATTAGAGTTTTCATACAGCGTAAAAGCCATTAGTGGAACGTAATGGATTACCACGCAAGTTCAGTGCTCATTTGGTGGTATTTGATTCAAGGAAAAATCCTTGAAGGACCGAACATTCTTTATGTATGCAACAACGGCAGCAAGGATACTCATCGCAAAAAACTGGAAAACTCAAGATCTACCCACACTGGAAGAGTGGCAGATGCAACTGATGGACTATATGCAACTGGCCGAGATGACAGGCAGAATCCGTAACCTGGGAGAAGAGAAGATGGAGGAAGACTGGGAGAAATTCAAGAAGTATCTACAAAAACATTGTAATTTGGTTGAATGCTAAGAAGGATGCTAGATTATAAAAAACTGGCCACCACTAAATTAGATTTGAAATTTGATGATAAGTGAGACTAAAGAAAATATAAAATTTTTTGGAAGAAGTGCTAGATTATATTTGAATGAGTGGACATGAGATTGTAAACAAGTTGATAATTTGTTTGGAAAAAACCTTTAACGATGTAAATGGGAGCGGGAGACGTGAGGAAGTCCAAAGAAGTGATGAAATTATGTCTGTGATAGAAGTAAGACTGTTTATTATTTGTGCATTTATATTTAAAAACTTTAATAAATATTTATAAAAAAAAAAAAAAGGAAAAATCCATTTGCAAGCCTGGAATCTGCTTGCAAGCCTGGAAGTTTGTACAAGGCAGTGCACCAACTGAAGCCCTTCAGGTTCCTTCACAGATTGTGGAGCCTCATTCCCTGCTCTTCCATTGTCTCCTCTCTTCAACAGGTGATTGTGCAGCCCATGAAAGATTCTGCAGCTGGTTTCCTTAGAGAAAGTTGCTTGTGGAATTCCCCCCGCCCACATCATCCACTCCAAATAACTGCTTGCAGATTATCATCCCCATCGTCAGATCCATTGCTCAACTGGTGGGTCAATCCTGCTGTTGGTGGTGATGCTGCACAGGCAGATTTCCTAAAGGAATGTTAGTGTGGCATGCCCACCCTGTCCCCAGGACTGTTTGAACAGTTAAGTAGTTGATGGGTCGTGGTAGTGGTGGTGATGCTCCACAAGTAGGTTTATTTTATTTTATTTTTATTTTTAGGAAAGCTATTTGCAAAGCCTCACTCAGAACCTGCAGGATCACAGCTGCTATGGGGAGTGGGAAATGTGGGGGGAGAGATTCTCCTGGATCTCTCTGCTTATCAGCTGTTCAGCAGAGACTGGATTCTGATATTTAATCTTCCTTTCACACTGCAGTACCTACTGGTGTGAATGAAATTTTGTGCAACATGGAGGTATACAGGAACTGCAGTATGAGAAAAACAGTAAACTCAGAGTAGACCCTCTGGAATAAATGTGCATGCCTGACTTATATTCATTAATTTCATTGGGGCTCCTCTGTGTAGGACTTAGTTGATACAACTGTAAGATCTGATCCACACATTACTCTGGAGGTGCAGGTCAGCACAGCTTGGCAATCCTTGTATCAGAACCAGAACTGTCAATTGTTCAGGTGTGTTGACCTCTTCAAATGAATACAATCCAATGTATCTAATGCGAACTTAAAGCAACAGAGCTATCTCTCAACAGGCAAAACAAATATTACAGAGTGATACAAACACTATCTTAAGTATTCGTATGTGTCTTCCAAAATATTTTATGTATTTCTAAAAGCAAACATCCTCACAATATATTTTTTTTGGGGTGGGGTGGGAGGGAGTGATCAGGGTTTTTTCAAAAGTCCCCTTTAAAAAACCTATCCCTCCATACAAATTGGTGAAGTCTGTGTTGAAGAATTCAGTCTTTCTCCCATCTGATTCACCGCACAGGCTTGAGAGACTGTAGATTTAGTAGCAGTATTTGAAGAATCTCAACATATGAACTCACCCAATGCCCAGAGGGATTTGTTTTTGAATGAACCAGATGCTCCCCTTCCTGTACTGTCAGAGACTATGAACTTTGCAGGCCACTGCGCACAAAACTACACCAGATTCTGAATTGCTTTTAATTTTAGGAGAGCACCTATTATGGTTTTTTATAATCTTATGCTGCAGGAAATCTATTCTGCAAAGATGTCCAGCAACAATTCACAAAAAATAAGTGTGTGTGTAAGTATGCCTATTCCTTTAGTGGAATGTCCTCCCATCAGATGTCAAGGAAATAAACAACTATCTGACTTTTAGAAGACATCTGAAGGCAGCCCTGTTTAGGGAAGTTTTTAATGTTTGAAGTTTTACTGTGCTTTTAATAATCTGTTGGGAGCCACTCAGAGTGGCTGGGGAAACCCAGCCAGATGGGTGGGGTATAAATAAACTATTATTATTATTATTAGGCATAATGCACAACTGCATTTTCAAATGTATTCAGTGATCAAGACATTACTGGACAACACATGTACTAAATTTTAGTTCTCCAAGTTATGGATGGGGAACCTCAGGCAAATGCAGCCCCCCAGATCCCTCTATCTGAACTCTCTCCAAGCCACACCCTTCACTGGTCTTGCTTTGCACCCTGAGTGCCTTGCTGGAAAGTGCATTTAAACTCTGATAATGCTTCTTGCTTGCCTGCATGGAGGATGGATACATAAATGTTGCTCTATCCACTGTTGTGTACAACCCACTGACATGTGACTATCATGGGCAATTTCTACTCCTGTTTTTGTCAAACTTCTCAGACATCTTTAGTTCTTCACTTCCTGATTCTTGGCTGACCACACATGTGGAGGGAACTGAGACAGTCCACGTGAGTGCAGCACAAAGCCGGCAGCTTCAGCCACTTACTGCAGAGAATGGATTGACTACCCCAGATGCTGACATTGGCACTTATTTATGGTCTATTATCCTGAGATGACAAAAGAGCTGAGGACGCAGCTTCCAGTCACTGCCTTTTAACTCACATCAGTACTGGATTTATGTCCTTGATTGTGAAGCTAAATCAGATCTTGACATGAAGACTTCTCCCTCCAACCCCCAGGATATTAATGTCAAAAGGCTCTTATTGGGTCCATAACATAAGTGATGTTAATTTTCAAAGGCAAAGAGGTAAAGATGCAAAACTGTGAGGCTAGAACAGCAATCAGAAAAGGTAACTAGCGATGCTTGACGCTTTTGTGCCAAAGTTGGGGGATGGGAAGAAGACCACCTTATCACGAGCAACTCCACTTCAATCTCTAATCTCTAAAACATGTTGCTCCCTTTTCCTGATTTTTGTTCCTGCTCTTCTCCTGAGTTGCATAATAAACATTGTCATGACCTACAACCAGGGATGTAAAATGTTTTTTTGAATCAGCTTGCATTTAAAGGTGAACCCGCCTAATTCTCACTTTCTGAAACAATATGCGAACCAAAACAACTAACGTTCAAAATTCACACTCTTCCAAATTTTGCAATGCAGTTCTCCAGCCAAGTCATGTATACTAAAATGAATAAACTAGGGTGACAAGGGCATATAAATGCAAGTACAGTGGTACCTCTGGTTAAGAACTTAATTCATTCTGGAGGTCTGTCTTTACCTGAAACTATTCTTAACCTGAGGTACCACTTTAGCTAATGGGGCCTCCAGCTGCTGCTGTGCCGCTACCGCACGATTTCTGTTCTAATCCTGAAGCAAAGTTCTTAACCCGAGATACTATTTCTGGATTAGCGGAGTCTATAACCTGAAGCGTATGTAACCTGAAGCATCTGTAGCCCGAGGTACCACTGTATTAGGGAGAACATACAAAAAAAAAAAAAAAAAAAAAAAAGGCATTGTGTTAGGAAAAGCACAATTGCAAGAATTTTGTGTAATGGATACATTTGGAGAAAATTGTGCTAAAATGTGGAGAACTGAACATAAGATTGGGATGCCTACCTCAAAGTTTTGCAATGCTGTTCTCCAGCCAAGTCACGTGTACTAAATTGCATAAACTAGGGTGATAAGGGCATACAAATGCAAGTATTAGGGAAAAGAACATACAAAAAAGGCATTGTGTTAAGGAAAGCAGGATTGCAAAAATTTTGTGTATTAGGCAAAATGGGTACATTTGGAGAAAATTGTGCTAAAATGTGGAGAACTGAACATAAGATTGGGATGCCTACCTCTCTCTGGGATAGGGTTATGGCTGATGGAAACCTCATTGTTGCATGTAATTGGGCGAAATTGGATGACATGTTCCCTGGTAAGTCCCATGCATGTGCAGGGGAGTGGCAGCAATATTGTGCCTTTCCTTCATGCCTACCCATCTGACCTACCACGTTGAGTTAACTGCAGAATCTGGGCCTATAACCCTGAATGGACAGCTGCTGATGTTGCAGATTGGGGAGGCATGTTGGGCAGATAGAGGGCAAGTGTGCATCTCACTCCTACATGAGTGATTGGCAACACTTGTGACGTAATCAGCTGTCTATGTGGATATGGCAAGCTATGTGTCTGCATGTGGTTACAGGCTCTCAGTGGTGATTGGTGCTCCTTCTGGGCACATGCAGACTTCCTTTTGCACTGCACTTTCCAGGCACAGGTCCGTGCTCTAAAGCTCTGTGTTCAAGCAATGCTTTTTTCTTTGTCTTTGTCCTCAACAAAACCTGTGTCTTACTGCTGAATCAGAGCAAATGGCAATCAGAGGTAAAATGTGGGTTTTCCCAGGGAAAGCACCAGGACAAAAAACATTTAAAGCATGGAGCTTTAAATTGCAGCCCTGTGCCTGGCAACACAACAAAAAGTCTATGAGCCTAAGACAGGTGCTATTTTTCTAGAAAAAGAGGTGCTGGAACTCACCATGAACACATCCCTTGTTCTCTGAGAATAGCAACGGCGCCCACCTTAGCCCTGGCTGGAGTCAATGATAGCCAGAGGTGGAGCCATTGACATAGTTAACTAATTCTGGTTTTGTTTCCATCCTACTTCCTGCTGAGTTCTATAAGGGCTAAACTGAGACTTTAAGGAGCAGGAAGCTGAGAGCCAGGAACACACACTGGACTAGTGGTAAGTAAGAATGCAGGCAGGTGGGGACTGTCTTAAGATGATACCCAGCTCTACCTCTCTTTCAAATCAGAACCAGTGAAGGCGGTGAAGGTCCTGTGTGAGTGCCTGGAGGCGGTTGGAGGATGGATTGAGGTTGAATCCTGACAAGACAGAAGTACTGTTTTTGGGGGACAGGGGGCGGGCTGGTGTGGAGGACTCCCTGGTCCTGAATAGGGTAACTGTGCCCCTGAAGGACCAGGTGCGCAGCCTGGGAGTCATTTTGGACTCACAGCTGTCCATGGAGGCGCAGGTCAATTCTGTATCCAGGGCAGCTGTCTACCAACTCCACCTGGTACGCAGGCTGAGACCCTACCTGCCCGCGGACTGTCTCGCCAGAGTGGTGCATGCTCTAGTTATCTCCCGCTTGGACTACTGCAATGCGCTCTACGTGGGGCTACCTTTGAAGGTGACTCGGAAACTACAACTAATCCAGAATGCGGCAGCTAGACTGGTGACTGGGGGTGGCCGCCGAGACCACATAACACCGGTCTTGAAAGACCTACATTGGCTCCCAGTACGTTTCCGAGCACAATTCAAAGTGCTGGTGTTGACCTTTAAAGCCCTAAACGGCCTCGGCCCAGTATACCTGAAGGAGCGTCTCCACCCCCATCGTTCTGCCCGGACGCTGAGGTCCAGCGCCGAGGGCCTTCTTGCGGTTCCCTCATTACGAGAAGCAAAGCTACAGGGAACCAGGCAGAGGGCCTTCTTGGTAGTGGCACCCGCCCTGTGGAACGCCCTCCCATCAGATGTCAAAGCGATAAATAACTACCTGACATTCAGAAGACATCTTAAGGCAGCCCTGTTCAGGGAAGTTTTTAATCTGTGATATTTTAGTGTATTTCTGGTTTTTATGGAAGCCGCCCAGAGTGGCTGGGGAAACCCAGCCAGATGGGCGGGGTACAAATAAATTATTATTATTATTATTATTATTATTATTATTATTATTATTATTATTATTAAGGCAGGGGCGAAAGTAGGCTTTATTTCACCTGGGCCAAATACCCAGTTTGGCACATCCCCACACACGTGCATTTGCATGCACACACACAGGCTGGGAGCCTCAATGGTGCTTCTCCGGAGGCAGGGCCGGATTTAGGTTTGATGAGGCCCTAAGCAAGTGAAGGTAATGGGGCCCTTTATTTAGCAGGCGGGGCCCATTAATTACATCACAGGAGCCTACACAACACAAAACACTGTTGCTGTATGTAGGTTTATTTTATTTGTTTTTTACCTTATATTTTGGAAATGTACATCCACTTGTTGTTTTTCCTTTAAATTTTTCCTTTAAAGCTATATTTCCATATAGCTTGTTTAGCTTATATGTAAATCCGGCAGTGTCTGGAGGCTTCACCCAGGGCAAAAAAACAACCACCACCCCCATCTCTGTAGCTACAGCACTGCTCAAGGAAAACTGAGATTGGTGGGGCAGTAACCCATCCGTCCTAACTGAACAGCCTCCACTGTACACTCAACCATTGCATAAAGAATATTCAAGGTAGTTAATAATAATAAAAAAACCATAATGGAAAATAACTTGTCCTCACAATGTATTAAGCAAAAACATAGTAAAAATCTGATAAGAGATGATTAAAAGGTTTTTTTTAAGCAGGCTTTTAAAAACATAATTAAATTAAAATACAGATTAAAACACGGGGCAGAAGAAAAGAACAGTAGGCTAAATACCTATGTAAATTAAAAAAGAGGATGCCTGCTGGCAACATCCATGGACAGGGAGAGAAACCTCCTTCATGGAGAGTTCCAAAGCCTTCTTCAGCTTGCAGAGAATAAATAGGGAGATTTATGAAAGCTTTGGAGATGATGTTGATGATAATGATGACTTTGCAACTCAGCGAACAACAATGAACCATGTAGTTCATTGGACAGGGGAACTGTGGTCCTGGACTGCAGCCCCATTATCCCTGACAATAGGCCATGCTTGCTAGGGTAGTTGGGAACTATAGTTCAGCACCATCTGGTGGACCCCAAGGTTTCCATGCCTGATACAGTACACCAGACCCAGACAGCCCACCAATAAAAACCTCTTAATTTTACTACACAGGCTTCCACCTAAGGTATTTCCTTCTTTGCACAACAAAAACATAGCATAAGTTCCTCATCTTTTCCCATTAGCTTTTAATACATCTCGCTGCAATGGCGTCTGTGTTCCCCTCCCTGTTGATTTCATTTGAATAGCAAGGCAAATGAAACACATTCCTATTTGGAGTGGCTCAGAATGATGCCTCCTTTTCTATAAATTCATGAAGAAAATGATTATCATTTGTTGCCTGATGGCTTGCAAATGAAACAAAAATAATAATGCTTAGCAAAATCCATTAGAATACTTTCAGCATGAGTCATACTGCCCTTGAAGGTGCAGCTTAAAAAAGCAGAGAAATAGATTTGACACCACTTGGACTTGAAGCTCGGACATGCTGCATTAAACTGTTCAAAATTAATTTAATCTGAGCATGGAGAATAATAGCCTCTCAGTTCAAGACTTCAGATAGCAGCAATTTGCACCCGAAAGTACTTCCAAAGGGAAAGAATAAATGAAGGACGACTCTCCAAAACCGAGTGAGCAAATGTATTCAACTCAATAAAAGCCACTTGATCACCCTGTAAAAAGATCAGCCGCCGAAGCATCTTTGGAGGGTTGGGTGGCTGTGTGACGGTGCATGAGCTGGGAAATTTTCTCCTTCAAAGTCTGAATCATTCCTGAGGTGCATATATAACAGATCATTCAGGGAGTTTCTTTGAATATACCCTTTCAAAACCAGCCTTTCCAACAGGTAGAGTGATACGGCTTCCTGTAACCACCTAATTTGGGGTTTCATAAAATGGAAGCAAAATCACTGCATTTTTACTGCCAGGCGAGGGAGAGGCACTTGTGCGCTTTTCTGGACCTGACCATCCTTGAGGTGCCATGCAGTTTGACTTGGGAGGAGGGTACTATCTGTTGGGGCCAGCTCTAACAACAGGCAGAGTGAGTCAGCCATCTTAGGCAACTGATATGCGGTGTCAATAAAATTCAATTTGTTGTTGTAATTTTACTTCCTGGGGGAAGAATATTTTTGTTTCCTCACCACCACCATCCCATCTCAGGTGTCAGAACAACTTGTGCCAGAAGCCTACTGTACTATGTTGATAGACTTAGACAGGTGGGTAACGAGTGGGATGCCGTTTGCTGTTGCACCTCAGGGACCAAAATGATTTTGGCTACCACTGCACACTCAGAAGCAGGGATGATGTGGGGCCTGACTTAACTGTGAGACTAGCCACAGGCAAAGCTCCTATGGGGTGTGGAGAGGGCACTCCCCCAGGACGATTAGTTACGGATAGGCTTGCTCCTAGGGAAGAGGCTGGATCAACTGGGGTTGTGGTTGGACATGTGAGTTAACTTGGCTTCCGAACGAGAGTTGGAATGCTGATAAGCTGCATCTGTGGTGAAAGCATGAATGTGACTGGTGAGTATTTCATGATTTAGAAATTGGTACTTGAGTTTTGATTTTCCTCTTCCTTCCTTGTCCCCTTTGCCTTGTGTGCCATATTTTTTAGATTGTATGTCTTCAGGTGGGGACTGTCTTGTTTTGATCATTATATAAGCTGCTCTGGGAGCCTTTTTGGCTGAAGAGGGGGTTACAAATGCTCCGGATAAATAAATATTTGACCAGGCTTTTGAGTGACCACTAAAAAGATATGTTGACACATTGCTCATATTGCCATGCTGCATTTAATTTCAGTTTTTTAAAAAATATTTATATTTTCATTAATTTTCAGTAAAACACTGTTACAAATAGTTTCATTTCTCATGTTTTAAATCTCTAGAACCTGATGAGCTGCACTCAAGGGTACTAAAGGAGCTAGCGGGTGTAATCTCAGAGCCTCTGTCTATCATCTTGCAGAATTCTTGGAGAACAGGTGAGGTCCCTCCAAACCGAAGGTGGGCAAATGTTGTCCCCACCTTCAACAAGGGGAACAAAGCAGACCCAGGTCTGCTGGACCAGTCTGCTTGACCTCAATACTAGGAAGGGCCCTGCATCAGATAAACAGTCTGCAAGCACTTAGAAAAGGATGCTGCGATTACTCAGACTCAGCATGGGTTTCTCAAAAACTTTTTTCTTTTATAGAGTTACAAGCTTGGTGGATTAGGGGATTGCTGTGGATGTAAAGTATCTTGATTTCGGTTAGGCTTTTGACAAAATCCCCCTTGATATTCTTTCAGAGAAGCTGATAAAGTGTGGGCTGGATGAGATAAGTGTTAGGTGGATTTGTAGCTGGGTTGGCTGACTGAACCCAAAGAGTGCTCACAAATGGTTCCTCATCATCAGTGGGATGCCAAAGGGTTCTGTCCTGGGCCCATTGTTGCTCAATGTCTTTATAAACAACCTGGATGAAGGAACTTTAGTGGATGATCACCCAATTTGCAGATGGCACCAAGCTGGGAGGGGTAGCTAATGCATGGAAGACAGAATTGGGATTCAAAATGACCTTAACAGATTGGCGAACTGGGCCCAAACTAACAAAATGAATTTCAATAGGGACAAAGGTAAGGTTAGTCAGGAATAGCCAGCTGCACAACTACAGTCGTACCTCAGGTTACATACGCTTCAGGTTACATACGCTCCAGGTTACAGACTCCGCTAACCCAGAAATAGTGCTTCAGGTTAAGAACTTTGCTTTAGGATGAGAACAGAAATCGTGCTCTGGCAGCGCAGCGGCAGGCCCCATTAGCTAAAGTGGTGCTTCAGGTTAAGAACAGTTTCAGGTTAAGAACGGACCTATGGAACGAATTAAGTACTTAACCCGAGGTACCACTGTATAAGATAGGAGACATCTAGTATGTAAATGGAATCTTAGTAGACTACAAGCTTAAAATGAGTCAGTAGTGTGAAGAAGCAGCAAAAAAGGCTAATGCTATTCTAGGCAGCATCAATAGAAGTATAGCATCCCAATCAAGGAAAGTAATAGCATCATTCTACTCTGCCTTGGTCAGACAGCCTATGGAGTACTGTGTCCAGTTCTGGGGACCACAATTTAAGAAGGATATTGACAAGCTAAGATGTATGTAGAGGAGTTTCACAAATATGATCAAGGGTGCATTGTGTGGGGCGGTTACTTGGTGCACAGTTTTATGGAACACACAGTATTTTTCTATAGAAAATTATGCAAATAAGCATTCACCAGCATCTTGTTGAAATAGAATGATAAAAAGAGCTAACAGCAGTTCTTTCTCCCCTTTTTACCTATTCAATGTAAATGCAGAATGTTGATATATAGTTCTGGTATATTAATTGTGAAGGCTTTTCTTCTGTTCAGAGATATTATGACTCTGTGCAAATGCACAGCAGAAGTTCCATCAAGTGGCAAAGGGCACATATCATATCCACATTAAAGTTTCATTTCTAGTCCCTCACTTGCCTTTTCCTTTTTGCAAATTTGCAAGAAGGAAATGCAAAAGGTCTTTTAAATTCTCAAACACCACATAATTTCTTCCGAATTGCCTGCCACTTGCTGTTTGTTCTATAATAATTCAAAGAAGACTGGTTATGCCAAGAACCTAAGAAAAAGTGACTTTGGAACATATTAGAAAGTTAAAGGAAATTGAAAGCCTTCATGATGTTAAACTGCACAACACAGCTGGGGCTGAAGCACACTGTCAATTACAAGTACTTGTAAAAGTACAGAAAGATTTAAAAGAAGAAGAAGAAGTATGATTGTGGTATTTCCTGCTAGGTCCAATCTAGAAGCTATATCACTAACTCTGCTGGTTTCTTTTTTGCTTATATCATAGCCATTTTCATAAGGAAATATCAGGTTCACCAAAAGCATTGGGTGGGGGGAAGAGAGAAGCACCACACTTGTTGTGCCCCCCTCCCCACAACCTCCAAGTGCATAGATTCTGTATGTGCTCTTGGGGACCTTGAGAGGCAATCAGCTATGTTTTACTCAGAGTAGACCCTTAAAAATAATAATTAAAGTGACTAAGGCTGCATTCAGACATGTAGTTTAGTGTGTTACTGTGCTTTTCTTCTGGGGGTACTCAAGGGTATGAAGGGCCAGCACACAGAAGCCAGTGCTTCTGTCCCAATGTCTTATTGTTCCTTTTACACAGCAATGTTTGTTGCTTTATGGAACTGTGGAACACCAGGACACATCAAATTTTAAATGGCAGGAAAGAACTGTATGCTGGGATTCTGCCCCAAAATTAATCCACGTGAAATTACAATGCTAAACTCCCATGCTCTTCTCAGTTAAAACAGTTTCTCCGCCCCTGGCAGCAAGCAGGATAGACATGACAGGACAAGAAAACATGACATGCAACAGGACCATAAAGAAAGCAATGCCCTAGAGACTATTACACCAGTCTCTACATCCTTGAACCAATGGGAGGGTGAATGACCCAGCAAATCCTACACTCAATCTCTGAACATCCAGAGGTGGGAGATATGCTAACTCAAGACATGGAAGAAGCCATTGTTCACATTACACCAACAATGTGGAGGTTGGGAGTGGGTGCAGTCAGTGAAGTCTGGCCCATTAGGGTGGGTAGGATGGTACGTCACAGTATAAGCCTGCCAATTTTCCAGCCCCCAACCATCTGCCCTCTTATGCTGGTTCAATGGACAGGTTCACCCCATTGATCACAGAATAGAATATGGGGCATGTTCTTAACAGATGTTTCCCCCCCACTGCACTGTTGCACGGAAAAACAGGACCGTATGTTTTCCCATAGACATGAATGGTAATCATTCTCTATGGTGTTCACTGCGGTGAGGACTTTATTTGCTTGATGTTCCTGGGTGGTTTGCAATATAAAAACATAAAAAATACATATCATAGTAGCAAACAAAAACAATACCCCACCCTAGTTTAAAAGGCCATGGATTGTTTAATTAGCCAAAGGCCTAGGAGAAGAGGAATGTTTTGTCGAGTGCTTAAAGATATGTAATGAAGGTGCCAGGTGAGCCTCCCTGGGGACAGCATCTCACAAGCATGGAGCCACTGCAGAAAAGGCCCATTCTCATTTTTCTGTCCTCCAGATTACGAGGAAACATTCAGTTGCATAATAACAGGACCGAGCTCCTGACAGAACCTGAGACTATACATTTAGGCCTGTATAAGGTACTAAACTCACACACTGAAGTCCTTCATGCACTTCAGCTGACATTAAGGAGGATTTAAGCATCTGAGCCATATGCACAATGAACAGCCAAAGGCTTTAAAATAAAAGCACTGTGTAGTGCTAAAATACTGCAGCATAACACTCCCTGTTCTATTCTGAAACGTGAAATTAGGAGCTACTTTTTTATAGGTTTGGAAACATTCTTCAGTCTTGGCTTTACCTTAAGTATTTATAGTTTAGAGAGGTAAAAATAGGTATGTTCCCACTGCTAGTCGTAACACCTTAATTTTGTTATACCATAAAATTTGATAGCCCTTGTACATTTAGAAACTAAATGCTGTAACACCAGTTGTCAGGGATTAAATGCTTTAAAGGGGTATAGTCTAAACATCATAGCTCAGCCTTAAAAAGATAAGTGGGTGCAATTAACCCATTCAGTGACCTATGGCTCTAACATCTAAAAAAGGAGCTCCCTCGTGGCTTCACGCAACCATCCCTCATTCTATTCAGGTTACAGTGGCTACATTAAAGCAGGCCTAGACCCAGAGTTCATCTAACGTATGGGTGCTCGAGTAGTTAATAATGCAGGTTGCTGTGGAGATTTATTTCTCCTTGTGGTAGCTGGTGGGGTGAGGTGTGTTTGGGGGGGGGGGATTTGTACTCTCAGGGGTTTGTTCTGCAAAATCGCCACCACATTTATATCACTGGGGAACAAGATCTTGTAACAAGCTGTTCCATGGTGTCAGAGTCACCCGTGGTCCCAGCTCACAAGAGACCAAAGTCCACTCCAGCTTATGTACAAAAGCTTTTATTGAAGAACATTATTAGCTTTACATCCGAGCTCCGTGACTCTACGTCTGTCACGCTTAGACCGCTGAAGTACCCTCTGAGTCGGTCCCCCCTCTACACCAGTTTAAGAGGCTTGTACTGGTCCACCTCTTTCTCTCTTTCCTTTTCCGCAGGGTCTTTCTGCCCCCCTGTGTTCTCTCCCTTCGGGACTCTCCAGAGGCTGAGTCCTCTGCCGCCTCCTCCCCCCTCCTTCGGGCTTTGGGACCAGGCTCCTCCCCAGGACTCTCTTCATTTCCGCGCGCCTCCCATTTTGAACTTGGCGCGCGTACGTTGCTCCTGACCTTGCCTTCGACAGTTACACTGCCCTCGATACTACTTTCCTCCCCTTCCGGCAGGACGTTTTGCCCTGATCTCCTTCCCCTCTCTGCTTCCTGTTCTGCTCCTTCTGACACACTGGTCACTCCTCCCCCCTCACTCCGTTCCAGCGGAGCAGCCGGTCTCGCTCTCCAACTCCCACTGGGGGTTCCCCCTTCGTTTCCCTGCTCCTGACTGCTTCCCCCTCTAGCTTCCCTTGGCTTGACCAGAGGGGCTCCCTTTTGGGAGTCCTCCGATTCACTGGACGGACTCATGGACAATCTTGGGTCATTGTCATCCTCTTCCTCGTCACTCTGGAACCCTTCCCCCTCACTCTCTGTCTCCTCCCTCATCTGCGCCTCTCTCCCTGAACCCCTGACATCCATCCCCCCCTCGAAGCCCCCCCTTCCCCCCTCCCGGCCCTCGGAGGCAGGTCGTGGGAGCCGCAGCTCCTCGGAGGTAGATGCAGGATACAGTTCGTTTGCTTCAATGTCCTCTGCTAGCAGCTCGGTGTATGTGTGTTCGAATGCGGGTTCTTCACCCAAGGTGTTCTCGGCTCCCTCTTCCATTGCTACTTCGTCTGGTGCTGCCTGCCAAGGCCCCGTCAGCCATTTCTTGCGCCAGTCGTCCTCTGGTTGCTCGTCCCACCAGTAAGAGGGTTCTGTGTCTACCCCCGAACACGATCCCCTGGGTGGGCTTGAGTCTGGCGTTCTCTCCTCGGCGGAAGAAAAGCCCCTGAAAGTACTGTCTGAAAGTGTGGGCGTAAAGAGCCAGTCATCAAAATACTCGGCTGGCATGGGTCTATGCGGGAAAAGTGCATGGAACTCGTCTTTCAGAAGAGGTTCGTCTAAAGCGTAGTCCGGCACCCAAATATTGGCACTGGCCGGGGTACCCTCTCTGGCTAGAAGGTATTCTACTCCCTCTACCCCCCATCTCGAGTCCAGGATCTCAGTGACCTCGTTGAGCGGTTCGGCCCTGGGCGCCCCCTCCCTCTCGGGTGACTGAGTGCGTGCGTGCGGTACTGTTTCAGACTCCTGAAACCTGTGCGGGGTCTTGTAGGGAGTGAGCACCGACCTATGAAAGACCGGGTGCACTCTGGAACCTTCGGGGAGGGCCAGTCGAAAAGCTACCGGGTTGATCCTAGCCTCCACCTGGTATGGCCCTAGCTGCCTGTGTCCCAGCTTCTTCTTAGCCAACGACCTGGCTGGCATCGCTTGGGCCGCTAACCATACCCAGTCCCCCACCTGGATGTCCTCTCCCACTCTCCTGTTTTTGTCTGCCTGCACCTTATATGCTTGTTTGGCTAGCTCCAAATGTCTCCGCAGCTCCTCGTGCACCTCTTGCAGTTCTGCTGCGAACTGGTCGGCTTCTTGCGTCACCCCCTCTCCCGGTGTTACAAACCCCGGGAAGGTTCTGGGATGACGACCATTGTTTGCGAAGAACGGCGTCACCCCCGTCGACGCGTGCTTCGTGTTGTTGTAGGCAAACTCCGCCATCGGCAGGTAGTCCACCCACGCCGCCGGGCGCTGATTGGCGTAACATCTCAGGTACTGCTGCATGATCGCATTGACTCTCTCTGCTTGGCCGTTGGTCTGCGGATGCCTTGCCGACGTTAGGTTGATCTTGACATGCAGGATACCTAGAAGCTTCCGCCAAAAAGTAGAAACAAATTGGCGCCCCCTGTCGGACAGGATGGATTGTGGCAGCCCATGCACCTTGAACACGTGATCGATGAAGAGTTTGGCGGTCTGTTCCGCCGTCGCCACCTTCGCGCAAGGAATGAAGTGCGCCATCTTGGTGAACAGGTCCACCACCACCAGCACCGCCGTCTTGCCTCTGGAGCTGGGCAGGTCAGTGACGAAGTCCAGCGCCACCCTCTCCCACGGTTGCTGTGGCATCTCCAGCGGTTCCAGTAACCCCGCTGGCTTCTGGTGCACTGGCTTGGACCTCTGACAAGTGTCACACCTGGCGACGTAATCCGCTATCTCTCCCCGCATTTGGGGCCACCAAAAGTCCCTGGCCACCAGTTCTATTGTCTTCTCCTTGCCGAAGTGGCCCGCACTGGGGGCGTCGTGCAACTGCTGCAGAACCCTCGCGCGGAGCTCTTCGCCCGGTACGTAGAGGGCACCTTTGTGAGTCAACAGCCCGTCGCGTAATTGGAACTCATCGTCTCTCTGCGAACCCCTGCGCAGCGCCTCCATCTTGGATTGTGCAAATCGATCTACTTGCAACGCACGTCGCACCGCGTCCAGGTCGACTGCGATGGTAGCGCACGTCCACGCCTGCGGTGCGAAAATGTGCTTGGCTGCCACTGGCGCTGCTTCCTCGAGATATTGCGGTTTCCTGGAGAGCGCGTCGGCTATAACGTTGGAATCTCCCGGGATGTATTCTATCCTGAAGTCGAAATCCGCGAAGAATTCAGCCCAGCGCATGTGTCTTTGGCTCTGGAGCTTCGCCGTGCGCCAATACTCTAAGTTCTTGTGATCTGTGCGGACCTGCACTGTGTGCTTGGCCCCTATGAGGAAGTGTCGCCACGCTTTGAAGGCAGCGTGGATGGCCAACAGCTCTCTGTCCCATATGGTGTAGTTTTGCTCCGCCTTGCTGAGCTTTCGGGAGTAAAAGGCACAGGGTCTCCAATTTCCTTGGGAATCTTCTTGCAGGAGTACGGCTCCCACCGCTCTGTCTGAGGCGTCGGTCTCTACTCGCATGGGTCTGCCCGGATTCACGTGCATCAGCTGCTCCTCGGAAGCGAAGAGGCTTTTAAGCTTCCTAAAAGAGCGCTCCGCCTGTTCCGTCCAAGCGAACTTCTTCTTCTTGGAACTGAGGGTGTCCGTGATTGCTGCCGTCTCCTTTGCAAAACCCCTGATGAATTTGCGGTAGAAATTGGCGAACCCGACAAATCTCTGGACCTCCTTCCGATTGCGTGGGCTCTTCCAGTCTAACACGGCGCGGACCTTGACGCTGTCCATGGCCAGCCCCTTGTCAGACAGCTTGTAGCCGAGGAAATCCACCTCCGTCACATCAAACTGGCATTTCTCCAACTTGGCGTAGAGCCTGTGTTCTCGCAGTCTCTGCAGGACCTCCCTCACGTCCCTTTCATGAGCCTCCTGCGATTCCGAAAAGATCAGGATGTCGTCGAGGAAACACACACACTTCTTGTAGAGGAGCCCCGCCAGCACGTGATGCATAAAGGCTTGGAAGACGTGAGATCCATTTTGGAGACCAAACGGCATAACTCTGTATTCATACGTGCCCAGAGGCGTGAACATGGCCGTCTTCCACTCATCGCCCTCCCGGATACGGATGAGGTTATACGCTCCACGCAGATCCAACTTGGTGAAGATTTTCCCCTTCCGCACGGTCGCTAGGAGGTCATCAATCTTGGGCATGGGGAAGGCCTTGGGCTTGGTCATGGAATTTACGGCCCTGTAATCCACAATGAGTCTTTTCTGGGGCGTGTCCTTCTTCTTTACAAAAAACACAGGACTGCCCCCCACTGCTTTGGACTCCCGGATGAATCCACGCTTCAAATTATGCTCTATGAACTCCCTGAGTTCTTGCATCTCGTCCTCAGACATGGAATACAGCTTCGCAGTCGGCAGCTGTGCCCCCGGCAACAGGTCGATCGCGCAATCGTAAGGTCTGTGGGGCGGCAGCTGGTCAGCTTCCTTCTCGCAGAAAACCTCCAGGAAACTCTCGTACTTGCGAGGAACTGCCTGCGCCATGGCAAGTTGCAGCTGCTGCTCCGCCCCCTCCTCCTGGCTGGACTGGATACAATGTTGAGCACAGTACGATGAGCAAAAGGTGATCTGCCGTTGGTACCACGCTATCGCAGGACTGTGTCTCTCCAGCCAACTCATGCCTAGTACTATAGGCGTGTCCGACAGGCGGGTGACATTGAAGCTGATGACTTCTCTATGATGTCCAATTCGCATCTCCATGGGAGGCGTCTGTTGCACAACTTGTCCTCCCAGCAATTTCCTGCCATCAACCGTGACTACGTTTAGAGGCATTGTCGCGGGCAGAAGCGCTATGCGATGCTGCTTGACGAAATGCACCCCCACAAAGTCCGCGTTGCTCCCAGAATCGATCGTGATGGGGACTTCCAAGGTGTTTCCGTTCGGCAACTGGAGTGTTGCAGTGAGCTGCACCGTTGGCTTGGGTGGTAAAGGGTCTGTACGTTGCAAAGGCACTGGGGACTGCTCTACAGATTCGCCTGGCTGAGCCCCAGCAGCTCTGCTTCCAGCCAGGCACTGTCGTTTCCCTGAGGCTGCTCTTCTTGCATCACTTCTGCTGCCACTGTTGCTAAGGCTGCAGTGTGCTTCTGGGGCCTCTGGGGGCACTCTTTCGCCATGTGCTGTGCACTGTCACAGATGTAACATTTCCTGTTCCCTCTAGGAGGCTTCGCCTTTACTGCCCCGGATGCTGGGACTCTGGCTGTTGCTTGAGCCTTAGCACCACCAATTTCCATCAGTTCCTCCCCCTGCCGCGCCAGAGGCGAGGGATGTGCCTGGCTGAAGTCTCTGGGGAGAAAAGGAGGCGTCCTTGCCGGTGCACGCGCCTGGCGTCCCTCCTCATTGTGCCAAGGACGTTCTTCGTGCCGTACCCCTATTGCAAGAGCCCTCTGCACCACGTCCTCCAGGGTCTGAGGTCTGTCTCCCCTGGCAAGTTCATCTTTTATGGGGCCGCTGAGACCCTCCCAGAACAAATCTCTCACTGGTTTGCAGTCCTTCTCCCAGCCTAAGACAGTCAGTAAGGCGAAAAATCGCGAATGATACTGACGCACAGTGGCTCTGCCTTGCCGCAACCCGTGCATTTCCCTGCGTGCAAGATCAAGATCCACGGTTGACTGGAAACAAGCGTCCATCGCTTTAATAAATTCATCAGAATCGCGGCGGGCAGGGCCGTCTTCGCGCCACAAATTGCGCAACCAAGCTCTTGCCTCCCCATGCAAATGAGACACAATAAACCCCACTTTCTCCTCTTCATCTTTAAAGTCATTACGAAGGAAATGCAGTGCATACAAGACGTCTGCTCTGAAACTTGGGTAGTGCTTTAGGTTCCCATCGAAGTGGGTGACTAGACTGCCCCCCCGCCTTCCAAGTCCAATTCCCTCTGATCTGGACCCTGGGAACCCTTCCTTGCTTGCACGCTCCCACCTTGTTTGCAGGTCCTGGCAGTGCTTCTCCGCTTCATCACTCTTCTTCTGAGATGCAATGACTGCAGCGGTGAGTTCTGTAACTGCGTTTCGCAGCGTTGTCAGCTGCTCCTCCGCACTCATGGCCGCTACCGTTCGTGAGCTTTGCAAAAAAAAATTTTGCGTTCTATGAGAGGGGACTTACTGTCAGAGTCACCCGTGGTCCCAGCTCACAAGAGACCAAAGTCCAGTCCAGCTTATGTACAAAAGCTTTTATTGAAGAACATTATTAGCTTTACATCCGAGCTCCGTGACTCTACGTCTGTCACGCTTAGACCGCTGAAGTACCCTCTGAGTCGGTCCCCCCTCTACACCAGTTTAAGAGGCTTGTACTGGTCCACCTCTTTCTCTCTTTCCTTTTCCGCAGGGTCTTTCTGCCCCCCCTGTGTTCTCTCCCTTCGGGACTCTCCAGAGGCTGAGTCCTCTGCCGCCTCCTCCCCCCTCCTTCGGGCTTTGGGACCAGGCTCCTCCCCAGGACTCTCTTCATTTCCGCGCGCCTCCCATTTTGAACTTGGCGCGCGTACGTTGCTCCTGACCTTGCCTTCGACAGTTACACTGCCCTCAATACTACTTTCCTCCCCTTCCGGCAGGACGTTTTGCCCTGATCTCCTTCCCCTCTCTGCTTCCTGTTCTGCTCCTTCTGACACACTGGTCACTCCTCCCCCCTCACTCCGTTCCAGCGGAGCAGCCGGTCTCGCTCTCCAACTCCCACTGGGGGTTCCCCCTTCGTTTCCCTGCTCCTGACTGCTTCCCCCTCTAGCTTCCCTTGGCTTGACCAGAGGGGCTCCCTTTTGGGAGTCCTCCGATTCACTGGACGGACTCATGGACAATCTTGGGTCATTGTCATCCTCTTCCTCGTCACTCTGGAACCCTTCCCCCTCACTCTCTGTCTCCTCCCTCATCTGCGCCTCTCTCCCTGAACCCCTGACACATGGGCAGGGCTATTTCAAAAGGTCTGGTGTCCATGTTGTGAGTACCTTTCTTCCTGTAGCGACAACCACTGAACAGTTCAGTTTACGATTGTTTCTTAGACACAGGATATTAACATGAATGCGCTCCAGCAGTTTCTTGTTGGATATAGTCTGAGGCGTCACACCTCACCCTGTATCCTGCGAGCCCCTCAAGTTCCTTCCCAGCATCTTCTGCCTTCTGTGCTTTGGTTCAATGGTGGACCCATCTGCACTATACATTTAAAGCATCATCATGCCACTTCAAACTGCATCCCTCAAACAACCCCCAAAGAATCCTGGGAAGTGTAGTTTGTTCAGACTGCTGAGAGTTGTTAAGGTACCCCTGTTCCTCTCTCAGAGCTACCATTCCCAGATTTCCCTGGGAAGAGATACACACTGTTAAACCACTCTGTAAGCCATAGCTCCGTGAGAGGAATATCCTAACAAGGCCCTTTTTTTGTCTCATGCTTTCACTTCCCGCTCAGTTACAAGAAACTCTGATGTCTCACTGTCCACAGCTGCATCTCTCCCCAGCTGTTTCTTACCTGCCTTATCAGGCCTCCCTGCATGGAGGAGAAATAACATGGTTTCTCTAGCTGCAGGCTTGTCTGTATGTTTGGACATACGATTTATTAAATGATTTATGACAGCAGTAGCAGCAAAATACTGTATTTGTCTCTGGTGGTGATCAAGGAGGAGAGATTACTTACTTGGATGGTGGTTTAGGGCCAAGCTTCACTTTATGCAGCTTGCCCATACCTCGATATCTTAATATACATGGGTGGAATTCAACATCTTGCTAACCTGATCGTTCCACATGCCTATGTAATATATGGAGAGGCTGGCTAAGCCCACTCCCTGGTGGCCTGTCCCCTCACGTGATTCGCTGATTAGGCTAGCAGGTGGGACCAATTACCGAGGCAACAAGCTCAGCCCAGACACTTCCTTTCCTTGGGAAACAGTCCCCGGGACTTCCCATGTCGGATTCCAGTGTGTGGGGGGAGGGGAGGGGAATGCCAGTCTGCACTGGTGCCCACAAAAGAGGGTGAGAGGACTTACCAGATGGAAAACAACAACAACCTCCCTTCTCCTCCTGTCTCTCCAGAATGAATTTGGGGGAGGTGGGAGCAGGAGACAGAGAAACCCCCATTATATTTATGGGAGTGCTTCCACTAATGCACCACGTTAGTTAAACTGGGCCCATTATTTCTTTTCCTAAAATCAGCTGAGGGCACAGGTGCCATCTTGCACTGAATATTGTGGCTACCCGCAACAAAGTGCTTCAACTTTGCCCACTGACTTTGAGGAGGCCCAGCCCCAACAAATTTATTATTGTGAGTGTTGAATCACCCATGGCCCCCTGGAGTTGGCTCCAGTGGCTGAGGGAGGGGAGGTGAATTTAGGATTGTCACTTTCATGCCTCAAAAACAATAACCAGAACAAAGTAGATGCAGATTTGCATAAGCCTTGTATATGCTGATTTACATGTATAGATAAAATATAGAAATATATACAATAATGCATATGGAGATGCAATATATCTCACCACATTGGGGAGCACTGTGACCAAATATGTCTACTAAGTTTGCTGTCCAGAGGCTCACTGTTAACGGGCAACATCAAGGCCCCTGTAGGCTCCATTCTCATCATCCATCCTTTTATCTGGATTTACATTGGGCAGCCCATCAAACAGAGGATATCTTCAAATGATGAACAGTCCTCCAACCACCCTTCAAAGAGAGGATTGTCCTCTGTGAACTAGGGATGGGAGAAAAATCTCATTTGGCTGGCATTTTAATATGAACCCATGTAAATCTCATTGCCCAAAATAATACACAAACTGAAATGCAGTTAGCCTTTGAAATCCACATGATGCCAGATTTTGTGATGCAATTCACCAACTAAAAATGGGTATGTAAATTAGGGGGGAAGCTCATAAAAATCTATACATTGATGAAAACAACCTACATAAATGCATTTTATTAGGAAAAATTGTACAGAAAAAATATGAATACGGTATATTAGGACAAATGTCCACCAAGATGCTGAGTTCTCATGAAAGAAATATTAACAAACAGATGCAGGAATGTGGAAAACTGAGCATAAGAATGAGAGAAACTGTAATGGACAGCTTTGTTCATCCTTACTGTAAACTATAGCGCATAGCCACCCTGACCCTACATTTTGGATCAGGGCTGCAGTGTGAAAGGAGGGGATTTATTCTTTCTGCAATGCAAATCTCTCCTTTTCCTGAATCTCCCTTGAGCCACAACAGGAAAATACAGAGGTAGAGTAATGGGTCCAGAAAAGCAGAGAATAGTGAGGGTTGGGGTGTTTTGTTTTTGTTTTAGGGTGGAGGGAGCTTATGTATCTTCAAAGGCTTCATTCACACGCTTAAAACCAGTAGGCAGAACCAGTTCTTAGATGGAATGACTGGGCAATTGAGAAATACATGCCAGAGTGAGCTATGCAGTAATAAAGCAATGGAGGATCTGCCTGCAATTTCTGGGTCACACAGTGCAACCTCACAGCCAGCTGGGAGAAGGAGACTGATCACGCTCATCTTCCATTACCCACTTCCTCTGTGAGTCTAGGGCATGAAAGCAATTGCCATTATACTCTGACTTCAAGGCCTAGAAGTTAAATATTGACTGTGTTTTTGTATACAACTGTAAGGGACAGGAGTCCATTTTGAATCAACTAGCCACTCATCAAGTATCAACATGGTCTCAGAAACCTCTGTCCTTGCCATCCTCCAACTCAGAAACTCTACTACAACCTGGGTCTCATGCACTGTGTTGATTAGCTGATCAGTGGTGCCTCAACCCTTCTTTTGCTCAGACGTTTTTCTGCCTGCTCCACATATAGCATCAGGTGTAGGGCAGGTGGGCATGACGTGGCATAAATGGCCTCATGTGCAAAATAAGGAAGTTCCTCACTCTTGCCTTGGCCAAAAGTGGTCAGAGGCAACATACTGATGGCAATGGACGGGGTCAAAGCAAAAAATATATGAATGGGACACTCCTTCTCTTCCTGCCTCCCTTTCATTAATCATCCATACAATATTTTGTCTCTTTCTCTCACACAAATGTACATTCATACCAGGTAGAGGGCCTTTTTGGTAGTTGCACCTGCCCTATGGAATGCCTTCCCAACAGATGTCATGCAGATAAACAGCTATGTGATTTTTTAAAATATACCTGAAGGGAAGTTTTTAGTGTGTGATGTTGTATTGTGCTATTACTACTTTTTGTTGGGAACCACCCAAAGTCGCTGGGGCAACCCAATCAGATGGGAGGCATAATAAATCATCACCTTCATCATACACACTTATTCATTCATTCAAATGAACCACAGTCATCCTCTCTCTTCAATCATTTATCCATCACTTATTCATTCTTTCTCGACTGGTGGTGGGGGTGAGGAGTGCACCAAAGGAAGTGGAGGGCTGTGCACTTTTGTCATTTTTACTTTATAGGCTCCTGGGATGATGAAAAGCAAGATACACTTTTTAAATGACCACAACACAACTTTTTATGCAGTTGTGCAACATAGGGTGTATCTGGGCAAGTGTTCCAGCACTGATAGCCACTGTTATGAACAGTATGACCCCCACACAAACATTTTGTGATACTTGATGTTATCTCTGACTGAGGGATAAATCACAATGTAAGGCAGGAGATATCCCACAAACACCACAACAAAAACAACAACTTGCTTCTTGCTTGCATAAAATCTAGTTGCTATTTTTGCTAGGTATTAATTGTGTTATGATAGCTTTTCAAACTGCTAAAGAGCTGAAATGATGGGCATACTCTGTCTCAGACAAGAGGCTTAATTGTAAAATTGCACAGTGTTTATTGATTCTCCCTGACCATGCCATGTAATTATTTGTCTGGCAAAAGCTCTTGTCCTACTAGGCATCTGAAGAACCAGCTCTCCTTGAATATTAATATGAGGTCATCATTGCAAAAATAAAAATAAAGAATCCCACAGCAATAAACCTGTTTATGCACTGCCTGCAGAGAAAGGAATATAACCACAGCTTCCCACAGCTTCTTACTCAAAGCCTTTGATCACAAAGTGAGACCCTCTTGTGGGGGCCACATGTCCAGGAAGTATATTTAGTGTGATTCTATCCATTACTTTGGAATACACTCCCCTTGGAAATTCAGGTAGGACATCCTTTCCCCCCCAACCAGGCTTTTTCAGGACAGCATTGTTAGATATGGTTCCCATAAGCTTTGCAAATGGATTTATTTTTGTTTTGTTTTGTTTTAGCTCTTTAATTATTTCAATCCTTTTGTTGATGTTGTACACTGCTACAATATTTTCAAATGGTGGGTATAGAGGTGGATTTAGGGCAGTGTAACTGGTGTGTCCCCCCCCCCCCCCCCGGGCACAGGGGCCAACTGGGCAGGGCGCCTTTCTGCTTCCTTCCCAAAGCCTAGTTAGTGCATACTCTGCTTTGGGAAAGAAATAGAAGGGCTCTAGAACCCTGCCAGAGCCTCACACCTCTACGCCAAAGCCCAGACCCTCTCCTACAGGCATCAAATTTTGGCCTTGCACAGGGCACCTGGTGGGAAACTTATAAACAATGGAAGGAAGGAAAAGGCAAGAAATTTGAGAATGTGGTAATATTGCAATTCTCAAAACACTGGGGATGAGCTTAGTAGTAGCCTCATTCTTAACACTTATTCTTAACACTAGAACCCGGAGTTTTCCAATGAAGCTCAGTTTTGGAATAGGAGCTCTGGAATTTATCACTGCAGGGTGTTCTGAGGGTCTTCAACTTGAATGACTTGAAGAGGATTAGACAAATGTGTTGGTTTATGTATGGATGAAGAAATATCTACTAGGAAATAAATCACACTGAGGGTGATTGGTCAGTCTTACTCTTGGGTAAGTGGATAGAGGATTGCAGCCCAAATCTGCTAGAGTTCTAATTGGAAGCCACTGCTGGCTTGCATGAAAAATAGGGCAAGGAATGCCTAATTAGTCCTAATTAGTGAGATATTTGCCTAAAAGTCTCTAATTGGAAGCTTTCTGCAACAAGTGGTACAGTTGTTTACTTCCATGAAATACTCAGCAATCAACTGACAGTATGAAGGATAGAGCAGGTTTTTGTTGTTGTTTGTGCACAGTTCCATCACAAACTTATGAAAATATTTTCAGAAGGAGAATTAGATCATGTTGTAATTTCAAAAATAGTAGGGACCTTCTTGAACTTTTCTTACAGTAATTGGGCATGCATAGCACAAATTGGGGACTGTACTTTAATTCCTCATTGGGCCCTTTCTTGTTGTTGATAAAATGACCCAATAAATTAGCAAAAAATGATTTAGCATTCATATGGAAGGCATGCTACAGCATCCTGTCTATATAAAATAAAAATAAACATAGCATGCAAATGTGTTTCAGAATATAATGTATAATGCAAGGACAGAGAATATCTAGAAAGTGGTAATATTAAGATAAATAACTTTAAATATCTGCTTTTTCAAAACAAAACAAAACCTGAGTGATATTGTGGCCTTGCATATCAATCAATTTCTCAAAAGCCTATCAAAGATGGTGTTCACGATCTATTTCTGATCCCTGATTTCCCATTCTATGATTTCAAGAGAAAATTCTATTTCACCAGAGAAGGCACCCCCCCCCTTCCTCAAGGACCTTTAACGTTAGAGAAGTGTTTGCTCTTCTCTTTTTCCCTCCTAGGGAAAAGCTTTGATGCCCATGACACTTATAAATATTTGCAAGAGGCTTCAAAGAACAAATTCAACCCATAAAGTACTGCATGGAAGCCCTGGGTTTTAATGACTTCTTGGTCAAGATTACAACCAGTCTGCAACCGAAGCTCTCTTTTGAACTGTGCTGACACAAGGTGAATGCAAACTACAAATAACCAATTTTAAGACCTCTGCAGAGATACATTCCTTTGACAATTGACAGAAAGGCTGCAAAATTAGCATTGTGGTAAAACCTTTATTTGTATAAGATGCCTCTTTGCCAAGGAGAGTGTCTGTACAAAAGGATTAACCTATTGACAATGACTTTCAAAATCCAAACTCATTGAATAACAAGTACTGAATATGTTTACCTTTCTAACACCCACAATTCATAATGAAGCAAGCTTTCTCTAAAAGGTCAACTTCCATGAAGAGCTGAATCTCAATAGAAAAACACATGCACATCCAAAAATTCACCGCCAGGGAAAGCATTTTAATTCAAGAGACGCAACAGTGGGACTAAATGAATTGTAACTCTCCAGACAGATGGAACATTTTCAAAATTGCAAGAAAATAAAATCCCAGACTTTTTCCTCTCTTTTTTTGTAACTGTGCTGGCAACAAAGACAAACACTTAATCACCGAGGTCCACATTCATGGTGACCTGGAGGGCTTGATTTACATTTGCATAATCTGCACTTTTTATTTCCCCATCATAAAATCCATTTGCATAATATGTGTATGAATGTAGTAGAGTGCAGGTCAGTGGATTTGGTGGAGACCCAAGATTTTCAAGGTATGAAACTGGCCTCCCTAAGGAGTCCTAGGCAATTGCTAGCGGAAGCAAAAACAAACAAAAATCCTCCTCTCTGACACTTTCAAAGCTGATGCATACTCATGACATTCATACACACACACACACACACACACACACACACACACGTGCACTCACTTTGAGGAATATATACCTAGGCAGTGGTATGCATGTCATCAATCAGATGTTTATTACAGTTGACCCTATCATTAAACTGTACTAAATATAAAGTACTGTATTTTATATGTGTGTGTGTGTGTGTGTGTACTGTACTAAATATAAAGTAGTAGAGAAGCAGAGCTGCAGTAAAAACAATTATTAATTATTAAGGCTGATAAGCTTAAGCACTAATAATCATGGCAGGTCTGGGAGATATTGCAATATTCAGATATATTCAGTAATAGATTTATTAGACCACCTCAAGGAAGATTCTCTAAATGCTCTCTAAGGAGGTATGAATCTCTTTTTTAAAAAAAGAATTTGACAAACAGAAGCAATGGTATAATTTCTTGTTCTGCTATAAAAATTCTACTTTAGGTTTCAGGGTTGTACCCAACCCCAAGTACCCAATACCACCAAGGTCTTCTCCCTTTGCAGTGGGACTACCTCTCCTTCCACTCCCCTGAAATCTGTTATGGGGGTTCTACAAATATTCCAAGGCAGATTGGTGGGGATGTTGGGGTGAACAGGGAGAGAAGAGGAAGTCCTTGGAATATTGGGGAAATTATATTGGATGCAACCCTCTGGGTTGTATTCAGCTAAGTCCTACTCAGAGTAGACTAAATGAAATTAATGAACCCAAGTTGGTCATGTTTATTACCTTCAATGGGACTATCCTGAGTAAGACTAGCATTGAATACCATCCTCTGTTTCCAACTATTCTGATTTTCTTTTCTTTTTGTGCCCCAACACCTGGTATTCGGAGAGCTCTTCTTATGCATGTGGAACTTCAAATTGGTTATCATCACTAATACCAATTTAGGCTAGACCTGACCTCCAGGAAACAGCCTAAACTTGCCATGTCCCATCACCATCCAGGCACCACCAGCCCAGAGCTGCTTAAGATCTCAAAAGGAGCTATTGCCACCCTAAAAGGACACTATGAGTGATTTTGTAATGTCCTCATATTACACTTATGAGTGTGTACACTTATTTCTGAGGAAAGGAATAAGCATTGGTCAAGGTGTAGCCTGCGAGCACTATACTACACCAGTGCTGCTCTCTGTTGCCTAAATAAGCTCTTTCTCCACACTTAACGATGACAATAAGTGGCTGAACGTCTTCACACAGCACGTAATTAAACTATGGGATTTGCAATATGTAATGATGGCCACCAACTTGGATTGCTTTAAAAAGAGCTTAGACAAATTCATGGAGGTTAAAGCTCTCAGTGGCTAGTAGCCATAGATGTGTTCTACCTCCACGGCTGGAGGCAGTATGCCTCATCGTTTGCTGGGAATCACACATGTGCAGAGTGCTATTGTACCTAATTCATGCTTTTGGGTTTCTCACAGACATCTGCTTGGTAACTGTGAGATCAGAAAGTTGGACTAAATGTGCCTTTGGTCTGATCCAGCAGGGCTAGTACATTCTTACGTTAGCTACCAACTTGTGTTGCTAGAAACTTTGCATATTCAACACTGGGAATGATTACAAAAGGGATTGAAAATCAAAATGACAAGTAACATGGTGCCATTATAAGAATCTATAGACTTTCCAAAAATTACTTATGAAATTGCAGAACTGGAAAGCAATTTGCTGTGATTTGTACGTAATGTGTCCTAAGATAATATTTTATTATTTGTGAGTCATTGAAGGTCCTATTAATTGGTTCTACCACATTGCTTGAACAGTTTGCTTAACTTTATCTTATAATTCTGCCCCCCCCCCCAAAGTAATGAGATATCCCTCGAGCCAGCATCACTTCTAGGATTATATATTGCTACAGCCTGTTGACTATACAATAATATCATGATTGAGAAAACTGGGAAAGGTACAGGAAAGAGCAAGTTGAATGATGGAGTACTTTCTCAAGTGACATAAAAATTAGAGACCCAAGGTGTATATTTTTGATTTTAATAATGTTTAAGTGTTTCACTTATAATTGCATTGAAACTTTTAGATGGAATGCACAAAGGGAGAGGTTTGATTTCTGTATGAGGTCCTAGGTTTTTTGGTTATGGCCTAGAGAGTAAAAGGTTGTAAAATGCAGGCCCACATGAACCTCAGGAAAAAAGGCGAAAGTGTTTGTGGCATTTTAGTTTAGGAGGTTTTTATTTTGGTTTTTTTTAAGCAGATAGTGGAATGAGCAGTCATACCAAGACTACTAAAGAGCATAGGAAAAAATGTCATAATGCTACAAAAGCCACAGAGTGGCATTACTATGTGGTTTTATTCAAGTAGCCATTGCATTCTGTGCAGTGTAAGCAAGCTGCAGTCAAGTTCTTTTTTAATTGCTTAGGATTCTTTTTAATGAAGCATGTGGTGTTGATTAAAAACCCATACATGCCCCAATTTCAAAGGATGTGTGTGAATATTTATATACACACTAAATTTGGCATCTTCAATCTGCCTTTAATCTGATGTTCAAAAATAGCTGGCACATTCTCACAGATTTTAATGGAAAATACACATTTAAAGCACATTTAAATACTCATTTAAAGTATACAATTCCTAGCACCTTTAACAAACTACACTCCACAGGGTGCTTTGCAGGAAAACATGTGCTTTGAATGTATGGTGTGGAACTGCCCTTTCATCCAAAAGATCTAAAGATTAGAGGAATTACATATTTATGGCAATCCATTTCCGGTCAAGGATGGACTAAGTAGCCTAACTGAATATTGTTTCATTTTGAAAGATACTCAATCATAGGTGCTCAATCATAAAAGATAAAAATCTGTTTTATGCAGACTTTTATCTTTAAAAAAATTCTAATGAAAAGTCTGTATTTAAATTGTACACATTTTTGCTTGTACATTTTATAAAGTACATAATTCCCAATGTATTTTCCTATAAAATATGCATTCTGATCACCTTTAAAAAAACTTACTTATGTGCACACTTTTTTTTTGCACCAAAACTGTATTGTAAGATTGAGAGAAGTGCTACCTGTGTTCTGACCCGCAAAGTGTGTTCATCCCTAATGGATGGCCACAGGCAGTCATTGGGCAACTGAGTTTCTGGGGATATGTTGCCAATCTGGGGGTGGGGCACAAAGGTTTTAAATACAGGACACCAGCTTTGGGCGTCCTCTTTTGCTGCATGCACCGGATCACCCGCCCACTCTCCCTGAACTGGGGGTTTTCACTTTGACCTTGCTATGCCTGTCATGGGGTTGCCTGCTTTTGAAGCAGGGGCCTGGTAGGAATTTTGTCCATTTGGCTGATTGGTTGGTGCCATTTGGTTTTTGCCTACTGCGTAGCAAATCATCACAACTTGTAAGGTTTGCGGTTAGGCATTGGTTAAAAAATTGGTTGGTGGAGGGGTAAGTGCCTACCCCTCCAATGCTGGTGCTGCAAGGGAATTCCGTTAAAGGAATCCAGGGGCTTGCCATGCTTTCGTCAAATCCCTGGCATCGGGCTTGGGCCGTGCAAGCCCCTGGGAGCATGTGGGGAGAGGTGAGGGTCTGTTGCCCAGCTTCATTTCTCCCCAATATTGTTTTCCCTGACTGGCTTCCACTGGAATCCAGAAGTCAGTTCTGTCCCTGGGCGGGGACAGATAGTCATAACCAATGCCTAAGCAACCACTCACATTTGTGTATTTAAATAAAGTTGTGGCCAAAATTACGCCAGAAACCTTAAACAAAAATTCTCTGTGAAGTGCGAGTTAATTTTGGGGCGGCTTGGGAACCTTGACACACAAACAAATCTAAAGCTGTTGAATCAGGTTAGTCCACTGTAAAAAGCAAACCTAGGTTTGAGGGTCTTGTCACTTCAGTCCAGGCATGTCCAAAGTCCATTTCAGGGGCCTAATCTGGCCTGCCAGTCGGTTTAATCCAGCCCCTGTGGCAGTTTATTTCCTGGGGTAAAATCCTTTAAAAAAACTAAAGAATTTCAACCTGTGGCATCTGTGGTTGACCTTCACGGCCCTTCACTTCATCAAATCTGGCCCTCTTTGAAAAAAGTTTGGACATCACTGCAGTTTAGTCCATACGAAATTCTTACTTTACTTTACTGTTGTTGGCACTTAAGCAGGAGATGTTGCGTGGATAGGAGCACATGAATGGGGTCCCCCCTCCAATATGTGACACAGCACTCCCCCTCCAAAGACGGTCACCTGGCACCAGTTTTTGTAGAAAATGAGGTGTCAGTATTCCTTCATTGACAAAAGTGGCAGGGGGGCCAGCAGAAAATGGCTGCCATGAGCAGCAAAAAACCCCCGAGGTTCTGGTGAGTAGCATCACAAAAATAGCCCTGATTATTATTAGATAGTTGAATGCTTTTCAGCAGTAACAAAATATAGCGACCTCTGCAAATTACATTTGAATGTCATATGGAATGTACCTAAAAATACTCAAATACAAAAATACACAATTGGTTGATTGCTATTTAGATTTAGATTTCTCTGCATTCTGAATACTCTTGAGGGTATCAAAGCCAAACCCAGCCAAATGGAATAATAGTTCATCTAACTCAGTGAACTGTCGGCACTGTTTCCTAAGTAACCTGTTCCCAATTCTAATGCCAAACGCCAGCTTTTAAGGTCTTAACAAAGCTCCCGAAAGGTGCTCAGGCTTGAATCTGCACTGTGTGTGTGTTATGGGGAGGAGGAGGGATGCAAGGAACCCACTAAATATAAATCTTTGTACTGCTTGCTGATTAAGCCCTAAAGTGTGGATGGTATCATTAAAGCAATTTTAAAATACACCAGCTGAGTACAAAAAAGAGGGGGGAAACCAGTTTCAGTAGTGTGAGGGAAAGCTATTTTACGTAAAAAGGCTTTCACATGTCAGATAATGCAGATGCTCTCAGCATATTATCTCATCAGTAAGAGCTGGGTTCTCACAAGGAACCAATTTCTTTATTACCTAGAGGCCTGCAAGGAACCAAATCTTGGTCAAGAGGAAAACCTTTTCTTGGTAGGGGCGGCTTTCAAATGGACTTTCAAACAGCCCAACACTATTCCTTGAAACTCTGGTTTCCAGAGGTTTGAGGAGCAGCGTTGGGAGGCAGAAGTGGCTTCCAATAAATGGAAACTGCTTCCTGCTTCTGGAAACTGCTTCCCTCCCCCAGCTGATGGGTGGTGGAAGCAACTCCATCAAAGGGGCAACCGGGAGCTCACTTTTTGCCACCAATGCCGCCCTTGAAGCCTCTTCCTTACCTGCCCAACCCCTGGTGCCATCTTTAGGGAATGGGTGTAGCTTGCCCATATGGTGCCATGAGCCAAATGGGGAGGTCTGGAGGGCCATGTTTGGCCTGTGGGTTGGAAGATCCGCAACTGTGCCACATACAAAGCTGAGCTAGGGTTACCAATGGTCTGACTTGCTATAAAGCAGTCTCCTGTATCCCTGTGTCAGTAAGGCCACTTTGTCATAGCTCCATTGCAACGACAATTTCCTAAGCAAATGATTCCTCACTGACTTGGGCTCATAACCCATAAAAGAAGCCATTCATGGGCCATTTCTGCTGCTACCAGATGACTGGGTATGTGTGTGTGAGTGTGTGTACACACGCACACACACACATTTTTAAGCAAACACACTTGGTGACATAACTAGTAATTAAAGCATTTCACAGCTTGGGAGGAATTTATTTCTTAACAGATGGCTGGATATTGTATTGAGACCCTCCCTCCCAAAAAGCAAACAGCCCTAAAGCAATAACTATATGTCTTTCAAAGCAATTAAAGTCAACGCATATTTATTATGGAAATTAAGCAGCTGGGTTATATTTTATTATTAAAACAGATTTGGATATTATTTATCTTAATGGTTCTTCTACTTTGTGTTGTATTCTTTCATCCTTTGTGAAGCGTCATTTTACTAAATATTGGATGACAGGGTGAAATCTAAAGTCACCTCAATGTCAACATGCGTCAGTGAGAATGATTGATGAATCTTAACTATCCAGTGCAGTAGCTAGAACTTGAGATATGCAAAACTTATTTTGTGATCCTTCTGCCCCCCCCCCCCCGCCAAGCTCCTCACAAACGTTTTCTAGCATTTTAGTTCATATTTCCCCTAATATACTTTTTCCACAATGTTTTATGTGTATATGTGTATTAACTGAAGTATGTGTTTTGATGCAAACTTTCCCAATACACACTTTTTATTTTAAGTTGGAGAACAGCACTGCAAAATTCAGAGAAATCCAAATCTTGAAGGATAGAAAGCTGCATTCCAGTTCACCTTGCTTTGGAGGTGAGATGTTGGTTCATATTTAAAGGTGAAATCAATTATCTTCCTTACCTCTACTTCTGATCAATGACCAACCACTTGTCTGTTAGTAATGACCACTCCCCACATCAAATGGGGGATGCCATTTGTGTGGTCACGCACAGCCCCCCGGATCCCAGTGCGGCTCCCAGTAGTTCGGGTTGGCTTTGCCCTCCCCAGGCTGGATACCTGGAGGTCTCTGCCTACCTCAGCCAATCACCCAATCCCGGCTGGGGAGGTGTTGCCAGGGGAACGGCCAGGTAGGGGAAGGGACCGCCCTGCCCACACAACAGAAGGTGAATCTTACCTGCGAAGCATCAGTTGGCTCCAGAGCTTCTCCCACCCTGCCCCCCTCAGTTAAGCCTTCTTTTGCAGGTTAACATTTTCTCCACAGGTACGCGGGCACTGCTACGTCATTGCTGTTGAAGGGCTGGAAAGTAATTTTTCTGCATTGGCAGGTTTTGCCTTTCCTGTAGCAAAACGTCACAACTTTGGCGGTTTCAGGCCTTGGGCGGAATCCTTTAGTCTATCTTCCTAAATGGGGGGGGGGTGCGTGAAGCGGTGACCCCCCTTGCGGCAGTGATCCCAGGGTTCCCCGTTAAAGGGGTATTGAGGTGAGGCATTGGCCGTACGCCTAGAGGTTGTCATTGCTCTCCCCTGTGATGGCAGTGAAACGGGGGACGGGATCTCTGCTTGAACATATGTTCTCCAGAGCCAGCCCAATACCCACACATTCTGGATAACCCTGATGTCTCCCAGATCCCCAGTTGGGGACTGGGAAGGATAAACGCCCAATGCCTGAGCCAAGGTCTCCATACATCTGAAACTTAATAAAGCTGTGGCCAATTTTAATCCCATAGCATTGTCTTGAGTCATTATTCCACTAGGGGGTCGCCTGGGGTTGGGGGGACTCCACCTGTCCACACAAATGAGCCACCATTTTTATACAATAGATAAAACAGTTCTCTAATATATAATACCCCTTATACAGTGCTTTTTTCTGGGGGGATGCAGGGGTAAGCATACCCCTAAATATTTTGTGAATCTTTGTACTTTTGTCCATTTACTGTATTTATTTTCCCCGATTTGAACTATAAAATGGTGGTTTTCTTGAGTGAAAATGAGAGTATGCCTAAATATTTTCTTTTAGAAAAGAATGTATCATAATATGTATCATAATAGGGTAATCCTTCCACAAGAACATACGCAGCACTATCCAGTACAATGGTTCATCCTCAGGCACCTTCCCTATACAGAGCAGTATGGGCAATATGAAAGCTAGAGCTCTCACTCTAGCTGTCTTTGGCATATTCTTCTCCCTGTTTCTCTCCTGTGTCTTCAAGTCAACTGAAGACAGTGTGAGAAGGAATGGCGGAAGTTTGTTCACACCAAGACAAAAGTGTGGTAGGTCCTTTTCCAAGAGATGTTGTTTGCAGATAACGTAGCCTTGACAACCCACACTGAGAGAGCTCATCAACTGTTTTGCCCAAACCTGCTTGGAGTTTGGCCTCACCATCAGCCTGGCAAAAACCAACATCCTTGGTCAGGACATCCCCAGCACTCCACACATCAGCATTGGTGACCACAAGATTGAGGTGGTAGACAATAGTTCTACCTGGGCACCACCTTTCTATCGACACTGAGGTAGATAAGTGTATTGGCAAGGCAGCTATGGCAATGGCTCACCTCTCCAAAAGGGTATGGAAGAAAAACCAATACCAAGATGAAAGTCTACTTTGTGGAAGTGATTTCTGGACAACTTATAACCATCAAGAGTGAGGCCTCAATGCCTTCTATATGCACTTCATCAGGAAAATTTTGGGCATCACATGCAGGGTGGAGTCTCAAACAAAGATATGCTTTCCCAAGCCCACATTCCCAACAGGTTCACACTTCTGTCTAAGCAACATCTATACTGGCTTGGTCATGTACAGAGAATGGAAGGTGGCAGGATCCCCAAGGATGTGCTCTATGGACAGCAGGCTTCAGGCACCAGGGCAATTGGAAGACCAACTCTGTGTTACAAAGATGTCTGCAGACATGACATGAAGGCTGGTAACATTAACCCCACTGTGTGGGAATCCCTTGCAGATGATCAAAATGCTTGGAGACAGACAGACAGGTCATGTATCCATAACAGTGACCAGAGGAGGAATGACTGCTGGGAGAAGCATAGAGAGAAGAAATGCCAGGGTACACCTTCATCTGCCCCAACTGCAATAAAACATGTGGTAAGGTGGTAAGGGGACAGAAAAACCAAGATAATTTTTATACTGTATGGTATGATTTTATTAAATATACATATGAAACAAACAATACATGAACAAGAAACGCCTACAACATATACTGCAGTATGGCGTAGATAAACAGGCAATTGTTTTCCAAGATGATTTATTGAAGAATTCATTGAACTGGTTTATTGTAATCAGTTCGTTATTATGTACTGTAAAGTAATATGTTTTGTATTTAGCACCCTAGTGATCCATTTTTTTCTGTCTTCTCAAGTTTTATGATTTATGTACAGTATGCACAAAGAAATGATAGCAATTGTTTTGTTACAGATTTTGTAACAGTAATAAAAAAACCTAAAAATACATATCAACATTTGCAGAGGAACTTTATTTTATTTATTTATTTAAAGTGGCAAATAAAGAAAAGACATGAAAAATCCTGTATAAATAAAATTAATATAGGAAGCAGAGTTGTGGAAAACCCTGAAGAAATAAGAGATCAATTTGTGAGTTTCTATACAGAATTATATCAAGCTAAATGGGTAATATAGAAGAAATACAAAAATATCTAGAGGACAGTGGAATATCTATAATATCAAAAGACAAACTGACCATCTTGAATGGACCTGTGACAATGGTGGAATTACAGCAAGCAATCTCACAGGAAAAACTTGCAAAGGCACCTGGACCTGATGGACTCTCAGCAATATATAATAAGAAGTTACAAGATTACCTAATACAACCATTAAAGGACATTATGAATATGATTTTAAATACAGGTGTGCTCCCAGAATCTTGGAAGAATGCTTATATAACTCCAATTCCTAAACAAAATAGAGACCCTGAGCAGCTCAAAAATTATTGACCTATATCTTTGTTGAATGACGATTACAAACTTTTTGCAGATATATTAGCAAATAGGCTGAAAATGGTACAAAAAGAGGTAATTCCCTATGACAAGGCTGGATTCCTGCCAAGAAGACAAATGAAAGACAATATTAGGAATATAACTGATATACAATGGACGCTCGGGTTGTGAATGTGATCCGTGCGGGATGCACGTTCGCAACCCACAGCGTTCATAACCCGCAGCAGTGCTTCTGCGCATGGGCAAAGCGCGATTTAGCACTTCTGCCCATGCGCGGCTGCCGAAACCTGGGAGTAACCTGTTCCGGTACTTCCGGGTTTTGGCGCGTCCGTAACCTGAAAAAAGCAACCTGAAGCGTCTGTATCCTGAGGTATGACTGTAATAGAATAGAATGAGGAATGAAAAACAAGCAGCTTAAAAAGAATTTAGATGCAGAGAAAGCATTTGACAACGTCTCCTGGGATTTTATGTTTAAAGTTTTAGAATAAATGAGCTGTGGAGACACTTTTATAAAAGGAGTCCGGGCAATACAGTGGTACCTCAGTGGATTTTTATCTCATTATACATGACAAAGCCATTTTTCACCTTCTCACCCCTTGCTTTTTCCTATAAGACCTATTGCAGTCGTTAAGAGTCGTCAACAGGCTCATCACAGCTATCTGCCAATCACCCATTCCCACCACCCTTCTGAGTAATACCCCTCCCCACCTTCTCACTATATAGAAGGGTCTGGAAACTTCTGTTTCAGTGTATCTGAAGAAGTGTGCATGCACACGAAAGCTCATACCAAGAACTAACTTAGTTGGTCTTTAAGGTGCTACTGGAAGGAATTTTTTTATTTTGTTTTGACAGTGGTACCTCAGGTTACATACGCTTCAGGTTAAAGGCTCCGCTAACCCAGAAATAGTGCTTCAGGTTAAGAACTTTGCTTCAGAATGAGAACAGAAATCGGGCTCCAGTGGTGCGGCAGCAGCAGGAGGCCCCATTAGCTAAACTGGTGCTATAGGTTAAGAACAGTTTCAGGTTAAGTACGGACCTCCGGAACGAATTAAGTACTGAACCTGAGGTACCATTGTATATACTGAGCAGTCAGCCAAATTGATAGTAAATAATGTCCTGACTGAGAATTGCAAAATACCGTATTTTTCGCCCCATAGGACGCACTGGCCCATAGGACGCACCAAGTTTTTTTGGGGGGAAATAAAGGGAAAAAAAATTATTTCCCCCCCAGGCGCTTGTGGGGCCGGCAGCGGGGAGAAGCGCTCTTCTCCCCGCCGCCCGCCTTCAGACCAGGTCCGGGGACAGCGGGAAGACGCGCTGCGCCTCCCAGCTGTCCCCGGAGTTTGTGTTTTTTTGGGGGGGGAATAAATAAAAAAAAATTATTCCCCCCCCAGCCGCGGCTGCCGCCCCAAGCCTTGCGCGCACCTGCCCGAAGCACGGGGCACCCTCCGGAGGGCTCCACGTGCTTCAGGCTGCAGGCTGCCGCCCCAAGCCTCGCGCGCCCGGCGGGACCTCCCACCGGGCGCGCAACGCTTGCGGACGCTCGCCCGAAGCACGGGGAGCCCTCCGAAGCACGGGGAGACCTCCCGCCAGGCTTGCAAGGCTTGTGGATAGCTTCCTGAAGCCTGGAGAGCAAGAGGGGTTGGTGTGCACCGATGCCTCTCGCTCTCCAGGCTTCAGCGAAAGCCTGCATTCGCCCCATAGGACGCACACACATTTCCCCTTCATTTTTGGAGGGGAAAAAGTGCGTCCTATGGGGCGAAAAATACGGTAACTAAAGGAATGAGACACCTGTTGTCTGTTGCCACCCTTGTTGTTTATATTAGTTTTAGAAGTATTGGTGCAAATAATAAGATGTAATCAAGAAATTAAAGGTATCAGAGTGGGACAGAGACAATATAAATTAAAAGCATTTACAGACAACGTGGTGATATCTGTAGAAGAACCAACAGAGTCAATCCTGAAAGTATTATAAGAGATGGAAATGCAAAGAGAAAGAAGGTATTTTTTATCATATGTGGTGGTCTTGCAGTAAGGTTAAAGCTTACTGGGAAATGATATATAATGAATTGAAAAAGATGTTTAAAGTAACATTTGTAAAGCAAGCAAGCAAGCAAACAAACAAACAAACAAACAAACCAGAAGCTTTCTTTCTGGGAATCATAGGGGTAGAACTACCTAAACAGTATAGATATTTATTCATGTAAGCAACAACAGCGGCAAGAATGTTATTTGCCCCAAAATGGAAAGAGGTCCTGACTAAAGAAGATTGGATACAAAAACTCATGGATTATGCAGAAATGGCAAAACTTACCAGAAAAATAAGAACTCAAGGCAACAAACTGTTCAAATCTTTCTGTATTTTGTGCTTTTTTCTTTTTTTGGACTATGTAATTTCTTTTTTCTTTTCTTTTTTCTTTTTTCTCGGAAATTTCAATAAATATTATTTTTTTAAAAAGGAATGGAAATGGTTTACTGAGTCTTTACAAACAAACTATAAACAGATTAATAATAATAATTATTTTTTATTAATACCCTGCCCTCCCCAGCCAAGGCTGGGCTCAGGGCGGCTAACACTGAATATAAATACAGTAAAAACATTAAAAACGAAACAAAAAACAAAAGATTAAGATATTGGCAGGATTATTGTAAAAACCTGCAGTTTCATAAGAGTAAATAATTAAAATAGATGAATAAAAGAATGAGTTAAGTTAATTTAGAATATGCAGGAAATGATAAATATAAATTTAAGGAACAACTGTAAATGTAGGAAATAGGTCGAGTTTTGAAATATTAAAATGACTATTGAAATGTATATAATTGAAAATCACAAATATCTTTTTTAAAAATAAACATTTGCAGAGGAACTGCTCCCCAATGAAGCAGTGCTTTTTGATGAGAATCACACCATGGTTATGTGTATGTGTATATTTGAACTATTGAAGAAAACCCCATCCTTAATTACATCTTTATAGAAAAGAAGATAAAAAAGAAGGCTCAGGTTGCAAGCCACAAACAAGTCAAAACATGATGCCTGAGCTTAAATAAGCATACTCTCATTGGGACTAACCTACTTTAAAAACAAACGCAGAAGAGGAGTCTTGCACTCAACCTGCTACACCTGTGGTTTTCTATCCCTGTGTGCTTTTAAAAAAAAACTCCTTTCAGGAAGGTTAGTCTGCAGCATATAGATAGAGCATCAAAACAGTAGTCCTGTTTTCTTCAATGGTGTCTAAGAAACAACACAAAGATCACTCTCTTCCTATATACTCAGGAAACAAGATACAATTCACATGATTACAGAACTGAACACTCTACTTTTTCAGAGATTTGACTGTCAACAGTGGGTTATGAGAAACCACAAATGATGTATCTATATAATAATGCATATCTGTGGGTATGCGTGCATACTTTTTTTTAAATGGATCTCCCCCTCACAAGAACCCTGTGAGGTACATTAGGCTGAGATACAATGACTGACCCAAGGTCACCCAGTGAGTTTCATGGTTAAGTGGGTCACTAAGTCCAACACTCTGACCACTGCACCACACTAGCTAGCTCTCACCGCACCAGATACAGATAGTGAGCTGCATACAACTAAATTCTACCCAGAGGAGAGCCATTAAAATTAATGGACCTATGTTAGCCATGTTTATTAATTTCAATGAGTCTATTATAAGTAGAATTTACACTGGATAGGACTCATTGGTCTACTCATTGCATTTCGAGGCCCCCAAGCCTTCCCCTGAAAATAACTTCACACTGACACGTAATTTTAGTTTAAGTTATTGGGCAAAATTTAGGCCACAACTTTATGGATTACAGCAAAGTGAGCGGTGCTGGCTTAGGCACTGGCAACAGACTATAACTGACTCCTGCCTCTCTGGCTGGAAGTCTGAAAGGGTAAACACCAACCGAGGGAGCAACATCAATGAAGACCAACTGGAGCTCACCCTGGGGTTCCTGTGGTCCTGGCATGGCCCTAGCCCCTCAAGTGGACTTCGGACCAGATCCAGGACCCCCAGATTCCTTTACGGGAATACCCTTATTCATGGAGAGGCAGGTGATGGCTGCACCTCCCCTCCCATACACTTCAATAAGCCAATGCCTAACCACCAAACCTTACAAAGTTGTGACAATTGCTAAGGGGGTAGGCAAAAACCAAGTTGCTACAGCAAATCTGCCAAATGGAAAAATTCCTACCCAGCCCCTGCTCCAAAGCAGGTGACCCAATCCAAAGCAAGGCCAAAGCAGCACTGCCTAAAATTAGGGAGGAAGGGCGGGTGATTGGCAGTGCAAATCAAGTGCCCCCAGTTACGTCACGCTGCCACTTTTACAGGCCCCAGGAATTGTGCCAACCGCCCCGATTGGCCGAAACAGCCTGGTGCGATCCTGGGGCCTAACGGTTAAGGCTTGGGCCACGCCTGGCAACAACTCTCCCAGCGGGGGTGCCTTAGGGGCCCGAGCGCAACCATTAAGGAGGATCCCATTTGTATGACCAACATACAATGCAACATACACACCAGAACATGATGCGTTCTCAGGAAATCATTTGCATAATGAGTCAACGATTTCCATTGGTTTCTATGGGAAAAACTATAATCTGTTCCCAACCAGATTTTGAACCCCAAATGCCCCCAAAACCACACACACAAAAGGAAAACCCAAGGAAACCAAGGAGCTTGGTAAGCAAGGCACAGAGTTCAAAGCTCTTTTTGTGGCAGGAAGACCTGCTAGGATGAGAAAAAATAAATAAATGGAGAGTGAGGAATGGCTCCATTTATTTACCCTCCCCTCCCCCTCCCCAGTATAAGACAGTGATCATGTAAATAAAGTGAGCACAAATTGCAAGCCCACTGTACTTAAGACTTTCAGAAAGCTTTTGGTGAAGTACCTTGCCATAGATCCTGGAGTAAGTTTAGCAGTCATTGATTATTATTTTTTAAAAAGTTGTCCTCTTGCAAATCAGGAGCTCATTAAGAAACAGAAAGCAGACAGAACGAATAAATGAACAGATCTCCCAATGGAAGGTTGGAAGAGGTGGAGACCTCCAAAAATTCCACCTTGGGGCATCAGAAAAGGAATTGAAAATAATTTTTTTTTACTATCTTAATGCCATTATGCACAACTTAGGTCCAAGCTATCTAAAATACCACATTCCCTTATACGAACCTGCCCTGGTTTTGAGATCTTCAGGGAAGGCTAATCTCTTGGTCCCATCACCCTCATAGGCATGTTTGGTGGGGACACGGGAGAGGGCCTTCTCAGTGGCAGCTCCCCAACTTTGGAACACCCTCCCTAGAGAAGTTAGACTGGCTCCCTCCTTGCTGTTCTTCTGCTGGCAGGTGAAGACTTTTTTGTTCCAACAGGAATTTTGGTAACTGACTTCTTTTAATGAAAGTGCTGATACCATGCTGTTTTTTATTGTAATAACTGGTATGTTTTAAAGAGATTTTATAGATGTATATAGTTTTAACTCTATCAATGTTTAATTGTATTTTAAGGATTGTTTTTTCTGATTTTTAGTTCTTATTTTTATCTGTAAGGGGGAAAGGTGGGGTGTAAATAAGTATATAAATAATATTCAAATCTATGGTATGATCACACTTGGAATTCTGCATACAGTTCTGCTTAAGAAAACGGATATAGTAGAGGTGGAAAAGATTCAGAAAACGGCAACCAAAATGATCAAGGAGTTGGAGCAACTCCTCTATGAAAAAAGATTACAGCATTTGAGTCTAGAGAGAAGGCGAGCAAGAGGAATAAAATTGTGCATGGTGTGAGAGAAAGTGAATAGAGAAAAGTCCCCCCGCCAAAGCCCCTGACTCTAGGCATTGGGGCAGCCAATTAAGCTGAATGTTGGAAGATTCAGAACAGACAAAAAGGTCTTCAGATACTTCATAGTTATACTATGGAAGTTGTTGCCACAAGATGCAATGAAGACCACCACCTTGGTTGGCTTTAAAAGAGGATTAGACAAATTCATGGAGGATAAGGCTATCAGTGGCCACTAGCCATAATTGCCATATTCTGTCTCCACTGTTGTACACAATATGCCACAGAAAACCAGTTGTGGGAAATAGCAAGTGGAGCGAGCTAGTGAGTACTGTTGCACTCAGATCCAGCTTAGAGGCTTCCCTTCAGCCACTGTGAGAACAGGATGCTGGACCAGATGGGCCATTGTCCCACTTCAGCAGGCCCTTCTTCTGTTCTGTTCTGTTCTGTTCTGTTCTGTTGGGTTTCTTAGAGAAACAGAATGTTCCAAGTAAGCAATGTAAATAAATCAGCTTTTCGTTCAGCAAAATTTCAAGAGGCTTCACTGTAGAAATGCCTCCACGTATCAAGAAAGGTTTAACAAAATATGGGAATTACTTACATCGGCGAAAACATTGCCCAGTCATAACGTTTATATTGTGGTTTTTAAATGTGTATTATCAATTCAGTTAATCCCTGGCAATTCTGAAGAGAAAATATGTCAGTGAAAACTGGCCTTTGCATTTTAAACAAATGCTTAGGTGTAACCAGTGGCCCTTTAATAAACCCACTGAAAGGAATGAATCTAGTTTAGTCATGTCCATTAATTGCAATGGTTCTACTCTGAGTAGGCCTAACATTGGCTACAACCCATTGCTAGTTTGTTCTTGAAAAAACATTAAAATGTTTATACTGTAATAACAACAAAAACGCTGCCTAACAGTATAGGGAAGTGGAACAGCTCCACATTTTGTAAAATGTTCAAATATTGTCGAGCATGAAGTTCAAGGAATACACTTCTTTGATTGCCCATCTTCATTGAATGCACATCAATAAAGTTATAAAACCTCATTCACTTCTCAGTTTGCAGCGGTTAAAATGAGTAAGAGGCAGTGAGAGGGAGAAGAGAAACTCATTACAAGTGGGAAACTATACCTAGCAATGGCAACAGGGATGGCTGGAGGGACAGGCGATAACATGAGCTGGTCGGGGCTTTCAATTGTCAGAGGAGAAAACTGCCTGCACTGAAACCTTTATGATAGTCTTGGCAGTGCTTGCCATTTCCTAGGTGGAGGAAAAAAGAAGCTAATATTTGCGTGTTGGACATAGGTGAACAAAGTCAAGCAATGTTATTTCCTCTCTTTTTATGCAGGAAAGAATTTGAGCTTTCATTTTAGGGTTGCCTTGTCTTCCAAGTGCCATGTGCAAGGCCAGAAGCAAAAGTGGGTGCAGCAATCAATGGAAACATTACCTTTGTACAGTAGACAAATTTCTACACGCATTCAAACACTGCTTTCCATCCTCCATCTAGGACACATTCTAGCCAGGCAAGGAAGAAGTGAACCAAGACTGGTGAGGGATGCATGCTAGCAATGCAGTACCGTTTTCTAAACTGCATTGGAATATGCATTCAAGATATGTACCTCTGGAAGTATAAAAGACAGGCTGTAAAAGAAAGGAAAAGTGTAAATCATATGATTGTTTTTGGATTGCTTTACAAAAATCTTCCTTCCATATATTAGCTTTATGGGGGGTGGGGGAAGACATTTCCCTTTCATTGCCTTAACTAAATCTTAGCTTTATGCAAATAAACATCTGCTCTTTAAAACAATGCTGGATAAATAATCCAGATTTCCTGTGAAACAGTGAAGCATCCAAGGGTATTGCTATGTAAGTTTGGTTTTTAAATTATTTTTTCTGAGCGGCATCAAAGGTCTAATGGTGATTAATTTTATTGCTGTTCTCCTGACAATAAACATATTTCTTCAAAGGGTGAGAACCGTAATTAGAGTAAATGCATACGAAGGGCATGCTATGAGAACCACACAGAATCTAAATGTGGCAGATCCAGTGAGAAAGAAGGGAAACATAGCTGAGTGTCAGAGCACATACTTTGCATGCAAGAGCTTCTAAGTTTAGTCTCTGGCTTCTTCATGTAGGTCTCTGAAATCCATGTAGGCCTTAGATCTTGGAGACCTTCTGGTCAGAAAGAACAGATGGATGTGCCTATTTCTGGTTCATCTCAGTTGTGAGTGTGTTCACATCCTGTTTGTGCATCATTCTGGATCTTGCATAAAACAACAGCAAAGAAACACACAAAACAGTTGCCTCTCAAAATGTATTCTGCACAAAATACTCTTTGCACAATTTTTATCCTAAAATATGTACTTTTCTATGCAACTTCAAACATTCCAGCACATCTGTAGAAGTGCTAAAAATCAAGGGTAACTGTCCCAACCTGTATTAGTCTGGGAAGTGTGAATAAAGCTGGTTCACTTCAAAGTGTGGACCAGGGGTCACCAACCTTTCTGGGCCTGTTGGGCACATTTGCAAACCAGAGAAACTGTTGTGGGTACCACATGTGCACCACAACTGTCCCCTCCCAAGCTGTATTCTGCCCCAAGGAATCACTCCAACACCACACTTAGGCTTGGAAAAAAGAAGAAGAAGCCATTTGCTTAAAAAGGACTTATTTTGGTGGAGGGAGATGCAAGAGAATGCAACCTTGTGGGCATGGGGAAATGCCTTTTAAGGGCACATGGACATCCATGGCTGCCACAATGGTGACACATAATCAGAATAGCCCTACTGTTCTGTGTTAACAATACTGGAATAGATGGACCAGTGGCGACAGCTACTTAAATTCATAATACTTTTTTAAAAAGAATGCATCAAGAAAGGGCTTCTTTATACAAAAACACAGCTTGGCTGCTCTTAATTCAAGCAGTAGTTTGTAGGGGAAGTAAATAAGGGGAAATATGAAAGAGGATTATGAAATGATGCAGTCTGTGTTCTTCCTCAATTGCTGAGGTCTTCTGTTGTGGACATGTTTGGAGGTCCCACGTGCCCCTAAAGTCTGGCCAGCTTTTCCCCTGGGTCTGAGCGTTTAGAGTGACAGGCCCTGTCCTGTGGAACTCCTTGCCCACAGAGATTCTGTAGGAGTCATCTCTACTGTTTTTTATAGATTTTCTAAAAACTATTATTTAGACAGGGCTTTCAAACCAGATTTTTTTTTGTCTACCATCTTGTACTAATGTGGCTCCCCTCCCCTCAATTATAATAAAATTTTAATTGAAAGTTTTCAACACAGAATACAATAAAAGCCAAACTAATCTAAATAAAAACAAAGAAGAGAGAAAAGATAGGAAAAGAAGAAGATAAAAAGCCCTCTATAGTGGTTGTATCTTAACCCTTATTTCACACAAAGAAGAGTCAGGTTTTTGTTGGGAGCCACCCGGAGTGGCTGGGGAAACCCAGCTAGATGGGTGGGGTATAAATAATTTTATTATTCTTATTCTTATTCTTATTCTTATTCTTATTATTTTTTTAAATTATTATTATTATTATTATTATTATTATTATTATTATTATTATTTGATTGTTTCTTAAATTTGTATACCATCCTTTATCCAAAGATCCCAGGGTGGTTCACAACAGAAAAATACAAAAGGTGATGGGTTTGATCTTGTTCTTGTAATAGTGTGTTTTTAGTCTGTTTACTGCCTTGTGATATTTTATATAAAACTGTGGTTGATTGGTATTTAAAATGGAAAGATTTAAAATAAAAAATGATAGAGGAAAAATTGATGTTTTAGGTACTCCACAGTGCCTTTATAGGAAGGATTTGGTTAGTTCAGATAGATTATTGGCAATGTAACACTGAACATGAACACTGAAGCATGTGGCAAGGGCATGTCTTGTGATGGTGTCTTATTTCTGGTCAGAAAGTATTGTTTGCATTAACTTTGTATTTGAGGAATCCTAGATATTTGTGGATGTCACACACCCTGAAATTATATCATTGTGGTGTGGGAATTAAACAGATGTACAACAAAAGTGAATCCCATAAGCCTCTGTGGTAGCTAAGAAACTTCTGTTGCAAAAGCTGGACAGATGAACACCCAACAGTGGTCTGCAGATGTCACTGCCCTTTCTGTTTTCGAACACATGGCTTATAATCACCAGTCTTGTTTACACTCCTCTTTGGACTGCTTTTATTAATCTATACATTCAAATAAGGATTGTTGGAGTGTTCGGGTTGTTAATGTAGGCAGGCAATGTTTTTGTTTTGTTTTTATTTTGTTCTGTTGTTTTGTTGCATTAGCATTTTTTAAAAAAGAAATTTAAAATAAAATTAAAAGAGAGTTAAGGATCTCTAGGCCTAAAAAAATGCAAGTTCCCTCTAATCTTTACAAATATTTTTCATTACATTTATTAATGTACATTTATTAATACATTTCATTTACATTTATTAGCACAACACGTTCAATTATTTATTTATTTTAAAAAAGATATGGGGCTTTGTTTTAAACTTCTGTATGCTCAAGATTAGGCAAAGTTATACAACTCTTCTTGGAAAAAATCGATGAGATATTTATTATCATTTATATTAATCTATTTGTGATATAATGAGGAGAACGGCTGACCTCATTGCCCAGCAATGCAGGATGTGTGTGAAGTGACAGACTAATTTGACTACTGGAAGTTTCACTGTAAGCTAATTACATGTGGTAATTTAGTCTGGAGGAAGACCAACTTGAAAGCGAATCCAATTTAACGGTGGGGAGATTGTTATAAGAAACATCTCATTGTGAACTCAGAAGGCCCTTAAAGTGCTAATTTTTCACTTCAATAACCAGATTGCTGCAGCTAGGATTTGAAAATTGCTTAATATTCACAGTGTATTACTGGCACTAAGAGGAAACAGAAAGTAAGAGAGTGGGGACTTTTTAAATTCCAATTTTATGTGGGCTATTAAAATGGCTGAGAGGAATTAGTAATATGCATTTTAGAAATTTCGCATAGCTTGCATACCAAACTTAGTAGGATTAATGGTAATAGTAAATAAATTATATATAACATGTCATGATGGGCAGACTCCATCTATCATGTATAGATTTGAAAGAGTCCCATTAAACTGGATTAATTTGGAGAATGTCCACTGGACATTTGAAATCAATTCAATTTTATATACCTGTTATTTCAAATCAGAGAGGCTTCCAGGCTTTGGGGGATACCCATACTTAAAACCAAACCATTCCAGATTGACTCAGACATCAAGGAAGGGTGTGGAGTAGCTCCAAAATTGTTCTGGGAAATGGATGCATGAAATCTTGCATCAGACTGACCTTCACTCACTAACAGAAGAGGAAAGTCCTTCCACATGTTGATTTGTCTGTTTCATCAAAGAGGAAATACACCTGTGATAGCATCATCTTAGGATTTAGAGGTGTTTAGTTCAGGTGTGGGAAACCTGTGGCCCTCCAGATGCTGCAGAACTTAGATCATCCCAAGCAAGCATAGCCAATGGTCAGGGACAATGGAAGTCGTAGTTCAGCAACAGCTGGAAGGACAAAGGTTACCTACAACTGATCTAGTTAGTCACCCTTTTAGCTCAGTGACAGGGCTCATGCAGTGTTGAGATTCAAAAGAGAATAGGGATCCTGCACCTTTAATAGTTAACAGAGCAGGGAATTATAGCAGACATAGCTTGTCATGAAAACTAGACCTGTTGAAATTCCCTCTTCTGCTCATCTATTACAGATGAAGGAGCCCTATCTGTTTTTGCATCTGTCCCCCTTTGCATTGTATCAAGAAGGTCTCAGTTACGATCCCTGGCATCTCTTGTTAAAATAATTAGGGAACAGATGAAAAATATATTTGTCTGCTTGAGACCTTGTGGAGCTGCTGCCAGTCAGAGTAGACAAAACTGGACCATGTTTTTAGAAGTTCTATTATGGGCATGTGCACTGCATTGGGTTCTTTTGGGAGGAAAGACAGGATAATAAAAAGATAAATTCAGGAGTCTCCCTACTTATGCAGGGGTTACATTCTGGGGTACCATGCGTATACAGTGGTACCTCAGTCAAAACAAAACAAATTCCTTCCAGTAGCACCTTAAAGACCAACTAAGTCAGTTCTTGGTATGAGCTTTCGTGTGCATGCACACTTCTTCAGATACACACTTCTTCTTCTTGAGGTTGCCCATCAACAGGTAGGAGACTGAGCAGGCTCACAGATCACCTGCTCATAATCTTTCCCACTCTGGTGAGATGTATTTCTATTTAAATTGCAATACACATAAAACATATGCACATTTAATGACAAAACATTTTTTGTTCTCTCCAGTGCCTTTTCTTTCTTCCTGGAGGCACTCAAGGGTACATAGTATTGGCACCCCCCCCCCCCCGAAGAAAAGCACTGGTTAAAAATGTGCCACTTACTGAAATACCTTCACGGTGAGTGCTGGCACTCTTTTTTTTCCCTAGAAGAAAAGCACTAGTAGGGCTGTTTCCCATACTATTTGGTACCATTGGTCCATGCTTACTCCTGACAGGTCTCTCCAGTGTCCCTACTAGAAAAATTAACTAATAAACTGAAACTGACACGGGGACAAACAGAAGAAGACGCCTTCACCCCGGTATGGCTCCCCTTTATCACATACACAGCCCAACAGGACAACGACAATAATCCACCAACAGCATACAAATCAATATGGCTAACCTGATCCAAAACACCCACCCACCTCACTCACACACGAATACAAAACAAAACAAATTCCTTCCAGTAGCACCTTAAAGACCAACTAAGTCAGTTCTTGGTATGAGCTTTCGTGTGCATGCACACTTCTTCAGATACACGAAAACAAAGATCACCACAGCCAATCACAAGCAAACAATCACACCCTAAGCCAACCCCAACCTCTCTCACCACCAAAGGAACACAAGTGAACAACACAAGCAACGCTGACACCAAACTCTACATACATTAAACATAATAGAAACACCGCCACCCGACCCCACCCCCATCCATCCTCCCTCTCCCCACCCCCCCTTTCTTTTTTCTTTCTGTTTTCTTCTCCCCCTAATGCCTCAACAAATGAAACGGATTTGTAAAAATGTTACATGGAAGAAGAAGAAGAAGAAAAAAAAAAAAACGAGGCACTACACTTCTGTAAAACAAGAAAATCCTTAATAAAAAATATTTAAAAAAAGAAGAAGAAGAAGAAGAAAAGCACTGGTTTTCTCTTTCCCTTTCCCAAGTGATGCTTCAATGGCCACCTACTCTATACTAGAATGAACCAATGGATTAAATTAAATTAAATTAATTATTAAATGAATAAAAGTTCAACCTGGTACAAGGTTTCTTTCATTTTTTAAAAACAAACAAAGAAGCAAACAAGCCTCACTTGCCCTGAATTTCTTTAGAGCAGTGCTCCCCCCCCCTTAAAAAATGTTTAGGGGTACTCTCATTTTGACTTTAGAAAAGCACCATTTCATAGTTCAAATTGGGGAAAATAAATACAGAAAATGGACAAAAGTACAAAGATTAACAAAATGTTTAGGGGTATGCGTACCCCTGCGTCCCCCCCAGAAAAAAAGCAGTGCTTTAGACTGAGTGTCATTCTTTGAAAGCTTAGCCCCAACAGAAAAGTAGCTAGAAATTAAAGTTTTAGAGCAGCACACCAGACTACATCATGTCAGTATGTTGAGGCCACTATGAATGCTGCTACATTTAAGTATGCAAGTACCTTCCAGAAACCAATGTCCCCACTGTGGAAGGACGTGTGAATCTAGAACTGGCCTCCACAGTCACTTACGGACTCATTGTTAAAACTGTGTTTATGGAAGACAATCTTACTCAGCTACGAGTGAACTCCAAAGAAGAAAGAGACCCTCTCTCCTCTCTCAGTGGGCTATTGCAAACACTCAATTTTTTTCCCTCTTGAGCAAATTCTTACTTCTGTGTGTTCCGTCTTTAACTTTCGTTTATGATCTCCAAGACATATTAAATTAATTTTAATAGCACAATATTTTCATTTGTACTCCCAGGCAACGCAGATTAAACTAATTTATTTAAAAGATACAGTTTAGTGTTTTTTGTTATTAGATGCTAGCACAGGACAAATACAAAGTCATTTGTTCACACATAATGTTTTATCTTGATTGCTCCAACAAAAGAGCTTTGTTTCTCTTGGTGCAGAAGGCCTATAGAGCAATAGCCGTGGCTGCACGAAGAATTCCATGAGGGGGGAAAACACACTCACAGTTTCTTAATTATGAGTGTATATTGCACCTACAGGGTTACACAAGCAGAAATTAAATGTCTCTGCTCTCAAGGAACCTGCAATCTGAAACAGTCAACTGGGGTAAGCAGTGGTGGTGGCTGCTGTATGGGGCAAATAGGGCACTGCTGCACCAAGCTCAGCCTGGTCTCAGAGAACCCCCATTTGTATGCTTCCTTTCATGGGACATTGCATGTGACATTGGTTGTCAGCCTCCCCATCCATCTGTCATTGGCTCTGCCTCCTGTTGGTCTCCCTCCCTTCGCACTGGGCACCAGTCTCCACTGGTGCAAAGGGAGAAGCCAAGGGACTAAGCGGAGGAACGTGGGTAAATGCAGTTACAGGTGCTTAACAACTGCTTACAGTTTGAAATGAGGATTGAGAATTTTGGGCTATATGGGCCACATTCAGAAATTACATTAAACGTGCATGTATGGGGCAGGGCTGGTCCAAGACATTTTGCCACCTGAGGCAAACCACAGGATGCCTTCCTGACCAGGGAAAAAGGTGTGAGTGAAGTTTTCCATCATGAACAAGGGAGGAATAAAGATCTACATCAGGAGAAGGGTGGGACTCTTGCCCAGCAGCACCTCCTATTCATGAAGAGGCTGCTGTAGGGAAAACCATAGGCGGGCTGCCAAGGAGGCAGCGGATCCAGCCTACAAGGACTGTGCCGCAGCTGTTGCTGTTACTACTGCAGCAGCAATGGCAGCAGCAGTGGGTGATATATTCCTTGGCGGCTGGATCTGCTGCTCCTGTGGATCCTGCCGCCTGAGGCAGTCTCCTCACCTTACCTCATTGGGTGGCCCAGCCCCGGGTGGCAGAATGAATGCACTAACCCCACGCTCGAAGTTGCATGCCCCACAGACCCCATTCCAAATGCCCATGCATAGAGCAGAGTGTCAGCAAAGCCTAGGGGAACCAATGCACCAGTAGAGGTTCATACATTAGATCAAACTGGGTGTTTCTCCACCAACCTCATTCTGCCCACCTGCCTGGCTTCTTACAACCACTGTTAGGGGTGGCATAGTTGTCCTTAGTCTCAGTGTTACGATTTGTAGAACTCAACAGGGAGGAGGAAGGGGACACACTAGGATTACAGGCAGGCAAGCATCGATTTACGCATGTCCAATTGCTGTGTGACTGCAACCGTACACATTGTGGCAACCTGGAAGTGGCCGGAAAACTCTCTAAGTGGTATACAAACGGTATATCATTCAAACATTAAACCTAAAACATAACCAAAAAACAGTAAAACAGCTGTATAAAAAGCCAGTGTGCTATAGTGGCAGCCATTCTCAACCTTGGGTCCCCAGAGGTTGTTGGACTACAACTCTCGTCATCCCTAGCTAGCAGGACCAGTGGTTAGCATGTCTGACCAAGACCTGACCAAATCCCCACTCAGCCTTGAAGCTCACTGGGCAACATTGGGTCAGTCACTGCCTCTTAGCCTAACCTACCTCATAGGGTTGTTGCAAGGATAAGATGAGGACCGGGGGGGATGGGGACGACGACGACAACAACAACAACAACAATATGCCACCTTGAGTTCATTGGAGAAAAAGGTGAGATATAAATGCAATAAACAGAATAATAAATAATAACATGGGGAAAGCATGTAAAAGCAAGTTAAACAGAAATTAAGAGGAGTCAAATACATAAAACAGGGCATGAACATAAGGGTCGGGGAAAGTCTAGGCAAAATGTGCAAGATTTCTGAAGCAGCTGCAATGCATGTGGGAGAGGGAAGGGAATTTGACAGTGCAAAGGGGTAGTGGCAGAACATGTTGATTCTTTGGTCCCTGTGAGATTCTGCAAGGTGTGGTACCATGAGTATTATAAACTACTTTGAGGTTTTTTTTGACAATCAAATGGCACATAAACTTTATTGAACAAACATTTATTTATTTATGTATTTATTTATTTAAATATTATTTCTCCAGATAATCTAATCATCTTATAGGTCTATACAGGGGCAGGTAGTTTCAGGTAACCTGGTCCTGAGTTGTCCACGGCTTTGTATACTAACAACACGGCTCAGTAGCTGACTGGTAGCCAATGCTGTTGACTCTGGCTGCTTAGTCAAGGTTTCTGACAGAGGCCTTTCCCACCACTTATGCTAGTGTCACTCCACAAGTGGTGGTTGGCAGAAGCCAGCGGGACAGTGAAGAGAGATACCTTCACCCAACCCTACAGCAGCCTTCCCTCCTCACTGCACAGAGAGGGTTTGGATTGTGCCTCAGAAATTAAAACATTTCCTGCTCCTCTTGTTGTTATAAACAACACTCTCCATTGGCTCCCATGAGATCAACATAAATGATGATCTGGATAAAATGAATACAACGATCAAAAGCTATTATCTAATGGGGAAAGGAGAAAGAAAAGCCAGCTAAGATACCAAGGAGGTAGCAGTGTTAGTTTGCTGCAACAAAAACAGAGTCCTCTTGTGACACCTTAAAATACTAGCAACTTTTAATACGGCATAAGCTTTCATGGGCTAGACTCCATTTCATACCATAATAAAATTTGTTAGCCTTTAAGGTGCCACAAGCCTCTTGATTGTTTCTGTTGCAACGGAAATACATAACCTTAATCTCTGAGCCTGGATTTTCTTTTCTGTGAAATTCACCCAGCAGCTCCTGTCACCATGCAGTTAAAGAAAGATACCCCTTGGTAGCCAATTCACATCACGTTGGGAAAGCCACTAGCAAGCCTCCAATTCATTGCTTTCTAGTCTCCAGATCTATGCAATTTACTTGTGAGCACTGAACTATAACCACCTATCATCCATCCTGATTGTGTTATTGTGAATTCAATCATTGTATCACTTATATTTATCTTAGGGAAATTGTCACCTTCGAAAGCCGAGTGACTGGCAAGATCTATTACATTACACAAAACATCACCTGAAACTCCAAGCAATGTAATATATGTTATAGACTGCAAGTGCCCTGGGAAAAACATCTATGGACTCCTCCCCAGCTTATTGGTACGGTACATGCTTGGCGTGCAGAATGTTCAGCATCCAGTTCCTGGTATCTCCACCTATAGCATTCTCATCTTCAGAGCAGCTACCAGCCAGGGTAGGCAATACTGCACTCAATGAAGCAATTGAATTTAATAAAGCCATTTCAGAAATCACGTCAGCAACTAAAATGTTGACAGTATATTGCAAGTTACTGTAATTTAGATGACCACAACCTGTTAGGTTTTGGGAAACTGTCTAATCCTGAGTTATCAGAAGAAGGAGAAACATTTTGGCCCTTCATCCTAAGATGTCATGGCCTTAATTTTAAACTATCCCCTATGATTTCAATTATCGGCAAGCAAAAATAATGGGTTGAGACACCCTATATGCGTAGAGCAGGGTGACAGGGTTGATATTATTTGCAAACTAACTGGTTTATGAGTTCCCATAATTCTTTGGGGGAAGCCATGGCTGTTTAAAGTGGTATCGTAATGCTTTGCTTGTATGTTGTGTGTTAAGTTGTGGGTTGACATAGCAGACGACACAGCGATTTCTCCAAGTAGCTCTTTATTTCGTAAGCTGGAATAGAACTGACTGCAAACAGCTCAGCCGGCCTGCTTTTATAGGCAGCCGGCTGTCAACATTGTAACAACAACAGCCCAGAGTTCCCGCCTAAAATAACTGATGCGGACCTGAGGGAAAACTATCTACAGACCTGAGGGAAAACTATATACAGTATCCCCCTGCTGGCCCAGGGTGAAACTTCACTACATAACACCCCTCCCCACCGAGATAAGGCGTTAGTTACAATCGTAATGGTTTCCTTATATACAGCACTACGCGTAATGGTTCAATTAGGCACAAAAGCATATTGGTTACATTTCCCATACTTAGACCAACAGTGATACATGTCCAACAACATAGTCCTTTAAATAAGTTGGGCGCTTGGAAACTCTGCCAGACCGCCGGGGACTGGTAGCCAAGTCCGGGTGGCCACACAGTTCTTGCTGAGGCTGTGGTGCGACCCTAGGTGGCGTTGGAACCAAATCCCCTGGATCCGCTGCTGTGGGTGGAGCCTCCGCAAGTGGAGTGGTCTGAGTCTGTGGTAAGTCTGGCAGACCCTCTGAAGCGGCTTGGTTCGGCTCCACGCTGGCAGTTTGCGAGGGAGGTGTAGGTGGGGCCTCGCCATCTGTACGTGTCTCTTCTGGAGCCGCAAGCGCAGTTGGGGGCACCTCGGTAGTGTCCAAGTCCCCAACCCTGCGCCTAAGCTGGTCTATGTGCCGTCGCCACAAGCGTCCGTCTTCGAGTGCCACCTGGTACGAGCGAGGTCCAGTGACTCCCACTACTGTGGCTGGCACCCAAGGAATGTCCCCCACATAGTTCCGGGCAAAGACCTGGTTTCCTGGGACAAATGACCGTGGCGCGTTGGCACAGCCTGGGGGTTCAGCCACGGCAAAGTCCGGGTGTAGCCGGTCAAGCGGTGACCTGAGGCGGCGGCCCATAAGCAGTTCAGCAGGACTCCTCCCTGTGGCCGCATGAGGGGTGATGTGTTGCACGAACAAGTATTCGGCGACCCGCTCATGCCAGTCTCCCCGGTCCAGGCGCGCCAGTGCCTCTTTTGCCGAGCGCACCATTCTTTCCGCTTGCCCGTTGCTGGATGGATGAAAGGGTGCCGTTAGGGCATGGCGGATGCTCAGTCCCAAAAGATACCGCTCAAACGTGCCTGACGTGAACTGTGGTCCGTTGTCAGAGACAAGGACATCAGGACACCCATGCGTTGCAAACAGGCCTCGCAGCACCCGGATGACAGCTTCGGTAGTGGTGGAGGGCATCAGGGCGACCTCCAGCCATTTGGAATAGGCGTCCACCACTACCATAAAGGTCCGGCCGTGAAAGGGGCCAGCCAGATCGATGTGCACCCTCGACCAGGGTGTCTTTGGCATCTCCCAGGTGTGTCCCTTAGCTGCCGGTGGTGCAGGCCTCGACTCTTGGCACGCTTGACAGGCGGACACCCAGGCAGTGATGGCATCGTCCATATTAGGCCACCAGACGTAACACCGAGCCAACGCCTTCATTTTGACAATTCCCGGGTGGCCAACGTGCAGAGCCTCCAGGACGCGCTGACGGAGTCCCTGGGGAATCACGACGCGGTCTCCCCACAGCAGACAGCCGCGATGAGCTGAGAGTTCATGTTGTCTGGTTGCGAAGGGCTGGAACTCCAATGCAAAAGGCCCTTGTGGCCACCCCCTCCACACCCAGTTGAGCACCCGGCTGATGGTGCGATCCTGGGCAGACGCGGAGGCCACAGTGGCAGCTGATACAGGCGCTGCCGGAAGATCCTCAATCAGAAGGAGCGATGAAGCTGGAGCCGGGTCTTCCACAAATGCTGGAAGAGGGCAACGGCTGAGGGCGTCGGCATGGCCCATCGATTTCCCCGGGCGATGGATGAGCCGGTAGTGGTAGGCAGCCAGGAAAACAGTCCATCGCAGCATGCGTGGCGAGAGGACCGGTGGAGTTGGACGATCACCGGCGAGGAGGCCCAGGAGTGGCTTGTGGTCAGTGATGAGGTCAAAAGTCCTGCCATAGAGGTATTCATGGAACCTCTTCACTCCAGCCACAAGTGCCAATGCCTCCTTGTCGAGCTGGCTGTAATTCCGTTCCGTCAGAGATAGTGTCCTGGAAAAGTAGGCGAGCGGTGCTTCTCTTCCATCTGGAAAACGGTGACTAAGGACAGCACCGATGCCAAAAGGTGAGGCGTCGCAGGCAAGGACCAGCGGCCTGGATTCACTGTACTGTACCAGCACACTGTCTGATGAAAGGAGAGCCTTAACCGCGTTGAAGGCCGCCGTCTCCCGATGACCCCAGGCCCAAGGCGTCTTTGTACTAAGGAGTCGGTGAAGAGGCTCAGCCACTGTGGCTTTGTGGGGCAGGAACATGTTATAAAAGTTCAGCAGCCCCAGGAACGCCTGCAACTCCGTCTTGTTCTTTGGGGTGGGGGCCTGCTGGATAGCGCGGATCTTGGATGTGGTCGGGTGAAGGCCGGAGGCATCGATAAGATAGCCCAGGAACTCTACCTGTGGAACGGCGATCTGGCACTTCTCCCTCTTTACCTTGAGCCCGGCCTCTTGGAACCTGGTCAGCACGGCACGGAGGCGCTCGAACAGCTGCTGGTGTGAGTCTGCAGACACCAAGACGTCATCAAAATATGGTACCACGCCCGGAAGCCCTTGCAGGAGACGCTCCATAAGGCTTTGGAAGATGCCAGGAGCCACACTCACCCCGAACTGCAACCGGCGGCAACGGAATGCCCCCCGGTGGGTGACGATCGTCTGGGCTTCAGCAGTGGCATCATCGACTGGCAGTTGTTGATAGGCTTGGGCAAGGTCCAGCTTAGCGAAGACCTTACCCTCACCCAGGGAATGCAGCAGGTGTTGGACAACAGGAACCGGATAAGCGTGCTGCTGAAGTGCCTTGTTGATCGTGCACTTGTAGTCAGCGCAGATTCTCACCGACCCATCTGGCTTGACAGGCGTGACGATGGGGGTTTCCCACTTGGCGTGGTCAACCGGCTCCAAAACTCCTTGGGCGATCAGTTTGTCCAGTTGTTCGTCCACCTTAGCCTTGAGAGCAAAGGGAACCCGGCGTGGCTTTAGCTTGATGGGGGCGACTTGTGGATCAAGGCTAAAGGAGATGGGCGTACCTGTATATTGCCCCAAGGTGCCGTCAAAAACCTCGGCAAAGTCTTTGACCAGACCCTCAGTCTCTGCGTTAGAGATGCAGTTGATGCCGGTGACTTCCAGGCCGAGGGCATCAAACCAGTCTAGCCCTAGGAGGCTTGGCCGCTGACCTTCGACCACCACCAACCGGAGCAGGCCCGAAAAATCCTTGAAGGCAATCCGGAACCGGCCAACGCCTACCACGGGAATGTCGTTTCCCTGGTAGTCTCTCAGGTGTACACGGTGAGAGTCGAGTTGCCTTTTGGACACTCTGGGTACCAGTCTTTTGATGGTGCTCCACGACACGATGGACAGGGCAGACCCGGTGTCGATCTCCATGTCACATGGAGCTCCTTCAATGAGCACCGTGACGTTCAGCTTGCGTCGCGTAGGCGAGTCGGTTTGGCCAATCGTGGTTCCAGACGGGCAGCGGCAGTTGGTGAGAGCGAAACAACTTTCCTTGGCAGACTGGAGTGAAGGCTTGGACTTGCGAGTCGATGAAGGGGGGGTGTCAGACGGAGCCGATCGGCAGACCTTAGCGATGTGGCCCCTTCTGGAACACTTCCTACAGATGGCGTCTCTGAATCGACACTTGGCACGGGAATGGTTGCCTCCGCAGCCGGCACATTCCGGTTGGCCCTTGGACTTCTGTTGGAACTTCCTGTGCTCCCGCTTTGTCTGGTGCACGTCATCGCCTTCACTGGAGGATGCCTCATCACTGCTGGCCTCTTCATGATGCACCGGAACTGGCTCCCTAGCAAGACGTGGGCTGCTGCACTTGCGGATCTCCTGGGCGGAGCGTTCAGCAGCTTCTGAGGCCACAGCCTCCTCAATGGCTTTCTGCAGTGTGAGGTCTGGCTTGGCGAGGAGACGCCGTTGCAGATGGATGTCCCGGACCCCGCAGACGATTCGATCCATCAGGGCATCGTCTAAGTCTCGGAACTCACAGTGCATTGCAGCCTGTCGCAGGGCGGTGGTGTAGTTGTTGATTGACTCCCCCTCTGCCTGGTTCCGGTGGTAGAACGCATGGCGGGCAGCAATCTTGGACGGCTTTGGTGCGTAGTGGTTGCGGAGCTTCTCTTGGATCGTGTCCCATGGTGTTGCCTGGACTGCTTCGGGCGCAACCAATGCTCGGGCCGTCTCAAACACCTCAGGCCCACAGAGGCTGAGGAATAGGCCCCGCTTACGATCCTTTGATACTGCTGTCAGCTCGTTGGCTTGGAGGTAGCAGTCGAACCGAGCGAGGTAGGAATCCCATGATTCAGAGGCTGGCGCAAACGGCGGTAGAGGCACAAGTGAAGCCATGATTCTGATGCCGGCGTGAAGGGCGATGGATGGAACACAGTGCTCTAGCCAGAACAGTCAGCTCTGAATTGGTTCTGTCCAGTGATTTCGCTCAGTGATTTCGCTCTGTGATTCAGCTCAGTGATTCAGCTCAGTTCAGAGGCTGGCCGCATCTGGCTGTGCTCTGATGTCCATCCATCCCACCTTCGTCGCCAGTGTTAAGTTGTGGGTTGACATAGCAGACGACACAGCGATTTCTCCAAGTAGCTCTTTATTTCGTAAGCTGGAATAGAACTGACTACAAACAGCTCAGCCGGCCTGCTTTTATAGGCAGCCGGCTGTCAACATTGTAACAACAACAGCCCAGAGTTCCCGCCTAAAATAACTGACGCGGACCTGAGGGAAAACTATCTACAGACCTGAGTGAAAACTATATACAGTATCCCCCTGCTGGCCCAGGGTGAAACTTCACTACATAACATTGTGAATGCAGCTTAGGACATGCCTCCTCTTGCCACTGCCTGCAAATTTACTCACCAGACACTACACAGTAGGTTGGGGAGTGTATTAATGTTAATGATAGCCTCTCCTTTTTCAAGAATGAATCATATTTTGCATTCTATGCTTGTCTCAACTGTCTCCAAGTCACCGAAATTATGCTCTCGTTTTGAATATGATCTCATATTTATTATGAAGTATCTGGAAAGATTAAAACACAATAACTTGCAGGGAAACATAAAACTGTGCTGGCATTAACTCCTGCATATGATTACAGTGGTATACAAATTATTGTTTCCTTTGACAAAAGAATCAATGAAATGGATGTTTATGTAGTCTTATTTCTTCAGCATAACAATGTGATACTATCTATATTTTGCTTGGCTATTGTATTTGTTATTAAATTTTCAAACAGTAATACCCCCCCCAAAAAAGTTTAAAATTCACAGGCGGTTGTAAATACAAAATAGCTGTAAGATGGAAACTCAAGGGATCACTAAATTATGCATTACTTACTGTGGGTTGTCTCCCCCCCCCCTTCTGACCAGACTATTCAGTGTAGACTGTTAAGTGCAGTGCCACCTATAAATAAGTAAACTTGATGGTCCCATTTTATTCTATTTTCACTAGGAAAATAAATCCACATGCTCAAATTTAAAAATAATATCCATTGGCTCTGAGAAGGGATGAGGAACACTTCTGGCACTCCAGATGTCATTGGATGGCCAGTGATCATGGATGATGGGAACTGTTGTCCAACAACAAAAAGGAAGGGCTATTACAATAATGACAATAGGAACGGGGAGAAAATGAAATTCATTTCACATTTAAAGGTGAATTTACCTAATTCATACTTTGCAAAAATAGTACGCAAACCAAAACACAGCCACCCTTTGAGATTCTCACATCTCCAAAATATGCAATGCAGTTCTCCAGCCAAGTACATGCACTGTACTAGGTTAAAGCATGCACAGAAATACATGCATAAGTGAAAATTACATATGAAAATACATTATACAGTGGTACCTCTGGTTACAGATGCTTCAGGTTACAGACTCCGCTAACCCAGAAATAATACCTCAGGTTTAGAACTTTGCTTCAGGATGAGAACAGAAATCACACGGCAGTGGTGCGGCGGCAGCTGGAAGCCCCATTAGCAAAAGTGGTACCTCAGGTTAAGAACTGTTTCAGGTTAAGAACGGACCTCCAGAACGAATTATGTTCTTAACCCGAGGTACCACTGTACTGGGGAAAATATGCTTTACAAAAACGTGAAAATTAGAAGAACTTCACTTTTCATATTTTTTTAAAAAATCGCAAACTTAAGTTGAAATTTATTGTTGTTGCTGTTGTTTGAATTTATATACCGCCCTATACCCAGAGGTCTCAGCGTGGTTCACAGAAGTGTGTGTGTGTGTATGCATCTAGTGCTCTAAGTGAGTAGGTGGTGGCAGGCTCTGAACTCACACCTGCATTTTTGTAAAGCATCTGAGGCAGACCTGTGTGTGTGTGTGTCTCAACTGATTTTATTCTTGTTTCATCACCAATGTGTCTTTTCTTGCTACATTAGCTTGCTTTAATGGCTTTCTAAAAACATTTTGTTAGTTATCTTTTTGTTTTTAAAGATAGAAAAGAGGGATGTAAAATATGCATTATTTGTTACCTCCTCTCCCCACTCCCAGAGCAGAATGTTGGGAAAGTCTAGAAACCAGTATTAGTTGCATGTCAGTGGTGGAGAAATGGTAAGTGGCCAGCAGAGGGAGACAGGTAGGGCTATAGGGCCAGTCTAGGCCTTTGTCAAGGTCACTGGGCCAGACACAACCATAGCTGTCAAGTGTCCCTTATTTGAAGGGACAGTCCCTTATTCCAGTGCCATGTCCCGCTGCTGTCCCTTATTGATAGATGTCCCTTAAATGTCCCTTAAATGATGTCCCTTAAATTTCAAAGGAAGCAACTCCTCTCCCTCCCTCCCTCCCTCCCTCCCTCCCTGCCAGCTAGGGAGGAGCGAGTCTCCAACTGTGTTGCTTGGCTGTGTTGCTCACCCAATAAGAAGTCTAAGAATAATAATAATAATAATAATAATAATAATTTATTATTTATACCCCGCCCATCTGGCTGGGCCTCCCCAGCCACTCTGGGCGGCTTCCAAAAGAATATTAAAATACTATGATACATCAAACATTAAAAGCATCCCTAAACAGGGCTGCCTTCAGATGTCTTCTAAAAGTCTGGTAGTTGTTGTTCTCTTTGACATCTGGTGGGAGGGCATTCCACAGGGAGGGCGCCACTACCGAGAAGGCCCTCTGCCTGGTTCCCTGTAACTTGACTTCTCGCAGTGAGGGAACCGCCAGAAGGCCCTCGGTGCTGGACCTCAGTGTCCGGGTAGAACGATGGGGGTGGAGACGCTCCTTCAGGTATACTGGACCGAGGCCGTTTAGGGCTTTAAAGGTCAGCACCAACACTTTGAATTGTGCTCGGAAACGTACTGGGAGCCAATGTAGGTCTTTCAAGACCGGTGTTATATGGTCTCGGCGGCCGCTCCCTGTCACCAGTCTGGCTGCTGCGTTCTGGATTAGTTGTAGTTTCCGGGTCACCTTCAACTATCACAATAATAATAATAAAGAAATAAAAAGGAAAAGGAAAATTTTAAAACATGACCGGGGGGTGGAGCTTGCATGCCTTGTGTGTGGCTAGTTAATGCAAGCTGAGGGGTTTTTTTGAATGTTGGATGCCATTTGGTTGCATGTGCTGCTGCAAACTTTGCAGTGCAAAGCCAGGCTGGGGAGCCATCTTAAGTTGAGGCTGCATAGGCCTTGTGGTGCATGTGATTCAGATTCTATTCAGTTGAACCTCTGGTTACAAAGTTGGTTGGACAGTGTTCTTGAAGCTGCCAGCATGTGTTTGACCAGACTGCAGGAGGACAGGAAGACTGGAGTGCCTGGAACAGGTGAGGCTGCAGGTCCCTTATTTTGGCTGCTAGTCCCTTATTTTCAAGGCTGCTGGTCCCTTATTTTCAAATCTGTAAGTTGACAGCTATGGACACAGCTGTCCTTACAACAGATACACACATGTCAGAAGGAGAGAAAAAATTAATGTGTGAACACTCAGTAATGTGAAGAAGTGGACTTAGGACTGGAAAGTTGAGAAACTGAGGAAAAACTGCAGTGGATTCATGTGTTCAGAATGGAGAAACGTGTGCACTTCATTTGTAGCTCCAGAGAAGAAAGTAAATGATCTAAGGATCATGATCTGAGGATATCCCAGGACCCCAATCTGTGTTCCGAAGCTTTCAAGACAACATAGACAAATGTACATTGGCTTGAGATAGTTAAATTGGTTGAGCTTGAGGCTCTTATTCTCAGGGCTGTGGGTTCAAGTCCCACTTTGGGCAAAAGATTCCTGCATTGCAGGGGGTTGGACTAGATGATCCTTGCGGTCCCTTCCAACTCTATGGTTCTATGATTGGATTATGATCAGTGTTATCCTCAGCTACAGGAATAAATGTTTCTGCAGTTCTGTATCAAGATATGTCATGTACAATGTAGTTGAGATTCCTGCATTGCCAAGAGGTTGGACTAGATGAGTCTCAGGCTCCCTTCCAAATTCTACAATTCTATGATTCTACATGGAAGCTCTTTGTGGCAAAAATCCTTCAATACAGTGGTACCTTGGGTTACATAAGCTTCAGGTTACATACGCTTCAGGTTACAGACTCCGCTAACCCAGAAATAGTGCTTCAGGTTAAGAACTTTGCTTCAGGATGAGAACAGAAATCGGGCTCCGGCGGCAGCAGCAGCAGGAGGCCCCGTTAGCTAAAGTGGTGCTTCAGCTTAAGAACAGCTTCAGGTTAAGTATGGACCTCCAGAATGAATTAAGTATTTAACCCGAGGTACCACTGTATGTCTTATTATAGAATTGCTTGAAGGAGGGGATGTGTAAGAGGATAGGGGCAAGAGAGCATGAAGCTTGCTAAATAATCAAGCCAAATACATAGCAGTCTGGAAGGCGGAATTAAGGTCAAAAGTCTAAGAGGAATGGAACCACTGGCTGAAATGAAGAGTTCATCAAGTGTACTGTACCATATTTAGGCCCCATGATAGGGGAGGAGGAAAGAACTTCGATACAGGGGTCATGTGAGGGACACTTCACAGAAATATTGCATTAAGGTTGGGAAGTGGAGAAATATGTTCCTTTTAATGCATCACCCACAGTAATGGGCATATATAACGGCAACCTGTACTCCCCCCCCGGTTCTTTCAGAGTCTGCTTTTCAGAGTGTAATATAATGGAGACTAAAATACATTTCACAGCAATCTTTTTTTGGTCTCACGCATCAGGATAACTGTGGTACCTTTTTGCTTCCCAATTCTCCGCCCCCACCCAACAGACACTAAGAAAATCAGTGCACAGAACACTTTGGCCATTAACCAATGCTAGTCCTACTCAGATTAGACCCACTGAAGTTAATGTACATGGTCCACTTATCCATTAATTTCAGTGGGTCTACTATGAGTATAGCTTTGTTATAAAGTGAAACTTACTAAGAATAAAGCCCAACAATGCTGTGCAAAATGTTGTTTAAAAGGGTTGTGTATGATATAGGTATCAGAAGTCTCAGAGTGTGAACGTCAATCAATTTTGACACAATTAAGTCCCCATTACATGAGGCTTGACTTGCCACTCTGAGAGGAAAACTTTTTTAAAAATCCACCCCCATATGGATGCAGACCTTGACCATTCAACTGAGAGTGTGTAAAACCTCCCCAATTATTTTTGAAGATATTTTCTCCTTGCCTTGAAATAGGCATCTGTTTGGGGATCTTACTTCCAAAACAGGATATGTAGTTTTCACCAAAAATAAGGGTTTCCCCTCCCCCCCAAAATGGTTACTTACTGTGCTCTTTTGGTGTTTTTTTAAATCAGAATGCAGTAAATGGCTTGCCATTTCAATTAGAGCAGGGCTATTGGGTGGCGCTTTGGGTTAAACCACAGAGCCTAGGACTTGCCGATCAGAAGGTCGGCGGTTCGAATCCCCATGACGGGGTGAGCTCCCGCTGCTCGGTCCCTGCTCCTGCCAACCTAGTAATTCGAAAGCACGTCAAAGTGCAAGTAGATAAATAGGTACCGCTCCGGCAGGAAGGTAAACGGCGCTTCCGTGCACTGCTCTGGTTCGCCAGAAGCAGCTTAGTCATGCTGGCCACATGACCCAGAAGCTGTACGCCGGCTCCCTTGGCCAATAAAGTGAGATGAGTGCCGCAACTCCAGAGTCGGTCACAACTAGACCTAATGGTCAGGGGTCCCTTTACCTTTTTATTGCTCCTTACCATTTGACCTTCCAATATCTGACAATTCTCCTCACCGTGCAATAAAAATCTTCCACAACCATTTGTGGGTGCATATATCCAGACTAACAGCTGAGCGCATTATTTTCTATGAAAGCCTGACTTATACTTAATAAAATAAATAAATCTGTAGCTCTGTTTAAGACACTTCCCTAAAACTAGACATATGTGACTTTCACCCACCTTCTCCTCCCAAATATTTTTTTACATATCTGTCAATCGACTGTCCAAAGCACGTCAGCTCTACAAAGGGAAATACCCACAAACAGAAATCTTATAATAACGATTTTACATTTGAAAAATAAATGTGAGAGTAGGCTATAACTACACTCTTTTTAATTTCTTGTGAAAGGGTCTTTCTACACTTCTATTTAATAGTGGTTTCTCTGGAGGCATGCGGGTAGTGTTAGGGGATGCTGCTATATAATGTTGCCATCTTTCAGATATTATGGAATAATGTGCTCATAAAACCACTTTTTCTTACAACATTTGTGAAATATACGGTATGCATCCTCAATATTTTCCATTTGTGTGGAATATGTTTGTGCATAGTCCCACTTTCTGTGTGGTGGGGCTAGCGGGCACTGCCCTATGAATTTTAATCTGTCAGGCTCGGTGTTGCACTGAGAAACTACTCAGGCAGACACTGGTATTGTTTCAGCATATTACCCATGGCAGCGATCACTGGCTGAAAGTAAAATGTAATCGTGATAACTTTTCATGTGCTTGTTGCAGTATTGTGAATTGAATTCTACTGCTTGGAGAACTCCTGGACCCTATGAGGAGAGTTTTTTGATCAAGTGGTTTATACACTTTCTAAACAAATAAGTAAGAACAGAAGTATTGCTGTTCTGAGACACATGGATCTCTTTCACAGCTCAGCTGAATTGCTCACATGATATCTGGGGGTTGTACCTCCCAGACTCACTTGACAAATTCTGATTCCAAAACAGACTCACCAGATCAACACCTCCTGAATTAATGTGTGGGTCAGACTTGAGTGCTGCTTCACAATTCATAGCCCCAGATAATGTCTTACAAAGTGATGCAAGGGAAGGGCTACTTCCTCCCTCTTTATTTTGCCACACATTGTGAAAATGGGGCACACATGCCCACTGGAAGTGATAGGATAGAGGATAGAATGAAGTCCTCTTGTTGGCAAAAACCACCATGTCTCAATAAGGATACTGCCCTCAAGGGACAGCCATATATTTCCTCCCCATACAGTGTTCCTGTGAGATTGTTTCAAGATGCACATGCTTGAATTTCCAGAGCATCCCAACACTGCATTTTCTCATATGGATTGTTCTTAAGGAAAGAATATACCATTAATTCACTGCACCTGGATGCAACACAAACTGAAAGATGAAAGTGTATCTGAAGATGTGTGCATGCATATGAAAGCTCATACACAGAACAAACTTAGTTGGTCTCTAAGATGCTACTGGACAATTTTTTAATTTATTTAGACTGTGTCAGACCAACACGGCTTCCTACCTGAATCTTGAAAGATGAGGTGTTATTTATTGTGTACCAATAGAAGCTTCTGCCTAAATCCCTCCAAACTCTTGTAAATTAATAAATATTTCTAGTTTATCAAAGAAGTGTATTAGGGGTGTTCTGCTCATCTCAACACAATATAAAATTTCAACTTGTACAATTATTCAGATTGTGTGTGTGTGTGTCAAAAGGCTAAGAAGGAGTAGCATCAGTGATGTTAAGTTAACTATGTATCATCTCTCCCTCCTCTCCTCTCTCTCACGCCTTAATAGCAGATTCTCTTGGGATTATAAACATATTAGGCTATTAAATTCTCAGCAGTTTACTATAAATAGCTCACATTACAGTGGATTCAAGACCCATAAATCCATTTCTACTGGGATCCATAATACACAGCACTAAATTGGTGTGTTTTTACTTCCACTGCACAGTCTAATAGATTCACATGTGTACTGAGAAAGTAGAACAAAAATAGTGCTCTATTACCAAAATTGGAGAAAATGTTCAAATCACACAGGAATTCGAACCCTCACTTTTTCACTTTTCAAAATTGCAGAAGCTTAAAACGGGAGCTGTTGGATACAATTTCCAAAATGGTACACATTTTTCCCCCCAGCAACAGAACAACCTTGTAAACTTGGCTGCTGGGAAAGATAATTTCCCAGCTGTTGATGTTTTGAAGCATTGTCAGCCATTTCAGTTCACATTACATGGGAGACCAGGCATTTATAAACACATATGTATAAGGAAATGTAGTATTGTATACACACCAGGGCTAAATCAAACCCAGTGACCTCCTAGGCTGAACGCTGTCTACTTGCCATGTATTCTATAGTAGCCTGTCTTTTGCTTTGTTTTCACAGTCCCCAGGAGGAACCAAACATAGGCCGTTTATTGAACCACAAGTGCCCTAACATGGATTGAGCTTGCCTTCCTGGGTCACAGCTGTCACTTCCTGCAGATTTGTGAAGGAGAGGGGAGGGCCAAAGAGGCAGGTGAAAACATAGAATAGTAAAAATAAGAACCAAACAGCAGCAGGAGACAAACACAGAGCAAACTTTCTTCCTGAAAGACAGGAAGGAAGAAAAGAAAGTGCCCTTGAGCACATGCAGAGGTCATTTTCATTGCAAGGGAGAAATTGAAGGGAGTCCTTTGTGCAAGTGGACAATTGCATACCTGCCAGGTGCCCTGGAAAAAATGAGACATCAGATTTTTTTTGTGCAAGACTATGGTAGCCATTTTAGGTGCTGCACTCTTGCCCCCAAAATGCACTGTTTTCAGGGTGAGAGAGAGAGAGAGGCATGGGTCACATGACTCATCTGGGAGCACGTCCCGGAAGACACGCATCCCAGTTTTGGTCTGAAAAAGTTGGATGGTATGCAATTCTGGCAGCCTTCTCCAAAGCTTTTAAAGTGTGGATGGAGGGTGCCCCCTCCAGTTAAATGGGTTTTGGGCAAGGGTACAGGCCCGTGGTGGGTGAGGCCAGAGGTAAAAATGGGCAGAGATAAACAAATGTAAGGCTAGTTTCTACACAAACATTCTCTCTATATTCTCCACCTAGACAACCAAGATGCAATATCAGAATTCAAGGAACATCCCAGCCAGGCAAAAACATTCAGGCAATTCTAGTGACACTGAGGCAAAGCTAGTGAGATGTCCTAAGAAAAAGAGGGACATTCTGGGATCAAATCAGAAACTGGGACGGCTGCTGTAAATCCAGGACTGTCCCTGGAAAATAGGGACACATGGAGGGTCTGTTAATGTTTTATTATGTTTTTATATATGTTAGAACCTGCCCAGAGTCTCGGGGCAACCCAGTCACATGGGTGGGGTATAAATAATAAAATAATTATAATTATAATTATAATTATAATTATAATTATAATTATTGAGTAGGACACCACTATTTTCGTTGGAGAAATGTTGGAGGGTATGTGATAATGCCTCTTGCTTGTCTGGCTAGAGGATGGAAATATGTGTGGGGTGTTGTGTATGAAGGATCCTCTGGTTTTTGTGCAGCTGGAATGCAGCCTGCTGAACAGAGGCCAGAGTCACATTTATCGCTTCACTGATTCACTAGAATGTGATCCCCAGAAAGCTTCCCTATAAAGGAATGGAGCCCTCAAGCTGAAAATCCTTCCTTACCCAGGAGCTAAGGTGTGTACATGTGACATCCTATTGAAAGATTCCTTTCATTCCTAGGGGCAGGCCTTTCTCTCAGCCCCACCACCCTCACAGGAATGTTTGGCAGGGATGTGGGAGAGGGCCTTCTCGGTGGCTGGTTCCACACTTTGCAACTCCGTTACTAGAGGTGCTAGCCTGTTTCCCTTCTTGTTGCCTTTATGCCAGTAGGTGAAGACCATTTTATTACAGCAAGCTTTTGGGAACTCACTGCTTTAAAGAAAAGGGTTTTTAATAGGGCTTTTAATCTATCTATCATCTATCTATATCTATCTATTTCAGTCATAGTTTAATTACTTCTTATCTATTATCTTTTATATGTTTTAGCTATTTGTGTTCATCTGTGTTTGTTTGTGAGGCACCTTGAGTCCTTGTTCTGGAAAAAAGGAGGGATATAAATAAATTAAATATAATCAATAAATCAACAAAACACCAACTTACCTGGAAGGGTCATTGAAATCAACGGGACTTACTTCTTGTGTAGACAAGTACACTGTTATAATACTTGTGTATACTTGTGTAGACAAGTACACTGTTATAATACATTTCATCCATTAAATATTTCTGAGGGTCAGTGATTATTTTCATTGTCAAGTGTTTTTAAATTGCAAATGCCTCTGTCCAGATCCCATGCATGCCAGCAAATTCCACACACATAAATCAGATGCATAGTCTCATAATGTCCGTCTATCCACACCACATTGATTTCAGTGATATGTGCATTTGGGTGCTTATCTGAGCGCATTTTTCCATCCTGATCCTGATGTGATTCAGGAGGCATACTCAAATGAATATAGCACTAAAATCGATGCAGCATCTGAACTCAAATAAACATTCCTATGCATGCGATTTACATGATGGAAAAACTAGAAACACTGCTCATGTCTTTTTCTGGGTCAAGGTGGTATTGTTTTAATTGGGACATATTTGTCATTTAATATGTTAGTTCGTACATTTATAAAAGCAACCCCTTAAGTCAGGGGTCAGCAAACTTTTTCAGCAGGGGGCCAGTCCACTGTCCCTTAGACTTTGGGGGGGGGGTCGGACTATATTTTGAAAAATAATAATGATGCAAGAGCACCACAAGCCCTGGTGGCTGCTTACCTGTGTCTTGCAAATGGCAGGGGCTGGCGGTGGTGGCAGAGGGACGATGAGTGGCGCACGAAAGGGTTCCGGAGAGAGGCTGCTTAAAATGGCGGCCGCTCGAGCGCTGCTGCTGCTGGCACCAACAAAGCCCACCCCCTTCCTCCTCTAGGCAGGGCGGGAAGAAGCCAGGAGGAGGGAGGGAGGAGCTACCACCGCCGCTGTGTGAGGGAGAGAAAGGGAAAGAATGCATGTGCTGGCGATCCACGCGGTGATCCCTGGACTGTCCGCGGGCAGGATCCAGAAGGTAATTGGGCCTGATCCGGCCCGTGGGCCTTAGTTTGCCTACCCATGCCTTAAGGTATGTATAAATAAACTGCTAAGTAAAGACTTGGACTACGTTTATTTCAACAGCAGAACTGAGGGCTCATCCACCCATGCTTTCTAGGCACAGGTCCCTGCTTTAAAGTGCTGTGTCTGTGTGATTTTTTTTTGTTATTGTTGCCCTCTGTAACCGCTCTTTAATGCTGCATCAGAACAAACAGTAATTTGGGTGTTCTGTGGATTGCCACTTGCTCCAAATCAGAGCTAAAGAGTGGGCTTCCCCAGGGAAAGCACTGGGGGGGGGGGTTTGACAAAAAATGCTCTGATGTAGAGATTTAAAGCCTAGAAACACAGCACAAAAGGAAGTCTGGATTAGGGTAGAGTCTCAAACTGACTAAAGTCACTTCCTCCTTCCTTTGCTGAGCAAATGTTATAAATTGAAGAAATTAATCAGATTTATTATGAGGAAAAAAGTAATGGTATAGAAAATGTTCTTTTGCATAGTCACAGCTATCAGGATATATAAAGCACCAGCCACCAGTAGATGTGCTGAAATAGATATGAAGTGGGTTTATGATATTTTCCTCCATTTTTGCACATTGTACATCCACTTCTGCAGGGAACTGGGACTACACATAGCAATGCTGTTTAAATGGAAGTGTCATGGATGCTGCTGTTATAGATGTTGGCCTCTCCAAGCCCTATCTTATGTTAGGGATACTGCATTTAATGGCTCTGAATCTCAATGGGAGCTAGTGGTCAAGATGCACAGAGATCATCCCATGAATGCAAGAGCTCTTTTGGGAAGGTGACTCATCCTCCCTGGAGCCCCAGTGATGGGTCTTAAGGGCTTTGTGTAAAAGAAGCAGCAGTTTGGAGAGAGAGAATGAGACAGGAGCTGAAGGGGAGATAAGAAGTGAAGGTAGCTGGGAAAGCTGAATAGTGGGAGATTCATGATAGACAAAAGGAAGTACTTTTTCACACACTGCAGAGTTAAACTACTGAATTTACTCCCATAAAATGTAGCTGGTCACTATTCTGGTCAGCTTCAAAAGGGATTAAACAATTAAACAAGGAAAAGGTTATCAATGGCTATGAGTCATGATGGCTAGAATGTTGTTATGAATTTTTTGGGGGGTGGGGTGGGGCAGACAGTTCCAAGCAACTCCAGACAAGAGATAATATTTGGGAAGGACAAAAATACTAAAGTATACCGGGGGGGGGGGGTTAATAGAAAACGAGATTATTTCTAAAAATTGTCTTCATTAGTACTGCAGTTTCTACAAGGCTCTTAAAAGGAAAGAAAATGGAGACTATCAGCTTATCCCAAAGAAAATCAGTAAAGCAGACATGACAGAAAAAAATTAGTTTCAGTGAGAACCAAAATCCCATTAGAAATGAGATCCTTAGTGGAAAAAGAAAGGAAGAAAAGTCTTCACACTGACATTTCTGCATTAAAAACCGGTCACATTATATTCCATCTCACTCTTACATTATGAGATGTAGATGTTTCTGCAGCAATATTTAAAAGACAGAAGGAAAGGGTTCTCTTGGTACTTCTACCAGTGTCAGAAATGTAGGGAATTGTGGCCTTGAAGAGGGCTTTCTTTGTTGCAGCCCTTGAATTGTGAAACTCTCTCCCCACAGAGCTGTGTCTAGCATCCTCATTATACAGTTTCTGTCATATGTTGAAGATGGACCTCTGCACCCTAGCCCTTAGCAAAAAAAAGTATTTTTGTGGAACCCATGTCTTCTCTTCTCTTCTCTTCTCTTCATCTCATCTCACCTCACCTCATCTTATCATCTTTACTGTGCTTTTTTTGCTTGGAATTGTTTTACTTGCTTATATAATTGTGTATAAACTACTTGTATGGTTATATTGCTGTAATCTGCTCTGGGACGTTGCTCTGAAGGGCTGGTGAGAAATCACACCTATAAAAAAATAAGTGTTATCATAAATGCACCCTCTAAGTAATGCCCTCAGAAGTGAATACCTTTATCCAATATTTTGAAATTCTGAGACTAAGTTCTCATGTAATGCCAAGCCATAGTTTGGTAAACACTCCTTCCCACCACTGAGTGCTAAATTCAACAAATTATTTCTTGTTTAACACAAACTGTAATTTTCTGCTTGCCCTCCAAGCCAGACTGGAAAACCATGAATCAATAAATAAAACTGATACAGTACAGTTAAAACTATAGGATTTGCTGCAAGTGGTAGTGATGGCCATCAACCTGAATGGCTTTAAAACAAGACAATTCATGGAAGATATCTCTATCAGTGGCTACTAAGCATGATGCTTATGTTCTTCCACCACTGTTGGAGGCAGTATGCATCTCAGCACTAAGTGGGATGATTGTAGATCCACCAGAAAGAAGTGGTCTGCAATCCCACCACACTTTGACCGCTAGAACAAACAGATACTACAGAGATAATAGGCTGTATCTAATTGAGTTATAGTTATTAAAATTAACAGCCCTAAATTAGTTGTGTCTCTTAACTTCAGTAAGTCTACTCTGAGTAGAAATTGCATTGGCAACAAGCCAACAGCTGCAGGAAAAGAACCAGTGAAAAGTTATGGTAAAAAAATGTCACGAAATCTTCCACAAGTCATCCACCACATTTCAAGTTTACACAGTCCTTTCATCAACAAATGTTCGATACAATCAAAGGCAGATATGTGTCCTTGTCTTTTCTCAAGTTCCGGAAAGCTTTAAGGCTTATGGAAGATTTCATTATAGACATTTTTAGACTACATAAAAGAGGCTTCTTGTTTTCAGGCTATGGTACTACAAACATTTCTTGAAAAAGCATTGTGAACTGGTTACAAACAATGCTTTAAAAATAGGGACAAAGAATCTATGTATCTTTTTTATTGAAATCCTGACATTTTCAAACTTTGACTTCACCATCAAAGCAACAAAGCTTCAAATGAAACCAAGGCTGTCTTGCTCTTAGCAATAATATTTTTCAACAAATAGACTTTTACAGCATGGCTAAACTTTGAGGATTGCAGTTTGATACTATTCATCAGTCTTAGCCATAGAAATGAACCTTTCATCATAGTTATGAGAAAGTACTTCTTTAGGAGGATGAAGGGCTTCCCTATTTCCTATAGATTGCAGCCCCCTTGTTTCTTCTCAGTCCATGTGCAAACATGCCTTAGGAAGCAGGTCTAACTAGAGATAGATGCTATTGAGAAAACCAGTCAACTACCATAGACAGAATAGTTTACAAGAACTACAAGAACTAGAAAGAGGTTGTGAATGCTCAGCAGCTTGGAAGCAAACATTATGCTGGGGGGGGGGAGCGGGGGCAGGGAATGGAATATTGCCATATTAATTCAATCCTAAATCGAGGCAGGCTAAATCTGTCCATATTAAGTCCTGCTTTGCTAAGTGGGGCCCATGACCTAACATTACAGCCTTAACACAGACCAGATCCAGGCACTCTTGGAGGAAACTGATTTTATATATCTTTTTCAATCAGGGTTTAGACCTAGTTTTGGCACAGAAACTGCTTTGGTTGCCCTGTATGGTGACCTCTGTTGGGAAAGAGACATGGGAAAGGCATCCCTGTTAATTCTCCTTGAGCTCTCAGCAGCTTTTGATACCATCAAGCATGGTATCCTTCTGGAGCAGCAGTCTGAGTTAGGGGTAGGTGGAACCAATTTGCAATAGTTCTGGTCCTACTTGGATGGTCATTGGAGCCTTTAATGTGGGATTCCTCAGGGTTTGATTTTACCCCCCATATAACACCTACATGAAACTGCTGAGTGGGGTTATCTGGAGTTTTGGAGTATATTGTCACCAATGATGACACACAATTCTACTTCTCCTTTACATCTGGAGATTTACCTGTGGAGGTGCTGGACTATTGTTGAAGTGTAGGTGGTTTCCCACAGAGCAAGATACAGTGTTAACAGCAAGAATCTTTATTGACTAACAGAACTGGACAACAGTGGCAAAGCAACTGCTTATATTTATTTCTGAAGGGCTGGGCCACTCCAACTCTCAATGTTATTGGCTGTCTGAACTCCTAAGGTATGAATCATAACTCAGAGTTTAAGGACCGTTGACACTGGCCCAAATCCTGAAATGTTCTCTGATTGGATATCATGCATCAAATCAAAACACAGGGGCTCAGAATCCTCAGAAACACAGACCACTGAATACATAACACCCCTCTCCCTTAGGCATGGATGCTCGACTGAGGTCCTTCTTCATGTGCCTCCTTCAGGAGAGACATAAAGGGTGGCAACATGAAAACAGGCCTTTGCTGCAGTGGCTCCTTGATTGTGGAATTCTCTTCTCAGAGAGGCTCGCCTGGCACCTTTGTTGCATATCTTTAGGTGACAGGCAAAAACATTACTCTTCTCCAAGGTCTTTGGCTAATTTATAAAAAACCTATGGCCTTTTAAACTATGTGTATGTGAGGGGGGTATTGTTTTTGTTGTTATTATGTTATGCATTTTTGTGGTTTTATATTTTTTATGGAGAATATTATAACTGAACAATATAAAGCAGAAATAAAAAGTGAATAGAGGGGAACAATATTTTCAATCCATTGACTGAATAGGACCATAGATTTCTCTTTCCAGTTCATCAGTATCAGTCTTTTGGTCATAGTAAGGGCACAAAGAATCCAGTTATGTTGTCCAGTTGTCAAATTCCATATAGTAGGAACGTAATTCAAAATAATATTTTCATCTGAAAATTTTAACTTTTTCCACACAGTCCTGTTTAAACAATCTAATACTTGCTCCCAATACTTAGTAAGCAAAGGACATTGTAAATCATGTGTTTCAAAGACGTCTTATCATTATAACATCTCCAACAACATGCTCTCTTGGACAGTCCTTTTCTATTTAAACGTAATGGAGTTCAGTAAATTCTAAAAATTATTTTATGTTGTACAAGTCGTAGTTAGACACCTTTGCTACATAAACATTTCCCCACTGTCTAGATAGTAACCTCAAATTCTTTGTTCCACTAATTTCTTAACATTAGTTGATGGTAAATATCTATAACAAGTAATTGCAGACCTTTTTTTTAGCTTCAAAGGATTTGACCAATTGTTCTAATATCTCTGGTGTCTCAGAACCTTTAAAAGCTGCTGTTGTTACCAAGTATTGCAGCTGCAAAGATTGCCATGGGGCTACATCTGAAGTAAAAGTACCTCTCTGTTCTGCCTTGGTCAGACCCAACCCGTCCAGTTCTGGGCACCACATTTAAGAAGGATAAAGAGAAGCTAGAACATGTTCTGGAGGGTAGGACCCAAACCAATGGATTCAAGTTACAGGAAAGGAAATTCTGACTAAGCATCAAGAAGAACTAATGTTCAACAGTGAAACAGACTCCCTTGGAAGGATGTAGATTCTTCTTCCTTGGACGTGTTTAAACAGAGGTAAGATGGCCATCGGTTATGGATGTTGTAGTTTACATTCCTGCATTGTAGGAGGTTGGAGTAGATGACCCTCAGGGTCCCTTCCAACTCTACAATTCTATGATTCTAAACAAAACCCCAAATCCTCTGGTATTAAAACCTGATGATAACAACATTCCAACACTCTCAAAGAGGCTGACATGCTCCTTTTTCTCTTTTGCCGTCCTTGTACCTTCCTTGTGAACCCACAGTTAATAATAAAAGTGATATTCTTGAAAACACAAGATATCATCAAAGCTTCCGCACAATTCCTATCATAGTACATCCAGGCTTTGTGCAAAATCAAAGAACTTTTGAATCTCACTCATCCACTGTGATTTGTCAGAAACGGCATAGGATTTTTGAAAAGACAAGGAGAAAATGTCAAGACTCACTTGAAGATTTCAACTGAGGGGTGTGCTTCTTATTCAGCTCCTGCTTTCGGTCCAAGTAAATGATACTGACTAGATACGGAAATAGTTCTGTGGCGGGAGGAGAGAGAAAGCAGCGGGGGAATCCAGAAATGTATTTGCTCTCTCCTCCAGCTCCCAAATTTCCACACACCCTCCAACAATTCTCCATGAAAATAGGGATTTCCTATTCCATCATCACCACCATTTTATTATTTATGCCCCACCCATCTGACTGAGTTGGCCCACCCCTCTGGGTGCCTTCCAACACATTTGAAAGCATAATGAAACATCAAACATTAAAAGTTTTCCTATACATGCCTTCAGATGTCTTCTAAAGGTCATATAGTTACTTATCACCTTGGCTCGGGGGTCACATAACTCTATACCCTCCAACATTTCATCTTAAAGAAAAGTCAGACATTCTGGGATCAAATCAGAAACTGGGACAGCTTCTGTAAATCTGGGACTGTTTCTGGAAAACAAGGAAATTTGGAGAGGCTGTTTCCTTCTTCATTTCACCCCTCCCCCAACCTGGCTTCACCATGTCATTTGACTTCCCTGTTTCACAGTATTATACTTAATATATTTCCAGTGTTAGAAAAATATATTATGAAAAATGCTTTGCAAAATGTGTATATTAGGAAAATTTCATAAAAACATGTGTAATAAGGATACATAAAATGCTAATGGATTTTCATAAGGACTTAACATTTTAAAAAGCTACAAACTGATGCAGAAATGTGAAGAACCAAACTTAAGAGTAGAACAATGAGAAACTAAAAGAAATAAAAAAAAAGTTTTCTCATCCCTAGCAGATAATTAAACTGTGGGACTCACTCCCAAAAGATACTGTTCATGATGGCCACCAACCTGGATGGCAAATTCGTGGAGTATAAGATTATCCATGACTATAGGTCATGATAGCTATGCACTACCTCTGGTATCAGAGGCAATACTCCTCTGAATGCCACTTGTTAGGAATTACCAGTGAGATCTTATTTATTTATTTGAATGCTTATATATGCCGTCTCAGAAAAAATATATCACAGCAGTTGACAACTATATGAAAACATAAAATCAAACAATAAAATCATAAAAAGAAATTAAAAACAAATGTCAATAGACCCTTGTTGGGGGATGTGTTCTTCTTAATTTCCCACATAGACCTGGCAGAATAGAAAAGTTTTCATCAGGCATTTAAAAGTTGGCACAGACGGTGCCCGCTGAATTGGCAGGGTGTTCCACAGAACTGAGCTGATGGCACTGAAGGCTCCATCTCTCATTGTTGTCCAATGAGCCTCACAAACTCTGGGAAAGACCAAAGATGCTCCTGCATATGATCTTAGTGAGTGATTGACTTGGGATCTAAGGGTTCAGGTTATCCCCAAGTTGTTCAGGGCTTTGTCAATCAATACATGAACCTTGAACCTGGCTTGGTAGCAGATAAGACAGGCAGAGCTTGCAGGTTTCCCATAGGTATCTGGTTGGCCAATGTGAGAGCAGGGTGTCAGCCCTTTCCTGCAGGGCTCTTCTGTTGTCCTCAATTAATTGTTATAAAGGAAGCATTCTCATATGCCTCCATTAAAACCTGATTACACAGGCCCAGGAAGTGTTGATATTTCTGCCATACGAAGAAAACATTTATCTTGAATAAGATAAATTTGACTAACCTACTCAACTAAATGAAAAATCCTTGGAGTCGGTGTTAAGAAAGCCCACTGGAGTTAAGGAAATTGATTTTTTATTTTTTTTTGTTCCAAAGGGCAAAAACTATGCCTCTTTATTATTGAACTAGAACCAAAGTAGCAAAGTAGCAGTATTGGAACATTCCTATTTTAAGCAAAACTAAGCCCCACTGTGGACATTTAACCAACAAATGAAAAATATTTATTGGTTTCTATAAGTTAACTACAACTCCACAAATTGCCCAGCTGTGTAATTAAATATTTTGAGTCTGTGGAGGGATGCTGCAGTGATAAAGAAGGGGAGAAAATGCTTCCATCAGACATCACTAGACAACTACAAGCATCCTCAGGTGCAATGAGACTTCCATGGTTTCCTTCCACTGTTGCAATCTTTTTAAGGGTAAGGGGGAAATGTGGAAATGTGGAAATATGTATCTCATAAAAATAGCTCTTTTGTTATTTCGAAGACAGATTGTTTGAAACATCCTGATGGCACATTTGTAGGGCTGATCTGTGAAGTGTTGGGATAATTAATACCTTTGCAGTTTCTGTGCATTGTCCCCCCCCCCCAAAGAATCTTTCTGTAACAAAAAAAAGTTGCAAGTTTTATGCCAATTATTATTTCCCTTCTAAGACTCAAACTTTCTGCTCTTTTGACAATAAATATATGTCTTCAGTTTCAGTCTAAAAATGAGTGTTTGAAAAGAACTTTGTCAATTTACCTAAATTGAATACCACTTTACAAAATGGGGTGAAAATAGACCTTAACTAAAAGCTATGCTCAATAGCTTGTCTTTATTTCATTTAACATGGCTGGCTCTCACTGTTATTCTTAGAGCACACAAACTGGGATGCCTTGTTCCTGCCTGTCAATAACTCCCTCTTTTTCCATTCTGAAAACTGTTAAATTGTAGGGATCTCAGTGTTTTGGTCGAAGATGATATGGGGTTTCTAAGCTTTTCCTTTGAGTAGTCACAGAAACCAGAGTTTTGGTGAGTGCTGGGGGCCGGAACTGCTCAGAGAACCTCAGGGTGCCCATTTAACTAAATGGAGAAACTAAATGTTTCTATTGATTTCAGATTGTAGGAACATGAGAAGCTGTTCAGCACCAAGCCGGGTGATTGGCTGATCTAGAATAGGAGTGGGGAAATGTTTTTAATACAAGAAGCACATTTCCTTCTGGGCAGCACTCTGGACAAAAGTGGGTGGAGCAACAAATATGAATTTTACCATTCTACACACACTCACACACCCTTCTGTATACTTCATCCAGGCAAGTAAGAGGCGCTATCAGAGATTCCAGCCAGGTAAAAGTGCCTATGGAGTGTAAGTGTCTAAGTGTCCCTATTTTCCAGGGACAGTCCTGGATTTACAGAAGCTATCCTGGTTTCTGACTAGATACTGGAATGTCCCACTTTTCCCTAGGACATCCCTATTTTCACTTGAGAAATGTTGGAGGGTACAGAGTTATGTGACCTCCGAGACAAGGAGATAAGTATACACCCTTCAGTAGATATCGGAAGGCAGCTTTGTAAAGGGAAGTTTTTAATGTTTAATGCTTTATTATGTTTTTATATATGTTGGAAGCCGCCTAGGGTGGCACCTCTCAGGTGGGTGCCATTGCTATTACAAGAGAACAAGGGAGGTGTTCATGGTGAGTTCTGGCATTTCTTTTTCTAGGAAAACAGCATAAGTGTGGAAGGAATTTGTTTTGTTTTGACTATGGCAGACCAACACGGCTACCTATCTGTAACTGGAGCATAAGTGTGGTTAGGGAGGGGCAATGGTGTGGGGAGAGTCTCAAGGGTAAGACAGAAAGTCTTGGGGTCTCACTTGGGCCCCATGTCTGAGGTTCCCCTCCTATGATCTATTTCAATTTTTCCCAATGCTAACTGGCAGCACATCTTCAGCATTACACTCCTTCCTAACTTTCCTTGGATATGTTGGCAATTGAACCTTGGGTCTTTAAGACACAAACTGTGCACTCTGCCACTGAGTTACAACCTCTTCCCCCATTGTGATTTGTTTTGAATGGCTGGTGAGGAGAAAAATGTGACGCATCCCTGAAGAGCTCTGGGCCAAGAGGGTCTCCAGGGAAAGATTGCCGCCACAAGTTTTCAGAGCTGCAGGCTTTGTAGCTGAAGATCAGGGTATGGACATCAATGTCAGCAGCTACTATATTGAGCTGCAACAGTCAGCCATCACAGAACTGTCTAAGGAAGAGGAAAAGAGGAATGGGGTACAAGAAGAATCAATTTGGGGGAGGCTACTCAAGGCGAACCGTGCTTACTTTGATCAGGGTTGGCTCAAAATATTTTGCTGCCTGGTACAAGGGACAAGAAGACAGCTGAACCGTGTTTGAATTCTTTCTTCACAACTGGGAAACCTCAGGCCTGGGGTGGGGTGGGGAATATTGGATAGTAAATGGTTAAAAAGTTGGCGCGCACACACCCTGTCAGCGATTAATGTGTGACTGACATCACACCAATGCATAGCTGGTCAGAAGTGGCTACATGTGGCACTACTAAGGGCAAAAGAAGCAGTATAACATTTGCTCTCAATGTGTGAATGACTTCACATTGTTTTACTCAATGAGGGGTGTGTCACCCAAAATACCCATTTCCCAACCAATCCAACTTGCTTTTGTGTTTCCTAAAACTGCTTCAAATGGTTTTTTCTAAAAACACAAACCAGTGACCACTGTGATGCATTTCATTAAATACGCACCCACTTCCACCTGAATAAATTATTATAAGTTAGCATAAAAATAAACTGCTGGATGGGTTTTGTATCTCAAGGCAAAAAAAGAAAAAAAGAAAAAAGCCCAGGTCTGTTATCAATGCAGCTTAACTGACTCAAGTTAGAAAATACATTTTTAACAGTCTTATCCTTGTTCCCTCCAGGAATTGCTGTACAAGAAAAGATAAGGCTATATGCTTTTTAGGAGCTTCTAGCAATATTGGAAAGTGGTCATCCTTCTCATTAAAGGAGCCAAGCTTACCAGTTTATAACCATAGTAGAGGTGTGTAGAGGCTTAAAGATTTGCCTTGCATACACATACAAATATCTGATCAGTTTCTGGGATGTTATACACTCTCTCCACTCTAATCTGTGCTTTGGGTTCCAAGCCACTCTTTATAATACAAAGTTCTGCCTTTCCCATTCACAGTAATAGGGGATCCATAACCTCCCCCTTTTTTTTGACAAAAGTGGATGGAATTTACAGGCACAGGAGCCCCTTCAAAACAAAGAGTAAATCTATAATGTTTTAAACCTCTGCTAGAATTATATAAATTTACAGAAGCAGCTATCCCTTCATTTGAGGAGATGGAGCCTGGCATATTTCATAACAATAGTTACAGTAATTTTCCTGTAAAGACAGACTTTAGTGGGGTCAATAGGTGGGGTCAATTATTCCTTTTGTGTGAGAACTTCTTGTGGGTATATGGTTAAGGGTTAACACAACAACATACACACATAACAAACACACATAACTCTAGCAAAAGATCCTATATCTCTTGAACTACCAAAAGTGTGTGAATAAATGCGAGTGGTGGCATGCCTGTGGGTTCAGATGCATTCACTGGAACAACTCCTTCCCTTGCTGTTGCTTAGATTATGTTAAATTTTCCATGCATGGAATGGGAAGGAAAGATTCCAATGCAGCAGGGCTGACTAACCACACTTTGAAATAAGAGAAATAATACACACTGCCATCTAATGCAGGTGTGGGGCTCCTTTGGCCCTCCAGCTGTTGCTGAACTGCAAGTGCATCAGCCCTAGCAAACTTGACCAATGGTATTTTGTTGGAAAAAGAGGTGCCAGCACTTACCATGAACACCTCCATTGTTCTTTTACAAAGGCAATGGTGCCAACCTGAGAGGTGCCGGAACTGAGTCCTGGCGAGTTCCAGCTGAAAAAAAGTCCTTGCTACTAGCCACAATGACTATGTTCCATATCCATTGTTAAAGGTAGTATGCTTCTAGATACAGGAACATCCAACTCCCAAGAGACTGCGATCTACTCCCAGTATAAAAAAATCTAGCAGTGATCTATCCATTGTCATTGGAGGGAGGAGGAGCGTGGGTAGAAGGGGGGGACAGACCAGAGTTGCTGAGCTTTTTTTTACGGGGAAATGCCATACATCGCTCACTGAAAAAAAACGCAACTAAAAAACGCACACACTGAAATAGACAATCATTGTATCCACAATCAACATCAACAAACGCAAAATGACCGCCCGCATGATGCGATGGAGGAACTGAGAAAGGGGGGAGGGGAGCAGAGACATTCAACCCCCCCTTTTTTTAATCCCATGATCAATAAGGATCCTGTGACTGACCACGATCACCCGGGGATCTACCTGTTGATCGCAGTCGACCAGTTGAACATGTCTGGACTAGATGATCCTCACAATCACTTCCAACTCTACAGTTCTATGATTCTATGATTCACATTTGAATGAGAAAGAAAATAGCAAGAATTGATTAATCCTTTCCCATTCCAGATCACAAATCATTGTAGACTTGAATAGTTTTTTGGGGGTTGCTTGTGTTTTTTAAGTTTCTTCACATGGTACTTACTGAATTATTCAATCAGGTCTTCATTTTGAACCCATTTTCATTAAGATGCCCACTGAGCTTAATTCTGCCACGAGTTGCTTTTTATGTTATGCTTGGTTAGCATTAGCTATTCCACATTGCTTAAAATAGCAAAGAGGCAATGGTGAGAAAAGTCTGTACTGACATTCTGGAACGTTTGATTCCAATTTACATAAGTTCCTCATCTAAAGCACCACATTGTTTCATGTGTATGTTAGTGTTGCCATATTGGCTACAAGGATAAGATCTGGTGACATTCAGAGAACCCATGCTTTCAAGGAGATCAGCTTGCCCTTTCCTTTGCAAAGCTTATCCAAAACACACATTAACACATTTTCGTAAAATATGCATTTTTGCATGCATTGTAATATAAAACACTCATGTTGGTGCACATTTCTGAGCTGAGCCTCAGAAATTTCAGAGCAATGTGAAAACCAAATAATAACTGCATTCCAACTCTCCTAGCAATTTGGAAAGTGGAATCGGTTTGCCTAAGCTAAAATGATGCAGAACCTTCAAATACTCCATCACATTAAGGTACTTTCCCCAAACCTCTGCTGTTGTTTAAAATCACAATTTTCTTCTCTGTTCCCTCTCTCATCCTTGCTTTACTGAAGCATCTACCATTGTTTTAAGTCATCACTTTCTTTGGGGGGTTGGAACAGATGACCCTTGGGCCACATTCCAACTCTCTTCTCTCTTCTCTCTTCTCTCTTCTCTCTTCTCTCTTCTCTCTTCTCTCTTCTCTCTTCTCACTCCTATTCCATAGTCATGGTGTTGTGCAACCTGCATTCTGTTTTACTCATTACTCTGCCCTGACTTCATGCAAATCCAGGATTGTGATGAAGCATTACAAATCCTCCAATAGGGGCTGCATGATGGCAGCCTTGCACTCTGATGTGCACATGCATGTGCAAACACACACACTGCAACTCAGGCTAACATTTCATGTGTCAGTAGAAATCAACTGGTCAACATTTGTGCCATAATAAATGTGGTTTTCTTAAAAATAATAATGTCACAAACCCTCTGTTGTTTATAGTACTCAAATGCCACATATGATTCTTTTTAAAAGATACTGCCTATTGCATTTAAAGATATTTAGCTCATAAAAACATCTTTATACATATTATTGTACCGTTATTATCTTTGTGGTGTAACCGCCCCATTATCAGTCACCAGCTGTGAAAGAAATAACTGTTTCTGTCTTGTATATTTCCATTTTGTTTCATACCAAAGAGAAACAACTGGTTAAAGGGAGAAGGACAGAGGTTGTATTGCAATGCGTGCAGCAGGCTCTGCATCTCAGCTGGAAACTGGATTTGACAGTGAGTACCTGTGATTGTCTATTTCCTGCGGAGGATATCACGAGGCAATGGGCTAGCATTCAAAGCAGCAGTTTCTCTAACGTATTTCTCTGGCTTCATTTATCTGTTCAGTGAATAGGAAATCTGCTTAAGCCGCTCTGCCAAGATATGCTATTCCTTTGGCCTCAAATACATTTTTCACTTTGCCATATAGGGACGAAAAAAGTGCTATAAACAACACGAATGTCTTTTATCACAAGGAATGCTTAATTCGTGCAGCAAAGTTTCTCTTTGCGGCATTTTAAGGAAGACCTTGAATACATCAAGCTTTTGGTTCTGGCAAAGCAGTTTCTCTGAATTATGTGGATTGTGGCCTTGCTAAATAAATTTGGTATCCCGTGAACATGGAAATTATCATATGCAAACAGTGTCTTCATTTGCTAACAATGCATATGGCTTTCATGTACTCTCCATTCATTTTCCCCATAACTTTTTCTGCACAGTGAAAAATGATTGAAGCATACAGAATTGAATCTCATTCCTTGTGCACATCTTTTTCTAGAACTGCCTACCTGTCACAAGGCTGGAACCAACCACCAGTGATTATACCTCTGTCAATTCATACTTGGCTACACTGTGCTTAAGCAAAACATCTTTTTCAGAAGCTACATAGATCAAAGATTTAAATTTCTCTACCTCAATTGCATTGCTTTGGTTGCCTTATACCATTTAAGGGTTATACTCTTTATGGCACTTAAGAAAAGATTTACCCTCTGTACTTGTATATTCAAAAGCCTTCACGGATTAAGAGGAGGAGAAATGACCTCCCCCCCCCCCCATTCTAAGAACAATAAGTTAGGATTTGCTTGTGCTATGAGAGTTTTATGATATTGATTCATTTTATTTATTCTCCCTCTGCTGTTCTTTGTTGTCTTTTATGCTGCATTTGCCTTTTTATTGTTTTAATATTGCATTTTCAAAAATAAAAAAATAATGGATACCACCCAGAAATCATTGGCTATGAGGTTACATTGAAATACCACACACACACACACACACACACACACACACACACACACCTGTAAAAAATAACAGAAATTTTGGCTGTTAGTGTAAATTTGTCTCTTTTATAAACTCAGAGCTAAAGGATGCTCCATAATACAAAGGGACAACCAATGCCAATGGTTGTCAGGTGTACGTAACCTGTAAGATCAGGACATCTAGATGCATAAAACCTGAGTTGTTAGTGTGGACCCATGTGTAGGAAGCATGCAGCATGGGCAGGGCCACTGAAGGGCAGAAATAAGATGCAGGGCATTAGTTCTGGGTTGACATAGGCCACAACTACTATTGATTTCAGATGTAAGTAGGCTTTGGTGAAGGCATTGGATATGTATCAGCTATCAATCCTGCTGGTTGATAGATCAACCCTAGATTGAGGGTGATACATTAACTTGGAGTGACCTGTCAGGGCTACCACCCAGAAGGGCACTGTGGCCCATCGGTCCCTGTGTGGACCACCAGATGGGAAACACCACCCCAATGCCTTATCCGCCAAAAGTTGTGACGATTCCTATGAGGTAGATAAAAAGTATACCATAGCAAGGTGCATACACAAACTGGCCCATTCAACTTTGGGGTGGACACTCAGAACAGGGCAAGTGGATGGGAAGTCCAACAAAGGCCTGAGGTGGGAGGCCCAGGCACAGCTTGGATTTATAGAAAACTCACAGGCTTGAACAAAGTCAGGTCCACTATTTTGGGGGCATTTTGCGATTGACCTTGCTATGCCGTCGTGTGTCGTCTGTCGTTGGGACAGGGGCACAGCAGAAATTTTCCTCACTTGGCTGATTGGCTGTTGCCATTTGGGTTTCACCTGCCACGTAGCAAATCATCACAACTTGTAAGGTTGCGGATAGGCTCTGGTTCAGGTGATAGGGATGGGAAAACGGTCTCGCCATCCCTATGAGAAGGGTATTACGTTAAAGGAATCCAGGGACTCAACTTGGTTTGGTCAACCCCCAAGAGGGGGTTGTGCCCGTGCATGAGACCAGGGGAGCATCTGGGGAGAGAACAGAGTCTGTTCCCGGGCTTTTCACCTACCTCAGGTGTTCACCCTTGGCTGACCTATGCTGGTTCCCTGCTAGTCAAACCAGAGCTTATGCAACCACTCACTTTTCTGTAATCAATAAAGTTGTGGCCTAAATTCTGCCAAAAACCAAAACTAAAATTTGAGTCAAATGTGTGTTTATTTGGGGGGGGGGAGTTCTCTGGGTCTGAACATGCAAATAAATATGTTTAAAGAAGTAAATAAATAAATAAATATATTTACTAGTGTCTCATCACATTTTACAGTCTTGATGAGAAACTGAGACAACACATGGTGTTTGGTAATTGTTTTTAACATTTTCAACAAAGTTTGTTAAAAAGGAGGGGAGGGAGGATAGATATGTGCCCCACTTTGTAAGTAACATTATTTTTACGTTTTCATGTATGTTTCTTCTTTTTCTGTTTGTTTTTATAGGGTTGCCATATTTTGAAGAGCGAAAAAGAGGAGACATTTGCCAACTTTTACTTTTAACTATGGATCACTATGACAACTCTACCCATGAAAAAAGGGCGTGCCCTGGAAAAAGAGGACATATGGCAACCCTAATAGAATCTATATCATCTGTCTGTCTGTCTGTCTATTGAGGGTGGGGGTAATGCAGTGTAAAAGAAGTGTTATAATGCAGGATAGAACCGCTAGCAGTATAATCAGGACAAGTAACACAATAATATTCATGATAATTCTGCCAGGGCTGGACTTTGGTCTTTCAAATTTCAGCGGCTCCCTGTGCAAGGTCAAAATTTGGTGGCTCCCACACTGTCACCTTCCATTTTGCTCAGTTCATTAAGTTATAAGCTGTAACACCCCGCAGCACCCCTAGGCTTGGTGCCCAATGTGACAGAACCGGTTGCACTGCCCTAAATCCATCTCTGATTGTGCATTCAGAAGTGGGAATATTCTGTTACTATTTCAAATTATAATGCTAGGGTTTCTGTCCCAGTTTTGAATGTTCTTTTTACATTGCATTGTGTTGTGGAATGGTGGCTTTTTGTCCTATGCGCTGCCATGTCTCACTAAATTTCATTCAGGCTAATAGGTGTGGTATGGCACAACAACGAACATGGTGGGACAATTTCACTACTCCTCCACCCTTTCTGCCCCTGCCCCTGCCCTGAATGAAATAACACAGAAATGAGAGCTAAACATGCACTATGATCCTTTAGTTTTCCAGAAGTGGTGCTTTATCATGTGAAAGCTCGAACAGAATGTGGAAATGAACAGTTAGGAAAACAGCTGGAAAATGAAATAAACTGTCTGTGAATGCAGTCCGAGTGTACTTGATGACAGTTCTGCAGATATTTTGTATTCTCCACTACCAGGGAGTTACAATCTGGAGGCTCACTACCTCTTGAGGATTTACGCTATAACCATGATTTTTGGCGGTCCAGGCTAAAAGTTATAATAGTCTTTTTTTAAATAAAATATAATAAAGACAGACTTCTTTTTTCTTTTTAAAAAAACTTCTGGGCAAACAGTATTTTGTTAAGGAAGATAATAGATTTCTCAGAAGTATTTATTGATAACCTCCAACACATGATTCACAACCCTATTATAAATATACTTGCTTAGGTCAATGATGTGATGGAGGTCAACTTGTTCCTCATTTTCAAAAATCATAGGTTTGCTTCTTTGTACCTGACGTTACATGGCTACCTACATACAAAGCAAGTGTTCAGTGCATTATGGGCTGGCATCATAGATTGTTTATATATTTCAATTGCATAGTGGGGGAAATGAAAGCTCCCCCCCCCCAATTATCTTATTGTGTATTCTCTACAATTAGGAACTGTTAGAGAGAGTTACTGTGGTAGTCATAGCAAACACAAAATGTGTGTTTCATTACTCATGCCCTGCACAAATCACAAAAACTTATTTTATGGCATTCCAAGCTCTGGAAAGCAAAATGGGAAATAAAACCATTTAGCAGCTTGAACTGAATGAAGCTCCTTTCAATATTTCTTCAGAGGAATTCGACTTTCAACACTTCTTTCTTTTCTTTTGATAGAGTGCTATTCTGGTGCAACTACTGGAGAATGAAAGAGGGAGAAAAGTAGAAATGATTCAACCTCTTCAGACATTACATAGTGTTTCAGACAAAATGGGGAACACAAAATCATTACTTGGACCTTCAGCAGTGAATAAGGTTAAGCAATAACACAATTTTCACGGGAGGCTTGCATGGGAGAACTTTTACTGTGGTGCGTACATTTGTTTTTCAGTGCTGCAGTCTAAATCCTATGGATGCTTCTCCTTGGGCTGACTCTTCCTTCCCAGCCAAAGTATACTCTTTCCTGATCCTTTCCTTGGCAGCCATGCTTCTAAGTTATGCTGCCAGCTACATGCTTAAGTTCATTTGCATGGATTAGCTCACTATAAACAGTTTGTTCTGCAGTTAGCAAAAATCAAGGTCCCACAGAAAATCAATGGCACTTGGAAATAACCTTGGCTGTGTTCTGCCCTTGATTTACAGATGGGGTATCTTAGTATGTGCTAATATGTACATTAGAGTATAAAGGGTCATTTCTGTGGCTATTAGAATCAACAAGTTAACTGTGGACATGTGGAACCAGATGAGGTATGCCTTTCCAGCCCTCTGAACCAGGAAGCGGAAGCATCCAGCCATGTTAGCAGCAGAGCCACCAAAAGGAAGATACTGTACAAGGAGGTACTGATCCACAAGGTAACTATTATCCTCCAATGACCTCAATGTGTCATATATGGTTCTTGTTTTCTTTTTATCCTCACAGCAACCCTGTTAGATAGGTTAGGCCAAGAAACAGTGATTGGACCATCATGTTTCTTCCTGTGCCCTTTGCTCTTCCAGCTTTAGCATTCTTCTCTTATCCTGCCCAATCTCTCCTTCTTCCCCTATGGATGTAATTTCATATGTGGTAGCACCCCTCCTCTTCTCTCTCTCTCTCTCTCTCTCTCTCCTTCCTTTCTTTGTCTCCATTAAAAAAACTATTTTTACTACACAATCTTCACCTTATCCCTCATAATTTTCAAAGGTCTTGCCAAAACAATCTTAGGAATTAGTGCTGCATTTGATAATTGTGCTATTATGCTAAAATGAAGAAAGCATCGTTTATGTATGTAAGTGCAGGGCGGAGAACTAAAATTTCTGATTAGACAGGTGGTCAAAACTTACTAATTAAATCAAATTGAGGAAAGGATGATAAAAATACAACAGAGTTTTTTCACAGCTGGATATCATATATTGAACATATGAAAAACCAAAGCATTCTTCAGTAGATCTTGCATGTATATTTAGCAGCGGTGTGCACCAGATTCACTTTGTATCCTGCTTTGGGAAAGAAGAAGAAGAAGAAGAAGAAGAAGAGGAGGAGGAGGAGGAGGAGGAGGAGGAGGAGGAGGAGGAGGAGGAGTTTGGATTTGATACCCCGCTTTATCACTACCTGAAGGAGTCTCAAAGCGGCTAACATTCCCCTTTCCCTTCCTCCCCCACAACAAACACTCTGTGAGGTGAGTGGGGCTGAGAGACTTCAGAGAAGTGTGACTAGCCCAAGGTCACCCAGCAGCTGCATGTGGAGGAGCGGGGAAGTGAACCTGGTTCACCAGATTGTCTACCGCTCTTAACCACTACACCACACTAAAGCACTTTAGATGTTTCTGATTCAGCATGAAGTCAGAATCGGAATCCTGAGTGAGAAAAAATGAAGTTTTGTGCCTTTTCATTCACTATTTTGAGGGATTTAAAAAAAAGCTGTAACTTTTTCATGTTAGCATATGTGAATGTGAATGAAATCTGAAGGCACAATAACTCCACCAGAGAAAAAACATTGCCTTCCAAATTAAAGACAATGAGCACTCACACTTTACATTGTGGATGCCCTTTGTGGGATTGCACGCGGTGCTACAGTTCCGAGGGAGGTTAATGGCAAACAGGGGCTGGCCTGCCTCTCAGTGTTAATATTTGGAGGTTCACGCCCAGCCTTGGTAGTCAAGTTTCATTGCTGGGAGGTGAGGCCAGTCCCATTAATATATAGGTGGTGCAGCCAACAGTAGCCAGGCAGTCAGCTCAGGAGATTCACCCACCCTTCCCTCCCTTAGTTTAATGTTTTCTTGTTTGCAGGTTAACTTTTTCTTCTTGTTTAATGGGCGCTGCTGCAGTCTTTGCCTGGTTGCTGTTGAAGGACCGGGAAGAAATTTTCCTGCATTGGCAGGTTTTGTCTTCCCCATAGCAATTTGTCACAACTTTGGTGGTTCATGGCCTTGGGTGGAATCCTTTAGTCTTTTCTTCCCTATAATGGGGTGCTGGTGGTGGTTTTGAAGTGGTGTCTCACCCCCCTGTGGCGGTGATTCCAGGGTCCCCCTCTTAAAGGGGTTATATATATGGGTGTCACTGGCCATACACTGAAAGGTCATCAGTGAACTACCCTGTGTGTGGGGATATGGGCTTGGCTGCCTGCTAGACATACATCTCACAGTGCATCCCCATATCCCATTTACCCTGATGTTCCCCAGTTTCCCCAGCTGGGGGGCTGGGAGGGGTACACACCCAAGGCCTAAGTCAAGGTCTTCCTACATTCGGAAGTTTAATAAAGTTGTGGCCTAATTTAATTCCATAACACGTTGTCAGAGTCTTTATTCCTTTCCTACAATCCCTGGGGCCTGTGGCTGTCGTGGCCTGGTCACACAAATAGATCCAGTTTGTGTGTGTCCATGTGTGCCCTGGACACCTTTAAAAAGAAATCCTGCAAAAGTAGCCATCTATTTTTCATTATTATTTTTGGCAGAATTGGATGGCGTTTATAGGCATGGCAGACCCTTTCGAGGGCATGAAACTGTCAAATTTCAGAGTGCTAACTTTTGTGGTAGTCAAAAATAATTCACTTAATCTCCTTTATTCATTATGAGCAATTTGTATGAAAATGGCATACTTCAGATAAGTACCCGTACACAGTAAACCTGGCCAATTGCAGACAAATAGCTATAGGGGGTATTTGTGCTAGGACCAGTTTTTTGTTTGTAAAAAAAAAATGACTGACATTGTTTTTATGTTAATTTTGCCTGGGAACTTTTCATTCTAAAAAAAGAAAACCCTGGGCACTTAAATCTGCATCACAGGAAACAGTGGATGGCAGTGAGGGGAGGCACCCCAACAGCAAAAAAGAGAAGACTACTTGGGATATTGCTTGCCCCAGGTGCTTTCTGTGCATTTGTTGTGCCTTGAAGAAAAAACAGTAACTTCCAAATAGTTGACTTTTGCAGCAATGGGGTGAGGAGCGATTACTGCTGTGCCATTAGCAACATGCTAGAAGGAGTGCATGCAGAATTACTTCTGTGTGAATTCTGTCATGAAATTCTGCAGCCAACAAATGCACCAAGGGGCTTAGGGTAGTTACATGGGCTCTAAATTCATCCTTGTGTGCGCTTGGTGCCATTTTAGCAACATAAAGAAAACTGCATATCAGAAATAAAGGGACTCTTAACACTGAGGATTCAGAAATACATGTCTGTTTGACCGCCCTGTCTGTTTGACCCAAGTTTTTCTTTCCTCCCAGCCAGCCATTAGCTTTATGCTATGAATGGAGTCAGTATCCCCCACCCCGTCACTTGGTTACCTTTGCAACAACCAACTGGCTGGATCCCAATGGAATTAATCATTCACCTCACAATGGAATCAATTGTTATTGTAGTTTAGCACACTCTTGTAGTTGGCTGGAGGCTTGCCCAAAGTATGGTAACCATCAGTTCCCCCGAGTCTCTCTAAAAATGACCTAATGACACGAGAGTCCATGCATCTGGTGGCAGCAAAACTCAAAGAATTGAGTGTTCTAATACCAGCCTTCTTGTTTCAGAAGGAATTCTTTTTAGAGATGTTAAAGATGCTTCCAAAGGATTTGCGTAATGGATACTGCGTTTGGGTTACACAGGAGTGGCAGCATTTATTTTTTCCGTTGAGGGCCACATTCCATTTGGGATAATATATTGAGGACTTCATATTTTCTCTCTTTTATACAAGGCAATACAAAAGTACTTCCTCCTTCAATGCACCCTCGAGAAAGTCGCTATAATTTCCCAATACAAAATTATTAAAAGCAGCCACCACTCACCAATTACACCTTAATTATAAGTGAAAAGCAGCATGCTAAAAATCATCCCTTTTATATTCTAGGACTACTCTAAAGTATGGATAATATTTAACCTTAGACAAGTGGATTTTCTCATTAATTTTCCTGTGTACTTATAAGAAATGTCAATTTTATTTATTTATTTAAACCTTTTTCTTTTTGCCCTGCTCTTCAGTGAAGAGGCTCCCAGGACATCTTACAAATCAATAAGAAAATGAGATAGTCACTGATCTCAGATATACAATCGAAATTACATGATGCAAAAGAGGGGGGGAAAGGATGAAGAACAGGGGGGAGGGCAGGGAATAAACTCAAGCACCAGCTGTTACAATCACAAAGTTCTCAATAAAGATGAGCTGGTATGGAAACAACCCTGGAATAAAAGGAATCAAATTGAGTTGGCTCTCAACAGAGCTGATTTCAGTTTGCAAAAAGACAACAACGAGACATTAATTAATTTTCTAACCTATGTCTTCTGTACCACCTGGTCTAATTCACAGTATGCACTATAATTTGATGGAAACATCATTGACTTGACATGGCAATCATGAATGCTTTTTTTAAAAAAAAGAAGACTTGCAGTAAAATAAAAGAAAGGGCAGTATAAACCAGGGATGAGGGACCTTTGACCTCGCCGATGGTCTGGATTACAACTAGGGCTGTGTGAGAATTCTGAAGAAAACAAAAATTGGAGCAGAAACTGGCAGTGTTTGTTTATTCATTCCATGTCTGAAACAGAAATCATTTCAGCGAATATGATCAGTATTCACTGTTGCTGTTGTTGCTTTCAGTACACAAATAACATGTAACTGATTATATTCTCCCTCATTTGCATTGTTTTTCCTTAGCGCTGAAATGAATGGGATTGCATAATGTAACAACAGCATGATTTTTAAATATAATTTAGCTACTTAATTATGTAAGTTACATAAGCTACACAATTTCTCCACAGCAGAAGTCAAACTGCAGTGGAATATAAACAGTGCTGCATGAGACAAATACAGGGCAGAATGGAAAGTGATGCCTTCTTACATTTCTAGCTACCAGTCTCATAATCTCTGACCTCCGGCAATTACAGCTGAGGCTGATATGAGTTGGATTCCAATAGCCACTCACTATATTTCTGCATATATATTTTTAAAGGGAAGCCCCCTGCAATTTTGTCAGCAATTCACACAATTTTGTATGCAGTTTTGCCTAATATGCACATTTTTTTGCAAGCAATTTTACCTAATGTAATATTCATTCATGTTTAGAAAAGTATTTCTGTACCTCCATATTATAAAATATCAAGGCAGTGGTACAACAAAACACCATTAAAACAATGAAAATAATCACCAAAACGGTAAATGAATTAAAGCAACTGCAAGGGCCTGCCAGAGAAAAAAGGTCTTCAAGAGATGCCTGAAAGTCAAAAGCAAGCATGTTTGACAAAACAAGGCTGGAAGAGACAGTTCCACAGTACAGAACCAGCAACACCTAAATGCTGTAGAGGCTAGTGGAGGCTAGTTGTTCTTCCGTAACATGGGATACAACTAAAAGCACTCATCTTGATGATCTCACTGATCAAACTGGGATATAAGGGCTCAGGTGGTTCTTAAAGTATACTGAATCCAAGTTTTTTAGAGGTTTCTATATCAACACAAGAACCTCAAGCCTGCCCCAGTAGCATATGGGCAGCCACTGAAGAACTTTTTAGCAGACGTATCACATGTTGTTGGCTGCCATCATCATTCTAGCTGCTGCATTCTGCACCAGCTGGAGCTTCCAGGCCAGGCCCAAGGGCAGCCCCACAAAGAACACATTGCAATAATCCAGCACATGTGTATGTGTAATTTACTCATATAAAGGCTTTTCTCACCAAACTTTCTCCCCAGCAGGAAAAAGAGAAACCCTTTCAAAGGGGATGAAAGCTATTCAGAAAGTAGAAGGCAGATTTTGGCACAGCAATGCCAAAAAACACCAGCATTTTACTGGCACAAAATATGGCACAATGCATTGAACCCTGAGGCAATCCTTTATGAGCTGTTTCCATGGAAGAACAGGGGTTGTGCTTATCTGCAAACATATGTGCAAATCCTCTGAACTGGGTACTGACATTTATTCTGCAACTGGTAATACTAATTAATACTGACATGTAATTTTTCAGAAAACAGAATTCTGGATTTTGTGGTGAGGGTTAATTTTCAAGCTTCTCCTGAGAAGTTGGAGAGTTTCAGTCCCTTCCTTCCTGGAAAACTTTGGTAGACCACTTTTGGCTCAGCCCTAATAGCAATGCAGAGTTAATATCTACACTTGCTAGCAATAAAAAGAAGTGGGTGTCCAATTTTGTTTTATATTATCTCAGGAAAGAGCAAGATCTTGCTTTAAATATCTTTTCATTATAAACTCGCACTTTGGATCAATGAGATTTCCCTGAGATACCAGAAACGATCTTTGTCAGGAACAGTAATTCTTCCCGAACCTTGATATTAAATGTGATGCAAAGTAATGTGTGCATTCATATTGCTATCAACCAGCTTGCCGGGATATGTGCTTATCAGGGTCGCATAGTACTGAATTAGGGCAAGAATGAGATGCATCTATGGAGAAAGTAACACAGAACTAAGTTCTGGATCCATGTGTCAGGAGTCCTGTTGAGACATTTGGGTGGGAGTAGTCAGATGGGGAGGAGAGGTGGGAGGAGATCAGAGACTTGAAGAATTCTGAAGGGTGCAGTGGGAGGAGAGGCAGGTATCTGGGGCCAACAGAATGTTAGATCCTGGGGAGAAGCCAAACAGATTGAGAGGTTGTGATCTGGACCCAGGGATCCAGCAAAGCAACAGCAACCAGCCAGCAAGGGAGCTAACATAATGACTCGGCTTCATTCATTGAAGCACTGCTATTTAGTTACCTGTCAGCCTGGATCTCTTAGGCCAATGAGTAATTTAAGACAATGACATGCATATTTGTTGGCAGACCAGCTCTGCATTACAAAGATGTCTGCAACAGCAACATGAAGGCTGGCAACATTAACCCTGCTATATGGGAATCTCTTGCAGATACTGTATTTTTTGCTCTATAAGACTCACTTTTCCCCTCCTAAAAAGTAAGGGGAAATGTGTGTGCGTCTTATGGAGCGAATGCAGGCTGCCCAGCTATCCCAGAAGCCAGAACAGCAAGAGGGATTGCTGCTTTCGCTGAGCAGTGATCCCTCTTGTTGTTCTGACTTCTGAGATTCAGAATATTTTTTTTCTTGTTTTCCTCCTCCAAAAACTAGGTGCGTCTTGTGGTCTGGTGCGTCTTATAGAGCGAAAAATACGGTAATTGCAGTGCTTGGAGACAGACAGTCAGGTTTTGTATCCACAGCAGTGACCAGAGGAAGAATGACTGCTGGGAGGAGCACAGGGAGAAGAAGCACCATGGTGCAACTGTAGCAGCAAAACCAGACGCCTTCATCTGCGACACTTGCAATAAAACATGTACCTGTATCTCCCATATCTATTTCTACAGCAGCAGCATGCACTGTAACTCTCTAATGGTTTGAGGCTGTGGATACAGGCGCATTCTTCCATTGTCTCCTGAGACAGATGGGTGCCAAAAACAATACACAATTGTTTGTCTCTCCACACTTTCCCCTTTTCTTAGTGATGACCATGGCCATGCCAGAGACTCTCTATTATTAAAATATACCATCCACTTCCTTCCCACTTCTCTGTTTGTATGTGCCATGCACAGCTGTCCCTGCACAGCTGTATGGCCTGCTTGCTCGCCTTTTTTCCATTCCTGCTTCACCTCAACCACATGAACTATATTTCCTTTTCTGACACAACTAGCTAACTTTGCATCTCCCTCCTCCCCTGAACACCTCCATGTGCCTAAGTCTGCAGTCTCATGCTACTGAAAGAAGTTACACATTTCTCCTACAAGACAATTTTTTTTGTCTGTCATGTGAATATGTTCTATTCATGTTTACTCAGAAGACAGCTGCAATTATTTCATTGATTAGCTAGCAAGTAGGTTGTAAGGATGCAGAGGACTGCAGAGTACAGCCACAGCTGTTCACATGTTGCTGAACTCCAGCTCCCATAAGCCCTAGTTAATAGTCAGAGATGATGGACATTGTAGTCCAACAACATCTGGAGGGTAACAAGTTGCCCATCTCTGAATTTAAGCAACTCAATCCAGAATCTATTTTTTAGTGTATTCTGTCTTTGCTAAACACACTTTGGAATATCTATCTATCTATCTATCTATCTATCTATCTATCTATCTATATCTATCTATCATCTATCTATCTATCTATCTATCTATCTATCATCATCTATCTATCTATCTATATCTATCATTTATCTATCTATCTATCATCTATCTATCATCTATCTATCTATCTATCTATCTATCTATCTATCTATCTATCTATCATCTATCTATCTATCTATCTATCTATCTATCATCTATCTATCTATCTATCTATCATCTATCTATCTATCTAATCTATCATCTGTCTATCTATCTATCTATCTATCTATCTATCTATCTATCTATCTATCATCACAGCTTACTCAAAGGAGAATCACTTTACACAAAGAAATTATAACTGGTAACTGTAAAATATTGTTATCCTTCCCTTGCTACTGTTTCTTCTTGTAAACTGCAATCTCTTTCTTGTAACTGTGGGTTATAAAATGTTTATGTTGCCATACCTTTGTATTTGTTCTTGCATTATAGTATTGCATTCTACATCATTGGGTTGCCTATATAAATACAGTTAAAAACAATAACAACTGAACAATAAACTGGAAATTAAAATAAGGCTACAATCCTAAACCACCCAATTAATCAGCCAGATAGTCATTACAATATAAATCACATACGCAAATAAAACAATGGAAGATTAAGTTAAAACATATAAATTCAAAACTGCAAATAATCAAAACTTAAAATGATAAAGTTCCCCAAATCATTTAGATTATTATTTTTTAATCCCATTGGTGGTCAACACGGGTTAAAAAAAAGTAGGACATAACTTTCTCATTATTACAGCATGTAAAAGTACCCTATAGGCAACACATTTGATTACATCAGCCAACCACCACCTAATTTTGAAATTACCTGGTTTATTTTCTAAGAAATGCTGAAAATAATAGAATAATCTATTCCTTGGTGCAAGGTAGTGCATGAAGTATCTGATCTGGCCTGATGCAGGAAAATCCATCAAAATCAAGAGGATTTACTTGACCAAAAATATGTTTAGATTGGCTGTGTTAATAAATACTTACACTTCCAAACACACTTTGCCATTCACATCCCCACCCCCATTGCATTTCTTTGCTATCTAGCCTGATGAAGACTTCAAGAGAACTTGAAAGCTTACGCATCATTTTGTGACATTTTTGCTGACCTAATAAAGATAAAGGTTGTCTCCAACTAAGCCAGGGCCAGCTCATGCATTAGGTGGAGTGAGGTCATCTCCACCTGCTGATTTCAGGCAAGATCTTGGCAATTTTGGTCAAGATGTCACCTGAAATCAGTGCTGGCATCTTCGGCGACAGCTGAGCAGGTGGTGCAGGTGGCAGTGGCAGGAGCAGGTATGGTGGAACTGGTGTAACAGCAGGGTAGTGCTGCTACCTGTTTCATCTCATGTGGCAAAACAGGATGCACCACCCCTGAACTAAGTCATACTCATAGTAGAACCACCAAAATGAATAGTTATATCTATTAATGTCAGTGGGTCTACTCTGAATAGGGCATTGGATACAGTCCATTGCATTAATATGTATATCTGTACATCTACATAGTGTCACCACAGGCTAAGTACATGTTATATCCAGACTTAAGTCAGGCTGGTAAACCCAATTTCCAAATGGAACTGTGGCAAGCTGCAACCAAATGGTGTCATGAAAGTCCTTTTTGTTTTTGTTGTTTAAAAGCAACAACAAACCTCTATCAATTTGCAGTAAAAGTGTTATAATGTGACATCAAGGACAATACATAGCATGATTCAGACAGGGGTGTACTGAAAAAAAGAAAGGGAGAGAGTTTTATTTGCATGATTTAGAAACATCTGACAGGCACTGTAATTATTTGAGGTACTTATGACAAAGTAGCCTAATTTGTCAGTATTGCAAACATCCCTGCAATCGCAGTAGTCAAAATAATTGTGATTAAGCCACTTCTCCAATAGTGTTTGGAAGAAGATATAACGAGAAAGACAAGCACTCCAGAGGCTGACATTTGGAGCTCTTGGAAATACTTGTTCAAAAGCCCTCCAGGATAATTTGTATATGGGAATCGTTTTCCCATTCTGATATTGAAAAGTTTTTTTCTTAAGACAGTGTCATAATCTTACAGCAAAACCACATAAAACCATTTCCTGAAAAACGACAAAGAGGAAAACAATATGATAGCATCCACCTGGGAAGCCATTTTGTGGATTATTGGACTAAAATGTATGTTGCTTGCCTTGTACAAACTAGTGAACTGATTGTATATTTTATTATAAACTGCACATACTCTAATCCTGGAATGAATTTTGGAATGAATCCTTGAGGAGTAGAATGTAAGGTAAATTGAACCCATAGATAGAACAGTCCCCAATTTGTTGGCCTGTATATGTCTTAGACTACAATTCCCATAATCCTTGATCATTGACAATGCTGTCTGGAACTGATGGGAGCTGTAGGACCAGATTTGGGAAAGCTGCCATAGCACATAGGCAGTGATGGCTTTAAAAGAGGATTGGGCAAATTCATGGCAGAAAGGGCTATAAATGACTCCTAGCCATAATGGTTATGCTCTTCCTCTATGGCTCAAGGTGGTATGCTTCTGTATACGAGTTGCTTGAAACTGCAGGAGGGAGAGTGCTCTAGTGTTCAGAAATGGTTTCCTAATCTAGGGATAAACAGATATTCCTGGCTTGTTCTTTCTTCTATGGCACCTTTCCCCAACCTGGTGTTACATCAGCCCCAGCCAGCATGGCCAAGAGTCAAGGAAGACTGAAATTATAATTTACAACATCTACAGGGCACTCGATTGATGGATGCTGTTCTATTTGTGGTTTCCATCTGCCTTGCATTCTACTCTTCATGGATTCGTCTAACAAGGAGAATAAAATTAGACTTCCGGGTTAGCACCTCCGGCAATGGCGGAGCTCCTCCGATCGGGAGGAACTTGCTCCGTGGAAAGTAGGGTATGAATCGCCACGGCGAAGGCGGAGACCCACTGAAATCACAGGTGGAAGAAGCCTGTGAACTTGGGATTCGGCTGGCACCCTTTGCGCCTCCCCTACTCGCGGGGAAACCCTGTTTTGGGGATCCGGAGCGACATGGGGTGAGCGGTGCAGTGCTTTGAATTGACTGCTTCTTTCACGGAGTGAAGCCGCATTGCTGCTGCCAGAGAGCACTGACTTTTTCCTGTGGACAATTGAACTTTAAACAACAACCCGTGAGTAGTACGGAAAATTGGATCTTTAAATACCTTAATTTGACACCGAACGGGGAAGGTTCAAAACAGGAAGTCCGCCTTCCCCTTTTGTAAATAGACTGAAGCAAAGAGCTTACAAGTTAAGGTCTTGGAAAGCCTTATGTAAAGGATTAAACTTCCATCGATTGAAATTATTAGACCCCCCTTGGAAGCAGGAGAAGAGGGGGGAAATTTTGGACAGTGTATCCTGCAGGAGAGAGTGATTAGAATTAAATTGCCACTGCTCTGAACCTGGGAACGGACTGACAGTGATTGACGTTTTGGGAGAGTTCATTGACAGCGAAGAGAACGGATGTTGACAGTCGGTTGAATAAGAGAAATATATTGTTTCCATTGTCCGCTTCTGCGTTTAAAAGGGAGGAAAAGTAACTGAAAATTGAAACCAACTTTACTTTTTGAACTTTCTTTGAAAGGATTGATACAAGTGGAGACTGTTCCCCTCTAGAGGGAGCTTTTGAAACTGTTACAAGAGTGGAGCTGGGAAATCTCCAGCTGCTTGATAAGAAGTGTGGGAACTAGAGATTGACCTTGGACATTCGAGATGTTGACAGGAGAAGACTTAGTAACTGCATTTTGCAAGATAAACTATTTGTTGGAACAGCTTCATAAAAAAATGGATGTTATGACTACTAAAACTGACATTTTGGGACCAAAAGTGAGCACCAATACAGAAATTATTCAGGATTTGGCACAGGAATCTATTTTAACAGGACAAATTGTTGAAAAGGAAAAGGAGAAAGTTGCTGTTGTCGAACCTAAAGCAATACAAGGGGGAGCCTTAGTCTTACAGAGGCAAATTGAAGACTATAAGTTGAGGGCCTTTTTGATTGAAACTAGAAAAAGTCAGACTCTGAAGATCGGAGCCCGGCCTGGACTGGAAAAGGAAAGTTGGAAAGATCCCTCTATGTAGGGATTAACTGACTTTTGGAATATGGACTTGGGTCAGGAGGAGATTGGAGCTCGGGGGCCCTTTGGAGTTGGAGGGATTTTGAAATATGCCCTGAAATACTTTATGGATCCTAGCTTTAATTGTGGAAATTTGGCTGACCTGTCGAGAGGGAGTGGAGGGGTCGTTGGCTTGGAGTTTCCTCGAGATCTGCTCTTTAGCATCAAAGAATATGAAGAAGAACTGCAGAAGGGACGTGGAAAAGAGTTAAGAGCCTCGGACATAAGATCTCCAGGTTGATGGACTGTATGGAGTGGACGGAAGTGTCTGGCAGAGCCCGAGACCGGGGAGAGGAGAAGGTGGAAGAAGATTGGAAGATTTAAAGTCTATATATAGAAATATTGTAAAATTAATGAGTGACAGGAAAATGTTGGAATGAATTTTTATGGCCTTAGTAGAAATGCCATAAGGAGTTAAGCTTAAATAAGTATACTAATTTTAATGGAAATAAGATTAAAAATAGGTTAAGATATTTATATGATAGAAAATGGAGAAAGATGGAAAGGAATTGCTGAAACAATTAATGGAAGTGGAATACAAAGAGGGAGGTGAGAGGAGGTCGATGATATAAGGGAATGAAAGTTAGAATATGGAAAAGGTATGATGTATGTTTTTAAATTGTTTTTGTTTTGTTTAGTTTAGTTCATTGTGTTAGATAATGTGTTAAGGTTGTGTTTTGTATGGTTTACATATTGTATTGTATTGTATTGTATTATTTTTTCTTGATCTTCTTGTTTTTTTCTCTCTTGTCTCTTTTTCCTTTTTAAAAAGTAATAAATATTATTTAAAAAAAACACACAAGGAGAATAAAATTTATTCCAGAATTAAAACAGGTGCTGTACTTCCCTCCCTTTGTGCGCAACCACTGTATGTGTGCACATGAATAAAACACATCTCAAAAAAGGAAATAGCGGATCTGATAACATTGTACTCAGTAGCCCCATTCATACTTTGGGGGCAGTGTAAGCAGGCTTAAAGTGAGGGGGGCAATGGAACAGGTCCCTCCTAAAGTTTCAGCATGTGCCACTGTTCCCAGTTGCAAGGAGGTGTCTAAGCGTAGTCAGATGAATGTGCGAATGATCCCCTTTCAGGTCATTGTGTACAAAACATGGAGGGTGGAAATGGAGTTGGTACTTGAGTGTGGGGTTGCAAGGGCAGAGCTTATGCACATGTGTGTTCTCTCCCTCTGCCCCTTGAAGTCCTCACTCATACATTTATCTGAGCATCTGCTTGCTTTACCAGTGCTTGTCTGTTTTTTAAAGAAAAAAAATGCGGTTTGATCTGCTTTCGTTGTTGTTGTTGTTGTTTGAGTCTTTGCTCAAGTGCTGGATGATTGACCACCTGTCTGCCATAAGAGTGTCTCATATATTTTGCCCCCTTGGCACACAAAATTTTTGCTTCAATATTTCAGAAAGTGCTATCTCCTAAATTACATCATGCCATTTTTGTGCATTTAAACCCTTTGTGGCTTTCCAATTTTTAGCTATCAATAGTTTTGCTGACAATTTGCACAATTAATTATGTAAATTGCATAAGTTACATAATTTTGCCACAGCAGAGAGAAAGTCAAATAATGTAGTTTCTGGCAGAAGACAACTTGTAGCTGAATGGAAACAGTGCTTGCTGCATGTGACAAATACAAGGCGGAACAGAAAATGATGGCTTCTTACATCCATAAATAAGGGTGTCTCCAAATGTGGTGTCTCCAGGTGCTGCTGAAGTACAACTGACTATTGACCATGGGAATTGGAACCCAACAACATCTAGAGGGCCTGACTTAGATTTTGCCATAGGCCAGAGATGGGGTAGCTATGGCATTTCAGATGTTGGTGGATTCCAACTCCCATCAGTCTGGGTCAGTATGGCCAATAGTCATGGATGATGAGAGTTGCAGTTCACTAGCATCTAGAGCACTCTGTGCTGGCTGTCCCTAGACTAACCTTGTTTTGAACATGGAAGCATTGGGAAAGGGGGCAGAACTCACTAGTGCTTTTTCTCTTTTTACTTTATTTAGTCTGCAGTAGAGCTTTTAAGGTACATTGCTGCCTCTCACTGTGAATGTTGGTGCTTTTGTTGTATCTGTATCTCGTAGGAATGGTCTGATCCATGCTCATTGTTCACCACCATAGGATCCATTTAGAGGAAAAGCAATATTTAAAAATAAATAAATAAAGTTATGTCAAACGCATGATGTCGCTCTCAGTCTACCACTAAAAAAGTTGATAGAGGTGCCTCAGTTCACAACTATGGCCATTTTCATGTCCCTTACAATTGTGCTCAGAAGACTACAAAGAAATTTTTAAGCCAAAGGTTTCTTAATGCACCTGAAAGAAACAAACAAAATGCACTTAAAGTTAAAAGGTGTGCTTCTTATTTATTTATAACTTAGCTGGAAATATGAGATACAGGTGTTCATGGAAAAGATATTGGCTGGTGGTTCATTTTAGGAGGTCATGCCATCGTTTCAGCTCCATCAAAAGCATATATACAAATAGCCTGGTGGAAAGTGCATGCTACATTATCCAATTCCTAATGGAACTGCTGTGCTCACAAATCCTCAAATTCTAAGGAGAGCAGCAGAAGTCAGAAATGCATGTGCCATTTTAGGAACGGATATCTAGGCTCTTCAGCTCTAAATACCAGGCGGAGATACTATGAAGCTGTGTCAAAGGACTATCTTTAAAAAAGAGAGAGCGAGAGCTGTAATCACTTAGCTTTACACTAAGCTCAGACATCTTGGGTGCCTGCAATTTTTCAATAACTACATTGCCAGCACACTTTCAGAGCAGAATCATATTCAGAAAGAGATAATAACAGAACCCTGATAACAGATATAATGCTAGTTATTGAAATCCATCTGACGTGATCCTTTCTGGCTCTGCCAAGAGCCTCTCACTAAACTTCCCGTGTATATAGACATCATTAGCTATGTAATTTAATAGACATTGCTGAAATACATAAAGAAAAAAGGAAAGCAGTAGTTACCAAAACAACACTTTGATGTGTTTGTTTATTTTATTAAATATATTTGAACACCTACAGCAGAAATGAGGAACTTCTGGCCATGGGCAAATGTGGCCCTTCATGCTCCTGTATCTGGCCCTCAGGACTTTCCCTAGGACCACCTCCCTCAGTGGATTTGCTTTGCACCAGGAGTTTTTTTTGCTTGACTGGGGTGTGTCCATGAACTGGGATGTTTCCATTCAATGGAAACCACTTCTCCCTCCCAGGGCTACTCTTTGAAGCAATCCCACATGGCTCTTTTCCATCTCCGACATTGAAGGGGACCATGCAGAGGTGTTATGAAAGCTCTTTGCTTCCCTCCCCATTTCCTTTGTACCTCCAATATCAGGGAAGGGGGTAGGTAGCATTGGTAAGCAATACAAACCAGTGCACAGCCCCAAGTTGTTATATATTATCCTTGTCATGGGTACTTGGCTATACCCTGGAGAATGTGAGGAAGGGGGATGAAGCCAAACTGAGTGTCCCCTTCTCATTTGCACTTCCCTTCCTGTGACCTTTCCGCTGTTACCAAGAGGAAGTCTTTATTCAGCTACCATCCAGCTTCCTCCACCAAACAGCTTATGTTCCCTGGGTCACCCTGAGGTACCCTTTATGTAGTGTGGGCTCTTATGTGTGGGTGGATAAAATCACAGACAAGGAGACCACAATGGATTGTGAACCAAATTTAAGTTTAAATTTAATAAATAAATAAAAATTTAAAGAAATGGTTTTCACTTCTGAATTATTACACACACAACAAAACAATCCCAAAAGAGGGAAGGGTAATGAAAACAGACCAGGATAAACCCATCCGGCTAAAATTCTGCTAAGCCAAATTCATTCAGGAAGAATTTTTGGGAACTTAAAGTAAATTAGAAGCCCTTTCTTCCTCCTCCATGCTCTTTAGTTCCCTCCAAGATCCTCACTCTTTTGTCTCCACAAGTAGCCTTCTTCCTCTATATTCCATGGGTCACCATTTTTGTTATGTTCCAATCCAGAAGCAAACCAAACATCAGACAAGTACCCTTTTGTTACTTCCATGCTGTTAAATTTTGTTTTGCAATGGTCTGATGACTAGATGCAAAGAAATCTGAACTCTCACCACCAGCACAGAACTAACTAGAGCAACATTTTGTAAGTATGTTCTTTTCTTATAAAGTGCAGGCCGCATTATTATTCCTAAGCAAAAAGGCACGTGAATTGGTGGGTTAATAAAGTCAATCTGCCGCCTCCCATGTGGCAAGGCATTCTTGCTGCTGGTGATTTAACAAGCACAGTTCAAAAGTGTAGCATATATTATTCATATTCAAATTCCTAGTTTGCAATCTGAATGTTCTTACACAAAAGTGAAGGGTGATTTAGGAGTCTGTTTGCTATAAAGGATATTCTGTGTTTTCTCTAACAACATTGTAACAAATAATAAGTGGGGACGACGACGATAGCTTCAATTCCTTTAGAACAGGGTTCATTGTGTTACCTGTGAGATTACATTGTCAGGACATAAATAGACCACTGTTGCTTTTGTCTTGGGTGTGTGTATTTTAAATTGAGAAAAGCAAAGACTTTAAGCTCTATTTGATGTATTATCTCATCACTATGAATGTATGAATGGGTTCTTACACAACATCCTGAACAGCTATGATAGAAGAGGCTATGAGAAGGTAGACAACCTGTACCATGAGTGGGAAGGAAGGCAACCTAATCATAATGACAGATCTCTTTCTTGCTAATTTCATAGCTACCACCAAGTCAATATCTTTATTATTCTCTGGTTGCCTTCACTAAACAGCTCTTCAGCCTTCTGAACTTTAGCTGGCCCAACCTATTCCTAATAGTGGGTAAAGTGGTGCAGCAAGGCAGCAGACAAGTTTAATAAATGAAAACAGGGACATTCTAGGCCTGGGAGAACCAGTGTTCTGCCCACCAGCTATAATAACTACAACTCACATCATCCTTGACCACTCAGCATGCTGACTGGAGCACATAGGAGTTGTAGTTAAAGATATTTAGAGGGTGCCATATTGCCTAAACCTATTCCAGACTGGGTCCTATTATCACATCAAGAACTGTTTGGCTATGTCCTTTTGCCCTATTTACACGTTGCTCTAGACTTGTCCCTGCCCAGGTGACATTATATTATGCTACTATTCAATAACCTGCCTTCACTGTACTCATTCTTGTTTAGACAAGCCTGCCTAGATGATTAGAAGCTGAGGTAATTTAATCTGTTTTAGTATTTTAACTCTTGTATGCTTTAAAGTATGGGACGCAGGTGGCACTGGGGTCTAAACCACAGAGCCTAGGGCTTGCCAATCAGAAGGTCGGTGGTTCAAATCCCCGCAATGGGGTGAGCTCCCATTGCTCAGTCCCTGCTCCTGCCAACTTAGCAGTTCGAAAGCATGTCAAAGTGCAAGTAGATAAATAAATAGGTACCGCTCTGGCGGGAAGATAAACAGCGTTTCTGTACGCTGCTCTGGTTCACCAGAAGCGCCATGCTGGCCACATGACCCAGAAGCTGTCTGCGGACAGACACCGGCTCCCTCGGCCTATAGAGCAAGATGAGCACACAACCCCAGAGTCGTCCGCAACTGGACCTAACCATCAGGGGTCCCTTTACCTTTACCTTTTATGCTTTAAAGTATAGTTGTGGTTTATTTTATTTTAAAGTTTTGACTTTTGTCAACCACTTTGAGGTTTTACAATCAATTGGTGTGTAAATTTTATGAATCATAGAATTGTAGAGTTGGAAGGGACCCTGAGGATCTTCTGGGCCAACTCCCTGCAATGCAGGAATATGCAGATGGCCCGTATGGGGATCAAACCCAAGACCTTGGCGATCCTTCATTTTTTCTACCAGTGATCATGGATGTGCAGATAAACTTCCACAAACTACATTGGAACATTTGGTCCAGGCATAACTGACTGTTGCACAATTTACAGATGAAATTTCATCACTTGGATGTGTTTTCTGGTATCTGTCATTTGAAGTCATAAATCTCATACAATTCCAGGTCTTGCATATTGGATAACATTCTTATTGCAGAAGCACATTTTTGTTCTTGTATGCATATTGCTATGGGAAAAGGAGGAGGGAAGGTTTCATTATTCTTGTTGTTTTCCATTCTAATACGCTTTGTTATATTTTCTCAATAAAAACATTTTTTAAAAATTTCTTTAAAAGAATAGGTTGGATCCCAAGAACCACATCTGCAAGAAAACTCATGCAAGGGGATTTTTCGGCATCTTATCCACTGTTACCACCTTAGGCACCTAAAAGTGATTGCTGATAATGTGAGGAGAAAAGTGGGGGGTGGGGAGTTCCTTTTAGAATTTTCCTTCCTGCATTGCTTTCTCTATAATCTGGACCAACCTTTCTTAACCTTGGGTCCCAAATTGTGTTGGTCTACAACTGCCATCATCCCTGACCACTGATCCTGCTAACTAGGTGTGATGGGACTTGTAGTCCAACAACATCTGGAGACCCAAGATTGAGAAAGGCAGATCTTGACAAATAAGACTTGGGGCAAGGGAAGGAGAGTGTTTTGGGGCATGTTTGGTAGGGAGGGATGCTTTGGTGGTTGGGTTTGGCTCATGTAGAACTGAGAATTCTCTTCTGACTTGGATCTAAGCCAGAGAAGGGCTTTTAAGAGCCCCCAGACACTGGGCTCACCCAGACTTCCTTTTGTGCTGCACTTTGCAGGCACATGCCTGCATTTTAATGCTCCATATCTGGGCATTTTTTGTTTCTCCCAGGCACTTTCCCCAGGAAAACCTATGTTTTACCATTGAATCAGGATTGATGTTAACCAGTGGAAAACCTGATTGCCATTTGCTCCAGTCCAGCAGTAAAACATGGGTTTTCCCAGGGAAAGAACTGGATATGGAGCTTTAAAGTCCAGACCTGTACTTAGAAACATGACACAAAATAAAAGTCTTGATGAGCTCATACTTTCTGAACCAAGCTGGGGGTAAGGACCAAAGCACATTGGTCAAGAACTTGCTTTGAACTAAAAAAAGGCTCAATCCATGGTGTCCCTTGTTATTAATCTGGGCCCTGCCAAATGGATCAAAATGGATGACGCTATCTGGATCATCAGAATAAGACAGATAGGGCTGGGCAAGACCCTTACCTGGAACCCTGGAGAGATGCTGCCCATTAGTGTGGACAGTTCTCAGCTAGATAGACTTCAGTATAATACAGCTTCCTGTGCCAGCATCCCTTGTTATGTTGTAACTGTTAAAGGAGCCTCAGTATGCATAGTCATTTTGTAAAATTATAGCGGCCGACAGGTATTCTAATTAAAAAGAGAGCGCGAGAGATCCAAGATTGAAGTCAACCCACCTCCTGGGCTAAAAATTGAGGAAAATTTCCATAGCATATTTGCAGGCCACGTACTAATGAATGCTTACAATTTGATGCCTTCCTCTGCTGTTTTTATAACATGTTGTGGATTTATACTGCAATCACATTAACAAAAGGAGCCCATCACCATATTTGCTTATTACACTCCATTACAGTACCTGTGCTCCCTTGTTAAGGTATTCATTAACCTTTTCTGAGCTCATAATAAGAAATCTGAACTAATGGAGGTGATAAACTGCATTCTGAAAATGAGAACAGTTGTCATGTATAGAAAGTTTAATACACTTACTAAATTGGCCTATTTTTTAAAAAATGGAACAAGGTGCACCCCTTTTTAATCAGTGCTAGCTGTACAAAACAGAGATGTTTTCTGCTCATAAAGAACAATGAATATTTCTGAAGTTAAATGCCACAGAACATTTTAAATCTTTCTAATGAAAGGTTTCTCATTTATTATTTTTATGTCTCATTGTTCCCCTACCATCACATGAATTCAAACTTGATTATTGCTGAGTTCTAAGTATGTATACTTAGAATTAACAACTACAGTGGACGCTCGGGTTGTGAACGTGATCTGTGTGGGATGCACATTCGCAACCCACAGCATTCACAACCTGCGTCTGCGCATCTGTACATGCGCGGGTTGCGATCTGGTGCTGGTGTGGTGTAGTGGTTAAGAGCGATAGTCTCGTAATCTGGGGAACCGGGTTCGCGTCTCCGCTCCTCCACATGCAGCTCCACCTTGGGCCAGTCACACTTCTCTGAAGTCTCTCAGCCCCACTCACCTCACAGAGTGTTTGTTGTGGGGGAGGAAGGGAAAGGAGATTGTTAGCCGCTTTGAGACTCCTTAAAGGGAGTGAAAGGCGGGATATCAAATCCAAACTCTTCTTCTTCTTCCGCACATGCGCGAAGCTCTATTTAGCACTTCTGCGCATGCGCAACTGCCGAAACCCGAAAGTAATCCATTCTGGTACTTCCGGGTTTCAGCGGTCCACAACCTGAAATAACGCAACCTGAAGCGGCTGTAACCCGAGGTATGGCTGTACTGCAATACGTAATGCCATCTAATAATATAATAATATAGACATGGTCAAAGGAAAAGGCAAGAGAGGAAGGAGATAGGGCTTGCAATCAGAGTGTGAAATTTTGCCCACCATATGTGACATCAAGTGTGGGGCCATGTAGAAACATGGCTGCTTCCGTAGTAGAGAATTCACATACAAAGTTGGTCTCTGCAGCTGATGGGCAGTGAGTTCAAGCCTACTTGGTTTGACTGTGTGAACAACCTTCCCATGAGGAAGTAATGTATGCAGCTGATCTCTGCAGAAACCAGCCTTGAATTATCTGCCTACCTGCTGATGGGCAGAGCATTATAATAATAATATTTACGGCTATTAGCCCATAAAATATGTACAAACATAAAAGCACAGAAGCATAAAAACCAATACATCTAACAACAGAAGGGGAACACCACGATGCAAGGGTGGGTCATTGAGCAGTGACAGTAACAGCTTGGGGCCCGGAAAGATCCAAGGGACGGTTCACAGAAAAAGGAGAACTGGAGACGAGATCCGTCATGCACTCTCATCATGACTGTCCGATTAGTTTTTGTTGTTGTTGTTGTTTTTTGGTGGTTTTTGTGTGTGAGATAACCGCATTCAGGAATCTCGCCACCTGCAGAGTTACAGAAGGATCTGTATCCTGTAAGAGCAGTGCGGCATGTGACTCAACAGGCCTGCCAACCAAGCGCAGTAAAGCAGGACCCAGGAATTTAGTCCTAGCTATGCTATGTAAGGGACAGTTGAACATTATATGAGGAAGAGATTCAACTGTTTTCCCGTCACACTCGCATAGCGGAGACACCAAACCCTTGGAAAATCTGTAGCTCAACAGGTTCGATGGAAAAACATTGAACCTTGCACGAATAAATGCAAGTCGGTGTGGTGCAGATGAAAGAGATGACATGTATGATGGAAGGCCAAGTGGTGGGGTTATTCCGTGATACCTGGGGGAGCAGACACCCCCACCCCTGGAGAGGTTGTGTTGATTTTCAATGTCTGCTAATCTTTGCTCGATAAGGCTTTTGGCTGAGCGTAGGTTCATCTTTAAGGAGTCCGCTGGGGAAATTCCGATGCTCAAAAGTTTGGCATGGATTTTTCCTACCCACGGGTTAACAAAGTCGTCCCGCCAGAGGCACTGAAAGAGGTAATGGTCGGGAAGCCTATGCCAGCTGGACAGCCAATAGCCGTCTCCAATGATGCAATCCTTAACTCCAGATGTATGGCTGCATTGCTCACACACATGGGGAGTTTCAGGAGGCGACGGAGAAACTGATTCTGCAATGTCCCCAGCGATGTTAAATTGGACCCTGGGGCCCAGAGCGGGGCAGCATAACAGAGGGTGGAAACCACTTTTGCGTGGTACACCTTCAATGCAGAAGGGATGGGCAGAGCATTTAAGCCCGATGATCAGCAGCTACAAAGAACTGTACAGGGCTTCTTGCAAGCCTTGAGTGGTCTTGAAAGTGAAGTCACAATCTTCCGCACACTTCCATGGACCACCTTTAAGAGGTAGGTAGTTTGTCTGATGTCAGACGATTGACATGTGGGTGGTCTCACCCATCTGTCTAAGTTGACCTATGAAGAGAGACAAGTATCTGGCCCACTGGGATAAAAATAACACCCACCCTTAATGTAGGAGGTACCAGATTCAATCCCCAGTATCTCCAGGTAGGGCTTGGAAAGCCTTCTATCTAAAACCCTGGAGAGCAACTGCCGGCCTTTATAGGCCTGGTATGAGGGACCTTGGACAAATGCAGCCATTCAGGCCTCTCTCCAATTATTACTTTCTCTATAGCCACCAGGATGCATCCTCCATAAACTCTGATAGTGCCTTTTGCTTACCTGTAATGGAGAGTATAGAAGGGTATGTAAATGCATGTAGAAACTTGCTAACTGTAGTAAGGTAATATTTGCATTTGTTGCTCCACCCACTTTTGCTCAGTTCAGCAGGATTATAATTCAAACCTCTTTGTGATCCAGGAAAGGATTTGCATAGGAATCTTGTTAAATGAAGGGCTTTCAGATTTTCCAGCTCTCCTGTTTGAACCTCCCACTCAACTGTCAAATTTGGTCTGCTAGGGGAGGGGAAATAAAAAAAACCTGCCCCCCCCAAAAGCTTCCCCACCTCTACTCTAGACTCATCCCCATGACACATTTCCATGCATATTCTCACCATTTAGTGTGCATTCCACTATTAATAAAACCTTGATGGATATGTGATGGTTTGATGCTCTTTTATCAAATTCCTAAAAGAGGCCTACAAGATAGCAACTGGTTAACCATTGCTAATTATTCAACAGATTATCTCACATACATAATTACAGGTTTTTGGTCCACTGATTCTATGTAAAATATTGGCCAATAAAAGCCCCAGTTAATCTGACCTTGCTGTAAAAGGTATTATGAAGTGTCTAAAGCTATTAGCGAGGACCAGGATATGAAAGACAAGAACTACTTCTACGTTAAAATACTCCGATTATTTGATGACAGTGCATATGAAAGCAAGGTCAATTACTGGTTCCTGTTGGCAAATTCATTTTGAAACTCAGCTGTGGTTGAAAGATGCAGCAGAATGAGGAAGCAAGGACCCGAGGTGGTACAATGGACGGACAGTTCCACTCTAAAGTGCAGGTAGGGATTATTTTTTTCCTACTATCTTCTGTTTAAAAAGCCAGCTGGGAGAAGAAAACTGGCAACACAGCAACTAAGGTATTCAGGTTATTTATGAATTTGGGGAAGTGGCCATTGGTCCATCTAGCATAGTATTATCCACAGAATGCAACAGTTCTCCTAGGTTTCAGATTCCCTGGAGATGACAGGGTTTGAACCTGAGACTTCCTGTATGTGAAGCAGATGATCTACAACTGAGCTACAGACCTTCCCCAATGTCTGTGTGTGTGTGTGTGTGTGTGTGTGTGCGCGCGCACACACACACAGAGAGAGAGAGAGAGAGAGAGAGAGAGAGATATGGGGAGAGGGAGAAGTCAATAATAATATCACTATCTGCTTGTTGAGGTTGCGTGGTCTATTTTACTATCACAACCTATACAAAATCCAACGTCAGCTCTTAAGAGGTTTGCCCTGGGTATATTCAAGGCATTCGGTCTGCTCCATACCTTCCCGTCTATGCATGGAAGAGGACAAGGGCAGCCCCAATATCCAAGAGTTAAGCGAACTGCTGTTAGTTGCTCCATTAAAAATATATGCAATTGTGGTACCTGGCTAAGTAGAGAGTCTATACATGCACACAGCTGTAGGCACGTAGACTCATTTTTTCTCAAGTGTGTAGACTTTCCACCTGCAACCTTGGATCCTAGATGCTACTGGACAACAACTCCTGTCATCATTGTCTATTGGCTAAGCTGACTGGAGGTAATGGGAGTTGTACTCTAACATCAGCAAGGAGGGAGACAAGGATGAAAAAACACTAGGGTGGACTATGTGTATGAAGGTGAACATGAACATAAGTCTATTCTGTACAATTTTATATCATTATTATGCAAAGTTGGACATGATCCATGGGGTTTCCATTTGTATCCAACATTTGATGGACTTATTTCCCCCCACAAGATATTTTTCCCACCAGGGATATATTGAACTAAAGAATGAGGGAATCTTCCTGCTCTTTGGCCCAGTGCTCTCCCAAAGAGATGTAACATATCCTCCAGCATGGTTTGTGGACTGGCCATTGCCACAACTCAAAAATACAAGAACTGGCTATGCTGGAAACCAGTGCTTTTTTTCTAGAAAAAGAAGTGCAGGAACTCCCACCTTGTTGAGCTTTTTTTGGGAAGTGCCAAAAAATGGGGTGGGAGGGCAGAAATAGCATACTGGTCCTTGCACCTAACTCCCCAGTTGTTTTACTTTGATTCTTGAAAGCCTGAAGAGGGCTATCATCTTCTAAAATAGTTCTACTCTACACATGGAGACATATATTCTCAATGCAACTTCTAAAAGGTTTCAAATGCATGCAGCCACATTATTTCTTAACCTGCAACTTACAAAACTCACTTTATTTCTTGTATTCCTTTTCACAAAGAGCAGTGAATGTAGAAAGCATATACTATAGTTAGTTTTAACAACATGCACCAGCTTGTAATACAACAGCCAGGTTCTTGTTTAAGGCATTTCGGCCTATTCCTCTATTGCTAGGGTACAGAACCCCCCCCCCCCCACTCCAAAGACCACATTCTCTTCTGAACAATCTTTCTAGGGCCACATGTCAGAGGATAGCAGGGCCAAAGGTAAAAGTGGGCAAAGCAATAGTAGACTAGCTTCTACACACACTCACACAGCCCTCTCTGTCCTCCATCCAGGCAAGCAAAAGGACACATTCAAGATAAGCAACAACACTCAGGAGGCTGCAAATTGCAGCCAGTGAAGGACATGACTTGGGGCAGGGTATGTGACTGAGGTGTAGACTGAGGAGTCGGTCTGGTCTAGGGAGAGTTCTGAGGGCGAGATAGAAAGGTATAGAGGACCACATTCAGGCCTGCATATCCTCATTCCTTGTCTCCTACTCACACCCTCCCCCTCTACTCCTTTGCTCTTCAGTTTCCTGCCTACTTTCCCCTTCATTCCAGACTTGCATGCAAATTTCTCAAAACAAGCCCTGGCTTGCCACAGACTCTGTTTCCACAATTGACCTTCCTGGGTGTCTGTCCCAGCACTATATCTGGCTCTGATCCTAAACTCACTCCTTTGCTCTCGTTGGTCATTAGACAGCTTTTGTATGCATGCTGAAACTCCTCTCTGTAGGAAGGCATTACAAGCATTAGTATAGTCACAGAGAGTGGAGTTTAATACCGCTGTTCCATCCTCCATCATTCTTAGAGGGGATAATGGCCATGGACACTTTTTGTGTCTGAAAAGGAGCTCCATTAAAACTTAAAAGCTTGCATTTCCTTGCCAATGGCTGGTCCAACAAAGATATTGCCTTCTGTAGGATACTGAGCCCTCTCAAAGCATCCTTCCCTGATTTCTGTCCAACCCATGGACGGATATCAATTCCTCCCCCCCCTCCACCATATGTCTCACTGTGAGCAATAACCCACTGTGTCCAAATTGGCAGTATCATCAGAAAGACGAGACCTTCTTCTCTCTTTCCAGTGTTTCCTATCTGTGGCCAAAAGCTCTGCCTTACCGAAATTGTCAATTCCATCTGCCAGTAGCCTCTCCGACTTGCATTGCCATCTGTCAGCTATTGACCTATTATTCCTCCTGGTTCTGATACCATTCTGCCTTGTATCCATGGCATTTCAAAACATTCCCTGCTGCCTAATTCTCCTCCCAGAAATAAAGGCTGACTGACAATGCCATGTTATATTCAAAAACTAAATCACAACAGTGCACTGTTGCCTCTTTTGTATATGCAAAGCTCCCCAATGTATTCCAAGAGTCTCATGCAGCCGGTTTAATGTAACATCCAGATTGCAGGCTTTCTTATGTATTCCATTTCAGAACTCCAAATACCCACAGAGGAGAATATGTGAATCACATTCACCCATGGCTCCTTTCCCTTCTTGGTTTTTGAAGTAGGTGAAGGTGCTTTTGGGACAATTAGAGTGGCTAAGCCAGGCATGGGCAAACTCGGCCCTCCAGATTTTTTGGGATTACAAATCCCATCATCCCTGACAACTGGGCCTGTTAGCAGGGGGTGATGGGAGTTGTAGTTCCAAAACATCTAGAGGGCCAAGTTTGCCTATGCCTGGGCTAAGCCATTCAGGAAAGATAGGTGATATTCAAAGTCAGATGTACTGATGCTGGTTTTGGTTGCATTAAAGCAGGGATCACCAATACAATACCCATAGGAACCAGTGTGACCACCAGTATGCTGCTCCTGAAAAGATCCACAATGCGTCACAGATTGTTTGCTCTTTCCATTCACTTCCTATGTGCACTGGCCCGTTCCCTCCTACACTGAGCACCCACTATTAAACATTGTATATTTCACTGGATGCCTGGATTTAACACCTACCCTCCCTTCCATGATGGAAGGTGAAAAATGCTTCTCTCTGTGAGTGAGCCTGGAGGTGGGTGATATATGTGCCTTTTTCCATGGGGGGGGGGTGTTTGGCTGACTGGAGGCATGCCCACACCATTTGTGGTTCTATTTTTTAAAGCTCTTTTAGATGTGGCAGCAATTTTGGGGTTTTTTGCCACGCTTGCCCAGGGCCATTTTGTGAGTGCCACCCACTGCACTTCCACCCCCACCCCCCAAAAAAATCCAATATGTTTGCTGACCCAAGGAAGGTTGGCAGCCCCTGGATTAAAGTGGTGGTTCTATTATTCTGCAAAACATTGATTACTATTTAAATGTTCTTGCATGTGTTTCTTTAACATTGAACTTACAGGTTTTAACCCTTTTTTAAATGTATGCCACCCTAGTATTGTAACTGATGAAGGGCAGTTAACAAATTGACTGCTTAAATAAATAAGTCTGAACAAATATTTCATTGCAGCCAGCAACAGATAAATAACAGGTGAAATTAGTGGTGGAAATGTGGACTTTAGATTTGGGTTAGCAACCTGCAGCAAAGGGACTGAATAATCCCTTCTGTTCCCAAGCTACATCCTTCAGTGGCCCTGCTCTGCATCTAGGTACAGGAGAAAATGATAATGTGGTTTCTCTCAGCATCCCCCCCCCATCTTTTTGTTTGTTTGTAATTGTTTAAATTATCATTTCATTTTATAATGTATATAAAACATAGAGAACTATTATAACAAGAGAAGAAAACTAAAAGATGAAAAACAAAACTATAAAAGAGGCACATAGAATGAGTAGTTGTACATGAGTTAAAATAACAAAGCCTAAGCAAAGAGTACTGACTTTATCAGATCATCAAGTTTAGTTGCAGATTTGTCAGGCTTGTGATAAAGGTTGTCTTGAAAATGATGGTTCTGCTATATAGGACATAAAGGTATGCCAATTATATAAAAATGTGTCTGGAGGTTCTAGTCCTTGTTGAAATCTCAAATTACACTTGATCTTGTCTACTATATTTAGAGTGAACTGTAGCAAGGAGTGCCTGGCGTGCTCTGGTCCATGGGGTCACGAAGAGTCGGACATGACTAAACTACTAAACAACAACAGTAGCAAGAGTTCAGATTTTGGGCTGTTTTCCATTAAGCTGCAGTTACTATTTGTGCTGTCAATATCATACATAAAACCAATTCTCTTCACAATATATTTACATCATCATTATCATCAAAAACATTACAGCAACATTAATTTTGGACAACAAACTATAGTTTTTTTAGTAATATTTATCATTTCTGTCAAAATTTAATTCCCAAAATCTTGCACCAACTGATATTCCCAGCATAAATAATGATATAAACCAAGTTTATTGCAACCCCTTCAAAAATTATATGATATAGAAGATAGGTGTGTGTGTGTGTGTGTGTGATCTATGTAATAATTTTAAGGAGTTTTCCTTAAGGAAACTGGAAACTGGGAATAAAAGTTCCCAACTTTTATTCCAATTTTTGATTTCCCACCAGCCTTAAATTCAGTTTCCCACATGACCACACTACTGTGATTTAAAAAAAAAAATGCTCCCAGGAAAATTCACCAGCATTTCAGTGTAAATTACTTCCTAAAATGCACTTTTATATGCAATTTTGCATAAGATGTGCATTTTTGCAAAACAATTTTCTAATACAATTCATTTTGGTATGTTATGCTCATGAAAGCATGCATTTATATACAGACTTTACCCTGGTATGTGCATTTTTTGTATGCATTACTTGGCTGGAAAACTGAAATACAAAATTCAGAGAAGTGCAAAATTTGAAGGATGGTTGGCATTCAGTTCACATAGCATTTGGGGAAGCATATATTAGGTGAGTTCACCTTCAAATCTGAACTGAATCACATTTCTTTCTCATGCCTGCTTGCATCCTCATTGCGTTTTTTTTTGTCTGCCTAGATTGCGCCCTTGAATTGTGCTGTTGCTTAACTGGAGAGGAAGTATCTGCCTGTCTCTCTCTGTGTGAAACATGGCTTTTGTGTGCCTAGAATGTAACCCAATGCATAATAGGCAAGAGTCCTATCCATCCCTCTGCCTACTTTTGCCTCTGGTCCCACCCACCACTGACATGCAACCACAAGAAGTTTTCCCACAAGACAAGGCTGTTCCAAAATTATTTTGTCGTCATTAATAGAAGCCCCTGGGGACTGTTTTGAATGGAGGAATGATGGAAAAAACTTCTTAAAGACCTTCCATACCAGTGATTTTCTTGCTCAAAACCATCTGCCTCCACACAGTTATTCTCTTCACTCCCTTTGCAGGGCTCCATATTGCTACTTTCCCTGGAAAAGACTCTGATGCTGGGAAAGATGGAGGGCACAAGGAGAAGGGGACGACAGAGGACAAGATGGCTGGACAGTGTTCTTGAAGCTACAAACATGAGTCTAACCAGGCTGCGGGAGGCAGTGGAGGACAGGAGTGCCTGGCGTGGTCTGGTCCATGGGGTCACGAAGAGTTGGACATGACTAAATGACTAAACAACAACAAGAATATGGCTACTTGCATTGGCATGTTGTATCTATATTGTAACCTCAAAGGAAGGGAAGCAGAAATAAAAGGCACTTTTGAGCAGAAATAACAGACGGCAGGGAAAGGTTGAAGCACTTTTCCCCCTCTTACTCCTCTGCTGAACAGCCAGCCTCCTGAGACTGCTTTTTATTTTTTAAAAAATTAATAATTTTTAAAAAATAAATTTTATCTTTTTTTATTTAAAATTAAAATTTGCACGTTATATACTGTTTACTCAAGATCACAGAAAGCTGTTTCATCCTGAGTCAGACTCATTATTGCCAACACTGACTGGCAGTAGGTCTTCAAGGGTCTGAGGCCTACCTAGAGATTTAACCTGGGACCTTCTGCATAAAAATCAGATGCTCTACCAGTGATCTAAAGTCCTTCCTCAATACTTTTAGGGATCAAGATTACTAACAAAAACATTTTGAAATATAGCTGGGAAGGGTAGGGGCCATGTATTTATGAAAACACATGCATTTCCTCTACCCCAAATGAATGTTTTCTTTTAAGGGTTTTGTTTTGTTTTAAAATTAAAAGCTAGTTGAAAAAGTACATTGTGTTCATGTGTTGTGAGCCTACCCTTTTGTTTTCTGAAGTAGATCTCATTTTGATGGCTGTGGAAGCCTTGACTGCTTTTCTGTCTGTGATCTGTGATCCTATTCAGTTAACAAAAAACACTGAAGTTCTCTGTTTGCCTCATCAGTTAAGAAGCAAATAAAGGACAAATGCATATGGGTGGATGTGCAAGGATATCAGTTTGTGTTCTGAACAATTAATTATGGAGACAGCATATTAAGAGGGGTCCTTTTCTTAATTGGAATGTGTTAAAGTAGAAGAAAAATATTAACCCTTTCCCCCAGCACCATTTCCCTTCCCTGAATTGCAAAGGTGCAAACAGCAGCTCATAGGGGAGTGTCTGGGAAATGGCAATCACACACTGTGTTCCCAACCTGCATCAAAGACCTATGCCATTGCTTTGTCTGGAAAAGAAAGAGAGGAAATGTTTGCTTTTGTTTTAACATAGACCAGCAGACATCACAGAAGTGATGGTAACAATACAAAGAAGGCCTAGCCATAGGAGCTTTGTGGAGATCACATGAAATACAAGGGTAACTCATCTAGTAATAGCCAACTGAATATTAAAAAATTGTGTAGGTAGCACTGAAATTGGAAGTGAAAGGGCACTTGTGCTATTCTCAAATCCAGAAAAGCAGATAGATATTTTTGAAGCTGTCTTGTAAATGGTCTTGATAAGAAGCTCACAGGGTACAACAGGGCAATATAACTTCCAAGTAAATAACTTGCTGCAATGAAGTCTAACCTGAGTGAAGTCTGTTATGCTTCCAGGGCCTCATCACACTTTCTAGGCTTCACTCTGTCCTTGAAGGCCTATTCACTGGAACTGAAGGCCTTAAAGGCATTTCAACTGGAGTCTAGCACTCCTGCTTTCCCTCAGACAATCCCCTCTAGGTGGGGTGGAAGATGCTTTGCCCAGTTGACACAGAGGGATAGGTCCCTGGCATGGTGGTTGGGGTGGATCTCAATTTAGGGACACCTGGATCAAAATCCTCTGACCCAAAGGGCTCAAACTGTGCCCTGAACCTTACGCTGGGGCCTGGGTACACAAACTCAGAGCCCAAGCTAATGATTAGGGAAATGGCAGCTCATACAAGTAGCTATCTTAGCACATACTCCCAACCCATCTTTCCTTCAATATTAGCATTTATAGTATTAGAGCATCACACTGCCTTTACCCTACCTTGTTCTGATGTACTTTCTTTCACACATAATCCAAGTAACCATCAGAGCATTTCCACCTTTTAAAAGCGCCTTTCCTTTGAGGCCTATTTCTGCGCTCTCGCTGAAACAATTACTCCTCCTGTTGCCGAGATGAGTGTTCAAACGACTTTATTGTTGCCATTGATGAAGCATCCTCCAGATTTCATTAAAAATTAAATAAAGACCCAAGGGGACACAGGGAAATGGATTTTCCATTTTTCTCCCTTTTGCTCTTGAGAGTGATTTGTGAAGTACAAGTGCGTTAATAAACTGAGCTACTACACCCCAGAGAAAACAAACTAGGAATTATTCAGTTGTTAGTGGTTCAGGTTATGAAGTAGCCTCCACCAAAGCTGCATTGGGTGTTGAAACCATTTTTATCTGTCTAAGAATATTTCAGTCCCTAAGAAAGTGGGTGGTCAGAAGTACTCCAGTCATCATTTCAAGAACAAACTTCTGCAGAGCAATTGAATTTATATATTCATTTTGAATTCCTACAGTGCAGTCATGTATGTCTGCATAGAGAGCCAACTGAATTCAGTGGAACTTACACCCATGTAAATGAGTTTAAATTTATACCCACTTATTTGGTACTGAGCCCAATTGATCTCAAAGGGAGTTATATCTGGATAGACATGTATAAACATTGCACTGATACACTTGCATTTATATCTCCTATATAGTTCTTTGTGCATAAAAGATGGTGGTTTTACTCTCTCTTTCTCTTTGTTTTTATTTTTGTAAAAGTCATATTCCATTTTTCAGAAACCAAATATCTACCTTACGCAGTAAAGATTCAGATGCACAGAAGTGGTGTAAGAAAATCTGTTACATCCCCTACACCAAAAAAAATGATTTTCTTAAGACCCCAGGAAAACATTTTCCAGCCTGAGGGACACATTACTTCAACGATAACCTTCTATGGACCACATGTGGGTGCAGCCAGAGGAAAGGTGCATGGAGCAACATGCATAAGCAACAGGCTAATGCAAAAGCCATAGGTTGTTGTTGTGGTGGGGTTTTTTTTTATGTATCTCCCATATTACACACACATCTCTCCATCTTCATCCATTATCAAGAATTCTAATTTAAGGACACATTCTAGTCAGGCAAAAACACCCAAGGACAGTGTGAAGCATGGCCTGGACTTGAGGGGTGTAGCCTGGTAAAAGTCCCAAGGGCCAGACAGAGCAGCTTGAAGGGTTACATTTGGCCCCCAGGTCCCCCACTCCTGCCCTGCAATCCGCAAGACACTGATTTCCTTTCCTAGCTTGTTCTTAAATACAAAACCTTTTAAAGTGTGGGCCAGAAGTGGGCTTTTACAGAAGGAAGTCCTCATGTGCAAAGTACAAGGAATCTTCCTTCCAACATAATAAAATGTTAAAAGGGCTCAGCTGTTTGAGGCTCCATGTTTGCCATCAGCAGATGATGACACTAGCGAGGATGGCATGACTCTACATATTATGGCTCTGATTTAGAGAAAAGATAGTCATGCACTTGCCAGAAAAATGGGAACAGAATCAAAGGAGGGCAATGGTGACAGTCAGGGATACGGGAAATAAGTCCTACAAGAAACATTTGAAGAAACTAGCCTGGGCAAGAGAAGGGTAGGGAAGGGCATGACAGCACTCTTCAACTACAACTACCTGGAGTGCATCACACAGGAGAAGGCAAAGACTTGTTATCTGCTTTGCTGCATGTCAGGAGTAGATATTGGATGTTGGATATTCCATTCCACGTTTTGTTGCAGACATGAGATTGTTGCGTGTCACATGTCTGTTTACATTCCAGCACAGATTGCTGGGTCCTGTGAGTGGAACTTCCGCTCTGTGTATTGCTTTTGTTTTGAGTCTCTCTCCAAGAAGACGGCAAGGAGAGACGACATGTTTCTTTGCCCAGATTTATGTAAAATAAATCCGTAGTTTTAGTATGTATCCACAGCCTCAGCCTCTTCTGTTGTACAGTTTTCTCTGTGACGTATAGTGTCAGCAAGCTTGATTCGCTGATTTACGTCGGAGCCAGAGGTTGATGAATCTCCGCAGCGTGAAGGCTGAGAGGGAGACGATCCAGCTGGGGCCTAGTCAGCTGGCCTTTCAACCCCTGGATGCCGACAATGTTACCAGAAGCTAGATTGTGGTTGAACATCAGGAGAAGCTTCTTAATGGTTAGAGCAGTTCAACAGTAAAACCAACTAGTTATTTTAAGGAGTCCTAGTTTCTTTTCACTGAGGTTGTTGGTTTTTTTAGCAGGGAGTGGAGATCAATCTTTTGGAGAGTCTCTTGTCTGGATTTCTTGCATCCAAGAAATGGATTGAGAAGATGGCCTACAAATCTCATTCCAGCTCTATGACTCCATTAAAAATTGCACGGCAAGTTAACAAACTTAGTTCTGTTAATTTTAACAAGGCTAAATTTCACCTACATAGGGAAAGGCTTCTTAAGGGAAATAAATAATTGTCCGGGGGAGGGGGGTGTAGACTAAATGAGAGATATACATTGTCTGGACATATAAAAGGATGATCAGAAATAAAAAGATAAACATAGAGAGGACTGGATCTAGAGAAAAGCAGGTGGAACTTTGCTCACCACCACTACCTGATGTTCTCCCAAACTCATGAGCACTGACAGACCTTCTGGAACAGTCTGGAATAGGGCAGGGATTGGCAATGTGGTGGCATTCAGATATTTTAGACTACAACGGCCCTCACCCCTGTTCATTGACCCATGCTGGATGGAGCTGATGGGAGTTGGTGCCCACAACATCTGGAGGCCACCATATTTACTATACCTGAGATAGGGCATGGGATGGGACAGGAGCATGATGGGAAATTTTTGTGGGGCTGCCTTGTGCTAGCACCAGTTTCTTCCTCCTCCTCACATAAGAAACCTAGAGATAAAAACTGCTGATAAAAGCTTACAGTTATTATAAGTAATAATGCCCATCTTGGGAGGGAAAGCAGAAGTTCAAGTCACAACCTGTTCTGTCTTCCTACTTCATTTGTCTTTCATTTTCGGTTTTAAGTTGTATTTCCCCTCCTGAAATCGGCATCCTAATTAGCATACAAGATTTTAAAACAAGAACAATCTTAAACTAGTTCGACCCACCCCCCATTGCTCATATTTTAAGGGATAAAGTAGTATTAGGGATTGGTGGTAAATTAGATTTTGTCTGTATTTTAATGAGAATATCTAATTTGCACTTCTCAAATGTGTACATGAACCAAAGCAAGGCTATCCATTGAAATTCACACTGTTCCAAGTTTTGCAATGCAGTACCTCAAACAATACGTACAAAAAATGAATATATTAAGGGGAAATGTGCATGAAACCACATACAGTATATTAGTGAAAATAACATGAAAAATGCACTATATCTAGGTAAATTGCTTGCACAAATGTGTATATTAATTTTTTAAAAAGCATTTGAAAATGTGTTTGTTAAGAGAAATGAGCAAAATACTGGCAAATTCTCATGAGGATTTTTTTAAAATGGCAAATTGCTGTGGAAATGTTGAGGTCTGAATTTAAGATTAAAAAAATGACAAACTCAGAGAATCAAAATCAACAGATTTGTACATCTATATTTTTGCAGAGATACAATCCTAGGTGTCTAAGATAGAACACTGTGCATATTAATGTGCATTTATGGACATGTATGTGTATGGAAGGACACACATAGGCATGGGTGGGGGGAGCAAATTTGCCTGAATGTAGGATGCTCTAAACTTCCTGTGGTTTTTGTTTTTTTTTAATGCTAAGAATAAGGATACAAGGTCCTCCAGAAAACAGTTAACTGCTGTGAAGAATAGTTATAGCATAATGAACAGCAAGAAAAAGGCTAGGATGCCTACCATTTAGATCATTCCATTGATCCAGGTACTGACCATTTTATGAGAGAGTTCTGCATTTTAATACCCCCTACTGCAATCCAAGTGAAATCACATTACCAGTTTCTTTCTCCATTTCCATTACAAGCTATCCATCAACAGCTGCCATCTTTACTCTCCTCCTACAGCATTATGGAGATCATTATGGACACATGGCATTCACGGTGTGTTTATGGACATATATTTTCCTTTAACATTAATAAATATAAAAAAAAGATTAGGAAATGGTGAACCATCAGTGGCATATATCCCATTCCTAGTATGCTAACTTCTTTCCAGTTAATATTTTTAATGCACTGTTCCATGTACTACACTTAAGGCGTATGCTTAAGATACTTAAAATGGCTCTGGTGTTAAGAAAAGCTGCAATTAAAGCTACCAAATATCAGATGTGGTGCCAATTCTCACTTCCCCTACCCCACCCCATGTATCCCGGTACCCTGAACAGAAGAGTGAAGGGCAAATACCTGTACCAGCCTGCAGGGCTATCTCCCCCAGGGTCAGGGAGGCAATGCTGGATAGATACTGTTAGTGACTTTTTATTATGTTATGGAGGCAAGCAATAACAAGAGATATTTTAATCAATCAATTAAATTAAAAAACAAACAAACAAACTTCTATGCCACTTTTTCCTTTCTAAATCTCCAAGAGATTCTCAAAACACATAAAGCCATTAAAAACAGCAACTAAAGATAAAGGTAAAGGACCCCTGACCATTAGGTCCAGTCACGGACGCCTCTGGGGTTGTGGTGCTCATCTCGCTTTACTGGCCAAGGGAGCCGGCGTACAGCTTCCAGGTCATGTGGCCAGCATGACTAAGCTGCTTCTGGCGAACCAGAGCAGTGCACGGAAACGCTGTTTACCTTCCCACCAGAGTGGCACCTATTTATCTACTTGCACTTTGACGTGCTTTCGCACTGCTAGGTTGGCAGGAGCAGGGACCGAGCAATGCTTCAGGTTACAGACTCTGCTAACCCAGAAATAGTACCTCGGGTTAAGAACTTTGCTTCAGGATGATAACAGAAATCATGCTCCGGCGGCGCGGCGACAGCAGGAGGCCCCATTAGCTAAAGTGGTGAATCAGGTTAAGAACAGTTTCAGGTTAAGAACGGTCCTCCGAAACGAATTAAGTACTTAACCTGAGGTACCACTGTACTCACAGAGTTAAAAACTGGCAGTGATCTACCCCCTTTTTTGGGGTTCAGTTCAAAGTTGTTGACCTTCTTTGGGGGCAGACAGGGATCTACCACAGATGTCCAGTGATCTACCTCTTGGATGTGCCTGGACTAGAGGATACTTTGGATGTCTTCCAACTCTACAATGATTATTAGTCCCAGTAAGCAGAAGCCTCCCATTGCCTGCCATCACCACATAATCTAAAACGGCCCAAACAGGCAGCAATTCACAAATGTTTCTTTGCAATGCACTGATTATTAGCATTGATTGACAGATGCATCTGTGGATGGGATTGTGGTCTTGTTGTGAACTGTTAAGAAAAAAGGGCAGCTTTTGTTCTTCCTTCAAGTTGTAGTTTAAAGTTATGGGGAAATGTTAGGTTTATTTGTCCCAAGGTCTCACTGTTTCATTCTTTTCTTTTCTTCCTTTTAGGATTGTGATGCACTTTAATAGTGCATTTGGGTCTATGAATTATTTTGTTCATTAGCTTCTCTGAGGAACACATGATGTATGAACAAAGGCCACCACAATTCTGACATTAGCATTTCTTGCTAAAACCCCTAGTGCACTAACATCCCCTTGACAGGCATGTAAGCAACACCTACTCACTGGGGTAATGGGGAAAGTTTGTTATTATGTATACCAAAGTGATGGAAAGAACAACTGCTCTAATGGAGGGAGAAAGCTTGATTAACAGCAAGTGCCATGGAGAGAACTGATTGTTTTATGGGGCGAATGAATCACACAGAAGGAAGATAGCAATTCAATATGTCTCTGCCCATTGGCAAAAGATGTAGGGAAGGAGAGAAAGAGAGGAAATAAAATGCAGCTCTTCTGCAGCTACTAACTCAGAGATCTCAAAATATTAAGGTCCCATTGTAAATTACTGAGACTGGACAAGGAAAATATTGAAAATCCTTGCTGGCTGAGCAGATTACGCAGGCAAAATTATTAGGCATGATTATTGTACACTGTAATTTGTGCAGCTCTTATACATTTGTATTTATTAAATTTTATACTGCCCTTCGTTTGAAGGTGACAGGGTGGTCCACCACATAAAATATGAAATGAGATCTCAAAAAAAGCAAGTAAATATCTTCCCATAAACACATTTAAAAGGCCATAAATTGTTTAATTAGCCAAAGTCCTAGGACAAGAGGAATGGTGAGCCTCCCTGAGGAGAGCATTCTACAAGTGGGGAGCCACCACAGAAAAGGCCCATTCTCAGGTTGCCATCCACTCATGGAGGGGACATATGAAAAAGGGCCTCAGATTATGATGATTTGTTTCATTTCTCTCAAAGTGGTTTACACAGGGAACAGAACTCCCAAGTAAATTGCTCATTCCTGTAGATAAACAAATCAATTTGGTAAAGTCTTTAGGGCAGTGGCAAGGAACCCTTTTTAGACTGAGGGCCAATTTTCCTCCAGGGGCCACATACCTCTGGAAAGTGGGGATAAATGTGAAAGTGGGCAGAGTATTAGATGCGAATGTCACCTTCGTACAGAAAACTACTTTCCAACCATGCAATAGCTAAAAGTTTCCACACATGCGTACCTCTCCTTTCCCCTTCCAAGCAAGCAAGCAGCACTTTCACAGTTTATTGATACATTTGAGTCAGGCAAAAACGCTCAAGGATATTTTATTATTATTATTATTAACGTTTCTTTACCACTTTATATATTTAAGAAAAAAATCTTGAAGTGTTTTACAACCTCTTAAATTATCAAAGAAAACAACTCAGATTACTGAATAAAGCCAAGTATACATTCAAAGCAACATGATTAAGAGGAAACTAAAATATTATCTTTAAAATTTCAAAATAAAACATTTATTATTATTATTATTATTATTATTATTATTATTAATAATAATAATAATATTAATACTCCGCCCATCTGGCTGGGTTTCCCCAGCCACTCTGGTTGGGTGGCTTACAGCATATATAAAAATTTGTAACACATCGATCAGACATTAAAAATTAATAAAGGAAGGTGAATATAAAATGTACATTTAAAACAACATAATTAGCAGGAGAATAAAAGCATAGAACATATCTGCAGTTGTTGTTGCTAATCCAGCCAGTTGTGGTTCATGGCAGGCGGTTGCGGAAACTCTATGACCTAGGTCTGTAATAAGAGATAGCCAAAATGGTCTCTGGCCATTTCAATAGGTTCAGCTTCTATAACTGTTGCCAACCAGGGCCCTGCTCTCCCAGACCAGGTGGAAAGAAAAGGCCTAACATGATGACTGTAGGGTCTGGGTCAGTTCATATGGCAAGAACTGGTCCTTGAGGTATTGCAGTCCTGAACCGTTAAAAATGTTGTAGGTAAAAATCAGCACTTTGAATCAGGCCCTGAACTGGTTGGCAGCCATTGCAGTCGGGCCAGGATCAGTGTAATATGATCAAACCATCTTGTCCCAGTGAGCAACCTGGCTATTGAATTCTGCACTAGCTAAAGTTTCTGAACTGTATTCAGAGGCAGCCCCATGGGTATAACCCCCCAATCTACATACCTGCTCCTTCAAAGAGAGTGTAACCCCACTAAGAGCAGGCCACTTCCCCTCCATACAATCTAGGGAACCACCTCAGTCTTACCTGGATTGAGCTTCATTTTGTCGGCTCTCATCAAGTCCATTACTGAGGCAAGACATGGAACAATCAATCTGTTCCAAATTCATTTTAAATATACTAATGCTGACCCTAATCTTTCAGTTTAAAAAACCAAAGAGAACTTTTCAATGAGCCACACACAATTATAATTGCCTTGTCTAATATTTTTGAAAGTTACAATTCATTACCACTTATTTTAAAAAAAGTTAATTCCATTGTTTTTCAATACCAGTTAATTAATTTGTTTTTGTAATTAGCACAAGTATCAATTCTATTGATTATTAGAATACTCTTTTGTTTTCATAAAGTTAATGCTTCAGTTGTGCAATCTGATACAAGTTTATTCATAATTATATCCAATTACATTTCTCAGATGTGTGTGCATAAGGTTGCAGCATCAAATATTTTTAGATCAATGTAATTTCCAACCTTGGCTCATCTTTAATTATTAGCATCCAGTGCCCAAAAGCCAGATCTGGCTCAAGTGCATATATAATAAACTATTCACACAACAATTATCCAAATATTACAAGGAGTCAGAATATACTACCAGTCACTGAGTCATCCTCTCTATTCCTGTCACAAAGCCTTTGCATTTAAACTTAGATTGAGGTTTAATTCTGGATCAGGGTGAAAATGAGCTTCCTGAAGCTGCTACATTTGCTTCAAAATCAATTCTTTCAATTTAACACTTTTTTCTGGAAAATAGTAAAATAAATTTATTTTCTCTCTTTCCATCTCTTTCTCTGCCTTTTTCAGTTTCCTTTTCTTTCCCCCTTCCTAAGAACCCTTCTGCAGTTAAACATTCCATTGACATTATACATTAAAGGAGGTGTTGAAACAGTCTGTAACTGAAGTGTTTTAAACAGAGCAGAATTATAAAGTCACAGTGTCATGCACAATCCCATTGTGTTCAGCATAAATTGAGAGGGGACATTTCATGAAACTGTTTCTCCTTGAACTACTGGGTGAACCCCCCCTTTTTTTTTACTTTAATCACGGTTTCTCACTCGCTCTAACTCAAGGTAAGCTTGTGTTTTAGTTCCTCCAGTATTGAGTCTAACCTGATAGGCCATTCATCAGAGAATTTCGCTGAGGATCAACAGCATTCCTTATAAGAATGTAACCCGTTTATGATTTCATGAACTGCACTCATGATTTCTCTTGTGTTTACTGTATTCTTCCAGGTATGCCTGCTGTTAATAATGTCAAGATAACATTGTAGACTGGGATCTGCCACATTAACACATAACCTCTAAAACATTTTGTCATTTTAAATGAATACGTAGTTGTTAGGAAGCAAATGTACTTCAGCAAACAACAGTGCCATAGAATAGAGATAATTATGGAACAGCCTAGTCCTTTGAATGACTGAAATCTGCATCTCTAATTTTATGCCTATTATTTCCATATAATATGGAAATTATCTGTCTGTCTGTCTGTCTGTCTGTCTGTCTGTCTCTCTCTCTCTCTCTCTCTCTCGCACCCCCCTATTTTAATATATACAAAGGAGGAATAGGTGAAACCAAAATAAAATCCAAGCATTAAAAAGTTTGCTTCTACTAGGCATTGACTCCTTTCAGAAATATTCAGTCACATAGGTTAGGTAGATAATGTTTGGCCTGTGATGCTCTGTGCAATTGTGACCTCAAATCTCTGCTTACCTCTGCTGATAAATATCATTTCTGGGATATCTGCACCATTGCTTCCATCAGGACTTCATTCAAAGCCTGTTAACTGGCTCACTGAGAGTGATTGTGGTGAGTGTGTTGGACTTACTAAATCACACTGAGAGTGGACCCACTCTTAAATGGGTGAGATTTGGATTTAAAACCCTGCTCAGCTACAAAGCTTACTTGGGCTAGTAACTAGTTACTTATCTGGGCTAGTACGTATCGACTCAATCAATCCACTTTCTCTCCGGGAGGGGGCTTCTGCAGATACCATTTCATCAGAAGGTCTGATCCATAAGATATAGGAATTGGGCTTTAAGTGTGGTAGCACCTACACTTCGAAACTCTCTCCTGGTACATAACAGACAGCTGCCATTCTGTTGTGTTACTGGTGCCTACTGAAGACCTTCCTTTTTCAACAAGTCTTTCAAGCAAGGATTTTTATCCCAGTCTATCTGTATTGGAGATAAAATTGTTTTCTTTATATACATGCAATTCTTTTTAACTGCCTTTATAGGTGGAGGTGTGTTTAATGGTTTTTAACCATTGTCATAACTGCTTTTATATAATAAGTGGTGTAATTATTTTTATTTCTGGTTTTAAAAATTGTGAAATCACTTCAGGATATTAGATGGGAAGCAATTCATATGTGGAAACAAACAAACATTGCAGTTTGACTTAGATCACAGGGTTGTTGTGCGGATAAAAGCATATACATATGCCACCCTCAGCTCTTGGTAGTAAGGTTGGGAAAATGAAATGAATAAATTGGTAGGAACCTTACCCAATGAGTGTCAGGGAAGTCTTTAGAATGAACATTGGGCCCAGGCCACCTGAAAGATCATGTCTCCTGTGTGGGTGCTAAGGTCTCCAAGTGGGCGAATGCAGGCTTTCGCTGAAGCCTGGAGAGCGAGAGGGGTCAGTGCGCACCGACCCCTCTTGCTCTCCAGGCTTCAGGAAGCTATCCACAAGCCTTGCGAGCCCGGCAGGAGTTCCCGCTGGGCTCGCAAGGTTTGCAGGCGGCAGCCTGCAGCCCAAAGCACGGGGCACGCTCCGGAGCGCACCCCGGGCTTCGGGCAGATATCGGGCAGCCTCACAAGCTCGGGGGACAGCGGGGAGGCGGAGCGCCACCATCCCGCTATTCCCCGACCTGGTTTGGAGCCTGGCGGTGGGGAGAAGCTTGCTTCTCCCCATCGCCAGCCCCACAAGCTCGGGGGTCAGCGGGATGGCAGCACGCGCCCCGCGCCTGGGAAAAAATAATTTTCCCTCTTTATTTCCCCCCCAAAAAACGAGGTGCTTCCTATGGGCTGGTGCATCCTATGGGGCGAAAAATACGGTAACTAAGCATGCACCACTCTAGCGAGGCAGTCCACGGGCGGGTAGGGTCTCAGCCTGCGTACCAGATGGAGCTGGTAAACAGCTGCCCTGGACACAGAATTGACCTGTGCCTCCATGGACAGCTGTGAGTCCAAAATGACTCCCAGGCTGCGCACCTGGTCCTTCAGGGGCACAGTTACCCCATTCAGGACCAGGGAATCCTCCACACCTGCCCGCCTCCTGTCCCCCCAAAACAGTACTTCTGTCTTGTCAGGATTCAACCTCAATCCATTAGCCACCATCCATCCTCCAACCGCCTCCAGGCACTCACACAGGACCTTCACTGCCTTCACTGGTTCTGATTTAAAAGAAAGGTAGAGCTGGGTATCATCTGCATATTGATGGACACCCAGCCCAAACCCCCTGATGATCTCCCAGCAGCTTCATGTAGATGTTAAAAAGCATGGGGGAGAGGCTGGAACCCTGAGGCACCCCACAAATGAGGGCCCAGGGGTCTGAACACTCATCCCCCCCAACCACTTTCTGGACACGGCCCAGGAGGAACACATTATCAACCCCCTTCTCTATATAGTACCTGAGATAAACCATCTTCCTCACTAAGTGCAGATTGCTTGAGATTTTCTAGGCTTTGTGCCAGCTCCTATAATCTATATATGTCGCGTGCACACAAATACACACACACAGAGAAAATTTCCTACACAGCTCTCCTGCTAGAATCAGAATACATGACCGTAGCTCCTAAAACATTAACCACAGTGTCACACTATACAAAATCAATCCAAGTGTTTTATTTGTTGCTTGACCTTTTTCTTTTATTCAATAACATAGTATTGATAAAGGTATCACATACTGAATGTGCATTTTTTCTCCAAAATCTTCACATCTGGAGAGCCATTCTAATCCTCCAAGCATTAACAATAAGAGGATATTGACCCTGGATTTATTGAGATTTGTTGCTTCAGAAGAACCTAGTTACAGCAGGTCAATACGAGAGTATGATAGCTACCAAAATCTACAACAAGAACAAAATAAAAATGGAACTTACATATTCTTATTGCTCTTTGTTTCTATACTGAATACATTTATATATTTAGTCTATTCATTTTTTATGAATTCTATTTTTTATATATTGAAATTCTTCTTCTTTGGCGATCACTCATAGCTGAGTAAGATTGTCTTCCATAAACACAGTTTTAACAATGAGTCCGTAAGTGACTGTGAAGACCAATTACATTGGTTCTTGGGTGAGAGTTGATCATGGTGTGGATTTGCCAAGCGTGCCTTCCTCTTAGCATGTTTTTCCCTTGCGTTCTGAGTTCGAGGGTCCTCAAAGTCCATAACACCATTGGTAAAGGCTGTTTTCCAACTGAACACTGAAATTATTCACCCTATCTTTGGGAAAAGAAATAGCTGGGACCATTTCAATACATTTCTCCATGTGGGAGGAAAAATTCTTGACATTGAAGCTTGCCATTAGCAGAGGCAAAGAGATGAGAATTCAAGTGACCATACTAGACTTAGTAAAGAGTGAGCTATAGTGGTATTAGATTCCTCACCATACTCACTGGCTACTGGAGTATATGAGACTGAACTAGGCTTGCCAGACTTCCAGGTCTGACCTGAATTCTCCCAAGTTTGCATGGTCCCCTCCAGGTAACAGGTAGAAGGCTTGAACCTCCAGGTGGGTAAGAGTGCCAGACCTACCCCAGAGGAGCATGTGTTTGCATTCCTGACATTTTTGCAAAGTGCGTTTAGAAAGTAAGTGTGTCACTTTTCCTCTTTGAAAGCTTGGTGAGTGGACTATCGAAACTGCTGGGGCAACTTCATTGCTTCTGTCCAGTTCTGAATCATCCTTGAACTCTTGAATTGTGATTCCTAAACCCCATGTCTGCTGCCAAGCCTGTGCTTTTATTTGCCAGTTAAAAGATTTCCTTATTACTTACATGTAAGAGCTTCTGTCTTTGTGCATTGGGACTCAGCAGAATAGGTAGTTTCCCATGTTCTTAAATAAAATTGTGGCTATCTCATAGTTCTGGTGCCTCATCTCATTCTTCCAGAACATAGAAACAAATTAAAAATTTGTAGTAGGCAAGGAAATGAGTTAGGCTGCTCTGGAAAAAGCCCAGTGCCTTCTCTCCTGCTGCAGCCCACCCCATTTACGCAACAGATGATCAATCCTGCAGACTACAAAGCCTGCAAAGGGCCAATAATGGACTAGCAAGGTCAGTTTTTGTTTGAACTACCTTCTGTTGGGTATGTTCATCTGGATGTGATGTCCTCAACTTCCTGTGGGTTATTCTAAGCCAGAATAAAGGCTCTGTAGACCCCTGCCTACGCAGTGCCAACCTCTTCCCACATATAAAATAGAACAGGATTCATCCCCTTTCCTGTGATTGTTTAAAATAGCAATAGCACTTTTAGCTAGAGGAATAAAAAAAGCCCACAAAGGAAAACAAATTGCAAATGGGAAATAAAAGGAGATCACATATACTGATTCCAGCATATTATTAATATATGACCTGCTCTGAACTCGTTTTGTGTTATTAAAAAATAATGAACTACACTGTTAAGTGTATGATATACAAGTCTCAGATGAAAAATTGTAAATCAGTATTTTCATTTCTTTTTCATTCCCCACCCACCCACATTTTAAGGTGGGGGGCTATATAAGGCTGATTTCACATTCCAGTCTTGCTTTGCTACTTGACCTTTTATCCAGTTTCAAAAGCAAGCTCTCTTAATGTAGAAAGTGTTCTATGTGCTAATATAGAGGGTGCTCTGTGTGGGACTGCCTCTGATAAGCAGTTGGGAGATTCAGCTAGTGCAATATTTCTGGAGCCTGCTTTGCTGATATAATTACCCAAGTCTTTGTTTCATGTGCATCATCTACATGGAGGAAGAGCCGTAACTCAATGGTAGCATCCTTGCTTTGCATGAAGACTGTCCCAGGTTCAATCCCCAGCACCTTCAGAACTGTGCTGGAAAGGATTCCCTGCCTGAAATCTCAGAGAGCCACTGCCAGTGAAATGTTGATGATATTCAGCAAGGTGGAACATAAGAAGAACCTGCTGGATCTGCCCAGTGACCCACCTAGTCCAGCATCCTGCTCTTACAGTGGCTAACCAGATGCCTGTGGGAAACTTGCAAGCAGGACCCGAGCACAACAGCACTCTCGCTTCTTGTGGTTTCCAGCTACTGGTATTTGAAAGCATGAAGTGCTCACCCCTTCTCAGTAGCATGGTGTTGACTCTGCAGCCATCCTCTGTCCTGTCCTGTGGTCTTAGGCTCCAGAAGCTTTTAGGAGAAGCTATAGCCTCTCATGTCAGCAACAGGATTCAAATTTGCCCACCTGAGATTTTAGATCAATTGTGGGCAGGCTTGGGGGCATAGCCATGAGGGGTGGACCTGGGTCAGACTCCTGCAGTCTTCACTCTGGTCCACTCCCTGTGAATTTAAAGTCAGGCTGGCCCCAGCCTGAGACCGCAGTCAACTTCAAATCTCCCTCCCATAATGCATAATATATACCATATTGGCCCGAATATAAAACGCGCCATCAAATAAGCTGCACCTTTAAAATTGAAGGGGGAGGGAGAAAAAAAAGAAAATAACAGGGTTGCTTCGGGGGGGGGGAGCCACGCCGCTTTGCCAGTGGCCTTCTCCCCTTCCCTAGGTGGCTCAGGGGAGGCAGGAGCAGCGGGTGGGCACTGCGCCGTGTAAGGCCACGAATATAAGCTGCACTTATATTCTGCATGGGATGAATTTGGCGAAAAAGTTATATTTGGGCCAATATGGTATTCTTCTGCTCTGCAACTGTGTTGTTCCTAGATCAACCTTGCTTTGGTTCTTATGGTCACCGTATTTGGGGCTAGAGATGGATTTTTCTCCGTTGGATGAATTGGGCCTGTCTGAGGGTTTTGCCTACCTCATAGTAATTGTCACAACTTTGGGTGGATAGGGCACTGAGCAATTTTCTAGTTGTTGGCAATCACTAGGTAAAGGTAAAGGTGCCCCTGCCCGTATGGGCCAGTCATGACCGACTCTAGGGTTGCGTGCTCATCTCGCTCAAGAGGCCGGGAGCCGGCGCCGTCCGAAGACACTTCCGGGTCATGTGGCCAGTGTGACGAAGCTGCAACTGGTGAGCCAGCACCAGTGCCGCACACGGAAACGCCGTTTACCTTCCCGCTATAAAGCGGTACCTATTTATCTACTTGCACTTAGGGGTGCTTTCGAACTGCTAGGTAGGCAGGAGCTGGGACCGAACGACAGGAACTCACCCCGCCATGGGGATTCAAACCGCTGACCTTACGATTAGCAAGTCCTAGGCACTGAGGTTTTACCCACAGCGCCACCCGCGTCCCTGCCAATCACTGGCCAAGCCAAATCAGGCTTGAACCCCAGCATCCCTCCAGCAGGCGGGCTGGAGGAGTCGTTGGCTACCCAATGTCAAGCCAAAACTCATTTACAACTGTAATCAATAAGGTTGTGGTCTGATTTTTAATCCAATAATGTTGCCTGGGTCCTTGTTTACTGATATGGCCAATGGGGCAGGGCTTACAGCACTTGGGCACAGTATGGCTAATAGTCATCAATAGCCCTCTTCCCCCTGAAGACATATATTTTTGGAGAAAAGTTGAGATAATTCCAAATGTTGTTCTCTTGTATTGGATGAATCTAAGTTTATTATTGAAAAAAAAAGATGTGAGCTCATACTAGCTCAAACAATTTGAGAACAAAAAAAAATACATATTTTAATGAAAAGTGACAAGGTTAATGATGCTTGCTCTCATTTCTTAGGGATGTCTAATTAAACATCATTACATTTTACAAGGCTAACTTACTGATGGTGTAATAAAGAAACAGAAATACTAAATTGCATATCAAAGCAGCTGGAAACATTCAGCATTAAGATCTTGAGGCAGAGTTTCTGTTTAGTGCCAAAGTAAAAAATGAAAACAGAACAAATAAGAAATGGGAAAGAAAAGAAAAAAGGTGGGGGAATCTCACCAGACTTATTAGCCAAGGGACAGCTAGATGGGGAAAAAATACAGAGCACTTAAAAGATCTAGTTTGATTGTAGTGCATGCTGTCTGCCTCTTTACCCTGCTGTGCTTCAGATAGAAATCTAAATAAATGTCCAGTAATTAAATTAAGAGCTTAAGCAGGCTGCTTGCTGTGCTTTGGGAGACTTCAAAGTGAATGTGGTACTCAGGACTTAGGCAGCATTGTTGTGTAACATTTTCTGCACAAACTGACCACGCTTTGATACAATATTGTGGGAGAGGGAAAGAATATTTGATGCAATATTGGGGAGGGAGCAATCCCACCAGCCCTATATGACACCCAGTGGCAGGAAGTGCTCCTGCAAGCACAGGCTCAAATTGATCACCATAAAACAGCCAGCACTGAGAAATAAGAGAGGCAGAGGAAGGGAGTGAGAGAGGCAAGCAGAGAATTATCAATACAACAAATGCTTAGGTCTTGTTGTTTTTAAAGACAAGTTTCAAGCAGTTACTGAAATACATTAGATTTGAGGTGAGGCACAACTCCCTTGGAGGGGGTACTTTTAGAGGAAACTGGAGAAGAAATTGTCACCAGTTCAATTGTTTACTCATTTCCTCAAAGGAATATAGCTAGCTTTGCTCAGGGTAAGCATGTTGTCAGACCTTGAGCTACCACCTGCTTGGACAGGTTCTGGAACCCAGGTGCATCCAACCCTCTCTTCTCTTCACAGAAGCCCACATGAAGGGAAGCATGATAACAACCTTACAATTTTATTATACAATAAGAAAGCATTGCTCCACATTGCTTCACCTGCCATCTGATGCAATCGCTTCACCGTCCCTCAGGGTGGACTGGCCCTGCTGGGAGGTGGGGACTGACTATGAGCCCCACCTCCCGACACCACTTTGAGAAAAACCATTGCATTCCCTATCAACTGAAGCTTCTGGGCCATCTTCTGAGACATTCATGTATGGAACATATCAAGCCTAGAGATTACAGAAGCATCAACCTGCATAGCAAGAGGTGAAGACTCACCTCTTTTTCCTTACTTTTGATGCTTAAGGTATTTTGTTTCATGGCACCCTCCTCTTTTTCTGAATTTATACTGCTGCCCACAAAAGATCAAAGAGATCCAAATAATTGTAGAGTTGGAAGGGACCGCAAGGGTCATCTAGCCCAGTGTTTCCCAACCTTGTGCCTCCAGCTGTTTTTGGACTACAATTCCCATCATCCCTTGCCACTGGTCTTGCTAGTCAGGGATGATGGGAGTTGTAGTTCAAAAACAGCTGGAGGCACAAGGTTGGGAAACACTGATCTAGTCCAACCCCCTGCAATGCAGGAATCATTTTGCCCAATGTGGGGCTCAAACCCATGACCTTGAGATTAAGAGTCTCATGCTCTACCAACTGAGCTAGAATCCTGGGAACTATAATTTGTTAAGGGTGCTGGGAATTGTACCTTTGTTCTGGCTGGAATGGATTTTATAATTGTATAATCTATTGTAAAGTAAAAATTTTTGTTGTTACTGCTACTATATGACCCATCTTAGGTGGGGGGAATTCTCTTGTCCATCACAGATGAGAATTTTGGGTTCTACACAACTAAGTTATTCTCAAAGTAGAGGCACTGAAATTAATGGACCTAAGTTAGTTATCTCCATTGATTTAAATATGGTCTCTGAGTAGGACTAATACAGACAGTCCCCTGTATTATACAAGAAATCTGATCTGCTTCTCTAGTAGCAGAACTGGGTACATAAGCCACTTCTAGACTTTTTTCTAACAGCGATTGTTAGAATGATGAACCTTACTTGATTCTGGCATAGCAACAAACCACTTGATACTTTCCAAAGACTAAAATACACAATTCCCAATTCTGCTCCCGAGGGTTGAGAGGAGAGAGAGAGGGGCAGTTCTATTGTATGAGCAGAACTCATTTCACTTGGATACAACCTTTGTTTGCAGTGATGGCCCTTAAAGATCAAACAAAAAGCAACTAAAAGTATTTTAGCAGCAAAATTCTCCAAGCTAAGAGAAATTACTCTGCTGACAGTAAAAGTGTTCCAGAACAAACCTGGCTCAAATTAATCGCAATATCAGAGTATTGTATTAATCTTTTCAAAGTAGTTAATTTTTCCCAAAATATGATTGGATAGTCAATTTGCTGATCGGCTGCAGCACATTGCTCCCCACAGAGGCTTTGATGAAGTGAGAAAAGATTTAAACAAAGAACTGCTTCTTATAATTAAATAGAAAGACTCCAATAACTTTGTTCTTTGGGATGAAGATGGGGATAATTTTCATTCAAACAGAACCCTGTAAGCAGGTCCCATGTTCAAAATTCTAATTAAAGCTTAAATTAATGTCACTTGATAGGATTTCAAAGCAGAACTCGCTTTTTGACATTTAAGAACTTTCAAAACTATATTTCATCTAATTGCATTTCAGGGTTTCGATTTTAATTGATCCATATCTATGGTTTTAAATGGCTAAATATATTTCTGTATCTTCGTCGTTTTGTTGAAATAATAACCTCCCCACCTTCAAAAGATGTATGTTACTATAATCTTCTATCTTCGAGCCACCATTATTACTACAAGCCTCTGTAATTACAACTGCTTCAAGCCAGGAACACTATAGAAATTCTTACACTGCTTAGGGAACCTTTAAGGAAAGTTTCCTATGATGTAGGCAAGGGGTGATGGACTGATGCAGAATTCACCACCACCTACTCCAGTGGGACTGTCCTCCCTGCCACAGGGCTGCCACCAAGTGCCTTGTGGGAAGGAGAGGAGAAAGATGATGGGCAGGCAAAGAAGATATCAGAAGTCTGCTCCTGTCACTACTGGATTCCCTCTGCAGTTTACCTGGTGGGAAGGATCCTGGTGACTTGCTATGTGTTTGCTTTTTTGTGTGTGTGTGTGTGTGTGTGTGTGTGTGTGTGTGTGTGTGTGTTGCTGCTGTTACATATTGTTGCTGTTGTTGCTTAACAGCAGCAGCAGCAACAACAATAACAACCCTGTATTCATATTACTTGTAAGCCACATTGGAAAGATCTGTATCATGAGAAAGTGAGAAATAAATAAATTTTAGTTAGAGAATTTTGCTACTGGTTGTCTAGAGCAAATGGTGGGGTATCTCTGGCCTGCAGGTCTAAACAGGCTCTTCAAGGATGCTAATTTGGCTTGTGCAGATGGTTTACACAAACAACACATGCCTCCTTTCACATCTGCAATGGAACAATCAGGCTCCCAATTGTTCCCCAGAAAGCTGGGCTTCTAATAGGCACCTTTCAGATTTGATGAAAACTGTATGACCAATCCCGGTAGTATCTGCAGTAACCATTGATGTGGGGTCAGATGTATACCCTTCGACATTAAGTTCCAGGGAATGGACACTACCCCGAGAATCCGCTTTTCTAAAATCCTCATCAATCTTTCTGTGCTAGGGCCTCATCATTAATGAGTTTCTGTAGTCAGAAAGATACATGGGGTGTGGTGGGGAGATAAATACTCTCTCAAGCACTCTCTCTCTGTGTCTATATACTGGATAAAGTTGAGGGAAGTTGTCATGAATGAGCCAGCCCCCATGGGAAGTTTGCAGCCAGCTCTCAGTGAAGGAAGCAGCCAGAGAGAGGGGGGGGGGTAACTGCAAGCCAGGAGGTTTATAGCTGAGAGCCAACTCCCCTGCCCTTAGGAATGCCAACTGATAGCAGAGTTGAGGAGAGTCATCTGGCTGCTTGCCAGCACGCCAGGGAAGGACAAAATGCAGGGCCTAGAAATGAAAGCAGTTCAGAGAGTGGGAAGGATCACGGAAGTACATTCTCAGAGAATGAGGAACAGATGGGAGCTGACCCCCTAAGTCCATAGTCTAGGCGTATGGGGGGGGGTCTTCAAGACAGAATACATCACAAGAGGAAGTTTGGCTGTTTCTGGTCTCACCGGAAACACCCTACTTAGAAGGGACATCTTTGATTTATGGACAGATGGCTGTGATCACCGTTCCGATGAACACTGTTTTTGCAATGAATCCTCTTTTTAATTAACAATGCTCGTTTGTTATCAAGACTCCCTGACAGAAGTGCTACATCAGCCCTTCCTTATGAGCAGTGCTCCCCGCCCCCTCGAAAACAATGTTTAGGGGTACTCTCATTTTCCTACTCATATTGAAATACTGCCCCTCAATGAGGCCAAACTTAGATTCACAAAATGTTTAGGGGTATGCATACCCCTGCATCCCCCCCAGAAAAAAACACTGCTTATGAGTATCATGTAACAAGTTCTGCAGGTTAGGGTTGTATGCAGGGCACGAGAAGCATTTTAGGATATAGTGCTGTGGATGTGGGCTAGAGACAGAATTTCCCTTTTGTAGCTTCACTCCACTACTCTAGTCATGTCCCTCATCCCTGAAACTAGGAGGATATAACCTGGTCCCTCCAGTGCTTTCTCAGAACCATCAGGTCCAGTCTCGGACTTGGGCCAAGTACCTTGCTATCCCAACTACAGTGATCATTTGGACTAGGGGTAGCAAATGCGATGCTCTCTAGATGTTGCTGGACTATAGCCCCCATCATCTCTGACCCTTGGAGGCACTGGCAATGGGATCTGTAGTCCAGCATCTGGCACAGTGGCCACCCATGAGTTAGACACACCTTAAAAATGAAACACACCCAGAAGCTTTTCCACCTCACCTGGCATTCTGTTTTAGAACTGATTGAAGGCAAGAATCATATTTGCTTAATGCTTCCTCCCCTCCCCTCCCCACTCCGGAAAATAAAATAAAATAAAATAAAATAAAATACAGTGATGAAAACTAGTCACTACTGCAAACAACATAAGAATCAACAACTCCACAGAATATGACAGATAATTAGCAGTAGCAACACATTAGCTGCTCTTAATAAGAAATATGCCACTTCCGTGCTGGAAAACCTTACTTATGAATGATTCAAATCTATGAGAGTCACCAAGTGATTCATCTTTTCTTATCAACAAGATTAATTCTTTGCTTTATTTTTTAAAAAAACTTTCTATGCTCTGACTAACCTTCTTCAACAATACTTTTCCTTAACCTTCAACGGAGCTTCTTTAGATTTTCAACAGAAAGAGCTTATGTATGTTTTCTTTTAAGAATGACTTTCTCTTCAATCTAACATTTGCCTACTCCCTAATGTCACCTCATATGAAACTGCAGGCTTAAAAAAAAAATGTTGGAAAGTTTAGCTTGTTTCTTCAGTCACAGAATTAATCTGTGCCCAAGTTAGGCTCAGGAATCTTCAGTTCTACTATTACCACCACCCTTTCAATTTCCACATGTCAAATGCAACTTTACGTGCAATTTCCTATGTGTCCAGTGCAGTTCACTATGCAAGAACAGCAGCAAAAAACCCAACCATATAAATGCATCATTACATGAAACAGTCAAATACAAATTCATTTCAAAGTGCAATATACTCATCTCAACAGAGAATTCATTTTGAATATATCGACATTATAGCGTTTAAACTCATTACAGAGGATGCAATATCAATCCTTAAATCACACACCAATATTATTTATCAATTGTTAAAACATATAAATATGAAAACACCTCTCAGTTCAGTCAGGTATTACTAAATAATATAACCAGCAGTCATTTGCTTATTTATAGCTCACATTTCTACTGGGATACTTCAAGATGGTTTACAACGGAAGCTATAAAAAAACACAGCAGGTGTGGTGTAGGTATGTGTGAAGATATGTTGCAAATATATAGTATAACTTTAAGGTTTAACCTCAATAAAAAAAACAGCAAGAAAAACCTAGATCAGACTACTAAACTAGCAGATATAAACTCACAGAAGCAGAGAGAGAGAGAGAGAGAGAGAGAGAGAGGAAGGAGGGGTAATATATTTATGGCAGGGGGCTGAGACATGGACCTGTGGTTTTCAGGAGAGGATGTCAGGAGCACGTCAGCAATAACTTACACAGCTTCAGTGAAGCTAACCCTTAATTCAAAGAAACAAAACAGCTTGGGAGGCCAGGCCAGGCCAGGAGAACACAGCAACACTTCCTGCCCTATGAGGCAGTTGGTCCCCACCTTCCCACAGCTGCCTAAATCTCCCCTTCAGTTTCTGACATTTCCTCCTCCCAGTCTGCTCCCTCTTCTCACTCTGACGGCTCATCACCGTTCCACCACCAATCACCTGGCTCTGAGCCTTTTTCCCTTTGGGATTCCCCAGCTGGTGCCCCTACCACTCCTCTGAATCCAGCCAGTTGTTCTCCAGAGGTTGTTGCATGGCCAATGGTCAGAGATGATGGGAATTTCAGTCCAACAACATCTGGAGCACCACAAGTTTCCTAACCCTGGCTTAGTATGATCCAAACGAGCATCTGTCTGAATGCTTTAGTTGAGATTTCTGAATTGCAGGGAGTTCCACAGGGGTCCCTTCCAACTCTACAATTCTATGATCTCCAGCCAAAGATCTAATATGTAAACCAGTTTTTTTTCTGTTAGCAGCTGTTTGTTTGACCATATCACATGGCTGACAGGAGTCGTCAGTTTTTTATTTAACAATTTGGTTCAATAAAGCAATGTTTATCCTTATTTCTGCGGGAAGAATAACTCATAAATTAAGGGTATCTCGGGGTGCAGCTAAACCTATGGATTTTGCCTCCATTTGACAACTATTTGTTATTTATATGACAAGTCAAACACAGGGATGGCAAATCTTGATGAAATATGGCATTTTTTAGTATTCATAACATTTGTATCAGGGCCAGCCCACCCATGAGGCAAGGTGAGGCAACCGCCTCAGGTGGCAGGATCCACAGGGGCATAGGATCCTGATGTAGATATTTATTTCCATCCTTGTTGATGTAGATTTTCACTTGCCCCTTCTTCCCTGGCGGTGAGGGGGCACCATTTTGGCATTGGCTTCAGGAGCCAAAATGTTTTGGGCTGGCCATTTTGTATTCTCTTTGTCTCAGGTTGGTTTTTGTTGTAAAATCTGATTTATTGTGTTGTCTCTCAGGAATGTACTTCATTTTATGTGGTAACAGCTGTGAGCTCAAGTTTGTTTGTTTTTTGGTACAGTTTTTCATTTTTTCTCCTTTTGTTATTTTATTTAAAGTTATATTTCTTGCTAGACTGTTATTTCAACTTCATAATAAACCTTTGTGTGTTTTTTAATTTTCCTGGTAATCTCCCCTCCAATACTTTATGAAAATTTATATTCCTGTACATACATACACCACAGCTACATCTGTAAATACTGTTCTTATTAAGGGATCCACAAGAACTAGTCTTTGGTTTCCTGAAGAATGTGTAAAGGAAACAATGTTCTACCATTCTGCCACAAATGTATCTTTGTTTTGCCCTTCCTGCCAGTCTTAATTTGTGAGTCAGTTTTTTCTATAAGGGCAATACACCATGCTCTCTTGTACCAGGCATTCAGGTTTACACCTTACAATATGTGACTATAGCCATATGTGCAGCCACTAAGAGGAGTCCAATTATTAGTTTATTCACCAAGTCCCAATTCTCATTTAAATACAAATTCAGTAATGCAAACCCGGATAGTTGCATTCTGAACCAATCGAAGCCTTCGGGTGGTCTTCAATTATCCCCCTTTTAGTAAGACCTTTAGGTGATTCTATACCTTGTCCCTTCAAGTCATGCTTTTATCATGGGTCTGGCCAGCATAATCACCCCCAAAGGACTTCAGGTGCAATGTTGTCCCATCACTGAGGAAGCCCAGACCATGTAAGGAGGCAGCTGTTATGAAATAAAACTGTGGCTATAGTTCATAAGCTTTAGAAGCCGCAGCTGAATTATGCAACCCACAATGGCAAATTGAAGAGCCAGCAAACAATGCATACGCCCTCCCCACTGCAAAGAGCTTCTTCAAAACTCTTTTCAAACCTTAATTTGTGTAGGAACATGCTCAAGAACTGAAAACATCTATGCCAAAGAACAAATGACTCACTTAGCACTACAGATTACCCTCACCCAGAATCAGCCTGTACCGTCTCTGACTTCCAGAGTATCTGATTCTACATATAAGTAAACGGAACCCAGAAAATGCTTGAATCACTGTGGCAAACTCCAGTTTGTAAAAATTAGGATGCACCACATGAATACATTTATCACCCAACAAATAAAGTCTGAATGTCACTGATCTTGAATTCTTTATTATTATTATTATTATTATTATTATTATTATTATTATTATTATTTTCCGAAGCTACTCCCAGCTCTCTTTTGACAGATGTGTTATGCTGCATTTCATTACTTTCTGTCCTTACCTTGTTCTTCTTTTGTTTCAGATAAATGATGATGCTTTCAGGAAAGATTAAGCACTGCCAGGCAATAAAGCAATGGTCCAAACACAGCTTTAATTGGAACTTCAGATCCTGCAGGAAAAACCAGAAATTAAATCATTAATAATATGATTTTTACCAGCTGACACAATACTTCCACAGATCTGGAATTTTAAGCAAGCTTTTGTTGTTGTTGTTTCTTGATCTCAAATGCTGGTTACCACTATGTGCTCAACACTATCAAATCACACTGAAATCCTCACCAATAAGTTGTGTCTGTTGCTCTGGAAACTGAGCACTGGCTCAGTTGGGTGGGACTACAGCTGCCTCCCCACCCTCTAACATCTGCTGCCTGAAGCAGCCATACCACCCTGCCCAATGATAGGACTGTCTCTGCCCTGCATACCAAAATGGTGTTTACTGCTGTCAGCATGGTCAGAATAACTGCATGCACATCAGTGCCAAATGCTACCACTGCCAGCTACCATCTTTGTCCCTCTCAATTACACATTGCTTCTCCCACCCAACCTCACCCAGCCCCCAGTGGTGATGACTGCAAAGCTGAAGCTCTAAATGCACGGAGGCTTTCTGTTTTGTAATAAAATGTGGGACACGCAGTGGATTAGGCATCTTCTTTTGATTTTGGGGTGTGTTGGGATGCATCTGCAGAAATATAGGCAGGCACTTTTGAATGGCACGTAACAGCTATACAGGGAGTGTTGGGGAAGGGCCTTAACTCTGTGATAGTTCATATGCTTAGCATGCAGAAAAACCAAGGTTCAGTCCCTAGCATCTCCAAGCAGGGCTGGAGATTGGAATAGGGAAATATTCCTGCCTAAACCCCAGGAATGCGGCTGCCTATCAGTGTCAATGCTACATAACCGGGTGGATAAATGATATCTTACACTGGCATACAGAACCTTTCATCTGAACACAACACTACATTAAAACATACAAAAGTTAAAATACTACAGCAGATTAAAATCCCTTCAACTTTCTAAGCATATTTATTTCTTTATTGATAAATAATAATTTTATAAATAATAAATCAAGATGCACCAGGATGATTGAATTGGAAAATAGGAAGACCTTGGACTGTCAGCGATCAGCTGGGACTACACTGGCATAATTCCTTCAACCTGGATCAGCTGGGGCTATGCTGCTCTGGCCAGCAGAACTTAAACTGGCGGAGCTTATTGTATTTATTACAATTATATCCCATCTTTCCAAGGAACTGAAGGTTGCAGCAGTAGTGGACCCTCAAGCTTGAACCATAGCTGTCAACTTTTCTCTTTTCTTGCGAGGAATCCTATTCGGAATAAGGGAATATCCCTTTAAAAAAGGGAAACGTTGACATCTATGGCTTGAACTGTTGTGGGGGCCCCTTCACAACCAGCAGCAAGGTCTGGGTAACCACTGTTATCTTCCTCAGTAGGGTTGTTCCATGACAGACACCACAATTGTTTGGGTTTTCCAGTATCCTCTTAAATAAGGGCTGTGGCATGTGAAGGGAGGGCCCCAAGAATGACCCAGGAGAATGGTATTGGGTTGAAATAGGCCACAACTTTTTTTGATTACAGGAAAGAGTAGGTTTGGCAAAGGCACTGGGCATGCATCCTGTATCAGGCAGCCCGCCTGCTACCTGATAGGAACCTTGTGGGGTTGAACTTGTGCTAGGGAGTTGCCCCCAACATGGAATGGAACCCACAAACCCATACAGACCACCATTGGGAAAGGTGTACGGGCCCACAATCGGCCAAAAGGGTGGCCAACACCTGGCCACCTCATTAAATAGGCTGGGGTGGGCTGCATACATCCCCAAGCTCCAGCTACTGACTCACAAACTTTGGGATTGTTGAAATATATACAACAACAACAACAACAACAACAACAACAACAACAACAACAACAACAAAATAATCAATTTGAGTTCTGTGAATCAAATTTGGTCTACTAAACCCAAAATTTTAAAGCAATGTGGACGGAAGTCACTTTTGGGGCCACACCGTGACTAGGAGCCCCAAAGCTTAAGCTTCATTATTTTCATAGTAGATCCAGCACTGGATGGCACATATACTTCTTTTTCCCCCTTCTACTTCATCATTCCTGCATTGCAGGGGTTGGATGACCCTTGGGGTTCCTTCCAACTCTACAATTCTGTGACTCTAACCCTGTGAGGAAGGTTAGGCTGAAAGTGAGTGACTGGCCCAAGGTCACCCAGTGAGCTTCATGGCTCAGTGGGGATTTGAACCCTGGTCTCTCAGGTCTTAGTCAAGCACTAAAACCACTACACCACACCTGCTCTCAAACATAAGCCTCAAAAATGCTGAGGGTGGGATGGGGCAAGGAGAGACACTTATTCCAAACCTGTTTCAGCTCAACAAAGCCCGGTGAGAACAACACCAGCGAAAAGGATGGTGTAATGCTATTTTAAAGGTTTGTTTCCACTCTGCCAGCTCAGCCAGTGATACCCCCACTTCTGAGCACAGCTTGGAACTTACGCTGACTTTCTGTACATATGATTGCTCTGTTAATATCAGACAGTAAATTTGCAGTCAACCTGAGCTTCTTCCATGGGCATATTGTGTCCTGTTTATTTATCCCATCCTATCTCCCTGCTGGGCTAAACCAAGAGCTCTCAGGACTGCCTTATAAAAATATAGGTTATCACCCCCACCACCCCTCCCTTCCCCCGACCCAAGGAAGAATTTAATCAGTCTCCTGAGGGGGAGATTTCATTGTCTGAGTCATTGCTGTTCCTGCTGTCAGCATGCTTAATTGAGTTCTTTCATAGTTGCTACACGTGTCCACTGGCACTAATTATACAGTGATCAATTCCTCTCACTAACAGTATTTGATCCATAGCCACTCCTTGACAAGCTGAGAGTGAGTATTGGACTACACTGTTGTGTCAGTCACCTTGATTGAAATGTAAAGATTGTTTTGAAAGGAATAACAAGAACAATTGCATCACCTGTTGCACATTGATTGGAATGGGGGAAATGTTAAATGATCATTTTTCTGGGTGTTTCAGAGAATGCATTTGCTACTCTCCATGGTACTGGACAACAATGAAGTAGGCTTGTAATGTGACTGTTGAAGGGAGGACAAACTAACCCTTTCAAAATCTACAGGTGACTACCCAAAAAAAAAAAAAAAGGAAGGAAGGAAGGAAGGAAGGAAGGAAGGAAGGGAAGGGAAGGGAAGGGAAGGGAAGGGAAGGGAGAGCTTCTGGAGATTTGCAAAATATGGATTGCAAAATATGGATTGTAGTGGAATCTACAGCTGTTAAACTGCATGTAAGGATTTTTCTTGATTGATTGATTGATTGATTGATTGATCAAGAGGCATTAGTCACCTCCCTGACCCAGCCAGCTGTTACCTCCCTGCTGCAAGTGGTCGCTCAATCGGAGCACCTTGTCTACATCCTCAAGCCTTACCAACTGAAACTCATCCAACACAACAGGACTATACTGTGCTCTGGACACCCCATGAGATTCATCTGCTATAATAGCAGAGTCAAGGTCTTGGTGGATGCAAGTGATTTTAGTTTTGAGAAAAGGCAAGTAAGAGGTGACATGATAGAACTTCATAAAATCATGCATGGCATAGAGAAAGTGAAGAGAAAAAAGTTTTCCTTCCTCTCACCTAAGACTAGAATTCGTGGACATCTCAGTGAAGCTGAATATTTGAAGATTCAGGACAGACAATAGAAAGTACTTTGTGCAGCACATAACTAAACTATGGAATTCCCTCCCACAGGAGGCCACCAACTTGGATGGCTTCAAAAGAGGTTTAGACAAATTCATGGAGGATAAGTCCATCAATGGTGACTAGCCACGATGTAGGCTACATTCCATAGACCTTGGAGGCAATGATCTGCCTTCATGGTTGAAGGCAATATGCTTTTAGCTATTAGTTGCTGGAAACTACAAGAGTGGGGAGTGTTCTTCAGCTCACATCCTGATTACAGATTTACTGCAGGCATCTGGCTGGCCACTGTGGGATCAGGATGTGGGACTTCATGGGCCATTGGCCTGATCCAGCAGGGTTCTTCTTATATTCTTATTTAAGATTCTTTTGAGCTGCAAGGAGCTAAAAATGGACATGCAACACATAATCTGAACCACTAAGCTATGGCCTACTTCAGGCGTGATCTACCCACTCATGCAGCATCCTGGGTCCTGCGGCTTATTGCAAGAAGAATCAGCTAGAATAAATGGTGTCTCAACAGACAACTACAGCTCTGTTGCTTTTGCCAGTGGCTGAAGATTGGCACTACACTCAGTATATGACCATCACCATCTAGGTCATCCACTTTTCACAGCAAGTATGAGTAATGCACCTGTTGGGCAACACTACACACAATCAGAAAGTGAGAAAGTGTTCCAGGACCAGCTCAGGTCTGAAAGATCTAGAGATAACAAATTCAACAATGGAAGGTCTTGAACAATCCCAACTTACAAAATTTATGCCTCTTTTTCTACCTTCTTCCCCAGTCTATTTTGATGCAGATCAGGAGTGAGGAAACGTTTTTCGGCCTGAGGACCACATTCCCTTCTGCACAGCCTTCCAAAGGTTACATGGTAGAGGTGAGCAGGGCCAGAGGAAAATGCGGGGGGGGGGGGGGGGGGAACCAAATTTCCTCTTTGTACAGTATACTAGTGTCTCTCACATTCCTCTTTATCTTCAATCCACCCAAACAAGAGGCACTATCAGAGTTCAAATACAAAGAACATCTCTGAAGGGTCAAGAGTAGGGATATCAGAGAATTGCATCAGAAAAAGAAATGGGGAGTGGAAATATCTGCCATTTGCATTTTCATCCAAGGTGAGGAATGGAAATCACACACATCTTTTTTTTTTTTTTTTTTTTTTGCCCACATATGCTATGTGAATAATTATATTACTTTCTGTAAAGTTTTTGACATTTCCCTTCCATTGAAATGCAATTACATTAATTACATACATTTTGGCTATTGCAGATAGTGAGATGAATGATATAGGTTTTTATCAGATGACCAACTGTATAGCTGAACAGAAACAACACTGATTGTGATCAACAGTGGATGGAACAGAAATTGCTGCCTCCTTATGTCCCTAGCCAAAGGGCACCACTAAACAATGCTTGATGGGGGTTGCTGGGGGAGGATGGATTTACCCAAAATCAGCATTGGACCAGTGCACCCTAACAGAAGAATTGTTTCCTAGCCCATCCTTCACCTGAAGACCACTGCTCCATGACAGAGTTTTCGTTACTCACAGCAGGCTATGGTAGGAAGGAGAAGACAGGAAACATTCCTTCTGTTAAACTTTCATAGGTTATCTTAGGATCAAGCCTTGGTGAATAAAATACATTTTTTGAACAAATAAGCCACCTACTTTGTAAAAACAAGCACCATGCATTTAAATAATCTGCTTCACTTCTTCTTGTGGTGGTGGTGGGGCATACACAACTAAGACATTTGTCCCTTCATTGTTAATTAGCTGAAGATGCCTGAATCTTATAATATATCAACATATAGACATTCCATCTGTCCTAGATACAATTTTGTTCAAAAATCTGTGTGAGAGAGACATCTACTACTTAAAAATGGTGTGCATCTCACAGTTTCTCCTTGCAACACATGAACAGTCCTCCTCAGCTTGAAGCGAGACCATCACACTCATCAATATTATGATCCATATATTTTAGTGTATTTGCAATACAAACTCCTTTCATAAAAAAACAAAAAAAACAAATCCTGGCTGTGATCACATTTGTTCTACCGCAGACTTTGACTTATAAGCTTTTAGTTTAATTCTAGAAAGCCAAATATTGGAATATAAACTCCTTTTGATGATCATGAATAAATATAATCTACAGAAATAGAATTAATGCGCCTGTATCAAGGAGAGAATATTACCTTCTTCAGGCATTATAATTCCTTGTACTACTGTCATCATGTGGGGGAGAATGGGGATGATTCCAAAAGTTCTACCCTACTCCATTGCTGCCTACAAGTTGGGGGTGACTGCCTTGAGAAGGGGCTGTTGTGGAGGTTTAAAGCCCAGGAAGATCAGAACTCATGGACGGTAAAACCTTGTAGGGAGCCTCCATCTTGCTCCCACAAACTGTTGTGATAGCCCCCAGCATCTACATAAGAAATGAGAAGTGAATGGTCAGTGGTGAGAGTACTAAGAAATATTTGATGGATTGATGCAGTTGTCATGCTCTTGAGGAAGGGGAGCATGTACCATTCTGTACAACTGTAATGGACAACATGTGAACTCCCAGATGAGGAGCCTGTGAGTCCTTAGCTCCAGATGGGGGTCAAAAAATTGTCAGCTGTCCAATAATTGTAAACTAACTGCACTGACTAGTTCAAGAATGCGGAACAGTCCTCCAAATGTCTCTGGGCTCCAGTTCCCACCACTCCTGACCATTGGCCATCCAGGCTGAGGCTGGCTGGAGTCGGAGTTTGGGAACATCTGCGGGGAGGGCAGAGGTTTGCTGTCACTGTATTTATTATTTACGATATCAGCACAGCTATATTATCTACACTATAGTGTGATATCATTTTGATAATTTACTGAGAAGCAAATTCCAATGAATTCAATTTGACTTTCGTCTAAGCAAGTGTATTAAAAACTGCAACCTGTGGTTTGTTATACATTTTAAGTGGTAGATAGAGTTGGCAACTGTACCTAAGGCATTGGGCAAATGCTTTAGGTTGCTAACTCTGAATGGGGCTAAATGATTGCCAGTTGGAAGCTGAAATCAAACTTCTTTTGCAAACTCACCAATTTATCACCAGATCAGGAATGGATAACCTGTGACCCTGAAGATGTTGTTGAATTACAATTGCCATTAGCCACAACTAGCACAGCCAATTGTCATGCAGGCGGTGGAGCCTGTGGGGCGATCAGGGAGGGAGGTTCAGGCACCAGAAGGAAAGGCTAGATAAAAGAAGGGTAAAAGAAGCAAAGAAAATTGTAAGCTTAATCAGCTAAGGAGAGGTATAGCTACGGCCTGAAACGATGCAGATGAGGAAGATCCCCAGCTCTGTTCAGCAGCGTGAAGCAGGTGCTTGGCACACGTCGCGCTGTTGCTTTTATACCCCCCCCCCACAATCACCCCACTAAAAATGATTGGCCAATAGGCCTGGGGTGATTGTGGTGTCACCCAGGCATGAGGGTATTACTCTGCCCACACCAGGGTGGGGGGAACTGGGTTGAGGGCCTGCCCGCAACCAGGACCATCTTTTAAGATGATCCCACTTGTTGAAGTACAATTCCCATTAGCCACAACTAGCATATCCAATTGTCAGGAATAATGGGTGTTATGGTCCAACAACAGCTTGAAGGGCCACAGGTCCCCCATTCCTGGTCTACAACTCCCATAATCTCTGAGTGTTGACCTTGCTTTCTGGAGATGACAGCAGTTTTAGTACAACAACATGTGGAGGGCCACATATTCCCCATCCCTCACTTTAGTGATGAGGAAAGGCAATATAACCTGTTAGGTAAGACATTGGTGGAGGGGATCGATTTCCATTATTGCCCAGAGCTCCATAGATTCTGGGTATAGTGCTCCAAATAAGGAATGTTTCAGATTAAATGGGTCCAGGAGACAGAGACTTTAGAAAACTGTAAAAAGAAATTGTCAGAAGTCTTAAAACCCATTAATAAATAAATGCAGAAGAAAGAACATTTAAATAGATCTTGTTAATTGTGTTTATCTCAGTGTGATGCCATGTCAAAGAGCCTGCAGCTAATGTAGTTTGTTAAAATCCCGATTTGCACAGCAGGAAGTGAACATTAGAAAGGAAACTCTTGTCATTACTGGCAGAAGCTGAAGAGGCTACTAACACTTGATTAAATCATTAATATATCTTTTAAAATTTGAAACACTGAATTAGAGATCTATTTGCATAGAACATCATTTTATAAAACTGCTTTCATCTTGCATTTGCTCCTCTGGTATAGCTCCATAAGCCACCATCTACGCAGAAGGAGCTCAATATGGCCCTTTTGAGGTTTATGACTTGTATTGTTGATTACTTCTTATTTAGTTGGGGAAACTCATGACTGCAGCTTAGAGCTCCAATGTATTTTTTAAAGCCAAAAAGCTCCCCCCAAAGCAGAGGTTTCTATTTTGCCTGTCAATTTTTACTATTATTAGGCTGCAGTCCTACCCACCCACCATGTTGATAGCTGAGTGATGGTGGTAGTGATGGTAGGGTACAGTACAGCCACCTCTCCACCGGACTGGTAAAGAGGAGTGGCACTGGTGGAGATGGCTCCCCTCTAGGCATGCTAACAGTGGTGGTCCTCCCACTGATGGTAGCCTGCAGAAAGTCCTAAAATAGGGAATTTGGGGTGGGTGCAAGTCACCATACTTGTGTCTCTCAGGGGTTACCAGCCAGGAGCTGACAGAGCACCTTCCACCTGCAACAGTCCATAGACTGCCCCATGCCTCTTAGGACCCTTCTTAGGAATGCTCTGTTATTAAATCACATGGCAGAAAATGAAGACATCTGTTTAAAAGGTTTTTCTCAGTTGCTTGCAGCTATTGCAAGAAAGAAGAGGAGAATGGGAATTAAGAAATTATGCAGAAACATTCAATGCATAGGAGGTGTGTTAGAAGGGAGCTGCCAGTTTAGCTGCTCACATATATAGGAACAACAAAGTTGTCACAGAGAACCTGATTGTTGGTTGTTCCAGAGTTTAGAACATCAGCACTGGACATACATTTCTCAACATGCCAGAGTTTCTTTCTTTCTCTTTTCACAATTAGCAATCCTGCTTGTAATTTCTGCAAAGCAGACTGGGTTGTATCCAGTTCTGAATCATCCACCATGGGTTTTAGTCCTGTCCAGTCATTCAGCCCCACTGAATCCACAGGACTCAATTTTGAGCAGACATGGTTAAGATCACACAAGTAGCACAGCTCTTTGGATTCCAGCCAAGGTACAGGGATGGCATTACTGTTTGTATGCAAAACTATGCATCTAATATAATTTTATCTTTTTAGCTGGCAGTACAAAATGCTTGACATTGATCTAAGATTTTCTAGGCTTGAAATAATTCAGCAAAATTGTCTGCTTACTGGAAAAGCAGCTCAAAGCTGTTTCCAGGAAGCAATCTCTTTAGCCTCCTTAGCAATAACAAAGCTCAAGGCTCATCACTGAAAATGTATTAGTTTGTACATTAGCCCTCTTCACAAGAATATGCCACTCTTGGGGGCATGGAGAGCTGGTTCTCACGAATGTTTGCACATTACATCAGAAGACTTCCTTCCCTCAGGTTTATCTTTCTGTTTTCAGGAATTTTGGGATGCAGTGATGGTATGCCATCAGTCTGAGTATTTTTCCAGCATTCAAATCCCAGCAGTTAGGGGTGTAACAACACAGCCCCTTCTAACCTGAATTTGTCACAGTCAGTGATGTAAGTTACATAACTTGCATTTGTTTCATTGTAAAGGAAACATCAAAACAAATGTTTTAAAAGTATTTAATTTCATTGTAGACTTCAGAATATTAGTGATGTGAATGAATACCAGTTATATTCACTTGACTGATTTTCGTTCCTGACCACAGACAAACATGCAAACAACAGCAATTTGTTGTTTTCCATTTTTGGCAGAATCATCTGACATCCCTAACAGCATCATCTCCAATCATGCAGGAATGCTCTCTAGTTTTCTTCATTTATTCAACTTCCCCATTAATTGTATTAGGGGAATTATTAGCTCATTTGCCCTGTCTAGTCCTATAGACCTCCACAGCTGGATTTGCCACCTTCCATGTGTTTGGAAGGGAACTTCTGCTGTAGTTGTATAGACCCTATGCAACTCAGAACCATGATCTTCCAGAACACTGCCTTCAGAATTTCCATTTATAATGTGTGGAAGGCAATGCAGCTGGTGACAGGAATGTGGCAGAAGAGGTAGGGGCCATTTGGCTCATCCCTGCTCTCCTTCTCATTGCACGGAGCTTGAAAGAGGGCTAATTTCTAGAGCAGGTTTAGCCAACATGATGTCCACTGGATGTTGCTGGGCTAAAGCCACCATACTTGACATTTCAATATGCTGGTTGGGGCTGATAAGAGTTGCATTCCAACTATATATGGAAGAGATCGCATTAGGTACCCTTCTCTAGAGGTTTGGAATGGAGACAGTAGATATGATCCCACTCTCAGCCCATTTGTTCATGACATACATATTTCTAAGTTCTTATAAAGGGTTCTTGGACCTTCTGGGGGGGGGGTGTTTCTTCAACCAAGGACTTGGCCTTTTGAGCTGCAGTGTCCAAGATCTGGAAAAGCATCCCCTCCACTGCTTGAGTTAAGACAGGAAGCAAGAGACAATCTTATCTCAATGGGCTTTGATTGTTTACCATTCTTAAGTTGTTCAATGCTCCTGCTGCTTTTTTCAAATTTTAAAGGTTGCCATTGGTTTTATTGATATTTTGTTTTTTATATTGTATATGCTTTTTACTAAATAACAGGTTACTGTTATTATTAAAACGACTCCAACAGACAAGAAAAAACCACTCACAATTACAATATTAATTAGTCCAAAAACTAATATTTGGTGTTTTTACAGCCCCCCCCCACTTGCATTACAACATGCCTTCCATTGCCTCAGAAAGTTTCCCAAATGGAAGATGTATATACTTCTCCATTTGTTGCTTGCTTAGGCATCATTAGGGGAAATGCATGTTGTGTGTGTGTCCTGAGCATACCCAGCCCAAGGAGGACACAAGGCTGGTAGTTTAATTCTTTGTTGCCAAAGCACACACAGTAGCTCTTAAGACACACAGTACACACATACACACTTCTGGCAACTAAATAGCTTGCCTCCACTTCACAGGCTTGTGCTTGGAGCTGGACTGTTGGCGCAACAGCATCACCCACCTCCACCCAAACTTAAGTACCCCTATCTGACAGCATGCATGCAAGCAGTCTACAACTTCTCCTACATGGAAGTTGCTCTGTGTCTGTTGCTTCAAGCTTCTCCTGGTGCTAGGTGACAGCAGAGGAGGGGATTCTGCTGGCCTCCACCCCAGACACCATCTCTTCCTCTGCTCCTGATGTGTCCTTTCCTTCTTTCATCCCTGGCTCCTGCCGCATGTCCTGACCCCCTTCCCCATCTCCTTCTGTTCACTCTACCCCGTCCCTCCAGATCTGGCTGCTGCCTCATGGGAGTCACAAAACTCCATAAATTGCTGCTCCATTCCCTCAGGTCCCATGGCTTCTGCCACCCACTCTTCAGCACCCTGCCAGTCCTTCGGATTATAACCTAGAACCAACCAAAATTTCTTAAATATATTTTAGTAAGGAAAGCAAGCTTGGATAAGTAAGAAGAAGAAGAAGAAAAAGGGAGAGATTTCTACGCATATTAAACATGCCAGTCAAGAGAGAAAGTGCTAAAAGTAGAATTTAGATATTTTAACAAATGGCCTAATAAGGCTCTGCTTCAATAGTCTCTGAAATGCAATCTATCTCAGTTCAATAACTACAGATCATGACCAGTTAACAGTCTATATTACCAGACTCAGTTTTAAAAGGTCATGCATTAATTAGCAGGCGGCAGTTCAGTAGCTACTCTTGATATATCCCACGAGCTTTAGATCGTTGCTTGCATTTGTGCCTGGATTAATTATGCACCTTTAAATACTGATTTTCAGTATCATCACCTGAATGACCAAGTGTCCCCAAGAGATACATTTCAACCATTTCTTTTCTCCCCCCCCCTTTTTTTTAAAAAAAAGGTTGATTTTTTTGCAATGGTGCCTTACACTTTCCTTTAACCTCCTCCCCCTCCCCAGGAACATTGTAAGCCCTGAGCACATGTTATTCACTTGCAAGGCTTATGAGAGAACAGAGTCCCACATTTATGCCCACACCCAATGTTCTGTCTCCTTGTTTTAGAAAAAGAACAACAGCCTTATATTGCTTCTCCACATCTGTAGGGGACTATGCTATCAGAACACCTGCTTTTTGGCGGGGGGTGGGGGCCTGATCCTATGGAACCCCTACAAGTGAGGAGGAGCTCATATGTTGATTTTTGTCTATTCAGACAACTATGCACAACGGGCAATTGTTAAAAAAGGGAGACCCTGTGATAGGCATGGGGCTAAAAGCATGGTCCCACTCTGCTCTGTTCATGCCCTTGTGTGTTTTTCTAGAAAATGTTAAGTATGTGGAGGACTGTGGGAGGGGGGCAAAGGTTGAATCCCCTGCATTGATTCCCTGCCCCCTGCCCCCGCAACTCATATTTATCATAACAACCATATACTAATGACGTAAACAGTGTTTGGCCCTCAGATTTGCTGGCCACACAGATGACTTTATTACCTCCAAAACTTGATTTTTTGTCATGACAGCTCACAAAACAAATTAACCTTATGTTGGTTAACTCTTTTCTCCTGACATATTGGTTTTACCTTTGCATCCTGCTGACAAACTCAATAAAGAATTATGAACATAACAAAATAGGCTGAAATAGATTGTCACATCTTGTCGCAGTGACCATATCGTATAGCAGTGACCAGATGTTTGTGGTCCTTGCTCCAGATTATTTTCCTTTGCTTCTATCATTTAAATTTTATATCATAATGTGATGATGCATGAACTTAAACAGTAAGACCACCTAATTGCATTACACATAAAACATGAACCCCTTTCCAGTCTTCCAGACCATTAGCAAACTGAAAATAGATATACATTAGAATGTACTGTGACTTAGTCAAAGTTTTATATCTGAAGCTGTGCTAGCCCAGCCATATCCTACTGGCACATGTTGAATTTTAATAGACTTTATTATGGACCTTCAAATTAAAAGCTGTCAGGAGAGATAAAAGGTTGGGGATTTGGATATAAAAGTACTTTGATTAGACATAAAGGTCAGCCCGTGTGGCAAAAAGTCAATGCATCCAAATTAAGTGTAACCCTTTGTAAGGAAATATGCTAATCTCTCGTGTAAAGTACTTGCATGGTTAATAGTTAGACTATTTTCTGTGATGAAATTTTAACAAGAAGATAATCCACATATAATTTGCCTGTCAAGAATGTCTCATTTCTTGGGCTTCAGTTTATCTAGCGTGGTCCAAAAGTTCTATCAAATCCATTCTCAAACAGATTTGCCTCCTGTCCTGAACACAAATCTAGTTTTTTAAAAAACAACAACAACAATAACACAGGATCCTAGGTATTTGTAAAGGTTAAGTATAAATTACCCTTTAATTAAATTGCTGATGAAATTGCTGAGAGTTACAATATCATTTAGTATTTCTGGGAGTGATATTAAGATTCTGTAGAACTGCTGAAGAAGAAGAAAACTTATTAAAGACTTAAAAGGGTGGCAGGATGAAAAGGGGTTTACATTTGTAGAATCTCCTGTAAAATTATGGAAAGTGACAGATTCTGTTTTTTGATCTCTGAGTCAGGGCTGCATGCTTAAACCATTGTGACACTTCAGCTGAATCTGGCATAGCCGAGAACTAATACGAAATTAATAGAGTATAATAAAGGTCTATTGGATTCCAGACTAACTTTGCAGCTTTGAAGTGAAAGAACAGAAGGCATAATTTCAATCTTTGTTTAGTGCCTTGGACAGCCAGCTCGCTGGCATTAAAGAATGGTCAGGATTAAAAATCTGATGGATAGTAGCACAGCCCCTTCTTGACAGCTTTTCTGTTCAAATACAAATTACTGTCAGAGCTCCAGAATGTTTGAAGGCACATTCAGAGATGAAATATCATGACTGAAACAAGCACCGTGTGAAGCTATTATGTTTTGAAAGGAGAAATAATTACATACTGTACATCTCCTAGGCACAGATCTGAATTAATAATGCATAATAATAAGTACAATGAAAAGTATACTAATGAAATGCTACTGAACGTAACAATTTTGAAAACCATGGGATTATCAGCCTGCCATGGAAAATGTCAGTGCATGTATTTTTTATTTTAGATTTTGTTATTTTCCCCACCTTCTAAATAGATATAAGCAAATAAATGCTGCATTGACCTTATGATATATTATGAGGTATTTAAGCTTCTGCAGCATTTCATTGGGTATTTGTGTGTGTGGTTGTTGTTGCTATTTTTTTAATATGGGATATATTTCTGATATTTCTATTCATATGTTTGTCCTGTAGAAGTGTACTCCCTCCTCCCATAAAAAGGGTATGTGTCTGTTAATCTAAAAATTGCATTGCTTGCTACAAACACAGTGCATGGGTTGTAGAAATGACCTGAAGTTGGAATGTTTTGATTATTGGTACAAGGGGAAAAATATAGGCCACATTTTATAGATCTGGCTTCAAAATGCCTCTCACAAAAGGGGCTGAGAAGTGTAATGGAATTACAAAAATTGAAGAGCTAATATACAGAGCACTGTATTCCCCATTGTGGCTGGTCTTTAATGGAAGAGAGGGCCATTTCCTTTTTCCATTATATTATGTTTTCAATCTCCTTGTATAAAAATCCAGCTGGCAAGCTCACACATTGTTCCCTTCAACACTGCTTCAGTTTGATTAGGAAGAATTTTCCAACACTTCCCTCTTGTGCAAAAGCGTCTATATATAGAATGGTTTCAGCTGAACTTCAGAACACAGATGTCTCATCCTTTTGGGACTTACACACTTTTAACATAAATAAATACAATAAAATGCCAAAATAGTAATCTGAGAGGCATTCCCATCAAACTGCTTAATCTATTACTCTAACTATTCAGATTAAAACTATAACAAAAATTTAAACTCAAAATCATGAGGCTGAATACTTTGCTACAGTGCAAAGAACTTTGGAGAAGCTGCATGGCAAAATTATAATTTTGTCACAGATTTCCATTTTTGCCACATGTATTCAGGATTCCTACCATAGAGAATTTGGTAAGATTCTCCTTAGTGGTACATGGGGTTGTTTCCAGTGTGAGTCCTACTGAGAGTAGACCCATTGAAAATAATGGACATGACCTACTTGGATCAATTAAATTCAATGGATCTGTTCTGAGTAGGACTTAATTGGATACAACCCGTTTTACCCATTTCAGTTAAGGCCACAATTCTAGGCCCACTAATTTAGGACTAAACTCAAATGAATTTATGGGTTTAAAGTTAATAACAATGTAACCTGAAACAAGTCTACTCAAAACTGATGGTCTGATAGTCAATGTAAAGCAGCCAAGAAAGTTATGGCTAAGACAATTAGGAATTCTCATAAGAATCCAATTGAGAAATCTATGGAGAATTTGATCAAATGTAGGTTGGAATACAAGAATAGGTTCAAAAACAATAAACCTGAAAACCCAGAATCTGGAATTGGGGACTAGCAATAATAGAACAGAGGGAAGACAAGTTCTGGGTACTGGTGTCCTGGGATTTAAATGAAATGAGATCAGCACAGGTAGCCTCAACGCCTGTCTCTGATAGGGTTAAATATTTATCCAATATATTTGGTGGTCAATCTGGGCAAACACATGTACCAGCAGTGTGTAAGGATTTTTTGAACTTACCTGAAAGAAAATCAATCTCCCATAATGAGAGGCCCTTGTTGTTCAACTTTTAGTTTTTAAAAAACAAGAAACCCTACTGACCACTTGTTATGTTATGCCTTATTTATAGGCCACATATGGGTCAAAAGCTCCCCCCCCCAGCAGTGAACAGTTTCTTTTTTATAAAAAAAACTAAATAAAACTACAATACATATGCAATCACTCAAAACAGTATAAAAACAAAAATGAAATCGCAAAGCACTCATTAATCACACTGGATATAGCTATTAGGAATTGTCATTAACCCTGTAATGTGGAAACAGAAAAACCATCAGTCAAGCCACCTTATATCTCAGCTAGGTACATATTCTCACCCAATATGTTCTCACCCTCTGGCACAAACTACTGCAGCCAGTCAGCAAGACAGCAGACAACACTTAGTGTTGTGTTGTCTACAAAGGTGGAGAGAAATTTGATCCAATTCACATTTGAAGGTGGACCTCCTAAATTCACACTTTCAATTCAAACCAAAACACAGCAGTTCTTCAGCTAAGTAGTGTGTACAGAAATACATATACAAAGTTAAATGTGCCTATAAATGCATATATTGGTGAAAATAACATGCAGGAATGCATTATATGAGTGTTTCCCATACTTGGGTCCCCAGCTGTTTTGGGACTACACCTCCCATCATCCCTAGCTAGCAGGACCAGTGATCAGGGATGATGGGATGATGGTCCAAAAACAGCTGCAGACACAATTTTGGAAAACACTACATTATATTAAGAAAATAGCTTTCCAAAAACCAGTATGGCAAAATTGTATGCTGTACAATATTAGGTGAAATTTGCATGAAAATGAAAAATAATTTCCATTGTGACTTTTAAAACAAACAAAAAAATAACAAAAAAGGGGGGATATGAGAATCCAAGACAAACTGACATATCAATCTGTCCCTACCTTCCATGGATATGCACACTGGTTTGGACCAGAAGTGAGAGACTGTGCCTACCTTGAAAGGAGCCCAGTGAAAGAGTCACATGCTGCATCATAAAGAGAGCATCTGAGCTGTGTAGAACTAGATGGATAAGCCTGGCACATGGCTAGTGCAGACATACCCCTCCCTCCCACTTTAGAAAGCTGCAGCTGCAGACCCCAATGAGCAACAGCAGCAAGCATTTGTCTTTCTTTTATATACTCCTGTTGTTCATCTCCCTCACACTTCCCTTCCCATATTCGTTATACTCGGAGGCTAATTTGCTAAATAAGCATAATTTCTTCCAGTGCTTCAGCTGTTTGCAAATTGCATCAGAAGCTTCCAGAAAACTGTTCCTCCTAGGCAGATGTTCATAATGTTTCGGTGTCATTTTCTGGCACTGCAGTATAATGTGTGCCGGGGAGAGGTGCTCCATGTCAGAGTCAATAAAACCTGATTTCTTAATAAAATATAAATATTAAAAAAGAGAAAACCTGCTTTCTTTTGGAAGCAGCTACCAGACCATCTTCACAGTTTTCTGAACCCCCCCCCCCCCAAAATGCATAAGAGTTCTACATTACCCCTATCCACTCATCACACACATTTTCAGTGATCTGGCCAGCTAAATTCATGGGGCAAGGTGAGAGGCACAGGGTGGGGGGAGGGAGTGGACACTCATTTAGGCTCTGAACATTACATGCATGCATGTTGTCCTGCCTTACTTGTGCTTAAGGCAAGGGTAGCCAGTATGTGCCCTTGCATTCTCTGCTTTCCACTTGGATCTTTCCTAGGGCCACCCCCACCCCCCACAACCCAAGGCTGTGCCACTCATCAGTCCTGCTCCATAGCCTCTCATGTCCTTTTGCTCACTGGGATGTGCCCTTGAATAATACTTCTTGCTTGCCTGGATGAAGAAATATAGATTTGGGTGATGGAGTCGTCCCACTCCTTGCTCTGCTTATCACCCACTTCTGCCCTCTCCTACTCTTCTCCCTCTGCTCCCTCCCCCCCCTCCATTTAACTCAGCAATAAGAAACCTTTTGTGCCCCATGGCATCAGTGGGGTAGAGAAAAGCATGACACTTATATAGAGGTCTTATATCTGCAGCAGATTTTCTGGCTGTAACACTTTCAAGGCAAAGGGTGAGCCCAGAGGTCTATTCTGGCTTAGGATTTTTAAAAAATATATCTTATATTCACAAGGTCACAAAGTGATGTGGGAAGCATACAAAGACCTCCTAATTCTCTGAATTGCTCTTTGTGCTGCCTCTATATGCCCCCCTGAACTGAGGGGGCAGGTAAAAATTGGGTTTATTTGAACCCTGTAGGGATCTGTCTGTACTCAAGTGCTGTGTCTGTATCATACTGAATGAGTCATTTAAGGGTTTTCTCAAAGGTTCCCATGTCCAGCAGTAGGCTGAAATCCTGTGAACAGCCTGTACTCAGATTAGGGAAAGGACATGCCAAGCCTAAATCTAATATGGTTTAGGAGAGAACTTCACAGTTTTGAATACGACATGACATAAAGAAAACAACAACAACACCCTCGCAAGCCCCCAAGGTGGTTGTCACCTTTGGAAGCTAAGGTTCTGAAAGGACTCAATATGGAGGCCAAGTGGCCGAAATATTGGGAGATACTAGAACAAGAAGGAGATACATTGAAATTGCAGAGTTTCGAGAAACTAAAGGATAAAGTGCGAGATTGGCTTCATTATTATCAAATAAGAGAGGCCTATAATTTGGATAAAAAATTGGGCTTCCAGGTGGAGAAATCGAAATTGGAAACAGAACTGTTAGAACCTAAAACTAAGATTCTTTCAAGAATGTATAACTTGCTGTTGAAATGGAATACTCAGGATGAAACAGTTAAATCAGCTATGATTAAATGGGCACAGGATATAGGTCATAACATTTTGTTTGCTGACTGGGAAAAGTTGTGGGCCACCGGTATGAAATTTACGGCATGTAATGCCTTAAGAGAGAATATTATGAAAATGATCTATAGGTGGTACATGACCCCAGTCAAGCTTGTTAAAATTTACCATCTGCCTGATAACAAATGTTGGAAATGTAAAGAAACTGAAGGTACATTCTTTCACCTTTGGTGGACGTGCCCGAAGATTAAGGCTTTCTGGGAGATGATATATAATGAACTGAAAAAGGTATTCAAATATACCTTCCTTAAGAAACCAGAGGCTTGGTTTCTCTTGGGCATAGTCGGCCAATTGGTGCTAAAGAAAGATAGAACGTTTTTTATGTATGCGACAACAGCAGCAAGAATACTCATCGCAAAGTACTGGAAGACACAAGATTTGCTCACCCTGGAAGAATGGCAGATGCAAGTAATGGACTATATGGAATTGGCAGAAATGACTGGCAGAATCCGAGACCTGGGAGAAGAAGCCGTGGAGGAGGACTGGAAGAAGTTTAAGACTTATCTGCAGAAACACTGCAAGGTTTATGAATGCTAAAATGATGTTGGATATAAAAATAATATGGCATTGGTGATACAGTGTTAAAAAGTATGCAAAAACGTAATAGAAAAAGGGTGAAAGATTAAAGTTACACTATGTCAAAAGTAAACAATACGTTAAAGGTGTTCAAACATAAGGAGGAAAGATCGGAGACATAATAGAAGTGATTTTAATAATTAGAAATGAGTTTTGAAAGAGGGTAAGGATTTGCTGTATCTGATTGGACAAAGAGGAACACAGAAAAGGGAGGCGGGAGGAAGTCAAGAAAGATTGCTATGTAAACATGAATTTAAAAATTGGAGTTTTTATTTTAAATTTGTTTTTTGTATTCTGATGTATGTTTGTGATTGGCTTTGTGGTTTTGAATTTCTTTTGTTCTTTTGTAAAATGAAATAAATATATTATAAAAAAAAGAAAACAACAACAACAACAACACCCTGAACCAGTTATAATTGCCCACTCCTTAGGGAGATATTATCATTTCAGTTAATTACATCAAAATGTCAATGAATACAAAGGAAATTGAACTTTTCCTCTTAGATTTTCCAGGGTCTGAAGGGGATTCTTTAAGTAAAAAAAAGAAAAGAAAAAAAAGAAAAGAAAAGAAGAAAAGAAAGCAATCACCTGTGTAAAGTATAATGTGCAAGATAGAAGATTAATTACACAAACCGCTTAGTTTGGACTGAATTGAGATAATCTGCTGTGATCATGATATATTACCAGAGAATGTAATAAATGTAATACAGTGAGCCCGCAACTTATGTGGGGGTTACTGTCTGGGGATCACACCTAAAGCTCAAATTGCATATAGCCAAAACACAGTGGGTACAATGGCAGGTAGGATTGCCAAAGCCCTTTTCCCTCCCTCTTTCTAATTTGTTTTTCTTTCTCTGCCACCTGCTTAAAGCTGAATGCACACAAGTTAAATGTGTGTAAGTTTCAGGCTTCATCTATTACCATTATTCTACTCTGTTTCCTTTCATTCTTATAAATGTGAACTCTCACAAGGTTAGATTAAGATTCAGCTGCATCCAATGCTACATTAATGGAGTAATCCTATTGTATACTCGGATATAAAATATGGGAGCATAGGAAACTGCCTTATACCCAATCAAAGCATTTATCAATATGGCTCATAACTGTATACCCTGACTGGCAGTAGCTCTCTAGGGTTTCAGGTGAGCGACATTCCTAGCCCCAACCTAAAGATTCCAGGGAATGAAGCTGAGACCTTCTCCATGCAAAGCAGATGATCTACCACTGAGCAACATTCCTCTGCACTGTTTTAAAGGTTACAAGATATGATTGAAGCCCTTCAACACCAAAGATACACAGAATATGCTTTGGACATAACAGTTATACACTGGTGAACACTCCATGGAGACAGCTGTTCCGCTATTGAAAATACACAAGTGGAGTTGCTATAAGATTGTATAGCTGTTAATACCAGGGGCAGGACAATGGAGGACCACACTTATGTTGCATCCAGAGGTGGAAGACATGTGGCCCTAATCAGATGTTCCTGGATTAGAACTCCTTTAAGCCTTGACCATTGGCCAAGCACAGAATTTGACTGGACACAGGTTTCCCATCTCAAAATCACAGCCACATCCCCAACAATGATGGAACTCTGCACGGGCCCTGGAACTAAAGCAAATAACTTCCCTCCCATTGACCTCAGTGGGAAAGCAAAAAAGGTGCCCTCTATGATGCTGACCGCCCCACTATAAAAAAATGGGGGCTGTTGAAAGTCACAATCATATCATAGCACACAACTAGTGGTACATAAATGCCACACAGGGGCACCATTACACAGATCATTAGGGACGCAACATGGGGCAACCTCTCTTTGGCCTTAGACCGCACACACTTCAGGCCACTCAGAGCTCAGAAAGGGGAAGCCTGGTGGGGGGAAGAAAAGGTGCTTTGCACAAAAGAGAGCACATTGCTAACACTTCTCTGCCACAGGCATTCCAGACACAACAGCCAACAAGAACTCTCACTCTACTCCAACAGCAAAGGGAGCTGGAACTGAGTACCCCTCCAGCAAGAGAAAGGGACATATGCTTTTAACTCTGTTTATTCCCAGGGATTCATGTGTGCAGGGAGGGAGGAACTCTATTTGCTGAACCCACCCTATCTCCACAAGTTGAATCTGAAGCTGTGAACAGAGACTATAAATATAGTCCACACCAGTCTTCCTCATCCTGGTGCTTTCCGGATGTTTTAGACTATAACTCCCATAAACCCTGACCTTTTGCCACACTGGTTGGGGGTGATGAGAGTTGTAGTCCAACAGACAGAGGGTTCTGGGTTCTGGAAAGCTGATCTATGCGCACTTTATCCAGCATTCTTCTTGATGTTTCTGTTCACTGATGCTGTCTCTGGGTGGATGGTCTTTAGATTGAATGAAAACAGTACATTGTCACACAAATCCTGTTATTCTGAGCAAATTAGTCTTGACACCAGACTCTCCCTCCCACCCCGACCTCTTGTAGCCAAACTGTGTTAAAAGTAACCTGGCTGGTTTTGATAACCACCTGCACCTAAAGCTGCACGTGTAATCCTTTTTAATCAGCCACATGCAATATTGGATATTTCGTTCTGGCTCCCATTTGAGGATGGTCTAATACTTTAATTAGCTATTTACACATAGTTAAAAATTACAGGCATAATTAAGGATATTCAGATTAATTAAAAGCATTAGGCAGTATTAAATGCAAAAGAACAGATTTTAATTAAATCTTTAGAGTGTTCCCCCCCCCCATAATCTCTTGGTGTTCAGGAATAAATGAACACTGAACAATCATATCTGAATCAGATATGCCACCCGAGCAGGGCTTCAGTTAAACAAAGGCCTTCTGGCTTGTTTTTTAAAAGTCTTTACTGTTATTGATTTAAAATTTTTGCCTCTGTGTATGTGTGTGCATTTTTAAATCTTCACTGGTCTTGAAATGTGAAAGCAAACAGACTGCAGGCCAGGTTAAAAGATTTCTAGGTTGGGTTTCATCTATGTTTACACTTTTCTGAAAACTGGTTCTTGAAAAATGAATTTGCTTCCCAAGATTCTCCTCGAAAAATAACCTTTAAAAATGATTATGTCTCTGGATACTCAAATATTTTATGTGATACCTCTTTTTGCAGCTTAATGGTGTTTGATTACAGTACTTGACATCTGATGGTTTTTAATGTGCAATAGTAGTTAATTGATAACCAATATGCAATGGTGTATCACAGCAATTTTCACAAAGATTGTTCCAATGTATTTTTTGGGCTGGTCACAAGGGAAAAGTGAAAAGAAATCTGCCCAAGAATGGCTTTCATAAGTCTGTTTTTTGTTCCTATAACAATAATTGAGGAACTTTAACCATTATGTAATGAAGCTATGCTTTACTACCTGTGCATCTTTAATAACTGATGTGTGGAAAAGCACATGAATCTGATCTTTAGAGAGTTTGTAAGTAAACCATTTTTAACTTACCAAACATGTGGTTTTTTCCTATGCTGGGGGAAAAGGGAAACTCACTTTAAAGGGCATATCTTGAACGTGCTGCAGCCTATACTTCCATACTTTACTGCCTGTTCTGTAATTTTAAATCTCCACTGGGTTTTGTCTCACCAAAGAGTACTTGCCCCAAACTAACATCTTGGCATCCAAGAAAATTCTCCTTTCATATTTTACTGAACCAATGCTTAGCTCATTAATGTTACAAAGTGGCTGAGGGCTGTCAATGTTCTAGTTTTTAACTTAAAATGCTGTTCCCATACACCAACTTCAATTGGTTGCTCCCAAGGAGAGGGGTCTAGGGATCACAGGAGAACTTTAGTCCAAAGGAAAATGACATCTGGCCAACTATTTAAGCCTAACAGCTCCTTCTTCTAATTCTTCCTTGCAGCACCCTCCCTTCCCATACAGTGTTAGGTTTCCTAGTTCCCTTATTAGGAGCAGAGCAGGAATTTTGGGGGAACTCTCTTGTTTTTCACTTACTAAGCACTGTCGGGCAATCCTGTTTATCTTTCAGTGTGTATTTATTAGATTGGGTTGGAATTTAGTGAGGGCAGGTAAGGGAACTTAAGGATTTCATGGACAGGCACCCTGAGGCATTATTGGGTTATCTTCCATAGCCTTTACTTGAGGGTGCCCTTTAAGCCTGGAGTGCATGCCTTGGTGAAGTGGGCTCTGGGTGCACATGTTGGGATCAGCTATCCAAGGCTTACTTACCCAGAGGGAGCATTTTCTTCTAATCCAGGACTGGGGAGAATGCAGCTCTTTAGCATGCCCAGGGAATTTGAGAGATGTTTCCCTGTCAGATGTTAAGTGAAACCCACCTGCCTATAATTTCATAATTTGATTAACTGGTTTTGCAGATTTTCTGTTGTTAAAGTTAATATTTATAACCATCCCACCATTACTTTATCTTAAGTCTTCTTCATGAGGGTTGTGGCAAATAACCTTTGTACTATTTCACAGTGCTTTGCAACTTTTTCTGGGGGTCTCACTTCTTGGAATGACCTCTCAAGGACATGAAGCTACCTCTGCCATTATTCTGGGTTTGGGTGTCAACACACAACAAAACAAATGCAAATTGAAATTATTAAAACACATTATTGCAGGCAAAATACTGGAGTTGGAATTAAGATTCAGAAACATTCAAAATGTGCCACCTTCCATAGTTTCATTTGCAGCCATTAGCATTACTGAAGCACTGGAACTTTCCAGTACCGTATTTTTCGCTCTATAAGATGCACCAGACCACAAGACGCACCTAGTTTTTGGAGGAGGAAAACAAGAAAAAAAAAAAATTCTGAATCTCAGAAGCCAGAACAGCAAGAGGGATCGCTGCACAGTGAAAACAGCAGTCCCTTTTGCTGTTCTGGCTTCTGGGATAGTTGCGCAGCCTGCATTCACTCCATAAGACACACACACATTTCCCCTTACTTTTTAGGAGGGAAAAAGTGAGTCTTATAGAGCAAAAATTACGGTAGTTATCTGCACATGGGACTTGATTGGCACACTACATACCTTTGCACACATCACCTCTGGCAAGAAACTTGGGTTCTAATGGTATGCACATGTGGAGTTTATCCAGTATTGTAGATCTTTCTCAGGTAGTTCATTCTAGACAAACTCTTCCCTAGGTGACTGAACTTACAACATTTTTCCATTATTACAGTGCAATTCAAATCTCAGCTGGGCAGCAGTACAGCATGATGGAGAAACAGCCATTGCCTCATTAGCAGCACTGTCACCCAAAAGCAACTATTGGGCCGGGGCAGTGAACTCTCATAAGCCAGTGGACCCTGGCCCAACTCAGGTCCTCCCCTTCTCTTCCAGTGTAGCATATTTGTGATCTTTCCCCAAATATCTGAGTCTAAGCCCACATCTGTAATGCACATTTAAAGCAATAAACTCTAAACAGCCTCCCAATGAATTCTGGGAACTGTAACTTGTTAAGGGTGCAGAGACTTGTTAGGACATCCATATTCTTCTCACAGATCTACAATCCCCAAGGTGGTTTAACCACCAATCCTTCTTCCTTGGGAAAACTCAAAGAGGTCTCCAAATATCAAGGTGGTGGTGGTGGTGGTGGTGGGGAAACAAGTTTAAAAATATATTATTCGCTTAAATATACATGCCTATTCAATGGAACTTTTCAAGCTACAGCTAAGAGGATGTCAGCAAGCTTATGTGGGACACTGGAATTATACATTAATTTAAAATGTTTCCACATACAAATGCTGCCTTTGCTACAAAGCAATTTCTAGAGGACCCTAACCCACTCCACACTTCCCCAAAGACCTTTCTCCACCTCAAAACAGCCTCAAGCATTCAGAAGTTTAATATTACAGCAGACAGAACACTGTGAGTAAGTAGACAGATTTTCCCCCAGCTTTTGTTTTCTTTTGTTCTCCCAGTTACCACGTGATGGGAATTGAGCAGCACTGATGTCTGAAGGGGTCTTAGTGAACAACAGGCTCCACAGACAGTATTCGTCTGAAAAGCTTCAGGCAGCTTAGCTGCCCTCAATTCCCAGCAAAGAACAACTGCAAAAGCCAGCGGCCACTGGGAAATAAATGGTTGTCTGAATTTACCCTGTAAGGACCAGCTGATATGCCCTCATTCATCATGAGATAATTGCAAGTGTCAAGTGATAGGTAGAATAAAAAGAGCTCTCTTGGACAGAGTTTTATCATCATGGGAGAACAGAAACTGTGAACAAAGTTAAGCTCATGAAGTGATATGCTGCTTACCATTTCCTCAATGGCTACCTCAAATAATCCTATGAAACACCCTTGAGTGAGATGGGTAGTGGGGATAGAGGAGGTGTTTTGTTAAGACTAAATACAGATCTCTGCAATCCATGTCTATGAGATGTAAATTGTATTTTTATCAGTTGCTGCAGCTTCCTGTAACTAATGGGGTTCCAGTTGCACCAGAGGTTTTTTTAATACATTGTATCCAATTCCAATCCTACTCAGAGTAGACCCATTGACATTACTAACAGGTTCATTAATTTCTATGGATCTGCTCTGAATGGAAGGAAGTAAATGGGATGCAACCCAGTGACCCCCCAATTATAAAATGAGAAGTTCAAATGCAAATCTTGGGGGGGGGGGGTGAAATTTTCAACTAAGAATATTGCATGCTCCCTTCCCCCCAATTCTACCCCACTGACCCTCACCCTACCTCTTTTGTCTTCCTTGGCTCTGGTATTACCGTACATTGCAAGTCCATTGGGGCAGAGAACAATTATGCATATACATGGATAATTTATTCACTATTATGTCCTCCTCCTCTAGTACTTCCACTAGTTCTACATATCTGTGTCTCAGATTTGGGTATCCCAGTCTGAAGAGGAATCAGAGCTGTTGCTTAGAACACCCTGGCTGGCCAAGACGTATGCTCAGGATTGGCCATTGAAGCCTCTTGAACAAGAAAGACTATAAAAGGCTTGTCTGCTGAACTAAGTCCCCGCCCAACTCCTATCTTGCAGCTCAGTCCTCAGGCCACATCTACACAATGCATTTAAAGCACTATTATATCATTTTGACACTCATGAAGAATCCCAGGAACTGTAGTTTGCTAAGGGCAATGGGAATTTCAGTTCTCTGAGGGACATACTCCCTAACAAACTAGGTTTCTCTGGGTTCTCCATGACTGTTAAAATGGTATAATGAGGCTTTGAATGTAAGGTGTGAATCACCTGTGACACTGTGAAATACAAAAATTAAACAACAACATTTAAACATTTACTGATTAAAACAGTAAATTTCTGCAAACCAAACTGGAACTTTCCACTCAGGAAGCCCCTGCCAAAGGAAGATACTATCTTCCAACCTGTTATCAGCTAGCCTGAGAACAGGACACTCTTGCAATCTGTAACAGCCTTTACTAATCTAGAGGCCTCAGGGTGTGTTGGACTATAACTTCAGCTAGCATGGCCATGTTGGCTGGGGTTGATAGATGTTGTAGTCGAAAAACATCTGGAGAGCACCAGATAGGTAAAGCCTAATCTTATTATCCCAGCAATATGAGAGTTAATATTTCCTTCGCAACTTTCTTGGCAGGAATACACATAATTTATTTTCAGATCAATTCCTGTTTTATTGCTTAAGATGGCCTAATCAATTGCTAATGTATTTTTAAACATGTTCATCATTATCGATTACATGCTGATTTATGCTTCCAGCATAATGTTTTTCCTAATTATGAAAATGTGTACAAAAAAATAAACTACACACTATAGTCATAATATAGTTCAATAAGGTGTTGAAACAAGCAATCATTTCCAAATTCACAAATCAACCTTGGCACTTCAAATGCTTTGATTAACATTAACTGTCACCTAATTTGAAAAAGATAAAAGACATTTCAGTGCCTCTCATTAACTCTACCTTCAAACATTCAAATGCATATCCATTTTCCCCTCCAGGAATACTAGGGCTACCTACACATTACTAATTTCTTAATTCTGGTTAGTAATATTCACAAGATACATACACTGCAAGTGTCCTGGAAAAAAACAGGACATCCTGTTTTATCGTGAGAGAACACAATGGCCATTGAGGGTGCCATGATGTCACACTATTTTGTGCCAAGATCTCGTTCCTTAGAAAAAAACACTTTTCAGGGTCATGATTTCATGTGGTGCCCCAAAATACGTGTTTTTGGGTGCTGTGCATGCACAGCCCCCCCATATTTTGGGCTCTGTGATCTCACGCAGGCCATGTGACTTGCACGGGCAGCAAGATCCGAGTCTCGGTTTTGGGACTCAAGATGTTGGAGGGTATGAGACTAGTTACAGTCAGCCAATGTGACAGTTTGCAGCAGTTACAACTAATATAATTAATCTACCGTACATGGGAGATTCAAGAATGCTGTATGGAGGTCATGAGGTTTCGCCATTTTTCTGGAAAACTTTTGACTCATAAGGCAATTATTTCCAATGATACCACATCACCCACAAGAGCATGTCATTTGTAGGTGTGAGGAACTTTTGACCCTCCAGATGCTGCTGAACTTCTGTCAGCCCCAGCCAGCATTGCCAAAAGCCAAAGAGGGTCAGAGTTCAAAAACACCTGGAGGCCGAAAGATCCCCCACACCTGGTCAAAACCCGTAGTAGGGAAATTACTACATATTTTTTTCCATTCCAAGACAAATATAGCTCAGTCAGTAGAGCATGAGACTATTTCTCGGGATCACTGATTCTAGCCCCACATGGGGCAAAAGATTACTGCATTGCAGGGAGTTGGACTAGATTACCCTGGGGATCCCTTCCAACCCTACAATTCTATGAATCTACGATTACAGTTTTTAGCAGAGGAAAGGCCACGTTCCATCATGGACAGCCTTCCAGGGACAACATGCCAGTAGTGGATAGGATCAGGAGCAAAAGTGACTCCTCTTACCTTTATACAGCAAGCCACATTTTAGCCAGAAGTTTTTGGTTTCAACACCAACACACAGAGAGTTTGAAAGCTATATGGAGCAGTGCCAATAATGTGTGTGGCCTGGGGGTGTACAGCTAGGGGAGAGACCTGAGGGCTTGATATAGGGGTCCAGAGAACAATATTAGCCTCGGGGCTGAAGTTCCTTACCCGGGTCTAAAGAGTCAAAACAGTGGAGTCATTTCTATGTTAAAATTGGCCCTTGAACTTAATATATGGTAAATATCTGAAGGAACAAAGCAGGTTTGCTTTCAAGATCTGAATATTTCCTCACAGTTGAAGCTAAGATGTGCAGGAGTCGTCAGCTAAAATATAAATTAGCCCATTAAAATGATTCAGGCTGTAAAAATGTGAATGAGCCTTTGCAGCTGCATAGAAATATGTTTGAAAACCCAGGATTTCTATTTCTCAAAATGCAGGAGGATGTGAAAAAGTAAGGTCTGAAGCGGGGAGGAGGAGGAGGAGGAATACAGCTGCAATGTATTGTTGGAAAGGGAAAAGTGACTGATGATGAAAAATTGGAGGGACAGATGGCTCTGTACATTGTAAAAAAAAGAGGGGGAGGAAGAGTTGCATGGCAATCAACAATTTCCAATGTTGGGTCTTCAAGATTTGTGGAATGGCAAAGTTAATTAGCTTTTTACTAATCTACATGTGAGCACACACATTTAGGCCCAGACTCTAAGTCAGGGGTGGAGAACCTGTGATCCTTCACATGTTGGTGGACTGCAACTCCCATCATCCATTGTCCATGAGAGTTGTAGTCCAGCAACATATGGGGGTGGGGGCGCAACAGGATCCCTGCTTTAACTGTATCAAAAGATGCTCAGAGATTGGGGTGTGGGTAACAAGACTTTCCATGTGTATGGTATGCTTCAGGTTTTCAAAGCACTTCATACATAATATACTGTTGTAATCCTGACAACAGACATGGCAATTTCAGAGACAGCAGCAATTTTTAAAATGTAAACTTTTAAATGCACAATAAATTAGCAGCATAATCGAGGCAGATAAAATCACAAATAACAATGTGTTAATTTTCCTGGTTATAATGTTAGTGATTCTGTCCAAGTTTCTAGCATTCCTTTCCCACTGCACTACCTGATGTGTTACTGAACTGTGCTTTTTGGCTGATATATTGCCATATCACTCTACATTTTATTCACACCAGTAGTCATGGTAGGACACAACCATGGATGGCATTGGACATACAGTCGTACCTTAAAAGTCGAACAGAATCCGTTCTGGAAGTCCGTTCGACTTCCAAAAATGTTCAGAAACCAAAGCACAGCTTCCTGCAGCCAGTCGGAAGCTGCGGAAGCCCCATCGGATGTTCAGCTTCCAAAAATAGTTTGCAAACTGGAACAATCACTTCTGGGTTTGCAACATTCAGGAGCCAAAACATTCGGGAACTAAGCTGTTCCAAAACCAAGGTATGACTGTAGTTCCATCCTTTATTAAAAAGCATTCTTCTGTTCTCCCGTGAGTCAGCCATGAAAAAAATGGTAAAGAACTGTGCACCAGGAAACCGTCCCAAATTTTGTTACATGGCATGATCCATGAAAGCAGCAGAAAAATTCCAGTGCAAGATTTCTACAATTTCCTGGGTTAACAGGGTTGCAAATGGGTTTTTTTTTCCTGGAAGCAATGAACATGAACATGAACACTACACTTCTGCTGGATTTCCAGAAGTGGCTTAATGTCATATGAAAGATCACACAAAACCCAGAAATTATCAGGTTAGGAAATTTTCGGGAAATGCAATAAAGTGCTGACTGAATGCTAGCTTTCAGGGTTTATTTATTAACTGAATCTACAAAGGCAAGTTCAGCCTTCAAGCCCATCTGCTTCAACAGGCATAGTATTGAGCCGGAGCATTTTCCAGTTAAACAAGCCAGTGAATACTTGAGCTGTTAAGGATACTTCAGGTGGATAAAAGCACAACATGATTATTATTATGACAGGTATAACAGAAAACAATAGCAACAAATGACCTTTCCATTTTTTATCAAGTGGGTGCTTCAAAGAGACAAACTACACACAAAGATATGTAACAAAAGCAGGATTTGTTTCACATGAAAAGCAGGCTTTGAAAGTTCTGAGAATGATTGGAAGACGATGGAGGACCATTAAAACCTCCAATTTTTATTTATCCCTGTTTTTCCTCTCCCCTATCCTCAATCACTTATTTACTGCATAGGGGGAAATAAGACACAAGGACACATGTATTTTAGGTTAATGGGCAAAAGAAGGCCACAACTTTATTGGTTACAGCATGGTGGTATTGGCTTAGGCATTGGATCAAACAACCTATATGTGACCCCACCCTGCGTTGCGGCGGGTCATTTGAAGGTTAACAACCAGTGGGAGGAGCTTGTTGATATAAATACAACTGGAAGCTTCCCCTGATGTCACCGGGGGTCATGCCATGGCCATAGCCACCAGCAGGGCATCGGACAGGATCCACGACCACTGGATTCCTTTAACAGAATACCTAACAAGGGGAGGGGTAGGTGATGGCTTCACTCCGCCCACCAATACACGACACATATTCCAATGCCACGACTCCAGGAAGTAGAATGAGGCACAGGGCTGCCGCAGCCGCTTGAATGTGGCTGGACCCTGCCCCCAAGCCAACCCTATTGGCTTGCCTGACAGGCACAGCGTGGCAGCCAGGAAAATGATGCAGGGGGTCGAATATGCCCCCCTGCTGACATGGGAATGGCTCCTGCTCACAACACCTCCCCTCTGGGAGAAGGAGAGGCTTTCTAGAGCAATTAGGCAAAAGCAGTGATAGTGGCTTTTGGGTAGAAAAAAAACCTGCATGCAGTGTCAGGATTACATCAGTCAGAAGGTGGTCTGGGAGAGTAAACTAGGTCCTTGTGCCTGGTAATCTAAGAGCCCTTAACTCCGTGCCTATCCCCTTCTCAGGTATCTTTCCAGACCTTTCAAGATGCAATTAGTGTAATGGCTCACAGATGAGGTGTCACAGAATAATCTCCTGACTGGGGGCTAAATCCAGCCCCTGAGGCCTGGCTGGTGGGTCCTGTCTCTGGTGTGTGAAAAAGGGGTACAAAACCTTATTTACCTTATGTTTGATGCTTTCCTCACACACCTATCTTTCTGCTATCCATATTGATTTGTCTACTTTTACAACCAACCAACTTTTTGCCTTGGGGCAGGATCCAGGCTGGTGAGCAGGTTTCTGGTAAGGCTAGCTAAGTCAGTTCTCTTTTTTATTTTTATGTTTTTTTTTATACTCCAAATGCTCTTAAACTGTTGATTTATATTATTTGTAATCAAGTTGACACCCCTTACAATGGTGACTGGTCATAGGAAGAAGAGACAGCAGACTGGGAGGAGGAGGTATTGGAAGCAGAAGAGGTAACAGGGTTTATTGAGCAGAAAGAGTTTGTGGCAGAGAGCAGCCCAGTTGCTCTGCTCTCTAGCTTTGGCCTTCTGAGCTGTCTTGTTTCTTTGGATAAAGAGTGAACTTCACAGAATTATTCTCCCCAATATTTTTATTTTCACCAGTATAATACATTTTTATGTTACTATTTTTACCAATATGTGAATTTTTAATGCACAGGTTACTTTAGTATATGGAAGTACATATTTTTTGGCTGAAGAACTGCACTGAAAAATTTGGAGAAGTGCACATCTTGAAGGGCTGCTGTGTTTCAGTAAGTGCAAATTTAGTAGGTGTGCCTTTACGTCCAAACTGAAGCAAATTTCATCCCCCATGTTGCCAGTGGAAAGGCATACCACTAAGTGACTAAGATTGGATACACCCCAATCTTTCTAACATGAACATCCTTGCTTTGAATTAGGTGGCAAAGCTTACATTTTTCCAGCATATGATAGAAATCAAGAAGAAATGCTGCTATTTGGTTGGCAATGGGATTCACTAAGAAAACATCAATTTTTCATGCTTTCCCCAATAGTTCTACTAAGTTTTATGAATGACTGGCAAATGTAAACATTAGCCAGGTTTTTCAAGCTATAGAACAAGACTATAGTAGCAGTTTTGCCTCTTAAAAAAAAAAGTACTTAACACCCCCTCAATACATTATCTTGTAAGGTCTTATTAAAAAACAAAAAAGCCACCATTTAACTATCTATGTGGCATGATAATCACCATACAGAATGATTGAAATTTGACAGGTTTCAGAAATGTCAATATTGATCAACAAGGGTGGTTGGGAAGCGGCAGGCTTCACAGTAGCAACCTATCAGTTTAATCCCCTTTACTCCATTGGCACTCACCATCTGATAAGATTTGACACTGCCAAGTCAGCTGCAAAGCACTGTTATGTCTTCCTGGAGGCCAATCACTTTATAATGAGTTTAGTGGAAAGTACCTATGCAATACATCATAGCTGACAGCTGCTCAAGGGAGAATCTAAGTCTTCAAAATTAGCAACCGAAGGATGTTCCATCTCATCCTTTTGATGAGAGAAAACAGATTTCCTTCTATAATGCAAGTCATTTAAAATACACATAACTCAGAGCCAGGCGAAGAAAAAACATTGTTGCCACAAGCTTGTGTGTCAGTTTTGGACCTCCTTCCCTGTGAGACAGACAATATATAGGCACTAGGGGATTCAAAATACAGGAGAATTATGCTGCATGATGATGGATCATTGCTTGCAATGCCTCTGACACACAAGTTTAAAGAATGCATTCAGTAGCAAAGACTGTTATATGGTGACTACCAAGAGAGATGAAAATTGAAACTGAGTCCATTGACATGTGGAGCAGCTTTTAAAACAAGTCTTGTTTCTGCACCGAAATCCTGAACTCAGACCAGCTTCTCATGGTCTTCTTTAAGGTGTGGAGGCCCCTTAAAGAAGGATCCTCACTGAAAGGTGTGGAGAGTAGGGATGGATGAATCTGTTAAGTTTCTCATTTTTCCAGTCATCAGTTCATTCTTCACATATCTCCAGCAGTTTAAGATTGTCTTTGGGGTTTTTTAAACTCCTCATAAAAATTAATCAGCAGACCAGTTTCTTTGTTAAGGCAATCAATGCATCACAAAGTTTGAAAGTGTGCAGATTTTGAAGTATACCTGTGTTTTGATTTGCATATACTCTTGGAAAGTTTAAATTAGGTAGGTTTGCATTAAAATCCTAACTGAACTCCTAGAAAACAATTGCTGTGTCTACAGGCTGAAAGTTGTTGTACTCAGGTAGCACACACAGAGAAAGAGAGAGAGAGAGAGAGAGAGAGAGAGAGAGAGAGAGAGAGAGAACACAAATAGAAGCAGATTCCCAACATCACTTTATTTCATGGAATCACCAGTCTCAGAGCAGCTCTGGAATGACTGGAAGTCACCATTTTAACTTCCCATAGTGCTTCCAAGGTAGTGATGCTCCAAGGCATTGTCGGGAATTAAAATGGCAGCCCCTAGTCAAAGCTACGATAATTGCACAGTGGAATAGAGGAAGTTGCTTTATGCTGAATCAGATGATTGGCCCATCTGCTTTAGTATTGCCTCCACTAACTGATAAATCTCTCTAGGATTTCAGATAGGGAGTCTCCCCTCCCTCCCTAGAGTTGCCTGGGATTGAAGCCATTTTGTGCTCAAAGTAAGGGCTCTATCACCTTCTATAGCATGGTGGACAGCTTAGAAGGACTCAGTAACAATGGTTACATGAAAGAAGAAATGGAAATTACAAGGGGTACCTCCAGACTATCAATATTTTGTAGCATTCACATGGAAACAGGAATTTCAGGTTTCCTCACTGAGGCTGCATTCACATGGCAGTTTATTCCATTTCCCCAACATTTCCCTGTTAATTTTCACATTATATTTGAGCTTTCAGACAATGTAAAGGCCACTTTGAAGAAAACCTATCGAATATAGGGCATGTTTAGCATTCATCTCCATGTTACCTGAGACCAGAAAAAACTCTTTGCAGCCCACTTAACCCTGAAAATCACAAGAGTAAAGTGAGGAAATTTGGGGCGGTATACTGGCATGTGGGAATTATGGGGAATAGAAGAAAGCATGTGCGAATGTGCGGAAGGCATGGGAGTGTTGAATGAAAATTAGGGTGATTTGCCAGTATATTGGTCAAAAATCAACAATTCCTTTCAAAAAAGACCTCCAGACACCTTAAAAATATGATTTGACATTCTCTTATGACATATATAGAGAATCCATAATTTTCAAGACAACCCTCCCCACGAGCCTGGAAAATCTGGAACTATAGTCGATAACCTCATAGTTTTTACTTAGACCAGTGTTTCCTAAACTTGGGTCTCCTGCTGTTTTTGGATTACAGTCCCATCATCCCTGACCACTTGTCCTGCTAGCTTGTCCCAAGTTTAGGATACACTATTTTAACCCATATGTTGTTTTTTCATCTTTTAATTTTCATCTGTTGTTTGAATTGTTCTCTCTTTTATAAACATTATAGAGTGAAATAAAAGAAATTTTCCAAAAGAAAAGAAAAGCCACAGTTCCATAACATAGCAGGTAAAAAGATAAAAAGACTGACCATTAGGTCCAGTCACGGACGACTCTGGGGTTGCAGTGCTCATCTTGATTTACTGGCTGAGGGAGCCGGTGCACAACTTCTGGGTCATGTGGCCAGCATGACTAAGCCACTTCGAACTGCTAGGTTGGCAGGAGCAGGGACTGAGAAATGGGAGCTCACCCCATCGCGGGGATTCAAACCGTCAACCTTCTGATCGGCAAGCTCTAGGCTCTATGGTTTAACCCACAGCGCCACCCGCATCCCAAACATAGCAGGTACTGTGGTGTGAAAGGAACATTAGAAAATTGGACAGAAGCACTAGAAATATAACCAGGAAAATGAACACAATATTCCCCACATCTGAATGCACCATTTTAGTGGATTAAAGCACTCTGTTGCCATGGTGCTTTGTGAACTTTTTACAGTTTGGGTTGTGACAAGAAAATGCATTGCAAAGTGGGATGGGCAACTGCTTAATGGATGATTTATAACCCCCAGGGCTGGACACAGACCCACTCCAATCCAACTTAAGGCTCTGATCTGTATAGATTAGGTCTGACCTGGTCCACATCTGAATATGGATTTTACAAATCTCCAAAAGTCCCATTGACTGAGATAGTGAAAGGAGAGTAGCCACAATTTTCTTGTTTTTCGACACAAAGACATGGAATTTTGGGATAACCCCTGCCAAATTTCAGATGAGTAGCATCAATGATTTAATTCTAGATACCTTTACATTTTTGGCTTTTATCTTAAAAAAGTAAAGGATATAAAAAAAGGCTGTGAGTGCTAAGTCACATCAATTCTCCTGCTTCTGTGTTTGCCTAATAATAAATAAAATAAAATAAATAACAAAAATAATGAATTCAGAAGGCTATACTTTGGCTTTGGTTGACTTTATTTTGTGGTTAGCAATTGTAAATAATAATAACGAAAACAACCATAATAATTCTGAGCAATGGTAGAGGATGCTGGATACAGCTCCATATTTTTTTAAAAAATTAATCAGAAGTTCTGTTTAACCTCTTTGCTAACATCTGTCAGGTATGTCTAGCACTATGCAAGGAAAAAAGCATCAGACAAATCAGTTATTCTGGTTGGGTACTTAAATTTTCTGCTGCATTTAGATACAGGATTCTATTTGTCCCACTAGATAAAACAAAAACATCTAAGTCTCCCAGGGTTAAATATAATGAAAACACCCTTTTCCATAAAATCAGTAATACGAAACTACCCTGCACTTTGCCGTACTGCTAAAGAGCCCATCATCATCCAACTGAACAATCAGTTCAGTTTAGATTAAATGAGTCACAGCAGGACTACTGGAAAGCTAACATATGATTTAACAGCAATTCCGGTGCTATTTGGACAGCTAGACAGCTGCATCATGTTTGAATGTGAAATTCTGGGATTTTTAGGAATTATCATAAAGGTTGGCGGTGGCCTCGTAGTCCCCCTACATCTGTGTCAATCTTGATAAATCCCTTTAGCTTTTTGTTGTTGTTGTTAAAGTGATGTGTGTTCACAGCTCTTGTAGCCCTCTCTTCAGCCCCCCCCCAAACACCCCTTACTAAGCTACGTACAGTGAATTTAAAAAATACAGTCTCTGCCTGCAATCTCATCTACAATTTAAAAATTCAAGGCTCACAATTTCCATCATCTCCAGACAGCTGATTGGACTACAGGTTAGGGAAGCCTAGGTTACAATTTGTATTTCTTTCAAGCAACCCAAGGGGATTCAATGTACTTCTCTGAAGGACATTTATCCTTATTTATCCTGCCCACTGGAGTTGCCTAGGTTTTTATCTCATCTTTCCACCATTTCAAAGTGGCTAACACTGGAGGAGGGGATGCAGCTCTGCGGCAGAGCATGAGCTTTGCAGGCCAAGGGTCCTACCTTCGATTCCACGGCATCACTGGGTTGGACTGAGAGATACTCCAAAACACTGGAGAGCTATTGCCTGTCTGTAAAGGCAATGTAGATCTTGAGGAAGAAGTCTGATTTTGTACAAGGCAGCTTTTGGTGTTCCTATGAAACATCACAGGACCATGGGGTCCCAAGTTGAGATAGGGACTGCTTTTGAGGCCACATGCCTCAGCCACCAGGAGTTATGGCCCCCCTGGGGCGAGGTGGCTGGGAAAGGGGTAGGAGGTATCACTGTATCCCATAGACAGGTGTTGCCCTCTTGGCTGCAAGCATCACCAATATGTTTAGAGTTAGTTCCCACACTAATAGCATCCCCCCCCCCACAGTTTGTGTTGTTGTTGTTTGGTTTAAACATGAAACTGGCCCATAGCTCCATCCAGCCTAGACATCTGCCTCTTTATTCAGCTCTCAGATGGCAACTAGTATTCACTCTTGCCAATGCTTTCAGTTTACCAGTAGTATGTTATTGATTGCATTTTCCCCAATTTACACTGTATTTCCTTTGTATTGACATGATGGGGGGTGGAACAAAATAATTCATGAAATTAATTTAGTAAGTTATGTGATTTCACCACCGTGGACATGAAGATGAATAATGTAGTTCTTGGTGGAAAGTGAACTGAAGCAGAACGGAAACAGCAGTTCATGTGACAAATAAAGGATGCTATGGAAACCGATGCTTTCTTATATTCCTACCTTTTTCTTTCTATCACCAAGTGCCCTGGGGCAAGGATCCTAATAAATTGTTATATTTTAACATCAGTGTACAATTCTGTTAATTAATCTTAACATTCTATGTTGTAAGTCACCTTGGAAAGATTTATAAGGCATGGTATGCTATGTAATTCACCCTCACAGGGATGGGGTGTGTGAAAGTGAGACAGTGGTGGCTACCAACCAGGATGGCTTTAAACCTGGATTAGACAAATTAATGGAGGATGGGGCTATCAATGAATCCTAGGCACTATGGCTATGTTCCATCTGCACTGTCTGAATATCAATTGCAGGGAATTGCAGGTTGGCAGAGTGCTGTTGCACTCAGGGCTGTTTCTGGGTGTCTCATCTACTTGGCCATTGTGAAAATAGGATGCTGGACTAGATGGGTCATTCACCTGAACCAGCAAGATCAATTTATATTCTTAGGTAAATAAACATTATTTCTTCTCCTTCTCCTTCTCCTTCTCCTTCTCCTTCTCCTTCTCCTTCTCCTTCTCCTTCTCCTTCTCCTTCTCCTTCTCCTTCTCCTTCTCCTTCTCCTTCCAATACGAAGCAGGGTTAAAAATCACAGGGGGGCTGGGGATCTCTGAGGAAATGAAGGCCTTTCTTCCAAACATTCTAGTTATGGTAGGTATGAATTTTACATCCTAGCAAATCTGTCTAAGGTTCTGCATACATTTGAGATGTCAAATGTACTGCAAGAAGGGGTCAGGGTCGGCAAATAGCTTGGGAGAAATGCCAAACATGTCCATAGTCAGTTCTCTCTGAAAGTTTAAGTCAAGCCCTTGAAATTGACTTAGTGTGGAGTGATACCCCCCCTTTTGATTTTTGTATCTGAGAGCCCAGGCAAAATTATTCAGCCTTCTTAATATTTCCTTGAATAAAACATTGTATAATGTTTGAAAAATCATCCATTACAAATTGCAGTGCAGAAAGTCAGTGCAGCAATGGTTACAATTTCTGCTATTGCCTTTCATTTTCTGACTAAGGAAATCACAATATTCTGACACCAAGGTGTGTTAGAATGCAGGTTCAAAAACTCTTTGAGAATCTATTCAGGCTTCAGAAAAGTGAATTTGTTAAAGTAGTTACACATCATCCTTAAAAAGTGCAAGATTTGCTTTGTAAAAAAGGAATATTCTGTGTTCTGATTTTTATGCAGAAACCATAATTTATTTATTTTTTAATGTGAGCAAATGAAGAAACCACAATGCTGGAGAAGTCAAATAACTAGCAGTTAAAAAATATTATCAGCCCTATCTTTGTTTACAGGTGGAAAGAGATTATTTGAGCAATATCACATCTTTGTCAGAGATAACAGGCTGATTGATGAGGTAATATATGTAATGCGCTATCAAAGACTGGGAAAAACCTATTTGGCATTTTCTTATTTTCTGTTGCTATGCTACTAAAACAAATAAGGTTAACTAAAGAGAGGGATAGGAAGACAAAACTGTGACAATTATAATCCAAAGATAATAAAACTCACATACTTGCTTCATGAATGAACACACACACACATATATATATGAGATAGAAAAAATCTTCCCTTTTTACAGGCCACACATGCAGCAGTTCCCAGTGGGAACATAATCACAAGGAAGAAACAAGATTGTGCAGCCTCAGCAAAAATGGGGAAGTTTATGTACCACAAATCAGTTAGTTACACAGTCTCATTTCTTTTTTACTGGCAAGCAACGAACAAGCAGGTCAATGCATTTTGGCACCTCAACATCTCCCTCAGGACCAGATGTGGAAGATACTTGCTACGGTTCAGTCAGTTTTTGCCACAGAACACTAAGTTGCTTGTGCCTCTAAATATTGCATACATTTCCATGTCAAGAGGTCAAGAGAAGACCTTTCCTTCAAGTGATGATGACTCAGCACAGTACCAGAGCCCCTTAAAGCCTCCTCAGCTTCTTGAAGGTTGTAGAAGAAGAATAAAATTTAAATAGTAGAGAGAAAGCAAACATTTGAATGCATGCCTGTGGCACAGATATTTGGTCACACATAGGGATGGGAGTTAAATATCAATTGGTTCATATTTAAAGGTGAACCTACCTGTGCATAATCGATGCACAGACATCCTCTGAAATTTGCACTTCTCCAAATTTTGCAATGCCAAGACAATTTAAATATATGATAAAATCAAAGTACTGTAAGCCTAATCGGATAATATAAATAAATAAAAAATCACAATACTTTGTAAAGCATCCCATAATTTAAAACAGCAATTCAGCAACTGGGCAGGATAGCACTATCAAGCATTTAAATAGGCCAGAGTAAACAATTGAGTTTTTAGATGTTTGAAGGGATAGGGTTGATACGAAGAAAGGGACAATATTGTGAATTTGCTAGGTGCGGAGGAGTACCATGTATGCCTGAGTCCTTTCTAATTCCTAGATTCAAAAAGGATTAATTGTTGGAATAGCCAGGTAAGTTTCTTTTTAATGGCCCCCTTAAGTATGTACCCTGGTAGTTTGAAAGACAAAGCCCAAGAAATCAGTCTTTTAATGTCCCCATGCGAATCAGTCCCTGAGGACAGCCAGCCAGGTGTATCCCCAGCAGTGTGTCATCTGCAAGGGATTCCCACACTAAAAGTCATTTCTTGCAAATATGGAATAAGTATAATGTGGCACCTGTTAAGAGTGTCAGTTTGGAAAATCAGAGGGGTCAAGTGGGAATATGTGGGGCTTTCTTTTTCCAGCCAGGACTCGCTGGAGTTCAGTTCTGGCACCTCTCAGGTTGGTGCCATTGCCATTCCAAGAGAACAAGGGAGAAAGTCGTGGTGAGCTCTGACACCTTTTTTTCTAGGAAAACAGTACTGCTCACAAGTACCATATTTTTCGCCCTATAGGACGCACCTAGTTTTTTTGGGGGGAAATAAAGAAAAAAAAATTATCCCCCCCCCCAGCCGCGGGAACTCCCGCAGGGCTCCCTAGGCTGCGGATATCTGCCTGAAGCATGGGGCGCTCTGCTTCAGCGCACCCCACGCTCCGGGCAGCAGGCTGCTATCCATAGCCTAGGGAGCCCTGCGGGAACTCCCACTGGCTCCCCAGGCTTGCGGATATCTGCCTGAAGTGCGGGGCGCTCTGCTTCAGCATGCCCCGCGCTCCGGGCAGCAGGCTGCTTTCCTCAGCCTAGGGAGCCCTGCGGGAACTCCTGCGGGCTCCCCAGGCTTGCTGATAGCTTCCTGAATCCTGGAGAGCGAGAGGGGTCGGTGCGCACCGACCCCTCTCGCTCTCCAAGCTTCAGCGAAAGCCTGCATTCGCCCCATAGGACGCACACACATTTCCCCTTCATTTTTGGAGAGGAAAAAGTGCGTCCTATAGGGCGAAAAATACGGTATATATGGGAGATATATTTGGACACTCAGGACACTTAGGTTACTTTTAACTATTTATATCCCACTTTCCTTCCATGAAGCTCAAAGTTTTTATGGGGACCCCAGGAAACCCCATTAAAATTTTAACCAGAACCATACCTACTTAGCTTCAGCAAGGTTGATACATTATGTGCCTTTTCAGATATTATTCTGAGCCAGCTAGTCATTATATTCAATTGCTTCATACACAAGTATTTGTACTGGGCTTGTTAAAAAGATGCTTTTGTAAATGATGGGTCCCCCCCCCCTTTTAATTTATTCATAGTACTACAGTTCTTTGCTATGTTGTCCCTTTCCCCCTTCACCTTTCGTCTTATTTCCCCCCTTTTTTATTTCTTTTCTTGAGAAACAACGATGTTTGATTATAATGGTTTTGGCTACAAATTGTAATAATATAACATTAATAAATTTATTTTTAAAAATGCTTTTGAAAACAGTGTACTGAAAAACATAGAATTAAATCAACAGATTTTACCCCTAAGGTTCCCCCTCCCCTACCGCAGAAATCAGATTTCAAACCTCCTCCTGACTATACCTACATGGGGGGGGGGATGTATAATATGGACATCATGGCCTGCTATAACACAAAAAATGTTTAAAGATATTAGATTTGCATCCTCATCCGAATTAAATGTTGCATCCTATTGAAATATTCATCACCAGAATCATCATGCAGAAGAGCAAGTGTGAGAGCAGGAGTCAGACATCATAAACCTGACCTTTGGGTCTTCTGTGGAATGGAAAATAATGCTGAAAGGCACTGAAGTATATTACAGTCATTCACATACTCTGTTGGACATCAACACTGCAATATGTTAAGACTCCAAGAAAAGCAAAAAGACAGAAAATGGAACAGCATGATCCTGTTTCCTAGAGAAGAATGTCTAAGCATAAACAACAACAAAAAGAAGAATCATGGGTGGGTATTGTCCTGTTGAGATTTTTCTCCCCTGCACTGTTTCAAAGAGTTCAGCAAAAGTGGAAGTCTCTTGTACAGTTCCCAAGTGCTAACAGGTTTAAGTCACCCAATGAAGAACAAAGAGGCATTGCTGGATCACACTAATGGTCTGCCCACACCAGCGTCCTTCTTCTCAGAAGGAGCCAATCAAATGCCTTTGGGAATATAAGAAGGGCATGAAGGAAATAGCCCTTCATTCATTCTCTCCTCCTCGGAACAACAATTTGTAACACACTGCCTCTATGACTAAATGTCATTCTCATATATATATATATATATGGAGTTACAGACTGCTTAATCACAAAATTCTTTAATTCTCTCCTCCTCTATGAATGTGTCTAATCCCTTCTTAAAACTTCAACTGAGACAAAAATAATTCTCAGAATACATTTTCTGAGATTTTCCACCCCCAATCTCCTGGGGTGAAATACAAGTGAAGATAGGAAAAGCCCACCTGGATCAGAGTAATGGCCTATCTAATCCAGCAACCTGTTCTCACAGTCACCAAACAGATGCCTTTGGGATGCTCATAAGCAGGGTTGGAGTGCAACAGCACTCTTTTCACTTATGATTCCCAGCAACCTGTATTGCCCCCAATACATTGTTCCATGTAGCCATTGTTAGTATTACCCCATTTTAGAAGTCATTCAGGTTGGTGGCGAGCACTACAATTGCGGTAGTAAAGCCCATAGTGTAACTTTTCACTGTGTGAAGAAGTATGGTACCTCCTTTTGTCTGCCCTGAATCTTCTAACATTCAGCTTCATTAGAGGGGTTCTAGCATTATGGTAAAGAAAAATCTTTCCCTATCCATTTTATTCACAACATACATAACCCTATACACCTTTATCATGTTCTCCATTACTCGCCTTTTTTCTAAACAAACAAATCCCCAAATGGTGCAACCATTCCTCATAAGGAAGTTGCATCAGCCCTCTGATAATTTTGGTTGCCCTTTTCTGAACCTTTTCCAGGTCTGCAATGTTTTGAGATTCAGCAACCAGAATTGTACACAGTATTCCGAATGCGGCTGTATCAGAGATAATGGCACTATGATACTGCCAGCTTTATAATATTCAATTTCTTTCTTTTTTGACAAAATAATAATCCTAAATAAATATGAATAATATTGTGCACCCTACCACTGAAACCATTCCATTATAACTATCCAACCTCCCAAAATTTCAACACCTTGTGTGATGGTTTGACCCCTTTCCGTTTTAACAGTAAAAATTCTACAAACACCCTCCATATCTCATTAAAATCATTTCTCCTGCATATTCCCCATCTTACCTTAATGGCACATGTTAATTCATTATTAATAGCAGTTTCTTTCCTAAAGAACCCCTAGCATGGAATTCACTTTTTCCCCAAAGCTAGGGAAGCTAGACTAGGCTGTCCATAGAAAAAGGTAATGTACCAGCGCTTTCTCCTCTCTGCCTTCATTATTTGGGTGGGAGGGAAGCAGCTGCTATTAATGCTCCCAGAACGGCCCTAGACCTGGGACATCATGGAGGCTGCAAAATGATGGCCAGGTTAACAATACGCTGCTCCCACCATCCTCCTGCAGCTCCAGAATAACAGGACACCTTTAGGAAAGCAGAAAGAGATTATTGCCACTAATGGCTCCTTGTTAGAGCTTCACCTTCCTGCCTCTCTTTGCCAAGTCAGACATGTGACTATGGGGTGGGCCTGTTCAATGCTGTGCTGCTGCTGCTGGAACTGTGCAACTTTAGGGCAGAGTCTTTTCAGTTTCCTTTCGGACAGGTAGGTATTCCTGCCATTCCACTTGGAAAGGAGCTCCCTTGAAATGCTCCCTTTATGTTCAGTTGTGCGTATGGGATGTGCTCAAGCCCTGCGGGTGATAACATATAGGAGTTCAAAAGGTCCCTGGTACTGATAAAGGAGTTCATTTCCTACGTTTGTAAGAAGCAATGCTAAAGCCTGTTAAAATAATTTTCTTTTTGTAGGGTTTTTTTCTTCTTCAAAAAAAGAAAGAAAGACAAGAAAGACAAATCTTCTCCCTGCTCTGTGGGGTGGTTAACTTGTACCAGCTGTTGAGGATCACTGCAGGTGGTAAACCCCCTTAAAAGTCTGATTAGATGAGAATTGAAAATGGAGGGATTAGCATGGTACTTAACTCACTCCATGGTGCTCAAGCCTTAATAAGAAGGAAGAGGCTGAGCAGTATTCTTACATTCCAGATGCATGTCAGCAGCATTTCAATATTTCAAAAACAACAAGGAGTCCCTGTGGTACCAAAAGAAGCTGGCAAGCCTACTGCAATATACAGAAGGCTTTGTGATCTAGAGCCCAGTTGGGCACATCTTCAGTTGGGGTACTTGTGTGTGCGTATGTGTGCAGAGTATCTCCGCCCGCCCCCACTGCATTATATGACAATTGCTAGAATTGTGTTTATGGCTGTTCTAATGTTATTACACTCTTTTATGGGATTTTTGTGCTTCCAAAAGAATGAGGAGTCAGACCAATTTGTCTATGCAACTCGCTACTGTCTACACCAGAGGTCGATCACTGGTGTTATGATGATCATGAAGGTCTTCCTTGATGCCCCTAGGCAGGGCACTCAGACACTACACACACACTCTCTCTCGCTCTCTTTTTAAACCTCTAGCCCCTCTCTATAAAGTCATTTATGAAGCAAAACATGCAAGTACTCATGTAAGTGATTGCTGAGAAATGAGCTGGCCTGCCTTCTCCTCCCTATCACTGTTTTTAGCCAGTTAGTGAAGTCAGAACACTAACTGATAATGGGTTGTTTGAATAGCCATCCATAGGAATACCTGGGGTCTTAAACAGCTGCTGTTCCCACCACTCTTTTTACATCTCCCCTTTATTATGAACCTTTATTATTCATTGGACATTCAATGAAGCTGAATGTCAAAAGGGTCCAGACAGATAATAGAAAGTATTCCTTCACAATGCGCACCATTAAACTATGGAATTTGCTTTCACAAGAGGCAGTGATGGTTACCAACTTGAATTAGTCAGATTCATGAAGGGTGAGGCTATCAGTGGCTCCTAACCCTGATGGCTATGTTCAGCCGCCACTGGTGGAGGCAATATGCTCCCGAACACCAGTTGCTGAAAACTGCAGGAGAGGGGAGTCTTCCTTGCAGGCTTCCTTCAGGCAACTGGTTGGCCACTGTGAGAACAGGATGCTGATGGAGATAGGCTACTGGCCTGATCCACCAGGCTCTTCTTATTTTCTTTTTGACTGAAGAATGGGATAAGAATGCTTCAGGTAAATGAAGTTTTCATTGGAAATTTGTTATTATTACATCAAACTAACTTGGTTACCCTAGTGGAATACTGATAAAAAATAATAATGTTGAATGAACTCTAGTTAAGTGGTTGACAGTGACTTTATTTCATTTTCTCCCTTTCCTCTTGGAACAAACCCTCCTGCTGATGAGCCTTCTGCTTAATCTCCATTTCTTGTGGCCACAAAGTGTGGAATGAAAATAGTGATAATAAGCTAAGGCTATTATTACTTGTCAACTATCACTGACAAAACAATAAATTAGGTAATTATGCTAATGTGATCATATTCACAGTACATAAACCAAGGGATTATTATGTAAATCAAGCCATGAATAAGGAATGGAATAAATAAATAAATAAATAAAGAGCAGACTCCCCACAGCATAGAGACAAGCAATATTTGGAGATGGGGGTCATTTTTTAAACATGAAAATGTTTAAGAACAAAGATGCATAAGAAATAAAATGCTGTCTATTCAATGGAGGCCATTACAATGCTTGCTTTGTTTCAGATACAGAATAGGTCTGTTCAGCAAACAGGACTAATGAAATAATAACACACACAGTAACACAACAACAAAGCATCCAAATTTTCAACACAAAATGTTCAGGTCAAACCACTGTGTCTTACATACATAGGAGGAGAGATACATAAGAGTGGAACGTGGGAGGGAGGCTAGCAAGTTAGGATCAACTCTAAGGGGCCCAGACACCTTCATGCCCCCCCCAAATGGGGGCGGACCTCCCAAATGGACCGAGCCAAGCGGCCCCAGCCTCCTTCTCTGCCACCACCACATGAGAGCACAGGTAAGGCACATAATCACCCACCCACCCTCTCTCTTGGGGAGTCCTCACGCCTCTTCCCTCCAGCAGCTTGGACCCAGCGCCCCATGAACTTCATGCCAGGGAGAGGACCTGGTCACTACCTACTGGCATATAGGTGGAAAGAGGAGGGGTGGTATCTGGGCTAGGCCTGCTGCCATCAGGGAAGCCTCCCCAGCTCAGCCTCTCACACCTGGAGCCCAGCTGCCCAGGCCTCTGAAGCAATAGAAAAGAGAGGAAGGCAATACAGCCTCTGCCAGGCAAGGGAGGGTTCACCCTGGGTTGCGCTCGCTTGGCTCCGGCCTCCCTTCCTCCATCCTTCCTGCAACCTTCCGATGCGGGGTGGCAGGCCCCCCAATATTTTATTAAAGTTGGTGCCACTGATTCTGTGAATCTCTGCAGAGTGAGACTTGCAACCCAGTGACAGGCCTGAGAGGGCACCTCTGAGGCCAATCTTAGGGCCCAGACAAGTTCATTTGGGTGTATGCCCTTCAAATATACTTTAGCTAAATAATGACATTATATATGTATGGGGGCTTAAACATACTTTGCACACTCCCACACATGATACCTAGGTATTATATTAGTATAAGTCATACACCCGAGGATGGAATGACGCATTATTAAGTCTGAATCAATATCAATCTTCCATGAAAGGAAATTCTGAAAAGATTCAGAGCTTCTTTAATGTATCTCCTAATGAGGAGGAGGGGATTGTGATATGATGGAAGCTTCTCTCATTAAGCTGTCAATTTTGCACCTTTTTTTAAAAAAATATGAAAAGGAATATATCTACTGATGATCTTGTGAATTTCAAAAGCTTCAAGTCAATCACACCAACATGCTGGCAGACAATTACAGCAGGTGCATTTGGCCTAGCCCATTTGAATGAAACTGGGTGTTAACACAAGAGGAAGGAAAATAAGAGCCCAACACATATCTTCATGGAATGGATGTAGGGGGAGATTGAGGCAACCACCAACCTCCTAGGAATGTAAAAAGACAGTGATTTCTTTCCCAACCTATATTTCTCACAACCTGCATCCATTTTGTTCTGCTGCAATACTTTGTTTCTGCCATATTCTACATTCGTTTTGCTGTCCACTATTTTATGAAAGTTATGCTCTGAATGTAAAAGGAAAGCCAAAACAATGCAAAACCCTCATAATTAAAAATGGATCATTTGCAGAATTTAAAAAACAACAATATGAATGAATGAATCATTATTGCTGGGCTGATTTCCATTCCTGTCTGTTGGGGAACATGGAAACGCCAGCCATTTCCACTTCATGTTCCATTTTCGTTGGAATTCTCTGACATCCTTAACTTTTGTGCACTTATCTGTGTGTGCAAGCATGCCCCACACAATCAAGAATCCTGAAAAGGGACTTCCGGGTTGGCGCCATCGCCGAATGGCGGACTCCCTCCGAGCTCCGGAGGGAGCCTGCTCGGCAGGGGCTGGGTCCTACCGCGCCGGCGACGCGGGGACCCTCAAAAACCATGGGCGCTGAAACCCATGGGCATGGTGACTCGGCGGGCACCATTTGCGCCCCCCCCGACCACGCGAAGGAGCCTTTTTAAAGGCTACGGAGCGGGTGACGGGGGGTGGTGGTGCTGTGAGTCCTCCGCTTCCCCTGCCGAGTGAAGCTGCATGCCATTTGGCGGAGAGCGCTGACTTCTTCCATTGAAAATTTGGACTTAAAAGAATAACCCGTGACTAATTGGAACTTGGATTAAAAAGGGGGAAATTTTTTTTAAAAAAAATTCGGAGCGAGCGGGGGAGGTGCAAAAAGGAAGTCAGCCTCCCCCCTGTTGTAGAGGAGCTAAAGCAAAGGATTTGACAACTAAGATCGAGAGCAACCTCTTTTTTTGATAAACTTATTAATTTCGCGATGGAAAATTATAAGCTGGGCTGGAGGAGAAAAGTGGAATGTGAATTAAAATGCACCCCCCCCCGGAAATCCCAGGAGCGATCCGTGAGAGCGCCGGGAGAGGAGAAATAGAGGTTTTGACAGCTGTCAAAGCAGCTGTCAAAGCGGAAGAACAAAAAGAGAACTTTGTTACGAGGACTTTGCTGGTTACATTTGTTATAAATTGGATACAAACTGTTTAAAACAAGGAATAATAAGTTACTTTGACTGTTGGGTGTGATCGGGAAGGAAACTGTGTTACTATAAATCCCTCTAGAGGAGCTGTGGGACACTACAAGTTCTGCTGGTATGGAATTTGAATAGGAGTTTTTATCTCCTGGGAAACTGCAGAAATGGAACACTATTTTGTCTACAGAGGTCTATATACTAACGGAGACAATAGATTTATCTATTGAAGAATGGAAGGGACTTGACGTAATGTTTTGTTCCTGAATAACAAAACCTCTGCAGAGGAATTTATAAGCTTTTTGGAATTAGAACATTTGTGCAGGAGAGCAGGAGAGCAGAAAAAAAAGAAGAAGAGGAGGAGAGAGAACAAGAACAACAAGAATAGTAAGAACTGGACAAAGTTGGAAGATAGACTCCTTCCAAGATTGGACATTCGAAACCAAAGAAGATTAAAAGACGGCAAAGACTATTAAAAAGACGGCAAAGCGGACCGGTGAAGGACTATGGCCTAGATGTGGGAGCTCCAGGATAACAGTAGATATTGACGGACATTGGGAACGCAACCGGGAAAGGGGGGAGGGAAATTTGGAATCCAAAGGGTGTTAAATTATATTTTATTCTTTTTTCTATTTTTTATGTTAATCCGTATTGCATACTAAAGAGGGGAACTCGTGGAAGGGAACAGGTCGATTTTAGGGGATGGGAAAATATTTTTTAAATTGGGTTAATGATAATAATTTTAAAACTTGGGGTAAGAATTTGCTGAACCTATTTGAAAGAATTGGAATACAAGAGGGGGAGGGGAGGGGAAGTCCTGGGAAGATGCTAATGAAAATAAGGTTTTAAATTTGGATGTTTTTCTTTTTTTGTTGTGTTTGAAAATCTTTAATAAATATTATTTTTAAAAAAGCAATCAAGAATCCTGAAAAAAGTAGTCCCATTTAGAGATGACATACATATTGTTGCAAAGGCTTTGTTCAGAACTTCTTAAGACCGTTTGGAAGTTCGGAGCTGGATAAAGCCAAATTCTAGCAACACAGGGACATGATATCCAAGCTGGAAGCTAGGGCTGAACAGGTTTTTCCATCTTCTGTACAGTCTTCTGACAGTCTTCTATACACACAGAATGTGTACATACATAGAAATACAAGTGTACAAAAGCTAAGGTAAAAGGCTGTGTGCTCTTACACACACAGTGAAGCTGCTGAGGTTTATGTAGAACACTATTGTCAAATAGTTGTGTTTCTTTAGTATAGATTTGAAAGAAAAGTAGGGGTGCTTCAGATGCATTTAAAGCACTTGTGAGGGGGTTGAGCTTCTCCAACTGCAGACATATTCTGAATGGCAGAGGATCCCATCTCACATGGAAGAGCTCTACATGTGCACACATTAGTTTAGACTATACATTCAGGGACGCGGGTGGCGCTATGGGTTAAACCACAGAGCCTAGGCCTTGCCGATCAGAAGGTCAGCGGTTCGAATCCCTGCGATGTGGTGAGCTCCCGTTGCTCGGTCCCTGCTCCTGCCAACCTAGAAGTTCAAAAGCAGGTCAAAGTGCAAGTAGATAAATAGGTACTGCTCCAGCGGGAAGGTAAACGGCGTTTCCGTGCGCTGCTCTGGTTCGCCAGAAGCAGCTTAGTCATGCTGGCCACATGACCCGGAAGCTGTACGCCAGCTCCCTCGGCCAATAAAGCGAGATGAGCTTCATAACCCCAGAGTCGGCCACGACTGGACCTAATGGTCAGGGGTCTCTTTACCTTTACTTTTATACATGCAGGGGAGAAGGCAGAAAACTTGAGACATTGGGTTTATTGTTATGAAAACTGGGGAAAGCTACTTTCATCCATGGAAATATCAGAGGGTATGCAGAACTAGAAAAGGGCTTTAAGTTTTGGAAGATTTTGAACTTCAGCAAGTCTCTAATGGGAGAGGCATCCCTCTGTGTGGGAAGCAAGGCAATCTCTGGAAATGTGATAGTGAAAGACAAATGGTTACGTTAAATGGATGTGAGCTGAACAAGAAGTCAAGGTTTCCATATTCTGTGGCAGTTGAAATGTCGAGGTAGCTGTTGTAGCTATGGGGGATATTATCATGTTGCTGGATCCCTGGGCCATAGTCCATGCTAGAACATCTCCTTTGCATGCAAAAATCCCAGGTTCAATCCCTGGCATCTTCAAGTAGTGCTGGGAATGTCCCTTGTCTGAAACCCTGAAAGGCAACTGCCAGTCCCTGTTGGTAGGAAATGTTGGGACAAGGGACACCAAATACCTTTCTTTCTGGCCTTTGAGACTTTTCACAAAACTGTAATAAAAGCTGCTTCCCTGATTGGAAAGATGTATATGCAGATTTCTGACTTTTGAGTTTCTGGCCTGTAGCCTACTGTCTGCATCTATTGTCCCACTGGCACGTGCCCCCCAACATCAGAGGCATATTTAGGGCAGCACAATTTGTTCCACTGCACTGGGCGCAATGCCTAGGGGGCACCGCAGGGCATTGTGACTATGAAGTAATTGTATGGCGCAGAATGGAAGGTGAGAGGTGGGGGGCATCAAATGTTGGTCTTGCACAGGCACAGCTGAAATTAGAAAGACTAAAGTCCACCCCTGCAGAAGTTCACCCCATGTGGCCCCCAGGCTGAAAATGCTTCTCCACCCCGGTGTAGACACTACTGAGCTACATAGACCAAAGCTCTGACTCTATATAAAGGGAGCTTGCTATCTTCCTAATAAAGGGAAGGATATTTTCTTGCAGTGTTAAGTTTGAATAAAACATAGTTGAGGTGGGGCAGAGCGGGGTGTGTGTGTTGATACCCCTTTCTCATAAAACAGCAGAATTAGCACACAAAAGTTATAGAGAAATCTTCTGTCAATGAGACCTTGATTTATGAAACACATCTTGTTAAATTTTATGGAGAACCTTTCCAGTTATTGCTAGGTTTACTTCTTCTTTTTGTAATAGACCACTTCTCATTTGAGATACCTCCATTGTAATAAAACCTTGATTTTGTTTGTCTACCTGGCAATAACAAGACTGTCTGAAGGATGAAATGTGTTTTACGGTTAGCATCTTCATTAGGTGAAAAATGAGATTCCCGTTACGATGAGAAAGGCATTTGTTTTAATGGGGCGTCCCTTTTTGTGCAACAATTGTATCAAATCACTATGTCAAGTGGATTTTTACTGGCTGGATACAAGTAATTTTGGACCAGGTTACTGCCTGGCAAATCATTGCCATGACTGTATCAATTTCAATCCTGTTTCATTATTCAACACAAATGTAAAAGATTTAATGAGAAGTCCTGGGGTAGAGTGCGGGAAAGACTCATACTGCGTAACATATCCAGATTGAAACAAAAGTTGGATCTTGATACATTTCCCTGGTTTGATAAATAAGCATATGCAGACACACATTTTAAAATTTGATTTTGTTTTAAATAACACTGTGCCATCTTTTTCTATGAGACAGGCTAGATGTTGTGATAAAGTCAACACATCGTTATTAACATCTAATGTAAATTCCCTGATAACATAAATATCATGACTAATGTGATTCCACTGTGAAAGGAAGAGCATGTATGTTTATGTATGTAACGTGCATATTAAGCTTCACTAAGAAGAGCTGTATGGAAGAAGTGTGGTAAATGGGAAATATCCAAGATATTATCCACACACACAAGTATCCACACACACAAGTAGGGATCTCTGAGGATTTCTTTGTGAATTCCAGTGCCAACTAACCTGATCCACACCTCCTAAATCAACATCTGGACTAGAATGTAGTTATCCACTGGTCTTGCTTTTTACATTTGTTACTATATAATGTAGTATCATCTAGCAGAAGCTAGAGAACGTTGTGGTCCTACTATAATGTTCACTCACGACGGTGGCCTATTCAGCAAAGGTCCCCTGAAACATTAATTAACAGTTTCCTCCTGGAAGGTTTAGCCTGCCTATTGAGCACAGCTGGATAATTCATGATGAATTACACCTTCATTAGTCTGCTTCTGTTCCCTATTGGTGATGATGGACTTTAATTACTGGTTTCCTTTATTTTGCAGAAATAGTTCCATTTTGCTGTAAAGTGGGGAGCAATCAAGGACACCAGTAATTAAAGTTTTGTCCCCTCTTGGATGGAAAACAGAAGTGAACTCATTAAGGGCATTTCATAACTAATACTCCTGACATGTTCCATAGGAACAAAGAAACCCAGGCTAAACCAGCAAGTTTTGATTTAAAACAACAACAACAACAACAACAGTTTGTTTAAAATATTTTAAAGGCCAATTTTTAAGTTTATGCTTCACAAGGAGGTTTAGAAGTTATCATACCAAGTAATCACAATTTTAAAACCCTGCAAGACTGTATACTATTCATTTTAAACAGGCATTTCTAAAACCAGCACAATATAAACAAATCCCCAACACACCATATATAATGATAGAGTAAAGGCATGTTAGCCCTTAAAGGTCTCAGCAGTGCATTACCAATTCCAGAAGCAGCTCACCAGCGCATAGTCAAACTTGCATGTTCTGGTTTCTGGTTTCCCATAGGCATCTGTTTCGCCACTGTGGGGAGAGGATGCTGGACTAGATAGGCTGTTGGCGTGATGCTGCAGGTTATTCTTCTGTTCTAAGGGGTGCAACAGCTTTTCTAGCTTCCCAGCAGGCAGGTCACTGTTGCAGAGGGAGGAATGGAGAGATCAGCCCTGGATCCTGCCAGTGCTTTTGCACCACACTGACCTCACAGTTCCTCTGCCTGCTGGTAAGCAATGGTGACTTGCCTGCCAGGAAGCTAGAAATGAGAATCAGCACTGAGCACTGGACCTCCAAGCTCTGGAATCACCACCACTTACTGGGAGGGAGAGGCAGCAGGGAAGTTGCACTGGACAGGCTGGTGCTGCAATGAGGCATGTTTGACATATTCAGTATCTGCAAATTCCAATATAAAGTTTCCTAATTCATCACCTCCCAGTCTAATATTCAAATCAGAACACAATTTCCTTTGGAATTTTGCCCTTCTCTGAATTTTGCAATATAGTTCTCAGATAAAATAATAATGATCAAAATGTGTATGTTGTAGATGTATATTTAAATGAAGTTTCAGATGCACACACACACACACACACACACACACACACACCTGTTGGGTGCTCAAATCTTCAGCATGATTCATTAGACATTAATCAGGTTGTGAAGTTTACAGCATTAGACTTCATTATAGTGCATTATAGTGTTTGCAGGCACATCAAGGTGTAAACTAAAACTTGATGAGTACCATTTACATGAGATGACAATTCAGCAGACTGCAAAGACCCTTCTTTTAAGATGGTGTTAATTGCAGTTGTTATTTTGTTTTTCTTTTGTTGCATTTATAGATTTTACTTTTTAAGACAGTTTATTTTGCTGCTTTAGGATTTTTGTAATCACATTTTAGTGTTTTGATAGTTTAATAAAAAAGTATGTTGTCTTTGTTAGCCCCTATTTTTGGCAGCTATGAAAAGCATACCCATCTTTTAAAATTTTATTTATAAAACAAAGGTGTGAATAATCTAGCTACAATATTATTTGTGAAGTTTTCCTTCTCCCTGAGCCACAAATGCATCACTGAAGCCAAAACACAGTAGAGGGTCAGGAATAAGGAAGCTTCAGAAGTAATCAAAGCTAACCATGAGATAAAACTATTGAGCAAGTAAACCTTTTCTGCAGGAAGCAGTATTATTTTATGCCTTGTTTCAATATAATGTCCAAGTTTACTTTATTTGCTTTTAATTTCTACATAATTAAAACTCTCCAATCCTTTTACAGTCCAGCTAACTTTTCCACAGCCATTCAACATAGGAATTAATTAGTTAAACCTTTAATTGACTATTGTAATTGAACATTGCACAGCTTAGAATGCAGCCCTGCACAAAGTCAAATTGTTCATTCAGCTGTTGACTTTAAAAACTGGAAAATAATTTTGTGAATTTCAGCCTCCTGTTTATAAAGTAACATTTGCAAACTTGCTGATAAAGTTGAGTTGAAGTTTTTGACTCAGCTTTTCTTTTGATCCCAAGAGAGAAAGAGTAACTAGAAATGCACTGCTGGGAGCGGTGACTTTTTGAGGGTGGATGGGAGGGAGATCTTTTTAAGTTTTAACCCAGAGCTTTGGGAGTAAAAATCACACCACAGGTAAGGATGGAGGACACATGTGATTCAGTTTTCTTTCAAAAGTGCACTCACTTTATTCACTCTTTTTGAAGCAATAAACAAACCTAGTCATCTTTCAAAATCTGCAGTTCTCCGGCCAAATAATGCATGGAAAAAGAAACATGTAAAAGTTCACATATAAATGCATGCTACTGAAAATAACATGCACAGATATGTTATGGAACATTGTTTTATAAAAATGTGTGTATTGGGCAATATTGCTTGTGATCATGTGTATATTATGAGGGCTGGACGATGTTAGGTTTTCAACATGGTATTGTTTCACCGGCCAAACAGCACAGTTTGGCAATAAACTGCAATATTGAAACAAGCTGCTTTGGCCCCAGCTGGCGAGGCATGGGGTGAAACTGTGTCAACTCTCACCGTGGACTGGAGCCAATGTAGCTGGCCCCAGCTTGCTGCCCAGCTGAGGGATGGAAAGTCTGCTGCCCCCAGCTGAGCAAGCCTGGACATCCCTGCCACTCTTGCATGAGCAGCAGGGTTCCTTTCTGAGGCTCCCTTCACCTTCACTTTTGGGGGTGGGGGTGAGCTACCTTGCCAGCTTGCCACCCACTCCATAAAGATGGATCAGGTGGCAGTAGCCAAGCAAACCGAGCCTGTCAAGTGGCAGGTTGGGACTCCATAAAACTGCTTGGTTGAGGCAAGGGCAGTAGTGCACTCCTCAGCCAAGCAGTTTAAAGAAGATCAGGCTCTCTTGTCTTTTCTATCTAGCTTATTGCTGTCTACTCTAACTGGCAACAAGGCTCTCCAAAGATCTCAGAAAGGGTCTTCCCCAGCCCCGCTGCCTGAAATCTGTTTCACTATGGCAGCAATTAAATATAGGTCCTTTGATGCGCAGATCATAAGCTATACATCTTTAATTTTTTAAAAAAATCCTGCTTGATTGGAACAAAACCTAGGGGTGGTCGAGTAAGTCTTCAAAAGACTGAATTCCTCAAGCATTCCTAGTTCTGTTCATGGGCTACAGACCCTTCCTTCAAAGCCAGAGGCTGTGTTCTGTAGCTGGGCTTGATCTGTTTTTGGGTTCCTGGAATCCCACACTGTGGAGCTGTGCATAGCTGTGTAGGGGGTTATGGTGTTGAGACTTTTTAAACAGGCTTTGCAGACCAAGTCACAGCTGTCCTGTAATGACCAGGAACATCACCAGGGAAGTGAAAACTTTGGTAAGAGATCTGGCGTAGTTGAAGCAAATACTAAGCAAAATAGACAAAGGCTGGAGCTTTTCAAATAAGAAAATAGTTAAGATGAAATAAGTGTTACTAAATAAAATGCTCGGAGAGGCTTTCCTACTTCTCTCTTGTAATGTCTTTTCCTTGGAGAAGTCATCACAAAAAGTCATGCTGACTGATCAATAGCATTATTGAAGCACCTAGTCATCTCTTTGTTCTCCTTCTCATTGTACCTAACTTTCAAGGACTTGCTCTCTTCAGATAGCTTCTAATTGCTATGGCGGTAACTTGGGACTGAAAAACAAGGTCAGGTGGCTCTTCAACTCCCAACTCTGCTTCAAAGTGTGCCCAACCTCCCTTTGCTTTTGTGCATCTTACCCCTTAAAATGTCATCATAAATAACAGGAACACTTAGGTTCTAAATGAGAAATGAAAGAATGTATGAAAGGAATAAGTGAATAGTTGGGTTGCTATCTATCATGCCACAGAGCATTGCGACAGAATAAGCTGGGCTCACTTTAACTGGGCATTATCTTATCTGTGTAAAACAAGGATAGAGAACCTGCAGCCCCCCCCCCCCAGTGTTGTACAACTGCAATGCCAATCGCAGGCTGTGTTGGCTGTGGCTGATAGGAGTTGGAGTTACCTTGGAAGAGGAATTGATGGCTAAACCACTCTGAACAGGAAACCAACCATAAATAGTTACGTGGCAAGACCCTCAAGCTGACCCACCTTAGTATAAATAAATTCACATGGACACGGATATTTTGTTTAAGGTTTTTGGGCAAAACTTTGGCCACAACCTTATTGATTACAGGAAGGAGAGCAATATTGGCTTAGGCATTGGCAAGACTATATCTGACTCCTGCCCCCTTTGCAGGAAGTCTGTAAGGGTAAATCACCCAAAGGGAAATTGCTTCGGAGGAACCCGCCTGCACCTGGTGTTCCCAGAGGCCTGGCATGGCTCTCACCCTCAAGTGGACTTCAGACAGGATCCAGGCCCCAGATTCCTTTAATGGAATACCCTTGAAAATGGAGGCCTCCCCTCCCCTCCCCCATTCATCATAAGCCAATGCCTAACTACTAAACCTTACAAAGTTGTGACGATTGCTAAGAGGTAGGCAAAAACCAAGTGGCCCATGCCAATTTGCCAAATGGATAAAATTCCTACCCAGCTTGTTCCAAAAAAGGCGACCAACTAAAGTCCAAAGCAAGGCCAAAGGATCTAAATTAAAGGGAGGATGGGCGGGTGTTCAGCAGCGTGAAGCAGGAGCCTGGCACACATCGCGCTGCTGCTTTTATACTTCCCCCCACTATCACCCTTTAACATGATTGGGCAATAGCCTTGGGTGATTGTGGTGCCACCCCGGCGTGAGTGTGATAGCTCCACCAACGCCAGGATGGGGAAAACCAGGTTGAGAGCCTGCCCACAACCAGGACCATCTATTAAGATGATTCCATTTGCTCCCAGTTCTCTTGCAGAAGTCCCTTCTGTTTCCATACCTGGTTCTGTTGCTGGAGCAACTGCTTCATCTGCAAAAGGTTCCAGTTTCAGTCCCTGGCTTCCCCAGGTAAAAGGATGGCAGTAGAGCAAAGTACCTGCTCAGGATCCTATAACATTGCTGCCAATCAGAGTAGACGTTATTGAGCTGGATGGACTCAGTATAAGGCAGCTGCTTATGAACATAGGAAAGTTGGATGCAGGCATAAGCTGAAATGGCCTGTAGCCTGGTTTCCAGAGTTCAGCCCCAGTGGTGTTCTTGAGGGAGGTGCTGGGCAAGATGCCCTTCGTAGGTCCCCAAATGTGCTGACCTCCTCGCTGCTGTCACTGCTGCCCTCTCTCTGGGCACAGCCCATAGTTTTGACCTGAGGAGAAGGTAAATATTTGGTCCCTGATGCTGCTCCACATCAGCTTAGCCCTCCAAGACCCAGCTGCCCCTCAACTCTGCATGGCCTTGCCAACAGATATAATGTAGAGAGCAGTAACTGACAGAGGCAATAGAGTCTTAAGCTCTAGTCCACAAGACTGTCCCTTCAAACTTTCATCTCTTCAGGAAGGGGACAAACCCTGGAAGGGGCAGTAGTCCAAGAGTCTCCATATTGCTCCAGATCTCATTAGAGCAAATTGCAACCTAGGAGCTATACATGGTGCTGGAACTTCAGCCTAACTGAAGTCTCTGGTCTTCAACTGATGAGTTGGGTCATGACCTGATCCAAGGTGAACCACAACAGGAGCATCGTCACCATGCAAATATATGGTAAAAGATTGTCATGAGAAAGATTAACAAATGAGTCCCCCAGTGCATGTTTAGGTTAAAAGCGGGTCCTGGGTCTGGAAAGGTTGAAGATACCTGAACTAAGTCATGTGTCAGACACTACTTATAGTCAGGACAGGACAACTTATATGACTTGTCAGTTCAGACTAGAGAAGACACCAAAGCTTTGTGTGCGTGGTTTTTTTTTTTTATATGTTGGCTCAGAAATAGGAGTCTTCATGGTTATTAACACTTTGCTACAAGAATTACACCCTCCCCCATTATTCTCTGGCTTGAATTGTTATTGTCAAGATAATTGTGTGCCTGGAGTCCTGCTGCACAATATACCAAGCTCAAGCAACCATCAGAAATACATCCCACAGACCCCAAGGACTGCTGCGATGGCAGTAACCATATTTGGGAAAACTGTACTTCCCAAAGGATTATTGTGCTTGGTACAAACTCTCAGAAATAACTCATGATAATACCCAATCATATTTTGGTTGTTTTGTTAGCTTTTTGCCTCTTTACCTCTTCCTTGTCTTTGTTTGACTTGTCATTTTCCCATATCCTTTCTTCCTTTTTTGAAATACCACAATAGAATAGATTCGTGGGTGCACACGCTAAGGAATGTGTTGTGCATGCTTATGATGTGAACATTTTCAAAGGGTCATAATCATATAAGTACTTGATGTGCAGTCTACAGAAACCCAGATACCCTAAATGATTCAATGCCTAGCAATTATCCCTCAACAACTGCAAGGTTGGTAAACATTTGGAGCCATTTATGCAAATACCAAACATGATTTAGTGCTATGTGAAATCCAATGCTTACACACTACCCTACTCTTCACTCTCCTTGCACACGTCCTCATTGGATCAAGTTCGATCATGTTTCAATCAAACCATAGTTTACTGTTACATCCAAATCAGAACATTTTATTTAGTGCTCTCTGCCATCCTCACACCCCAAAAAATCATAAATATGCTTGCTCTGCAACGTGGGTTGAAATGTTATTTTTGTTATTTAAGGCATTTATGTACCCCTGAATCATTTCTATTTCCAAGTGATGAAAATCTTGGTTTTGAGGCTAGCACAAACCATGGTTACACATTTGCCATTAATGGCAAACAGTGATTTGATCAAACCAAGATGTAACTAATTGCAGAGTATAAGAGGAGGAAGAAACATGAGCATGCACAACACATTCACATGGTAACAAAGCACTTTATGTTTGAACGGAGTCTTTGCGTCATCACAGAGTCATGAACAATGACGGAAGTGAGACAAACAATAAGCAGCAGATTCAGGTCTTTTTGGAGTACAAGATAAAAAAAGGGTTATCATTTCTTAAACAAAACAATATGACCTTTCTACTCTTCATTATGCCTTGCTTAATGCTTACCTCACTTCCATCAGCAACTCATCAGCATCTCCTGGAGCTCAGAGAGTGAGTAAATCAAAGGCATTGTGGAGCCTGCTTTTCAGAACTTGCTGCTTTTGACACACACTCCCAACATGAATTAAAACAGTACAGTGGTACCTCTTGTTACAAACTTAATTCGTTCCGGAGGCCCGTTCTGAACCTGAAACTGTTCTAAACTGGAGGCGTGCTTTCGCTAATGGGGCCTCTTGCTACTGCTGTGCTGCCGGCACACTATTTCTGTTCTCATCCTGGGGCAAAGTTGTCAACTTGAAGTAACTCTTCCAGGTTCGCAGAGTTTGTAACCTGAAGCGTTTGTAACCTGAGGCATTTGTAATTCAAGGTACCACTGTATTGAGCTCCCCTGCCCAGAGGAAGACAATAACTTTTTTAAAAAAGAAACACATATTATTTTTAGGACACCATTGTCTGAATGTCTGGTATGTCCCCCCACCCCCAATCAATTATTAATATTTCAATTTCCCCCCTTAGAATTGAATGGTAAATAAAAGGAGCACATCGTGGACATTGTAGTAGAGATATAGAAAAATTACTTGGCAGCATCTCTGCAAGGAAGGAGAATTAAAGTGAATTTTAAAGTAGCAGCAGACCTACTTAAAGGATGCAATCTAGTTTGCAAGATGCACAAAGTATGTCATGTCAGAGAGCCACCTGCCAGTTGTTCATGAAAGGCAAGCGAGCAGACAAGAAGTCTGAACAGTTGGATGTTTCATCTGAATCCTTCTGCTCAATGAGGATCCTTGAAATCTAAACTGTTCAAGCAGGCACTTCATTAATTGAGAAAGTAGTGTCTTGGCTGTGGCAGTTCTGCTATAATGCCCAGGTGTCCATGCACATCAAATCTTATTTTAGCTACTTTTTTTTTTGCAAAAAGTTATTGCTGCTGTCTGCCTGAACATTTGCAACCCACTTATACAACTCCAAGGAAAGGCAAACCTGGCAGGCACATGGTGCCTAATGTCTCCCTTACTTCGGTCATGGGACAAGCAGCTGGGATGACATAGAATGTTTGACCATCTCATCACTGACAAAGTCTGATAAACTTACTTAAAAATGCCTTCCATATATTGGAACTGAAATGTGCCCAAGTGGTTTGTGCATCTAAACTTGTGCTCCCCTACCAACCAATCTTCATCCAAAAATAAATAAATAAATATTATTATTATTTTGGGGGAAGAAATGCATTGGGGAATTATCAAAGAAGTGAGAAAATGTCCATGCCATTCTCATGGGTTTGGTGCAAGGTTGTTGATCCACTTTGTGGTAGCCTTGGAGGTGTTTGTGAGTGTTCTTTATTTCATTCTACAAGTAGAATTCTACAAGCGATACCAGAAATCCACTTGTTGTCCTCAGCTGGTAAAAGGTAAAGGGACCCCTGACTGTTAGGTCCAGTCACAGATGACTCTGGGGTTGCGTGCTCATCTCGCTCTATAGGCCGTGGGAGCTGGCGTTTGTCCACAGACAGCTTCTGGATCATGTGGCCAGCATGACTAAGCCGCTTCTGGTGAAGCAGAGCATGGAAATGCCGTTTACCTTCCCGCTGGAGCGGTACCTATTTATCTACTTGCACTTTGATGTGCTTTCGAACTAGGTTGGCAGGAGAAGGGACCGAGCAATGGGAGCTCACCCTGTTGTGGGGATTCGAACCGCTGACCTTCTGATTGGCAAGCTCTAGACTCTGTGGTTTAACCCACAGCACTACCCATGTCCTGTCCTCAGCTGGACCCACACTAGCTCCTTCCACTCTCCACTGCTCTCACAGCACATTCAACTCCCCACCACTTCATCAGCTCCCCAATTCCCCCACCAGCTCATTTAACACCCAGTACCTCAACCCCCTGCCACACCTTCAACCCTGCCCACATTGCTCCAGTATAAAGCTGCACCCCCAGATGTTTTCCCCACAGCACCTTCCTCTCACCCCAACTCCACCTCACAGTTCTGTCCCACCAGCTCCTTTTTCCCTCTACCAGCTCCCCCCACAGCACCTTCAACTCCCTCAATAGCACCTTCAACTCCACCTTATCAACTCATTCAACCTCCCCAGCTTCTTCTGTTCGCCACCCCCCCATCTCCTATTTCAGGAGTCCAGATCCCAGCTTGATAACACAGTAAGCATAGGTAATTAAAAAGGAGGATTTATTGCAAAAACAAACAGATAGCTCCAGACAGCTCTGACAAAGCCTCCAGCATCATTACTCAAGTCAACCCTTCTGAAGACTCCTTCCAGCACTGACAGAAGATATTGAACTTACGACCCTTACGTCTCTTGTTTTGCTTCCTATCTAGTAGCCCTCCCATTTGCTGACTCTTCGGACTTAGTGAATCAGCTCCAACCTCTTCCTGTTCTGAGAGGCTGTCTCTGAGTCTATTCATGTCTATTTGTGCTTCCTGCGAGCTTTGGCTGTGTTCTAGCCTGCTCGCAGCTACTGCCTTATCAGCCTGCCTGTCAAGGTCAGGAAGTCTGCAGCTGGCACTCTCCCCTGCCTTACTAACATCAAAGCCTCTCTGTTCCTGGCTGCTTTCTGCAGTTGGCTGCAAACCTTCACTTGGAGCTGGCTCATTCCTGACATCTTGCAACCTCCCCATAACACTCCTTGAACTCCCCCTATCCCCATAGCTCCACCACTGCCCCATCCACTCCCTGCCATTGATGAAGATGTTATCTCAAAAAGACTTTATCCAACCTAGTTTCCCTGCAGATATTTTTGGACTACAACTCCCATCAGCCTCAGCCAGAATGACCAATAGCCAGGTATAATGGGAGTTGTAGTCTGAAAACATCTGGAGGACAGCAAGTAGTGGAAGCGTGTCCTAAAACAATACTCAAGTAGGCATCTCCTTAAAGAGTTTTTCCAACCTCTCATTGGAGAAATTGAACATTTCTTAATTAATGGAATGAGATGTCCAGTATAAATGTTTATAAGACTAATCTTATAAGATACTGCACTTACACATGAACAAAATAAAGAGAGATGTTTCCAAAGCAACAACTTTCAATCAGTCATGAGTTCTTTGCATTTTTTCCCCAGCAGTATAAATTCAATTAAAAAGATCTATTAAGATGAGATTTCCAGGGGATATTATCCGATAGCTGCTCATTTAAAAAGAAAAAGAGACTTTAGACTCTCTAGGCTGAATGTTTTTGTAAAATTAATGTCTTAAATAAAAAAAGAGTAGAAGTAATAAACCCAGGAGATTAGCTGTACAGCATCTGCTAAGTAGTATATTTTTTATGCTATCATAAAATCAGACAAGGAGGTCAGCCAGAGTAAGTGTGAGTCACAAGTTGCAAAACACAAATTTCAATACATTGTAAAATATTTACCATAATGTGGACTGTTGCCAGTATTAAATAATTCCATCAAAGTCAAATGATATAAATCCAGCTCTCTGCTCATTAGAGTTACAGGGGAAAGAGTATCCATCTCCCGAAACTCCATACATTTAAGCTTCTTTGGAAAAAAAAGAGGAAAGGAAAAAAGACCTGCAATGTATCTTTCAAATTAGTGCTTCCATAAAACTTAGTAACAATTTAAAGATCTCTCTTTTTGTAAATTTAAGTTTGTATAACTGAGCTAAAACTGCATCACTTTACAGTTGGGACCAAGGCAGGGAAACTGCAGTTTGCCCAGTGTCATTTAATGCTTTCATGGCTAAGCCATGATTTGAAGCTAGGTCTTCCAGACCCATCTGTAGCAGCTCGTTCTGTTTTACACAGATATTGGATGCTCCAGATCTCCACGAAATCTACCCTAACAAGGCAGACTAAAATGCAGTGTTAAATTATTTATTTCAACTCTGTGACTCTCATTCCAAATGTCAATTTATTTTGCTGGCATGTGATGACATAGCTTGTATATTAACGTGGCAGCATCTACCCCATTGGAACTCCCTCCTGTTACATATCAGAAGGCGCCAACTCAATTTGTCTTTTATTTATTTATTATTTAAATTTTATATGCTGCTTTCCCATATAAATATGCTCAAAGTGGCTCATAACTGAGCAACAAAATTGCTAATCAATACACCACGACAATAAAAACCAAATGCTAAATAAATTGAAAACGTAAACAAGACAATCCAACATACAACTCAATTTGATGTTACGAACATTACAACATTAAGATTATTTTCAGTCCTTATTGAAGATCATTCTTTTCAACAAGGTTGTTGAGTGGCAATTTTTACCTACATACCCATACAGAAGACTCGAGAGACATAGCATTGCCTAGAAATGGTTCTATCTTTTAACATAACAAATAGAAGATCTGCAACCAATCAAACCAAATTACTGAACTGTGGGAAAGTGGAATCTGGATAATTATTGCAGGGACACGGTGTTCCACTTCCCTGGGCATGTTCACAACAGCAGTCTCTAGCTCCAAAGTGTTGGAAGCATAGCAAAATACTCCATCTCCGCAAAGGAAACACTGGGTACATGTACTGTACCTAACGTGTAGCACCCAGCCCCTCTGTACAACATTTATCAAGGTGCACGTGCAAGAAACTGTCCAATAGCCTACCCAAGTAAAGGCAATGAAAAGTGGCTGATGAGTGCTGTTAACCCAATGATGCCTGAGAGTGCCAATTCTTGAAATCCACTCACCTGCATGCACTAAATGCCAATCCAGGAAAACAACAGTGGTAAATGAACCACTCATTTCCAGAAAGGCAATTAAAATTCCAGGCAATATGGAGTAGGTGGAAAAGGGGGAGTCCAAATGGTCAATCTAAGATGCCCCCCCATTCCTACTCAGCCCTCTGTAGGATGAGTAGGAAGGTGGACACTGGAAGAGAAGGGGGTAATGACCAAATTTAGAGGTAAGTAGCCAGATACTGGCCACTTATCTCTAGAGCCCTCCATGTCTGGCCCAAATGACCTATGAGGTCCTGTTCCACTCCTCCCTTTGGGAAGAGGTCTCTTGCAACTTTCTCTCACTTGGGGTAGGGCTGCCTCATCCTGCTTTTGAGAAAGACTGGCAACATCCCAGACTGTCTTAATTTTAATTACTTAAATATCTATAAACCACACTTCCATAGAAAATATCTCATTATATATAAACTAAAACCACAGTTTTGTAGTAAAACAAACACATCACGTAAGAGCTTGTTGTTACCAATCATTAAGTTTCTGCACACTGAGCTTGAAATTGTTTCATTGTTAAATTGCTTGAGGGTCTTTTACAGGAAATGTTTCATAAAATAAAGCAGAGGACACCAACGTTTAAGGAACTGTCATGGATACCACACACACACACACACACACACACACACACACACAATTTAACAAACAAAAAACTGGCAATGCCCTTTACCCCTGCAAAAAGAAAAACCCAAGCAAGACCCCAACACCATCATATAACAGAAACGAAACACACCCAGAAAGAGTTATGGAAGCTGTTCTCTACCCTGTAGTTTATAGTTACAATTGCTCCTAAGAAAATGTTTCCCATACAAACTGTTGTGAGTTTGAGGAGGGCTAAGCCTGAGCCCCCTTCTAATGGCTGGATTCAGCACAAGTTCAATTCCTGGAATAGCCAGGTTAGCTTCCTGGTGAGGTAATGGCCAATATGGGTCATTATGGTAGCAAAGGTAGTGGCTCAGCACCAAAGGGCAAATAGCGAGGGATACCCTCAGCTGTATGGTAGTTAAAAAGACAAAAGGCAAGGCCAGAGTTGAGTTGGCGGTAGAGGGTAGAGGCTAGAGGCTAGAAGCAAGCTGGGCATCTGAGAGACATAGCTATGCTTGATCTGTTTGAATCCAAGGCTCTGGGAGAACCAAGGCGCTCTTGGGATGCTAATGCTTTGAGCCCCTCCACTGAAGGCTTGGGTTGTATATACATGTCAGTAAACCATATACATGCTATAGACAGCACAGTCTCTGCTGTCCCTCCTTCTGAGCAAACCAAACTGAGTAAGCCCCTGGAACCTCATAGGGATTGTGGTGGACAACAAAACAATTCTTTTCCACTTAACTTTGTATGGGTGGTGCTGGTGGTGTCCTCATAAAAATTCACCTGCTTTTTAATGCTACTTTGTGCCAGTACAGTGGTACCTCGGGTTAAGAACTTAATTCGTTCTGGAGGTCTGTTCTTAACCTGAAACTGTTCTTAACCTGAAGCACCACTTTACCTAATGGGGCCTCCTGCTGCTGCCGTGCCGCCAGAGCATGATTTCTGTTCTCATCCTGAAGCAAAGTTCTTAACCCGATGAACTATTTCTGGGTTAGCAGAGTCTGTAATCTGAAGTACCTGTAACCTGAAGCGTCTGTAACCCAAGGTACCACTGTATACATATTTTTGTATGAACTTTGCCTAATGCACACATTTTTGCAAATCATCCCCCCCCCCCGCATATAATGCATTTTTTTACAGTAATTCCACTAATATCATAGCTGCCAAGTGCCCTAGGAAAAAATTGGGACATCCCATTTTTCCGCACAAGATTGCAGCAACCATTTTGGGTGCCGTGCTCTTGTGTGCTCTCTTGCTGCCCTCTCACCCTGAAAAAAGCCCTTTTGGAGAGTTCCTATCCTTCACCAACAAAATGTAAGGTGCAGTTCATGTGACTTGCCTGGAAGCACCCCAGAAGATGCACATCCTGGTTTTGGGTCTGAAAAATTTGGACGGTATGTAATTAATTATTTTTTTGTGTACACATTACCCTTGCAGTTCCTTTTTTTTTTTTTTTTTTTTTTTTTTTACTTAGCTGGAGAATGCTTCACAAGATTTGGAGAAGTCCAATTTTGAAGTCATTGAAGTCATGTGTCATGTTTCAGTACACATATTGTTTTGGAAAGGGCAAATCAGAGAGATTTTCCTTTAAATGCAGACTGAACAGAATTTCTCCGCAACCCCAAGATTCCACCCCACCAGAAAGTAAAATAGTTATGTATTGTATCATAAAATTGGCATGGATGATAAGATGACATGGGTGGTTTCATTTTGGCTTCTTTGATGGAATGAAAGAGAAACGTTTGAAAACTGAGCTCATCTTCCTTTCCCCATAATGAATATCACCCTCAGCCCTCTCCCCATATGATTCCTTGCTATTTGAACAAGAGAAAAACAAAGGAAAAATACTCAAATTCAACAAAACTCTTCCCCCCCCCCTTTGCTACAGTCTGATGGAGGAAGGGACATATATTACCAGTCAGTGCACAACCATTATTATTTGAGGGCCATTCAATTTGCTGCAAAATACAAGTTCCATAACCCTTCACGAAGCTTTTCATTAGAACATAAAGGAAATGCTGGCCAGATATTTGTGAGGACCGTAATCTGAATGTATGAATAGGAAGTAGATGCTCAAATATGAACCTTATTATAAATGCTTGGCTTCAGATGCTCGACTGGTACAGATTTCACACAGCTTCAATAACAGTGCTACGTAATGGGACTTTCATTTAAATTATGCATCCGAGATAATACAGGGCAGAAGGGGGAGCTGAACCAGACTTTACAAGCAGCTGAATGTTTTAGCAGAATCTAATATTTAAAATAGTGATTTGTAAATCAAAAGGTCATTATTTCTATTATCAGCTTTGCAGATGAGACACTCACACTGGTTAAATAATAGGCAATCAATCATGTAGATTGGAATGCAACTTGAATGGCAGAGGAACTGAACACCAAAGCACCAGTACCAATGTAATAATGCTACTCCCTCACCCAGTAGCTTCTTCAATGATTCCATTTCAGCCACTGATGAAATGCACAACACCATCCCTTAAAGAGTCAGAAATCTGAAGGTGTTAGAAACCACAGAATAGTGTTAATCTCATCCACAGGATGTGAAATGAGAGCCCCTACTGCAAATTTCACAACAAATGCCATGACTTTTCTGCAGGGACATAAGAACCTAAGAAGAGCCTGCTGGATCAGGCCAATAGCCCAACTAATCCAACATCATGTGCTTCCCTGTGGGAAGCCCACAAGCAGCATCTGAGTACAAGAGCAGTCTCCCCTCCAGCAACTGGCATTGCTGCCTCTAGTAGTAGAGGCCAAACATAGCCATTGTGGCTGGTAGCCATCAATAGCCCTCTCTCCAATGAATTTCTCCAATCATCTTTTTAAGTCATGTAAGTTTGTGCACATCATTGACTCTATAGTTTAGCTATGAGCTGTGCATAAAAGTACTTTCTTTTATCTGCCCTGAATCTTCCAACTTCAGCTTCATTCGATGTCCACAATTTATAGTGTTCTGAGAAAGGGAGAAGAAACTCTTCTCTATCCACTTTCTCCACACGATTCATAATTGTAACCTATTATTATTTAGACATATTAAAACCAGCTGCAGATCTGAGGGGCTCTCTGGCGACCACCGGTCTACCTCGGTGGGCCCCTAGCTGCAGGCTTCCCCAGTGGCAGCAGTGGCATTAGGCCACTTTAATATGCTACAATGCCATGGACTGCCCAGTGTAGGGTTGTTCTGGGACATTATGGGATATTTATACTGTTACCCAGCCTTATGTGGCATTTTAATGCCCGCCAAGGTCCCAGAATAAGGCTACATCAGGACATTGTGGCTGCCCACTGTTGCTGTCACCAAAGTAGCCTGAGGCCAACAAGGCTTGAGGTCCAATTACAAGAAATCATGTGGTGGGCCCTCTTATTTCCTGGTTTTAAGAAGCAACAAGAAAACTATGCTTTTTCCAAAATTCCAAGTAGTAAGGGAGTGAGCCTTGTAGATTTCATCACCCCTTCCCTAGGTTTCCCCTATAATTTGCACACTGCTGAGACTTTATCATTCTACTCACTATTTTACCATGCAGTTGTCTATAAAATGAGGGGGGCTATTTTTCCTTCTTCACAACAATGTGATCACAATAGACAACATGCACCAAATATGAGTTATTAAAAACAATCCATTAAAAAATAAAATTAAAGCAACAGTATGAAAACAATAAAATCAGAATGGTTTCTTATTTACTCCAAATGTCTGGGAGAATAAGTTCTGTTGCACTTGACAGCAAAAACCCATCGACATCACAGCAATCCAAACTTCCAGTAGAAAAGCATTCCTGAGCTACGAGACCACAACAGAATCACAAATAAAATCATAGAATTGTAGAGTTGGAAGGAACCCTGAGGGTCATTGAGCCAACCCTGTGTGATGCAGGAATCTTAGCTAAAGCATCTGTGACAGATGGCCATCCAACGTCTCCTTAGAAACCTCCAAGGAAGGAGAGTCTACCACCTTCTGAGGAAATATGTTCCACTGTCAAACAGCTCCTACTGTCACAAGTTCTTCCTGAGATTTAGTCAGAATCTCCTTTCTTGAAACTTGAATCCATTGGTTTGGGTCCTACTCTCCTGTGCAGGAGAAAACAAGTCATCTTCATCTTCCATGTGACAGCCCTTTAGATATTTTAATATCATCTCTTCTTCAGGTTAAACATACCTAATTCCTACAACCATTTCTCATAAGGCTTGGTTTGCAGACCCTTGATCACTTTGGTCACCCTCCTCTGCACACATTCCACCTTGTTCATATCCTTCTAAAACTGTGGTGCCAGAACTGGACCCCGACTCCATGTGGGGTCTGACCATTGTTCATTCTGCTATCATCAGTTTGGGCTCTGCTTTCTTTTTGAGTGAAGGCAGAGACAGAGTAGGTGTTGAGCCAATAGTATTTCTCCATCTTCTCCATGCAGCAGACCTACTACTTGCTCGTTATAAATAATAACTATTTACACATAATCAAAGAAGCAGCCAAAGGAAATGACAAAGGAGGAGGAGGAGGAGGAGGAGGAGGAGGAGAGTTTGGATTTGATATCCTACTTTATCACTACCCTAAGGAGTCTCAAAGCGGCTAACATTCCCCTTTCCCTTCCTCCCCCACAACAAACACTCTGTGAGGTGAGTGAGGATGAGAGACTTCAGAGAAGTGTGACTAGCCCAAGGTCACCCTGCAGCTGCATGTGGAGGAGCAGGGAAGTGAACCCAGTTCACCAGATTACAAGACTACCGCTCTTAACCATTACACCACACTGGCTTTGAGAGCCAGTCTCAAAGTTGCTGAAGAGTAATGCATGTTTTCTTAATATCCAATGTGTTTTGGCCTTCTTCAGGGGCTTTATGTACACACACACACACACACACACACACACACACACACAACAAAACACAGAAAGGACAGTTAATAAACCAAACTTTAAATTATATATTTTTAAAAAATAATTGAAGCACAGCCTCAAAAGTCACATATCTGTAAAATCCTCATTATTATCATTCTTACAGAAAATACTCAATGCTAAAAAAAATCATTTTCTCATTTTCAGGCATAACAGCTTACATGATTCCTTGTAAACAACTCAAAAACATCTATTTTGAATTTAGTGCAAGGCAAGACTCCCAAGGCACACACAGAAAAATATTCAGGAATATATACCTTAGGCAAACAATACTCAGGAGTCAACGTTTTATAGTAAAAAGTTCAGGAATCATCATTAAATAGCAATATTTTTAGCGTGGAGAATGCAGCAATATGGGGAGCTCCTCTACTTTGTCATTTACATCTTTAAAGTAGTTCCTACCCCCCTTTCTCAGCCATCCAGATGACTGTTCTCTAACTAGAGGGATACCAATCACCTTATTTCTATTCCCCCCCCCCCACGTAGTAATAGTAATAGTAATAGTAATAGTAATAGTAATAGTAATAGTAATAGTAATAGTAATAGTAATAGTAATAGTAATAGTAATTTATTATTTGTACCCCACCCATCTGGCTGGGTTTCCCCAGCCACTCTGGGCAGCTTCCAACAAAGATTAAAAATACATTAAAATGTCACACATTAAAAACTTCGCTTAACAGGGCTGCCTTCAGATGTCTTCTAAATGTAAGGTAGTTGTTTATCTCTTTGACATTTGATGGGAAGGCGTTCTCCAGGGTGGGCACCACTACTGAGAAGGTCCTCTGCCTGGTTCCCTGTAACTTGGCTTCTCGCAGCAAGGGAACCGCCAGAAGGCCCTCGGCACTGGACCTCAGTGTCCGGGCTGAACGATGGGGTTGGAGACGCTCCTTCAGGTATACTGGGCTGAGGCCGTTTAGGGCTTTAAAGGTCAACACCAACACTTTGAATTGTGCTCGGAAACATACTGGGAGCCAATGTAGGTCTTTCAGGACCAGTGTTATATGGTCTCTGTGGCTGCCCCCAGTCAGTAGCTGCCACATTCTGGATTAGTTGTAGTTTCCAGGTCACCTTCAAAGGTAGCCCCACGTAGAGCGTATTGCAGTAGTCCAAGCGGGAGAGCCAATTACCTAAGGCTAATTGTATGTTTATTTGATTTTTATTATTTGTTCTTGTTTAAAATACACCACTTAGAATATTCAGTAATTAAGTGGTATATAAACAACTAAAATAAATAAATAAATAATGTTGCAATCATTTTCTCCTTTTTAGCATTTAGCTTCTTACAAACGCATTGGGCAATATATAATAGTGATTATATTATACGTAGTAAATGCTCTTAAATAAATAGTACCACTTGTTACAATGATCCCTGAAACTTGTCATTTTACATCTGCAATAGCCACATGCAGTGCTTTTTTTTCCTAAAAATAAATAAATGTTTAGGGGTACTCTCATTTTCCTACTCATGTTGAAATACTGCCCCTCAATGAGGTCAGACTTAGATTCACAAAATGTTTAGGGGTATGCGTACCCCTGTGTACCTCCCAGAAAAAAAGCACTGGCCATGTGGATTATGAACTTTTGGAATCGTAGTTCAAGGTAAAAACCTGTTGGTGCATAAACTCCTTTCACTTAAACTCTTGGTTAACAAGAATCTATCTTGCATTTGTAGTGCTTTTGATCAAAACTAGTGCCCCCACCCTTGATAACTAGTATTCCTTTTAAAAGAATGATATATTTGGCAGTACCTTTGCAAAATATTGGTTATGTAATTTGCCTAAGGTACTGTATTTTTTGCTCTATAAGACTCACTTTTTCCCTCCTAAAAAGTAAGGGGAAATGTGTGTGCGTCTTATGGAGAGAATGCAGGCTGCACAGCTATCCCAGGAGCCAGAACAGCAAGAGGGATCAGTGCTTTCGCTGCGCAGCGATCCCGCTTGTTGTTCTGGCTTCTGAGATTCAGAATATTTTTTTTTCTTGTTTTCCTCCTCCAAAAACTAGGTGCGCCTTATGGTCTGGTGCATCTTATAAAGCAAAAAATACGGTATACAGTCTTGTATTTTTATGTGAGTTCCTTGAGAGTTTTGCCTTGCAGTAGTTCCAAAACAGAATCACTGTTTTTGAGGTGGTACATGTTACAAGGAAACACGTACACTCTTTTAAGAATAAAAGATGGTGTTAAATGAGTCCTGTCTAGCCCAGCATTATGTTCTCACAGTGGCCAGACTGCAAGCAGGAGTTGAGTGTAACATTACTCTTCTGAACTGTGATTCCTAGCAACTGGTGATATTCAGAGGCATACTGCCTCCAGCCCTGGAAGTAGAACATACAGTGGTACCTCAGGTTACATACGCTTCAGGTTACATACGCTTCAGGTTACAGACTCCGCTAACCCAGAAATAGTGCTTCAGGTTAAGAACTTCGCTTCAGAATGAGAACAGAAATCATGCTCTGGCGGCGCGGCGGCAGCAGGAGGCCCCATTAGCTAAAGTGGTGCTTCAGGTTAAGAACAGTTTCAGGTTAAGTACGGACCTCTGGAACGAATTAAGTACTTAACCCGAGGTACCACTGTAGTCATTTTGGCGAGTGATGATTGTCAGCTTTATCCTCCATAAATTTGGCTATAAGAACGCTATGTCTGTATATGGGGGGGGGGGAATATTGTTTAGTGTTACTAATAAGACATTTCTATAAGAATGACGATAAAGTTATGAGGACAATGAGGGTTTACAAAATGTGACTTTTGAGACTGTTTTCAATTTTTTAAAGTATCTGTTAAGTACGGTTTAATAATTTTCTTTTTGTAGGAAAGCCTTAAGGCAAGTTTGTATGATCCAAAATGCATTGGACATTAATCAAAAGTGCATGTTGTTTTTATATTATTGTAAACTGCTGTGATACACTTTTGTGATAGAATGGTATAGAAATATTTTAATAAATAAATTACTCTTCAGCATTTTTGAGATTGGCTCTCCTTTTTTTGTTCTTTAAATAATGAGCCAGTATTATTTATTTTTTAAAAATAATTTTTCTTTTTATAATTCCTTTTTAAAAAGGAAATTGTCAGAAATGCTGAATGCTGTATATGGTAACTTCTAGCAAAAACACAACCTTATATATTTGCTTGCCTATTTTAATCATTCATTTCTCCCTACTCTCCTGGAGCCTATATATACAAAAGAGCATTGTCAAGAAATTTCCAATTGCTTTATTAAATTCCTTTCCAGGAGGATGGATCTGGTAAGTCCTGTGTTCAAATAAGAGCCTGGGTTGAATCTGCATGGATCAGATATTGTGCTTGATCAGCATCCTGGCCATTTGCTCGAGTGTACATGATAAACAGTAAAAGCAATTTATGCAATCATAATAACTAATGTATTTCAACGTGTATTACCAAGCGTAGATGGAATACTGAAGCCATTAAACCCATTAAAATAAAGCTTTATGCTTCGAACTGAGAAACATAAGTATAACATTAAAAAAAAACCCACTCTTATTCTTCTTGCCTAATGAGCTTTTTTTTAATGTACTCATTTTATTTTCATGAATGTGTCTAACTTTAACTTTCTGTGTTCTCATTAAAGTGGCAAGGACTATTTTCAATCTTATCTCTCCTCTACCCCCATCAGTGCAAATGGCAGTGACTGAAACAGGTAGGGCAATATGCATTCATTAGAGACAGGAAAGCATTTTCAAATCCTGCCTGCACCTATTTCCCATAGCTTTTAATTTCATCTCTTAACACTTTGCAAAATTGCCCTTTCATCTGCACCCTCATAAAAGGTTTGGTTGATTATCAAGGCAAGGTTTTGTTTTGCTCTGCTCAATCTAGAACAGGTGGCAGTAGTGAAAATGGCTGCAAATCAGTTTGCTACAGAATCATAAGAAAAATCTTAATTGACATCTGATATATTATTTACTTGCCTTGCATGGATATATTTTGGCTTCATAAACAAAACAATACTTTTTTCTCTAATTTCATGTCATGTAAGACCTGCTCTACTTATGCAGCAAAATGAACTGGTGAAGTTCAATGCCAGATAGAATCAACTAATTCTCATTGTGTCCCTACCCTCCTTCCAGCTTAGTTCTACAAGACAACACCAAGGCCATGTATGCATTAGCAGCTTATAATATAATAAGGCACTTTCTCCTGCAGCACATTAACTAGAAGCTCAAGAGAAGGAAATGTATTTGCACACTGCTATACTCACCAGAGAATGACCACTCCCTGCCTAAAACGGGGGGTGCCCTTTGCGTGGACGCGTGCAGCCCCTAGATCTGGAGTGGCTCCAACAGCATAGGCTTGGCTTTGCCTTCCCTCAGGTGGGATACCTGGAGGTCTCCACCTACCTCAGTCAGTTGTCTAATCCCACCTGGGGGAAGCGTTGCCAAGGAGACCAGGCCAGGTAGGGGAGGGATTACCTGCCCACACAATAGAGGGAAGATTTTACCTGGGAATCCTCACTTGGCTCCAGAGCTTCTCCCACCCTACCCACCCTCAGTTAATGTCTTATTTTGCAGGTTAACTTTTCTTCACAGGTTTTGCAGGTTGACTTTTCTTCACAGGTATGCGGGCTCTGCTACGTTAAGGTCGCTGTTAAAGGGCCGGAAAGGAATTTCCCTGCATTGGCAGGTTTCGCCTTTCCCATAGCAAAACGTCACAACTTTGGCGGAATCAGGCCTTGGGCGGAATCCTTTAGTCCATCTTCCTCTTTGCGGCGGCGATACCAGGGTTCCCCGTTAAAGGGGTTTCTGAAGGGAGGCTTTGACCATACGCCGAAAGGTCATCATTGCTCTCCCCTGTGGCGGCGGCGTAACGGGGGCGGCTATCTCTGCTTGAACATATGTTCTCCAGAGCCGGCCCATCCCCCCCCCACACTGGATAACCCTGATGCTCCCTAGGTCCCCGGCTGGGGACTGGGGTGGGAGAACGCCCAATGCCTGAGCCAAGGTCTACCCACATTTGAAATTTAATAAAGTTGTGGCCAATTTAATCCCATAGCACGTTGTCTTGAGTCGTTATTCCACATGACGGGGGGGACCGCGTGGGATCTGGGGAGTCCGCCTGTCCATGCAAGAGGGTGTGTCTTTGTTAGGAGAGCTTGCATCCAGTTTCAATTTAACTAAATACAGTTTCCTCAAGAGAAACAGCTTTGAATTCAAAGCAGAATGTTGATGCCAGTTACACAGTGCATCCCAAGCCTGTGGCATGTTGCAATCCTCTGATGTGTACAGGCAACTCTCCACTTGTGCATGATCTACTTGCATGCGACCACGCATACATGCAGTGCCAGGAATCCCAAAGTGGAACCTAGAAGTGGGGAGCACCCTGGAGAGTCCTTGTGGCTCACAAGGAGGTCCTCCCCAGAACACAAAGAGGACATCTCTTCACAAACCAAAAGCACAGTGGAGCTTTGTTGGGGTTGTTCAGCTGATGTGTGGGGAAGTGGCTGCTGATGGAGCAGGTCAATTCTGTGTCCAGGGTGACTGTTTACCAGCTCCACCTGGTACGCAGGCTGAGACCCTACCTGCCCGCAGACTGTCTCGCCAGAGTGGTGCATGCTCTGGTTATCTCCCGCTTGGACTACTGCAATGCACTCTACGTGGGGCTACCTTTGAAGGTGACATGGAAACTGCAATTAATCCAGAATGCGGCAGCTAGACTGGTGACTGGGAGTGGCCGCCAAGACCATATAACACCGGTCCTGAAAGATCTTTATTGGCTCCCAGTACATTTCCAAGCACATTTCAAAGTGTTGGTGTTGACCTTTAAAGCCCTAAACGGCCTCAGACCTGTATACCTGAAGGAGCGTCTCCACCTCCATCATCCAGCCCGGACACTGAAGTCCAGTGCCAAGGGCCTTCTGGCAGTTCTCTCACTGTGAGAAGTGAGGTTACAGAGAACCAGGCAGAGGGTCTTCTCGGTAGTTGTGCCTGCCCTATGGAATGCCCTCCCAGCAGATGTCAGGGCAATAAACAACTATTTTACTTTTAAAAGACAACTGAAGGCGGCCCTGTTTAGGGAAGCTTTTAATGTCTGATACTGTATTGTTTTTAATATTCGGTTGGAAGCCGCCCAAAGTGGCTGGGGAAACCCAGCCAGATGGGCAGGGTATAAATAATAAATTATTATTATTATTATTATTATTATTATTATTATTATTATTATTATTATTATTATTATTATTATCTATCCCACATGTCACTTCTTAGGTGGGGAGGCTGAGCAGTCTCAACAAAGCCCCACTGACCCTCTGGCTCGCAAGGAGATGCTCCCCGGAGCCCAAAGAGGATGCATACATTCCAGCCATGGTTCTCTTATTTCTCTATAATGTCCTGTTCTCAGTAATACAACTGTCTTATGCTTTTGCAGATTGCTTCCTTTGTTCCTTGCAGCCTGCTCTTTCTTTTTAGCCAAGTCCAACCTTTCCCCTTCACCACTTCTACTGTTTGCTTCCATTGAAACCCACTCTCCTTCTTGCTGGTTTTCTCACTGGAGAAGTGCAGCTGGGATGGGAAGGCTTTAGGGAGGGAAATTCTGTTTGAGGTTCCAAATCAATGCCTGGGCCCATAACCTGTTAGAAGACCATGCAGCTTACTGGATGAGTAGAGATGAAGTACAGAAAATAGCAGCGTGGCTCTCTAAGCACTATTGGAGACATATTGTTTCTGTGAAGTGCTAACCAAGACAAAACAATGCCCTTGTGTAGTTTAAAGTAACACATGCATTAATTATTAGCTCAGGAGAAGGAAATGTATTTGCTTTTCTCCAAATGTCTTCACCTGATTCATATTACCCATTTGTTTTCCCTGCCTCTGTCATTTCCCTCAGCTCATATTCATGAAGCTGGCATCTGTGCATGTGCAATTGCTGTCTCAAATGCACACACCTCAGCTTAATTGTGACTTAACTTTCCCTTCTGGATAGAAGCTGGTTTGAGGGGAAACACACCAAACAGCAGTATTTCTCAAGAAATGATGGGACAGCTCTGCATCCTAGGTGGTGTGCCAAACATCTGGACACATCTGGGAACTTGACTGTCAAAATGGGATCCAGGCAACTAGAGCGATTTTTTAAAAGAAAACCCCCCACAACTTTTACCCCCTCCCCCCCAAATGGTCAACAACTTTGTCCAGATTTTCACTTTTGGGAATATGGCAACCCTAATTACAGGTAATGTGTGTACATGAATTCCAAATCCAACAGTGTTAGTGTGCTGGAGCCAAAGTAAATAGCAATGTATAAAGAGCCTGAGACTAACAAGGAGGCAGAAACTGGCAAGCAATGCCACTCCTGGAATAGGCAGGCATGTGGGTAGTTGGAGGCTGACTGAGGGCACAATGAGGTTGGTGGGGCAGTGACCCATTCACCTTGATGGAGTAGCCACCACTCACTTCAGGTAGAAACAATCAAACCTTACACATTACAAATAAATCTTTTAGCCCAACCACTTCTTAGGTGTGCTTTTTTTTTTTAAAGTGAGAAATCTAATTTTGTTAGCATAAATGGGTCTTTATAAATATGATCTCTCACTTGCAGTTGGACACTGGTATGGCCCATCCAATTGCTTCATTCTGCTACACTGTTAAGAAGCCCAATCTTTTATTATAGTTGTTAACAGTTTATTGGAATTATTGCATTTTTAAAAAAGACATATTTCAGTCTCCTTCTCTATGAACCCCCTAGGCTCTTTTTACAGTAATAATTTTATTTTCTGTAATTCAGTGATCTATCCATTCACAGGATGATTGTGTGTGGGAACTGGCCCTATAATTAAGAAAGATCAAAGCGTAAATGTAGCACCCTTGTGTCATGCTGTTGATGAAGTAAACAATGGATGTGTAAGGTTTCTGTTTCCATATTGCGCTTCATGCTTCACATGGCATTCATTACTTGGGCTGTATTCAAATGGCAGTTTTCCATTTTAACTATTTCCCACTGTTAATTTCTACAATATAATTGAGCTTTCAAACAATGTAAAAGCCACTTTGGAACTATACTGGAATATAGTTGAACAATAGTGGAATGTATTGTCATCTGATGACTAAATGATCATGCGATCCTTTTTCCCAAACAAAAATGTGTCTGCCTTTAAAATAATGGAGAACGATGCAAACTCTTCAAATATCTGCTCAACCAGTGTAGTTATCTTGCAAAGTGTGCCTGGTTGCAGACATTTAAAAAGGGGTAAATACAAACAACTGGAATCCTTACAAATTATTATTTAATGAAATGCAATAGATTCTCCTGTAGAAGATGGCCACATAATTAATTGTATCACATATAATAATGAACAATGCAAGCAGAACTTCCATAAAACTACCTATGGGAATCTTGAACATAATAACTTAGGATGCAAACCTCATTTATCTCAGAACATTCTCATTAACACATATTACCATCATCTTCACGAGATGAATAATCTAGGTTTTGCTGAAATATTGAGCCCCGATAATTGCTTTTCAATATAAAGTCCTTAGCATTGGTTGTAAAGAAGAATTCTACTTCACCCACTATTCAGAGACATTGTAAGGTTTATTAATTTTTGTGTGATGACAAGAACCTATTATTAACACTGATAGTTTTGGAACAATGAGAAGTGGTAGAACTTCTACACCTTCATTTCTGTTCATAGACAGTTCTAGTTTTAACACCCTAATCTATCATTCTTGAAATGAAAAATAGAAAGTTCTTAGTTAAAGGAACTGACCTCTTATCTGCTGCAACCTTTTCAGAATTTTCAGGTCTCAAATGATATAGCTTGGGTGACCTGAGATTAGTGATCAGTGAACAAAAGGCTACATATCAATTCTTCCTCCATTTAGGAGCAATTTGGGAAGGGGGGAAGGGGGAGAAGGTCTTTAATAGAATTTCAGGCTGGAGTGACAAAGTTCCCACCATTTGAAAATGCATCTTGAAGAATATCTGTCCTATGCGGAGTGAAAATTGAGCTTTTGCTATTTTAACTTTCTCCCAGCTTTTCCGCATTTGTCTTTCTTTGGTATTAATAACAGCATTTGATCACTCATTTACTTCTGAGAATCCAGATGTTTCCTCTGTTTTCCTGTTTATCAAGAACTACCAGAACTTAATAAGAACTGGATGAGGCCAAAGGTCAATCTAGCCCAGCATCCTTTTCTCACAGTGGCCAATCAAATACCTAAGTGAAGCCCACAAACAGGACCTGAGTATAATCACAATTTCCCTGTTTGAGATTCTAAGCTACTGGTATTCAGCTACTGATGTTCACGGACATAATGGTTTTCAGAGTACACAGCCACCATGGTTAGTAGCCACTGATCTCCTCCACAAGTATCTTCCATTAATTCTACCCTAATGACACCTAAGTTGGTGACCAGTTCTATCTTCGGTGGGAGCAAATTCCAAAGTTTAACTATGCACTGTGTGAAGAACTACTCCCTTTTTGTCTTCACTGGGTGGCCTCACACTCTAGTGTTGTTATGACAGACGGGGTAAAAAATGATGCACTGTTTGCTTTCTCTACAGCATGCACATAATATATACTTATATATAGGTGTTCAGCACTCAAGGGGAAGAGGTCCATGTTTACAGCCCTTACTCCCTCCACTTCCATGTGCTTGACATGAAGGTATGAAGGAAGCTGCTAAGCATATTCAGCTTAGAACTCTCCTCATGACTTGGCAAGTAGTAAACCTGCATGTTGAAGTTCCTGATTGTGAGGGAGCTTCAGCTGGACATACATCAAAATTGCCAGACTTTCCTACTCATTACAGGGTGGTACACACAGGGCCTTTGGGTCACCACTTTGCACCATTTCTCCCTGCACATTTTTTTACATTCTTTTGATAAAGTTCACACCCAGACCCCACCTGTACTTCACTGGAATTTTTATCAAAAGCTTGAACGGTTTCATAGGAACCAACACCTAGGAGCCGAGGACCTTTCAGCTCCCCCATAAATATCTGAGGGGCCAGGATAGACCCCCAAAATTGATGGGCATTGCTGTGCCTGCACCACTTCATGTGATTGATTATGTGGGGTTGGGCTTTCCTGCCCCCCCCAACATTTTATTCTAGTTGGCACGCCTGAATGGCTTCCATGTAGTGGGGGAAAGGAAACTACAGTGTTATCATAGCTTTTCAAATAGGTACAACCCCTTCCATACTGCACTTGGTCATAAGTTTGTCTATAATAATAGTATGCCAAATTTTATCAATCCACTGTTGTTTAGACGGCTATCTTGGAGACTTGCAGGAGTTTGTTGTGTATACAATTGCTTAGGCAGGCCTTTTGAAAGAAACTCAAGCTGGTGTCCATTGCCAACTTTGTTTAGAACCTGATACAATCTCAGTGTTCTTCTATTGATATCTAGTTATCAGCCCACCTCCCCACGTATAAAAATTGATGGAAAGCAAATCAGATTTCCACACCGCAAGTTACTTCTGAAGAGACAAGTCCCGAGTAACCAAATAAGATACCGTCAGTTTGCATTAGCATGAGTCCAGAATGTCAATAATACAAATGTCAGGTCTAAATCTATATAATGATTAATTTTGTTAATAAACTGAAATCTCTAATCCACTATAGAGGAATTAAACCCGTCTAAAGGTCAGGCTGAATAGATCAAAACAACTGCTTTGTATTGTTTGTTTGTGTGTGTGTTTCTGTCATGGTACAATTAATATATAATCCTTGAGACTGCCCCCCATGGATGGAACATTATCAAAATTCCAGATGTGCCCTACAGCCCCCAAACATTGGAAAATCCTACTGCATATAGTTCAATGCACGTCTTAGTATGTGCACCTAGGATTGTATGCTGAAAATGGAATAAGGCAAATAGGAAACATCTATCTGTATGCGCTATTTAAATCCTTTCAGAAAAGTAGTATCTGCAGTTAGAGGGGGCCAGATCAGAACTGGTGGAGACCCATAATACTTCAGTGTCATTTACAAATAAGTGCCCAGCATGGAGTCACACCCCTGGGAGTATCATCACACCATTATCTGGGATTTTGTTTTAACATGTGTTTCATTACTGATGTCACTGCATCTCACAAGACCCTCGATCCTGAAAGGTTGAATCTATGCCTGCACTGATACCTACCAAGGGTATTGTGAGGCTGAGGTTTGAGACATAAGCAGCTTCTAAGAACTGAAAATTAGATCACTTTCAATAATAGGAGTCCCCTGAGTTGCACTTTTTTTTTTTACTGGATTTCTAATCATCTCCTGCTCTTCCCACCACAGTCTACAAATAAGATATAAATTATAGGAAGTAAGTAGGGCAACCTGTCTTTGTTTGCAGTGTAGACAATGGAAATAATCTGGGCAAAGGATAGCAGACAGTGGCTCAGTGATATTGATTTCCTTTCTCCGTTGTTGTGTGCGAGAAATGTTTTGAAAATAAATTGCACACACTGACTGTGGGAATGAAGGCTACTAGTGAACATTCATGATTTGTAATTTGGCTTTTAGCAAATTATACCACTGGTAACAACTGACAACAGCTACAGCTACCATTTGTACAGCTCTTTCTAACTTGAAAAGAGTTTCAGACTAATTATTGTGTTTGCTCTTATCACAATACCAGGAGGTAGTTGACTTACGAACCTGCCCACATCCTAAGAACCTCTTTTGGTGCCCTGTTTTGAGTGCTTCAGAATAGGATGAATGGAGCAGATAATTTTGTTTCATTCGCACTGGCTCTCAAACATAAGAAAGTTCCATCTCATTTTGCACCATTGTACATATTGTGTGTGCACTTTTTATATAAAATACACATTTTTTCAATGCATTCAGCAGTAAAAGACACATTTTGTACACACTTATTATGTAAAATATATATTCTAGTGCATTGTTTTTATGCACTGATAAGGCATTTCAAAATTCAGAGAAGTGCATAATTTGACTGGCAGTTGCAAACAGATTCATAAGCCTCAGTTTGGGTCTGTGGGTAGAAAAATGCATCCTGCATTCCTTTGTCAGAGAAATGACCTATGGGAAGGACTGTAGCACAGTGGGAGGTGATGGGAGAGCCCAGACACCAGCAGGCAGATATTGATTTCAGTAGCCATATACCGTTATGTTTTCTGGGATGCATTTGAAACAAAATGCCAATTATCTAAACAAGCTTTATTTACAAGGATAAGAAACAAAACCTCACAGCGATCATTGCATTCTGATTCAATTCCTGACCAGTTCAGTGCTCTCTTTCTTAGGGGGGAATAAATACTCCAAACAGTGCTTTCCCCCTGCCAAAGAAAACAACCTATAACATTCAGTTTGATCTTATTCCAATATGTTTGCTTCACTCTAATGCAGTGGTTCCCAATTAGCTAAGTACTGCTGACCCCCTGCCTTTCAAAAGCCCCTACTTTTGAATTTTTTGATATCTCTATGGTAGTTTTTGCTATGTGAATGTGGCCATGGACTGCCTGGGTGGGTTTCGCAGACCCCCTGGAGTCCACAGACCACCTGTTGGGAACCACTGCTCTAATGCATAATAATATCCATCATGGATACTATTTTGAATGGCTTTTTGTATTTTTCTTTTTTGGCCATCTACAGGTCCAGGTCCTAATGCTTTTACTATTGACCCTTGCCCACACTAGCTTTTAAGATACACTCACAGGAGATTGGCTAGGTATGTGGGGTGGTAAATGCCGCCTTTCAGAAAATGATGGTACCAATGACCCTGAAAAAGGCATTGGTGCATCCCTTTCTTAAGAAACCTCTGCTAGACACTGAGGCATTAAATAGCTTCCATCCATTGGCTAATGCCGCTCTTTTGGTGGGGGAGCATATATGATGGCTGAGGTGTGCTCAGATGAAACTGATCACCTAGACCCATTTCAACCTGGCTTCATGTTAGATTTAAATTTGTAATGTTTGATTTAAGTCTCATTGATTAGTGAGTCTACTCTATAGATGGTTAAATCTGGATTCAATCCAATGTTGCCTGTGTATTGTCCAGTATGGTGGGAGGGAAGCAACAGTGGTTTGTATGAAGTGTGGAAATAGCAGGAGGAGAGAGAAAAATAGTGATATGGTGAAGATAAAGAATAAATTTATGAGATCAAAGGAGGGGTGATAGTCATGTGACATATTTATCACTAGGCAGAGCAAGGCAAGGCCTTGAGGGGAAGGATAGAAGGGTCAAGACAAACCTTACCAGACCATCAAAGTAGAAAAGACGTGTCAAAGATTGGGACCAGGTAGGTGGTGTAGTTATATTGCTTGTACAAAGACATAGAAAGGAGGTGGGGGAGAAGAAAGAGCATGCCAGGTTCCTGCTAAAGCTGTGTACTTCAAATTCCCAGGGGTCCTATGGAAATCACATGCTTAACTTTTTTATTTGTCCCAGTGATAATCATTGGCTTGACTGTGCCCCATGAATTTAACATGAAAAATAACATAAAAACAAGCCAGATCTTTTGTTTTCCTGCACAGGTGCTTAGCAGCATGACAATCCAAATGAACATGTCAACTAGAGGCAAGAATGCCAGAGCTCAAGGTTGAGCAGGTGAGTGGGATAGCAAAGCAAACAAAAGAACAAGCTGAGAATAGGGAAGTATTGAAAACAGACGTTTTGGAGAAGGCAGAAATGACAGAGGAGATATCAGAAGGGTGCAGTGCTTCTGAGAAAGTCATAATATCAGTAGACTACAGGCAGAGTAGGAAGAAGTCAGTCAGGAACAATTTTAACAAGCTTGGTGGCCAAAAGTTACAAGTCACCAGTCTCTGCAGCCACAGCAGGAGCTGTGGTTCTTTGGTGGTTTGACTTCACCTCTGGAGGAGCATTCCATTATCTCTAGAGACAGACAGATGCCAACAAATAGGCTGGAATTCATTTGGAGATAATCTAGAAGGGAACAAGTAGGTTTGGGTGGATGGGGTATTTCATACCTTTTGTCTTGGGCTGAAATACTTGGCCATATTTTTCCCTTCCATTTTAGGGAGTGGAGTGGTGCAAACTGCCCTCCTTCCCAATTAACCTGATATTTTCATTAGAATAAAGAAAGAATAAACAAAGGTGGGAGAGAAAGTTTCTTAAAACACCCCCGCCTTTAAATTTGCAGAGCAGAAAAATCCAGGCTCCAGGCTTTCCCTGACTCATAAGATTGGACTCCGACTGTTATAGATGATCTACTTGCTTTTATATTGCTTTTATATTGTTTTATTGGTTTTAGGTCATTTTTAAAAATGGATATTGTTATTATGTTGTACATTGTGCACACTACTTAAAGATTTTTAAAATATTAAGTCGTTCAATAATGCTTTTAACCTTCATCCAATTTTGTGGTGTAAGACACTCACCCCAAAGTGCACTTTTCATTGTGCAATTTACACACAAGTAGAATGGCTGGTAGTCCTCTTAGACTATTGTCAAATATTGTTAACTGTCAATGTCCCCAACTTAGAGCCAGCAACTACTTACCATTTTCCTCCAGGAAACAAGCAAACAAAAAACCATCTGTGGCATGGAATGTTCCACAAATCCATTAACTCAGCCAATATGAGTTGACTGGGGTAGCAAAACATCCCATCATTTGTTCATAGACAAATGGTCAGGGAAGTGCGAGTTGGTTGACACAAACCAAATAATGATGTTTGGGGGCATTTCTCTACTCAAAGACCAGATTCTTCCAAGTTTCTTAAAGAGGTTAGGAAAAAACCCTCCATAACTATAAACATCAGTAAACATTAGTTCTCAGAGAATCACAGAATTGTACTGTTGGAATCGGGACCATGAGGGTCATCTAGTCCAACCCCCTGCAATGCAGGAATATGCAGGTGGCACCACATTCAAACCAACCAAGCTAGCAGTAGGTTTTCTTCTAAACATTTTTTACAATATTTTCAGAACATTTTTACTGTAAAAGGGTAGTTTTTGTAGTAATTGCTTATAACTGAAAATGAATATAATAGTTTATTACAGGAGCAGAAATGGCGTTGTTTACTCAATATGCAGGTGCAGGGGCAAACATTTAATACACAGAGAAGATATACGTCCTCCGAATTAAGTATTTTCTGGCTCTGGGCACCATTAAGCACACTACATCTGACACCACAGGCTCATATATTGTTTGGTGGAGTCTAAGTTCTACCTTATGGAGATCCACACTGATGCAGAAAATACATCCCTAAAACCATTATGCAGTAGAGTTTCCCACATTAAGGAAAATCACAAGGGTCAGCACACCCGAAGTTCAATGGATGAACTTCACCCTGGGAAAACCTCCTTCACAATCAAGATGTCTCCCCTGCAAGGTAAGTGGTAATTAGCATGACTGATTCCCCCATCCAGAGAATGGATTAAGGTTAGATAAAGAAATAAAATGCAGAGATTTGCCAAGAAGGAATACAAAAAAAAAAGTGGCTCTGTAGAGGGGACGGGGTCCTTTTGTGGAAGGAAATCAAGTGCACACTTGAACTTTAGGTTTGTGGCTTCACTTTAATTCACTTTAAAGGACTCAGACACTGTAGTGGATCTTGGTAGTCATGGAGGAAGGGGCTTCGGTACCTGGGGTGGCGTGGCACGTGTGAGCATCCCAAGGGGGAGCCGCCTGCCTGAGCGCGTGTCCCAAGGGGGAGGGACCCGCCCATGGTGATGTCACCCCCCCCCAGGCTGGCACCCGGGACGGCCAACCCCCCTTCCTTTGCCACTGGATCTTGGGAGAAAGATGCATTAAGTCAACTGCTGTTTCAAAAATGGAAGAGAAAGTGCTGGGGGAATGCATAGAAAAGTGTGGTATGGACAAATGGGTAAAAGGAAAACATGAACATCTTGCAGGTGGAAATGGATGAATTCAGAATGAACGCCCATTGTAAAATAACCTGCCTGTAAACAAATCAGAACAAATGCTGCTTTTGCTAATCTAACCTCTGCGTAAGTTTTCTGCGAACCAATTCTCAAAACACAGAGTTGCCTAGAGGAGCCCATAGTTGGAACAGCTGCTATGATATCATTTCATTTGCTTTTTCAGTATCTAAATTGCATACTTTGGAAACATACACCATTTTACAGGTTTTGAGTTTTTCTGAAAGTGGATTACCTCCCCACACTCTCTCCCTTGGCAGACAGTAGCTGCAATGTGACAAGTGGCAATCCTCACTCCAAGCTGCTGACTGCCAGTCATGCATTATCTTATTCCTTTTGGCAATCTGAGCAGCAGAACAGAAGAGCAGGCAAGCAAAGAGGCCTCAGATAGCGGGGAGCGGGGTAGAGCGATAACATCACAGAGAGTGACTGCAGTGGCTCTTCTGCTCTGACTGCTTTATTTAGCATTCAGAACTCCTGTGTCACATCTCCACAGGCATACATCAGTGAGACAGTGGGAAGGCCAAATTAAAAACCGCACTCCTTCCTGCGGGCATATTTTAATGTGCTCACTGAATCATTTGAAATATTTTCAGCTTCTGATTGTTCACTTAGAGGAAATTGTGACTAAACAAACTGAGCTGAAAAAGTCCAAGCCGTGTCTCAATGGAAGAGTCAAACGTCAAATGGCTTCAGTCCTGCCATCTATACAACTATGGGTAGACAAATCCATCAGGTTTGTTTACTCTCACTTTATTATCTTCCCAGTCTAAAGTTCACTTTGCCCCACTTCTGCACCTGTTTGCAATTTTACACACACACATATTTGTGCACATTTTGTGTATGTGGTGTTAACAAGAGCTATGGGTTTTTAATGTTTTATTATTGCAGACAACAGGGTAACAGAATGATAGAGCACTCTGAATTTGTGAGAGCTCTGATTCAACTTGTGGTGATGGGTTATTGACCTCATCTGGCTTTGCGCAACCTGGTTGCCTTGCTGGTGGCACTCGTGATGGTCATGGCGTGGCAGGCACAGGAGCAGCAGAAGTCACCAAAGCCAGTGCTACGAGCCCCAGGTAGTACGAGGATGGGAAGGAGGGAAGCTTTGAGGAATTGCAAACTTGGAAGGTACCCTAAGGGTTAGTACCATGGCCAGCACCAAAACTGTGAGGAGAATCAGAACTTACAGGGTTAAACACAGAGCCCTTACTGTAACAACTTCATGGTGAGTACCAGCACCTCTCTCCCCCCCCCCCCATAAAAAAGGCACTGGCCAAAAGTAACAAAATGAATTTCAAGACGGACAAATGGCAGGTCCTACACTTAGTCAGGAAAAACCAGCTGCACAAATATAAGAACGGGGACACCTGGCTTGCCAGTAGTACAAGTGAAAAGGATCTAGGGGTCTTAGAAGACCACAAGCTTAACATGTGATGCAGCACTAGTGAATTGAGCAGAGTGGTCTCCCTTCCATGGAGGTTTATATGCAGAGGTTGGATGGCCCTCTGTCATGGATGCTTCAGTTGAGATTCCTGCATCGCAGGGGGGTTAGACTAGATAAGCCACAAGCACCCTGCCCCAACTCTACAGTTCTATGATTTTAGGATACTATGATTCTGTGTCATGCAAAAAGAGAGGCAGGGTGGAATAACAAATAATTCAGTTCAAAAAGCTAAATACTAAAGCTATGTAATATGGGTGAGTCATGGAACAAGCAGCCTCTACTTCTTGTTGTTTGCTTTTATCTTTCAAAAACTTTTAAAAATGATTGCTTTTTAAAAAGTCTGCTGTTTGAATTGCTGGGCAGATTGATGACTTTTCAGCGGCTTTGTGACAATATACACAATATTCTTCAAATAACAGAGGGCTTAAAGTAAGGAGGATGAATCAGAAGATGATTAATACTTGCTTTTCAACATCTGCAATTGGAAATGTACTTGAATGATTGGCTAAAAATAATTTCCAAGAAAGCATCCATTGTCTAACTGCTTTGTGATTCTTAGATTACTGAGACAAGGGAGCCTTATTAAATCTGAAACAGTTGCTTGATATGTGATAGCTTATTAGCCCCTGTCATATCATAACTTTTTTCTGAGAGGGAGAGAGCTTCCTCTGGCATTACCAATGTGGTGAATACTGGTTAAAGTGACAGACTAGGACTTGAGAGACCAGGGTTCAAATCCCCATTCAGCCATCAAGCTCGTTGGGTGACCAATGACCAACTGGCTCGTTGGGCCAGTCACTGCCTTTCAGCCTGACCTACTTCACGGGGTTGTTGTGAGGATAAAATGGGGAGAAGGAGAACATGTACATCACCTTAAACTGCATGGAGAAATAAGGTTGGAAATCAATGCAATAAATAAATGTCCTGATACATATTCTGTACACCATTCTGTGAAATATAAAAACAGTCCCTCTGTGCAATATGTTATTTTGTTTTGCAATGGTAACCCTGTAGCTTGTCAGCAAATTGTTGCCCCTTTTACTGGACAAACTACCAGAAAAGTCAGTTCAATTTTATGTTAACTGCTTGCTGGGAGAAAAAATCCAGTGGGCATCAGTAGTGGCAAAATTTTGATCAGTAGTTGTGAGGAAAAGGAGGCAATTAACCATCTGAAATTGGAGGGGTCACTTTGGGGGAGCTATTCAGGTCATTTCTTGCCTTGTAAATACATCTACTTCAGCCAGTGGCATTGCTAGTTACGCCGTGTGTTGCATTCCAATCTGTACTTATGATTTTCCTGCATAGTATTTTTGGGTTTGTTTTTTTTTTTAAAAAAACTCACTATTCATAAATTGGCAACGATGATGAAAATCAGGAATCCTGCAAAAGTAAGCCCTGATCAAAATGTGACTTCGGGAGGCAAGAGCTGAAAAGTGTGTAGCATTGAATGTCCTTAGCATTTCATTTAAGTATGATCCTCAGGACCAAGCTGAATGCTATACCATTAATTTGATGTATGTATATGCCACCTTTTAGGAAAACTTTTCTTACTATGCTGGTTACAAAAACAAATTACAGCTGGCCCCTTTATTTTTGTGTGTGTGATTGTTTAACAAAGCAGTCTGAATTAGTAATAGTAGTAGTAGTAGTAGTAGTAGTAGTCATCGTAGTACCCCACCCATCTGACTGGGTGTTTGACTAGGACCTAGGAAACATGAGTTCGAATTGCCACACAGCCATGAAGTTCACTGGGTGACCCTAGCCTACCTCACAAGGCACACTTATTGGGATACTACTACAAATGATTCCAGAAATATGAGCATGCATAATTTTGGGGTGGTAATTTCACATGGGTAGAGTTGGGGAAGAAACATGACAATGCAGCAATCATCAGTTCTGAGCCTTCAGAAAATTCTGTTATTGTTAGCCAGAGTAGACATTTTCTAAAGTGGCAATAGTTATCAAGTGAAGCACATTGTTTAACCAATGGTTTCTTTCAATAATTTGTTTAAAGAGTATTTTGAGAAATGGATCTTTCAATTCAATTGCCCTATACACAATATTTTTATCTTCTTAAACAAACAAACAAACAAACAATTTTATATTGCAGTACTCTTGTTTTGATTTACAAACATAGACACTCTCCCAATGTTCTTTTGGAAAAATCAGTTTTGGAAATAAGAGCACATATAGAGTAATGCAATTTGAGAAGGACCTACAACTGCTTGAGCCATTTAACTGGCTATGGAGAAATGAAATATGGTAATTCAAGGGCCATTTAAATGATGGCTCAAGCCTTGCATTTTACTGGTTATACTGAGATGCCAGAAAGAGCATGCCACCTCAATATTCCCATAACCTCTCTTGTGAGCCTGATGCTCTGGTTTACACGTCCTAATCAATCAGGCTGATTTTAATTAATCCTAATTGTCCTATTAGGCTTCCTAGCTAACAATACTACAGGAGAGAGGAGTCCCCAAGCAGCCTAATTGACTTAATCAGCTGCTTAATCAGCTTCCTCAGGTCTTGAAACTGTGCTTGCCTATAGTTCATTTTAATAAGTCTAAAGAGGTGGAGTTTCATGTCAACAGCTTCCTCACTTGTGGAAATCTGCTGTTTCTCTCTCTCCAACATCTACCTCACCCTACCCTCCGAAGCCATGGAGCGTCAGATGATAGAAATGCCAGGGTGATCCATAAAAATGAAAGTAGTTTCATTTGAAGACTCCTCTCTGACTTTTTGGAAGAGGAACTACTACCAGCACCACAGCCATTGACTACAATCTGATAAGACAGAAGCGCCCCATCTGGATGTCGTAACGGTAATGATAATTGTGCAACAGTGCATGTCTTAGTTATGAACACAGCACAGGGTCACACTTGAAGAGCCACACATATTAAGATGCTAGGATACCTAGGTGCACCTTGCATCCCTTTCCCCTCCAGATGCAATAGTTGCTGATCATGCTAGACGGTTTCACTTCTTTTTTTTGTATTTTTCAAATTTGCTTAATTTTAAATGGGAAAAGAAAAGATGGAGAGAAATGAAAATAGTCCCAAATGGCACAAAGGAAGCATCACATCATTATGGATATGTTATGGAGTACTTGCCCTGAATTACATGCATTTCAAAAAGTAACAATGTGACAGATATTTAAAAGATGTCTTAACCCCTTATTACAAGTGATGACCATTTTGCAGGGTGGGTGGGCGCATGCTTTGGCAGAGCGCACCTAAGGGCTCCCATTCCGCCCTCTTCCGGGTCCAAAAGAACCCGCAAGTCAGTGATCGCACATCAATTGGACATGCCTAAAACAGTTGCCGCCTGTATACCTAACAAATCATTGCACTCTGTAAGAAGGGGCATCTTGCAAATACCATCCTATCCAGAGGCCGACCCCATGTGATATAAGAAGTGGGCTTTTAGTGTGGCAGCACCTGCCATTTGGAACTCCCTCCTGTTACATATCAGGCGAGTGCCATCTATTTTGTCTTTTCAGCACCTATTGGAGATACTATGTTTTCCTAAAACCTTCTAAGTGGAAAGCCTTACCCCGGTTTATTAGTCTATTGGATCTTTAAAAAATTAAATATGTGGAATTGTTTTGAATTGTTGGTATATATGAGGGTTTCTTGGGTTTTAATTTTGTTTTGTTTGGAAGTGTTTGGAATTGTTTTCATTGCTGATGACTATAGGGAAATCCCTTTGAGATATTTTATGGGGAGTGATTCATATAGGGAGTCAAATAAATCAGACTAATGTTAGGATGCTCTTACACTTACAGTATTAAGAAGACAGTAAGAGCTGTTCGACAGTGGAATTTGCTGCCAAGGAGTGTGGTGGTGTGTCCTTCTTTAAGCAGAGGCTTGACAACCATATGTCAGGAATGCTCTGATGGTGTTTCCTGCTTGGCAGGGGGTTGGACTCGATGGCCCTTGTGGTCTCTTCCAACTCTATGACTCTATGATTCTATGATTCTATGATTCTAAGAATAGTTTGACATTAAGGTCATATTCAGGCCATATATTTCAAGCACATGGCTTCCCCACCCCACTACTGCAAAAAAACAAACAAAACAAAAAAACTAGAAAAGGCTAAGGAGTACAGTGGTGCCCCGCAAGACGAATGCCTTGCAAGACGGAAAACCCGCTAGACGAAAGGGTTTTCCGTTTTGGAGGTGCTTCGCAAAACAAATTTCCTATGGGCTTGCTTCGCAAGACGAAAATGTCTTGCGAGTTTTTCTGACTCCCCCCCCTTTCCCCCCCTTTTTCTAAGCCGCTAAGCCGCTTATCTGCTTATCCGCTAAGCAGCTAAAAGCCGCTAAGCCGTTAATAGCGCTAATCTGCTAAGCCGTCAATGGGCTTGCTTCACAAGACGAAAAAACCGCTAGACGAAGAGAAACGCGGAACGGATTCTTTTCATCTTGCGAGGCACCACTGTAAATCCTACATAAATCCAGCAGTTGGATGGTGCTTTGTGCACCTCTTTCCAGCAACTCCTGCAGCCAAGCTGGCACCAAACATATTGCTCTGCTTTCCTCTGGACCACTTCAGCAAGGCTGAGAGGGACATCTTGTCTTCTGGGAAGCCCAGGACCTCCGTATACACTGCCTAGGCTTGCACCCTGGGGAAGTCACTTCAGTGCTGCTAATGCAGCAGTTTGACTTCACTCCCAGTGCTGCACTCCACTGTCTCTTGAGACAATCAAATGCCAACCACAAGGCATGGGAATGGAACAGAGTATCAGAAGACAGAATGAAAGAATGACTGGAACAGGAAAGAACATGGGGTCCCATTTATAGTTTTCTTAACAATGATTCTTTTGCAGCACATAATTCCAAAAATGTTGCAGCTGAATGCCTATTAGATGGAAATGAACTCTTCAAACCTCAAATGGATTTTAATGTAGTCACTTTATATGAATAACATGTGAAATCAGTATGAAATTGTGGCTGAGATGGAAGTATTGGAACTGTACTGGCATTCTGCCAAACGGAAAAGGTCAAATGGCTAGATGACTGTCATTAGCTATAGTCCTATGATCACTTAAAGGTTATGAAAATATAAAGTGAGAGAAAATCAACCATTAGAAAGCAGCATCTGCCCCTTGTCCTTATAAATCTTTTGCAATATTACCCCATATTGTTCTTTGACTGATACAATAATAATCATGTGATGTGTGACAGCCCACAGAGCAAGCTAGTTTTTCATGATTTTGAAACTTTCCTATTGCCGCTTTGCTGCCTGTACTGCCATTTATTGAAGGCCCAGCAAGCAAAGAAAAAAAGAAAGAAAAGTGAATCTGTGTTTAAAAATAGCAGTGATCCAGCCTCTAAAAATGATGCCTCTAGCCATTTATCCAGGCTCTTAAAAAAGTATGGCTTTCATTATTAGGTTACAATAGATCGAGATTTATGTTCACACTAATATTGCCCTCATTTCCATTTATATTAAACTGGTATTTGTTTTTTTTAAAAGCGGCACACGGATGAACAGAAACTTGCCCAATCTCTGTTTGTTCAGCCTGTAACATGCACAATAGCAAATTCAATCTTGTTTAAGAGGCTTATTGGTCCATTGTGAAACTTTCTTGAAATGCAAGGAAGTTTGCATCTGCAAAGGGTTAGGCCTTTCATTGTGAGAGAAAATCAGGTTAAGCAGCAGGAGTTTTGCTTTGCTCTAATAAATTGCTCACGACTGCTTGGTTTCAAATCTCCTCTGCCCATTCCATTACTGAACGGGAACATATTCCTTCATCATGACAAAAGCAAATGCCAGCTCCTTTGACAAGCACTTCATGAATATCAATGAATTTGAACCTCTCTTGTATGTAACAAGGGCAATTTGTCAGCCAAACGGTCACACAGACCAAGGATGAGAGACATAAATTGTTAGCAAAAGCCCTCAAATGGTACAATTCATGTAACTACCACAATTGGAATAATGTGGTATGGTGGTGATGTTTGCAAGTTTCAGGATAAGTTTGGCTAGGGATGAGTGGATATCTTCACTTCCATTCCACAGTTGCATCAGAGGGTTTGTTGCACCCTGCATTCAGATTGTTTCAAATTCTGGTTTAACTATGGAAAAAAGTATGCATATTAGGAGATATGTCTGTAAAGTCACTTGTGATGACTTTAAAGAAGTTGCCTACCAGCGCCAAAGTGTGACAAACTAAATTTACATTTGGAAAAATGAGGAACTGACAGATGTGTTCGTCCCTACTTAAGTTTGCTTAGTCATGCATAGGCACTTAAAATATAAATTAGCTCCTTCAGGTACATGAATCCCATTCCATATAGTGCCATACCCTCCAACATTTCTCCAATGAAAATAGGGACACTGCATCCCATAATGATAATTTTACTATTTATACCCCACACATCTTATTAGGCTGTCCTAGCCACTCTGGGCAGCTTCGAACGTATATAAAAACATAATAAAACATTAAACATTTTTTAAAAATAAAAAACCCCTTCCCTATACAGGATTGCCTTCAGATGGTTTGAGGGTCGGATAACTCCATACCCTCCAACATTTCTCCAATGAAAATAGGGATGCCCTGGAACATTCCAGGATCAAATCAGAAAAATGGAACGGCTTCTCTAAATCAGGGACATCCCTTGAAAATGGGACACTCTGTAGCACTGTGCTATCATATTCAGTTAGGGACCAGAAATTGTGACTCCACATGTTGGAGTACAAGCTTCCATCCCCGCGACCACTGATGCAAAAATTCTCTAAAATTATGACATAAATATGCATTTTGATACATTTAAACTAAGGCTCAGCAGATTCTCCTCCTCCTTTTTCATGGGACCATGCATCTACTGCGAAGGTAGTGCAATGTAATGTTAACTTTTGAGTGGGAAATACTTACAATTTTATGAGGTACGGGTAAGTGGTTCATCTTGTAGTTTCATTCCCTGGGCACTTTGGCTGCCAACAACAGTCAAATTGCAACTTGGAGTGTCTTTGAGTTATATATTTTTTAAAAAGTTTAAAATTGAAACCAAACTTACTAGGAGTAAGTAACCAAACTCTAGGAGTAGCGTTGTTATTCCGGGAGGATTGCTCTTTCAGAGCTCTGCCATCACCGGCGATCTCCGGCATTGAATGTGTTGGTCTCGTGTGGGGCACCAAGGAGAGCTTGGCTGTCTGGCTGGTGTACCGACCACCCAGCACACCTGCAGCCACCCTGTCAGACCTGCTGGAGGTGGTGGCGAGCTGGGCCTTGGAGTTCCCAAACCTACTGGTTTTGGGAGACTTCAACGTCCATGCCGATGCCGCTCCCTCCTCACAGGCTCTGGACCTAGTGACTTCCATGGCAACACTAGGGCTCTCCCAGTTTGTTTTGGGCCCCACTCATCAAGCAGGCCACATGCTGGATCTGATCTTTGGGGCTGGCATAGATGTGATCATGCTCCCCGCTGTGGAAGTGCCATGGTCTGATCACTACGCTCTGAAAGCCGAGATTGACTTCCCACTCCTCCCCGGCTCGGGTGGCGAACGTTTTTGGACTCGTCCGCGAAAACTGATGGATCCTGACAGATTCCGACAAGCCTTGCGGAACCCTGCTCCTCCTGGCGACTCATTAGATGACCTTGTTGAGGATTGGAATAACCGGCTCTTGGCAGCCATTGATGAGATCGCGCCTAAGCGCCCTCTGTGACCCCATCGAAACTGGGCCCCTTGGTTTACTGAGGAGCTCTGGAAAATGAAGCGGGATCTCAGACAGCTAGAGTGAGTATGGCGACTCGTGACGGAGCCTCAAGAACATCTTATAGGACGCTTATGAAAGCCTATGAGATGGCTACGAAAGCTGCTAAGAAATCTTACTTTGCAGCTTCCATTGCATCCACTAGCTCTTGCCCGGCACAACTTTTTAGAATAATTAGGTCAATAACGTCCTTAGGAGCACAACCAAATTTAAGCACAAATTCGACCCACAGCTGTGAGGCATTCGCGAGCTTTTTTGCGGAGAAAGTCCTGTTGCTCCGCCGTGACCTCCCTGCCAATTTAGATACAGTGACTGAACTGGAGGCCCCTCGACTGACTTCAGGTCCAGTGTTGGACCATTTCGATCAGATACTCCCTACTGATGTGGATAGATTCCTCCAAGTTGGTAGGCCCACCACCTGCCTCCTTGATCTGTGCCCGTCTTGGCTGATTAGGGAGTGTCCAGATGTTGCACGGACCCCCCGGTTGAAATTATCAATTTGTCCCTTGACACGGGGACATTCCCAGGGGAACTGAAGGAAGCAGTGGTGTGTCCACTCTTAAAGAAAACTTCATTAGATCCCTTAGACCTATCCAATTACCGCCCAGTTTCAAATCTTCCATACCTGGGTAAGGTAATTGAGACAGCGGTTGCTGAACAGCTTGGTAGGTTTCTGGAGGAAACATCGGCATTAGATCCATTTCAGTCCAGTTTCCGTCCTGGTTTTGGGACGGAAACGGCTCTGGTTGCCCTAACAGATGATCTACGTAGACAACTGGATCGAGGCGGGTCAGGACTGCTGATCCTTTTAGATTTGTCAGCAGCCTTTGACATGGTCGATCATGATCTTCTGGACCACCGCCTCGCAGACGTGGGGATACAGGGCATAGCCCGTAACTGGTTGTGCTCTTTTATCTCTGCTCGGGGACAGAGGGTAGCACTAGGGAGGGAAATGTTGTCGCGCCACTCCTTGGTGTGTGGAGTGCCGCAGGGCGCAATTCTCTCCCCGATGCTTTTTAACATCTTTATGTGCCCCCTTGCCCAGATTATCCGGAGCTTTGGGCTGGGCTGTCACCAATATGCTGATGACACTCAGCTCTATCTGCTGATGGATGGCCACACCGACTCGGCCCCAAACACACTGACCAGATGCTTGGAAGCTGTGGCTGGATGGTTTCGTGGGAGCCGATTGAAACTAAATCCTTCGAAGACAGAGGTCCTATGGCTAGGTCGGGATGGCATGGGGATGAGGGACCAACTCCCTTCTCTTGCGGGGGCCCAATTAGTGCCATTGCCTTCTGTTAAGAGTTTGGGTGTAATCCTTGACGCCTCCCTTTCCATGGAGGCACAAGTTACAGCAACAGCCAAGGCGACATTTTTCCACCTTCGCCGCATCAAGCAGTTGGTCCCTTACCTTTCCCGCCCCGACTTGGCCACAGTGATCCTTGCGACGGTCATCTCCAGGCTTGACTACTGTAATTCGCTCTACGTGGGGCTGCCCTTGAAGCTGTCCCAGAAACTCCAGCGAGTACAGAATGCTGCAGCGTGGCTCCTCACGGGGTCTCTGCCATGGGAGCATATTCACCCAGTGCTTTTCAAGCTGCACTGGCTCCCGGTGGAGTACAGGGTCAGATTTAAGGTGCTGCTTTTGACCTTTAAAGCCCTTCATGACCTAGGACCCTCGTACCTACGGGACCGCCTCTCCTGGTATGCCCCACGGAGAGCCTCAAGGTTCATAAATAACAACACCCTAGTGGTCCCAGGCCCTAAGGAAGTTAGATTGGCTTCAACCAGAGCCAGGGCCTTTTCAACTCTGGCTCCAGCCTGGTGGAACGCTCTGCCTCATGAGACCAGGGCCCTGCAGGATCTGATTTCTTTCCGCAGGGCCTGTAAGACAGAGTTGTTCCGCCTGGCCTTTGGCTTGGAGCCAATTTGATTCCCTCCCTCCCTCTCTTTCTTTTCTCTTTTCCTTCTCCTCCTGCGATGAGGCTACATTTTAATATTTTAATGTTCCCATTATTTTAATGTTGTATTTTATTTTTGTTTTTAAGTTATAATCATTCATCTTGTTTTTATTATTGCTTGTAAGCCGCTCTGAGCCCGGCCTTGGCTGGGGAGGGCGGGGTATAAATAAAATATTATTATTATTATTATTATTATTATTATTATTATTATTACCTATAGAATCCCCAACACACACCACAATCTGATCTGGAAGGAGCTTTTTCACTTCCATTCCAAATGTGGTGGAAAACACTTGGCTGAAGACTTCGATCCAGTACTTATTTTAACTTATGTTGAAACAGCAGAATAAGAGCAACATCTGGAGGATAGTTAAGTTTTTATTTAATTATTTTTACTTAGGAAATACACACACACACACACACACACACACACACACACTGCTCAATAAAAATATTCTAGGAGGTGCACACAATTCAATATAAAGCAATTATCAAAACACAGATTGAATCAGCAAATATTAAAATGAAGTACACATAACTTATTATACAACTAAATTACATGCCTGCATAAGCTTACTGAAATAAGAACAAGTTTTTAGCAGCTGTTTAAAATGTAATAGGGAGTGTGCCTAATTAATATTAATAGCAAAGAAATTCCAATGCATAGATACTGCCACACAGATTGACTCCTAAAAGATGCAGAACAAACATGTTGAATTTGGAGATAGTGAAGGGTGCAATCCAAACTCCCTTTTCAGGGGTGGACTTTGGTCTTTCATATTTAGGCAGCGCTCTGGGGGGGCCCAAAATTCAGCACCCTCTGCCTCTCACGTTCCATTCTGTGCATGAACTACCGGTATGTCATAGTTGTGACGCCCTGCAGTGCACACCTCAGCTTGGTGCCCAGTGTGGCCCTAAATCCTCCCTTTGTGATGAACTGAGAAGCTTCATTGGGCAGAGGGATGCCCAGCACTGTCAATCCCCACTTGCAGAATTGTATAATAAGAACCAGCTGTTGTGCAACAAGCTCCTACTAGCACAACTGTTGCACTGTATCCTTGGTTGCACTACCTTTAACCTCTGCTACTGGACAGAGATTGTTGGATACAGCCCAATGGTTCTGCCTTGATTAAGATTAACATTGAATACCGTGGTACCTTGGTTTACAACCATAATCCGTTCCGGAGGTCCGTTTGTAAACCAAAACAGGTTGTAACCCAAGACACGCTTTTGCCAATGGGGCCTCCCAAAAGAATTTGTTCGTAATCCAAAAAAAGGGTTGTAATACAAAAAAAGGTTGCAAACCAGGACACACACTTCCGGGTTTACATGTTTGTAATACAAAACATATGCAAATCAAGACGTATGCAAACCAAGGTACTACTGTATAGCTCTCTGTCTCTAGCTTCCCACTTTGTCAGAATTACATTTGCAGATTGAGACAAGGTGTTACTTCTTGCCATTACTTAAGTAGAAAATACTTCTGCAGCTTGCTTCAGGAAAATTAAAGCAGATTCACATTTAAAGTGCTTTCTTTAAAAAGCCTAAGAAGAATAAAGCATGCAAGAGTCTTCAGTAAAAGTCAATCATGTATGTCACCTATGTTACATCATGCAAGTCACTTCTAAAGGTTTTTAATCTTTTGTATTACCACCTACATCACCAGTTGCAGCAGTTTCCCTTCAATCACAAACATTACCATGGCTAATATAATATTCTTCCATTAGAAATCAAGCTTCACAAAAATACGGCAAAGTTCTCAAGTGAGCTTCTTGCTGTGAAAAACTATTCTAAGCTAGCGATGGGTGAAACTCCTGTTGGTTTGCATCAGAACTGGGAACAGCGAACAAAGCTGTTTTACAAACTGGAATATAAAACATGTTTTCACAGCCCAATTCTGACATGCAAACCCTATTGCCATTATGATCTGAGCCAAACAAGAATTTCCAGAAGACGCTTGAGGAATTCTGATATTATTGTGGGGATCAGAATTTAGGCCAGGAACCACCTTGGCGGTAGGTCCTGGAAGGCCTGCTCTCTTGCAGGCCTTTGTACCTCTGGCCTGGGAGGGTGGGGCCTTTGTACCTCTGGCCTGGGAGGGTGGGGCCTTTGTACCTCTGGCCTGGGAGGGTGGGGCTACAAAAACAGCCATTGAACAGTCTCTTTGGCTTAGGCAGTTTTGTTGGGGAGGTTGTTGCCAGGGCTGTGCAAAGCTGGTACAGTGTTACCTCAGGTTACAGATGCTTCAGGTTACAGACTCCACTAACCCAGAAATAGTACCTCGGGTTAAGAACTTTGCTTCAGGATCAGAACAGAAATCGTGCTTCAGCAGCACAGCGGCAGCAGGAGGCCCCATTAGCCAAAGTGGTACCTCAGGTTAAGAACAATTTCAGGTTAAGAACAGACCTCCTGAACGAATTAAGTTCTTAACCCGAGGTACCACTGTAATAGACCCAGGTCAGACGGGGAATGTAGGCCCCATTTCAATAATCTTTACCAAAGGGTCCCCTTTGCCTCTTCCAGGGGAACTCAGAGTAGGCACCCTCAAAACTGTGGGCCCATGCTGATTGGCCCATGAGGCCCATTCTGGCCTGGTTGATATTTATGTTACTCATTTTGCATCTTTGTTTCGGATCTTATTATGATTCATGTGGAAATTGTTTAATATGGTTGCATACTTTTTGATGTTTCATTTATTGTTCATCACTACTCTTGTTATGTTTGTAATTATGTATTTTTTTCATGTCATAAGCCACCTTGAGCATGGGTTGGGCTGTGGAAAGGCAGTGTACAAATAAAACGATGGACATATATATTTTTGGTGGGTGGAATAGGAGACTTTAGTGGCAGAGTGGCACTGGCATCATTCTGCAGATAGAGGCTGTCAGGGCTGGGCTTCTCTTTGCCCAATCCACCCACTGTGCATAGGCTCTTTCAAAAATTATTCTGAACACACGTAGGATAGAGCCTGAATGAGTGTGATCCAACTCCCAACTCAAGACATAAGAACTATGAATCTTCCACAGGCCATACATCTCACTGATTCTGCTTTACACCCTCCTGAAGTGCTTTTGCTTGGCTAGAATATGTTCTTGAACTGTGAGGATACCTTGCAGGACAGAAATAGTGGCAGTAGCTAAAAAGCTACAGCTTTCAACCACACAGAAAGAACCATGTGTTTAGTTAAAATAAAGAAAAGAATTGGTGACATTAAAAGCAAGCCAGGTGGAATCCAAAGAAAATTAAACACACTGTAGTGCTGTTTAAATCAACACACTTAAATTATATTGGTTTCTTTCAGTGGAACTTAAAGGCATGGTTAACTTTCGATAAACGGTACTCAGTGTCTAAATGGCCAGAAATCTTAAGGTGGTCTGCATAGGCATTCCAGTTTGCATGTGTGTTTCAGACCAAATAAATCCCATGAGAAACATGGCAAGCATGGGAACCTAATACCACTGATGCATGTTGCTCAATATAGTCTACACTGACCGGCAGTGACTGTCCAGGGTTTCAGACTGAGATTTCTCCAAGCCCTGCCTAAAGATGCAGGGTTGCTCAACTGACAAGCTACTCCATGCAGAAATCCATTTCTTTGCCTCCTAAAATCCTGCAGCAAGGAAGGTTGTCGGATAGTGCAAAGCAAACCCTAGCTTTCCTAGGTTAAAGATTCATATGCAAAAGTCTTACCTGGAGAGTCAGAGCTGCAGCACTAGCTTACTGGAAGTGAACACAGGCAGAGCCAGCGGGGAGTGAGGTTGGTGCAGCAAGAGTGCCAGGCAGACTCCTCCTGCATGTCTGCATTCTGCTGACCTCTCCACACCCTTGCTCTTCTTTTCAGATTTACAGGTTTGCCCCAGTGGGTGTAATACTTTTGGAAAAAAGTCTTTAGCCTCTTAATATTTCCTCAGTCATTTAATATTTCCAAGAACTATCATGCATATTAAAGTCTGGCCTTACAAAGGAGTGTGCATGGCAAGCTTCCCTTTCCATTCGCATAATTCTACATGCTCTGATTTTACTGTGAACATTCAGCATTGCCAAAACAAGGAAATTAACCTGAGGGGGGAAATGCCTAAAAGCAAAGAAAGCAAAGCAATCAATAATCCAGAAAAGCCTCTTAAATTCTTGCAAATCATATTGGTTGCTGCTTGTAGCAACAATAGCTTTCAAAAAATTAAGTAGATATATTCCAGGGAATTGTAGTAGGAAAACCATACCACATTGCAAGATTTTGCTATGAATGTACTGTTGTGAGTTTGTGGGGGCAAAGGGGAAGACTTCATGATGCCCGAGTCCCTTCTAATTCTTGGAATCAGCACGGGTTGACACCTACTGGTGAATGCCAGACAAGGGCCATATTTGCTATTTAAGTATAGTCCTTAGTCCAACAAAGGAAACAGTGCTGTGCCAGAGGGAAAATGGGTGCCCCTCCTCCCTCACCTGGCTGATAGTAAGAAAGACAAATGCCAGGGTTGTGTGTGAGGGAGCTGAGCTAGAAGCAAGAAGCAGGCAAAAGCTAAAGAATGAGACCCATGCTTGATTTCTGCTTGAATCCTAGGCTGTGACTATGGGAGAAGCAAGATCTTCTGGGGTGTTAATGTTGTGAACACCTTCATCGTAGGCTTGGGTTGTATTTATGTTTCAATAAAACCATATATACTGTAATCAAGACACCATAGTCTCTGCTGTTCTTCATTCCAAGGAAACCAAATCCTGGGTAAACACCTGGAACCCCTGGAATCTCAAACTGTTTGAAGATTGGGGTGGCATGCAACAGTACTTTCAAACACTACCCAGATGTTTAGAGAGTTTGTATGAGTTTTAATTTGTTTTAGTCTATTGTAACCCATTACTTAGTACCAATTATTCATGTTTAGGACATATTATTCATGCCTAAGTTACCTTGTTACCTTGTTACCAAGTTACCTTGTTTAGGGAAAGGACATTTATATTTCTATGGCATTGTCTTGTGATAGCATGTTTTATTTCCATGCACATTTTTTTTAATTAAAAAAAATTATCCTGACGAATTTGTTGCTTAGACACAAACAAGGCAACTGTCTCTCACATAAAGAACAATGATAAAGAAATAGTTCCCAGAACCTCCCTGAGATAGGTTTGGCACTGGTTCTTACTTTATTTTGTTGGCTGCTTAAAACATATACATTTGCTCAGGTCTTTGCAGGATGCAAATGGTACAATTCTATGCTGGAAGGATGTGGTGCTTTTGGAGTTCTATCAACAGTTTTAAATATGGTTGCCATGTAGCTTGTTTATGTCTTTGATATTGTGAAAAGATACCATATTTGTTTTATCATTTGAACCTGAGTTTTATTTCACCCCACTCTGGGATCAATCACAGTGAAGGGAAGGCTAGAAATATTTTTAATGCCACACATATTTTACTCTGTTGCAGAGGTTTTCAACCTTTTTCAGTCCACAGCTCCCTTGGTCAACTGTGGCATTCCTGTGGGGCCCAGGAGCCCAGTTATGTCACCCCTTGCCCGTAGAGCTGGCAGTTTCTCACCCTCCCTTGTGGAGTGTTCCCTCAGCCTCCTCTCCTCTCCCATCTCCTTGGGAGTCCTCCGGCAGCTTATGCCATCACCCCGATGGAGATTGGCCAAAGGTGAACGTGAGGCCAGCACCTTACTCATCTTGGCAGGCAGCAGCTGGCACTGCCAAGTCTGCATGGTAGAAAGCTGCCCTTTGGCACCAGGCACTCAGCTCCCAAACAGGCATTTCACACAGCAAGCACAAGAAAAGCCAGAATAGTGCCTGCCTGCCTCAAGCACTTGTCCATCCATTCCCAACAACAAGGGCTGGCTGGGCTCCCACACCCGCTTGCTTTCTTAGTCCAGGGCCACCTCAGCTCCTGGCAACCAGTGCCCCCTGGCCAGCCCCAGAGGCACCATTCGTCTGGGGAACTTGTAGCCAGGACCACTGAAACAAACAGCCATGCAAGTCTTTGGGAGGCAGAGATGCAAGAGAGCATCAGAGGAGGGAGGGAAGGAAAGGGATGGAGGCCAATGTTACCCATCACACTCCTGGCTATAATTCAAGGCACCCCAGCCTGTCACAGCACACTGATTGAAAACCACTGCTCTTATAGGGTTGGCGGAGTAGAATCAGGGTGGTGGTAGTGGTGGTATCATTGCTGCCATGGCCTCTGCCTCACTGCTGCAGTGTTGACCTAATGATGACTCTGCTATGTATGATGCACCAGTCATCCCAGTCAAGGGAACTTTCAGCAGCACCCTCTTCTACACTGACCTGGCCTGAGAATGCGGCTCTTCCATCATTGTTGGTGTCTGAGGATGATAACCTTGCTGCATCCCCTACTCCACCATGGGACTGCAGAATAGGCCCTTTAAATATCGCAGGCAGCTCTAAAAGAAGACTGGAGCCACTGGGAGGTCAAGCCCTGCTGGCATTTTTAAGGCTGCAAATGACTCTAAGGGTGGTATTCAATTAACTTTCCCCCCACAGTAGATTCCTTGAAATTAATAGGCATACGTTAGGTCCATTAATTTCAATAGGTCTGCTTTGAGTAAAACATAGTTGAACACCACATCACCCAAACCATTTGCTGGGTCTTGATTTGCCTTGCCTGGACTAGACAAAGTTCTGGTTTGTTACCACCTTCCATCCAGGCCCCCAAACCCCGGCAGAACAGAATACCTACTTAAACTACACAAACACTGGGAAGCTTTGCAAAAGCAGCTCAAGGGGAGACATCCACCTGTGATGATCTAGAATTGCACAGCCATTAATCAGCATCCATTCGCTTGAAATGGGTATTTACTAATTTAGTCCCCCAGCTTGCAAGATAATAGTCTCTGCCACTATTTTTCATGGATGTCCAGCGCTTTAAAATATTAATTTGGTGTGAGTACAAAGTAAACACTGCTGAAGAATCACATGTCAGGAAGTCAAAAGAAAAAAGGGAGGGGGGAAGCTTCTTTTTTCCTAAGCTGTCCTGAGGCTATAGCATAATCAAGCTGCTTTAAAAGGAAGACTCTGCCTCTGTGACATTGCTTGATCTCTATGTCAGTCACTGAGATAACTGAAAAATGCTTTCACCCCATGGAAAGAGATTGCTGAAAAATCTTGCACAAACATATGTCATGAGCGATGTTAAAAAAAACCAACAGGTGTAAAACTATATATATATATATCAACCATTTTGATAGCAAGAGACATCACACCCTCTTACAATTGTTGGAAGTATCTGTTCTTTATTTCCCAGAAATAATACTGAAGTGTTAATCCTCATTAATCCATAGCAATCATGTCGCTATTCTTGATTACTAAGGATAACCTGGGGCAGGTTATGGAAATATTATGCTCTGTGCCATAGATCTGGGAGGGGGGAAAAGTTTCCATTCCTTTGGCCAATACAAATTAGAATGTTTCCTAGCTAAAATTTTGAAATCAAACTCAAAATTAGTTAAACATCTATCTATGTGTACTAAAATAAATAACTTTTATGTGTTTGAGGGTGGAATCTGCTTCTACAATCTTATTCCCTCCTCTGTCCATTAAAGGCTGAAGCAGTGAACAGGGGCTGAACCTCACTGAGTAATGAAGCTAAATGAGGACAGTATGTAGCTAAGTGGCTTTGCAAGAAGAAGGTACAAATTTAAACCCCTGGCACCTGCAGGTAGGGGCAGGAAATTCTCCCTGTCTGAAATCCTGGAGAGCTGCTAGGTTTTTAGGTTTTAGGCCATGGGAGGTAAACTAAGGCCCGGGGGCCAGATCTGGTCCAATCGCCTTCTAAATCCGGCCTGCGGACAGTCCGGGCATCAGCGTGTTTTTACATGAATAGAATGTGTCCTTTTATTTAAATGCATCTCTGGATTATTTTGGGGGCATAGGAATTTGTTCATTCCCACCCCACCCCCTGCAAAAAATATAGTCCGGCCCACCACATGGTCTGAGAGACGGTGGACCGGACCATGGCTGAAAAGGGTTGCTGACCCCTGGTGTAGACAGTACTCAGCTAAGCTGATCATGGTCTGATGCAGTATAAGGCAGCTCTAAGACTGACTCTTAATCTGAGGGTCGTGGGTTCAAGCCCCCTGCTGGGCAAAACATTAATGCATTGCAGGGGGTTAGATTAGAGGAACCTAGTGGTCCCTTCCACCTCTACAATTCTATGCACTGGTGCCAGTGAGTGGCATCAGAGTATTCTCACTCCTTTCCGGAAGGATGCATCCAGATATGTAGTAGTGGAGGCGTAGCTGGCTCTGCTGTTAGAGTTCATGGATTGGGGAAGCTGAGGGATTCCCACCACCACCACCAATGTTGCTTGTGTTGTCATTCAGTGAGTTGTGCTGGGATGCATCTTTGCCATCAGAGGTTCATTGCCTCCCCACATGTATGGACAACATATAGATATTGTCACCAGTAAACTCTCTGATTGGTGGGCTTGGTGGGGTTTCCACGAACAATGGGGGCATATCTGCCATTTTGCACATAGGAAGACTGTTTTCAAACTAGAAAGGAGCCTTTCAAGGCACTCTCATGCCACATACCACCATTTCTGAAGCAAAACAAAACTAGGCTGCAGACCTAGATCATAATATTGAAGGTTGATTGACCCACTGGTCTCGGTTTGACTTTAGTTTGAAATAGAGCCGGGTCTAATTTCTGAGTTTTGAGGGAGAAGTGTCGTTGCCCCCCCCCCCGCAAAAAAATTATTTAGAGGGTATTTCCCCTAAACTGTTTGGGAATTTCACACACACAATGTATTTGTGGCAAAATTTTACACACGTGTCCCAATTTCACTGCATATAAATAGGGTGGAGAATTTCATGCAGAATTTTGGATCCAATTTTAATACTGATTGATATTATTTAAATATGGTTCAATGGGATTGGCCCTACTTTTTCTAGTCCTCCTTTCTTAGTTCATTGCTTCCTTTGTCCATGGAATGAAACAACAGTACAGGGTTATGAGAAATTTTCTCAGCACCTTCTTTTTCATTTCCCACCCAGAGAAAATTTGTCAAAGGTCCCCACTCATTTTGCTATCTGCAGATAAAAATGGGAGAATTTGGGGACATGGTTTGAAACTTTCACCGTAATAATTTATCTGCCATTTAATTCAGATTAGGCACTTCATACTATCCATTAATTATCCGACTTTCCTCATAACTAGTGTGTTAAAGCGTGATTAAAATATTGATTCACCTCCTCCTCCAAAACACACACACGCAGACTTCCAAAATGCATTTTTAAATGTTGCAGAGAGAGTAGCATTAAGCAACTGCTGAATGATGTAGCTGAATGTTGTTGTTTAGTCGTTTAGTCGTGTCCGACTCTTCATGACCCCATGGACCAGAGCACGCCAGGCACTCCTGTCTTCCACTGCCTCCCACAGTTTGGTCAGGCTCATGTTTGTAGCTTCGAGAACACTGTCCAACCATCTAGTCCTCTGTCGTCCCCTTCTCCTTGTGCCCTCCATCTTTCCCAACACCAGGGTCTTTTCCAGGGAGTCTTCTCTTCTCATGAGGTGGCCAAAGTATTGGAGCCTCAGCTTCACGATCTGTCCTTCCAGTGAACACTCAGGGCTGATTTCCTTAAGAGTGGATAGGTTTGATCTTCTTGCAGTCCATGGGACTCTCAAGAGTCTCCTCCAGCACCATAATTCAAAAGCATCAATTCTTCGGCGATCAGCCTTCTTGATGGTCCAGCTCTCACTTCCATACATCACTACTGGGAAAACCATGGCTTTAACTATACGGACCTTTGGGGTTAAGACAGGAAATCTCCCTAAAGACGCATTTGAAAAGCAGGACATACTTGTTCATTTGCCATGATTTCAAACATGGGGTGGTGGTGGTGTTACTCTTATGGACCTTCCACTCGTCCCAAAATTTTGCGATCACTCCCTTTAATAGCAATATTAGCAATATTCCCATACTGAAAGAGCAAACAGAGCAGAAACAGAGCAAAAAAGGGGCTCACTGAGAATCAAGTGGGAGGGATCAGCATATTCACAGAACTTCAAGATTTCCAGAAGTGCAAAAAACCTCTTAAAACATACAGGACCCTGCCCTCCTCAAAAGAATACTCCAAGAAGATATCACTATGCTTCATGGATACCAAAGAAAGTTGAATGGCAGTTGGAAAAGATTAAAAAAAAGGAAGTGAGTAAATTGGCTTGCTAAGATGTTAAGAGTCCTTAACATCTGGGCATGACTGGGTGCGAGATGATTAGATCTCTTAACAAGAGCCCTTGCATTACGGATGTCAACTCTGCATTCTGCCTCATTTGTTATGATTACTGGCAAATCCCTAATCATGTGTTGCTGTCATGTGTCAGTCTTCATGACATTGACTCAGATCTATGCACAAGGGCCACAAAAAGACTCGGACATAGAACAATTTTTGGAGAAAAATGGATTGAAGGAAATCTCAAGTGAGGGTAAAGTACTTCTGAACCAGAAAATAACTGAACAAGAAATAGAGAGTGCCATTCAAAGTATGCAACTGGGCAAGTCTCTGGGACCTGATGGACTGACTTCCAAATACTATAAAGTTTTAAAGGAATGGATATTACAACCTTTGAAGGAAGTCTGTAACAAAATTCTTGAGGGGAAAAAGGCACCTGAAACGTGGAGAGAGGCCTACATCACGCTTATACCGAAGACAGAGACTGAGAAGACTCAACTTAAGAACTACCGCCCAATTTCTTTACTAAATGTGGATTACAAAATCTTTGCTGACATTTTAGCTAGAAGATTGAAAAAAGTATTGATAGGGGAGATTCATTGTGACCAAGCAGGCTTTCTCCCGAGAAGACATTTATCAGATAATGTAAGGAATATAATAGACATTTTGGAGATGTTAGAAGTTAATATAAATACAAAAGCTGTTCTGATATTTGTGGACGCGGAGAAAGCCTTTGACAATATTTCTTGGACCTTTATGAAGAAGAATCTCCAGGGTATGGGGGTAGGCCAAGGGTTTGAAAACGTTATAGGCGCAATATATTCTGAACAAAAGGCAAAACTTATAGTGAACAATGTGATTACGCAAGAACTTAAAATTGAGAAAGGGACACGCCAGGGGTGCCCAATCTCCCTGCTACTTTTTATTTCGGTCCTGGAGGTTTTGCTAAACATGATAAGAAAGGACCAGCTGGTTAAAGGGGTTCAGGTCGGAGCGAAACAATATAAATTGAGAGCTTTTGTAGATGATTTGGTACTTACATTACAAGAGCCAGAATCTAGTACTAAAAGAGTATTGGAACTGATGCAAGAATTTGGTCAAATGGCAGGATTTAAATTGAATAAGTTAAAAACTAAGGTATTGGAGAAAAATTTAACAGCTATTGAGAAAGAAAAGTTTCAGAATGAGACAGGTTTAACTGTGGTTAAGAGTGTAAAATATTTGGGGATTAACATGACAGCTAAAAATATCAATTTATTTAAAGATAACTATGAGAAATGCTGGAAACAAGTTAAAAAAGACTTAGAAATCTGGTCAAATTTGAAGCTTTCCTTGTCTGGTCGAATAGCAGTCATAAAGATGAATGTATTGCCTAGAATGTTGTTTTTGTTTCAAACTTTGCAAATTGTGGACAAGATGGACTGTTTCAAGGGTTGGCAGCAAGATATTTCTAAATTTATCTGGCAGGGCAAAAAGCCCAGGATAAAATTTAAGATCTTAACTGATGTAAAAGAAAGAGGGGGATTTGCCCTGCCAGATTTGAAACTTTATTATGAATCAGCAGCTTTCTGCTGGTTAAAGGACTGGCTGCTTCTCGAGAATACAGACATTTTGGATTTGGAAGGATTTAACAATTTCTTTGGGTGGCATGCATATTTGTGGTATGACAAGGTTAAGGCTCATAAAGGTTTTAAAAACCACATTGTCAGGAAAGCATTGTATAATGTCTGGATTAAATATAAAGATCTGCTGGAGAACAAAACTCCAAGGTGGCTGTCACCAATGGAGGCAAAAGCTTTGAAAAAACTTAATATGGAGGCTAAATGGCCAAAATATTGTGAAATTTTAGAACAGGAGGGTGATAAATGGAAATTGCAGAGTTTTGAAAATCTAAAAGATAAAGTGCGAGACTGGCTTCATTATTATCAAATACCGGAGGTCTATAAATTGGATAGGAAAATTGGCTTTCAGGTGGAAAAATCAAAACTGGAAACAGAGTTGTTAGAATCCAAAACTAAGAATTTGTCAAAAATGTATAACTTGTTGTTGAAATGGAATACACAGGATGAAACAGTTAAATCAGTTATGATTAAGTGGGCACAAGATATTGGTCATAACATTATGTTTGCTGACTGGGAAAGGTTGTGGACCACCGGTATGAAATTTACGGCATGTAATGCCTTGAGAGAGAATATTATGAAAATGATCTATAGGTGGTATATGACCCCAGTCAAGCTTGCAAAAATTTACCACTTATCAGATAACAAATGTTGGAAATGTAAAGAAAATGAAGGTACATTTTTTCACCTCTGGTGGACATGCCCAAGGATTAAGGCTTTCTGGGAAATGATATATAATGAAATGAAAAAAGTATTTAAATATACTTTCCTGAAGAAACCAGAGGCCTTTCTCCTGGGTATGGTAAGCCATGTGGTGTTAAAGAAGGACAGAACTTTTTTTATGTATGCTACTACAGCAGCAAGGATCCTTATCGCAAAGTATTGGAAGACACCAGATCTACCCACCCTGGAAGAATGGCAGATGAAGATGGCAGAATACATGGGACTGGCAGAGATGACGGGCAGAATCCGAGACCAGGACAAAGAGACAGTGGAAGAAGATTGGAAGAAGTTCAAAGACTATCTTAATAAACATTACAAAATTAATGAAAACTAAAAAGATATGGGTTTAAAAATTAGTGGTTTGCAGGGGCGTTGATTAAGGAAAAAGAATAGAATTAACAAAAACTATGGGAAATATGGGAATGGATTTGCTGATAAGATAAATGAGATTAGAATACAGAAGGGGGAGGTGTGAGGAGGTCGGTGAAATTAGGTTTAGAAAATAAGGTTTGAATGTATACTTGTTTTGGTTTTGTTTGTTGGTTTTTGTATGTTTTTATTGTTGTTTGTATTTGTGTTTATATGTGTTTATTTGAAACTTAATAAATATCTTTTTTTTTAAAAAAAAAAAGACATTGACTCAGATCCCCCAGTTTTTAGGACCCCCCCCCCCCCCGCTTCCTTTGTTAACATTGCTAATACTTTCTTTTCATTCTTGGAAGCTGTCTGTGAAACCTATCCCACTTCCATCCTTCCAAGTGTATGGCCCAGAACTCTTCAATAGAAGCAGGGTGATGGTGCTTTCAGAGGACTACTGATTGGCACATTAAGCTCCTGTGCGACTTTTATCTGGAGCAGACAGAATTCTTTATAAGGAACTCTTAAGGGGGCCCACCTGCAATGAAAAGTATTAATTCAAAGTCTATTCTATCTGTCAGTACTAGGCAGCTCTTACTGGTGACCAAATAGCTTCCCTCAAACTTTCTTTCCAACCCGCAACCCTTATTTAAGCAAACAAAATGTAAGCTACTAGAGTGTCTCACTTCATACACAACAGACATCCTTTTAAAGAGACATATTTCAGTGGTTCTTTTTTTAGACAAGAAACCCAAACCCTTCTGTGAAATACTGTAAATAAAAATATAAAAATCCTAGTTTTAAAAACAACAAAACAAGTGGCATTTCAATCATAATTTTCTTGTTACGTAAGGTAGCTAATAACTGATGGAGGATGGATGACGGGGGGAGCAGAAATCCCAATATCCTCTTTGGAATTTCAAACAACTGGGATTTAATTAGACAACAATAACAAAATCCTACAAATAGAAAACTGTACAGGTGTCTCAGAAACAGTAAATAACTGCAGTTCCCTGGAGGAAAGTGGTAAATGCATTACTGACACTCCCTAATGTGTTATTTTTCAAATGCTTTTATGGTACTTACGCAGAGAAGCAAATTTTTGGATTGCAGTCATGGCAGAGGTTCAATCCCTGGTATCTTCAGATAGGGCTGGGAGAGACTCCTGTCTGAATCCTGAAGAGCCACTGCCAGTCAGTGTAGGCAGCATTGAGCTAGATGAACCAATGGCCTGATGGAGTATAAGGCAGCTTCTTATGTTCCTATGTTAGGTAAGCCAGGGTACATATCTCTGAAACCTGTTCCACAGTAAGTTGGAGCAGACCATTTAATGTGGCTGCCCCTGTGGAATGGCATTCCTGAAGTTTGCAGAAACAACTGATTGATGACCTTTTTGTTATGACAGGTTTTCCCAGCTGGATATATGGGGCTTTGCATGAATATCTATTTTCTTTTGTTTTGGTTTAAATGTATTACTTTTGTAATGTGTGTGTGTCTGTGTGTGCTGTGCTGTTGTTGTTGTTTATTGCATTTATTGCAATTAATAAATTATCAAAATATTAAAATGCATTGAGATCTAATCTGTTTTTAAATAAGATGTTGTAGAGTTTATTAAAATACATACATACACCACAGATTCATTTGAAAATGGGATGGAAGTGAATGTATGTGAAACGGAACCAGACAAGAAATAGAGTGATCTATATATCCCTGTGTCTAACTTAGGGATATGTAGTTGCAAGAAAACAGATATGAACTGAGAAATCTGTCCGATCAACAAAATACATTGTGTAACAGATCAATAAAGCATTAATCTCTCTCAAACAACACCAGCTGCCCCTGCGGACTCCTCAACTTATGAATAAAGTTACACAGACTTAACTCATCAATAAAGATTTATATTGCCTCAGTGGGTAGATTTTTTGTTTGCCTTCCAGGGATTTCAATTGTGATATTCAACCCAGCTGAACATACAAAGGAGTTCAGGCATAAGAGAACCATTACAAAGGATCAGGATGGTGTATGTGTGGACATTGGAGTGAATATTTCTTACAGGTTTTCATGATGTGGAAAGTCCTTTTACTTTAAAATCTAAGCCACAGCTTCAAGTATCTGAAAGTCAGGAAGCAACCCTGGTTAGCCAGATGCCATTTTGAAAATGGAGCATTTCATGATCACTTTGTGTCATTCCCTTTCCACTTTGGCTCCATTTTCAAAATGGCAGCCATGCTACCAATCTCTCAGCACTGCCTGGAGGCACAGACTGGATTTTAAAGTGTCAGTGAAGAGGTGGGGAAAATGCACCTTGTGAGAACCTGTAAGTAGCTATAACTCTCTCCCTTCAATATTTGTACCCTCTTCTGATCCTTGTGGCCAGGTTCCCTTGCCAGGTCTTGTAAACCCATTAGTAGTTAAATCTCCCCAGCTGGAAGCCAAGTGATTTGAGTAACTCCTAAAAATTGACAATACCCCTCCACGTTCACAGAGTAGAGAAGGTTGGGCAAAGTGTGTCAACCAGCCCTGATAAAAGGCTTCACTCACATGGTGGAAAATATGGGTAACCCGTACATAGTGCGGAACTTTGCTTGCGTGCCATAGCTGATCCCACTCCCAGTTTCATTTGATGTGTTCCATTCATTATTGGCATCTGTGCTATTTTACTTTCAATATAAAGTCTGGATCTTTTGTCTGACTGTCCAAATTGATACCCCTCTGGTAAAGAGAGGGGCATCATGATTCTAATCAACAGCATTCTAATCAACAGCAAAAACAAACCAAAAACCAAAAACACACGCATAGTCTTTGATTTTAAGATGAGAACAAAATGAATAATTTCATTTTCCCCTTTTGACTCTTCTCCAGTTTTCATTTTATAGCAAAAGCTTAAAAGTAACTGTAAAATTATTGTTACAGATAGGTAGCCGTGTTGGTCTGCCATAGTCAAAACAAAACAAATTCCTTCCAGTAGCACCTTAAAGACCAACTAAGTCAGTTCTTGGTATGAGCTTTCGTGTGCATGCACACGAAAGCTCATACCAAGAACTGACTTAGTTGGTCTTTAAGGTGCTACTGGAAGGAATTTGTTTTGTTTTGTAAAATTATTCTAACAGTGCAGTCCTCTGCATGTCTATTTCAAAATAAGTTCAATGGAGTACATTGGTACTTACTCCCAGGTAATTATTGTGTGGCCTAAAGCAGTTCATTTTCAAATTCTTTGACAAACTATCACTCTCACAGCTGGCATGCTTGGAAATCCCTTGATTTATTTTTGACTAGGTTAACTAGCCTAGCTAGCAATTTCTGCCTTGAATCAGGGATCTGAAAGCATGATATCAGTAATTTATTCTCTCTCTCTCTCTCTCTCTCTCTCTCTCTCACACACACACACAACTTTGCTAAGTTTCTTTTTATTTGTTTCATTTTTGTCATTTTGATGATTTCCTGCTGTTCATCTAGCTGTTGCAATGGGTCATTGCACAGCTATGAAACTGATCAATATTTGAGTTGCTGCCATCATGCTCATTTGCATCATTTCTGTTCTTCACAGGCAACAGGAGACATTATCAGTGGTGAGGGATGCAGCTCAGCAGTGGAACACCCGCTTTGCATGCGGAATGCAAAACATATTCAATCCCTGGCATGTTTAGTGTAGACAATACGTGCTACAGGGATCAGTGGCCTTACTTTCTACATTGCGGGCCCATGCCCAATGTGAACCATGGGATGCAAGAGAGGCAAGCAGCAAAAGAGGAGGGAGAAAAATACAACATTCTGGAATCGAAAATGGCCACAACAATTGTTGATTACAGATGCTGGTAGGTTTTGGCTTAGGCATTGGGAATGTATCGTGGATCAGCCTTCTCCCTGAAGGCTAATGTTGAAGAGGGTCATGACTGGGTTCAGGGTCACCTCAAGGTGCAGGTCAACTAAGATGATATTGTACCTGCTCAAGGGGAGTGATGCACCATATCACCCCGTGTGCCCAGGAACAGACTAAGGATCCAACCCTGTGCCTTATCCGCTAAAAGTTGTGACAATTGATATAAGGAAGGCAAAAAAACCAAGGGACTCTGTTTGTTTGCAGGCAAATTCATTCACAACCCCAAATACAGTGGCCAATTATTTCCATAGCGAGTTCTTCCAAAGACAGTGCCCACTGACCTTGAGGGCAATGCCTGTGTATAGGGTGGGTGGGCAGATTGATATTTAAAGGCTCCAACCTTCTTGGCCCTTAATGTCCTCTGGCATCCAGTTCAGAGTAGGCTGACAGTGTGTTTGGCAATGCCAATCTATGGACAGACAAAGAATTCCAGCATGGCCCTGAAGCAACAGGAATACACCTGTGCTGCAACTGAAGGTGAGCTTTGTGTGCGTGTGTGCATGCTGGAAGTCCAAGGTCCCTTCTGGTGCTGGCATTCACATACTACACTGGTAGGGGAGAAGAAATCTGTCAATATCAGTTACTCTGAGACTTTCATTCCCCACCCCTGCCTTTTTAAAGTACTTAAGGTCATTTCAAAATCAGTTTGCATTTTTATTTTTAGGTCCTCATGGAAATTCACTAGCATTTTGGCACAGTTTTCGTCTAATGTGCCCTTTTTTTGTATGCAATTTTGCCCAATACACACATTTTTGCAAAGCAACATTCCCCTAATGTAATGCATTTTTGTATGATGTTTTCACTAATATATGCATTTAATAAAAACACTTTACCCCAGTACATGCATTCTTGCACACATTATAGCTGTCTGGAGAACTGCATTTCAGAATTCAGAGAGTGCGAGTTTCAAAGGATGGCTGTGTTTTGGAAATTTCAGGTAGGTTCACCTTTAATTTTGAACTCAGTCAAATTTCTCCCACATCCCTACATACCGGTTCAACACCTCTCATTCACTGGGTCTGACTACAAAGGACACACATCAGTCACAGAGTTGTGCAGGTAAAGGGAGTGGCAATTTATGGGTGCCACAAGTGCTGACCCCCATCTGGGGCCACCTGCAACAATATCCTCCTAAGTACTCTTAGTCAGGTGGATGAAGCACATTCCTACTACAGTGGTGCCCCACAAGACGAATGCCTCGCAAGACGAAAAACTCACTAGACGAAAGGGTTTTCCGTTTTTCGAGGCGCTTCGCAAGACGAATTTCCCTATGGGCTTGCTTCGCAAGACAAAAACGTCTTGTGAGTCTTGCGAGTTTTTCCCCTCCCCCCCTTTTCTAAGCCGCTAATAGCCGCTAAGCCGCTAATAGCGCTAATCCGCTAAACCGCTAATAGGGGTGCTTTGCAAGATGAAAAAAACGCAAGACAAAGAGACTCGCGGAACGAATTAATTTCGTCTTGCGAGGCACCACTGTATATAGTAGGGTTATATATTATTTGTATCTTCTGAGACTTTAACCATATCCAAAATCTTTTTCATTGTTGTTTTGCTGGTTTATAGGCATGTTATCTATATTTTCATCTGCAAGTCCAATATCTTTTATTTCTCCATTTCTTTTAATGTGTTTCATAGTGTTTTTATTTTGCATTTGTGGGTGTGTTTTTAAAAACAGCTTTATTGAATATGTTGCTCTGAGGCTGTTCAGTAATTTAGAAAAACACACACACACACATACCCTAGTTAAATAACAACAAATTAATAAAATCGCACCAGTGTTGTGGTTCATAGGCATGGCATTTGATGATTATGTCATCACTAAGCATGGGCTCTATGAGCCCAGTGTAAACTGAATGAATTTTTTATGCACTCTCATTAGATGGGAAAGTTAATTTAAGAATAATAAATAGGGGGAGCAGAGTATACTTCCTTAACAGTTTCTATGATATTCTGCATACTATAAGGCTAAAATATCATTTCCAACGTTCCAAATTGATATCCTGTCTCTGCCCTAGACATCCCCAAGTTCTGAAAATCAAACAGAGCAGGGGCAGCTAATCTGTGTCTCTTTAGAGGTTCTTAGATTCTAATTGCCACCAGTTCCAGGCATTGTGATGATTCCAGAGTCCAGCTGCCATCAAAGCTCAGGGGCTACAGAACAGGTGGGCTCTTTTTCATTGGAGGTTTTTATGCAGAGGATGAATGGCCATCTACTAGGCATTGCAAGGGGTTGGCCTAATGACCCTTGGGACCCTTCCAATTCTATTATTCTATGAGTCACCCACTAAGAAGCTAGACCAGATGCAGGGCTCCGAGTCTGCTGCTGGAGACCAGAAGACAAATGAGCCTGAACTGAGGAACATGAAATAACCTCCCATAACTGTAAATCCAGAGTCAGGACTCTCATGAGCACCTGAAGAACCCATTGCCTCCCACTGCAGTTCAGTGGTCCAGAGGTGCAGGGGGTGAACCAGGAGGGAGGCTATGTAACAAGGAAGCGCCCAGCTCCAGGCCAGAGGGTTGAGTGGTGGTGCCTGGGAGAGTTAGTATGGGGTAAAGGCTTAAAATGGCTCAGTCTGCTCTCAGTCTTTGTCAGAGTAAGTTGCTCATTTGGAGCCTGCATTCTTCATGAGCTCTGACATTGGAGCATAACATAACAGTCATACTCAATTGTCAGGGTAGTGGGTGTTGTAGTTCATCAGCATTTACAGGGTTATTCAATGCTTTGCCATCAGCAGCTATGGGAGGTTGGTTTACCAGGTTGCCTTGGCACTTGAGAGTTTGTCCATAGAAAAACAGCTCAGCTGTTAGCCCCTGTTCTTCCTTATTATTATTTTAATACATATTTCAGCTACCAATTCATGACCTCAGTATTATTTCTTCACTTCAGGAACTCAGATGAACTTGATTTATTTATTTATTAAATTTATATACCACCTTTCATCACAAGATCTCAGGGCGGTTCACAGAATAAAATACAAGATAAAAACCCAAGTAAATAATTAAAAACCACCAAACAATAACATTTCCCTTTCTACAGATATATGTAAAAGACTGTTGAAGATTAATCAGCCAAAGGCCTTGTCGGAGAGTAACACTTTCGCCTGGCACCTAAAAATATATAATGAAGGAGAGCATTCCACAATGGGGAGCCACTACAGAAAAAGGCCCTTTCTAATGTTGCCACCCTCTGGACCTCACATGGAAGAAGCACATAAAGAAGGGCCTCACATGATGAATACAGAGTCCGGCATGGTTAATATGGGGAGAGGCAGTCCTTGAGGTATTGTGGTCCTGAGCTGTTTAAGGCTTAATAGATCAAAACCAGCATTTTGAATTGGGCCTGGATGCTAATTGGCAGCCAGTACACTCTTAAGTTTATATTTTAATGGCAGACTCCAACCCTAAGATTGCAGAAAATATAGCTACTGTGAGTTCTTTTCTGTAGTCATTGAAATTTGGTCAGAAGTGAAGATGAGTGCCGAGTCAAAATTATCTGTATTTTTAACTGTTCATGGATTTTGTTATATACACACCTCATACAGAGTCTCAGGAAGGATATGACCCTGTTTACTCACTTAACTGGGAGTAAGCCTCATTGAACTTAATGCTACTTACTTCTGAGTAGATATTCATTAGATTGCACAGTTAAAGATTTTAAAACCCTCTTGGCTTATGATGCTGATGGATTCATGCCAGTGTGTCTGTTGTACACAGCCACACACAAAAACAATTTGCCACACATCAAGCTCTGATTTTTGCAGTTGCAGTTTGCAACAACACCCCACAGCCAAAACAACATCTCCCAAGACTCTCAGCAAGACCTCCTTCGATCATATTTTCTGCCTTTGCCTACTGCCTCCTCTCCACAAGATGTTAAAAATAATGAGTTGTCTTGAAATAAAGGCACACAGTATCTATAAATCTATAATTATTCAGCTTGGTTTTTTTTGAAGGAAGACTTTCCTCCTTTTAAAGTTTTAAAATACGCTATCATTGCAGACAAAGAATCAAATGTGGAGCAGGAATGGGTTTTCAGAAAGCAAAGGATAAGTGGGATCCTAGAACCATCTTTCTTTGTACAGTAATAAAAGTCACAGTTAATCTCTTTTCCATTTTCTGCCTGTCAATCAAGTATCCCCCCCCCCCCCGGAATTTATAGAAAAAGTGCTGCATGAAATTTGCAATTATTCTCAATTTTTAGGGATTAGTGATTAACAGTAGAAGCTCAGAAACACCATCTCCAAGGAGAGGTAATCACTCTGTTTTAATGTAGCTGCAAGGAGAATCACAAACAAAATTGCTTATTTTCACATAAGGAGTAATATTTAAATAAAAATGTTAAGCAACTTTGCCTTTATGCCTCACATAAAATCATGTTAACACTTGAATTCTTCATGGACTAACAGTTTTATTGACTTAGGCAGCTCCCAAACTCTTGCGCTTTATAAGGCTTACTTTCTTTGACATCAGTATATGGCAGGGTTCACTCAATGTTATTTGCATTTTAATTGGAAAAATATATATAATTCTTTTCACTGGAGGATGTATTGAAGCAGACAGATACACGATACACTGTGCTTCTTGTGAAAAGGCAAGAGATTTGCATGGGAAAGATTACTTGCCATGCTTATTTATTTTTTCTCTCCCTGATGTGATCGGGATATGAAGGTTTGACTTGCAACATTACAGCTTGAGGCAACATTGCCTACGGTTCAGAAATGTGAAATCTATGAAGAGCATGAAATATCTATGTATAATCTATCTTTAAAAGGGGACTACAAGAAGCTGGTGAAACCAGATAAAATGTTTCTACACTTGCATCTATTCAAAATGCACACAAAGGATTCGGCTCATTTGGAGCCTAGCCTGATGTGATGGGGACATCCATGTGGCATGAGTACAAAAAGACTTGCACCAGCAACCAGAACTTCCAGGTGGCTGGGGAAGAGGACATGCCTTCACTGCTCTCCCAAACATTTCCCTTTTGGTGACGTTACTCTCCTCTGAAGGAGAAGTGAGGGAGCAAGCTGTGTATCACTAAGCTCAGGGTTTCCTAAGCTTATGTCTCCAGCTGTTGTTGGACTACAACTCCCATCACCCCCTAACTAGCAGGACCAGTGGTCAGGGATGATGGGAATTGCAGTCCAAAAACAGCTAGAGGCCCAAGGATCAGAAACACTGATCTAGCCTAATGAGAATGGATCTAAACCAAGTTCCTGAGGCTCCATGAAGTGTCAGTAAGACATGCAGCAGCATCTAGAACTTTATTGTCTATCAACAAAGAACTTTATTGTCTATCTAGAACTTTATTGTCTATCTAGAACTTTATTGCCTATCAACTTTATGTTTGCTTTGTACTTACATACTTAAGTTTAATTGTTTAGTTTGTAATAGCCTTTCCAAATTGAGAGCGGAGGAGGAGGGAGGGAGAGAGAGAGGAGGAAGAGAAGGAATCTCTGATATGATTGGAAGGCAGCAAACAGCAGCAGCAGCAGCAGCAGCAGGACTCAGGCTGAGCCTGGAGAGGGAGAGGGATTTGCAGATATCCTGGAAGAACCACTGACTGCAGGAGAGAGAGAGAGGAGGGCCCCTGCAGCATCCCCTGAGCAATTATTATGGCACCCAAGGGTGTCGGGACACACAGGTTGAAAACCTTTGCACTCGGAATATTTAGGGGACTAGTCTAGCCCCCCTAGTCCACTGACTGCACACCACTGTGCCAAAGGGTCTTATTCCACAGCCACAACACAATGTTTGTTTCACATCTGTTTGCTACTCTTCATGTTTATGTAGAGGATGTGCCACAGCTCAGTGGCAGAGCACTTGTTTCTACTTACAAAAGGTTCGGTCCATGGCAGGATAGGGTTAGAAAATGCTCCTGTGTCAGATCTCAGAGTGGCTTCCTTTTAGCAGAGACAATGCTAAGCCAGATGAATCAATGGCCTGACACAGTATATGGCAGCATCTTACATTCCTGTGCCATTCAAGAAAATGGATTTTAACATCAAAGTGGATAATTGCTCAGAGGGCTGAACTGTTTCCTGCTCCCTGGCACTTTTCTTGCAGAGTAATTCTCATTGCTATTATAACTGAGATCAGAATATGGAGGGTTGACTTTCCATTGCACAACTCACTCACCAAAATTCTAGTTTTGACCCTCTCTCTCTCTCTCTCTCTCTCTCTCTCTCTCTCCCGTATCTACTGAGCTAGAAGTTCAAAAATTAATGGTTATACACTCAATCCGAGCCATATCTCCAATCATTCATCACTTAAAGTCTCATTTTATTCTTCCAGAGTATAGTACCTGATTGGATGCTGTTCTGACCCAATCCTCAAGCATGGCAGTTGCTAACAGGCATGGCCCAATTCTTGTTTCAAGAGCAAAACCTCACTCTATATTTATCTCAATGGCACCTGGCTTTGTATGCAGAAGGTTCTTTTAAAATGAGCATAGCAACAGAAGTATATTTAGTCTCTAACAAAGCTTTTGTGAACAGTCATTATTTTGTGATGGGGAAAAAATTACCTGACAAAATCAGGCCCTGCAGTGAGCTTTAGATTTCCCTTAGATGTTTACACAGTAAGGCTACAATCCAAACTCTGACTGGGGAGTGGCAGGGCTAAATGAATGGAAAGGATAACAGCTCTCCTGCTCAAGCTGGAAATTGGGAGAGGGTAAAGAGAAAGTGCAGTAGCAGCTGATGCTTGGAGCTAGCACATGACTGGGTGCAATTTGAACCTGATGGCATCATGTGAAGTGGTGATGCTGGTTCAAGATCCGATAGCTCCCAGGCCAGCTCAGACCCTTCCCCTCCCCACCCACAGAGCACCCTGGGTTGTTGCTTCTTTTGTAAAGTGTCTGTTGGCTACAGTCAGGGAAGATCTGACTGGCAGCACTTCTGCTCAGATGTCCATTCACTGGTAAGCATGTTGAGCACTGCACCACCGGCATCACTCTGTGGGCAGGAGCCAGTAAAGACTAGCAGGGCTGGATGAGAGAAAGCTCCACACACACACAGCCCAGCAAAAAGAGGATTTGGATTGTGTTTTAAGCAGAGAATAGAAGCACTTTACATTTTAAGGTAAAAAAGGGAAAAGGACCCCTGACCATTAGATCCAGTTGTGACCAACCCTGGGGTTGCGGCGCTCATCTCGCTTTACTGGCCAAGGGAGCCGGCGTACAACTTCTGGGTCATGTGGCCAGCATGACTATGCCGCTTCTGGCAAACCAGAGCAGCCCACGGAAACACTGTTTACCTTCCCATCGGAGCGGTACCTATTTATCTACTTGCACTTTGAGGTGCTTTCGAACTGCTAGGTTGGCAGGAGGAGGGACCGAGCAATGGGAGCACACCCCGTCGCGGGGATTCGAACCACCAACCTTCTGATCGACAAGTCCTAGGCTCTGTGGTTTAACCCACAGCGCCACCCGCATCCCCCTACTTTACATTTTAGATTAGTACCAAATCCCTGAATTGTTGTTGTTGTTGTTGTTGTTGTTGTTGTTGTTGTTGTTGTTGTTATATTTAATAAACTACCCTTCATCCCAAGGGCACTTTACTGTATAAAACACAAAAAATACATAACATAATAACAAACTAAACAATGACACACACATACCCACACACAGTTGAAAAGGCCATAGATGGTTTAATTAGCCAAAAGCCTGGGAAAAGAGGAATGTTTTTGCCTACTGCTTAAAGTTAAACTTAAATGAATAATATACATCCTAGTGTCTAAGAGTATAAACTCTTTTGATAGTATAAACTATATTTCAAAATGTGTATTTACATAAGTAGAAGCTGAAATGTGGAGTGATCCTGTTCCCTTTTCCAGGTTGTCCATTCCATTATGTTGCCCAATCCATTTCCCCATTTTCCTCCACTAGCATAGTGACCATTACACTCGCTGTCCTGCACCATGCCCTTTTAGGGATTTCTTTTGTATTCTAAAAGGCGGTTGTCAGGGAACTGCCATCGGAGAGTCAGGTGGTGGAGGGGCTCAAGGAGGCTAGGAGACCCTCGGATGCGGAGGAAGGAACCAGCAGGGGGAGAGAGAGAGTTCATGGAGAAACTCAGTCGGAGGGATGGCTCCCAGAGACTTCCAGTGAAAACAGCGGGGAGGTCTCAGGACCTCCTCTGGGTACACCTACTCCTCGCAGGAAACTGTCACGCCGAGAATCCCAAAGGAGAGTTTCCGTTAAGGAACTCTTATGTTGGCGCAAATTCCGGAAACGCCCACTGACAGATTCTGCCAGCGATTGAGGGAGTCATGCTTTGAGGGCTCCCGTAAAGGCAGAGCTTTGAGACCTATGCCAAGCTCTGAGGGATTCAGCTTTTACGCACAAGCAGCTCATTATCCCATCACAGCAATCTGTCAGTCCCTGAAAGCCGCTTGTGCAAAGGACAGGCATCATGAGTAACCCAACCGAAGCCGGAGGGGCAGGTGGAGCTGGAGCGGGTCCAAGTCTGGAGGAAAGATACAGAGCATTGGAACACCAGCTAGCACTGCAAACGGCGCGGCTTGAGGAGAGGCGGGCTCAGGATGCAAAGGTGAAAACCACCCCCATCGCAAGGAAGGTACCAGGGTTGGTGCAAAAGTTTGGGGGTGACCCAAGAAATTACCAAGCCTTTAAGACAGAGATGCAGTATGCCCTCAATCTGCAGTTTGATGACTTTGCCAATGAGGAATCGAGAGTGGCTTTTGTGATTGGGCATCTCGAGGGGGGGGGGCTAGAGACTGGGTGAGGCCCCTGATGGCAGCGAATAATGACGCCTTAAAGGACTTGAGAAAGTTTTTCCTCGTGATGGACTTGATGTTTTCCAGTGAGATTGAACAGGGGGTGGTGCGCAGATAGTTGATGGCGTGTAAACAGGGGAATCAGTCCGTCCGAGAGTATTGGACACAGTTTACCATGCTGATACATAAATTGGGGTGGGACCTGTCTGCGGACCCGATACAAATGCTGTTTGAAGAAGGGCTATCCCCAGCAGTAAAAGACGAGCTTTCCCACACGCCCCGTCCAGAGTCCATGGATCAGCTGACCAAATCCGCGCTCGCGATTGGAGCGTCCAAGAAGCAAGGGCTCTGGAGAAGCGGGAAGGGAGAGGAGAGCGTTGGAGCGATTTCCGCATTCCTGAGATGCCGGAGCAACCTTCCCCGCCTGTAGAACCGATGGAGATTGGGGCAGCGCGCGCGCGCGGAATTTCAAACGCCAATGAAGGGCGGAAAAAGGAGGGGAAAGGCGCCAAAAAATGTTTCCTCTGCCAACAGCCAGAGTCTGCCCTCAAAGGAAGGGATGGCAAGGGATGGCGGGAGCTGTTGGGAGTGAGGAGGAGGGGGGTAATGAGCAGGTAAAAGCCAACGCCTGGCTGCCAGCATCAGGGCACAGCAGCCAGGCCAAGGATCAGTGAACGTGCCCAAGCCTGAACCCCCAAGAGCAGCTCTAGTCATAGAGGTGTTGCTAGAGCTACTCAATGGACATCCGCTAAAGATAAAAGCTCTATTAGACTCAGGCAGCTCCTGTAATTTCATGAGTAAGGAGTTTGCAGCTGAACACCAGATACAGACGCTCCCTTTAAGTAACCCTTTGCAGGTGACAACGATTGATGGGAGGGAACTGCTGGGAGGAGAAGTGAACCAACAGACTGTTCCCATGATAATGAAGGTGGCAAGGCACACAGAAGTGATTGCGTTTCATGTGGCCACCCTGGGAGGAGCGCCCATCATATTGGGAATGAACTGGCTGGCGCTGCATGACCCGCTAGTGGGATGGCACCAGCGGATAGTCTCTTTTGGGTCAGCTCATTGCCTGGAACACTGCAAGGGAAGGGAAACTCAGGGGGGAGCCATGGCCACTCTGGCAGGGATGGAGATGGGAAAAAAGGGAGAAATACCACAACAATACGCCGACCTGGGTAACGTCTTCAGCGAGAGAGAAGCAAATAGACTGCCCCCGCACAGACCCTTTGACTGTCAAATTAACCTACTCTCAGGAGCCCAGCTGCCAGTGGGCAAACTGTACGCCATGTCCGACAGGGAGATGCAGGAGTTAAGGGAGTTCATTGACAAGAACCTGAAACGAGGTTTCATCAGGGAGTCACGAGCAGTGGGGGTAGCCCAGTTTTCTTTGTGGACAAAAAAGACACGGATAAACCCAGGCTTGTAGTGGATTTCAGGGCCGTAAATGCAGTGTCAGAACCAGTGGCTTTCCCCATGCCCAGAATTGATGACATTTTGACCCGGGTGAGGAAGGGAAAGATTTTTACCAAGCTGGACCTGAGGGGGGCGTATAACCTGATACGGATGAGAAAAGGAGATGAATGGAAAACTACCATGTTCACCCCCTTGGGGGCCTTTGAGTATCTCGTTATGCCTTTCGGTCTACAGGGGGACTCAGCCTGCTTCCAATCCTTCATGAATCACGTCCTGGGACCTTTGCTTTACAAGAACTGTGTGGCATTCTTAGATGACGTATTGGTGTACTCAGAGAATGAGGAGCAGCATGTGCGAGATGTCAGGGAGGTACTAAGCAGGATGCAAGCAAACCAGCTGTGGGTGAAACTGGAGAAGTGTCAGTTTCATACCAGAGAGGTGGAATTCCTGGGGTACCGTTTGTCAGACAAGGGATTGGCCATGGATCCCAGCAAGGTCCAAGCGGTACTGGAATGGAAGACACCCAGAACCAGGAAAGACGTGCAGAGGTTCCTGGGGTTTGGAAACTTCTATCGGAAGTTCATCAAGAACTTTGCCCACTTAACGGCTCCCATCACTGATTGTCTCAGTAGTAAGAAGAAATTCGCCTGGACGGAAGAGGCGCAGCAAGCGTTTGAAAGGCTAAAGAAAGTGTTCGCGTCGGAAGAGCAGCTTTTGCACGTGGATCTTCAGAAGCCGATGAGGGTAGAAACGGACGCATCTGATCGAGCAGTAGGGGCGGTGCTTCTCCAGCCGGGAAAAGATGCGTCGGACTGGAGACCGTGTGCCTTCTTCTCGCGGAAATTGAACAAATCCGAGAGGAACTACACCGTGTACGACCAGGAACTGCTCGCCATTCATGAAGCTTTTTGGCGGTGGCGACACCTGCTGATTGGAGCACAACACAAGGTCCAAGTGTGCACGGACCACAAAAATCTAGAATATTGGAGAACGGCCCGAGTACTGAACCAGAGACAAGTGAGATGGGACAGGAGTTCTCCAAATTCCATTTTGAAATTTGTTACGTACCGGGCCCGGAGAACGTCAGGGTGGACGCTCTCTCTCGAAAACCAGAGTATTTAGAGGGGGAGGGAGTGCCCGAGGAAAGGCATATCATCCCCGAGGACCACTGGGTGTGTGGGGCAGCATTGGTGGGGCAAAGAGAACTGGTAGAGGGAACCGAGAATGATGAATACGCCCAAGATAAGCTCAGAGGGCTCAGGGGAGCTGGAGAGAACACAGGGGGGTTTGAGGAAAGGAACGGGGCGTTGTATTACAAGGGGGCACTGTACATACCAGAAGGGGAACTGAGGGGTAGAGTGCTCAAACAATTGCATGACAGCCCCACCGCGGGGCACTTGGGGCAACACAAAACCATGTGGTTGGTTACCAGGCAGTTCTGGTGGCCGAAGGTGAGGGAAGATGTACATGAGTATGTAAGGGGGTGCGACCGCTGCCAGCGGGCAAAAGGGGAGAGGCTGGCACCGGCAGGGTTACTGGAACCATTACCCACACCAGAACGGCCATGGGAGGCAGTATCCATAGATTTTATGACGGATCTGCCAAAATCCAAAGGGAAAACAGCAGTCATGGTAGTGGTAGACCTATTAACCAAGATGTGCCACTTTATAGCCTGCTCACATGCGGTCACGGCAGAAGAAACCGCCAGGTTGTTTGTAAAACACATTTTTAGGTTGCATGGCGCCCCCTTGAGGGTGGTCTCAGACCGAGGGAAACAATTTACTTCCAGGTTCTGGAGGAAGCTCATGAGCTTACTGCACGTAGAGGTAAATTTCTCGACCGCCAGACATCCAGAAACTAATGGGCAGGCGGAAAGGGCAAACAGTATTCTACAACAATACCTGAGGTGTTATGTGAATGACAGAGAGAATGATTGGATAGAGAAATTGGCTCTGGCCGAGTTTGCCTACAATAACGCGGAGAATGTGTCCACGGGAATGAGTCCCTTTTTGGCTAATTATGGGTGCCATCCTAGGGCATTTCCAGGGGAAGGAGGGGAAAGATGGAGCGTACCGGCAGCGGAACACTTTGTAGAAGAAATGGAAGCAATACATCGTCAGCTCCAAATGAATTTGGATAGGGCTAAGGAAGAATACAAGAAACAGGCAGACAGGAGCAGAAGGGAAGGAGAGACCATAAGGGTGGGGGACCGGGTGTGGTTGTCGACACAAGGGTTGCCATTCAAGGGCGGGTGTAAGAAATTGAGGCCCAAACGACTGGGACCCTTTGAGGTCATACAACAGGTAAATCCGGTGGCCTTCAAACTCAGGTTGCCAGACAACATGAAACTGCACCCAGTATTCCATAGATCATTACTGTCACCGTACCGAGAGGGTCGGGAGTTTGTGGGACGTGAGGGTGAGGTTTCCCCGGTACCGTCAGTAGAAGAGAGGGAACGCAGCAGTCACGTGGCAGAAATAGTCGATTCCAGGTGGAAGGGTAAACAGGTGGAGTACTTAGTGGCATGGGAAGGAGAACCGGAGTCAGAGAACACATGGGTACCGGCAGAAGCGGTCAATGATGAGGTTTTAGTAGAAACGTTTCATCGCAGGTTCCCAAGGAAACCTCAGCCTGTGACACGGTTCTGGAAAGAACACTTCGGCACCACCGACGAGGAAGAGGAGTTCGAAGGGTTCCCAGAATCAGGGCCGGGAGAGGGAGAAGAATCCGATGAGGAAGAGTACTCGGGGAGAAGGGACAGTAGTCGGTGGAGGGCGGTTTTCGAGTCATCCGAAGATAAGGAGGATTCTTTCAGGGGTTTTCCATCCTCACCACCCATAGAAGAGGGGGAGAGGGGGTGTGAGGGGGGCCCTGGAGGGGAGGTGGATGTCAGGGAACTGCCATCGGAGAGTCATGTGGTGGAGGGGCTCAAGGAGGCTAGGAGACCCTCGGATGCGGAGGAAGGAACCAGCAGGGGGAGAGAGAGAGTTCATGGAGAAACTCAGTCGGAGGGATGGCTCCCAGAGACTTCCAGTGAAAACAGCGGGGAGGTCTCAGGACCTCCTCTGGGTACACCTACTCCTCGCAGGAAACTGTCACGCCGAGAATCCCGAAGGAGAGTTTCCGTTAAGGAACTCTTATGTTGGCGCAAATTCCGGAAACACCCACTGACAGATTCTGCCAGCGATTGAGGGAGTCATGCTTTGAGGGCTCCCGTAAAGGCAGAGCTTTGAGACCTATGCCAAGCTCTGAGGGATTCAGCTTTTACACACAAGCAGCTCATTATCCCATCACAGCGGTGTATGTGTCTTCTGCAAATCCTCCCACCCTAAAACTATGAATTGCATTGGAACTCCCTAACCCCACAAATATGTGCATTCCTAAATACTGCTCCATCACTATCTATCCATTATTATTATTTTATTTAAAGCTAGTCAAACAAACCCCTCCATCTGATGCATCCAGAAAACCTACAGTCAGAATTCCACTCTTTTTCTTTCAACCTCTTTTTACTTTAGTGTTGAATGCTTGCAATTGTCCACTTTGACTAATGGCACCAGATGGTCTCACACATACTTCTTTCACTTTCAAGCACACTATTATCTTTGGTTTGAATCCCTAAAGCTGGATAAATAACTTGCCATTATTATGCATGTAGATATTATTCACGTATATATACTACAGGTGCGCACTGACTTTTGTTTGTGGGGCAATAACAAGAAAGATGTGGTGTCAATACCTCCCCACCCTGAGAACACAGCTCCCTCAAAGATTCATGTTGCTCTTTTGATTTTGTTCTGTCTAACTAATATAGCTATAAGTTTCTCTGGGTCTGTGCGAGTTGCAAGAAGTGAAGCTGTCGAAAATGCTGCCTGTGGAGCATTAAAAAGCTGTAGGATTGTTGCTGTTGTTGTAAAAACACAGCAGTAAAGGGTTCCCTTTTTAAAAAGAGAGAATCTTAAGATTTTTTAAAAATCTGTTAACACAAAAGAGAAACAGACAATCCCCCACTTCTTATGAAGGATAACTGAGGAAACTGAATTTCTCTTCCTTCTCCTACAAAATGTCTTTCAACCTTCTTTCCCAAAATGCAGCAGGTTCAGTCACAATCCAGAGGGGCTTCTGTGCCTGTATATTTCATCCACTTTGGCCAAAAGGGAAAAAAGTTATGGGTGTATCTAAATCCCTATTAAAGTGAATGAGGAACACAGAGCTCTGTTTTAGGCAAAGCAGCCAGGAAACCCTAACACTATTAAAAGCAGAGAGATCATAGATTGACTGAGGTAGAGATATAAGGCAAACATTGGGGCCCATATGCACCTCCAGTATATACTGTAAAGGTAAAGGGTACAGGGACCCCTGACCATTAGGTCCAGTCATGGCCGACTCTGGGGTTGCGGTGCTTATCTCACTTTATTGGCTGAGGGAGCCGACGTACAGCTTCTGGGTCAGGTGGCCAGCATGACTAAGCCGCTTCTGGCGAAACCAGAGCAGCACAGGGAAACGCCGTTTACCTTCCCGCCAGAGCGGTACCTATTTATCTACTTGCAGTTTGACGTGCTTTCGAACTGCTAGGTTGGCAGGAGCAGGGACCGAGCAATGGGAGCTCACCCCGTTGCGGGGATTCAAACCGCCAACCTTCTGATTGGCAAGTCCTAGGCTCTGTGGTTTAACCCACAAACCACCCATGTCCCAGTATATACTGTACACTAGCTCAAATACAAAGTGATCTTGCATTGGAGTACCAACTTGAATAAAATATGGGGGGTCCAGGTAAGCTCCACCCTGCAGAATTGATCACATGACATAGCACATGTACACCATTTGAATGCCAATGCCAATGCCCATCAATTTTTTTTTGGGGGGGGGGGCTCAAGTATTTTATTAGGGATGCTGAAGGAACCTCAGTTCCTAGGAGTTGGCTCCTATGTCTTGCATATAATGGTGAAAGGCCATAATAGTGCAATTAATTGTGAAAAAACAAAATGCTAAGTTGTATGACTAGGAAATAAATTAACTGAAAACAGCAGCTTCATAAGAGGTTTTACATCAGAAGTGACAAACACAATATCCAACCTAAATTATGGTTATGGTGGTTGTTAAAATTAAATTCTGGCAATAAGCCTATCTCAATCAATCATTCAAACAATCTCTTATTTAGAGGTATTCATGGCAAGACATAATAATGAAAGCAAGGACATGCATTGGTTTGCACTGATGAAGCATTTTAAAAACTTTAGTCTAATCCCCACCTTACCCTACTTCCAATGTTGGCAATGAATGATTTAAGGAATATTGCCTGTTTGAAGAGCCATCTCATTATCTCCGTGTCTTTCTAGACATGAAGTTAATTCATTTGATACAAGGATTCCAAATGTGTTTCCCCAAGACTGCCTGTTTCCCAAGTACTCAAATGGCAATATAGTTCCCTTAGGAAAGTGATAAATGTTCAATCCACCCATCCCTTCAGCTGGAGCGTCTATTGTGAAAGAGGAAGAATGTTGTTTTACAAATTCACAGGCTATCAGTGAATGGTGTAAACTTTGCAGAGAACATATAGAGATAAATGGAAATGGGCTCTGTGCAATGACTTACGCCTGCTATAGCTACAGTTTGGCATCAGTCTCTTCTAGTTAGAGATGAATGAATCAGTCTATTACCAGTCCATTGCACTTTCATAACATGCTTTTTTAAAAACAAACAAAAAACGAGTCTCAACCACACTTTCACTTGTCCAACCACCACCACTACCCAGGAAAACCTGCTGTTTACCACTGAACTGGACCAAATGTCTGTCAGGTTTTCTGTGAAAGCCACTTCCGAGCTGGAGAGGAGGTGGGGTTGCGGGCCCCACGCCCTCCCCACGTACGCGGGGGCTGACTCACAGCCCCCGCGAGACTGGGGGAATCCTCGGACGCATCATCTCTCTGGCACAGAAAAAGTATGGATGAGCCCTTTTTATGCTAGCCATTTTTTGACCGTAGGAATCTGTACTAGTCCTATGTTTTGTAATGGTCATTGCACCACCCACAATCAGTTGCTAAAATCTGAAGGATATCTATGTTCTAATCTGCACATTAGTCTGGGAGGTCAAGAACAGGTCAGTTTACATAAGAATTCACAACAATAAAATTCCTCAGGCATACAACTTCTACTTCCTCATCCCATGGAATATCTCCACATTGGATTGGGAGTGGCTCCAGAAGCTGAAGAACCAAAGGTGGAAACTGGTGCTGCAAGTTAAAGGGCATAATGGAGATAACTACAATAATATGGATCTCTGCTCTCAGCCCAGTTTGAAGAAGCTTAAAAACAAACAAATATGAATTCAGTGGGGTGTCATTTGGATGGCTTTTTGGACTCATTCATAGTGTGGCATGGCTTATTTCTTTTTTCAAACCTTGATTCATGTCTACAGTGTCATAATAATATATAGTGCTGTTTGTAAATAATTAGGAATAATCTTGGAAAAAAATGCAATGGGTGCCTGCAAAAAATGGCTGCCATGGAGGAATCTTGTCATGCAAAAACGATATCTGTTGCCCTCCTTTGTTTTCCAAACCATCCGATTTCCTTATATTGTAAGCCCTCTGGGACATATGAGGGAGAAGGTACCTGCTAGAAACATACTTGAGTCAATGGGACACTGTGGGGCACACACATTTTTCTTTTTAAGCCAGAATTTTGATCAGAAATCAGAAAAAGGGAACAGTCACAGTTCAAAGCTGTACAGGGAAGCAGAACAGGTAACAGTTTAGGAAGCAGAACAGACGTGCAAGTCAAAATAGGTTGGAGTAGTAAAGTGTTAGGCTGTTAAACAGTAGTGACCAGGAAATTCTGAAGCTAGGAGCACTTGCAGAGATGAAGGGCAGGGGATATCTGTTCCATGTGCAAGTACTGAATAGCATCCGGAAGCATTTGTAAGCCATCCCAGGTCACCAAAAGCCAGTAGGCATAGCTGGGAGGGGAAAACTATATATAAAGATAGAATAACCTTTCATACAAGTTATGCAAGTACTTGTGGGCACACAGTGGAAATAATGAGATGAGACACAGTTGTATGAGTGAACTAGGTCACAATTTATGAACTATTTACAACAGGGTCTGCAAGTAAAGTTGTGCTGGTTTGGATATTAATTTGTAGGTAAAGAGTGCCATTCCAGTCCCAGGGCTTGGGAATTCTGTCACTGGCCATTAAGAGATAACTTCCTGAGCTACCCCCTCCAGGGCCACAGCTCCGGATAGGTTACCCAAGTTGGCCTCAAACAGAACCCTTATCATTCATTCTGGGTCCCACAGCCCTGAAAGGCAGATCTCTAGAATCTACCTTCACCTTAAAGGTGTCTGAGAATGCTCACCAAATCTCTAATTTTTGCTGCCTTTCCCTATACAATCCTGCCAATTTTTGAATATTTAATGGTAGCCCCCCCCCCCCAGCACTAACCAAGGTATTTTATTTTTCACCAGTATTTTATTTTCCATGCACACATTCTCCTAATATATGCATTTTTGTAAATATAGCTTGATTGGTGAACTGAATACTGAATCTCAGTTAAGTGCAATTTTTTTTTTTTTAAAGTTGGGTTTCAGCACGTCTGATAGTTTTGATTTTAAGTGTGAACTGAATCTGATTTATTCCCATCGCCAGGAAAAGAGGATACATTTTCTTTGGTTCACATTTAAAAAGTTGAGCCTACCTAAACTACACTTTCTGAACCCAAATGCAGCTATATCTCTGAATTTTCTAATGCAGCTTTCTAGCCAAGCAAAGTGTACAATGGAACATACAAAAACAAATTCTAATGGGGGAAATGGCTTTGCAAAAATTTGTATATTAGAGGAAACTGCATCATGTATATTATGAAAAAGAAATGCACCAAAATGGTTTTAAAAAGAAAGAAGCAAACTAATGTGGATAATGAACATAAGTTTGGAAATATATGAAACCAAAATTGACAGATTCCTTATCAGGTCCTATGTAAATACATTCATATGTGTGTAGCTGCCCCCCCCCCCCCCAGTATTATTAGCTTTCTTTTAAGGGCTGCCTCACTTAGGGTGGCTCTCAACATGTTAAAAATGATCTATGCAATTATAACCAACATAATAATTAATTAATAACAACATCATCTAATCCATGAAAACACATCCAAAGGCTTCATGGCAGCAGAGGAAAACAGTATCAGTAGACTAAAATAATACAAGTGTAAAAGCAGACAGCAGAAATAGAAAATTCAACAAGCAGCAGCAGCAGAAAAAGTGCCAACATAAATAAGAATTAAAAGCAGCAAGGATTGTATGTGTGTGGAGGGGATAGAATATGGAGCCCTTTAAATGTCATCAACAGAGGGGCATATAGGTCTTCCATTCTACAGAGGGAGTGATGCTGACCATGCATTGTATGGGTGGTGGGTGGGAATGCCTTAAACACAATACTCGGCATCAATGAAGTGAAGTATAAAAGTCATTAAGGGAACCTAACTGTGTAGAAATGATTAATAGAAGAAGCAGGCTGGGAGGAAGGAAGGGAAAGAGATTGTTTTGAGCGCTAGAAAGCACCTTTAAGGGGTGGCTCTTTTTGGTTCCAATATGGGCTAGTGGGTTTTCTCACACACTGGAACTCAGAGCCATTCAATGAAGCTTAATGTTGGAAGGTTCAGGACAGACAAAACAACATTCCCCCCCCAACACAGTGCATAACACTATGGAATCCGCCCCCCACGAAGTAGTAATGGGCAGAAAAGAGGATTTGACAAACTCATAGGATAATGTTGTCAGTGGCTACTAGCCATGGTGGACATAATGGCAGCATGCCTCTGAATGCCCATTGCTGGGACCCACAAGTGTGAGAGTGCTGTTGCACTCAAGTCCTGCTTGAAGTCTTACCAAAGGTTGGCCACTGTGAGGTCCCTTCTGCACTATAAAACAGCATCACACCACTTAAAATCGTCATAGCTTCCCCAAAACTGTAATACATTAAGGGTCTGAGAGTTGCTATTCCCTTGACAGAGCTACAGTTCCCAGTCCCCTATCAACTGTTAAATCACTCTGAGAATTATAGCTCTGTGAGGGGAATACTCCGAATAACTCCCAGCACTCTTAACAAACAACACTTTCCAAGATTATTTTTGGGGAGCCATTGCTGCTCAAAATGACACGATACTGCAATACATGTAGAGTGCAGCTGGTGCCTGAGAATAGGATGCTGGAGAGTAGATGCAGGCCCATGAGGCAAGGTGAGGCAACTGCCTCAGGTGGCAGGTTACACGGGGATAGCAGATCCCGATGTGGATCTTTATTCCCTCCTTGTTCCTGATATAGATCTTCACCCACCCCTTCTTCCCTGATGGGAAGAGGGCACCATTTTGTCATTCGCATCAGGTGACAAAATGTCTTGGGCCAGGCCTGACTAGATGGAATTTGGACTGACTGAACAGTGTCCCTTCTATGTTCTTATTTCCAGAGAGAGAGCCAGTGTGGTGTAGTGGTTAAGAGCGGTAGTCTTACAATCTGGGGAACCGGGTTCGCGTCTCTGCTCCTCCACATGCAGCTGCTGGGTGACCTTGGGCCAGTCACACTTCTCTGAAGTCTCTCAGCCTCACTCACCTCACAGAGTGTTTGTTGTGGGGGAGGAAGGGAAAGGAGATTGTGAGCCGCTTTGAGACTCCTTAGGGTAGTGATAAAGCGGGATATCTTCTTATTTCCTGCTTGAGAACTATGTTCCTGGCCTTCATCTACGCTCTGTATTCAAAAATAAACTTTAATATCACAGAAACACCTTATCTCTCCAGTGATTACTCCTTGGAAAGAAACTAAAGCTAGGTAAGTGCTGCTCCTGGAACTTTTCACCCCTGAGGAAAAAACAATCTGATAGCTGGCTGTGGACTTCTGTATCTTGTTTGTTTTTGCTGTTCATTCAACGTATGTTAGAAATGTGCTTCTGAGGATTGGTATCCTCCCTCTGCTTTTCTTCTATTCTTTCCCCTCTCCTCAAGCATGCAAGACAATTGAGATGAAAGCATTCTTAATTTCCCAAGAAAGGATGGAATGAGGCTAAATATAGTCAGCCTGATTTTTCTGTCACTCACACTTAGGGAACCTAGTCCCAAGATGTGAAGGGAGCCATATCAATGCAAATGAGGCTTAAGTGAGAGGGGCTTTTCTTATATTGCTTTTCAATCCCAAAATGGACAAGGGAGGAGGTTAGGGGTCAATACTGCGGTGGTGGTGATTGCCTTGTTATTTCTAGGAAAATCATTTTGTTATTTCCCTGCAGGAAACTCAAATATGTGCACTAGAGGGACATGCAAACTGCGAACCAGTATTCACATTGCTGAATCATCTGGGGCCGATGTGCATAAATTGTTGGGATTGAAAAGGGCTTCTTTTCAACAGATGCTATGTGAAGCCCCTCTGTAGAGTGGATGCAGTCAACTGATAGGCTTGCATATGGTTTAAGAAATATAGTAAATGTATTGTGGCTTCAATCATCCCTATTATTGAGGGCTGTGGGGGAGCACTGTAAGCTAAAGACAGAACATTAAATGCATCAGAGCTCAGTGAATCTTTGGCCCTCTGGATAATAATAATAATAATAATAATAATAATAATAATAATAATAAATTTTATTTATATCCCGCCCTCCCCAGCCGAAGCCGGGCTCAGGGCGGCTAACAACACTAAAACAGTGCAACATTATAAAAATTAATTAAAATCAAAATTGATGGCAACCATAAACTGAAGTTTTGTAAAGATTGCCAAAGGAGGGAGTCAGGCTGCGCCCTGACCAAAGGCCTGGTGGAACAGCTCTGTCTTGCAGGCCCTGCGGAAAGATGTCAAGTCCTGCAGGGCCCTGGTCTCTTGTGACAGAGCATTCCACCAGGTTGGAGCCGCAGCCGAAAAAGCCCTGACTCTGAATTACATTGCTGAATTACATCTGCCATCGGTCTCAGCAAGCAAGGCCAATGGACAGGGCTGATGGAAGTTTTAGTTCAGTGACATCTGGAGGGCCAAAGGTTCCTCATGACTGGAATGCACCTCTGCTTTTAAGGACAGGGTGGGTGATGTTCAACTTTGGTGGTGGTTGCGAATGATGATAAAACTCAGCCACAAGCAAACATGGAAGCTTTCCCTATACTGCAAGTCATAGCTGCACACCCCTGTACAAAGTTGGAAATACTTTCTGTGCTAAGTGGTCCAGCAAGCTTTTTGTAAGTGTTGAGCAAGGAAACAGGGAATAAGATGTGTGAACTGAATCACATAGGAATATAGGAACCTGCTCTACACTGAGTCAGACCATTGGTCTATTTAACTCAGTATTGTTTTCACTGATCCACCCGTGGCTGATTTGTGACACCCTGCCCCCCCCCCCAAGAAACATAGTCCAGGTATAATGCAGTCCTCAGACTGAAACAGCTTCTCCACCCCAGAGTCATATTTTGGTAGGTTCACGATGTAGGCAGACCACTCATGCATTTTGTAATTTTGCATTTTTATAGTGTTTAAATTGACTTATTGACACAAGATCTACCCACTGACACAAGATCTACCCACCCTGGAAGAATGGCAGATGAAAGTAATGGACTATATGGAATTGGCGGAAATGACTGGCAGAATCCGAGACCAGGGAGAAGAGTTGGTGGAAGAAGATTGGAAGAAATTTAAAGATTATTTACAGAAACACTGTAAAATTAATGAATGTTAAAATGATGTCGGAATGAAACGAAGCGGTTTTAGTAATAAGGTTAAATAGGAATATGTAAAAATGGATTGATATTAGACGAAAATATAATGTTATAATATGTGAAGATAAAGAACTAAGATAAAACAAAGAGGGTAAGGATTTGCTGAATTAACTATCTGAACTGGAATACAAAAAAGGGAGGTGTGAGGAAGTCATGAAAATAAGTAAATGAATTGTAAGATATAGAAAGAGGGACTTATTTTTTATTTTTTTATTTTTTCTGTAATTTGTATTTTTTGTTTTTTCTTTTTATCATTTTTGTAACCTTTTTTTACTGAAACTTTAATAAATATTATTAAAAAAACACACAAAAAAATTGACTTATTGTCCTTTTATTATAACTTTCTCGGTGTTAATTTGCTGTTTACTGCTGTGAGGACATTCGTGCCAAAAAGCAGTATATATACCAACTGTGACAAATCATCAACATTATAAGAATACAGAGACTAAATACAACTTGGATAAACAATTTATTTATAATCCTTAGCCCATTCCAAAGGTTCCAGCTTTTGTTACAGTAGGCCTGAAAAATGCAACAGATCCAAATAAATTTATCATTAAATAGCTGGGTTTTTAAGTTGGGGCTCAATGGAAAGGATTTTAACCCCCCCCCCCCCATATATAAAAGGAAGGTAATAAAGTAGTAAAGTAATATTTTGCTTCTTGGAATTAGTGTAGCATACTGAATATTTTTCCTTTTTGCAAATCATGTTTCCAATAGTTGGAAAGCTTGCATTAGTGTTAGAGAATAGCTTGCCCCATGAAACATTTTAGCTTCTTTCCACCTTACTCCTGTCCCCTGGCCTAGAATTCCTGCAATACAGTAATCAGACTGCAAGCTTCCTAAATGTCTTAAGCAGAAATCCTTCCTTTAGGCAAGCTTCTCTCTCTCTAACATTAATGCAAACTAATCCTTATCATATTAGCCTCTAATTGCTTTTAATTATTTTATATCCAAATTACTGTGAATGGCACAATGTTTTTAAAAAGTGTATTAATGGTGAAATATATTATTACAGTGGTTTACTGGAGCACTATTGGTCCTTGACTAAAATGAATGAATATCATTCCTCTCTCTACTGGGGTTATAAGTGAAAGAGGATATTGCACAGGAAGCAGAGCTTGTAAACCTTAAAAAATTAATTCCTAAGGCTCTGTGTTGTTGAGTTTTTGTTCTGCAGAGCTTGGACTGAAAAAAGCAAACACTGATCAATCATCAATGGCAAAGGAAAATCTATGTCCTTTTCCAGACACAGTTTGCCATGGTGGCTGGTTAAATCCCTGAGGGCTTCAGCAAGGTAAATACCACTGCGGGATGGCTTATCCTTTTAAGAAGCAAAAAAGCTCAGAAATCAATGAGGCAATGTTGTTAGTTATTGCACTACTCCTACTCTAATGTGGATAGAATGTTCATCATTCACAACTGCATCCGAGGGACGGATGAGAGTGCAGGTCCTTCCATCAACTTCCATTCATGTCCTCCCTTCTCCGAGCTGTTGCCATTCCCAGCCAGTCTGTCAGGCTGAAGGAGGAGACAGTTATGGTGGGTTGCTGTTGTTGTTGGTTTTAGTATTCTGCCAGACACAAAGGGCATTCAATGAAAAATGAAATATTTCTCCCAAATAATCGAGGGAAATAATCTCAGGGACCTAAAATTCCCAGTACTTTCCCATGATTCTTTATGTTATTTAGTCATGTGATTTAGATGCTGCTGAACTACAGCTCATTTCAACCCTGGTTGTCATTGGCCATGCTTGCTGGGGTTGATGGGAATTGCAGTTCAGCAACATCTGGAAGGTCAAAGGTTCTCCACCCCTGGTTTTATTTAATTTGTTTTTCATTTTCAGTCACAACTGGGTCTTTAAGTTATGTTTTATCTCTTTAATTTGGGCACAACTTGGAGAACTGTTTTTGCTCAAGAAGTCTATAAATATTCTAAATAAATTAAATATAGGTTTGCCCCTTGTGAAGGGGCAGCTACTGAAGAAGCAGAAGGCTAAATCCCCTGTGGACATACAGAATTACTGGCTCAGTTCTTTGCATCCCTGCCCTGTATTATAACTAAAAGAGAGAGAAAATAGTATAGTAATATAGTGGATCTATGTCAAGTATACATTTCCTTCCTTTGCTCTATTGCTGAATTATATATATATTGACTTATTTGAATTCCCTGAATATTATCTCAGTGCTAATCAAACTGTTAATTTTCAGCATTGTTCCAAGTTGTCCTAATGGTTGATTTGGAATCTTGTTTACGCATTTCTAAAAGATTAGTATCTGCAGGGGTGGGGGGTGGGGAAGCAGACTACCAAAGCACCCTTGACACTGTTTAATTTGTTTTTGATTGCTTTCTTAGCTCTTTGTTATCTGAAGAAGGGCCATGCTGGCAAACTTGATTTTCTCTTCTGTCATAATACAGTATATTCCAAGACAAAACGGTGTTGCTGAACAGCCCCTGCCTCTGGCGGCAAGCATGTGTAAACACAATTCAGCATGCTAAGTAATACTGCAGGAAGACTAAAATGCACACAGCATTACCAGGCCTAAATTCAAGGCAACTGCAGCAGCACAATGATTGATGGTCAAACGTCATGGTGCATTATTTGTCTTCAATCTTGCTTATAAATAATTTGATGTATTTTCATATGCATTGTGTTGCCAAGCTCTTTTCTTGGTTGCTGTCCTGAGGCATGGTGACATGTAGCATTGTTGACTACCTTTTAAAGAGCCTGTTACATTATGCATACACAATTCCATAAGCAAGGAATAGGGAGAGTGCCTTATACTGTATTTTAGAGGCATGCTGCCACAAAATAAATGGGCTATTTTTCAAATACAAAAGCCGCAGGTCATGCAGAAGCCAGGCTGGTTCACTAATGCTGAAGAACTGGGCAACCAATTATGTTCACTGCTAAGGATTAACCAACTGCTTCTCTTGCCACTAAACAACAATCCAGGCAAATCCTTACAGCTGAGACACTTTCTTCTCTGGTAGGGCTGCTCCTCATAATTCCTGAGGACTCTGAGGGGAGAATAAACAAAAGTCTGGCAGTCTTATGTCCCACTGATTTCAGTTGGAGAAAATTAAGCACCTCTTTTTCTTCTGTCTTGCCCCTACGATTGAGGGGGCCAGAGTTGTGTGATGTGCTCACATCACATGTGCATTTTGCAAGCACACCACATGCACGCCGCATGATGCTATGGGGTATTGAAGGGGCCCAGCCCATTCCTTAAACGGTTTTGGAGGGCAGGATCTCTCACCCCGCCCCAGCTGATGTCCCTGTGTAGAGCTATAGCTTTTGTTTGCAGAGGCAGCCTGGCCAGATGCAGGAGGGCAGTAGCCAGGTGGTGCTATTGCCTTCATGCCCTTGGTCAGCTACTGTGGGAAACAGGATGTAGGACTAGAAGAATCTCCTTTATGAACCATAAGGGCTCTTCTTATGTCATATTTAAATCAGTGGAACTTGAAGTGCATAATTTGAAGTGCTTTACTTGAGCTGGCTTATGTTATGCAATCAACTTGACAGCATCTTACATTATGTCATAAATACAATCCTGATTTATTTATTATTATTTATTTCATTAGATTTATACATCCTTTGATTGTAAAAAAACAAAAACCCTCAAAGTGGTTTACAACAAAGATAAAACAATACAATATAAAGAATTAATAACTATAATTTCAGACTTTCAGGAGGTTAAAATAACAGTATACTAAATCTAAATAAAATAAGAAAAGATTAAAGCATACATCAACTTTCTTAATTTATGGGTAAGCTTGTCTAAACAACAATGTTTAAATCTTCTCTATTCTTTCTCCTTAGTCCTTGTTGGCAGCTGAATTTGTGAAGCGAAACAATCTGGCCAATTGATTGCCTTCCTTTGTTACTTATGTAAATGTAGTTATCCAGGCCCTCTCAGTTACAGGACATACCCTTCACAGGTATATCAATATTAACTATCATTTGTAGATTTCATCAGTATCATGTGGCCGCAATTCTTTATAGCTATGAGTTTCATTGAACCCTTGGCAAAAGGGGGGGGGGGATCAACAGCTGGACATTGGTCTCAATGCAAAAATATTGCCAGTATACTGTTTGCAAAAGATTGGACAGTGGGCATATGTTTACAGTCACAGTATAGGGCTTCATGTCCTGGAGCAGATAACTTGGGTGATCAATCCTTTACTCATCTGCTATAAATTTGATATACTGCCTGATTGTGATGTCTGTGGGCTCTCTGCTTTAGGATTTCCTGCCAGCTGATCTGCCCTTATTATTTTGTAACCTATATGCAAGTGAACTAAATAAAAGTAAAAGACAGTCTTTGGATATGGCACAGCAACCCATTATCCTTTTTAGTAGCATCACAACATGAGATTAGTTACTAACATTATTTATAAGTATTTTAAATAATCTGCCCTTCAGTACAGTACATAATATACACAAGCCATGCAATAAAATGATAAAACAGTAAAAAAACCAACCCATATTTGAATAGAGGTAACTAAAAACAAAACAGTGGGTCAAATAATAAAACCCTTAAAATGCTCAAGCAAACAAGTCTTGAACTGTTGCCAAGATGATAAGAACATTGAAGCCAGTTGCACTGGTAAGCGAAGGACATTCTGCAAATAGTAGAAACTCTAAAGAGTGAACACAAAGCAGTGACCTAGCAAAAGCCGACAGCCCAATCTCCCACACAAACAAAAGAAAGCCAAAAGAAAGGCCAAAGTAAAAGAGCTATGATACTGATCACAGCTGACAAACAATGCAGAAGCTCCGTTCAGATTCGGCAAAAGGGGTGAGAGAGGAAAGCCCCCCAGCCGTGCCGTGCTTAAATCTCCCATGGCCACACCCACTATCAGCACTGATTAGCCAGCGGGACCACAGCACTAGTGATGTGGCTGGGATGACACTTAACAGAGGAGTCAATTCTCTGTCCCCGCACCAGATCACTATCGAGTCTAGGATGCCTGGCCGCAACACCATTCACCGGAAAAGGTGAGCGGACATACACACACACACTGAGGATCTTCAGGCATAGGCAGGCTGGAGCAGAGATAAATATTTGGTTCCCAATTCACTTAGGGCTTTAAATGCAAATTGAACTGGGCTCAAAAGTGGGTTTTAAAGGATGGGTTTCTATTTAAACTAGTGGGTTAACACTAGTTTAACACCCTTACTGTCTCCACACACAGAAATTGCAAATGTTTGGGTGAAATTTTATTCTAGTTCTAGTGTGTGAGAGTTCTTTAAAATGTATTTCAATCCTAATTGCTTCATAGAAAACAATGACATCTTCCTGGCAGTTCTTATTTTGCCTCCTCCAAAGATAAACTCCACCGGCTGTGACTGCCTTGCTCCCTCTGCTTTTTCTCCCTTGCTGAGCAACACTAATTCAGCATGCACTCAGTTAATGCAGTCATGATGATCTGATCTCATCAACATCTGTGTCATAAAAATAATATCTTGGAGCTATGGCTGTGAAGGGAATACATCTACCAATAAAACATGCAATGTGTAGAAGGCAGTTTGCTTTGCTACACTTTGCTACAACCCTCCCACCCCTGAGATGGTTCAGGTGCCTATGTTATCTTTCTGTGTGTTTCTTTCTTCATACACACACACATTGCAGAGTTTGTTCATGTACTGCAAACAAAAATTGGAACCATCACAGAAGAGAAAGGGCTATGGTACCACACTAGCTTAGATGAGAGATTCCAACTGTGTGTGTTTTTTTCCTGATGTGCTGTCCAACACACTTAATAATTCTGCTCGGTAGCTCTTCATACAATCTATAATGTGCAGTAGAAGATGCTTGCAGAGTGGAGTGGAGCCAGTATACTAGTTTCTAATCAGATGGGCTTTTATTTATCAGGACAGAGAGAGGAGGAGGGAAGAAGTACCCACCTCCTAGTTGGAGCCATTCTGGCACTCCTACTACAACAACGTCCTCCCTGTCACCTTGACCCCTCTCCCACCATTGGTGGATATAACATTTATAATGTCATGAGAGTTTAAAAGGGGCAAATCTTATACGGTCATAATAATGTTATGAATTTGGGGTGTTAAGCTGGTGACCAGACCCTCTGATCACTGGATCCCACAAGGGTTAGAATTTAATCAAGGTTTCTAATTCTTGGGATCACCAGGCTAATACTTAGAGTAGTCAGGTGAAGTGATAGCCTAGGTGGTGAGCCATTCTGGGGGATTAAGCAGCTCAGTATGAGATGGAAAATGGGTGGTGCCCCCTCCCTCATCAGAAAAAGCCAGAGTTTGGAATTGAAGATGGCAGTAATACGACCTAGAATTGAAGTAGCAAGCAGAAGAGAGAGTCATTCTGGATCTCTGCTGTGGTGATGGGAGAAACAAGACCATTTAGGGTGTTAAGACTGTGAACCCCTCCATCGTAGGCTTAGGTTGTCTATACGTGTCAATAAATCATTTATCATAAAGATAAAGACACCACAGGCTCCAATGTGCTCCATTCCAAGGAAACTAAACCCTGTGTAAGCTCCTAAAACTCCTGGAATCTCACACCACTCAGAGATTGGGGTGGCACGAAACAGTACATTATTCCTTTCAGTGCTAACTGTATTATCATTAAATTATATGGTTAATTCCAGTAAATAAGAGACACGTTTTCTTGTGCCAAAACATAAATAGTTTTGAAAGTCACGAAAGGATCTTAAGGGAAAGATGCAAATCCTTGAATAAAACAGCTGCCCCTGTGCTGTTTTAGAAGATTGCTTTCTTGAATATTTAATATTATAGGGCCAGTGTACCTGCTGACCATTTCAGAGAAAAGGCATTTTCTCCCTCTGGGCCCCGAAAAGCTATTTCTGAAGTGCACCAAAAGCACTAAAAGCTTTCATATCCCAGTGGCAAAAATAATTCTCCAGCTTTGTCTCTAGATGGATTAACATTATATTTGTGAAGCAAATTTGCCTTTTGAACTTTTCCCACAATTTGCAAATGTATTTAAATCAATAGGCAACATTCCTCATGGCAGGCTCTGTATATGCTACAATGGCTCCTTTAAATATTGCCCTTTCCTTCTCCTAGTCCTCTGTAGAAGATAGTGGCATGGAGAAGATTAGATTGTAAGCCTGTAGGCCTGGAATTGGTAGCCCTACAAATGCTCTTGGACTCCAGCCCCCAAGAGCTACAGCAAGCATGGCCAATGGTCAGTAGGGATGAGATTCAGCTTGCATTTAAAAGCAAAATTATCAAATCCACACTTTTTAAAACACTATGAAACACATATCTGAATTTTGCAATGCAATTATTCAGCAGAGCTGTGTATTAAAAAGCACATACTATAACAATGTGTGTATATTAATGCATATATTAATAAGAATGATATACAAACATGCATTATATTGGGGAAATGCTTTGTAAAAATGTGTGCATTGGGGGAAAGAGATGTGCAAAACATGCATATTAGGAGGCATTAGCATTAAATTGCTGATGAATTTTCAGGAGAACTGTGTAAAAATCGCAAGTTGATGTGGAAATGTGGAGAACCAAATGTAAGACTGGGAAAACGAGAAACCAAAATTGGCATATTCACTCAGCCATGATAATGATAATACCCCGCCCATCTGGCTGGGTTTCCCTAGCAACTCTGGGCAGTTTACAACATGTCTAAAAACATAATAAAAACATAATTCCTTTAAAACTTCCCTAAACAGGGATGCCTTCAAATGTCTTCTAAAAGTCAGATAGTTGTTATTTCCCTGACATCTGAAAGGAGGGCATTCCACAGAGAGGGCGCCACTACCGAGAAGGCCCTCTGCCTTTAATAGTAAATTATGTTGGGAATTGTTGTCTAACAACATCTGGAGGTCAGTGGGCACCAGGGGTGCCTTCTCACCCTCAGGATTGTGGGTGCCTGCCACCGCAATGCAGAAGTTGCAGCAGAGCCAGTGACTCCTCTTCTCCACAGCCAGCAAGGCAGCCTTTTACACAGGGAGGGGCTCAGGCTCAGAGAGACTCTGCCTCCGTGCCCAAGCCCCCTCTCCCCAGAAAAGGGTGCCTCGCTGGCTGGCTGCAGAGGTTGGAGCTGAACTGCTTCTCTCTCAGAGGCAGCGCCACTTCTGCCTGCCGGCTTTTCTCATTGACTTTGTGGGTGCTCAGCCCCCACAATTATATTATCATGGGTGCTCAAGCACCCGCAGCCCCCTGGAGTGGGCTCCTATGAAGGGCCCCACATCTCTACCAGAGGCTGGCAGTGGGTAGCCTCCAGCCTGCAGGCTGAATTCAGCAGGTCAGGACTCTCTCCATTCCACATTCCCTTCTCTTACTCCTTATTCTCTTACTTTGAACTTACTCCCCTCTGCCGCAACCTGTCTTGCTGCTTGTGTGGGTTGGAAGGGCCAGTGGAATGGTGGACAAGTAAGCATGGTGATCTTAGAGCAGAGCAGATTGTGGCTTCAGCTTTTAATCAATGCTCTTTTGGCTTCCTTTTGACATGTCCCATCACACTCTGCAGCTCCAGAGGGCGCTGGCTATGAGCGTTTTCCCTCAGCAATGTTAACAGCATGTTGCTCCCCACTCTGGAGGGGCTGGGACCCATTGAGACTGACAGACCAGCGATGTCAACAGTGGGAGGAGCTGGAGCCAATGGCAGGCAGAGCCAAATAATTACTGTATAGCTTTGTCTGCATTCTTCTCCCTCTGAATTCTGCAAGGGCAACACTGAGGCTAAAGAGGAGGAAGCTGTCACCCCATGGGCTACTTGTATGAAAGAAAGAAAGCAGGTGGGGGCTGGTTGAGAGTAGACTGCAGTGGTGGGACAGTGACTCATTCATAGTAATGGACCAGCCTCCAGTGTTGCCCCCTTTCTGGGACATTTTGGACACAATGAAGATATTCTGATTCAGTCGACAAGAACCAAGGAGTGCATTTACCTCATCTCATTCATCTCTTTCAGTCTGGGCTAAGCCCTTTACGTTGCTTCACCATACTTGGTCAAGAGGGCAAACATGTGTAAAAAAAGCAGTGAGTGTGTTGTGATTATGGGGAGCATGGGAAGTAAATAAGAAATTATATATTGGTTTATGTGCTATATATTTGATTATTCAGATTTCAGGACCATTACAATCTGTCCTGAAGCAATGGAATTCTTTTTTAAAGTTCATTTTTCCTGGTTTGATTGAAGGAAGTGCAGCAATTAGGAATTTGTTGGTGTCATTTCTTGTGGGGAGAGAAAGAACCTTTATGAACTTATAGAAGTTATAAAAGGTCTGTTGTGTCCGTTTTGATTGGTGGACATATCAGGCTGTGTGGGATTGTTTGTTGGGATGGATGGAAAGAAAAGATGGAAATAAGAAGGGAATTATTTTTGAGTTTGGGGATTTTTCCACAATATATGTATGGGTCTTGGTATCATCCAGCAGATGCAATCGCCTTCTTAACAAACTCTTTTTTGTGGGGGGATGGGGCTACCTACTTTTTGCCTTGGCCCCTCCCACTACTGGATTCTAATCTACAAAGTTCTGACCACCTGCCACATGCTCTTTTCAATGTAAGCCCTCACTGTGTGTTCTTTATTTGTATCTGTGATAGTGGAGAACTCACAACCCATGCTCCCTCCTCAACCCTCAATTTTCTCATAGCCATTGGGAAGGAATGAAAAAAGGTCATAGGGGTGTTTCACTGTCTGAACTTACAAACCTAGGTCTGGTTTAGAAGCTCCACCTAGTACAGAATGTGGCAGCCAGATTGCTGATGGGGGCATCTGCCCGAGAACATTTGGCACTATTGTTAAAGCATCTGCACTGGCTGCCTATATACTACTGAGACAGGTTCAAGGTCCTTGTATTAATTTACAAAGGCCTGAGCAACTTAGGTCCAGGGACCAACTGAACCCTTGTATCCCAGATTGATCACTGAGTGTCATCTGCAGGAGCATCACTGGATGTTCCAAAGACTCCTTTAACAACAGCAAGAAAATGAGCCTTTAGTGTCAACAGTCCAGTCTTTTGAAATACTCTGCCAATAGAGATTCAGCAGCTGCCTTCTGTTCCAACTTCTAAATGCCTGTTGAAAACATTTCTATCCCATCAGGCTTGTACAGGCAATTAAAAATACATATTTCCATAATAGTTAGTTGACTTCTGATCTTAACATTTAGATAGATAGACGATAGACATAGATAGATGATAGATCATAGATGGATGGATAGATAGATAGATAGATAGATAGATAGATAGATAGATAGATAATCGATAGATAGATAAATAGATGATAGACATTGATAGGTTTTATGTACATTTGTTATAGAAGTCTCTCTCTCTTTATGAATAGTTGGGGTTTTCTTTGGCCAGAACTCACTGGAATTCAGTTCCAGCACCTCTCAGGTAGGCGCCATTACCATTCCAGGAGAACCAGGAAGGTCTTCATTATGAGGTCCAGCACCTCTTTTTCTAGAAAAACAGCACTGTGAACAGCAGTATATAAAAATCTTTTGTAAATGAATAAATATAAACAAAACAACAACCCCATGAACAGGAACTTCAATTTTAGAGAGTCTGCAGTTCTGGAAGGATTGTAAGCATATGCACAACTGAATATGCTTAAAATTCCTTTCAAACCTCCCCACTCAATGCACGTCATAGTGAAGAGGGCAGGGCCAGCATCCACCTATCCTTCCTCGCTGTGTTTACCTGGGGTCTGGTAGACCCAAGAAACCATCAGTTTCAACAAACTTCAGTACAGCAGCCATGATGGACTGAAAAGGAGGGTGAGGGGTGAGGATTGAAAATCCATTTCTGTGCCCTTTCCTGCAGGATGTTTGGGAATTTTTGCTGACTCTCAGTGACAGTCATATGACATCTTGGCATCTTAGAAAACATTATAACAGCAGCATAATAATAAGATGCTAAAGAACACAAAGAAGTAAACAATATGTGGAACCATAACATTACTGAAAATGAAATGTGCTGGAATGTGTCAAAGTGACAATAACTTTAATAAAGAAGTGTTGGAAAAACAGTAGTTGCAAATATACTTCCTCTCAGATAGATTATGGATACCCAGTCTATATATTTTGTGGGTTTCCTATGTCGGTAATGAAATTGGCATATGAGATGAGAAATTTCATCTTCCTGGCCTACTTACTGATTACTATAAAAGGCGTCTAGAAAATAATTTTCTCTCGCATCTTTTCATGAGCTTCCTCTGAGGTCTGGCTGGGTATCTATGAACTTGAACTTGAACTGGGATGTTGTTTGGGGTTTTTTGTTTGGTGCCGGGTGGGGGGTTTCTTGTTGCTGTTGCTTTTTCAGATCTTTGTCTAAAATTTTGCTGTGATTTAAGTGGAAATTGTTCAGTTTGGTATTTCAAAATGTGTTATTTATTGTTTATGACTAGATTTGTTATATTGTAACTATGCATTCTTTTCATGTTATAATCCACCTTGAGCATGGTTTGAACTGTGGAAAGGTAGCATACAAAATTATGTATGTATGCATGCATGCATGTTATTCCATAATGCTAGACATGCTAGGAAAAGCCTGTTTACTGATTCTAGTGAGAAGCAATGTTGCAGCACAGCACAGCCATGGGTGATTTGGGAGAGGGGTGGATCCTATCATGCAACCGATGGACAATCAGGTTCTTCCACAGGCTGCACAAGACGACAGGGAAAGCCCATGAAAATTAAATTCAATCTGCCCAATAAGGAGCACGTTCAGGGGCAAATATACTAGCTGCACTCTCACTCAGCAGAGCTGTTAAACAAGTCCAGGGGGATGTATTCTGTCCAAATACCCAGACAGGGGCTAACTGGCCATAGAACTCCCCAAGATGGTGTCCTGGAGAGATTACCCAGAGTTTTCATGCCATAGGATGATCCTAAAACCCAGGATCAACCCTGAAGGAACAATCACATAGGAAATGGCTTGGGTGATTCAGGATACACACCCAACGCCTATGACAAAACTTTCTGACACCTGTAAAGTTGTGGTTATTTGATCCCATGCTTTTTGTCTTGTCATTGTTTCTCCTGTACACACTCTGTTCCCTAATGGCCCAGGCTCACTGTGCTTGGTCCCACAACTTATAGTATAGGCTTAAACATGTCTGCTCTATTAATGTCTGCTCTTAAACATGTTAAGGGTGTTAGGATTGAAATCATCTTCGTTCCACGAGGGAGAGGTTCAGAGAAAGTATTAGTAAGTGGCTGGTATTAACAAAGTATATAAAAGAGGGAATTGGGAATTTGGGGGCAGGAAATTGATTATTGAATAATTTATTTGATTTGTATACTGCCCTTCATTCGTAGATCTCAGAGCGGTTCACAACATAAAATCGCAGTATAAAAAACACAAGTACATAGTAAAAATAAGAACAAAATAAAACTGATAATCCCCCCTCCCACAATACATTTATAAGGACATCAAATTATATGTACTTAAATTAAAATAAAATGATATACTGTACCCAGAAAACAGTGGAAATATTAAAATTTAAGAGAGGAAGCAAGATACCATTTGAAGTATTTAAAATTGTTATCAAGCATTGTGTTTATAGTTATTTGTGATATTTATTCTAATGAAGTAACAATATGATGTATTTAATAATTTCATAGTAGGTGCCTTTTGATAATTAATCTTTTCATGTTGGTCTTGTAGATGATCATGATGATCATGATCATGTAAATTGTGCATCGCTTCTATAAGTTTTGAATAATTAATGAAGCTCAAAAGGTAGTGATAATCATCATTAAAGAAGAAATTGGAATATGCTGTGGGAATTAGAAATTCTGATACACATATGGATGGGCTGAAAGAAGTTAGAAGGGGATTGAATCTTTAGTTGGGATGAAAAACAACAAGCACTGGTAAATTTTTGTACAGTGGTACCTTGATTCTCAAACATCTTGGTTCTCTGAAAACCCAAAAGTAAGTGTTCCTGTTTTTGAATGTTTTTCGGAAGCCGAATGTCCGATGCAGCTGTCAGCTATTGTTTCCAGGGCACCTGCACCAATCAGAAGCTGCACCTTGGTTTTTGAACATTTTGGAAATCAAATGGACTTCCGGAATGGATTGAGTTTGGTGCTTTTGTTTTTGCTATTTATTTTGTATTTTTGTTTTTGAGGCTTTTTCAGTTAATTTGTTTTTGTGACCGTATGGAACCCAGTTCAGCTACTGATTGATAGATGGTGTGACTGTGGAAATGGATAAACAAACAATGACTTTGGATAAACAAACATCCAAACAATGACTATCATCAGTGCAAGTAAGAATTTTTTATTTTTTATCATCTATAATACTGTCTTATTTATTTTATAGTAAAATACATTGATTATTGCTTTCATTTTATGGATCAATAGTCTCGTTAGATAGTAAAAATCATGTTAAATTTTAGGGGTGGTTTTTAAAAGTCTGGAACGTTATTAATCCATTTTGCATTACTTTCTGTGGGAAAGTGTGCCTTGGTTTTGGAACACTTTGGTCTTCTGGAACGGATTAAGATCGAGAACCAAGGTACCACTGTACTATATTGCTGTATTACATTCTTTTGCTTTACTGGATAATTTCTTATATTTGAATATAACAATATGCCTTAAATTAAGCATTATACACCAATAAACAAGCTGATTCATTTCTGTTATAGTCTTGAATCTGTGGTCTTTTATCACAAGGCTTTTAAAAATCCCTATCTCACTAGGTTGCTAATGAGCAAATTGGACCCCTGATTAGAGGACCAAATTAACGCTCTCCGCAGACACAAATTAAGAATGCCTGAAGAGAGCTTTCATGTGCATTTCACACTGGGACCCCTAGAAGCTTTTTGTCCTGCACCACTAACAGTCTGTTTTAGGGATGGGTTGAGCAACAATTTTGCTCCATTTTAGCCTCACAGATGCTCAGTAATATGCCCATACTGACGCATTTGTGTTTGTGTGTTTTAAACAATGCACGAAAGTTGAAGGCGCCTGCAGACTGGCGTGTGTGTGTATTTTGTAACATGCTATTACATAACATTACTGCATTGGAGGTGGATTGATAGTGAACTATGCACACATTCCACTTTATTAACGTTACTGCGATACTTCCCCAATGTTATTGCATTATTGCTATTTGGAGGGGCATGCTTGTGCTATAGCACAACAAAACAAAACAGGAACCTGGATATTTGTGGTGTAAAGTTACAGGATTTCAGCTGGAAGTTCTGGACATGCATTGACTGGAAATGTAGTTGTATGATCACCTTGAAATTTGTGCAGGTACAAGGCGTATTGCAGGCAAGACTGTGTATAACTGTTCCAATATCATCATGAGCACAAATCAGATATCTGGAGGGGGCCTGAATTTAAGTTGTATATACACTGCACACACTTTCTATGTAAAATATACATTTTCTATCGCATACACCCATGTGTTTTGTACCCTCATTTTAAGTACAGTGGTACCTCAGGTTACAGACGCTTTAGGTTACATACGCTTCAGGTTACAGACTCCACTAATCCAGAAATAGTACCTTGGGTTAAGAACTTTGCTTCAAGACGAGAACAGAAATCGCACGATGGCAGTGCGGCGGCAGCAGGAGGCCCCATTAGCTAAAGTGATACCTCAGGTTAAGAACAGTTTCAGGCTAAGAATGGACCTCCGGAACAAATTAAATTTTTAACCTGAGGTACTACTGTAGAATGAACTTTTTGCACACAGTATTAGGAAAAGTGAATAATCTGACTGGGAGTTTCACAAGCAAGTTAGAATGGAATGGGTTGATCTGAAAAGTGGATAATTTTTAATTGGGGATATGTACCCTCAGTCCAACAGCACTGCCATGAAGTATGTTTCATTGTCTTTGGCAGTGACTGGCTCTTGGCTGCTGTCATGAGTTATTGGACTCCCATGTAAATCAAGTACTAACCACTGCTTAATATATGGCACAATGGTAGCACAATGGTACATACATATTAGAAGTACAGTCTGCCTCTGTATTAGAATTATTTTTTAATGTTCTGATTTTTTTAAAAAAAATAAAAAAAATATGTGTGTGTGTATCACCCTGGGTTCCTTTGGGAGCAAGGGTGGGCTATTAATTAATCAGTTAAATATGCACCAGTACAAATATAATTTGGGCTAAATCTTAATTCATGCAAGCATCTTAGCGTTTTGTTGCACTTTCAATGACATCATCTGCAATTCAGTGACACCCCATTTTAGAGGTATAATGGTCTCTTAACACTGTAGGCCATTTCATTACAAAATTTAGCTAATGTCAGGGCATCCAGCATTAGCTGTTTTGTTTCAAACCTGCTCTGCATTGCAGATGAGCTCAAGCAATGACTTTGTTCCAGGCACAAAGCGGGATGACAACTTTCTTTCCTCTTAGTACCTGGGATGACAAAAAACAAAAACAAAACTAATGAATTCTCCCTCCCTCATTAGTTCCTCACATCCTATGGGTATCCAAACCCTATAGCTACTTTCCCTGGAAGGATATTTCCATCTCCTGAAACAACTACAGGGGAAGCTAACCCTATTGTAGATCTTGGCTTCCATCTGTTTCTACTGCTTGTTCTGACTGTGCTCCATCTCTCCTCTGTTATACACCAAGCTCCAGAGCACCTGCTCCAGCATCTGTTCCTTCTTGGCTGTGCAACCAGATTTAGGGCATAGCTGTACAGCACTTATTTTAGAAACAGGATATATTATAAGAGAATAAGAAGCTACCTTATAATGAGTCAAACCATTGGTCCATGTAACTCTGTATATTATATGCATTGATTTGCAGTGACTTGCCAAGATTTCAGACTGGGAGTCTCTCCCACCCTACATGGAGGTACAGTCATACCTTGGTTTTCGAACGGCTTAGCTGACAAACAAATCCGCTCCTGAATGCCAAAAACCCAGAATAAGTGTTCTGGTTTTCAAACGTTTTTCGGAAGCCGGATGTCTGAGGCGGATTGAAGCTGGCATCTTCTGCAGGCAAAGCATTTGTTCTACTACTGAGCTACAGCCCTTCCTCAACATACACCCAGTACCCTAAGTTCCTATAGTCTACAACTTGTGATTCTGATAAGTGAAATGTCTTGTTCTTACTTAATTACGAGGTCATTAATGTTAGTATAATATTGATCTAATTGGTGTTGGATATTATTAACTGATCTATCAATAACCTATCCTGTGACCCTCTTTGAGGGCAATGGCTTTAGGGGAATTTTATACATGGAATTTTATAATTCCACCCCAAGGAAGCTGTGCTGACATTTGGCTACCCCTTGCACTGAACATACATTTATGTTTGAGTCACTTATGCATAATAATAATAATAATAATAATAATAATAATTTTTATTTATACCCCGCCCTCCCCAGCCAAGCCAGGGCTCAGGGCAGCTAACAAGCAATAATAAAAACAAGTTGAATAATACAACTTAAAAACAAGATTAAAATACAACATTAAAATATTGAAACATTAAAATATTAAAGCCTTATAGCCTTTTTTTTAATAATAAAAAAAAGCCTGAATATTTGGGATCATAACCCTCTCCAAAAGTGTATTGTGCAAAATATATAAGAGAGTCAAGTCCCATACAGTACTACATTTCTGCAGCATAACTTTAAAAATAATACTCCATATGTATTTTAAAACATTGTTGTATGTATGTGCTCATTGTTTTAGGAAAGCTGAAGTAACTCTTTTTACAATGATCTCTGTTGGTCTGCATTGCTAAGCCACCAGAAATAAAGTGTCTCAATAATGAAAGCATTGATCAGAACAACTCTATTTACTAGGGTTAGGGGAGAGCCCATCTAATGTGCACTTCTCAAACTAATAAAGAAATTGAAACACTTATATACTGCAAAAACAGAGGTGTGCGCACATCCCAAGATTTACCTGTCATTTGCACATCCCAAGATTTACCTTTCATTTGGGTTACAAATGCTTCGGGTTACACACTCCGCTAACCCGGAAGTAATACCTCGGGTTAAGAACTTTGCCCCAGGATGAGAACGGAAATCGTGTGCTGGCGGCACAGCAGCAGCGGGAGGCCCCATTAGCGAAAGCGCGCCTCAGGTTAAAAACGGTTTCGGGTTAAGACCTGACCTCTGGAACGAACTAAGCTCATAACCCAAGGTACCGCTGTACATGTGCATTCTGTTTTTTTTTTTTTTTATAAATATTTATTAAGGTTTTTAAATACAAATGCACACATAATAAACGATCTTACTTCTATTACAACAATTTCATCACTTCTTTGGACTCCCTCACGTCTCCCGCTCCCATTTACATCGTTAAAAATTTTTTCCAAACAAATTATCAACTTGTTTACAATCTCATGTCCACTCATTCAAATATAGTCTAGCACTTCTTCCAAAAATTTTTATATTTTCTTTAGTCTCACTTATCATCAAATTTAAATCTAGTTTAGTGGTGGCCAGTTTTTTATAATCTAGCATCCTTCTTAACATTCAACCAAATTACAATGTTTTTGTAAATACATCTTGAATTTCTCCCAGTCTTCCTCCATCTTCTCTTCTCCCAGATCACGGATCATGTGCATTCTGATCTGTTTCTGAGTCTCTATGTTTCTGGGTTCTCTCCAGTTTGACCTGTGTTTTGGATTCCAGTCCACTCTGCATAAAATAGCGTTCTGAGTTTCCCCATTCACTATAATGGATAATATATAAATGGTTATAATGTTTTCCTCTTGGGCCAAATGGGTTGAATTTGCAGGCACAAGAGCCTCTCCAGAATGGACTGAGCCTGCCAATTTGCAAGATGAGCTGCTTTTGTAGGGGTACATTCTCCCGTAATCCACATTAAGGCAATAACCTTTATTAGGCCGTGTAAAACTCCAAAACTGAAATTGAGAGCAAAACAGCTATGCTGGCCACTTGACTACTATTTATAGCTACCTTATTGCCACAATGCTCCAAATCTAGAGTGCACGCTACCAAATAATAAAGGGGAGAATTCTGCAATTTTGACTGTGCTTTCTAGAAGGGCTGAACTCGAGTCATTTCTGATTTTGCCACGTAAACATATTTGGTTGGAGCCACTGCTGAGTCGTGGGTTGCATTCATTTTTTATGCATAAATGTCATTGCAATTGCAGCTTTTTAATGCCACATCTCAATGCTAAAATAGTAAAAGTCAAGCCAAGCACCAAATTTAATGTTTTGGTATTCTGCAGTCATTTGCAAAGTTTTCTGCTGTTGACAGCTTGCCAGTGTAGCAGTTGTCAATTGAGCTCACATATTAAGCAAAACTTCACGATATGCCACTGACACCAAAAGAAAACACCTATTTAGATCTATCTAGAGTTTATGCACAACAAATTCAGAAGATTTAGATAATAAAAGCAGCTTCTGATAATGAAGCTTTGACAATACAAATGCCACTGCAAGCATAGTCTGCTTAATGAAGGCAGGCCACCTGACTTGTCTTCGGGCTACTCATTTCCAAGTTATTTGTGCTTCATTTGTGCCTTATTTCCTAGCAGCTCTAATATTCTTGTCTCCTGTGAACACTTTGATCAAATAGGACACATCATGCAGAGAGTTCAGCCACTTGGCAAGCTACTTTTGTGGCATGCGAAGAAATTGTGAATAATCCTTCAGCTGGGAATTCTATGTGACCAGTAATATGTAACTGATTACTTTTCAGATCCAGTAACCCGTCAGTTACAATACCATACATATTCCCTCCAAACAAATTTGCAGAGCCTTATACCATTTGTTACAGTATTATTTGTAAGAGGGGCAATAGTTAATTTACAAGCTTGCAGTAAACTAAGGCCATCTTTCTGTGATTTATTTGAACCTCAGCTGCATCTTACTTAAAACCTAATTTCTCACCTTGGATGGAGATAACACTAGGAAAGCAAGCACATGAATAAAGGGTGGTTTCCACCCATTTAAATTAGTAACTAGGCTTCTGTTTACTTATTTAGTTACATTTTGCACTCATTGAACTGAATGCGCTTAATATTTCAGACATCTTGTGCATAGTATGAATGCACATGATAGGAAGTCAGGATCCCAGATCAGGCACTCTTGGAGGAAACTGATTTTCTATAACTACTTCAATCAGGGTTTAGGCACAGAAACTGCTTTGGTGCCCTATTTGATTATCTTTATCTGGAGAGAGACAGGGGGAAACATGCCCCTGTTATTAACTCTCCTCAACCTCATAGTAGCTTTTGATATGGTATCCTTCTGGAGCAGCTGTCTGAGTTAGGGATGGGTAACACTGCTTTGTAGAAGTTCCATTTCCAGAGGGCGATGATTGAGGAGTGCTCTTTGGCCTTACAGAGTCTTCAAGGGGGGGGGGGGTCCTCAGGGTTCAATATTATACCCTATGCTGTTTAGCATCTACATGAAACCACTGAGTGTGGTTTTCTGGAGTTTTGGGGTATGTTGTAAGCAATATGCTGATGACACAAAGCTCTACTCCTTTACATCTGCAGTTGTGGCAGTGGATGTGCTGGACCATTGTCTTGTCTCAGTGATGGACTGGATGAGAGCTAATAAACTGAAGGTCAATCCAGATAATACTGAGGCACTCTTGGTGGGTGGTTCCCTACACTGGATGGATGGGAGTTAAACTCATTCTGAAGTCTGCTCTTGATGGGGTTAAACTCATTCTGAAGAAGTGAATACATAGCTTAAAGGTACTTCTGGATCCATTGTTGTCACTTAAGGATCAGATAGCCTCAGTGGCGCCAAGTACCTTCCATCAGCTTAGGCTGGTAGCCTAGCCTTGTCCCTATCTGGATAGCCTAAGTTCTGTCATTTATGCTCTGGTATCTAGGCTAGTTTACTGCATTTTGTCATACATAGGGTTGTCTCTGAAGACGATTCAGAAACTTCAGCTAGTGCAGTATTTGGCAGCCAGGTTGCTCACTGGAACAAGACAGTTTGAGCATATTACACTGATCCTGGTTTGACTGCACTGACTGCCAATTAGTTTCCAGGCCCAATTCAAAGTGCTGGTTTTGACCTAAAAAGTATTAAATGGCTCAGGACCACAATACCTCAATGATTGCCTCTCCCCATATGAACCAGTCCAGACCCTGCAATCATGATCTGAGGCCCTTCTTCATGTGCATCCCTCACTAGAGGTCCAGAGGGTGGCAACATGAGAACAAGCCTTTTCTGCAGTCACTCCTTGCTTGTGGAATGCTCTGCCCAGAGAGCCTTACCTGGCACCTTCATTACATCTCTTCAGGTGCAAGATAGAAATGTTTCTCTTTAGCCAGACCCTTGGCTGATTAACGTTCAATGTCTTTTAAAATGTGTTTTTTATTATGTATTTTGTATTCTCATTTTGTAGTTTTATGTTGTGAACCACCCTGTGACCTTCGGATGGAGGCAGTGTGTAAATTTAATCAATCATCATCATCATCATCTTGGAGGTCCCAGGTCGCAAGGTGGTTAGATTGGTCTCAACTAGGGCCAGGGCCTTTTCAGTACAGTGGTACCTCGTGTTACATACGCTTCAGGTTACATACTCCGCAAACCCAGAAATAGTGCTTCAGGTTAAGAACTTTGCTTCAGGATGAGAACAGAAATCGTGCTCTGGCGGCACGGCGGCAGCAGGAGGCTCCATTAGCTAAAGTGGTGCTTCAGGTTAAGAACAGTTTCAGGTTAAGAACAGACCTCTGGAACGAATTAAGTACTTAACCCGAGGTACCACTGTACTGGCTCCAACTTGGTGGAATGCTCTGTCACAAGAGACTAGGGCCCTGCGGGGCTTGACATCTTCCGCAGGGCCTGCAAGACAGAGCTGTTCCACCTGGCCTTTGCTTTGGATTCAGTCTGACCCTTATGTTTCCCTCCCCTTTTGGTTTTGATTTATGGGTTACTATTAAAATGAGGCTGCATTTTAAATTGTATTTTAACCCGTATTTTAAATTGGTCCCCCCCCCCCACACACATTATGTTTTATTGTAATTTGCCGCCCTGAGCCCGGCTCTGGCTGGGGAGGGCGGGGCATAAATAAATTTTGTTGTTGTTGTTGTTGTTGTTGTTGTTGTTGTTGTTGTTGTTTCCACAGTAGTGGGTCCCATCTAGCCAATGCTGCTGCTGCTGCTGTTTGGGACAGGTAGGGCAAAAGGCAACAATAGGTGGAGCCAGAGCCAATGAAAGGCAGAACTTATTTTAGTTTTACCCCCATTCTCCTTGTTGCTGAGTACTACAGGGGACACACTGAGTTCTCAGAGAATGGACAATGCTCCATTCACCCTAACAGACCAGTCTCCACTACACACAATCTATAGACTTCCATTAATGTGTATATATGATCCTTATGCACAAACCATCTTTTTATGTGTAGGGTTTGCCTGCAAGATTAAGAGCCCTGTTTTGGAGTTAGATATGTGCATGTGTGTGTATAAAGATGTACAGACTTGTCCAAGCTTTCCTCATATAAACATGGACATGAACCATGCCGTTCCCACCAGTATTGGAAGATCTTGGATCATTTGTACAACTCAATTTGAGGTTGGGAAAAAGGACAACCTCTTAATTTCCTTCTTAGTGTGGGATGTAAACCTGCAGTCAAGTACAACACTCCTACAGTGGACATGTTAGGGGATGTTTTGTACCACTCAGGAGAAAACTTCCTGTTTCCTCCTAAGCTGGGACAGACTTCCACTACATGTGATTTGAAGAGGGTGTGGTCTGTTGTACTAGCATGGAGGAGCACATGGCCTCCGTGTTCTGATCAGTGTGTGTTCTCCATTTTGTATGTTGCTGTGTGTTTGGAGAAGTGACTGCTTAGTTGCAGTCACTTGGGACTAACTTCTTTATGGAATAGTTCTAGTTGTTATATAACCCAAGCCTCCCTTCAGGGATATGTCTGTGAACCTGAATGAATCTGTGAGTAAACTACTTTTATATTAACATTAATCAGATTCTTTTGTTTATTCTTTTTAAGAGGGATTAGAAGGGATTTCACCAAGAAGGAATCTTTAACAGCAAGACTCAGATGAGTCAGCAACAAGCTGATCACTGTGTAATTTAAAAAGGCCGATGTTTGGAACTCTGCTAGCACAAGTTAGGAAGGATATCATTAAATAATATATCCTCCCCTGCCTCCCTAATCATCCCCACAGTTAGAACATTTAATGGAGTGATGTTCAAAATCAGATTTTCCCAAAGTGGGTGATACCGCACCCTTGGGGGCACTGGAACAATCCAAGGTGGGTGGGTGGGACGGTAGTACCTTTGGGTGAAATTGGGGGGCAGTGAATAAAAATAAGGGGGTGGTGGAAGCATAAAGAGAAGAAAAAATTGAAAAACCATTCATACATGTTTCATCTGTCATGTACTGACACTTACCACCAGGTTGAGTGCCGTTGTGGGATGGCAACACCACCTCCCTTGGATCCAGCGGTCATGCTAGAGGTGAGTGGTTTTTCCAGGCATGGGTGCACCCTTTTTGGCCTACGAAGTGGACTGCAGCTTGCCTGCCTATTTGGCCAATGGCAAGCAGGCACGCTGTGGCACTGGCCCCGCCCCTGAGGCAGATCAGACTGATTGAAGGGCGGGGGGTGTTCAGAGTAATTTTTTTCCTGAAAAGAGCGCAGTGAACCAAAAGTTTGGGAACCTCTGCTCTAAATTTCACAGTTAATAGATTGAGAATTAAAAGGCTGCTCCAGAGAAGAGGGCAGAAGAGAGGGGAATGCTGTTCTTCATAGAGGAATCACAGGGAGTGCTTGGTGTGAGCAGCAGTACCCATATCTGCACCTTCCAGAACGATTTCCAGGAGTCTGAGATGATCAAAGACAACAATCATGCCTTACTCATAGAATCATAGAATTGTAAAGTTGGAAGAGACCCCAAGGGTCAATTCTTAGGTTTTGACACACACACACACACACACACACACACACACACACACTGAACATAATAGTCTGATGTTACTTTATTACTTTCAAAAGGTGAAAATAAAGATGTCAGTAAAGTAACATTTTCTCCTCCTGGATTTTGAATTGGAGGGAGTGAGTCTAGAAAAAACTTTCTTCTATTTTGAAGATCTAAATGGTTTTGGTTTTTTTCAGACCCTGAAGTGGCCAATGTGGATGAGGCCACACACATCCTGCTGGAATAGCAACTACTGCCCCAGCGATGGCAGGGTACATGGAAGTAGACGGAACAAGGGTAGCTCTCCATTTGTTGCTTGTCTTCAATTCCCACCAGACCTATCCAGTATTCCCAGTGATTGGGGAGCTCAACAACATTTGGAGGGCAGTGCATTGGCTACCCCTGAAATAGAAGGCAATAGCAATTGGTGGGTGGGGCAGGGCTGCTTACCTGCCTTCAGAACACCAAGCATCAGTGATTGCTCATGAGAGGTGGAGGAGCAAGATGTTGTGTGAGTGTAACAGCAGAGCGAACCCAACACTCCTGCCACTGCTGTCCTCTTACTTGCTATGCCCTGTTCCTCTACCTAACTGGCAGCTATGCTCAGTGTTTGGAAGGCAGGTGAGCAATGTCACTCCATATGCATAGATCCATTGACTACCTACTAGTAGAATGATCAAACAGGTCCTGAGAAGGTTTACCAACTTAAACCCTCACCTCCAACATATGTACACATCCATGAGGGGTGTTTATTTTTTCTTTAATTACAATGGCCCTTCCAGGGTTGGAAGCTCTGCCAACACCTGAGATCATGTAAAAGTCAATCAACTGAAATCAGAACTAATACTGACCCAGCAGATGATATGAACATCCAGGCCCATAAATGTTACAAACAGCTCCCCTGTAGGCATTCTAGTGTGATTTGAAAGGGTTTTTTCTTTAGGTTGTTATTTAAAAAAATAAAATAAATGTTCTACCTCAATAAAGCCACAGTGGTTCTTTTAGAGGCGTAATCTTCTGTTGCATTCATCCATATTAGAAAGTCAGATGGCAACATCATATTGTTTTACACTTGGATGCATTTTTTAAAAAGTACTTTTTTTAAAAAGCAACAACTATAAAAGCCAGTCTTTAACTGATAATGGTAATCAGCTTATAGCTGCCCATCTGTCTTAGTTTTAATCTATGCCGGTCTGTGAACCTCAAAGTGATTTTCCCAGCATAAACCCCATTTGTTTCAATGGGACCTATGTTGAAAAATTGTGCTTTGAGGATTGGAGCTGTCAAAGTGTTTTCAGCTGGTAGCAATGCCTGAGGCAAACTTATATCATCCCGACACAAAGCAACAGAAAACCTTACCTCTGAGATTCCACTTGCTTGAAAGCTACGGCATTTCTTTCGAAGCGCCAAGGTGTGATAATTAAAAATATATCAATTGGCTGAATTGTCACGAAAGACAAAACATTGCTCCTTTCCTCTCTCATTTGTCTCCTCCTCTGCTTCCCACCTGCCCCAAAGGCCTCTTATTGTTCATGCACATTTATTCATTTTACCTAAGAATTAATATGCAGCTTTCATTCCAGGGTTAGCAATCATATCAATGACTCAATGCTGGAGTGGGGCGGGGGAAGGGAGGAGTAGCTATCCAAAGAATATGAATATTTTGCTAGTACCAACTTTCTATGCTCACATTCCATATACATTTCAAAAGAAGTCAATTAACATGCAGATTTTGGACCACAAACTGAATGAGATGAATGCAATCAGTCTTGGCTTCCCAGAAATGCTAATTTTACTTTTAATAACAGACCAGAAATTGAAATTTTAATTAAACAATGCTTCTTTTTCAACAGAGCCTAGGTTGTTGTTGGTTTTTGTGTGCGCACGTTTGCAGGGGTGTATATCTACAAATGTGAAATATAATTAGGACCATTGTAATTAAAGAAATAATTAGACACCACAGGCACATTTTTTGTAATTGTTTAGAGTAATTTAGGTCTTTTATTGCCACACCATATTAGCCAATTTTCTCCTGCATGCAAACTTTAGTAAACAAAATTGTCCATTCCTTTGGTATTGTAAATGAATATGGCATTTTTTAAAAAAACAACAACAGGAAAACAAACATGTTTTTTATCATGTACGGAAAGAAAAGAAAATATTCCTTTACATAAATTAAAGCCAGAGAATCAGTTCCATTTGGTGGAATTTACGCTTCCATCCTCTGCAAATAATTGTGTTGTTAATCTCACTACATTACTTTCAATTGAAAGAAATGGGGGAGGACTGGTCAATTTTAGTCAATTGTCTTGAGGGAACAAGAGTTCTTTTTCACAGGCTTAACTAATGGATAAAGCATAAAGTGAGACAATTGCAAGCTGTGTCCCAGAGGCTGCCAAGTTTGCAACAGTTTATCTAGAAACTTCCTTTAAATCCTTATTGGTATTAAACTTTTATCCGTATCTTGTTCAGTGCCCAGACTGGAAAATTGCCACAGTCCATATTCAAGTAAGTCTAATAACATACCCGAACACCCAATTCTACCCCAAGAGCCATGAAGACTTTCACAACAGGAAACCAAAGCAGGTGGTTCCATAATAACCTATGGTTTGCTCTTGATTGTTCTCAGGCTAAAACTTGGATGAGGAGTGGCTGGGCAGATTTGGTTGGACCAGCAGTACAATAAGGCCAATGTTTTTAAAAGGCTCTAACATTGTGATTAGGTCTGAGATAAACTCTTAGCTCATTGGAGGAGGAGCCTAAACCTAAAGGACCCCTTAAGTGGAACTTCCAAAGTGCATCCCCTCAGAGGTCTAAATCACCCAAAGAATCACCCAATCAGCAGTGGGTTAGGTCAGGGGGCAGTGATATCCTCTTGGTGACAGAACCTCAGGATGAGAATGAATCAGACACGGAGGCTAGAGGAGGGCCGAGTTGTTATTTGTACCATAGATGTATGCACACCTCTGGTAGCAACCCAAGAGACTTCTCTAAACCTCACCATTGTCTCATCCCCATTCTGACTAATGCAACCCAAGTGGGAGGATGCCACTGCCTCTCCCATGGCCACTCATGAGCCATTCTGCAACCAGTCTATGCCAGAAGCCCACTTCTTTGATGGTCCATCAATCCCAGAAATGAGCCTGGAGGGGATCTAAAGAGAGGTGGAGGAGTGCTAATCTCTAGGCCATAGGTCTCCCCCTTAAAGGCCTTCCAGTTTTCCATGAAGGGGCAGCATATGAGAGGGATGATTTGGATCTCAGTCCATAAAAGGTTTGAGTTAATTCTCAGACATGGCTGGAGCAAGTTGCCCTCTGTGGTTCTGCATCGATTGCCTTGCTCCATGAGTATCCAGTCAAGACATAGAACAGTTTTATGTCCCCATGCTGAATTCCAAGACTAAAAGCCTCCATCATCTGGAACCAAAACTATAGTTCAAAATTGCACATAATGCAAAACTTTTACTAAAACTAAGCCAACCCTCATTCTAGTCACCCCCAAACCCTACATACACCAGCCTGAGTTCCACAGAAGTAAGGAAGGATATAAGCATAATTATACAATTTGGTACTTGGTTGACCAAGACCGGTACCAGAAATTTCCTTGAGGGGGAAGGGTTGTCTTTGGAATTTTTTTGGCTTTAGAACTCCAAAACTGTGAGGCATTTCAGAAGCCTTCCTTGCTGCACAGTTCCATGAAGGTTTGAGAATGAAGGCACTTAACTACAGAAAAGAGTAACAAAGAGCTGCTTTGTGAAGGTCAGGCCCACACAAGACCCCTTCTGGATATACACCAGCAGTAATCAAGCACCAAGAGAAGCGATTCCATCTGCTAATTTTCTGATTGGATTCAAGCCCTTTGGCAATATAGAGTCAAGGAACATGCCAACACCACCCCATCACATTTCTCTGACTCTCACTCATTTTTAGCTTTTATTTATTTAGTGTCTTCTTCTTCTTCTTCTTTTTTAAGAAAAAAAAATCTTTTCTGCCCCTGTGCATATTTTTCTTACTTCTCTGTGATGGTACACATCTGCTGCCATCAATATGCGAATTAGCACATCAATGTTTGAGATGAAAATAAAAAATGTCACAGCAATAAGAGTGTGTTTTGAAAGCAAGCCAGTTAGTCGGTAAATTACAAGCTTCATTAACATAAAACTCTAACAAATAGGACCCACAACTCATTAACGGAAGGCACAATATGACTGTAGAAAAATTCATCTCCCAAAAGAGCACTTATCTATGGGGGGAAATAGATAAAAGTTTTGCTGAGAGCTGCCACTAATGACAACATTAACTTTATTTATTAACCAATGCTGCAAATATTTGAAAATATACCTCCCCATCCTCACCATGCACTTTATATTAAGCACATTGCCATATTTTTATATGGTAGCTACGTCAGCTTTAAATTCCCTACATTATAACAATATATTTAACAACTGCAAGAAGGCGACAGTTTTCTAGGGCTTGTAATTCTTCCAAACTTTTTTTTCACAGGGAGATGTCCGGTGATGTATTCCCCCACCCCTCTCTTCCTCCTTCCCTCTCTCCCTTGGTAAAGAAGTAGCAACTAATCTGAAATGATACTGTACTATTTATCAGCATCAGTTAAACCAATCTTAAATTATGTTTATAACCTTAAAAATTGCAGGTGTGCTGGCTCCACGTGTTCCCCAAATCACAAATGACTTGGAGTTGAGTTGTGCATCCCAATTCAGATTAGGGACTTTTTGTTGTTGTTGTTGTTGTTGTTGTATACTAATCCTCCGCCTCCTATCTCTGTTATATCTACTCTTTTTTTTATTTCTCAGGTGATTAATTTTAAGATGTGGTATATGCTTTATTAAGTTTAAGTGGTATTGTTCAGGCGAGAATTAGAAGGGGGCGGGGGTTGAAGCAAGGGGAATGTTGGTAATGTTTCCACAAGCAGTGGGAAACGCTACTTGTTTAGGGTTAGTCGAATTGTCAGCAAAAGGAGAAAGAGAAAGGGAAACAATTTTGCTTGGAAGATGTTTTAATTCCCCTTTTCTGGTAGTATTGTTACTTATATTTTTTTACTCAAACCCAGAAGGATATGGCACGCAAAAAAAACCCCAACCCCAATCCAAGGCAGGAAACAATCACTGCAGGATGATGCCAGGTCGGAACTAAGCGAATTTCTGGTTGATTTTAGAAAAGAGATTGGTAATGAAATAAAAGAAATTAAAGAGTGTATAAATAACATTGCTACACTGTTAGATAAAAACACAGCAACAATTCTGGATGTGAAGGATGTTAACGTCTTGGGCGATAGAACTACTAAAGTAGAGGCCAAAGTTAAAGGGACAGAGGAAAAAGTAAAAAACAACAACAACCAAGAAGTGAAATCTTTGAGAAAAGAACAGGATAAAACAGATTAGGGACTCCAGAAGCTTCCAAGTAGCTCTGTAGCTTTGGCTATACAAATCACCCCCACTCAGGGGCTGTTCCCCCTGGGAAATAAAACCAAGCTTACTAGGGAAAGTTCAAGAGTGAAGGTGAATCCTACTTTTGGTGAAGGATTAAAAGCTGTGTTTGCCACATGTACCTATGCCTTCCCCTAAGCAAGTCAATGGAGAGATCTCCATTTGACCCCCCAAATTCATGTGGGGAACAATGCCCTCACCAGTGACACTTGCTATTACAGAGGATGCTTAGAGGAAGACACATCCCCTTTGAGCAACCTCTATTTTTTGAGCAAGTCAGTGGAGATGTCTCTCTATTCCAGGTAGAAGAGATTGTATCCTCCTAAAATTTCTGGGGAATCTGCCAATCAACTGTTGATGTAACAGAATCCTTGCAGGAAAGGTGACCATTTCCCCATTTCAGTCTTTCCTGCGGATCCATATTCTTTTGTCCACCTTTATTTTTGGTTTTGCACAACTCCCAAAATGGTAAAGTCTACTATCATGAGAGAACTTCACCACCTCAAATGATGTGAAATCAGTTATAGATCTCTCTCTCTGTGTGTGTGTGTGTGTGTGTGTGTTTTAAAAAAACATACTTTAAATTTGGCCTACATGAAATCCCTGGATGTATTTGCCTATAGTTCAGTAGGCTTAATCCACCATGAAGGGATACTATGCCTGTAAATTCCACCTACTGTAAATATATATTTTAAGTTCTACTTGTTTTTAGACTCCTCCTGCACCATTATAGTGATTTGGGACAAGGGGAATAAAACTGTTTTGTCTCAAATAATGAGCCAAAGTGGGAAAACACAGAATAGCTCCAAAACAGATTGGAATGCTTCTGAAAGCTGCAAAGACACATAGCCTGCTCTACCTATTTGGTAATCCAGCACTGCCCAAGTTGTGCAAATCTAATATGGCAGAAGGACTGAGTAGTTCACTGCATCTCTTTTATTCATATCTACGATGTGTATGCCTTGGGGGTGGCAAAAGTGGGCAGAGCAATTAATGTAAATTTTACGTTTCTGCAGTAGGATGGCTTCTGCACGCCCACCCCCTCTCTCTAACCTCCACCCAAGCAAGCAAGCAAGCAAGAGCCACTACCAGAGTTTAAGGACACATTCCAGTCAGCCAAAAGGACTCAAGGAAGGGTGCGAAACAGGTCTGGGGTGGAGTGTGACTGGGGAGAGCTCCAGGGACCAGACAGAGAGAATTGGAGGGCTGCCCTTGCTCTCAGGGCCCCCAACCTCAACATACTCCCTCCTAAACCAACCAATTCCCCACCAAAGAAAAACTTCACTCTTTGTGCTGCTTTCTAATAATTTTTTTTTTTTTAAAAAAAATAATTCATGTAGTGGGTAGTGATAGGTAGCAGAGAAAAAAATATTTTCTTGTATTCCTGTTTTGATTCCCCCACCCCCACCCCCTTTGCCATCTTTGGATTCTGCAAACCACACTGCTGGCTGCTTTTATGTTTATTTTAACCTTTGGCTCTGAATTTCCCCTCACTGCTGGCAGAACCCAGGATTTCATGCTAACGGTAATGGCTGCTAAAATATTTATTGATTTCCCTTTCTATTGCAATGACAGTAAAAATCATTTCCACACTTAACTAAGTTAGCCCCTGCCTCTCCCTGGAATTGCACAGCTTTTTAAACTTGCTCACCTGGCTGAGAGATGGGTTGGCTGGAGCTCTTGTTCGCTATCTGCCCCATTGTTAATCAACTGACTTCTCCTCTTCCTTCAGTTACCTAAGGTGGGGCTGCCAGAGGGACTGTGCTGAGACGGGTTTCTGATAGCACTGATGGAGACCATAATTCCTTATTTTTTCATGTTGCTGCTGTTATGAGAATCTGTATTTTACTACAGTGGTACCTTGGGTTACATACACTTCAGGTTACATACGCTTCAGGTTACAGACTCCGCTAACCCAGAAATAGTGCTTCAGGTTAAGAACTTTGCTTCAGGATGAGAACAGAAATTGTGCTCCAGCGGCACGGCGGCAGCAGGAGGCCCCATTAGCTAAAGTGGTGCTTCAGGTTAAGAACAGTTTCAGGTTAAGTACAGACCTCTGGAATGAATTATTTAACCCGAGGTACCACTGTATATAATTCTTAGTATTATAATTGTGTTTATGTCACTGATTTTTACATTGTATAGATAGTATGTTAAGCAGTGACATTTGTACTGCATGTTGCAAACCGCCTTATGGCAAAGGGCAGTATATAAATTTAATAGATAATAATAATAACAACAATAAATTCCTCTACACTGCTCTGAGTGGAACTAGCATTGGACACAACCCTAGGTGGGCAACTGTCACTGCGCCTTGATGTGTTCAGGACTGCAGGCGAATGTGTTTCTGCAAGCCAAGCTGGTCTCTTCTACATCATTCAAAGTTGCCTCCAGTGGTGTAAGGACAGGGTTGCCATACACCCAGAATTTCCTGGAGAAAGCCAGAATATGGCAGTCGGAAACAGCGTCCGGATGGAAATCGCTGAAATGTCCAGGAAAATCTGGACGTATGGCAACCCATGTCGGATGTCTAGAAAGCTCAACAACTTTGATATATGTAAGGAGCACAACTGCCAGAAACCCTATAAAAGATTTCACATGGGACTAGAACTGTGCTATGCTATGTTTCCTTTAGAAATGAATTTTAAATCACTGTAAAGAACTTCTACTGGGAACTTAAAGTGAATTCAAGGGAATTTGCAAAGCAGCACCAGGTAGCCCACAGGAATTAACCCTCTACCACCAGTGGAGTGCTGTTTCTCAAGAACATTCCTTGTTGGGAATATGCTTCAGAGAAGATCCTTGCAGCCTCCCCACCCTGCCAGCTAACAAACTCAAGTTGTTCAGAGGCCAGGACAACCCAAGACTATCTCAACCTGACTCAACTGAAGCCTGGATCCCCCTGACTCAGCCCAAGTTGATTTGAGATTCCAAATCGGCTGCACAGTCGGTATTTGTGAGTTGGTTTATTTTTTAAAAAAATATTTTTGCTGTGACCGTAGTCAGAACATTTTTTTTTTTTAAAGAAGCTTGCTTGGCATTGCGGTTTTTCTTTTCTTTTTTAAAATCTTCAAGCATTTTATGGTGCTGTGCTTGTCATTAGAAATCTTGATAGCATTTTATGCACAGCCTCCAGGTTGAGCAAACAGACAGTGTTTTATAATGAATAACAAGCACTTATATTGGCACTTGCAAACTTCGCTGAGACTCAGCAAAGCACATAACTAGGCTGAGTAAATAATTGATTTTCATCCATAAAGTTATTGTTTGTTTAAATGCCGTAATCCACATGGTAAATTTGATGGCAAACGCTAAATATTTCAAAGCCATTTTATCAAAGCTACCTAACACTAGAGAGTTTCTCTCTTCCAACACTTTTTCTTCATTAGCAATTAATTAGAATTTGCTGCTCCTCCCCCTTGCTGCATCCTTCAGCTTGGCAAATTAAAAAGCTAATGTTTCAGGAGAAACAAAGTTGGACTGGGGAACCTTTTCTGATCCTGCAGAAGAAACATTAATTTTCTCATGCATACTCATTAGCTTAATATCCAGGTGTGGATACACTGATGCAGAAGGCTTGAAGAACATCAAGCCATATGTCAGAGCTGGACTTGGCAACTAGTGCAAACATTTCAGATTTAAGATCATGTTTTCTAACAGGGATGGATGGAACAGTCTATTAGCATCCCCTATCAATAATTATGCATGCATATATTTATTCATATGTTCTGTTGCATCTAATTTCCATATTAATCTGCATTTTCCTAAAAATGTATTTAAATGCAGATTAAAATAATACTTAAATATGTCCTAAATCACAAAAATATTTATGTATGATATGCAAGCATTTCTAAACATATTTCCCCCTAATATACACATTTTTAATGTACTGTGGTGCTTCTTTTGAACCAAAAACTGAATCACAAAATTAAGACAAGTGTGAAATCCAAAGGATAATTATGTTCCAATCCATGTAGTATTCTGGGAGGTGTGAATTAGGTCAGTTCGATTAAAAATGTAAGCCAAACAAAATTGTCCTCCATCCCTATTTTTCTAATCTCACTATCCCAGAGGTGGAAACCACTGAATATGCTTCTGTTTTGGTGTTAAATATCTGACGGTTATCTGAGATAGGCCTGGAGAGAAAGTTTGCCTATGTGTATTTGAATTAATCTTGGCCGTGTATAGCATGGATACATTTGACATAGTTTGCTTGTGTTCTAAGGATGACCAAGGACTACTGACACTGGACCAGTGTGGTCAACCTAAATTAAAGAGCCAATTTCCAACAACCCTGCCTGGGCCACCACCATTGGGCTGCTCAGCCTCAGACAACAGAGATAGCCAAGCAAGGGGAGGGACCCAGAAAACATGGGAACAGCACCTGCTCCTAAAGTGCCTGAGAGGATGGGCAACCCAGTACCCCACTAGCTGCATCACCCCAGGCCAGCAGGAGAGGAGCCATTCTATCTCGAAACAAGACGGGGTTGGGGAGCAGAGAAGAAAGGCAGTGTTGGAGGGAGAGAGTGCAAGTAGCTGAGGTGATTGGGGAGGTTGAGGGCAACAAGAGTGGCTGGATCAAAATAGGAAGGGGAGGGAGGAGGAAATCAAATAAAGTGAACTACAGGCAGCCCCCCTCCCCGTTTACGTGGGGGTTACATTCCGAGGCGCTGTATTGGTGAAATCACATATAATTGAAACACATGAAAAAAGCCTGCAAACACCACATTCTGTCCCCACTCAACCCCCATTCAGTCCTTTTAGTGACATTTCCATGATGTCTTTATGATATTTCTGGGTCACTTCTGGGTTCAGTGTGATACATAGTTGTGCACATATTGACTCCCAGTGAGGCCCAGACAGTGGCCCTGAGTGAGGGAAGGCGCATTGAGCAGCAGCACGAGGACAGGCTGGACAGTGGCCACAAGCAATTTCCAGGCAGCAGCCCAGGTGAGGGAAGCCCTGGTGATGCATGTGAGTGTCTTTGTTTCTCTCTCCTCCCTGTGTGCCCTCCTATTAAAGTGGTGTGCTCCCTACTGTACACCACACCCTGGTATAAGAATGGGAGTAGATAAAGGACCTGAATTTTTGCCCAGGTGCTGGTTTTTTAAAAAATATCTAATGGGATGGTGCAGTCCTAGATAGGAGGCTTCATCTTCCACATATTTTAGAAGGAACATGAGAGATGGACCATAAAGAAGGCTGATCACCAAAGAATTGATGGTTTTGAATTATGGTGCTGGAGGAGACTCTTGAGAGTCCCATGGACTGCAAGAAGATCAAACCTATCCATTCTGAAGGAAATCAGCCCTGAGTGCTCACTGGAAGGACAGATCCTGAAGCTGAGGCTCCAATACTTTGGCCACCTCATGAGAAGAGAAGACTCCCTGGAAAAGACCCTGATGTTGGGAAAGATGGAGGGCACAAGGAGAAGGGGACGACAGAGGACGAGATGGTTGGACAGTGTTCTCGAAGCTACCAGCATGAGTTTACCAAACTGGGAGACAGTGGAAGACAGGAGTGCCTGGCATGCTCTGGTCCATGGGGTCATGAAGAGTCAGACACGACTAAACAACTAAACAACAACAACATGATGTATCTGGCATCTGGGTGGCCATTGTGAGAACTGAATGTTGGACTAGATGGACCTTTGGTCCAATGCACCAGGCATTCCTTGTGTTCTTTTGTAGGTGCGAGGAAGGTGGGTATGGCTTGAACAAAATCATCCCATGGGCCAATTAGTGAGGCCTGGTAGGCCTAGTTGGCCTATAGAGCAGATGTTCCACACCACTGTTTTATGCAGACAGATATGCCACCTGGAAGAAGTGTGTGTCTCTTTTGTGTGTGTGTTTGTAACACTAATATCTAATACTGACTTGTATTGCCTGGAATGACTATGGGAGGGGAGGAGTTCACAAGAAAAACACAGCACACGGTTCAATATTAGATTGGGCTGCAGCACACTGAGTAAGCTGTACAAGCTGAAACCTATTTTGCCTTTCCTGATGAGTACCAGGCAGCCCCCCAGAGATGTGGGAGCCAACATTAAAATTTTCCACAAAGTTCCAGACATGGTATTGCAAGAAGCTGAACCATGGGTCACCTCCCAGATTCAAACTCAGGGGTGCCTAGCACTAATTACAGTACTGCTACTCAGCACTTGTGACTTCAGGTAAGCCTAGCAGGTGAACCCACTGATTTCAGATCAAGACAAGCAGCAGGTGCTTTGCCAAAGGACCCTCAAAGAGCAGGACTCAGCCCTGTACCATGCTAACTGACCTAGCTTAACTTTTAATTTAGTTTCTTCATAGGAATCTCTGCTACTGGCAAATGAAACTACATGATTTTTTCTGTTCTCACCAAGCTCTCCTGTTCTCATCTCAGAACTACCAGCACAGTCTGCTCTAAAAGCTGGAATGTGGAAGAGGGCATACAGGCTGAATGTGGCACCCATTTTCTCTTTCCCTCCCTACCTAACAGGAGATTTCTGTTGTCAAAGTGAGCAGTGATTATTATGAACAGAAATACTAACTGTACCCTCTGGGTGCTAGATGCAATTTGTGCTCTTGAGAGGGTAGACTTGTGTACTAAAGCCTATGGAATGCTAGACTTGCTGGGGCAGAGATGAAGATATCCTGCAAATATCCTGCAAATATAAATGAAAGGGCAACAATTTACATAAATAATTTATTATGCTTCTCTCCATCTAGTGAGCCTAGGACCTTAACTAAGGACTTGCTCCTATTTCCTGTCCTCCCACTCACCATCTTGATTTGCATGCACCCCCATTATTTAATCAGTAGTTAATATATCCAGATTTCCTTTTCTGCCATCTTCCATGGGCTCAATATCTTGAATTCCATTTATTTTCCTAAGAAGCCTATGGAGTAGGACACACTGAAAATTGCTTTGCCAACTGAATTTCACACCTGGACAATGATTTGAACCAGGCTATCTTCTGTGCAAATTCAATATTAAGCCACAATGCCCCACCCCTGCTCCAGAAATGCTGACCCCTGAGATAATTATCTCATATGCCAGATAAGAAGACTACCACTAAATCCAAGGGAATGCTTTTTTTGTTGGTTCCGAAGATGCAGACAATTATAACCAGCCAACCTGACAGCAGCGAGGCAGTAATGCTACATAATTTAACAAGGAATTAGAAATGTTCCTTCTGGGAGGATTTTATTATTATTTTAATTTTGAATCTCATCAGCACATTTCCCACCCCCCTCACACCCTGAATTATAGTCAGCCCATAAAAGTGGTAACTTGCAAGATGTTTATTTGGACACGGTGAAGGAACAAATTATTAGCAAAAAAAATTAATGCGACAAATCACCCAGCCAATCAATCAGAGAAGCATCGTCGGTAGGAAAAGAACAACAATTTTTACATCCCACAGATCTTCAAGAATTTTTTTTTATTATTATTTTTACAGTTGTATCTGCTGCAAAACTCAAAACGTACACCCAACTAAACTAGTGTATGAATGATGAAATACTGATTACACTTGATCAGAAAAGGGTGGAACGTTATTAATGGGTATTTCTAAGGTCGCAAAATGTCATCTAAAATAAAATGTACTTTAGTGTACAATTAGTCTAAATGTAAAAGTGAGGAAGGGGCCAATGTCATGTAACATGAGCATAATTGTTGGTCCTGATGCATACATTCTCATCTATCACATCCCAACATGCAAACTTGCTCACTCAGACAGGATTGAGATGAGTGTTAATAGGGATGAAACATAAAAAAAGGAAAAAACACAAAAAACTGTAAAAAGCCCCTGCTTCCATTTTGGTATGCTTCTGAGGGCACCTGAGCACGTAGTTGAAAATGTGTCCATAATGCAGCATGATCATTTTCCTAGCAAACTACAGAAGATTACTTTGCACATTATGCTGAAGATTTGTCTCCTCTAAAGTAACTGCCTCATGTGGTGCCCTCTAGAATCTTTTAGACTACAAGTCCCACCAACCCCAACTATTGCATATGCTAATAGACTGATGGAAGCTGGAGTGCATACAAAGGAGCTGAGATGTTTTATGCCACACCCCCCCCATGCAGCAACAGCCAAATTCCCCAGCCCCCAAACTCACAACACTGTATACTGCAATTATACTATATCTAGTTCTGTTCCATTTCAAACTGTCCTGCTAACTGCAACACAGCACAGACTGTGTTAACTTTTCTTCCTCATTAAGTCCTTCCAGGTCAGGGACCTCATCCTTTTAGCAAGTTACGATCTATGAGCATCTATGATACTCAGTAAATTATTAAAGGCGATGAATAAATCATGAGAAACTAATGAGCCTCATTAGCGATTCTAAGTGATGCAAGGAGCTATTTGTCCTCCTTGCAAGTTATCTACCACTGGATTTAATGACAACATTCCCATCAGTGACCCTTGTGATTTTGTATCACTGTGTGGATCCTTCTTTGATGTTAACCTTCAAATGTTGTTACAGGAATGAAATGATGAATAAAAGCAAAACAGAGATGCACTTTCAAAATAACAGTCTGGGTTTCAGTAAATAAATGTTGGGTATTATTTTGATCTTCAAAAAAGGAGGATAAACTTGATATAAACAAAAGTCAGCCACTATTTTAGTCCTCTCAGTACATAATACTTCAATTGTGTAATAGGCATGCCTTTAACATACACTGTATTCTGTCGAAACCAAATATCAGCACATCACTACTGATGTAGAGAAACTCTCCATCTGCAATAAATGCCTACAAACTGACCCACACTGAATTGAGGATGTGGCCTGCTTAGAATGAGATAATAGTGTCAGGAGCTGCCCAGGCTAGAACTGAGAACCCAGGGCTTTCTTCCCCTAATTACCTAGTGTTGTGAGTCAAAATGGCTATGTGTTGGAGCATCTCACTGGGCAGTGAACGCTTCCCAGACAATGGAGTGGTTTCACTCACTCCAACTGCCTATTAGCTCTCCTCAAAAGAGAGGCTCAGCCTTGGACAAAGACAGGCTTTCCTGTTCTCATATTGGTCCTTGTTTCTGTCTCAGCTTCTTCATTGACTTGATGAATAGTCATGGCTCAGAGTCCTTGCTTTGACCCTCTTTGGCAAGTGTGGCTAAACTGCAGCCCTCAGATGTTGCCAGAGCACAGTGGCGTAGCGTGGGGGGTGCAGGGGGGCCAGCCGCACCGGGCGCAACATTTGGGGATGGTGCGCTCGCAGCTCTCTGCCCCTACCTGGCTCACTCACTCTCACTGCAGTGCTGGCTGTGCGAATCCGATCCGAGCTGCCGGGTCGCCGCCCACTGTGGAGGGGGAGGGTGCCAGGCGTGCGTTGCGGTGCGGAGCGGAGAGAGAGCGAGGGAGGGACTATCTGGGGGAGGGACGGTGCAGCGACCGCCCAGCACAGCACTGAGCGCGGGAGAGAACTACACCCGACCAGCCCAGGCAGCAGCAAGAAGAAGCTGGCAGGGTGGCAGGTTAGGGGCGCAAATTACTTGCCTTGCCCCGGGTTAGGGGGCGCAAATTACTTGCCTTGCCCTGGGTTAGGAGGCGCAAATTACTTGCCTTGCCCCGGGTGCTGACAACCCACGCTATGTCACTGCCAGAGCATAACTCCATAATCCCTGGCCGTTGGATATGTTGGTTCAGTCTAACGGGAGTTAGATTCCAGAAGTCTCTGAGAAGGCCCAAGTTTATCACCCCTTGCCTGGCTCCTGGTTGCAGCAAGGCATTCCCAAGTTATTTCCCTGCAGCTGCATATGACTCCGGTTATTATCCTTTCATAGTTCCTACCAGCAACATGGGTGGAACAGGGCCCCGATTCTGCATCCTAGGTTTGCTACCTAGTTGGATGCAGAATCAGGTCCCTAGAACTGTTCCCCCTCAGGCTGGAAAGGTTTATCTATCTCTACCCACAAGCAAGGATAGAATTGGTGGTGTTGCTCCTATCCCATTGATATCACTAATCAAGCAACAGTTCCAGATGTGGTATCTTCACTGCAAGTGTCTGACTCATTGAGGTTGACATCTTTTCAATAGCTGCTGCCAGAATCTGAACTGGCTGCAACCCTGTTCTCTTGGGCAATGTCTTAATCAAGCTCAGTCTGGGCAATTATCTGCTTTGAAGACACATATGGTCAAACCTTAACTAGCATATCACCAGCTACATGTGAAAATTGTTGATGGAATGGGTGTCATGCAGGTTATCAAGACAGTGAGTTATTTGTCTTTAGGTTTAAATGTGGCTAGCATTCATAGCCAATCAAGGCAGATGGGTTTACATTTCTGTACCTTTGGATAATCATTTGCTACCAGCCAAGCATAATATTCCCCCCTCCCCCCCAGGATGAATAGGTTGTCATTTTTTCTGTACTTAACGACTTGTGTCTAAGATACCTCAGGGATCACCTGATCCCTTTTATCCCTGCCTATTCACAGAGGTCTTCGAGGGAGTCACTGTTAGTGCTTTGCCATAGCTTGAATGCAAAATTTGTCTCCATCAGGGCACAAGGTATCTACTGTCATGGGCCCAACTTTACAGAACTCCTTTCCAGCTGAGGTCAGACAGGTCCCCTTCCTGTTGTACTTCCAGCGCTTACCTAAGACTTTGTTTTTGTATTCCAGCAGGCTTTTAAACTGAATTCTGATTTTATTGTTTTCACTCTCTCTTTTTAGTTTCATTACACTGAGACTCCTATACACCACTTAGCAACAACTGTGATTAAGTGGTGTAAAAACTGTTGCAATAAATAAAATAAGTAGATATTTTAAGACCCACATACCAAATAAAAGAGTAAGGCTGGAAACTGAGAATAGGAATGTATTAAAGGACACATGTGAAACGTAACTAGAATAATTAATTGAATGCCTTGTTTTACTGTCTGTATGCTGGCTATTATGCAAGCCCAGCTACAGAGATATATGGCCTTACTGAAATATTTTGACATTATCTCCACAACCTGTGAATAGATGCTGGATCCAGAGAAGTTCAGATATAGTTTAACTCTTTGGAAGAGGACAATATTAATTAAAATGGAGCATAGGGATGTATTATTTTTCTGAATTTTGTTTTGAGGGTGTGACCAAGACTTGGCCAATTAACAGTGGTTATTGTCTAAAAGCATGAGGGCAAAACAAGGTTGCACTAAGGTAGGGTTTTATTTCAAGAACACACAAACTTGGGGATATCGCCCATAGCTGTTAAGCTTTTTTAAGGAAAGTCATTGAACTTTTTTTGGGAAAGACTCAGACATTTTGCCGATATCCCAAAATCCCCCCTGGATGCTAATTCCGTCATTGGAACTTGTCAAGGAAAACCCAGATGTATGCCAACTCTAACTAAGGCACTAGCATAAACTACATTATGAGTTGGATCGCAATGCAGAATGACAATGTTTAAGTTGTCTCTGCATGAATGCACTTCCTCATGGCTGGGCTGAGGCATCTGAGAGATCAGCATCAACCTACTTCTCCAGAAATGTCAACCACTTTAGTTCTAATCACAGAATTTATGTAACTAATTTAGAACTAATCCCATGAGTTTAATTTATTTAAAGCCTTTTTCATGTTAGGATTCTATAAGACATAGAGGATCTGATCTTATTCCAATATTTCAAATGAGGCCACCAGATGATGTTGCTGATGATTTGCTTCCCCACTCCCACTCACTTACTATTCTTATCTACCACCCCTGCCCCCAAGAAAATAATGGCTAGAGTTGGGGACCCAAGCCATTACCACAGAAACTGGCTCATTGGATCTTACACCTGTGATTACCTCGCCCTTGGGGTGATTTAATACTTATAAGTGTAATGTTGTTGGCAAATCTATAATATGTAATCTCCTTCACTCATCAAGCTCCACAGCGTGCCTCTTGTGTTTGATTCTTTGAATAGCATGAACAAATCCCTCATCTTTTATAGTTCAGCAAGAATGGATTAAGGATTTATTCCCTTAGCTTAGTTACAGTCATCATCATGGGAACAGATTCATGTTGTGCTGTTTATTATTTATAGTTCTCATTATATTCTTTGTCAGAAGACCGTGGCATCAGAATCTTAATGTGTCATATATTCCATGAAGATAACAGTAAACTCTAATACTTTGACCTTTTCAGCGTCCCATACTTTGATTCATTAGCCATCCCCTTTTATCCCTGTTTAACAGCCTCAGTAACCTGGGAAGAAGGGGTGTAAGAAGCAACCAATCAAAATGCAGAATATTGAAAAGGTTAAAGTCCGCATTTATAAATCTGCTTTGAGTTTATAGTTTTCCCCCAGCTAGTTTAGTATTAAAACCATGTTTTACTCTTACTGGCAAAGACTGCAACATGAATATCAAAGTAATGCAAACAAATACAACCATCATATACCCATCTCATTATAATTTTAAGGGTGGGCTGTCATTTTAAAGGCAGCTGGGCCAGACCTGCAGTGCACATTTTACATTAAATTTTGTGTAAAACTAATGTTCATCATCAGCCTGCTTTTCAGATGCCCCTCTATGAAGGCTCACATGCAAAGAGTAATTTCATGAAAGAAACTCATTTTATTTCAAGAACAGCTTTAACCAGGTTTTACAAGTAATTGCCTGAAATAATGATAAGCAGTTTAGGAAGAGTAAGTTGAAGCTGCTTCCAGGAACTTATAGAAACTTCCAATTTGCATGCTGTTCTAAAATCTGATGAAGGGTGGTGTATCTATTCAAAAAAATAATGAATCCTTCCTTACAAATATAATAAATAATGTTGTAACAAAAAAGGCCTTTGTATTTGTCTATCTGATCCTACAAACACTTTTGAGAGATGAGGAAATCAATGTTCCTCATTTATTCTATTACTGGAGTTAGTTCTGGAAGGTTTTACCAGATATGTTGATGTTTTTTCTTCTGCAATATGTTTCAATAAATCTAGCCAAATAGCTGAAGTTTTCCAGACAGTAAAATAATTGTTTTTAAGGCTTTAATCCTAAGAAGCAAACCACACCTTGTGGAGAGCAAAGTGCACATTTTACTCTAACAGTGCCATGCAAAAAGTATCTACCAATTGCTGTTTTATAATGCATAAATACTTCCTTATTACACATGGTACAAAAATACTGGCACATCTTTGTTCAGTATTCCCATAAGGATGTCTGATTATTTGCCAAAACTGGATTCTCTCCAATCAGAGGGCTGCAACCAGGGTGGGGAGCATAAATATTTTGTAGCTGTTTTATATATAGATGGCTGACTGAAAACCAACACAAAAACAACCCTGACATTTAACTGTTTAAGGCAGGATTTGCCATGTCTGTGGTTCCCAGGCATGCCCACTTTTCAGTGGCCAACATGTCCATCTAGGTGGATTTTTACAATTTACATAAAATGTCTATTTTTTGTTTGTTTGTTTTGTTTGAGCACGCACATACTCAGGAGACTCCCAATCCCCAGCTGAGTCAGCCACACACACACACACACACACACACACACACAGAGAGAGAGAGAGAGAGAGAGAGAGAGACACCCTCTTTTTTGCTCTTCCAAATATGTCAACCCAAGTATAAGAGCAAAATGGAGAAGAAACCTAGTGCATTGTAGTTTTGAGAAGAAACTCCGCCCCCTTCAAATTCTAGTCAAAGCAGAAAATGGAAAGGGAAGACTGGACAAAAAAAGAAAATTGGAGGGGGGAGGAAAGAGAGGGTAAGGCTAGGATAGTGTTGTCTAGAAGCAAGGTCTTCACAGAAGCAAGATGAAAAACTTCAGTGATCAATAGTTAGGCTAAGACCCACTGCTACAGTTACAAAAAATGCTACAACTAAAGCAAGTTTTGAACATTCACACACCGAAATTAAACAGTTTTAAATTCATGCCAAAAAACCAAGTAAAACTGAATGTCTTTTGCATAAACTGAATGTCTTTTGCATAACTGCATAAAACATAGATTCAGGTAGGTAGCCGTGTTTGTCTGATGCAGTCAAAATAAAAATAAAAACTTATCCAGTAGCACTTTATAGACCAACTAAGTTTGTTTTGGTATAAGCTTTCGTGTGCACGCACACTTCAGCATAAACCATATTTAGGATAAGAAGGGCCTGGATACTGCACTGTACACACACAACTAGACCATATTTTTGTGCCAGCAACCCAGCTGGAAACCAAAAATAACAGGTCTCTGTGTTTGAATTATTCTTAGATTGATAACTTGGCAAATCTAGGTTGTCCATATGCATAAGATAAACTTTATTTAATTATTTACAAAATAAGGAAGCCATCCCTTCTCTATTGCTGAATCACTCTTCTAGTGCTTTTTTTTTTTTCTTTTAGAAAAAAGGGTGCCGGTACTCACCAATAAGTTGTTACAGTAAGTGCACACTTTTAACAAATTGGAAAAAAGGTGGCAGGACTGCATACCCTTGAGTACCCTCAGAATAAAAGCACTGCATTCTCATACACAGAGGCCCCTTCAAAAAGTGATGGATTCATCACAGGTTCTGTCACCAAAATAGGGTCTCTCCAATGAGGGCTCAGCAAAGCAGGAGGAGAAGCGCAGCAATGGGAGTCTGCTGTGAATTAGTGGAGGGCAGGGCTGGCAGGCAGGCAGAGGGAACACTGACCATGCAGAGTCCACTGAGTTGGATTTTGGAAACTTACGGTATTAACTAACTGAGCTCTAATGGTTATATGCTATGTGAACAAAATATACCCTCACATGTTTGGGAGGCCTATTTCCGAGAGGTGTTCAATAAATCCAAGATCTTACAAAGGAAAGAAAGGAAAGAAACAGCACCAGTGCACAATGGGACCCCTTCCTGGCCCTTAGCCATCCCTCAATCACTTTCTTCTCCCCAGCTCACACCTGCCACCTGCCCCACATCCTGCTTAAGCTTTGCCTTAAGGCATACACTCATCCTCTCTCTTCGCCTCTGAGGGAAGATTAAAGAATGAGGGAGGAGGAGGAGGTAGAAAAGAAAGGGAAAAGGCAAGGCAGCCACCTAGGACTAGCATGCCTTGGAAGAGGAAGAGGTTTGGACACTTTCGGTTACTTTACCTGCTTTTCTGGCCATTAAAGGGTTATGAAGGATCACTGATCAAGCTAACACCAAAGCTGGAAACTTTGGTACCTTCGACAGCTGGTCTGGTGCTTAAGCTGCAAAGACTGCATTGAATGGGATCTGTTTTGACCTGGAGAATATTGGAGTATGCTAAGGCCAACACCAAAATTGAAAAAGCAAGCTGATGGCCACACCAAATCCCACCAGCCTCCATCCTGCCCTAGGAGCACATTTCATTACATGTAACCTCTATGACCTGACTGGAGCAGCCCTGATCCTAGCATCTGCAGAGGCATAGGCTCACTACCGATTGTACACCACAGAAATAACCACTGCCATCCCACTTACTGCTCTCACATACCCAGCTGCCGCCTTTCGTGATCAGGTGCACTGGTATCCTTCCTCTGAAGCTACCCAGCAAGGATGGAAGTCTCATCAATTCTGTCAGTTTTAAATTGCCTCTTGGTCCATGTTTCCCTCTCTCCATGAAGCAATGTGCCAGGGATAAAGCAGTCTGGATTGCTGGAAACCCTCCCTCTAAACCCTCCCTGTGGACACCAGTAAGGTCTCCAACTGCAGTGAATGAGGCTGTGGGCTTCCCCATCCATGACGGCCAGCATAAACTACCACCCCACATCCCCACCCCCACCTGGGTGCTGTTTTTTGTGCCACTGCTTTCATTTCTTCCAGGCACACTTTCTGTAGTATCCTAAAGTAAAGCAAAAAAGCATCCAATCAGTTCCATGTTATGCAGTCTTCATCAAGCAAGCCAATAAACATTGTTTATTGTCCTTTACACAGCATGCATTATCACCTTCCTACAAAACCAAAAGCCATATATTCTAAATCCTTATAGCCACTCAATAGCTAATCACTATTGTATCATCCCATAAATGTGCTGAAGACAATGCATAATGTCACAGTCTGAATGTTGATTATCCTTTAAATTAAAAAAAGAAGCAGAAGCAGTAGAGCAGCATCTATTAGGAAAGGGTTACCCAATCAGTACAGCAAGCAATACTAGTCATAAAGTGTTTATAAGAACCAGGCATATATTTACACACTAGTCTTTCTGTAAAGCTGGTCCCTTTAATGTACAACATTTACACCGAAGCTCCAGAATGAAAACATCCTTACACATTACTGACTCTTTCCCTTGTGCCATCAAAACATTCCATCGTAAATTACTTTGGGATACCTCGTGGGAAGTGATTCATAAATGAAATCAGCAACACTCCTTTTGTGGCTGGAATTCGTGCTTCTGCTTAAATTTTGCATGCAATAAAATCTATTGATTTGTAAGATTGATTTTTAGCCTATCAGCTAAAACAAAAAATCCAGTAAAGCTATGTGCCATCAGTAAAGATAACCCTTTAAAAATATTTTTCTCTGCATTAATACAGAAGAATTTCAGTGAACATGTGGGCAGTGAAATAAGCAGGAAGGCCACTTAAGAATTATCAAAAAAGCAAGCATACATACTATATAAGAAGAGGCCAACTGATTTCCATACTGGGCACATTATCCATTGGAAACTGGATATGATCCCAAAACACCAAGGAGTCATGCTGTAGTGGCCTGCCCAGACCCTTTAGGAAGCTGATTTTAAGGAGAAAAAACCTTGCGGTACCACCATAGAGAATGCCATGCCCTTAATTTCACAAACTGTCATTTCATGTAGAGCATGAACATAGAGTGACGCCTCATTGGAAAATAATGAAGAATGGGATTTGCAGACCGCCACTGGAAGAAGACTCAAAAGGCAACATATTCAATGACTCTGAGGGAAGAAGTTATGCAGTTCTCCTGATTTTGCAAAGCATTCTTTGTGTGCAAAAAGCATGCCCCAAAATATGGAAGTGTGTACAAAAATATGTGTATTTCAGTGCTGAATACATGGACAAGTGCATAATTTTTAACCACTGCACTTGAGGATTCAGGACACAATAGGTATGGTGAAAACAGGGAATATTTATTGAAACATAACAAATTAGATACCTGCAAATTCAATTAATCAGGTTAGCCAAATCAAAGTAGTACTGGCAGGAGAATTCTCCAATATGTAGAGGAATCTGATCCCTCTCATCTGGACATTCTAACAGCTGCATTCTGTGCCCATGCAGACAAGTTCTTTCTCCTTGCTACATGGACCTTGGATATGGGAATCTGACAAGCACCCAGTGGCCCCATTGGCCAGCATTCGCCCCGGTGTACCTGCCAAGCCTAAAGGGCTTCCCCAAGGACCCCCAAAGGCAATGGAGGGTGACAAAAGAGTGCCTTTAACCCAATAATGCCTCAGGTGTTTAATGAACCATTTATATGTTTATTTCACCTGCCCAGACTAAATGCTAATTGAACCAAATTTAAAATATGCCTATCCAATCACACAAAAGTAACACCCCACAGTGTGATGTAAGCAAAAATGAAGAGTCTCAAAGGTCAATCAGGGATTCCCACCAAATTTCCTACCCAGATACCTAAAAGGGCTGAAGAACAAATCCCACACTATAAAGCAAGGGGCCATGAGTGCTGCAAGGAGGAAGAAGAAAGCGTGTGGGTCACAGTTAGCTTTAAAAGCCTGGTCACTGCTTCTTCCTGATTGTGCCAGACAACAGGCGTGCCTGTCGCTGGTTCCTCCCCTGGGACAAACCACTCAAATCTTCCTAGAAGGGGTGGCAAATGTCGTAAATTCATCCCACTCAAGAGTGAAAGCGGTATCCAGCAGAATGGAACAGAATCAAATGACTTGCAACTTGCTAGAAAGAAACTTATGCCCGAGTGTTAGGAAGACTGAAAACGGGGCAAATAGAGGCTCAACCTATGTTTAGAAATGCAGGGCACAGAAAACCAAAAGGGGCAGAATAGAGGAAATAATTTCATCCATTCACAGAACAGAAATTCTTTAAAGCTGTGGTGTCACTAACAATTCAGAATCAGGCTGATGGGAAATCCATTTAAATAGCAATAATAAACCCTACCAAACTCAGTGGTTGCATTGTGCCATTACAAAGCCAAAAACATTCTTTCCACGTGGGGAGCAGATTGCCCATTCATAATAACTAGTCAACACTATGCAAAAGTGTTGGTTTCTGAATCACAGGACAATTATGTAGGGGTAAAAAAATAAACATGAGTGCTTCTGAAATATTTTTCTAAAGGCCACATAAAAATGGTTTTAAAGCAATACTTAAACACACATTTGTTTTAAAAGAATTTGTGTTAAAAGAATTTGAGGCCCCCACCCCTATATTTGAATGTCATGGAGTTTAACAGTGACCTCCATCAGGAATATATCCATGCTTACAAATAAATGTTAATGGAACTCAACAACAATAATGGAATCATATGTGAATTTAATTGGTCTGAATGCACTTTGCTTTAAGGAAGGAGCCTCTTTTTCAATAATGTGTGAAACTGCATTTGTACACTGTTTATTTTGAAGGACAAAAGCTGCATACACAAATCTACATTAGTTAAAAGCAATCCTCTCAATGATGAAAACTTAGCACCCTTTAATAGCCTTCCATCTTCCAAATGCCAACTGAACCCTCCTACTTCTTCAGATGGCGGTGTTGAAGTCCAAATTCCAGGACTGTATCCAAATGTTAGCACTATTCAGAATTGACCCATTGAACTGGGTATGGCTAACTTAGGTCCATTAGTTTCATTAGACTAACACTGAATACAACTCTTACAGCCTAGTACTCGCAAGCTACAGCAAACCTGTGTCTGGATGATGACACTTCCAGCTGTGTGCAGGATTTTCATGTTAAATTTTCACCCATAAAAATATAATCCTTGAACCCAGAACGCTAGTATATTAGAGAGGTTAGACTACAGCCTTTGTTCTTTGTGTGCTATAGTCCGCTAACTTAGGCTGCTGAAAGTTGTAAGATCTCTCTTACAGGGAAGTAAAGCATAATACTCACTTATCAATACTGAACTCTTTTTGACAGCGGGTGAAGACAAGCCCCTTTGTCCAGGCCTTTGGGGAAGGGTGAGGTGTACTGGGCTCTCAGTTCACCTGGTTGCTACCTTATTTCTTATTTTTATTCTGGTTTTATGGATGTTTACGTTGCCAAACTTAGTAAGGACACCTAATTGGCATGGCCCAAACACCTGAGCTCAAGTGATCTGCTAGCCTCAGGCTCCAGAAGTAGCTGGATTACAGGCATTCACCATTGCACATGACCGTCTGTGGGAGATTTTCCCACAACATTTATATTACTGTTTGTTTTGTTTTCATACTGCATAATCAGCAGCTTTTAATGCATATATAGTTTCCATTGTAAGAACTTTGGGTGAAGGACAGATTACACATTTTTACACATGTTTGCGTGCACGCACGCACGCACACTACTGTAAAGCCAGCCATACCAGCAAACTATTTCTTCCTTGATTTGCATTAGAAAGAAGTGTTAATACAGAAAGCAATACCACGGCCACATTCAGCTGATTATATCTTGGCTTAATAAGCTGAGATATGATTAATGCTGTTCTGACTTGGAGGGCGGGGTGTCACTATAAAAAAAAATATATTAGTGCTTATCAGGCGTCTCATTCCCTACCCCTCAATACCCTGGGACGTTTACTAATCACTATTGATCTAATTACTGACGAGAATAAAATAAACTTATCATGTGTTGTGTGTGCCCACCACCAGCCAAAGAAGGAGATATGACGGACAAGTCCTAGAATGTAAATCCACTGAGTAATTCTGATCTGTTCACATCTCCAGTGAACGAGCTTATTTAACAGTTTCTTAGAAAATGTCTCTTGGGTTTAGCTCCAGGCAGGAAGTTGTGCATAATTAGCACTTTTATGTAGCATTAACAAACAATCTTGTTAGTTCATTACTTTTTAATATTTGCATCATTCTCCAGAAAGCAGATTAAGACCAACTGCAATTTTCAAATGTGAGACTCATTGAATATAAACCTCAAAGAACGTTCGTTTTAATCAAAACCACTATAACATTTTCAATTATTTTTTCTTTTTCTTATTTTTGTTTTTTTGCCATTGTAGTGGTAGGCATATGAAGTACTAATATGAATCACATAGGAATTTGGTTCTGATCTCAGAAGTCAGTGAAACTCATATCTAGTTATATTCAAGCAGGAGCTCTGATATATAAGTTGAACTGAATTGAAGCATGACTTGTGCTGTATATTGCCCACAGTGGGGAATGGGGAGTGGGGAATCTCTACCCCACATGCCTGATTAGGCCAACAGTGGCCTAGTTTGGCCCATTGAGCAAATTTCCCCAAACTATGCCCATTTGTCCCATTCCTGATGTTATATGTCATGTCAGGGGTGAGGCAAGTAAAGGAATGCCTATCCTCACTTTCTATTTGAAAGCAATTTGTATTGAAACAATTCAAGTAGTCACTCAAGGTCACAATGATGCCAGTTGATTGACAAGTGGCCAACCCCAGCCACTTGTCAAAGATGGCCCATGGGGTGGGAGGAATGGCCCAGCCCAAAGCCCAATTCAGTTCCCATTCCCCTGCCATAGACAGAAAGTTCATGCAAACTCATTCTGAGCCAAATAATACAATTTGAAGATTGGAACTGGATTCTGAAAAAAACAGTTAAGTGTAACCAATTCCAAAAGCCAAGAACAGACAGGTGACCTTCACATTAGATGATCTGTACAGACTAGAGTGCTCCATTTGTATAGTCTGGTTTTTGGACTAGCAGAGACCATTATGCCTAAAGACATACAGAAAACCAGCAACTGTAGAACATGCATTAATTCCATGTGTGAAGGACCATAAGAAGAAAAAGGTGGGTGAGGTGCCCCCAGTGAATAAATTCAACAAACTGCCCTCCCCCCACCCCTGCCGGTCCGCCAACAAATATGGTGTATAATTTCCATAGGCGATTAGGGCACAGCTTAAAAATTATCTGACAACTCCAGAGAAAAAAGAGTTACATTTTTCTGTTCAGGCATTTTCAGCATAGTGGTGAAGAAACCAGTGAAGTGGTTTATATATTTCCCTTCTCTTGAGCTGAGAGCTAATTCACATAATTTGAAAGACTGCATTTGCTGACGGGAATGCGTGTTATAGGCAGGTCTTCTTCGAGCAAAGATCTGCAATAACAAGAAGTGTGATAATCATGCAAAAACATTTATTAACATATCATTTGCACTTACATGAATCCAAGATAGAATTGCCACCCCCCTCCACATCTTTGCCTCTGGGACCAAAATGAAAACCGTGTGGCTCGGCTGTTTAGAGCATCTCAATTTTCTCACTGATTAAAAACATCTCACATTGCTTCTCTGTCATTCTAGCTTGGTTGACTACCTACGAATGCTGAGTTGCATGGTTTTCTGAAAGATGGAATAAGGAAGAAAGGGAACATAGGAAGAAAACCTTGTAAAGCAGCACACAAAATTATAGCACTACAGGAGTACAATCCTAGCCATGCCTACTCAGAAGTTATTCCCAATGAATTTAATAGGAATTATTCTCAGGGATGTGGAGTTAGGATTGCAACCTAATAAATGCTGCAACTGGACTTCCATTTACAGTGGTACCTCTGGATGTGAAGGGGATCCGTTCCGGAACCCCGTTCACATCCTGAAGCAAACGCAACCTGCATCCGCGTGTGTGCGGGTCGCGATTCACCACTTCCGCACATGTGCGTGATGTCATTTTGATTGTCTGTGCATGCGTGAGCGGCAAAACCCAGAAGTAACGCACTCCGTTACTTCCAGGTCGCCGCGGAGCGCAACCCGAAAATGTTTAACCTGAGGCTACTTCAACCCAACTGTACTGTATCTACTGCTGACCAGCCACTCTCATCTTCCCTCGGGTACAGAAGAAGAAGAGGAGGAGGAGGAGGAGGAGAAGAAGAAGAGTTTGGATTTGATATCCCGCTTTATCACTACCCTATGGAGTCTCAAAGTGGCTAACATTCTCCTTTCCCTTCCTCCTTCACAACAGGTGAGGTGAGGTGAGGTGAGTGAGGCTGAGAGACTTCAAAGACTAGCCCAAGGTCACCCAGCAGCTGCATGTGGAGGAGCGGAGATGCGAACCCGGTTCACCACATTACGTGTCCACCGCTCTTAACCACTACACCACATTGGCTACTACCACAAAAGGGCAGAGTAGCCAGAGGAAGGACCCCTGGAGTGCAACACAGAGTCTGCACTTTGCTGTTCATGGGGAACATGTGTTTGGTCAGCCTCTTAGAAATAGGGAAGTGATAGGAGAACAAGTGATGACTGACTAGAGGATGCCTTGGTTTCCTGATGCTGTGTTATTTGGGTAATGTCTGCACAGGGTTGTTTCAGTCTACTCTTTGATGTTGCAAGCTGCACTGAGGTGCTGACCTACAGGTACTTTAAAAATATATATATTATTCTTGTGTGTGTGTGTGTGTGCAGGCACATGATAACCAACAGAATATTTGATGACAGTTAACAACATTTCATGTCTTTTTACTGTTTGATTGGATTGCAGTGGAATTTTAATGTTTTACTCTTCTTTGCTTTTTAACCTGTCCTAGCCTATGGACATTTCAAAGGTTAACACACACACACACAGAGAGAGAGAGAGAGAGAGAGAGAGAGAGAGAGAGAGAGACTAGGCAACTTGATATCTTTCAACAGGGCTGTGTAATGGTTAGGAGATATCCATTAGTTTGCTAAATGTCTTGGTGTTACTTAAAACTTGCACCATTTGAAATTTAAACAGATCCATATATTACACACTTCCTAAATGGCACAACGTTCCTACTCCTGGAAGGTATAAAAGGAAGAGCTTCTTGGCTGCTTGTGCCAGGCTTATATTATCTGTTTGAAAACATTACACTCTCCAGTTGGCATGATGTGCTTAATTGACCTATCAAGTGACATGAATCTCCAATGAAGAATGGCAAATGAACCCTGCTCAGAATCTCAAGGAGAACTTGAATTTCTCAAGGACCTTGAGATGGAATTTCTGTTCAGAGGAAGTGGCTTTAAGCTAAACAATATGCAGCATTGGAGATCAGCAATCAGATCTTCCTTTTTTAAAAAAACAACCCAAAAAACCACTTCCCTTTAAAGGTGCATAGGGGCAGGGCTCAGAGCATCACAGACCACTGGGGTGGGAGAGCTGTCTAACCCTCAATCCCTAACCTAATTTCTGCAATCTAAATCATCACCATAGAGCTGGGGAGGCAATTATTTATTACAAGCTGTATCCAATTATCTCTTGCATTAGTGGATGAGTGAGTTTTGAAGCTTTGCAACAGAGGAATTCAACACAACAGTTGTGCTAGGGGAAACTCATTGTGAAGCAGATTGTGAAATCTATTGTATAACAAAGTTACAAACAACTTGCTTATGGATTCTGTTTCACATTCAAATCCAGCAGCTCTTTTATCCAAATCACTTATAAGCATGTTAAACAATAATGGTCAGATCAGAACACTGCGGTATCCCAATTTTTACTATTCTCCAGGTTGACCAAGAGTCATTTTTTAGCACTCTTGGGTATGGGTATGGAAGTCCATCAACCACTGCAAAGGCACCTAACAGTAGCATTGTTTACCCCACATTTAAGGAGTGTGTCAATAAGAATATAATGAGAGACCTTGATATTTAAAGCCTTTTATTAATCCAGTACAGTGGCACCTTGGTTTAAGAACAGCTTAGTTTATGAACAACTTGGATTAAGAACTCTGCAAACCCAGAAGTAGGTTTTTGGTTTGTGAACTTTGCCTTGGAATAAGAACGTGTTCCGCTTCTTGTTGTGTGTGTTCCATTTGTAAATTGAGTCCCCCACTGCTATGGGAAAGCATGCCTTGGTTTAAGAATGCTTTGGTTTAAGAATGGACTTCCGAAACGGATGAAGTTCGTAAACCAAGGTACCACTGTATTTCTTATGGTCGCAACACTGGAACATTAGAAGAGCCCTGCTGGATCAGCCCGAAGACACATCTAGGCCAATATCCTGATCTCACAGTGGCTAGTGAAACGCAACTGTGCTCTCCCCAGTTGTAATTCTCAGCAACTGGTATTCAGAAGCACCTTTGACAGTGGAGGTAGAACATGCATAGTGCCTAATAGTCACTGATAGTCTTATCCTCCATGAATGTGTCCAATCCCCTGTCAACATCATCCCACATGGCAACTACTTTGTAGGCATGAATTCTATGTTCTTTTTTTTTTTTTAATAATATTTATTAAAGTTTTCCAATTAATTACAAATTAATAAAACATCCAATTTCAAATCTTTTTCCAATTACATCCTTTCAGGACTTCCCCTTCCCTCCCCCCCTTGTATTCCAAATCTCTCAAATAATCTCAACAAGTTCTTCTCCTCAATTCAAACTTGTTATCCTTAACCCAATTTTTTTTTTTTTTTTTAAAAACATTATTTTCCATTCCCCTAGAATCGGTTTATTCCCACCACGAGTTCCCCACTTTAGAATACCATGTAGATGTATATAGCCTAAATAAAACATAGTTTACGCCTTTAAGGATTCCACATTTCCCACCCCCCCTTTTCCCGGTTGCGTTCCCAATGTTCCTCAATGTCCGATATTTCCACGTCTCTCTAAATCATAGTCCTTTGCCAGTCCTCTTTAGTTTCGAATGTCCAATCATGGAAGGATTCTGTCTTAAAGAGAGGCCCATTTTTTCCATCCAGATTTTTATATCCAGGAGTGAAAAACTCCAAATTATAATCCTTAAGCTTGTCAAATCTGGATGTCCCAAATGTCCCCACTTTTGACTTGGTCCAATTCTTGTTATTTTGTTGTTCTTATTGATCACACTCCTCTTTCTATTTCTTTCTGTCCCTGTTTTCCTGCACAAATGTCCTAATTCCAAAAGTTAGTTCCTTTACAGAGGCTTGTTATTCAGAAACAAAACATTACGTCAAGTTCCTTTCATTCCACAACAGATGATTCCATTGTCTTCTTCGGTGTAGTGACCTCTGTAGTCATAATAATGTTCCATTTCTGCAGTTTCCCAGGAGATAAACAGTTCAGTTCCAATTTCCAGCTAAAACTTGTAATATCCCTCGGCTCCTCTAGGTGGATTGCAAAAACTGAGTTCTCTTCCAGATCGCATCCATTAGCCCTAGTAACTTTGTAATCCTTATTTAAGACAATTTGTATCCAATTTATAACAAATATAACCAGCAAAGTCCTTGTAACATAGTCTCTATCTTATTTTCCGCTTTGACAGCTCTTTGACAGCTGTCAAAACTTGCCTTTCTCCTCTCCAAGCTCCGTCATCGATCGCTCCCGGGGTTCCAGGGGGGGTTGTTTTTAAGTCCGAATTCTACTTTCCTCCTCCAGCTCAATCTCATATTCTTCACTCGTGAGGTTAAAAACTTGCCAAAATGATGTTACTCCGATCTTAGTTATCAGATCCTTTGCTTTGACCCTTCTACAATGGAGGGGGTGGCTGACTTCCTTTTTTTGCGCCTCCCCCGCTCGCTCCGAAATTTTTATAATTTTTGTCCCTCTTTTTAGTCCAAGTTCCAATTACTTACAGGTTGTTCTTTTAGGTCCGAATTTTCAAAGGAAGAAGCCAGCGCTCTCCGCCGAATGGCATGCGGCTTCGCACGGCAGGGATAGCAGAGGACTCAAAACACCACGCTTCTCCCCGGCACCCGATCCGTAGCCTTTAAAAAGGCTCCTTCACGAGTCGGGAGGGCGCTAACGGTGTCAGCCGGGTCTCCATGTCCACGGCCCCCGTGGCCGTGGTTTTTAAGGGTCCCCGCATCGCCGGTGCGGTAGGACCCAGCCCCTGCCGTGCAGGCTCCCTCCGGAGCTCGGAGGGAGTCCGCCATTCGGCGATGGCGCCGACCCGGAAGTCATGAATTCTATGTTCTTAACCATGTGCTGTATAAATAAGTACTTGTGTTCCTCAGCAACATGGAGATTAGGTTGCTGCACTGAACTGCAATTATTTATTGCCTTGCACTTCAAATCTTTTTCTTGAAACTGAACTCCTAGTGGAAGCCCTTGAGGCTTGAATTATCATCTGCATTATTATCTGTAGCTGTAACCCACACAGAACAGAATGCCCACCTCTGTGCTTTCCAAAGATCAATGGAAGCCGCTTAGAATGAGTCAGCAACTCCTCTTATCACCCCACTCATTTACCTCAGTCCTCTTAGCCATACAGGAGAATGGGGGCCTAATAGGGGAGGGCAACAAAGAAAATGAGGGCTTGGCTTGTTGGTTACTATAGATATGAATATATACAAATAAAAGAGTATTGTTGAAATACCTGAAAGTCTATACTCCTTTCCATAGGTGACTGATTAAAGTATTATTATTATTATTATTATTATTATTATTTTAAAAAAAATGTGTTTTTAATGTGTTTTTTATTATTCTGTTACAAACTTGTACATACATAAACCGTTACTGACAAAAGAACAGTTTGGGGGGAATAAACTACTAAACATATTATTTTACAGTACATAATCATGTGGTATTACAGTAAACTGAACTGACTAAAGTATTAATCGCCATGTCTGATTTCCAAGAGACTCCTTTTTTCTGTAGAGAAAGGTACAATTTGTTTTATCAAAGCTTCTGAAATTGCTCCAAGAATGTTGACTTTATAAAATGATTCATGCACTAATTCCTTGGCCTTTTCAGCCTTTATGAAGTTCATTCTGACATCTAGTTAGGAATTCAAGGAAGGTATTACCTCACCATTTAAAGTGTATTTACAACCCAAAGAGGCCCACTCATAGGCTGAGTGATATATACCATTTACTTGGCCTATTCATTGGGCCTGTTAAATAGTGACTGTCTTCAGTTCCTCCGTGGAGGCCTGTGAAAAATGATCCCATTGCTATGTAGGCCAATTGTGAGGAGATAGGACATATATTTCACTAATGTGCAAGAGGGAAAGTATTCTGAAGTTTAAAAACAAAGTTAAAGCTGCTTTAGTGCTCTCATTTTGCAGAGGAAATTTTCAACAACAAAAAAAAGCAGTCTGGTTTTAAGGGTTCTTTTTGCTTGTGGCCTAATGAAAGAAATGCAGGAAGGGAATTGTGATGGGATTATGAGCTACTTGTGCGTGAAAGTTCAGTCCCTCAGATCTTGGGCATGTTTCTCAAGACTCTGTGTACAGCGGAGCCCCTTAAGCATGACTCCCTTAATCGCTGGCAGAATCCGACAGTGGGCGTTTACGGAAACGACTCCAGCATAGAAGCTCCTTAACGGAAACGCGTCGTCTGGATTCTCGGCGCGACAGTTTCCGGCGAGGAGTGGGTGTACCTATAGGAGGTCCTGAGACTTCTCCACTGTTCTCGCTGGAAGATTCCCTGAGCAATTCCTGAGCCTCACTTTCTCTCTGATCTCCCGCACTCCCCCTGCTGGTACCTTCCCCCGCTGCTAATTCTCTCCTAGCTTCTGAGAGCCCCTCCACCACCTGCCTTTCCGATGGCAGTTCCCTGACAGGAATGTTTTCAAGTGGGTCTCACAGTGGCAACCAAATGCCTGTGAGAAGCCCATGAGCAGGACCTGAGAGGGACTGCATTCCCCCCTCCCCAGCAGTTTCCAGCAGCTGGAATTCAAAAGCATTTCAGCTCTGACCGTGAAGATCCAAGATGGTGGTCATCACCGCATCCATAGTTTAACTGTGCACTCACACACGCAAACAATTCTCACTGCAGTCATCTAAAGACAACAAACCATGCCCTGCCCTCTTCACCTATCTCACCGCCAAGAGAAAATAATAAATGTATAGAAAGAGAACCTACCCAAGTGCCGCTGACACAAAAATCCCACACATACACAAAGTAAAAGAATGTAAGTTTTACCACCCCATTCCCTCTCCCCCATTCTCTCTCCTCTCTCGTCTCCCAACCTAATACAGTATATAGACTAATGTCTCACATTGAATACAACTGATCACTAGCCCCCTCCTTCAGCTCAAGACATTTCTTGAGGCCACAGTTTCACCTCCTCCTGCTCCCAGGTCATTTAACTCCAACCCCCTGCCCTCCTTATCCTGTAGCCCGTCTAGTCCAGCATTCTCATAGTGGCAACGCTCATGCCCATGGGCAGTCTGCAACAAGCCCTGAACAAAAGCAGCACTCTCCCCTCCTATGGTTTCCAGAAACTGGTATTCAGAAGCACTACTGCATCCAAGTTGTGTAGGCTGATCTTATCTGCATGGATATTATTCTCATCCCTCCCCACGGTATAATCTGCCTCAAGGACTGGAGGTTCCTACACTAGCTGCCTGGAATGCTGACTTAGTTCTCAGATACTTCCCATCTCCCCCATGGCCGCAGGAGTAAAGAAGCCAGGAAGCTAGCAGCAAAATGCCCAACTAGCTATATATGAGGAGGAGATGGAAATGCATGGAAACACTTGCTCAGATAAATGCCTGACTGAAAGCCAGGGAGAGGTGGCTCTCATATGCTGCCACAACAATAGGTCAACTCCAGACTCCAGCCTTGCTGACCTGGAGAAATAGATATGAAACATGCTGCTTTTAGTAGCATGAACACTGAAAATTGGATATATGGATTCTAAGATAGTACTGCTACCTTCTAGGACTACAGCAGGCATAGGCAAACTCTGGCCCTCCAGATGTTTTGAGACTACAATACCCATCATTCCTGACCACTGGTCCTGTTAGCTAGGGATGATGGGAATTGTAGTTCCAAAACATCTGGAGGGCTAGAGTTTGCCTATGCCTGGATTACAGAGTGCCCACGCAGACACAGTCCTAGCTCTCTCTCCAATACCAATCAGGTGGAACATGCACACATATTTTCAGAAGCAAGCTAATGAGACAATCTGCAGCAAAACATGTTTGGTCCCTTTTGGCTGATATTTCTCTGCTGGTGTCATTTACCCTACACTGTTAATTAAATGAAAACAAGTGACAATTATTTGCTGCATCATAATAGGAGCTGAAATAAAGCAGAATAATTGATCTGCCATGATTTGTTTTGCCTGTTTTTAACCTAGCTGCTTGACTATCAGGTAGCTGATCATTTTGCAATGCTAGTTAGGAAACAAAAACAGGGCACGTTATGTTGTTCCATCTTCCGCTTGCTTTCTGGAGCTCTTTAAAACTGCTGAATGCAGCATCCCAGTTTTCCACAATGGTAAGCTAGATGCCCATTTCAAGGTGCTGGGTTGAACTTTTAAAGTTCTGGATGACTTATTAATACTGTAATTTTATTTATTTACATCATTTGTACAAAGCCCAATTAACAATCTGGAAGGTGAACAGCAAAAACAATGATAGCATCTACAGATGTCCCCCCCCCTCCCATTTACATGCATCCCACTTGTGTGAGACTGTGTGTATGTGGGTCACCGTGGAATAAATAAATACCGTATTTTTCACTCTATAAGACACACTTTTCCCCTCCTAAAAAGTAAGGGGAAATGTGTGTGCGTCTTATGGAGCGAATGCAGGCGGGAGGGCCCCAAGAGCTGCACACACACTCCACGTGCTCTTTAAAGGGAGTGCAGCAATGATGGATGCGATGGAGGCTTCATCTAGCATAGCATATCCTCTTCTACAAACAGTTTCCATGGCAGGAGGCACAAGAGGTTAGGTGGGACATACAGTTCTCAAAGAGACTACATCAGATGGAGATATACTTTAATGTATTGTATTTTTATCTTGATTTTTATTGTTTTCTACTTCTAAACAGCTTTGAGGTTTTTTTATTCAACTAAGTGGTATGTAAATTTTATGAACTAAAAAGAATAGATGACATATGTTATGAAGAGTTACCCTTTTATGATAAAATGGGCACATGATATTGGGCATAACATTATGTTTGAGGACTGGGAAAGGTTGTGGACCACTGGGCTGAACTTTACTGCATGTAATGCTTTAAAGGATAATGTAATGAAAATGATATACAGATGGTACATGACCCCAGTTAAACTTGCCAAAATATACCATTTGTCTGATAATAAATGTTGGAAATGTAAAGAAAATGAAGGAACATTCTTTCACCTCTGGTGGACCTGCCCTAAAGTGAAGGTCTTCTGGGAAATGATATATAATGAGCTGAAAAAGGTATTTAAGTATACCTTCACTAAGAAACCAGAGGCCTTCCTTCTGGGTATTGTCGGCCAGAAGGTGTTAAAGAAGGATAGAACATTCTTTATGTATGCAACAACGGCAGCAAGGATACTCATCGCTAAGATCTGGAAAACTCAAGATCTACCCACACTGGAAGAATGGCAGATGCAGCTGATGGACTATATGCAACTGGCGGAGATGACTGGCAGAATTCGAGACCTGGGAGAAGAAAGGATTGAAGAAGATTGGAAGAAATTTAAGATTTATCTACAAAAATATTGTGATTTAGAGGAATGTTAATAAGGATGCTTGGTTATAAATAATTGGCCATCACTAAATTGGATCGGAAATTGACGATAAATGAGATTAAGAGAAACAAAAATTTGTTGGAGAATTGTTACACTATATTGAATTGAGTGGTTATAAATTTGCAAATAAGATGATAATTTGCTTGAAAAAATTTATTAACGATGTAAGTGGGAGCGGGAGACGTGAGGAAGTCCAAAGAAGTTATGAAATTTTGTTAAAACAAAGCAATGCTGTTTATTATCTTTGTATTTCTTTTATAAAAAACCCTAATAAATATTTTATAAAAAAAAGAAGAGTTACCCTTTTACTCTGACGCAACACCGTGGAGAAAACCATAGTGCTTCCCATTTCTTTTTCTTTTCCCCTTGATTTTGAGTTGGTCAGTAACACACTGGTTACAATGCTATTGTCCCACTCAACAGGAAATAAAACTTTTTACATGTTTTAACCTACATTGTGACTTATTAAGGCATCATGAGTAGTTAGTAATTTTTGTATTATTTTAATTATGCTGCTATTTTTGTCATTAGATTCAATTAATTAAAACCCTGTTTAAGAACAGAGTCTAAGTTCAGAGTCCAAGCTATCTCTTGAAGGGTCATGTGCAGGGTTTTTTAAAAAACAGGCAACATGACTATCAGTTAGAAATATGAGAAGGCAGAATATAAGGTTCTTCCAGAACAATATGTAGGAACAGTGAACAAACTAGATACGTGGGGGTTCGTATCTTCACACCTCTGTTTGCTTCAGCAGACAAAACTGTTTTGGAAAATGTTTATTTTCAGCTGGGGTGTGGATGCACCCCCCCTTTTTTTGCAACTGATGTTGTTCCTTCTGGCTCTGATCCATGAAATGCTGCTCATTTTATAGCTTCCCTTGAGGCTCAGAGAACAGACAAATCCATGTTCTACCTAGCTCAAAGATACAGACACAGGCCATTGAGAGCCACAGGCCATTTCCACAACTGTGGAAAGACACAGCAGGAAACTGCAAGTGGCTGCTACTTGGCAGCAAGTTCCTTTTATCCCCAGAGAGATAGGAACAACAACCAAAAGAAGAAGAAAGAATCGGAAATAGTATATTTCCTCAAATGAGAAAATAGGTAAGGTTACATACCATAAGGCAGTCTATCCGCTGGGAATCTACACTAGTTATAAACTTAACAGCCCAATGGATGCAATCTCTGCTTCATATACATGAAGCTGATAGAACGCTTATCTGAAAAGTATTCTAAAAGGAGGAGTAGCAGAGGAGTGACATTTGCAGAGAGTTCACTACATCCTGTTACTGCTTTCAAAACTGAATATGCAGAATTGAATGCATTTTCATCTCCATGAACTGACAGGAACTTATGATGGGGAGTTGATTAATCATTATTTAATAAAATAGCAGAGCTGAAACTTAAAGGGATATTCTAAGAGCATATTCTCCTTCACAATTTAATTGTTTTAAAACGATGTGTGTGTACACACCCACACCCTTACCGCTATGCTAGAATTTAGAATTGTTAGTGTGTGTGTGTGTGTGTGTGTGTGTGTGTGTGTGTGTGTAATCCTGAAGAAGGTTCTAACATGTAGACCCTATTAAAAGCAATGGTCCTCACAAGACTGAAATTGTGCATGGCATTGTGCTCTTTCTCTGCATACACAGGTTAGAAAGTGTCACAAACCTAGGAATGAAGGAGAAATGTGTTCTGACTGCATTTTTAAGTGAACCTACTTAACAGTGTGGTGTAGTGGTTAAGAGTGGTGGTCTCGTAATCTGGTGAACTGGGTTCGATTCCCTGCTCCTCCACATGCAGCTGCTGGGTGACCTTGGGCTAGTCACACTACTCTGAAGTCTCTCAGCCCCACTCACCTCACAGAGTGTTTGTTGTGGGGGAGGAAGGGAAAGGAGATTGTTAGCCACTTTGAGACTTCTTCGGGTAGTGATAAAGCAGGATATCAAATCCAAATTCAATTCACCTGCAAGCACGTTGCCTTGCCCTCACAATGGAGAGTGCTGGGGCCACGCGATGTCAGCATGCTGCACATACATGCCGCAGGGTGTGGTGACGTTACTCATGCACACCACTCGCACATGCTTGGGGTATGTTGATGTCATGTTATGCAGCGTGCTGATGTCACCCCACCATGGCCCCCTCAATCATGGGTTTAATATAATTTAATTATCATATAATTTAATCCCCACTGTGGAACACTTATCAGTTTATCTACACTTCCTCTTGTCCCGCTGCTTTCCCTGCAGGGAAAATTGCTCTTTAGTGCTCATTTGGAGCAAACAGCAATTTGGGTTTCCCCCAGATTGTTAAAGAGCAGGTTTATCCTTGGGAAGGAGTGGGGCAAAGGGAATACCACTAGGAACCATGCCTGGAAAGCACGTCACAAGAGGAAGTGTAGATGAGCCCTATATCACCAACACAGAGCTTTCTGGATAGATCAGTGTTTCCCAACCTTTTTTGGGCAAAGGCACACTTGTTTCATGAAAAAAATCTCGAGGCACACCACCATTAGAAAATGTTTAAAAAATTAACTCTGTGCCTATATTGACTATATCAGTGTTTCCCAACCTTTTTTGGGCAAAGGCACACTTGTTTCATGAAAAAAATCTCGAGGCACACCACCATTAGAAAATGTTTAAAAAATTAACTCTGTGCCTATATTGACTATATATACAGTGGTGCCCCGCAAGACGAATGCCTCGCAAGACTGAAAACCCGCAAGACGAAAGGGTTTTCCGTTTTTTGAGGCACTTCGCAAGATGAATTTCCCTATGGGCTTGCTTCGCAAGAAGAAAGCCTATAGGGAAATCTCCAGGGACCTCTTTTAAATGCTGGCGGTGGGGAGCAAAGCCTTCCCCCCCGGCCTTCAGAAGAGGTCCAGGAAGGCCGGCGGGGGCCGAAAGGCTTTGCTCCCCACCGCCAGCATTTTAAAAGCAGTCCGGGATAGCAGGGAAGCGCTTCCCGCTATCCTGGACGGCTTTTGAAGGCAGGCGGGGGGAGCAAAGACTTTTGTTCCCCCGCCCGCCTTCAGAAGAGGTCCAGGACCTCTTCTGAAGGCTGGCGGGGGGTGAAAGTCTTTGCTCCCCCCTGCCTGCCTTCCCGGGAGAGCGGAGAAACGCAGCGTGTTTCTCCGCTGTCCCGGACAGCTTTTGAAGGCAGGCAGAGGGGAGCAAGGACTTTCGCCCCCCGCCCACATTCAGAAGAGGTCCAGGACCTCTTCTGAAGGCGGGCGGGGGGCAAAAGTCCTTGCTCCCCCCCCCCGCCTGCCTTCCCGGGAGAGCGGAGAAAAGCAGCGTGTTTCTCCGCTGTCCTGGACGGCTTTTGAAGGCAGGCGGGGGGAGCAAAGACTTTCGCCCCCCGCCCGCCTTCAGAAGAGGTCCAGGACCTCTTCTGAAGGCTGGCGGGGGGCAAAAGTCTTTGCTCCCCCTGCCTGCCTTCCCGGGAGAGCGGAGAAACGCAGCGTGTTTCTCCGCTGTCCCGGACAGCTTTTGAAGGCAGGCAGAGGGGAGCAAAGACTTTCGCCCCCCGCCCGCATTCAGAAGAGGTCCAGGACCTCTTCTGAAGGCGGGCGGGGGGCAAAAGTCCTTGCTCCCCCCCTGCCTGCCTTCCCGGGAGAGCAGAGAAAAGCAGCGTGTTTCTCCGCTGTCCTGGACGGCTTTTGAAGGCAGGCGGGGGGAGCAAAGACTTTCGCCCCCCGCCCGCCTTCAGAAGAGGTCCAGGACCTCTTCTGAAGGCGGGCGGGGGGCAAAAGTCTTTGCTCCCCCTGCCTGCCTTCCCGGGAGAGCGTAGAAACGCAGCACGTTTCTCCTCTGTCCCGGACGGCTTTTGAAGGGGGGGAGCAAAGACTTTCCGCTCTCCCGGGAAGGCAGGCACGGGGGAGCGAAGACCTTTGCCCCCCGCCAGCCTTCAGAAGAGGCCCTGGACCTCTTCTGAAGGCGGGCGGGGGGCGAAAGTCTTTGCTCCCCTCTGCCTGCCTTCAAAAGCTGTCACGCTGCGTTTCTCCGCTCTCCCGGGAAGGCAGGCAGGGGGGAGCAAAGAGGTCCTGGACCTCTTCTGAAGGCGGGCGGGGGGCAAAAGTCTAATTCTAATTTCAATGAGTGTGCCCTCCCACGGCACACCAGGCAACGTCTCGCGGCACACTAGTGTGCCGCGGAACACCGGTTGGGAAACACTGGGATAGATCACAATGCTTGAAAACATTATAGTTATTGCATTTTACTGAAGCAAAGCATATGAATACTATCGCTTACCACAAAATAGCACAATTAAATTGTGTCACCAATGCAGATAACTGTTTGGAAAACTTCCAAAGAACTGAAAATATGTGGGCGTGATATTTTACAGCATGGTAGTAAATAAAAGTAAGGCAGATCACCTGGCCTTAAAAATGTATGTTTTTTCTTCTTCCTTATTTCATTGTCTGCATCACTTACTAATAGGTGGAAGCACTGAGGTAAGATTTCATCCAAAGACACAATCCAGCATAATAACAGAACTTTTACAGAAGGAACAGTCAGCCCCTCAGCTTCCTCCACAGTTTTATCTCTACACTGTCCTCCCACCACCTCCCAGTACAACCAACTTTCATGCTCATTATACAACAGATGGAAATTATTCATTTACAAGAACAACATCAAAATGAATATGGCAAGTCTATCCCCCTAAGATTTTTGTTTTAAGGAGCAGCAGGAGGGATGGACAGAGCCATTGCTGACAAAATGTCTCCATGCTCCCATTTAACCTGACGAAATATGAACACAGTTTGTCCTTCTCCACTCCCAGTGGCCTTATTGAAGCACAGCAACAGATGTTTGGTCACCACTGCCTGTCACATGCCCTCCTCCCTTGTTTATTGGTGGGATGTGCACACATATTTTCAGAAATAAGCTAATGAGATGATCTGCTGAAAAACTACGGATGTGAAAAGAAAAAGGAGGAAGTAAAAGCCTGGCTGTTGAGACGAAGTATGGTTTTCACCAACCACAAGCCTTTAGGGGACATGGCTGAGGCATGTCCAATGGCCCTGTCAGGTGTTATAGACAACTCACAGTGCTTTAAATTGGAGGGGAAAGATTCATGATATCGTTGCGCCCATGTCAATAAATCAACACCTTTGTCTGGCACAGTTGCTACCCCACTGGTGGTGGAAATCGAGACACCTTGTAGAAGCACTGCATAAGGCAGTTTGCACAAGGCTACTATGAAGCAGAAGACTGCACTATGATCCCCAAGAGGAAGATGGGAAATCGACTTAGTATGGTCTTTTATACTGGAGTTGTATTACTGTCTATTTTAATCATATTATATTGTATAGAGGATAGGATATAGAAATATGTTATCTTTTACATTAATTGGTTTGTTACACTGGGCAGTGCCCCTCAGGCAGAATGGGAAAGGAATAGTTTTCCCAGTCTTGGAATGAAACCAGCTGTTGGATATGTGTGTATATATATGAGTTCCTTGAACCAGAGGCTGGAAGTGATGGAACAGTAAAAAAAAAATCAAGCCCAGAGTTCCCATTGCAAAGTAAATGCTGAAAAATATTTAATAGGCCAGTGGTGGTGGGAACTTCCATTTTTCAAAATCTGATCCATCAGGATCAAAATGGATTCCTATAAAATTAGTGAGTATCTTTTTCATTAAGGCAGTGAGTTCCAAACTATGTTGCACTGCGTTCCATACTATGTTACATACTTTAAGCATGCAAAGGAATGCTTCTTTAAAATGCTGTGTGCATATGTCTACTGCACACTAATAGGGTCTTGCAATGGGACCTAAAAAAGCTGCTATAAAATATCTCCTGGGTTATTGCCTTCAATTCTTCACTACTTATATTCTGATAGTTGTCAGGCTTTTGCTTCTACTTGTGCCAACAGAAGGGAGCATATGCCCTAATTAATGAAATTTGGTATACAAAAGAATGCAAATTGCCGCAGTGCAACCAAAAAATGGGGGGTTGTGGGCCATAAACATTGGGATAGCTGAGAGCTATTTTACCCTTTTGCCAAATGCAGCTAAATTAATAAGGATTAATAAAAAGTATTTGGAAAGAAGACAAAAAAAAGAATGAAAATGTGCATTCAAGTCTGTTCAAGAGCAAAAAAACAAAACAAAAAACAACCCTGAGTTTGTAATGAATAATAAAACATGCAAAAAGCATGATGGGTAATTAACCCATCTTAATCTTAATATAAAAGTCAATTCAGGTTGCACAATTGCTGACCCCTCCTTTCAGAGACTTCCTCCTGAAGGAAATAGTGGGCACTCCTTTGGGCCAGTGAGCCAAGAAGCTCAGGGCTGGCCATTGCCTTATAAAGCTGGTGCCGCCCTGATCACCCCTTCTTTATAGTCTCTCATGTGCCAGCCATTAGGAGTGCAGACATTACTAGTACAAATGAGTAGGGTGTCCCACAACTAGTGTTTGTTGCACCTTTTTATGTACTACATGCTTTCCCTTATGTGACTGAATTACAGTGGTTTGGACTTGTTTATCTGGCTGTTTCATTTTTATTCCAGTTGGCATTCAACAAGGGCAAGTTGACTGCAGTAGGATGACGATAAGTGGTAAGCACCCCGAGGCACTCTGGCATGAAGGGAACTTCTCCAATCACCTCCCAATGCCAACTGGCTTGGGAGGTTGCTGGATCCAATGTCTTCTGGCCTGGTGTGTTTCCCCTGATGAGTGCTGGATAGCAGGTGCAGTGTGTGGCCCACACCTACTGCTTTCCTATACAGGGAGGTTTAAAGATTTGCCCCATTGTTGCACGTGATGAAGATTCACAGGGGTGGTGTTGCCAAGGGTAATAAGCATAAGGTCTTCCCTTCTCTGCCTACCCAGTTTCTACTGTCCATACTTAAAGAACTTGGTTTAGTTTGTTGTGGATTCTCTCCCCATCTTCCACAGGGTAGTCTTCATCATGTGGAAGGATAGGTTCCAAAACACAGTACACAAGGTTCACAGCCACTTTCTTTTAAAAAGTTGAAAGGTAGTCCTGGAGTTCCTGAGGATGAGCAGGATGCCCACATTAGGAAGGGGCTGATTCTGTGGAAGGACATTTCACTTAGGGCTGCTGAGAGGTCAAGGCATCTGCCCTTGAAATCACACTCTGCCCAAGAAAGCTGGGGGTGGGGGTGGAGCTTAACTGGCTGGGAACCACTGGTCCCAACACTAGGGGAGCCTGGGTTCCCGGGCATCCACACAGTGAGGCTCTGATTCTCATCCTTCCTTTCATACAGTGGCAGAATGTCCTCTATTTGCATGGCCAGGCCCCTCCAAGACTGAATGCAAACATGGACGGCATTGTGAGTATTCCAGTTTTTATTTGCAAAAAGGGTGAGGGTTGTCTACATGTGCTCTGCTTGAGGGGGGGGGCAAGGTTCTGAACATTGTTTCGTCCAAGTTGCCCATTCAGCAGGAGAGGGTTTCCTGGCAACAAATGTTTGCCAGAAGCCATGAGTCCCGTGAAGCAGATTCCCATGTCATTTCTCCTTGTCTTCTTTCCAGCAGCAGCTAAAGGATCACTCTGCCAGTCTGAGAAAGATGGCAAATGGAAAAAGTGTGATGAACTTTCAGTTTTGGCTTTGCAAGAAAGGGTATGGTGCTTTGAATGTAATCTCGTATTTGGGGGGGCGAGGGTGCATGGTGTTTCCAGGATTTCTCCTGGCTCAAAATTCCAGTGGGAGAGGGGTTGGGAGAAACAAACAGAAGGCAGGAGCAGAGGGCCATTCTCAGCAAATTCTCATGTAATTTCTCCCCCTGTCGTGCTGCAGCCAAACAATCTACCTCTCTGCAGCCAGGCCCTTTGAGAACGGGCCTCATATGTAGGCAGTGTGATGTGCATCACGTTTCTGATTGTAAAATAAAACTTTACAATGCTCTTTTTTGTACTGCTTATGTGGGGGGAGGGGGAGGTGTGTGTGTGTGAGAGAGAGGCTTGGTACTGAACCGGGCTTGCTCCAGGCTGCACTTTCTCAGGAGACAGTGCTTCAGGAGGAAAATAGGGGGGCAGGAGACATGAGTCACATTCTGCAGCTTTTTATGTCATTTCTCTTTCTTTCTGTCTCGTGGCAGCTGAGCAATCAACCTCTCCCCAGCATGGACCCTCCAGGCAACAACGTAGACTGCATGGTGGGTATTCCCTTGCAGATGTGTCTGAAGTGTCTCTGGATGCTTGCGAGGAGGGAGGTTACAGCCAAGATTGCTCCGATCTGCCCATTTTGTGAGGAGGGGGGGGGGTGTCAAATGAGGACCAGAAGCATCTCATGCTTCAGATTCTCATGTTGTTTCTCTGACTTCTTCCACAGCGGTCAACCGCCAGGCCAAGTCATGGCAGAGCACAAAGGTGTATGTTGTTGTGAATATTAACTTTTCGAAGTCAAGGTTACACTGTCTGTGTTCTTCTTATGGAGGTGCCAGTCCAGTTTATGTCCAGGGCTCACTCCTGACTGCACCCAATAACAAAGTGTGCATAGACAGAGTGCCTTTTCCTTGTCAGTAAAGGTCAAACTAAACACAACTTTAATTGCTTGGAAGCTATTAAGTGCATGCTTTTGTTATGTAAATAGAAGCCTGAATAGTCTTGGGACTGTGGAGTGGAGGAGTTGAATTATCTTTTCTTGCAACAGTCCTGGCAAAAAATCATATCTAGAAAGGTGCCACTTGTAATTCAAGGGAAGCATTCACTGCCATAAATAGACCATGGCAGAACGTGGCCCAGCTGGCCCTAAAGCTACTCAAGCTTCCAAGAGTTTCCATTTGTATAATAAAACCACACATTAATTGCAGTCATTCATTTGTCAGGATGGGTGTGTGTATCCCCAGGTCAATCAAAAGTCTGCTCTAAAGGTAAACTGACACCACCTGCTGAGATTAAAGGACCAACAGGAGTCCAACTTTGGGAAATCAGCTTCAAGGAACTTCAAGGGGACAAGAGGGACCACAGCATGTTCCTAAAATTCCCCACAGGAAAAGGAAAGGGGAAGAACTCTGAAAACATACCTTCAAATGAACCATGATATTTGAAACACTGGAATTACAATCAAGGTAGTTTCTCATCAAATTCTACAGCAGCAGGACTTATTTAAGATAGTAAAAGAGCAGCAATACAAGATTCTGTTACCTGATGTAGAGATTTAGAAATAAAATAAAATATGCCAAAGTAGAATTTCAGGAATATCTGAAAAACAGAACAGACATCCCCACCCCAAGAAATCAAGAAAGAGCTAGATTAGGAATGAGTACCGTACTTCTTTCCACCACCATCTCCCCCACCCCACCCGCAAATATAAGTGGCTTAATGAAATGGTTATTGAATACTTGCAGAAAATTAGGCAAACAGCTAGCAGGGGAAAATAAATCTACAAGGTAGATATTTTCATGCCTGTTCACTTAGAGATTGCATAACTTGTCCCAAAGCAATTCCAGAGCAGGGTTTGCTAGAAATCTTCAGAACTAGTCAGGAGATGGGCCCCCATAACAGGCCCAGCTACAAGATGTTGGTATGATGGTTGAGGAATTCAAAATAACCCAGGGGTTAAATACATGCTACCTAGAAAGGGTGGTAAATAACAGGCTGCTAGCAGCTTCCCAAGGATGAAATGCATTCTCGGGGGCCTGAAACTATCCCAAAGCCCTAGCCTCAGGTATTGGCACTATTACTGTGGGTGTTTCCAGTTATATGGACTCTGTTCTGAAACCATATGCCATCAGTGCTCCAGCTACATACGTGACACCACAGATTTTCTGAGGAAAATACAATCTTTGAATAATCTTCCTAACAATACTATACTAGCCACTATGGATGTGGAATCTCTGTATACCAACATCCCATACAATGATGGTTTACAAGCTATAAGGAACACCATTTCAGATAAAATCACAGTGGACCTTGCTACCAAACTCTGCCATTTTGTCCTTACCCACAACAACTTCAAATTTGGTGATGACCTGTACCTCCAGATCAGCAGCACAGCAATGGGCACCCACATGGCCCCACAGTATGCCAACATCTTCATGGCAGATTTAGAACAATGTTTCCTAAACTCCTACCCACTCAAACCTCTCTTGTACCTGCAATACATTGATGATATTTTTATTATCTGGACAGATGGTCAACAGACCCTGGACACGTTCCACCAGACATTCAATGACTTTCACCCCACCATCAACCTAACAATGAATCAGTCTATGCAAGAAATACATTTTTTGGGACAATACTATAAAAATACAGGGTGGGCGTATAAACACCACCTTATACTGTAAACCAACTGACTGACAAACATATCTTCTAGCTACCATCTCAAACAATCCATTGTATATAGCCAGACCCTACATCTGTTCCAACTCTACAGACAGAGACACTCACCTAAGAGATCTACAGCAAACCTTTTTAGAACTAAAATATCTGCCTGATGAAGTTAAACAACAGATCAACAGAGCCAGACTGATACCCAGAGAGAACTTGCTGCAAGACAGACCCAAAAAAGAAAATAACAGAACACCACTAGTAATCACATACTTCTCCGAAGTTAAAACAGTTCAATGCATCATCAGAGATCTGCAACCTCTCCTAGAAAATGACAGTTCTCTTTCTCAGGCTCTGGGAAGAAGACCTCTCATTGCCTACAGATAGCCACCAAATCTTAAACAACTCCTCACCCACAATAATACAACAACCAGACTTAACATGGACACAGGTACCAAAGCCTGCAATAAACCCAGATGCCAACTTTGCTGCCACATACACCCAGACAACACCATTACTGGCCCCAACAACATCAAACATACCATCTCAGGACTATTTAATTGCTCATCTTCTAACATTGTGTATGCCATCAAATGCCAACAGTGCCCTTCAGCTCTTTATATTGGACAAACAGGACAAACCCTACGCCAAAGGATAAATGGACATAAATCTGATATCAGGAATCACAAGACAGAGAAACCAGTAGAGCACTTCAATCTCCCAGGACATCCTATACAAGATCTCAAAGTAGCTGTCTTATTACAAAAGAATTTCAGAAATAGACTGGAAAGAGAAGTTACTGAATTGCAACTTATTACCAAACTTAAAACCATGGAGAGACTTGGTCTGAATAGAGACATTGGATTCTTATCTCATTATACATGATAAAGCTATTTTTAGCCATCTCACCCCTTGCTTTTTCCTATAAGACCAACTGCAGTCGTTAACAGTCATCAGCAGGTTTACCACCCATTCCCACCACCCTTCTGAGTAATACCCCTCCCCACCCTCTCACTATATATAAGGGTCTGGTGACTTCTGTTTCAGTGTATCTGAAGAAGTGTGCATGCACACGAAAGCTCATACCAATAACAAACTTAGTTGGTCTCTAAGGTGCTACTGGAAGTATGTGATGCTTGTGAGTGTTTTTCTGCAATTCCCCCCCCCCCCCAAGTTCAACAAATGTAGTTAATCCCCCTCAAAAGCTCAACAACTCTTGATAATCACCCCCCCAAAAAAGCTCTACAACTTGATAACCCCCCGCAAAAAAGCTCAACAACTCTGGATAATCCCCTCCAAAGTTCTACAACTCTTGATAATTCCCCTCAAAAGCTCACCAACTCTGGACAGTCCCCCAACTCTTAAGCTCTTAGTGGCTTTTAGTACAGCCCTCCAGTGAAGCTTCTGGAAAAAGTGTATTTCCAAGGTTTGATGGCTCATAACACTACTTTCTTTGGAATAATACCAGTGCTTTTTTTCTGTGGGCATGCAGGGGGATGCATACCCCTAAACATTTGGTGATTTAAATGGGCAAAGATATTCACTGTATTTATTTTAACCCAATTAGAACTGTATTTATTTTCCCCGATGGTGATTTTCTTGAGTCAAAATGAGAGTACCCCAAACATTTTTTTTGGGGGGGAGCACTGAGTTATACCATAAAATTATATATCAGTGGAAAGGGTTACATTAACCCTAATTGTATGAGTTGTTTTTTCTAAACTAAAACCTCAGTATTCAGGTTAAATTGCTATGTTGGCACTTTGCGATAAATAAGTGGGTTTTGGGTTGCAGTTTGGGCACTTGGTTTCTAAAAGGTTCTCCACCACTGCCTTAGGCATTGATGAACCAAAGTTTGCTCTAACATTCTCTAGTTGCCCCCAAATGCCCAATGATAAAACATTACAAGTCTAGTTAATAATTAACATATCACAGGATTGACTCAGTCTGGATACATCTAACCCCATACAGCACTGAGTAGCACAAACAATAGCTCACTCACTAAGATTAGGAAAACAAATTCCCAGAGTAGAATGAAAAACTTCTGTGCAGGAAGCACCAGCCCCTTTTATATATGGAGGCCTAGATTTCCCCCATTCTGTTAGGGAATGCTAGATGATCTTAGCCTCTGCAAATGCCACTATAGCCTGACCTGGTTGTCAGCTCCTGGACTAAAGTGCAGATTGTAACTTGAAAATTCACCAGCGTTTGTATTTCCCAAAAGCTCCCAAACCATATCAAAATACATTTTAAAATGCACATTTCAAGAGAAAATACACTAAGAGATGTGTATTTAAAAGCATATTAAAATACTTATTTAAATGCATTCTTGTGTGGATTTTTTGCAACTCACTAACTAATGTGGAAATGGGGTGGAATGGACTTATGAGTGAGCATGTGAAAGAAACAAAGAGCAGAAAGAGACACTTGTGCTTCCTTACACTTTGTTCCTTTCCCCTGTACTTAACAGCTAGAACAAAAATTTGGCGTTGATAGAAAGTTGTATTTGTTAAAATATAATAAGGAAGAATTTATGCCAACTCACACAACAATCACAGGCAGGTAGAAAAATCTGCATCCTTCTAAATTCCAAACCACCCCAAGGTAAATTTCATTACCCAAGCTGGTATGATGGGATGTAAATACCCTCTTCTTATAAAGGAAAGCTGTGGGTTTGTGACCTGATTGGTGCCACCCATTCAGCGGATGGCAAATGTCAAGCCGAAGAGCACAAAACCAAGCAGCCCCGCAACCTAGTAAACAATAGGGGTGGTTAGTGCCCTCCACTCAGGATTCCTCGGGATGCTGATCATGCTCTAAACCACTGACCTGTTCACATTAAATGCCCAAAGCAAACCCAAACCAACCATAAATCAGTTGAATTAACCATAAATCAACTGAATTAAAGCAGTTGGGTTTAAAGGGTCACAACTCAATATTATAATTAAAGGGGTGTGACAGGATGATCACTGGGAGAAGCATTAAGAATTTTCTCTTTTTGGTGAAGCAGCCACACATCAGTAAGGTTGACTGATGCATCTCTTCCATTACCAGCCTTCTTTAACTGAGACCTGACGTGGGTCCTGGTTCCTCCATCTTACCACTGGCAGCGGTAAAGAAGCTTCTTGGGCCCAAGTGATTGTCCCTCCCTTACTCTTCTTTGCAAATAATGTTGCAAATAATGACAGGTAGATTTTTTTAGAAAAATGAATCATGCCCCCACATTCTGACCAATCATGCAGCATGGAGTAGGCAAGAAAGGAAGAGATCAGTCAAAAAGTTGATTACAAGAGCAACAACAAAATATTGAGTGTTGGGTGTATGCACCATGGCAGCTTGATTAGGTTCACCATAGAAAACAGACATTTAGCAGAGTTGACTTTACTATACCAACATATACCACTATACACTACTGGCAGATGTTAAGAGTAGTCTTCTCTCTCTGAACCCAGAGAGGGTTCTTTGCTTCAATGTCCTGCTGTGTTAAAATCCACAGCAAAAGTCCTGAATTTAGTTGCTTCAAAGTCTTGCAAGTCTTCATGAAGACTTCAACCTTACACAGTTTCAGTTCTTCTTCCACACAAATTCTCCTACTATCCCACTACACCAAATGCAGTAACCTTAGCCTCTTATTTACCCAGTGCTATGGTTTAGTTCTTTCCAGCAACACCGATAAGACAGTCACAAGATGCTTGCAGCTGCATAGTGGAGAATTATCTCCCCCCCCCCCCCACACACACACCTTTTTTATTTTATTTTTACTTTCCTTAATACAAAATTACTACTTGGACCCAAGAGAATAGCCAGCTAATCTCACACTAATAAAAGAATGGCTGTATGAATCACCACGCCAAGTGAAGAGGCCTATTGTTGGGATGTTGCTGCCTTATAAAGACTGACCTCAACTCATTTGGTTCTATTTTTCCATGTGTAAGGAGCTTAGTTGGCACTTGTCATGGTGTTTCATGCAAAACCAAATAGGATGAAATTACTCCTAGTACAGTGGTACCTCGGGTTAAGTACTTAATTCGTTCCAGAGGTCCGTTCTTAACCTGAAACTGTTCTTAACCTGAAGCACCATTTTAGCTAATGGACCCTCCCGCTGCCACCGCACCACCGGAGCATGATTTCTGTTCTCATCCTGAAGCAAAGTTCTTAACCTGAAGCACTATTTCTGGGTTAGCGGAGTCTGTAACCTGAAGCGTATGTAACCTGAAGCGTATGTAACCCGAGGTACCACTGTACAAGTCACAGGGGCATCATTCCACATGTGCATCACTCTATAAACAAATTCAAAAGTAGAAGTGCACTAGTGGAAAACTCCCAATAAGAATTTAAGAAAACCCTGTTGTATCAAGCCAAAGGTCCATGCTGTTCATATACGGTGGTACCTTGGTTCCCAAACTTAATCCATTCTGGAAGTCCATTCCAAAACCAAAACGTTCCAAAACCAAGGTGCGCTTTCCCACAGAAAGTAATGCAAAACAGATTAATCTGTTCCAGACTTTTAAAAACAACCCCTAAAACAGCAATTTAACATGGATTTTGTTATACATTGATCCATAAAATGTAAGCAAATGTACTGTAGTATAAAATAAATTTAACAGTATTGTAGATCAAGCATGTCCAACTTCAAGTAGGCTGTACAGGGTGGGTGGGTGCTGGCTGCTTCCTCCAAGGGGGCAGGGATGGGTACAGGGTGGGTGGCAGGAATGGGTACAGGGTGGGTGGCAGGAATGGGTACAGGGTGGGCAGGCAGCTCTGTCTCTTCTCCACAAACCAGCGCATGATCTCTCTCTCTCTCCTCAAATCAGCTGGGCTGTGGAGCTCCACCAGGGGATGCTTCTCCCCACCTCCCCAATCAGCACACAATCTCTAGAGATCTCTCTCTTTCCTCAAACCAGCTGGACTGCGGAATGCTGCCAGGACGCTTCTCCCCACCTCCCCAATCAGCACGCGCAGTCACAAAAACAAATTAACTGAAAAAGCCTCAGAAACAAAAACGCAAAATAAATAGCAAAAACAAAAGCCCAAAATATAAGCTACAAATACCACCTCAGAACACTGCAATTACAATAAAGGCAAAGGGTAAAGGGACCATTAGGTTCAGTCGTGACTGACTCTGGGGTTGCGGCACTCATCTCGCTTTATTGGCTGAGGGAGCCGGCGTACAGCTTCCGGGTCATGTGGCCAGCAGGACTAAGCTGCTTCTGGCAAACCAGAGCAGCGCACAGAAACGCTGTTTACCTCCCTGCCGGAGCGGTACCTATTTATCTACTTGCACTTTGACGTGCTTTCCAACTGCTAGGTGGGCAGGAGCAGGGACCGAACAACAGGAGCTCACCCCGTCACAGGGATTCGAACCGCCGATCTTCTGATCGGCAAGTCCTAGGCTCTGTGGTTTAACCCACAACGCCACCCACGTCCCTCAGCAATTACAATGGGGGGATGCAAATTAGCAGCGCAACAGTAAAGACAGAAGCTCAGGACTCAAAACAGATCATGTTTGCCTTCTGAAGCAAAGTTCACAAACCAGAACACCTACTTCTGGGTTTGTAGTGTTCGAATTCCAAGTTGTTCGTGAACAAAGCTGTACGAAAACCGAGGTACCACTGTACTGGCTCTCCTTTTGAAACAAAGTCAGATAATTTGACTCTGGAGATAAATTTAAACGGAGAGAATTTTGGAAACATTTCAGCCTTGATTTTATAAAATTAAGTGCCAAGACTGAGAGAACCATAAAACAATGACTTATCATTGGTCAGATCATTGGTCCCTCTGGCTCACTCTGCAGGTTTCCCAGGTGGCTCTCCTAGATTTCATATGGGGTCTCTCCTGGCCCTACCTGGAGATTCCAGGGTTTGAAATGGGGCCTTCAGCATGCAAGGCAGATGGCTTTACTGCTGAGGTATGGCCCTCTGCTAAGAGCACTTGATGAATTTCCAGCATTCTTCTGATCTACGAGTCCAAAGATAACGGGGGAGACAGCAGAAAAATCAATAATCATTACACTGATTTGAAACTTGTCTGAATGTGTGTAAGTGCCATTAGAAAATAGTCGTGGAAACTTTGAAGTCCATTATGTAACAAAGATGCCTGGCATTGTGACCAATAGTTTGTTTTCCCAATAAAAAATCCACTTGCTCATAAACTTGACTGTCAGGTTTGCAACTCTCAAAAGAATGGAGAACTGTCACTTCTTAAATTATGGCTACTTCCAGATATAAGCAACAGTACTTAAGGTGCAAGTTACATATGCCCTCTGGCAGTCTTACTGCACTTCCAAGTCATACAGAATTTTCTAAATAATTACATACATAAACCATGTTCTCCAAAGATTTGTGTTACCCTGGTTAATGATATACAGTGTATGCAACAGTCAGAATGGTGATATATGCCATTTTGCAATGCCATTGTCAGATGTTTTCATGATGATGTTGCTTTGGAAAATGCTGCTATTTGATATATATTTTTTCCAAGCAATGTGATTCTTCAAGAAACACAAGGTTAAAATAAAAAAAATGTTTCTAAATACATCATCATCCCCAAAGTCTTTTGAATTACAATATTTAACTTTAACTGGTGCAGCTGGCTAATGATCATAGCAATATAATTCACATTCTTGTAAAAGGTTTTCAACTGGAACTTTATTGTGCTGTCTGGCAGTGTCTGAAATAATGAAAACATAATGCATATTTCAAAGCAGGAGAATTAAATAAATATAAGTAGGTACAGATGAGATGGACAAAGGAAACAACTGGAAGATTCTATTACTAAGCTAGTCCAAACTGAATCAACTGTGCCAAAAAACATCCCCTGCATTTTTTCAATCCTTACCTATTAATTAATGAGCAGAAAAATTGTATGCAATAATTATCAAGGGGGGGGGGAGAACATTTTAATGAAATTCTGAAATGGAATAGTGTGCGGTGGTAGGAGAAGGCAGAAGTAGCATTCTCCTTAGCACTACATTGAATTCCTCTCTATATTTGCAACCATAAGGACTATGAACTGGCTTGGTCTTTAGAGTTTCTTAAGAAGCTGAATTATGTACCCTGTACCATGTACTTTTGAAGTGACCTGGGGTGTTAATGAGTCTCCTTACTTTCATTCTAAGTGGTCAGCCTCCCCAGGTGCCTGAACTTCTTGATATTCTGAAGTGGGCTGTCCTGTAAGAGTTGGGAGGTGGGCAGCTTGCCTACTGTGAACCTGAGAGCTGATTGTTGTTGTTGCTTTAAATGTTGTCTTTTCTAAGGTTATAATCAACACATTGTGGCTGGTTTTTTTGGACTGATTTGGAACTATTTGGAACTATGTATTGCTTTGTGTTATATTCACTGTTTTATTGAATTTACATTTAGCCATATCACTGCATTTTTAATTAAAATTTAAAGGTTGTCTTTTTCATTTTTAAAAGACAGTGTGGAAATATTGTTTTAAAAGGCTAAAGAAATGATTTTTTTTTTAAAAAAAAAGCACCAAAGTCAGCAAGCACACCATTCTCAGGTGCTCAGTAGTGTCCCATGCTTCAGCTAAAACTTATGGTAACTTGCTCCCATAGGGTGTTATCACATCAGGAAACACATGTAGCAGAATCAGAATGAATAGTAATGGTTTTTCAATTGGTCTTTCCTAACCTGTAGCTGGAGGTGCTTGGGATTAAACTTTTTGCATCCAAGGCAAATGCTGTATCCCCCAATTTCAGGGAACGAACATTTTGTGCACAACCAAGACATGCACGACCACCAACGCATGTGCTGTTTTTGGCCCCTGATACAGGGGTGGAATGGGCACAACTGCTGACATGCACCTGCAATTCAACCCCCATGCAAATGGAGAGTTGCCTTTACTGCCCTTCCTCAATGTGCTCTGTTTGCTGCAACCCCCATAAAGCCACAGAGCAAGACTTCATTAGCAACTTTTCTTTTTGCAGAAAAAGACGGGCCATCTTTTTGTTACCGAGTCTCCCAGGTTAGACTGCTCATGTTGGTTGCTGAGCTTGCTCTTTACACTGGCCACCTCACATACTCCTCACTGACTATTCAACAAACTAGCCCTCCCTCTCCTCTCCCCAAGTGCTCCCCCATGAGATCCCTAAATTTGTTGTGGGCATTCCTCCAAACCCTACAGAGCACATTTTGGGATGAAGCAGGGTGCAAGTGGTGGTGGGGGTTGGCGGTTTCCATTTCCCAAGTAGAAATCTTTGAGCTTATGGAACAAGTGCATTGGACATAGCTCCCCCTCAATGCTGTTCCCAGGGAGTTAAGCACCATTGGGACACAGTGAAAATTATTGCTGAGTAAACATGTACAGAATTGTGCTGTTTGTTTTTCATCAAAGCTATTTAAAAAAGACAATGCTATATTTTTATAACTGCAAATTCAAAAATGACATAGAAGATCTGAGCTCTTAAGAACACTTAAGAAGCAAGATGGGGAAAATCCCTTGTTTTAATTACTAATCTTACTTACCATAAATTTGATGCTAAAATAACCAGTTATTTTAATTTAAACCTGCTTGTACTTCCATGTGCATAATGAACAAGTAAAAAATGACCCTCTAAAGAGCAATGCTGGACCACAAATCATTGCTTGATTTTATTATCAAGTGCAGGATGCCATTCTCCAAAAGATATTACTGAGCTATAACTCCTTAGTTATTTTCAAGTGATGGGCTCTTAGGGTGTGCTAGATACACACACACACACACACACACACACACAAACACACAACCTTTCTATACCATAGGTAAAGTTATTAAAGCTCTCTGCTCCCATTTCTCCTCTTCTTAGAAAGATATGACAAAGAAGATGAGAGAAGTATCTTTAGATCTGTAAAGGGGGTGGGGTAAGGAGATTGGAAAAGGCAGGAGAGAAGTGGTGTGTATACATGGGGGTGGGAGGTGAATGAGCCTTTAACGAGATTCATTTTTCTGTGGCAATGTTAGAGGGTAGCAACATGAGAGTAGGCTTTTTCAGAGCTGGCCTCTCACCTGTGGAATGCTCTTCTTAGAGAGGCATGCCTGGCTCCATCTTGATCTACTTTTAAGCTCCAGGCAAATATTTTTCTTTCTACTTTGGCTTTTGGCCCTTAATTTTAAGGGTGGCACTGTGACCTCTTTTAGTGGGGCAGGATTAGTAAATCTTTTTTAGCTGTGTTTTTTTAGATTTTTATTGGATGCTCTTAAATCCTTCTAACACCCAAACTTCTGATCTTCAGATCACATCAGCATAGAATTGGAGACAGGTGTAGCAGGGATGAGTGAATATGTCAATTTCAGCTTGGCTGAGTTTCTCATCTTTCCAATCTCTAGTTCTGTTCTCCATGTTTTCACATGGGCTTGTGATTATTTTTATTTGAAAAAAAGAAAAAAGAAAATGCCCTCATCGGTATTTCAATATGAATTTCTCCTAATATACAAATGCTTGTATGGAATTTTGCCTCTTATAAGCAGTTTTGCAAAGCAATTTCCCCTAACATAATGCATTTTTAATGTTACTTGCATAAATATAGGCAGTTTTATGCACAGTTTACCATAGTATATGCATTTTGTATACATTGCTTGGCTGGAGAACTACATTGGAAAATTTGGAGAAGTTCAAATTTCAAAGGATGGTTTTGCTTTGGTTCTTAGTTTCAAAGAGTGAATTAAATGCAAACTGAACTGATATTCTTTTCCATCTGTACACGGGAGCCAATGGGCACAATTCCAAACCCCTTTCCTCCACATTTCATGCATTAGCTGTCCACAGAGATGTCTTCTGAGAGACCAGTGCCTGCGTTCGTTTATATTCTTATATAGTTGAACTATCTGATCCTCTGGAAATTTCAGCACAAAATATCCAGAATGCCAGTTAAACACATGGAGATCAGGGGAGGAATCAGTAGGCATAATTCTGAACCGCCTTGTATTATTTGGCCACAGATACCTAATCTGCTTCCAATCAGGAAACCAGCATTTAATTATATTCTTACAGAGTTCAGATATCTGATCATCTAGATGTTTCAGCATGTCTTTTGGGAGTCCCTTGTTTTATAGGTCTCATCCCTGCCACTCCCCATCAAAAGCACTGGTCCTCAGGCTAGATTTTCCTATTGCTATTTTGTCAATCACAACCATTTTGAACGAAGAATAAAAGCATATGCAGCAATGCACTGTCTAGCCTACCTGCAGAGAATGAAACAAGAAGTCTCAAATTACCAGAGGCAATGGAACCAGGGCTTGGAGTAAACAGACACACAAACAACATGTCAGCCATGATAAAGAGTGTAAATTTGAACAGCTGTCACTTCCACAGGAGCAGAAGGCAGCTTAAACAGAATTGGCTTTGGATAAGTTCCAAGGAAGAAGAAGAAAATATGAATCATTAGCCCTGGGCACCCACAGAAAATATTGTCTAGAACCTCTCCCCCCATCTCCCTGTGTTAGCTATGTTGCCAAGGAAAGGGTATGGGGAAAGGACAAGAGTAGAAAATAAATATACTGTTCTGCACCACATTTCCATGATTTATTCTTGTTTCTTTGAATCATGATGCAAACTGGTTGCAGTGGTGGCTGGTGACCTTTTGGACTGGTAGGACAAAAGGCAGGAATCTGCAGGTGTAGTGTCATGCACTGGGCCCATCAGCATGCCGCATCAACCACCTGAGTGACAAGGTTCATATTCTCTGGCTGGGCCTTATCCCCTAGGTGACATTGTGGATCACTGCTGCTGGACCTTCAGCTGCTCTAATCATCCAGCTTGGTGAGAACGACCTTGGCAATAGAAAGGGAATTAACCCCAGCCTCATAGCTACTATGAATTTGAATGCTCTGCATGCAGAACATCCTCAAATGACCATCATTTGGCCTGAACTTCTGAAATCTCAAGGCTGGAAGGGAGCAATGGACCCTGCCCAGGTTGAAAGGACCTGGAAGAAAGTTAACAGGGTGTTGTAGCACAACATGCATGCCACAATGACACCCTTAGGAGCTTAACCACACTTCTGCTTGACCTGTGCTTTCTAGGAAGGGTCTGAACAGTTTCCCCCTTACCCCACTCCTTTCCCAGAGAAAACCCACTCTTTAGCTCTAAATCAGAACAAATGGCAATCTGTGGAAAACATGGTTGCTGTTTGTTCCGGTGGGATGCTAAAGAGCAGTTTTCCCTGGGGGAAAGCAGCAGGACAACAGAAAATGTGGATATGCCCTGAGATGGGACTCTGCACAGACCAGGTGGAATGTACTTTTCTTCAACAGGCAACTAGTAGTTGTCAGATATTAATGGCTTTCAAGATTTCAGGTTTGGCGGCTAGACAGCATGGGTCATCAACTTGAGTCGCAGATGAGACACAGGTGAATCCTTAGAGGACACAGGTGAGAATGGGGCCCTGCTTTAATGTGTAATCAATGATGTTGTAGATTAATTTGAACCAAATGCATGTCTCATTTGTTTATTTGTTGTCCTGGCACCCCTACAAAGTTTCACTGCACCTAAGTCAGCTTGATATTGATATCAGAGAGATAATTAAATGGTTGGTTGGTGAGAACTTAGGAAAGTATGCTATGATTACTAGGACCAAGCATAAATTTCTCAAAAATAGGTTATGCCAGACCAATCTCATTTCTTTTTCTTTCTTTCGCTTCTTTCTTTTCTTTCTTTTCTTTCTTTCTTTCTTTCTTTCTTTCTTTCTTTCTTTCTTTTGATAGAGTTACAAGTTTGGTGAATCGGGGGAATGCTATGGATGTAGTGTATCTTGATTTCAGTAAGGCTTTTGCCAAATTCCCCATTATATTCTTGTGGAGAAGCAGGTAAAATGTGTGTTGGGCAAGGTACTGTAATTGTTAGGTGGATTTGTAAGTGGTTGACTAAGCGAACACAAAGCATGCTCACTAATGGTTCCTCATCATCCTGGAAAAAAGGGACAAGTGGGGTATCTGTCCTGGTTCTGTCCTAGGCCCATTGTTGTTCAATGTATTTATAAATGACTTGGGTGAAGGAATTGAGAGGATGCTTGTCAAATTTGCAGATGATACCTAACTGGAAGGGCCAGCTAATGCCATAAAAGAGAGAATCAGGATTCAATATGACCTTAAAAGATTGTAGAACTGGGCCAAAACTAACAAAATGAATTTCCATAAGGACACATGTAAGGTTCTAGTCTTAGGCGGGAAGACCCAGCTGCACAGATATAAGGGGTGGAGGACACCAACTTGCCAGTAGTACATATGAAAAGGACTTAGGGGTCTTAGTAGATTACAAACTGAACATGAGTCAATAGTGTGATGCAACAGCAAGAAAGGTACTGCTATTCTAGGCTGCATCAACAGAAGTATAGTGTCCCATCTAGGGGAGTAATAGTACTACTCTATTCTGCCTTGGTTAGATTACACCTAGAGTATTGGGTCCAGTTTACCCCACTAGTGTGGTGGGGCACCCCCCCTCTGGTTCTGAGGAGGAGCCACTGGCCTAGTAATCACCAAAACTCTCTTCCTGCCCAGGAGTGGATACAGATAGCTAAGACTGGGTTAAGTGTAGCTGCAGTTAAGAGGCAGGGAAAGAGGGCAGGAACCTTAAAGTACTCAACCCTAGGATGGAAGGGGTAGTTCTGTCTCTGCAATGGTAGTAGTATGATTCTTCAACATCAACTTCATTGGACTGGTCATATTGTGTGGATGCCTGATGATCGTCTTCCAAAGCAACTACTCTATTCTGAACTTAAAAATGGAAAGAGTAATGCTGGTGGTCAACAAAAGAGGTTTAAAGACTGTCTCAAGGCAAATCTAAAAAAATGTAGTATAAACACTGACAACTGGGAAACACTGGACTGCAAGCGCTCCAGTTGGAGAACAGCCTTTACCAAAGGTGTCATAGGCTTTGAAGACACTAAAACTCAGGACGCAAGGGAGAAACGTGCTAAGAGGAAAGCACATGTGGCAAATCCACACCATGATCAACTCCCACCCGGAAACCAATGTCCCCACTGTGGAAGGACAGGTGGATCCAGAACTGGCCTCCACAGTCACTTACTCATTGTTAACACCGTGTTTATGGAAGACAATCTTACTTCGCTACGAGTGATCACCAAAGAACAAGAACTACCGTATTTTTCCCTCTATAACACGCAGATTTTTTCTCCTAAAAAGTAAGGGGAACTGTCTGTGCGTGTTATAGAGCGAATGTGTGGTCCCTGGAGCCGTCTGTCCCAAGTGCATGGCAAAAATCATATTCCGCCGTCACGGAGGAGAGGAGGCTGCTGCTTTCCTGCATTCTGCCTCAGGGTCTTACTGCCCACCCTGTTCTGTTTTGGTTGCTGTTTGCTCAGACGGAACAAAGAGCAGTGAAATCCCCTCTCCTCCAGGCAAGTAGAGAGGAAAGCAGAGCGTCCCTGCTCCGGTGCTGCTGCTGCGTCTGGGGACTCGGCAGGCAGCGGAAAACATGCAGATGAGAGAGAGAGAGAGAGAGGGCTGGCTTGAGTGGGTGGGTGGACTTTTGCCTTCCTCCCCCCCCCCCTTTAAACCCCTCTCCTGCATTCTTAGCCAGCTGCTTCTCCGCACACCCCTCTCGTGCTCCTTGTCCCTTCTATATTTTTCCTTCCCTCCCCACTTAAAACGTGGTTACAAAGCACGGATCCACATGGATCCTCAGGATCTTTGCATTGGGTCACCCCAAATTCACCATCAGATCACATAGCAATGATCTGATGCAAAAACAGGGCTGCAATTGTGCAAAAACGTGGTTACAAAGCATGGATCCACAGGGATCCTCAGGATCTTTGCATTGGGTCACCTCAAATTCACCATCAGATCACATAGCATGTCCATGGCTACAGTCTGCCCCCCCAAAATCACGCACCCACTGTTGCCTGGGGCTGCAATGGTGCAAAAACGTGGTTACAAAGCATGGATCTACATGGATCCTCAGGATCTTTGCATTGGGTCATCCCAAATTCACCATCAGAACACATAGCATGTCCATGGCTACAGCCTGCCCCCCAAAAATCACGCACCCACTGTTGCCTGGGGCTGCAATGGTGCAAAAACGTGGTTACAAAGCACGGATCCACATGGATCCTCAGGATCTTTGCATTGGGTCACCCCAAATTCACCATCAGATCACATAGCAATGATCTGATGCAAAAACAGGGCTGCAATTGTGCAAAAACGTGGTTACAAAGCATGGATCCACAGGGATCCTCAGGATCTTTGCATTGGGTCACCTCAAATTCACCATCAGATCATATAGCATGTCCATGGCTACAGCCTGCCCCCCAAAAATCACGTACCCACTGTTGCCTGGGGCTGCAATGGTGCAAAAACGTGGTTACAAAGCATGGATCCACATGAATCCTCAGGATCTTTGCATTGGGTCAGCCCAAATTCACCATCAGAGCACATAGTATGTACATGGCTACAGCCTGCCCCCCAAAAATCACGCACCCACTGTTGCCTGGGGCTGCAATGGTGCAAAAATGTGGTTACAAAGCATGGATCCACATGGATACTCAGGATCTTTGCATTGGGTCACCCCAAATTCACCATCAGATCACATAGCATGTCCATGGCTACAGTCTGCCCCCCCAAAATCACGCACCCACTGTTGCCTGGGGCTGCAATGGTGCAAAAACGTGGTTACAAAGCATGGATCTACATGGATCCTCAGGATCTTTGCATTGGGTCATCCCAAATTCACCATCAGAACACATAGCATGTCCATGGCTACAGCCTGCCCCCCAAAAATCACGCACCCACTGTTGCCTGGGGCTGCAATGGTGCAAAAACGTGGTTACAAAGCATGGATCCACATGGATCCTCAGGATCTTTGCATTGGGTCAGCCCAAATTCACCATTAGAGCACATAGCATGTCCATGGCTACAGCCTGCCCCCCCAAAATCATGTACCCACTGTTGCCTGGGGCTACAATGGTGCAAAAACGTGGTTACAAAGCATGGATCCACAGGGATTCTCAGGATTTTTGCATTGGGTCACCCCAAATTCACCATCAGATCACATGTCTGTGGCCACAGCATGAAGCACAAAAATGATACATCCACTGTTTCATTCAGAATGTTTTTTCCCTTGTTTTCCTCCTCTAAAAACGATGTGCGTGTTATGGTCAGGTGTGTGTTATAGAGCGAAAAATACGGTAGCTTCCAAGCAATATGACTCATTAGTTGTGTACCAGGAATTGCAGCACCAGGGCTGAAGGGTGAGAGGGTGGGGATCAGATCCCATATCCCAACTGCTCATCCCTGTAGTGATACAGCTATGTAATACTTAGAAGTGCCTTTTGGGCATCCATGCCTCCCGGGCTGAAGGGCAAGGATTGAATCCTGCACCTCAAGCTACTCACTCCAAGTGGTTCAGTTATGGTCCTTAAAAGTGCCTTTGTAAGACTTTTCTAGTACTCTTCAGTTGCTTTGGAGGCCCACGATCTCTGCTCCCAGAATTGCCATCACCAAGCCCCACATCATCAATGCCATCAATTGCTGCAACCGATGAAGCTATTTTGCCAAAGTCCTCAGTGTCCCTTGTCACCCGTTTCTGTCAAGAATCCATCGATGGTGTGACTGGCTTCCATAGCCAGAGAGCAGACATGAGGGAAGTTCTCCCTCATGTCTGCTCCCTTGCCCTAGCCCCCTCACTCACCCACAATTTGTTGCTGAGCCTTGTGAGTATATCCAAGTAAATAGTGCGGTGAGAGGAGCAGGAAGTGACCCCTCCCACTGTGCTGAAGTTAAGGGGAGGAACCCTGCCCCAGCATGAGCTACAGCATGGCCATGCTGGGCTACAACCACTGCTCCCCTGATTCTGGGGAGGGAACAGGCAGTATCTGTTTATGTTCTGGTTACTTTAGAACACCTGGCATGTGCCTGTATCATATTATATATAAAATAAAGCACATAATATGGGAGAATTGTTCATATTTTAGATGAACTGGCAAATAATAAAAATCATAATAACTCACTTCTCATCAAGCTCATGGTAATTTTAAAAAAAATAATCCATGCATTTAAGATTAACATTGAGTTTTGAAGAAAATTCCATTTCATATAAAAGTTCCATAGTTGTTTGCATGTGCACATCTAACAAAAGTGAATGCACCAATGTGCATAGGCTCTGTTCATGGGCTGAACGTGAGTTCTGGGTATATATTCATAAGCCCCTTTGAAGAAATGCCAGTCAAAATGTGGTGGTCATGGGTAGTGGCAGCAAGCATGATCCCAGTAATCTCTTCCACATATACATTTCCACAGATTTTGCATGTGCAAGGCTATAAAACATGAATCAGGAACATCCACAAACCTCCCTCACATTTCTGAGAGCCATAATTCTGTGTTTGGAGCAGAATTTTTGACACAGCAGTTCAAAAGGGATAGCTGCCCAAATGGTCCTGCCCTCACTTTACTGTTCCTTATAAGTATACATACCGATGCTGTTTGTTTACTGTCATGTAACAAGGACTAATTATTTTACCTAAGCTACATGACAGTAGACAGAAGGCTTTGTTGATGTTTCTAAATAGGGAGAACACAGAGGGAATGAGAATTTTCAGTGTCAATGGAGTTTTATCCAGGTGTATGACTGAAACAGAATTTAAGTTGTCCACCCCACCCCACGCGCTCTATTACACTCAACGTTCTACTTACATTTCCTCAGACCATTCTATCTGGTCTGTTTTAGCATGATTATTTTTATCCTTCCAAGACAGTAGTATCCATTTATCTTGTACAATCAATCAATCTCTGACTATTTGTGCATACCACCAACTTAGCATCCCCCTCGGCTAACCACACCGGTGCTTTCTGAACTTGTCTCGTAAACCAAGATGAACAGCTACTTGATTGGCCCTGGGCAGCAGCTCCAGAAGAAGTGGAGTAGATTCCCAAGGTCCAGTTATGGAGCAATTGTGTGTCTATCAAGAAGGATGAGGTTTTATTTTTCACCAAATCAGCCAGTGAACAGCTAACCTGCACAAAATGCATGTTTTGCTTTGCAGACAACACATCAGTGTCGGGGCACAGTAATCCCTGAATAGCTGGTCTACAGAGAGGGCTGCATCGGAGGGGCATTTGCTCTCTGTGAAATAGAAGGCATTGGCTTTTGTTAGGTAGGCAAAGCCCAAGAGCCAGGCAAAACTGGAAGTGTCAGGTGCATGGCCAAAGCAAAGAACATTACAGTATGTGCTGTACTTCGATGGTGCTCTGATCAACAAAATAAGCATTTATTAATTTAGTAATAAATTAATTTAAAATAAAGGGGCATCTGCCCTATTATCTTTAAAAGCATAACCAAATTGGTTGGTGAAACTGCCTGCACTCAAGTAGGGGGAATGGAGTAGGTGAGAGGTGGGAATCATATTTTGTTTTGATGAATAGGTCTAGGTTTTAATCACAGCAAACTAAATTGGGAGAAGCTTTAGGCCCCCACACTTGCTATTCACGATGGGAGAAAATCTCCCATTGGTGTCAGAGCAACTTTTCTTCCACTGCAAACCTCAAACATGGGGTGTCTGTTTCTTCATCGGGACCATGGTGGGACCAAGGGGTTAAAGCCCCTCTGACACTAGGGTCAGACTCTGACTAGAACCCCTCCCACCCCACCAACTATTTAATTCTTTATTTAAGAGAGAAAGATCAGCTACCCAGTGTGCTGGTCCCGTGGGTTACCCGAGAGGCGAGGTCCAAGTATGGTCCATGGTCAAAGATGCAACAAGGGGGAAGTCCGTAGTAGCTGAAGCTGGGTGCAGGGCAGGGAGCCGGGTGAAGTCAGGAACAGGCTTGCAAACAGGGAGCCAGGGTGGGTCAGGAGCACAGGCAGGAAAGCAGAACAGGGTTCAGGCAGGAACTAGCAACCAACAATGTTGCTCCCGCAACTTGGGACTGGGGCTGGCCGGCTTTTACCTGCCCCGAGGCATAGGGCGGCCCCGATCCTCTGGTGACTCACCTCTCCTGGCCTGGAGGCGAGCACTCCTTCTGCGGGAACTTAGTTGCCTCCGCCTCTCTGCCCTGAGCCTCTGTAGGAGAGGCTCAGGAGAGGCTGGAGGGTTACCGGACCCAGAGGCAACCTCAACTTCCTCTGACGGGGCTGAGAGTGGAGCACCTGCAGGCAATGGGTCCTCCATCACCTCAGAAGCCAGAGCAGACTCAGCTGATGCCTGCACCTGAGGATCCAGCACAGGTGAGGACCCTTCAGGCTCATGTCCCAGCCCCAGCTCAGCTTGTTCTGGAGGCAGGGAGACCTGTGCAGGCTGGGATCCCTCAGGTTGGGCTTGCACAGGGCTGGGCTCATACATAAGCTGTCTACCATCCAGAGGATGGGTGGAAGGGAATTGAGTACATCTAAAGCAAACCCTGAAGCATGAGTGGGAGTTATCCCACTGAGACAAATTTGCTGCACAACAGAAATAAAAGAACTTTGGACTCTCTCTCCCCGTCTCCTGTGTCTAATTGGCGAGATCCAGGAAGAGCAGGGGCTTTCCTGCAACAATGTGACAGCCATTTACAGTAGATATTTGAGGACATTTAGGTATCCTCTTAGGCTAAGCGAACCATGTTCCCGCAACCATTCTTCCTAAGGCTAGGTTTCCAGACCCTTCATCATCTTAGTCGCTCTCCTCTGCACACATTCCACCTTGTCAATATCCTTCTTAAATTGTGGTGCCCAGAACTGGACACAATACTCCAGGAGTAGTCTGACCAAGGCAGAAAGGAGCAAGACTTTTACTTCCCTTGACACTATGCCCTGCTCTTACAGTGGCCAATTAGATGCTTGCAGGAATCTCACAAGCAGGACATCAATGCAGCTGTGTTGTCCATCTTCTCATAGCTTAAATGACCATGTCAAATTAGAATTCAGTTAACACATTTCTTGCTTCTGAGAATTTTTTTAACAGGTTCTCCTCACGTGTTATCATGGGTGTAGCCTAAGTGATCAATTGCATCACAGATAGCTCAGTTCTCTCTCCCCTCCCCAGTCCTGTCCCCAACAAAAGTCCTGCTCCCCCCCCAAAAAAAATTCTGGCTATACCTATGCTTGTTATCACATACATATGCAACCAAAACAAATCCTATTAACAGAAGGAGCAGGGGGGACCTGTTTATTGCTTACAAAGGAAAGGTAACATGATTAACAGACTGCAAAATGAGTGACAAGTTATTGTTTCTCATCATTAATTAAAGCAAATGTTGTTGGTTAATGCTCTGTGCCATGTGGAAGCTAGGAAATTAGTACGCTTTCCTTTAAAGCACACGGTAGATGCTAGCATTCCACACTCAAAACACCAAATCCCAATTTGTAAGGAAAGGAGTGAAACAATTCAGGATGAAGTGCTACTGTTTAAAGAAAAAGAAAGAAGAGGAGGCAGTAATACAAGTGTACAAAGCTAGAATGCAATATTTGTGTCAAACCCAACAGAATCATTGCTTTGTGTATTTTTAAGGTGCAGTGGTACCTCAGGTTAAGTACTTAATTCGTTCCGGAGGTCCGTACTTAACCGGAAACTGCACTACTTTAGCTAATGGGGCCTCCTGCTGCCACTGCGCTGCTGGAGTACAATTTCTGTTCTAATCCTGAAGCAAAGTTCTTAACCTGAAGCACTATTTCTGGGTTAGCGGAGTCTGTAACCTGAAGTGTCTGTAACCTGAGGTAGCACTGTACCAGGAACAGAGATTAATGGTTGTGCCAGATAATGAACCAATCTGCAACTAGACAAACTGCTGAATATAGAGTTGTTACACACTCAATGCCCTGCCTATAACCTCCAGTGCTGGTACATGCCAAAGAGAATCCATATATATATATATATATATATATATATTTGCTTTCGTAGATTTTCACGGGTACAGGAATGCAGGTTTTGGTGTCCTCGGGTGTCTTCCCGTGTAAAAGTTGGGGTGTCTAGGCGACGTTTCGACGAGGTCTCACTCGTCATTGTTACTGTTCCAGTAACAAGAAGCCGAAAGCACCAGCCTGAAGATGACGAGTGAGACCTCGTCGAAACGTCGCCTAGACACCCCAACTTTTACACGGGAAGACACCCGAGGACACCAAAACCTGCATATATATATATATGTCCACATTTATATACTGCTTAATCAATGCCAAAATAGGCTTCTAAACTGTTTGCAACATATAAAGCCCGGCTACACAAGCATTAAGAAGCATCCATCATTAAAATGCACAACAAAACAATCCCATTAAAACATTAATATATACGCAATCCTCCTCAAAGTACACAATAAATATACTGCTTAATGCTAAAACAGGCCTCTAAGTGGTTTACAAAGTATAAGACTTTGGTATTGAGTTCAAGTGAATAATTCTATAAACAGCTACACCTTCAAAAAACTGACGAAATGCCAGTGCAGATGGGGCTTCTCGTATTTCAACATGGAGTGGCCTGGAAAAACATTGCTATGGCATTTCAAAGTTAGACAAGTTTCCTTTTCCAAAGTCTTCTACCCCTGCAAAAGAAACTGCCATTGTTATAAATGTAGTTCTCAGTACATTTTCAAACCCACCATGAAACCACAGCTGGCCAGAAGGCTTGTCTAAAGAGCTGGTTTGGGGTTCTGAATTTATCTCCCAATAAATACATTAGTCAACACTTTAAAATACTTGTTGCTAATTCTAGATTGCTTCTGTACAATAGGTTGCTTCCAGACCAGTGGTTCCCAATTAGCTAAGTACAGCAGACACACTGTTTTTCAAAAGTGAAGCCATGGGCCCCCTACATTTGAAAATTGATATCTCTATGGTCATTTTTCTTGTGTGAATAGTGCTATGGACCTCCTCAAGTCTGTCGACCACCAATAGGTAACCACTGATCCAGACAAAAAGTATGGTTGGTTTTTACTTGTAGAACAAACACATCACAATGTCTTCTATGGCATCCTGGTCATTTCTTTTTTTTAAGCTGCCATATGGATAGGCTTTAGCAGACTGCTTGGGCTTGTGATATCCACAGAAACTGTTATGCTTTTTGTTGAGAGAAGAAAAATATTGGTTCTCAGTAACATAAAAGAAGCCACAGATGTGTGTTTATATGCTTTAAAATATCTGTAAATGATCAGGCCCATTCCTTCAAAAGCTGCTCATCATATGATGCATATTTTGCAAAACAGTTCAGAATTTACATAATTTTATTGCAAAAAGATGGCATTTTGGGAAATGGAAGTTTTACTCACTGAAGATATCTTCTGCCACTTTGATGTAAGTTTAAAGGGAAATTACACAATAAGCCAGGGAAGTGTTGCCTTTCTATTTCGGTCGCCTAGGAAGCCCCTTCTTTCAGCTATTGGCTTACTTGCTATGGCTTTATGGTATGTTCATGAACACTCTTATTTTTTATCACTGTGAATAAAGAATTGCTCATTAAAAACAACAAGCTTGGTTGTAAAAGAAAGGGTGCGATGGACAGTTTTACATCTTTTCCAGGTCCACTGGCCTAGTCTTCTTTTGTACAGATTTGCTGAAGACACTGAATTTTTCAGGGTTGTAAAACAGAAAAGGGATTATGAGGAGCTCCAAAAAGGATCTTCCCAAGCTGAGCGACTGGGCAGTAAAATGGGAAATGCAATTCAGTATAAGCAAGTGTACAGTCATGCATGTGGGAGCAAAAAATAATACGTTCACATATATTCTCATGGGGTCTGAACTGGCAGCTGCTGACCAAGAATGAGTTGTTGGAGTTATAGTGGGTTGAAGACGGTGAATTCCATGTTAGGGTTCATTAGGTAAAGGAAGGGAAACTGCCAATGTCATAATGTCGTTCTAAAAATCTGTGGGGAGCACACACACAGAATACCTTGTACTGTTTTGGTCAACGCATCTCAAAAAAGGACAATGTGTAACTGAATATCGTCCAGAAAAGAGCATCTAAAATATTAACAGGGTAGAGCAACTCTCCAGTGAGAAAAAATTGCATTTGGGCCTTTTTAGTTTAGGAAAAAAGGCAGGAGGCACATGAGAGAGGTGCTTTATAGTTATGCATGGTGCAAAGAAAGTTGATAAGGGCAAGATTTTCTTTGTCTCATTATACTAGAACTCAGGACCATTCAATAAAACGGAATGTTTGAAGACTCAGGACAGATAAAAACATACAATTCACACAATTAATAGGATTTTTAACCAGTAGATGTAGCTATAGCTACCAAACTGGACCGCTCTTTAAAATGATTAGACAAATTCATGGAGGATAAGGCCAATAGCGGCTTCTCACCACAATGGCTATGTTGTGCTTCCACTGTCTGAGGCATTATGCCTTGGAATGCTAGTTGTGGCAATCATTAAGTAGGAAGAGTGCTGCTGAGCTCAGGTCTTGCTTGTGGGTGTTGTTATTGAAGAGTGCTGATTTTCAAGGCTCAAGGAAGAAGTCTTAATGTGAACCAGTGCTCCCCCCCCCCCCCGGAGGTACTGAACTGTACGCAGCACTGGCACCTTTTTTTCTTTTTCTTTTTTTAGAATGAAAGCACTGATAATAACAACAGAGCTGAGGGAAAGAACGAATTGCAACTAGCAACACTTCCTTAAATGAAAAAGGCTGGCTGGCAGCAGGCAAACAAACCAATGTGGTGCTCCTGCTGTCCTTCCTCTCCTGCTTCCTGGCCCTTGACTCCACCTCTGCAAAGAGCCACTGCCAGAGAGAGGCACAAGCAAGAGAGTTTCTGAGGCAGCTCTGCCAGCCGCCTCCCAGCCTCCTCTCTTCAGCTGGATGGAGTGCCCCTTATCTTTCTCGCCTTCTGCGTTGGCCCCATGGTTTCAGCAACCTATATACACAGGTATACTGGGGGTGGGAGTGGGGTGGGAATCGCAGCCAAGTTCAGTCCAAGGCTAGTGCTGTGGCAGCAGCGGTGGCTGTGAAGAGTGGCTGCCACTCCAGCCTACCCTCCACTGAGGGGCATGAAGGACAGCCCAGCTTCCCCAAGGAGAGGAGAGCCAAAGGCTACAAGAGGGGTCTTTTTCTTTGTAATGGCTGCCAATCTTACTTTTTGGAGCAAAGCCCTTGAGTGCAGTGGGGACTGTGTGCACTGTATGCTTAAAGCAATGCCACCCCACAGAAAGAATCATGGGAACTGTAGTTTACCCCTCATGGAGCTATGATTCCCAGAGTCCCTTTGCAGTATTGGCACCTTTTTTCTAGTGGGAAAAAAAGCAATGATGAGAACAACACTGGTCCCAACCCTTTTCAATCATTTCCCTTCTCTCTCTCACTGTCTCTCTGTCTCTGTCTCTGTCTCTGTCTCTGTCTCTCTCTCTCTCTCTCTCTCTCTGTGTGTGTGTGTTTAATATTAGCAATTTCTTTTTAGTTCCTTCAGAAGGAGCTGTTAACACACAGTAACTTTACTCTATAAATGCAGACATTTCTGGAAGCAGACCATAACCTTCCAGGAAGAAGATGGTCCTCAGTTGTGGTTCTGATTACTGGTGGGAATATTTCTGCTTGCTAGATCCCATATTGTACTCAGCACAGTGTGCTATTAAATAAAGAAAGCTAAATCACTGCTTGTTCCAAGTCTGCTGAACTGAATGCTAACAAAATCAGTACTTCATGAAATCACACTTTCCCTTGAAATTGGAAGGGCATTTCACACACACCCCCAAATGAAATGTATGTGTTTGTGTATTTGGGGAGGATTGGGTCATTTCAGGAGTGGGTCAGTGGCAACTTCTTATTTACAGTACTCTTCTCCCCCCTACCACTTAGTATCAGTCCAGAAAGCTATTCTCCGATGGAGTAGGTAGCAGCCAGAGCTCGTTGTAGGCATTAAAAAAAAAAAAAAAAACCTGGAGGGAGGGGGGAGAAGGGAGTTGCTGCTACATCAGCAGTTAAAGGAAAAATAAAAGAAATGAAAAGGGAAGCCATGGTCACTGGAGGGTTTCCTCTCTGAAATGCCCCTCTTCAAAATGGTCACTTCCAAACTCATCAAAAGTGTTGTGAATTTTGAGGTGGCCATTTTGATTCAGTGCCACCTCAAATGACAATCATTCCACCAGCTCAAGCATTTCAGCTTGCCAGACAGAATGATTCCACCTTTCCTTGTCCCATGCACTATTATGGAAGTTCTCCTAACCACCCCAAGCAATTTTGGGGGGTGCAGGGACTACTCGGGGGGGGGGGGTTGCTTCCAGTGGGATCACTGGAGGAGCAATAGCAGTGTACGGCTCATATGTATTTGTTTGTCTCTCTGCTGGATGAATCATTCTGTATTAGTTCTTTCCAACACAGAAGAGGCCACAACCTCAGGAGGAGAGCCTAAGATGCTGTATTTCTCCTGGGCAAAAATAGTGACTTGCGATCAATAATGCATTGTCTTTGAGACCTGAGTCTGTAACAAAAAGCAAAATGCCCCATGAGTAAGTGCATGGAGGGAAGCAGATCTAGAGAACACCAACACCTGCAGAGAATTGAAGCCTAGGGCAGCAAAGCCATTTTGAGCTCAGTCGTGGATAGGATTGTGCAGTGTTAAATATAGCTTGTTTGTTCCATACTTTGGTCTCCTGAGGCATCATTTTATAAAGTTTGCAACAGCAAATATTACACAGCCTGTGCAGTAGAGCAGCAAAGTATCACCCACCAGATCATGATCTGATGTGAATTCAATAGCCACATTTCTGGGGACTAGTATTTGAATCTGAAACCCTTTTTCTGTTTCATTAACTACATTTGTATGATTTTTTTTAAAAAGAAAACATCCAAGACATATAATACCTGAATACCTTAGCCTCACTCGCAAGAGCCATCTCAGCTGATGCAAGTGGAAGGTCTGCATCCCTATTGCTAAACATGTCCTATTTCTCTAAATGGTGAGAGTTTCAATGGGTACAACGTATCCAAAAGAAAGTCATAGCATTTGCATTACTTTACAAATGTACAGGTTGAGCATAGAGTGAGGATCACAGTTTATACACCCCAACAGACAATCATCTGTTCCCATGTCAGATGTTTGAGAGAGGTGTGGTCTGACCAAGGCATGAGAGAGTGGTACTATTACTTCCCTTGATCTGAAATAATAGTACTGTATCCATTTCTGGGCATCAAAATTTAAGAAGGCTATTGAAAAGCTAGAATGTGTGCAGAGGAGAGTGATCAAGATGGCCAACGGCCTGGAAACCAAGCCTTATGAAGGGTGTTGGGTATGTTTAGCCTGGATAAGAGGAGACTGACAGGAGATGCAATAGCAATCTTCACATATCTAAAGGGCTGTCCTATGGAAGGTGAAGCAAGCTTGCTTTCTCCTGCTCTGGAGAGTAGGGCCCAAAGCGATGGATTCGGGTTACAAGAAATGAGTTTCTGGCTAAACATCAGGAATAACTTTTTGACAGTAAGTGCTGTTTGACATTGGAACGGACTCCCTCGGAAGGTGGTAGATTTTCCTTCCTCAGAAGGTTTTTAAGCAGAGGTTGGATGGCAGTTTTTCATGGATGCTTTAGCTGAGATTCTTTCACTGCAGGGCTATGAACTAGATGACCCTCGGGGTCCCTTCCAACTCTACAGTTCTATGAACATCCACTTAAAGCAGGAGAAAGATAAATCTAAGTTGCAGAGCTAAACAGCTGAAAGCTTAGATAACCTTTAGATATGGAATATACATTTTGGTTAGCAGAACCTTTACAAATAGATATATTTGTTTCCATGACAGTTTGGGCTGACAACTGAGATGTTGTATACTCAATGGTATAAAAGCTTGCTTCTAAATGCAATCAGGGTTTAGCTTCTGATCTATGCTGAGCCTTCTTACCTGGGTTTCAAATAAAACCTTCACGTTCATGTTGCACTCAGGGAAGATTGGGCTTGGCAGGGCAACAAACCACTGGCTTTTCCCCACAACAGTGGTCCTTAGGAATAATGCTAATACAATGGTTGTTGTGGGATTCCCAGACGCTAGGCATCTAGTGAATATCTTGCTATTCAAATCAGGATCCAAGGCTTGTTTAGGCTAGAAGGTTGATGGCCTAGTCAGTGCTTAGCGAGGCGGAATAACATGCACTTGGGCCTACTTTAGGATTAACACCCTCCCCTCAAGGAGGCACATCTTCTTTGGGGGCTTTTGGGAGGACCAAACAGAGGGTCACCTGGACATTAGGGATTGATATTGAGTAGGGATTGCTGGTCTACTTCCAAAACGTTCAAAAATCCAAACATTAGAAACGACTTCCAAAATGTTCGAAAACCAAATCCCAGATTCTTATTGGCTGCAGGAAGTTGAAAGAGGCACTAAGAGAGACAGTAAAAAGCAAGGTCTAATGAAATAGTAACTAAAGAAAGTCAGATCCAGACTAGATGGGTGTGTGGTGTTTATAATTAGGCAAGTGTATTGTGTACAGGCTTATGTTGCAGCGTATTGTTGTTAGCTGAAAGCTTTATGTTTGAGACATGGATAAAAACTTTTTGCTCTGTCAAGGGGGGTGAGGGCACCCTTGGCTACATGACAGCACCCATGTGATGCAGCCCACCAAGCAAGTGGCATAGTGTGGCATTTCTGAGCCCCTGCCCAACACTGACGTGGTCAATAGAGTTGGCCTAAGCTGTCTGCCAATGTTCCACCCATGTCATAGCATTCCTCCTCCCATGACACACATTTTTCACCTTGGCACTTCTGTTTTTTTCTCGCTATCTTCCGCTCCACACAAAGTGCGTAAATCTCCCCTCTTGGCATCTCTGTTGCTGTACCTGAGGGGTTAGTGCATGTGCTAAGCGCAACAGAGCTGAGCAAAATGCGTAATGCTTTGGCTAGACTATGGCGCGCCTCCCCCTCCCTCAGGGGTTAATTAGAGATTGTTGGGGCTCAGAGTTCTGAGGTAATTAGGGTGTGGTTGGAGATTCTGAAATAAAATGGAGTTAGGCAGGTGTGGAGAGAAAAGAGTTTGTGAGAGAAAAGTGAAGGGGAAAGTGTGTGACTTTGTGGCGGGGCTGAGGTAAAAAGTGGAGTGGAAAGCATGAAATATAAATATAAAGGTCACCCAGTGAACTTCGTGGCCAAGTAGGAATCTGAACCCTGGGCTTCCAAGTCTGACCTAGTCCAATACTCTCACTGCTACAGAATACTGGTACATAAGGTCAGGTGCATTATTTTCATCATGAATGAGTGTTAGCAATGAAAAAAGTTATTGGTATCTTGAATTATTGTATACTTCCTTTAAAATCTGTTCTTGATTATGTTATGCTTTTTCTTCTGAGGAAATTTATATTGTACTTATTGTTTATTTAATTATATATATTTAATGTAATATATTAACTGAGTATATTAAATAATATCAACTATATTGCAAACACTTTAGTTTAGGATATGGAAATTTAATTCAGCGTGTGGCCCATCGGTTCTGTGTCAAACCACTCATGGTCTGAGAGGTTGGATCACCCTGCATAAAGCAACAAATCTGGGACATAGCTCTCCAGTTCCTGCTCTTTATCTTTATGCTCTTGAAATTCAGAAATATTGTAGAGCTTTTACTTTAGCCCACTTTAATGCCTTACCACTTGCTTTATTGGAAGGAAGATACATTACTTATAACCAACATGTCTGGCCTTGCCAATCAGGCACTGAAACAGCTGAGCATGTATTACTACACCTAGTTATAAGGACGTTCGTTCCTTACATATCACACTTATTTAAAATAAATTTCCAGGCAGATCTGATAATTTCATAGCTCCCTTTTTTGTCCGACTCCACTAGTGAAATTACTATCAATGTGGCAAAATCATGTGCATCAGCATGTATTAGAAACCAGAAGGTTGTTATATGAAAATACAAAGAAAATACAAAGGTTCAAGAGGCTAACTTTAACACCCAGGACCAGAAACAAAGAAACAAATAGCTTTGCATTAAGACTCTTTTAAGACAGACATTTCTTCCTAATTGGTGAAAAGCATAAAGGGCTTTTTTTGTGTGTGCCACTTTCCACGTTTCACATCTCACCCGGGGGGGCGGGGAATAGCCGCCATTTTCCAAGGGGTCAAACTCCCATACAAAGGCACAGGGGGCTCAGAAGTTTGTTTAAATACCTTGCAGGATGGCAAGGGAAATCCATGTGGCACTTTGACACTTCAATCCTCCTCCAGAGTCTGTCTTCATATGTGGGGTATAGACAAGTCCCTAACACAGCAAGGGTTTAAGACTTATTGGCTACCCTCACTTGCTTTAGCCAACCAGTCAAAGCAGTTTCCTGAGGTGGGGAAGCTGTCACATGCTGGCAGCTTTTAAAAGCCACAGATGAGAGTTGAGTGCAGGGCAGGGACCAATGGTGGACAAACCACCCAGAAGGAGCAAGATATGTCCCCACCAGAGGTACCGCCCCTCCCCTAACACCCCTTACACTCATCACAGCATTTCAAAACCGACTGCTAACCTGAACTACATGGAGATTCTCTCTGCAAATCACTTCACCGTTCCAGGAGAAGACACCTCCTCCCCTCTTGTTGCAGTAGTCTACCTGGGGTCTCCACAGAACTTTTATTTCCAGTGGCTTCCGCAGCCTGGAAACAGACACTTTGTCCAGGTGGGATCTGCAGCTCTGTTCCCTGGGACCCAGGATCCAGCCCAACTGATGCTTGAGGAAACCAGCCACAAGTTTTGTTCCCCTAATACCTCCACAGATGGTCTTTGTTAATGATTTGGGGCTTCTGCCTGGGGCCCAACTGAATCTGGTACACCGCCTCATTTATCTTTCTGAGTACAGCATACGGTTCTTCCCAAGGCTTGTCCAGTTTAAGACGCCTGCTCTCTTTTTTTCCTTTTCAGGTTATAAAACCACACAAGGTCAACCTTCAGAAAGCTTTCTCCATAGGACCTCACAACATAAAGCTGCTTCAACTTGTCTGAGGCAATCTTTAGATTTTTCCCTTGCAAACGGGTGCACCCTCTCCAATTTACATTGCAACTCCTCCACATAATCTAAGAAACTTTTTCTTGCAATGGAGCGCTTAGTGATTTCTACCCTGCCCAAGGTCCAGATCAGGGAATTCTGCTCACAGCAACTCTAACACCCTGTACATTGCATTTTATTCAGCTTATACTCTCTTGCTTCCCTCACACACATCCCTTGAAAGTTTCCCTTTTGAAAATAAAAATATCACAGGTTGAGGCTTCGTATTTGAATCTCAACAGGCACACCTGTGACATTTAGATAAACAGAAAGATTGAAAAAGAGGTAATACAAACAGGGGGAAATTGTTGTTTCTTCCCCCTTTTCTTCTTCTTGAACAAAAGATAAGACCCTTCTTGAAGTGAATGAGCCAAAGTATTTTAATTAAAACAACAACAACCTAGAGACATATTTACATTTGCAGAACAGAGTGACAACTGAAATAATTTTGCATTGTTTTAAAAATGCTTTTCTTCCTCAAAGCATTTTTTGTTTGCTTTCTGCAAAAAAAAAAAAAAAAAAAAAGAGGGGAAAAATCTAGGCAGTTTTTGTGCACAGAGATTGATTTTCAAGCTTTTACAGCAAAATTGCAAGGATGAAACTTAAGGTAGCAATTCTTTTAAAACAAATACTAAAGAGTAGATCTCATTGAATGCAATACGAGTTACTTTTGAGGCAACATGTCTAAAATTGCACTGCAGAGTTTCTGTTTTGAAAGCTAACTATTGTTAAGGATAATAACTAAGCTTGTCTCTTAACATTTTAAAGCCATTTCCTCTAAATATAATGCTTATTTTCACAAATAGGATACATCTCTTTTTCCTAACATATGAGAAGACAGTGTTTTTATAAGCCCCTTTGGGCTGCTGGAAAAAAGGCAGATGCAGGTGTCTGTACTCAGGTCAGGTCTGGATGGTCCCATTAGGAAGCCAGGGTCTCTTGCAGAGGCAAACAGGTGCAAGTAGTAGATGCAAAAGTGCACCTTCTCCACTTGAGTAGGAGAAATTCACACTAAAATGCTGATAAGGTAGATTTTTTAAAAAAGGAAAATGATGTGGAAATGTGCAGAACTGAAATTAAGACTTGGAAAATGGGGGGAACTAAAAGACATCAAAAATGGGTGCAGACATCACTCATCCCAACTCAGAGCTTTCTGGAGCTGAATTTACACAGCATTTGGGAACAGATAACTGAGGAGCTTGGATTGGTTCATTGTTGAGGATGGGGCACAAAGGTAGTGTCCTGAACCAATTTTTCTGGTTCAAATAAACTTCAGATTTGTCTCAAGAGTATCCTGAAATCCATAAATGATTAGCCTTATAGATAAAATGCTGCTCAACCACTGATGCTCCGAATAACTTTTTAAGGTGGTTTGCAAAGGCAAATATGTTGACAGTTTAACAACAAGAAAAAAGCTTCTTTCTTGCCCAAACTCCCATCTTGGGACTTAGAACTGCACGCAATAATCTACCCTAGGTTTATCTGTTATTTTTCTCCAAATGGGAAATATTGTTCCAACAGGACCTCTCTGCAGGTTGGGAGAATCTGTAAGAAATGCCCTGAGGCAAATCGGAAGTACAGCAATCAATAAGTGAGTCTTATGCTGAGATTGGAGGCAAATATAAGCAAAAAAGAAAGGCATTTTGATCCACTTCAGAGAATCACAATAGAAGAGAAAGGGCTTACATTTCCCCCTCTCTTCTTATTGAGATTCTCATAAGTCAGCACACCCTTTCAGTGTGGCGACGATGCAGGACGACAGATGCCTGTCTGAGGCCCCAATGTGGAAATCTCAGGCTCGGCCTCCTCTCCGGGTAAGTGGCTGATCCTAGCTTGCATCCAGGATTGGTAAAAGGGGGGTGCAGACTTGGATGCAGGCTGGGCTGGGGGGTAGGGTTCAAGATGCTGGTCAATGACCTTGCTGTGACTATGATGGTCATCATATTTTGGGGCTGGGTAAGAATTTGTCCACCAGGCAAATGGGCTCCAGCCTGATGGTTTTGCCTACCTCATAGCAATCAGCACAACTGGGTTTGGGCAATGGGGCATTCTTTGTCTTGAATGGAGGGGAGGTTGTAGTCTTTGCCTGCCCCTCCAAGCTGGAGTATCCCATTAAAGGGATCCTGGGGGAGTTGCCATGTCCTTATGCCGAGCCAGGGACCGGGGCCACTGACATTCCCCCAGACAGGGGTCACCCTATTTTATGTAAGTGTTAGGAACCCCTTTTCGGATTGACCTATGTGTCACTTCCAGCAGGTGGTATTTTGATTGCCCCATGCCCAAGCCAAGCCCCTTTTATCTTTATTCAATAAAGTTGTGGCTGTTTTGATCCAAACCAGTCTCGGTTGTCATTCAATAATCTGTTGAGGAGGGAAGGGGACTGAGGGTCACAATGGCTGGGCCTGCAATTATCACCCTCTCTTAACTGATAAAAACCCTTAATGTTTTATGTGTCAGGAAATTAAAGAAAGTACAGTATGCAAAGGTATTGCCTTCCACACTGTTTTATTTGTTTACAAAATGCTAAACAGACAATAGTGCACCAGGTCAAGTCTCTGTGGGCGGATTGGCACCTCTGGGAGAGGGGGAAGAAATATCTAGAAAGGAAGGACATAAGTAAAATTACATAAATCATACTCATGGGATTTATTCAGGAGAGATAATAGTGTTTTAAGGCATTTTGGAGACATTCATGAAAAAGGGAGCCAGAAAGAACGAACACTCCTATGAATTATAAAGCAAGCAATGTGTATTTAACAACTTGGTTCAGGACAGGGTCAATAACTGCACAACAGAAATAAGGTTATCCAGAAATGTAACTCAGACAGATAAAAATGGATGACTCAGATAAGAGAGTCAGTCAACTGGTGATAGAAAGTGCCAGCAGAAAGTGGTGTTCCTGAGCATTTCATAGTATACACCCAGTTTTAATTACCGTACGTTTATATCCAACCCTTCCTCCAAAGAGATCAAGATCAGAGCTATGTACATAGCTCTTTCTTATTATTATTATTATTATTATTATTATTATTATTATTATTATTATCATCATCATCATCATCATCATCATCACCATAATCATCCAGTCGTTTCAGCCTGACATGGCTTCAAGGAGGCCAATATGATTTCTGTATAAGAATGCAAATACCTCTTTCAGCAGATTTAAAAAAATCACCATCCATGCACAGCTTATCTTTAGAAGCTTTGCAGTCAAGGTTCTTTAACCTAAAATAATTATCATATCTAAGGATACTTAGGTAGAGATCATCTCCCTTTTATGTTTCCCACTTAACAAAGAAATCATTCCCCGGTTTTTTAAGTAAACAAGAAAATATAAGGTGCACATTAAAAGACATGCCAAGATTCAAACAGATACAATTAGGAAAATCAGGCAGGAAATAATCCTTGAAAGTTATAAAGATCTATAGTCCAATTCAAAATGGTGTGTGCTTCTTTGAGGAGAGGCTGCACATAAGAAAAAGAGTGTGTAGTGACAACAAGAATAAGAATAAGTTTTCTATTGTTCCCCTTCCTGTCACTTATGTTTACAGGATGTGATATCATACAGTCTCCTGTTTGTGACGCTGCACTTCTGATTTTGGCTGCAGATTCTCCTGCGAGTTTGGGCCTAGTTCTCCAATCCAGAATCCTGATTCTGTCTTCTGTGGCATTAGCTACTCTGCAAATTGGAGGAGCATCCCCTAAATTCCATTCCATTCAATCTCTATCACAGTCAAAGGCCAGATAACAGAAATAACAATAGTAATATATATAACTACATCAGCACCAAAGGGCAAAAGCAGCCCACAACATCCAAAATTTCACATATAACTTATTTACATTAAAAGTAACACTCCTGCAGCTAAAGTGTGTGATCCAGAGTCTAAAATCAGTATTTCTCCACCACGGGTGGTAGACAAAATTTGAAGTCATTTTTACGTTTAGCACTCTGCTTTGTATAAGACACACTATATATTTTTGCATGTCACAAAATTTTGCTGTATTTTGATGCTTTTGATACTATAACAAGACTTGTTCTTGTTATACTTAAAATATGGAGTTGTTATTATTAGCAATAGTAGGTGGTAGTAGAAGCAGCAACATTGTCTGGTCTTGAATGTAGAATTTGAATTGTATTTCTTATGTTGATTCCTTTTTTTGTTGGGATCTGTTAACTTCTTAGAGAGTTCTAGTGAAATATGAAGGATATAAATCAAACCAATAAATAACTTTTTAAAATACTCTTTCCATTGTGAGGAGAGCACTGCTGTTGCACCCAGGTTTTGCTTCTGGGCTTTCCAGTGGCATCTGGTTGGCTACTGTGAGAACAGCATGCTGGACTAGATGGGCCACTGGCCAGATCTAGTAGCATTCTTCCTTTGTTCTTCTTTTCTTTTTTCAGTTTTCCAGGCTGTGGTACTACTTCTGAATGCAATGTGTTGCCATAACATTTCCGTCCAGTTCTCCAGTATTAGAAAATTCAAAGCCAGCGAGTGCCAACATAACAGTCATACAATCAACTAAACGAAGCCACTCCAGTTGGCTTAAAAGGAAACTTCCAAACAGACAAAACAAGGGCAACTAGGTTTTAATGGTCTAACACCTCCAAAGTGGATCATAATGCAAAATGGATTTCCCATCAGCTGGCGCTGGAAGTAGAGTGTGTCATATGCTTTCACTTACATTTGAGTTGCTTTTCTTTAATGCTAAGCCCTAATGCATTGCATGTCCCATAATTCTGTCATGTCAATCTTTTTATGAAGGGGGAGGGGAGGTGGAGAGAATTCAAGAAAACAAGTCAACATTGGTTTCGAAAGCCACAAGCCAAAGCAGATGCCTGCAAAGCGAGGGCAGCTGAGGGCTGTGGAGTTGTAAATTGCAATTGCTCATGCATGAATTAGATGGCTCTCTCAGCATGTAATTCACAAATCTAAGTATTGACAGACTTTTGCCAGTGTGTGCTCAAAATTTAGGCTCGCTTGAAAACAAAACAGAGATGTGAAACTTGACGCTTGATTAGCAACAGAATCAGAAGAATCTTTATTTGCGTCAGCCATTAATCATAGCAATAAAGTAAAATACAATGTACTGAAGGCAGAGGTAAAAACTTAAGTATACAAAACACATTCTGGAGGTTTACATCAATAATCAGATAATAGATCTTATTCTAATCGCCCCTGCTTAAAAAAAATTAATCAGGTTTTGCTGTCACCTGATTATCTTGATCTGCTAGGAGAACGGACACAGTAGCAATGGTTGAGCAAACCAGTATGGATAGTAGTAGAGGGGCAATAACCTTACCCCTCAAATCTTTATAAAGAGTGCAAGTTAGAAGCACATGAGCTACTGATTGAGTAATGCCAGATTAGCAACAGCTTTTAGCTCCTCTGTCACTCACCAAGTTTCAGATAGCTGCTAACATTTTTAAAAGTTACGAATTCTGACATATAAAGCATCCAAACAAACATCCATTAAGCAGCAAATGGAGTATGGTAGGCTGAGCCTCCAATACTTTGGCCACCTCATGAGAAGACTCCCTGGAAAAGACCCTGATGTTGGGAGGGCACAAGGAGAAGGGGACGACAGAGGACGAGATGGTTGGACAGTGTTCTCGAAGCTACAAACATGAGTCTGACCAAACTGCGGGAGGCAGTGGAAGACAGGAGTGCCTGGCATGCTCTGGTCCATGGGGTCACGAAGATTCGGACACGACTAAACGACTAAACAACAGCAAGTGGGGCTGGGAGGAGGAACCAGGGGCGTTGTTACTGGTAAAATTTGCAGTTGCAAACTTTGTAAAAATGGTGCCACCAGAGACTGAACTGTGAAACAAACTTTATTTAACATGGTACATCTCACATTACAATTGATCTCAAAATTGGCTTCAGTTCTCCATTATCATTACATTTTAAAGGCCCAGTTAACAAGCCTCATCTGCCCCTCATTTCCCTCCACAGCACATGCAAAAAACTGCCTTCTTGACCATTGGACCTACAATTGGGTTTGCCCACTGAATCTTCCAGAGTCTATCTTCACACACAGAGGATAATTCACCAAGGGTTCAAGACTCATCAGCTGCCTTCACAGGCAACCAGTTGAAGATGCTTCCTGAGGTGTGGTCACTGTTGTATGCTGACAGCTTCTAGGAGCCACAGGTCAGAGATGATGGCAGCGTGGGGACCAAATGTGGATCAAAAGGAGCATGATGTGTCCCTTAAACAGAGGGCATTGTCCCTCCCCTAATATCCCATACACTTGATTGCATTATTGCATTGTGTATTGTATTAATGTTGGAAACAGTATTTTTTGTTATTAGCCTCCATGAGTGAGTTTTACTCATAAAGGTGGTCTAGAAATATTTTAAATAAATACGTTAAAATCATTCAGAGTTCAGAAGCAGACAAATCAATTTAAAGAGGCACAGTATCAGCAGAATTTACACTCACCTCACCCCAGGATGTGCTGGTGAGATGAGGATTCAATCCTGTGGACTGTTGTTTTGCAAGCACTTTCCATAAGCAGAAGGCACATGTGAAGGAGCACCCTGCAGCCAGTAGGATTGAATCTTCTGCTCACCAGCTTTTATGAGGTTGACACCATTACTGGAAAGAGAAAAATTCTACACACAATTAGGAACCCAGCTTTTCAAGATTCCTGGTCCTGTGCAAGTCCCTACATGCATACACTTGAATACAGATGAGGTAGTCTCACACCATAAAATTAGACTGATCCCATCTCCTATCACAATTCTGCTCCTTCTGTCCATGCATTCATTTATCCCATTTGTCATGTGGAAAGGGACTAGAGTTTATAGAATACAACATGTGCTATAATTTGTTATTGTTTTAATAAATCATGGTCGTCTTTTGCTGCAAAACCAGGGATAAGATGATAAAAATGGGAAAAAAGCATATCCAAAAAGCAAGAAACTCTGCAAGTTTAGAAATAACAATGGATATCAACTTCCTCACAGAAAACCCACAGAATTCTTGATACTATAATGTTTTCTTAATTCTGATTTCAGCTTTAAGCAAAGGAGTTTTAAAGACATGAAGAGGACACATTTCTGAAAGAATACCAGCCTTAGGGTCTGTCTATTGATTATCTTCTAAAAGTTATTTCCAGTAGTGCAAGTTTGGCATTGTTGCTTTTCAGTTAAAAGTTGGGTTAGTTTGATGACACCCTACTGAACAAATTCTAGAAAGGTAGTCATGTTCATCTGTTGCAACAAAAACAACAAAGATTATTGCAGGACCTTCAAGACTTCAAGGACTGTATCCACTGTTCTTTCTCTGCTAGTTCTGTGGTTCAAGAGTGAGCTTTAGTGTTGCATTATGGGCAGGTGCTGTCCCCATATTCAAAAAGGGGAAGAAAGAAGACCCAGGTAACAATCGACCTGTCAGCTTGATATCGATACCTGGAAAGGTCCTAGAGCAGATAAGTAAATGTGAGCATTTAGAAAAGGATGCTGTGATTACTAAGGCCCAACATAGGTTTCTGAAAAACAAGTCATGCCAGACAAATGTTCTTTCTTTCTTTTTTTATGGAGTTACAAGCTTGGTGGATCAGGGGAATGCTGTGGGCACAGTATATCTCAATTTGAGTAAGGCTTTTGACAAATTCCCCCAAGAAGAAAATGGGGGAATGGTTGAATGAGTTAAATGAGTTGGGTATGTTCAGTATGGATAAGAGGAAACTGAGAGGAGATATGATAGCCATCTTCAAATATTTAAAGAGTTGTCACATAGAAGATGGAGCAAGCATGTTTTCTCATGCTCTGGAGGGTAGAACCTGAACAAAAAGATTAAACTTACAAGAAAGGAGATTCTGACTAAATATCAGGAAGAGCTCTGGTAAGAGCTGTTTGACAGTGGAATGGACTCCCTGAGGAGGTGGTGGACACTCCTTCCTTGGAGATTTTTAAGCAGAGAATGGGTGGCCATCTGTCATGGATGATTTGGTTGAGATTCCTGCATTGCAGGGGGTTGGACCACATGACCCTCAAGGTCCCTTCTAGGATTCTGTGATTACAGAGGAATCCAGTGCATCAGTTGTGCTGGCAGAAACTTGCTGCACAACAGATTGTGCAATCGTTTGTGCAATAAAGTTACCAGCAACCTTCTTATGCATCCTCCTGTGAAGCAATGTTGCTGGCACAACACATTTCACTAGCACAAAATGTATACTGCTAAGTGATACAACCCCAACACATTTATTAAGACATGGGATTAAATTCAACAGAAGGATGAAAACTAATATTCTCTTGATAGTTAAATGAAGTGGGCTCCTGTCCATGAACTCTTCAGCTGTAATAGTCTTTGAGGGCCAACAAGTCTACTTGTTCCTACAGATTGAAATTCCCCAGAGCTTGAACTAAGCTGGCAAGATAACACTGCAGTTTAGGGTGCATTCTGCTAATAAATGAAACATGTACATGACTAAAAACAAAAAATAGAGTAATCTTCTCACATTATAAAACTTTGGTTAACTTAAACTGTTTATTTCTTTCTTTGCATGTAGCAGTTGGTGATAAGAAATAAAATAAATAACACTGTTTGGTTTTATTTGAAAATTAGTTGGTGAATTAAATTACTGGATGGGGAGAATGGATTTATGTAGACTAGCAAACCAAATTTGTGGAGATAAGGATAAAGAATAGAATCCTAATATTGGGGAGCCTGATACCTATTAAGAATTTGGATAGTGCACAAAGTGGTTTTATTTTAGGGAAGGGGTTAAATTCCCTCCTGGACAACCTTTCAAGGGCTACATGCCAGTGGTAGGAAGGGCCAGAGGCAAAAAATGTGCAAAACAACAAATGCAAATTTTACCTTCGGACAGTAGACTGGTTTTACAAATGCTCACACTCCTTTCTCAGTCCTCCAACCTGACATGCAAAAGGCATTATCAGAGTTCAAAGGAACATTCCAGCCAGGCAAAAACACCAAGCAAGGTGAGTGGTGTGGCTGGGAAACTGAGGTGCATCTGAGGAAGTGGTGTTGTCCCAATGGCCAGGCAGAGAGCCCTGGAGGGCCACATCTGGCCTCTGAGCCTGAAGTTTCCCACTCCCATTTCAGGGCAATGGCTGGTTGCTGTGCCCCATTCCTCTAGCTTTGTTGCACAGGATAATGTGTTACTGGGCTCTGTAGGGTCTGCACTGAATTTCAGAACCAGTGAAAAAGTCAACATCCAAAGCCAGGAAAAAGCTATCAAGACTTTTTGTGGAAAGGTATAGAATAATATAGAGTGGAGGCCTGAAAATAGGCATTGTCTGCTGTTGTCCCTCTACTGTGGAATGTCCTTCCCTTTGCCACATGTGAACCAGCAACCAGCAGTTGATCCAGACATCTTGTGAAGACTCATCTTTTTGCCTAGGCTTTTCTTGACCCTGTTTTGTGTTTGAATATTCTGAATTTCTGTTTTATTTGCTTATATTTGATTGAATGTGGTTTTATATTGCTGTTTTACTGATGTTAGGTTGCGTTTTTGTTTCAGTGTTTGAATGTTATGTTGTTTGCTAGACTATACACCTCTTGGAGCTTTGTGAAATATTATGTGGTATATAAATGCTTTTCAAAACAAACAAACAAATGCCCACAGAAATCACCAGCCTGAACAGGAAGACATGAAGCATGTGTCAGGGCTGCCTAAAGACACAAATGGTGCCCTTTCCCACATAAAAAAGCTGACCAGATTTCAATACCAGCAATGGGACAGCATCTTCCAGTCTATCTGAGGGCAACAGGTGAACTTAACGGGTGCAAGGTGGACTGCATAGCACATAGCTGTCTTCTAGTTAATTACCGTCTCTCCTCCTCCCCACATCTGCTGCCTGAGGTGGCCACTTCATTCCGCTTAATGGTAGAGCTGCACTGTTTATAGTTCTTACCTTTCCGTTTGCAAGGACCTTCTACAAAACTTTGGCCCAATTCTCTCTTCACCTCCAGACCTCTACCACAACCTGCCACTACCACACAGTATGTGCTGCCTCTGTCTGTTCTTTCTCTCTCATTGGCTTCCTTTAGAAATCCTGACTCTTCCATGCCTGCTTAACATTTGCTTCTTTCTGCTTTCCTACCATCCTAAGTACAGCTGATTTTCTTATTGCCTTAGGCCTTCTGGGATATTTTATCCCCAGAACCATGACTATTCATTTGCCATGCCTACAAATAGCATGGGCAATTTTGAGAAGCCAGGTGCACACAACTCTAATTCTAGCAGTAATACTGAGTATTCTCCACAGATCTGTCAAAGCAACAGAGCCAAAGGGCACTCTGACATACACAGCCTGAGGAAGGAAGGAAGGAAGGAAGGAAGGAAGGAAGGAAGGAAGGAAGGAAGGAAGGAAGGAAGGAAGGAAGTTGCACACTTGTCCTGCTTGCAGGTTTCCTATAGATATCTAGTTGGCCACTGTGAGAGCAGGGGGCTGGAGTAGAAGGAGCCATAGGGTTCTTAATATGGTCTTATGAAGCATGCATGTACAAATGCAACATTTAAAAGATCTAAATAAACGATAAGTTAATGAAACAGCTATTTAATGTTACAGGGAGCTGATGGGGGTAGAATCATAAAACTGTAGAGTTGGAAGGGATCACAAGGGCCATCTAGTCCAGCCCTCTGCAATGCAGGAATATTTTGCCCAATGTGGGGTTTGAACCCAAGACCTTGAAATTAAGAGTCTCAGGCTTTACCAACTGAACTATTCCAGAAGATTAACACTGCATCCATATCCAGATATGTTCCGTTTAGATTACCCTGGGATTTAGCAAAAGATTGCAGTCTTAAAGCAGCAATGATAAAATTTAGAATGTTCTGATATTCTGCGGAGAGTCTATGCCTATGCAGAAAATACAGCAAGAGCAACACACATAATGGGGAGGCACTCAGCAGACCCTGAGCATTGCCGAAGTACACAAAATATTTAGGAAAAATAACAAGGTTGTGGTGGGGATGCTGAGCATGCTCAGTAGGCCCCAAATGACTGAAAGTTGGGGCAGGAGATAGAATACTCTGTGAGAGTGGGGATAGTATGGAGTGTGGAAAAGGCACATAGATATAAAAATGTTACTGACAAGCATTCCAGTATCTGGACAGGTCATTTCTTGGTTTACACCAACAAGCCACTTTTAAAAGTTCACTTGAATGGAAGTAGGAACTATCCATAGGAAACCCAGATTTGGGCAACAGTGCATCCATCCCACACCTAAACCCCACCCAAAAGCTTTTGTAGAAAGCATAAAGAAGAGCTCCCTCTTTCAAAATCAGGTTTTATTTAATGTGAAATACATATGAGTGCATGCACATTCCGAAGCAAATTCATCTGTCTGCATTGCAGGTTGGAAAGTACTATGACTAGAGGAGAGTTGCTTACAGTGGCCATGCAGTGCAGTTCACGCTGAATATAGCAGAACAGACTCTGAGTGGTTTATAAACAATGCTGATATCCAGGCAGGATTTGGTGGCAAAAGGCTAAGTAAAATGAGCAAACGGGCCTCTGAATTCAGCAGGACTGGCATACCACATTTCAAAGAGATGGATAATTATATACAGAGCCGTTAAATACAAAGTTATCTAGCATATGTGGTTGAAGGCTCAGAGTCTGGTTGGCAATGGCACGCAGCTTCAGCTCCAGAAGCAGATGCGGAAACTTGCAAATTTACAAAGCACTGCAAAACCATGAGAATAGGGGGCAGCCCTTGGTTGCAGCCTAACTACTACTGTGATTTCCAACTGGATGTTCCAAATTATATTACCACTTCAGATTTTGTGTGATGTGGTTTATTGAATGTTATGGAAATATGTCATTTTCATATATATTGCACTTAATACCAGAACAAAGATGTTTTAGTTTAAGTGATCCTACACTGAGAATAATAACACAGTCACTCCGTTCTCTCAACTTAATTTTAATTCTCTCTCTCAAACTAATCTATGAACTAATTCATTGTAATTAAAGCTGGATTAGATTTCTTTTTTTTTTTTTTACTCCAAACCTTCCCATAACTCCTACTGAGCGACGAAGATTCATTTGCACAAAGTATAAAATTAGAAGAATCAGCTTTTGCCCTGACTTAAGGTAAATGCCAGACATTTGTAATAAAAACTCACAGGTAGGTCTACCTCTGCAACTTGTAAAATCTGACATTTAATGAAGGAAGTATCTTTAAGAAGGAGAAGGAGAAGAAACACCACTTCAATTTCCATGTAATTGTTCCCTATTTCCAATTAAGTTGACAATTTATTAGTTTTGGTAAGCATGTGTGAGTATCGTAGGATACAAACATACAAAATATGATAGTTAAATAATCTATCATCTTGCCCTGAGAGGAGGGGAGGAAATGGCCTTAAACTGAATGAAGCCCAATGCTTTCTGCACCAGTTGGCAGCAGCTCTCTGTGGTTTCCTTTGCCAGTTGCTGGGAACCACAGGTGAGGAGGATGCTGTTGCATCCAGGTTCTTTCTCTCTGGGATTCACATCTGGACAGCCACAGTGAGGACAGGATGCTAGACAATATGGGCCTCTGGCCTGATCCAACAGGGCTCTTATTATATTCAGGTAGGGATCTTTCACAGCCACAGGCTGGGGATTCAACCTGGAATCTACTGAATGCAAGGCAGACATTCTACTACTGATTGATGCCCTTCTCCTGTAATGCTTCCTGCTTCTAGCTTCTAGCTGAGGTGCCCTCTCTTTCTTCCAAACAGCCACTATGATCTGCACCTCACTTCCATTAACAGCACATACAGAAGCCACCTTATTGACTGTTAGTCCTACTATTGGTCTCAGCCAGAGCCCATCAACTACCCTCACCTGTTTTAGCTAGCCAGTCGGAGCCGGTGTGGCCACTGTTGCATACTGTTGGCTTCTTAGAGCCACAAGTGAAAGCTGAGTGCAGTGTGAGGGCCAAAGCTGGACAGACTACTCTAGAAGGAGCATGATGTGTCCCCCCACCAGAGGTACTACCCCTCCCCTAACACCCCAATCTGAGGATATCCTGCTCTCGTTGGAAGTGAGAGAGGACACAGACTAGCCTAGACAGCTCCCCATTATCAACCTACTGGTGTTCCAGCTGAGGTGACCTCACCCTCCCTCAACTCCCAGGGTGACCACACAGCTGCTCAACAGGCATCTTGGTCAGAGTATGGGCTCCATTATCTTGTGTGGGTCATGTGACATGTGTGGGAGTTGCAGCCAGGAAGATATTCCTTGGGTAGAAAAAGGATCACCATACATGTTGCATATATTCACATGTCTAAAAGAAATAAATAGAGAACCAAAGATCTGCCGCTACTGTAAGGCTACCATTTTATGTACACTTACTGGTAGGAAGCCCCTTAAACTCTGCTCTGAGTTAATATTGCATTCTAGGAGAACCTTAAAGATGGGTTCATTATTTCTCATTCCAAATTCACTACGAAAGCATCCAAAGTTGAAGATTTTGGGTTAATGTTAACAGGTTTCAGAGACAGCTTGTTACGTATTTCTCTGGTTTTTGGGGAAAGCAACTAATTGCCTTGCATTTAAATCGTTCAGTAACCCATCTGATAAAAAGGAGGATTATTACTATATCCGCTAAGAATGCTTCCTTAGTTTCACATTCACTTAAAATGTGTTGTGATGGGGAGAACAGCAGTCATTAGCTAAATATAGCAGTGCCAGTCTACAGATCCAGGTGGTAAAAATCAGTCCCGTCTGCTGTCACAGAGTCTGTGATGGCATCAGCAGGTAAAATGAACTCCTTTTCAGAAATGTGAATGCATGATACTGCCTTATATCAAGTCAAATTACTGATACAGGTACTACAGTATCATCTACACCATACATGGGGTCCCAAAAACCCTCCATATGTTGTTGAACTCCAGGTTTCAACAGCTCCATTGCCCCATTACCCCATTGGTGATGGTCAGGAATTATGAGACCAACAACACTTCCTTGGCCTACAGCCATGTATGAGATGGAGATTTTCCTCCATTCTCAGTGGGGCAGCACAGGAACTAAAAGACCTGAAAGCTGTCCATTCTCAATTCTAGAATTTATTGGAGGTTCCCCATCCAGGTTAATCAAGAGGAGTGAGTTAGGCAAGTGGGACAGTAACACTTTCCCCCTCTGATATTAATATCAGCAGATGGAACCTGGAATGCATCTACACTCATTGTTTATAACGTTAAAAAATGTGTTATTAAAATACAACACCAGAGGGTGCTTCAGAGCAGTTAGCCACCAGCAAAGGGAAACTGCCATTAAATGTTATACATTATATTTGATAATGTTTAGAAGATCAACGTAGATCCAGACATGATGTTTATCGGTTAGTGGTAACACAGAGATGGGCTTTTTCACTGGCGGCACCAGTGCTGTAGAATGCTCTCCCAACTAAAATATTTTGGACTCTATTGGTATTTCACCAGCTCTTAGAAGAGACATCCATTTAGACAACCATTCCCTGATCTGCTGGTTTGAACCTCATGTTTCCATTTATGTTTTAATTGTTTTAAATTGCTATGCTGTTCTAATTTGCTTATTTATTGTGCATTTTAATTACAGTATGGACTTTTAATGCTTTAATGAAATTGTTTTATTGTGCATTTTAATTGTGTGTGTCTATATTTGTTACAATTAGTTTTATACTTGTTAAATGGGTTAGAAGCCTTTCAGGCAAGTTAAGTGATAAATAAATTAAATAATCATAATCATAATATCAGCTGAATACAAGAAAATGGTCATGTATTAGAGGGGGAGCAATGAGATGATTTTACACCTTCTTGAGTCAAATAATGATGTCAACAAAGCACCCCAAATCAGAACATGGCATCCACAAAACTTCATGTCATTCTGCTGCTTTTTTGTTGTTTTGCTTTTGTCTTTTCTGTCACTATAGGTCTATTTTTTTTCTTTGTCTTTATGTTTCCCTTCTCAGTCCATGGACTTTACAAAATTTTATTTGTCTAAATGCTGTCTGTGAGGGCACTGAAGATTGTTGTTGTTGTTATTGTTGTTGTTGTTTACTGTTATTTTAAAGCAGAAGAGCATATAATACTTTTTAAACTTTTTAAACTTAAAGCTTCATCTATTTTTAAAAAAAAATATCACATGCTGCTCTGCTTGGTGCAGGGAGGGTGCTCTTAAACAGTTCTTCAGTAGTATTAAAGACAAAATAGTCACTTTACTTCACCCACAAATTCCTCAGGACTTGCAATTTGGCAGGCTTAATCCACTCTGGAGGAACTATTATGTCTGAAAATTTCATCTGCTTCTGCCAAATGGTGTGTGTGTATGTGTGTGCGTGTGTGTGTGTGTACACACACACAGAGTCATTTAGAGATTCCCTATAAGAATGAAGGTGAACCCACAATTTGCTTCCTACTGAGTGGCTCGGACCCAAAATGATAGATCAAAGTGGACAAAGTCACTCAGAAACAGAATGGATTTTTCTTTTAGTAATTAAAAAAGGTAGATAACATATACAAGGTGAATTCTGTGGCTCATGCATTCCCATAGCATATGCCACTAAACATATGTATGCAAAGCCCATGCTGGCTAGAGTGTATTCCCCCATTAAAATGGTTTTCTTTCCCACTTTATGCCTTGTGTTAAGAGCATTGCAGGTGCATTTGCTCCATCCTTCCTGCACATGGTGAACTTTTAATGCTGCACCTGTTGTTTTATCTGTTTTTAATCAGCTGCTTTAGTATGTTTCATTTCCCTGCTCTGTCTGTTGCTGAATTGAAAGTTTAATCTGTTGTTCTACCATTTTATGCTGCAGTTCTATATATATGAACAGTGAATATGCCTCACTGATCTGAAAAGGACTAATTTCTGAGTAAGCATGCTTAGGACTGCATTGTTATTTTTTATTTTTGGCTTTACTATTTTCAACTCTCATTTTAATTATTTTATTCTGTTAGGAGCCATTTTGAGAGCTGTTTTGACTATATAGCAGGATATTCAAGGCCAGCACTCCACACATCAGCACTGGTGACCTCATGCTTGAGGAGATGGTAGACAATTTTGTCTACCTGGGTTCCACCATAACCAGCAATCTCTCCATCAGTGCTGAGTTAGACAAGCGTATTGGCAAGGCATCTATGGCAAGGACTGGCTTCTCCAGAATGGCATGAGAGAATGTGGTGCTAACATGCCAATACCAAGATGAAGGTCTACCAGGCTTGCGTGTTGAGCGTGTTGCTTTATGGAAGTGAGTCATGGGCAACTGACCACCGTCAGGAGCAATGCCTCAACACCTTCCACATGTGCTGTGTCAGGATGCACAGGGTATCACATAGCAGGACAGAATTCCAAACAAATATGTGATCTCCCAAGCCTATGTTCCCAGCATGTTTGCACTTCTGTCTCACAATATCTACTCTGGCTTGGTCATGTCCACAGAATGGAAGGTGGCAGGATCCCCAAGGACATGCTCTATGGGGAGCTGGTTTCAGGCACCAGGATATTTAGAAGACTGACTCTGCATTACAAAGAGGTCTGCAGACATGATACGAAGGCTGGCAACATTAACCCCTGCCATGTGGGAATCCATTGCAGATGACCTCAGTGCCTGGAGACAAGCAGTCAAGTCGTGTATCCATAATAGTAATCAGAGGAGAAATGATCACTTGGGAGGAGCTCAAAGAGAAGAAACACCATGATACATCTACAGCAGCACAACTGGATACCTACATCTGTCCCAGCTGCAACAAAATGTCTCTCTCCCATATTGGTCTCTACAATCACAGCAGGCACTGTAACATTCCAATGGTTTGACATTACCCCCGAACGCGTACTCTTCCATTGTCTCCTGAGACAGACAGATGTCAGCAACAACAACATGATTTATAAACTTATCATAAAAACAGCTTCAAATCGTTTTAAAATCAGCCACACATGTGGCAAACTTTTTACCTAGCTTGGCATTACAGCTATCTTGACCTTGAATTATCAGGCTTCTTAAGGTTCAAGTATACTAGTTCAAATTGCCCACCTGTGCATCAGTATAATGTTACAATAGGGTTTACATCTGTAAAATTCAAATCAATAGCTGACCACAGAATTTTATAAACATGTGGGCTGCATTTGAGTGTTATGCCCATATATGGGCTTTCAGAGGTGCAGGGCAGACAAGCTGAGCAGGTCAACAGGAAAGATGTACTTCCTTGTCCATAGGGAACTCTGGCGAAACCATAATCAGATGGTAGCTGCAGGATCAAAGTTAAATGACAAGTTTATATTTAACACTAACTCAAGTGGGCAACACTAACCATCCATTGAAAAGTTATTAAATGCAGCCCTAAAATCTGCTACTAGTGGATTATTATTATTTTTTTAAAAAAATGTTGCTTCAGCTCTAGTTTCTTTAGGCAATACTCATCACTTTACACATTTCATTCAAAGTTTATCTCAGAAAGCTTTAAGCTTTGCCTGTGTGCTGTTTCCACCCACTTACCCCCTTGCACATACTTCCCTTTTGGATCCTAGCCATAGTATTTAGCAACATCTTGAGTAACACAGAGGGAAAAATGGCATCTGCAGTTTGATTGTTGCTTTGACCTTCAAGCTGTTTATTTGAAGAATGTGCAAAGATTTTGAAGACGTAGCTTCCCACTAAGAATATTCTACTGCAGTTAGGAAATATATTTTCCACTTGTAAGAATAATCTCGTCCCTTTGCAGGCATTTATTTGTTTCATTAAGTTTCCATTAGCATATTTTACATGCATCGAATATGAATATTTTTGTTCATTTTTTTTTAAAAAAACCTCAATTTCATTATAGTGGTACCTTGGGTTAAGAACTGAATTCGTTTTGGAGGTCTGTTCTTAACCTGAAACTGTTCTTAACCTGAAGCACCACTTTAGCTAATGGGGCCTGCTGCCACCGCGCCACCGCCATGCAACTTCTGTTCTCATCCTGAAGCAAAGTTCTTAACCTGAGGTAATATTTCTGGGTTAGCGAAGTCTGTAACCTAAAGCATCTGTAGTCTGAAGCATCTGTAACCTGAGGTACCGCTGTACATGGTTATAACTATACTCTGTCCTAATTCTTATGATGCAATTCATTCAAATGATCATATGACAAGGGATAGTTCGGTGTAGAGGCTGGTGTACCATTTACTTACATACGGTATATTCAAGGAATCAGATTCTTTGACATCAAAGTCATTCCTACTTTTACCTGCTTTTTCTGACCATCTTTTTCTGACCTGCTTTTACCTGCTTTTTCTGACCATTCATGAATCTTATCATCTATTGGCTCTGATGATAAAATCTAGTATCCCATATACCGGTAATAGCAGTTCACTATCTCAGAGGTGAAAACAGGCGTGGGACTGGGAATGTTTGCTCCTCCAGATGTTACACTATAGCTTCCCTGACCATTGACCCTGACTAAAACTCCCCTGACCATTGGCCATACTGGATGGAGTGATGAGGCCACACGTTTAGGGTTGCCATGTGTCCTCTTTTTCCAGAACACACCCTCTTTCTAGGGTAAACTTTCTGACCGGGTGGATTTTTTAAATTTGCCAAATTGTCTCTGGCTCTAATTTCTGGATGAAACATAGACATAAATGGTGGTTGAAGACTTGTTTTCCTCTTCTCTTCTCCTGCCCCCCTCAGCAACGTATCACAGCTTCTATAGCCTACATATAGTAGTGGTATTTAAAATGAGAGTTCTCATAGCATCTTTTTTTTCTCTTCAGAATATGGCAACCCTACACAGGTGTTCCCTATCTCTGCTGTAGGCAGTCATTTATTTTCTGTGGTTCCTTGCTCGTGGAATGATGTCCCCAGGAGGACTCGCCTGTAGCAGTCTAAACCCTAGCCAAGCAACAGTACAGCTGATGGCTTTGGGTGTGGTAGTGGGATCCATCACTATGCTGGACTGTTCCTGGGCTAGGGTTTAGAGCGCTACATGTCAAAAGTGCAAATCACTATGACACAGATACAGGGCTGTGTCTGCTAGTAGAAGATTATGCCAGGAAAGGATAAAAGGCAGGTGAAAGTACAGAGATTTTTCATTTCCTAATCCTTTCCTAATTTTTCATTTACTACAAAGCATGCCTGGTGCGCTCACAGTTTTTATCTTGTTCTGTCATCCAATACCCACCCACATCAAGTCCCTCTGCATTATTGCATCCTTGTCCCAATTCTAATTAAATACTTGGTGTTGTAGTTAACTAAGTTATACTCAGAGCAGACCCATTAAAATTAGCAGACCTAAATTAGTCATGCCCCTTAATTTCAAAGTGTTTGCTCTTAGTAGGACCAACATTGGATGCAGCAAACATTCACATGTTCAGTGTTTGATTTCTGATTGTTTGGGATCATGCAGCAAAGGGACAAGGAAAGACCTTAAGCAGGTGCTGAAGCAGCAGACTATGCGGGCAGCAAAAAAAGCATGAAAAATGTGAAAAACACATATTGTTAGGAGTTTGGGCCAATTTTCAACATTTGCTGTCTGAGAGCTGAAACTTTCACATGTAGGAGCAAAAATTCAGTGCAACACTAGTTTTACATTAGTTTTCATGGGGGGGGGGGGGAATCTTCCTGAAGCTTGAAGTGTGCTGGATTATCCATCACATTTATTTACACTTTCTGTTGGATGCATATTTCTCCTGAGCTCTGCTGAGTAGAGAAGATAACAGACTCTCTTAATGTGAATGTAGGGTTCAGTATCCTGGCCTAAAAGGCAAAATCTAAAGTACATCTAAGCCCATTTGAAATAAATGAGGCTTGAGAATATTCACTTTAATCAGGACTTCACGCAATATCTGCAGAAATAATATTTGATTCTAAATCTAATCAGTCCCAGCCAGCATGGCCAACTGTACAAAAGATGGGAGTTGTAGTACAACATCTGGAGGGCCGCACATTAACCACTCATGGATTAGACTGGCTGGAAGACTTTTCCAACTCTATCTGGCAATGCTGAGAACTGAACCTGGGACCTTCTTTCATGAAAACCATGTCCTCTTCTATTGAGCTGCAGCTCCAACTTTAAGACCTTGCAGGTATTGAGTGCACTTATTGAGCATGAATAACTCTCTTAAGCGTACCTTTCACCTGACTGATTTTAATCAAAGTCATTCATAGAATGTATGGGGTTTATGGAAGGGAGGAATTATTTAAAATAGCCACAGTTCTTTCGTACTATGGATTTTGAACATGGATAGGTGACTGCCACCCATGCCTGACTTCAAAATGTAGCATTTCTTTTTATAGATCAATATATTTGTACTGGAAATGTCAGCCCAAAATGGCATGAATTCATTTTATCTGCTATGAAATTTGGTTAATGTCTCATGCAGTCTCCGCTGTTTCCCAAAATCTCTGTGCATTTGGATAGTCAACAACCTGTGAAATTCTGAATTTGCTTGTTAATTGTTTGTGATATTTTGCATTAGAGACGCTGTTGTTGTTTGTTTTTCAGTGGATGGGGGCTCTCTGCTTGATAGTATCATCCTGTTAGGACATAGTGAGCCAGTTTCAAAACACACACATATATTCCCCAACCCAGCATATATTCAGACTGAATTGGCTAACAAAATTACCTTGCACAGTCCAGCTTATAAAACAGAAACCCTGGAAATATTTTCCTTGCTGATTACAGCAGCATTTCCCATAGAAAACCCTATTTAAAGGACCATCCTGTGAAAACTGAATCCCATAGTGCTTATTCTGAGTTATAGATACTTGAGAATAATTTCTAAAAGAGGCCAGATAAAAATATACTTTTATCTCCCAAAAGCATTCAAGGAAAGGAGCACAATATACAAAATGAGAATGGTTGTCAGTATTCACATTATTACCATCCGTTTATTGTTGTATAAAGAAATCCCGAGAGCCAATGGCCCAGCTAACCCAGCAACCTGTTCTCACCATGGCCAGCAAGATGTTTGTGGTCAATCAGGACCTGGGCATGAGAGCACCTTCGCCTCCTGCCATTTGCAGCAACTGGTATTCAGAAGCATTACTTCCTCCAACTGTGGAGGCATAGCATAGCCATCATGACTAGTAGCGTCTGATAACTGCAGATATAACATCTTCTCAATTTTTAGCTAAAGCCTCCTGCAGTTGTTCTCCAGTCCCATCACACAACTGTGACTGCATTTAGGCAAACCGGGGTGCCACCTCTTTTATTCTTCTGGGAGACATTTTGAGAGCTGTCTTGACTATATAGCAGGATATTCAAGGCCAGCACTCCACACGTCAGCACTGGTGACCACATGCTTGAAGAGATGGTAGACAATTTTGTCTACCTGGGTCCACCATAACCAGCAATAACATATTCTTCTCAATTTTTAGCTCTCAAAATGGCTCCCAACAGAATAAAAGAGATGGCACCCTGGGTTGCCTAAATGCAGTTACAACTGCAGGAGGCTTCAGCTAAAAATTGGGCCCCCTCAATATTCCGCAGCCCACACAGTGGAAAGAGGCCTGATGGGGCCCATTGCACCTGCTGAAAGGCCTGCTGGGGCCTGCTGCAGCTGCTACAGGCTCTATCAGGTCCTCCCATTGCAGTGGCACACTCCACTAGGCAGCCTCAGCCCACCACGTGACATCACACACTTGCACTGGGCACCCACAATGTTGGGCAGAACCCAGAGTGCCTGAAGGGAACATAGGTCCATGCTTGCTGACCTCACCCTACTCAGTGCTTTCATTATTCATGTATTCTGTTGAGATGGTATAAACTGTGGAATCTAATGTATTCACATAGGATTCCCTGGCAATTTAAATCTCTGACCATGTAGCATTCCAAATCCCACAGGGAGCCTATGTACTAACAGCAGTTTTCCTGTTTCCGACCTTCTGCCACAACAAATTCATTAGTATTGGTGGGTCCTGCAAGGATCACAATGGTGAGAGTGGGTCCAGGAAACACAACCCCACTGTCTCATCACTTGACCATAATGAAATGATCAAAAGGGTTTATATCACAACACACTCCTATGTATATCTCACCATTTTCAATGGGCTTTCTCCCAGGTCAGAATGTGCATGCTGGAAGTCATTTTGGCCCATCACAGCAAGGACTCAGGATAACTTTCCCCACACTTGTGCCCTTCAGGTGTTTTGGACCACAACTCCATCGGCCCAGCCTGCACAGCCATCCTAGCTGGGCTAATGGAAGTTACATTCCAAGTGGTACACAAAGGACTATAACAACAAAATCATGGCATAAAGCAGTAGAATAAATTATCAAGATGTTCTAAAACTTCAAAAAGGAAAGATAATTAGTAGCCTGCCACTCCATTTACATAATTTCTTTGTTTATAATATAAATTTTATATTATTGATTTATTCTTGCAGTTTAGAAATCACTTTTCAGCAAAGCCCCAATTAATTGTTAGTTATAATTACTTATTTTTCCCCTTTTTAAGCCCCAGGGGATAATAGATAACAAGCAACTCTTTTGGATTTGCTACTTAATTATTGTCTACAAATAACTTGTTTATGAGTGAGATATTTTTAAAAGTGTAGTTTTAAAGTCAGAACTCAGGTTTATTAAAGTTACAAGGAAGATTGTATTAATATGACTGCTGTAGAGGGACATCTTGTATTATTATTTTTTTGGCTTTTATGCAATGTATTTTTTCATAAAGTGATCTGAATTTATGACCGATATCCTCTACATTTTTGAGAGAGCTGGAGATTTCCCGAGAACTTCTCAGAATAATTCTGCCTTCTGCTACACTCTTAAAGATTGCAGACAGTATTGTATCATTTTTCTGATACAGAGCCAAAATAAGCTTTTTGCACTTTTTTCTTTGAAATCAACACTGATAAAATAATAAGTTCTGCAATACAAACTAGGATTTTATTCCCCATTTTACACATACTACAGTGTATTGGAAATGGTGTCAGGACCATTTTGCAGGACCATGCATAGTGCCATATAATTTTCTTGAGTTTGACTAGCCTGACTCCAAATTTTTAAAGAGCTCTTTTGGATGGCTCCTTACTGATGCAATGGAGATAGAAAGAAAAAAGAGAGATTTTTGCTGCCTGCACTGTCACAGAATAGTTCTTCAAATAGGCTCTAGCCTGCGTTTGGTTGAACTCACTCCAAGTTTTCTGCCAATACTACACTAGCCACCATCTCACATATTTCATTACCACCAGCTCCCTAGAAAACCAAGCAGCTGGTTTGACTCCACTGTGAGAGGGGATGCTCAGGAACAATTGTGCCCACCACATTTCTCCATTCAGGAGATCCACTTTGACAGAATCACCTGCTGAGGCAACAGGAAACTCCCTAAAAGCCATCAGGAAACCACCCGAATCCACCAGCCTCCTGGGGCAGGCCATCTTAATAGGATTGTATTGCTGGTATATGTGGCTGTAAATGAAACCATCAAATAATTATACCCATTTTTAAAAAAAATACTTTACTTTCTTATACACTTTCTTATTATGCAAGGATCCTGCAGAATAATTCTGCAGACAATGGAAGCTCTCTCTTTTCTTGTCAGAAAATGCTAATAATATTCACATGTGTTGCTAACCTTTGACTGTGCACTGAGGTAAGTCAAATAGTTCTAGTACCGAGTGCAAGACCTGCTATTTCGCTTGAACTATTCTCAGGGTGGGTATAACAAGTAAAAGGTTTTAACGCTCTCATCCATTAGTCATGACTTGATCAAGGAGGATGAATATGTCATCACACCTAAAATAGAAAGGTTGTCAGCAGGAACTTGATTAGCCTGCATCAGGAACTTGTTCGATTTGTATGCTTATGAGACATCTTGCCAGAGTTTGCTAAGATTAAAGACAGATGCTCCAGTGGAGTACACAGGCAAAGATAATGTACACACAAATGTACCATCAATCCAGCTGGAGTCATATTTTTTCAAAGAGCATAATCTAATTCAATGGTGCACAAATAGCATGCTGCCTCCAGTGAAATAATCTGTGCTCTGAGTATTACCCACTTAGAGGATATGTCTCCTACATTTCCAAGTAACAGACTGCTTCAAAATACAAAATTTTACCTTTTCCCAGTTCAGATACAACAGGAAATGCAAGGCTATTGGATGTGATGAATAGACTTTAAGACCTCCCAGTGTGGCAGAGGGCAAGGTAAGGTTTGTTTGCAAAGGTGGCAGCAGCATAAAGAGATCGCCATAAAGTAGGCTGTTGTGTGTTTGTATTCTCTTGCTCTCATTTCAAGCAGGGCACAGTAAGTAAACAAGAGCTGTTATGGGATGGCCCTCAATCTTCTTTCTGACCTTCACCAAACCATGGAAAGTCACTGCTGTGGCCATTCATGCCTCAGACAAAGTACATCCCACTCCTTTGTTCTCCGTGAACAGGAGGCCAAATGCAAAGGTGACAGAAGGAAATGCATATACATTAAGTCTAAGGCAAGGTTCTGATTTATCTTCCAGGAAACGACAGGGAAGCATAGGTTAAAAGATAGCTGCAGCAATGTACTTGCTAAGAGCATGGATGGAGATTTCGATTCAAGCCTTACCTAGCAGCAAACTCAGCTATGTTTTCTTTTCCATCACTACACTATACTCAGCTATTTGCATGCAATTACAGAGTTGTGGAGAATAATTCTATTCCAATTTAATGGATCATTATCAAAGGTTTGGGGGCAGAGTATTCAAACCAGAGCTGAGTCAAAGTTTCTTAGGATACATTTTTCTGAGATGCTCCTTTTTCTTCCACATGCCTTAAAAAAGGTTGCTTTGAATTACTTTCTCTTAATGCTTTTGACTCTCTTCTTCCTCTTCCTCTTCCTCTTCCTCTTCCTCTTCCTCTTCCTCTTCCTCTTCCTCTTCCTCTTCCTCTTCCTCTTTTCGTAGACAATTCCCTGAAATGAGGATCATCCCAGGGCGTTGCAGTCCCTGACTAGTAGTGACTCCCAACCCAGCTTGGAGATGCCAGGAACTAAATCAGTGACCATTAGCATATAAAACATTTGCTCTAGCACTGAACAACAGCCTTTCATTCAAGTATCTGAAGAAGTGTGCATGCACACGAAAGCTCGTACCAATAACAAACTTAGATGGTCTCTAAGGTGCTACTGGAAGAATTTTTTTTATTTCATTCAGGTGTCAGCTTTCCCTCAAAACCCTTAGCAGAAGTATTCTAGATGGGGGCCTGGAGATAGCAACTACCCCTGTCCACCTTGGGCAAATAATGGCACCCTGGCTCCAAGAACTGGGAAAGTTGGGCAAATGTTCCTTACCTATGTACTTGAAACTATACCATAGCATCCTTAACTCCCTGCTTGCCAATAAACTATGGCGTAGTCAGACCAATAGTCAGTGATGATGAGAGGGTATCAAGCTGGGGAAGGCTACATGACGGAAAGATAAAACCAACAATTTCTTGTCCTACTGTAGTTCATTATTAGAGCAATATAAGTTCCTATCAACACAATTTTGAAGGAAACTTCTGAACTTTTCATTGTGGTTCCTGAAGTGGAACAGATTGATTATTGTTGACATTTATATAAAACTTGGATTGGGTTTTCTTGGTGCCTTTTCTGCTGCTGACTATATAGAGAAAATTTTCCCCATCCATTTTGCCTAAGGCCCTGGATAGGAGAGGCTAGTAATATCCGTGAGATATGACTTTAATTCCATGCAGGAGAGTAACAGTTTGAAAACTATAGAACACTATGGGACATTTCAGTGTTCTCATAAAGTCACAAGAATGTTCAATGAGAAATCTGAAAACCTAAATTATGTTTTACTTTTCAGCATAGGGCAATGGTGCTTGGTTTCACTGTTAATTTAACTGTAAGACTAAGCAAAAAATCATTGCTTGATCATTTTCAGCTCAAATTTTGGGGAGGAGGAGTTCAAGTGTCCAATTGAGGGAGAGAGGTGATTTAAGAAAAACATTTTTAGACCCATTGAAATCACCAACTTCTTTACTATTATTATTATTATTTATTTATTGCATTTATATTATATAGGATATATTTATTGCTGTGGACTCTCCTTCCTTGGAGGTTTTCAGCAGAGGTTGGATGGCCATCTGTCATGGATGCTTTAGTTGAGATTCATGCATTGCAAAGAGCTGGACTAGATGACCCTTGGGCCCCCTTCCAACTCTACAGTTCTATGATTCTATAATATATTAGCTCATACACAGGAGCTGTCATGCTATCTCTCATGTTATTAAAATGCCCACACCTTAACACCCGTGAGTCATGCTTGACACTCTGTTTATAAAGAAGATGTACCTGGATTAAATTCATTTCTAACTCAGCTAGACTGCAGGTCATTTGTTGTCACCACTGATATGGATACTGAAAGCTTCAGAAAGCTTCAGAAGAGAATGTTGGTTTTTTATTTTAAAAATATATATAATAAATTCAAAATAAAATAAAAACACACATTTTAGAGCCTTATAAAATAATGACAAAACACATTTCAATGGAACAAATGACCCAGCTGCAAATTTGTTGCATTGCTTGTGAGCTTCATGGCTGACACAGTCAATAGATCACTCCCCTTTCAATGACCAAGAAGAAATGTCCATTAAAGTCAATGGGAGGGAAATGGCTTGCCATATCTCTTGGGCTGTATAAAACTGTACCACCAACAGGTGTAGCCATGGATTGAAAGGGTATAAGCATCATCTGTTTCACCTACTTCCTGCCCATTTCAGCTGTCCTGTTTCAGCTGTTCAAGCAGCATATTGTTGCTAATCTTGTGCTCCTCTGGCATATCTGACATGGTTTCATGGACTGGCTGGATGTGGAGGGGTGGTGGTGGGGCACCAGCTGAGGAACTCCCAAGGGAAGAAGGCTCAGAGCCTACTGGTTGGTAGTTTGAAAAGGACAAAGACGAGGGTTGAGAGTTTGCAGTAATGTGAGTGAGAAGAAAAGCAAAAAGCTGGAGGCGGGGCAGGGAGTGAGAGAGAGCAATGTTTGATTTCTGTTTGAATCTTAAGCTGCGGCTATGGGTACAGCAAGAAACACTTGGGGTGTTAATGCTGTGAACCCCTCCACTGCAGACTAGGGTTGTATATATGTGTAAATAAGCCCTATATCATAAAGGCACCACAGTCTCTGCTGTTCCTAATTCTGAAGGAAACATGAACCCTGGGTAAGCACCTGGAACCCCTGGAATCTCATACCACTCAGAAAATGGTGAGGGGGGACATGCAACATTATTAATCAGAGGAGGGATACAGTACAGTCTCTTTCTTCTCTTTATCTAGGTATGGACAACAGAAAATATTTACATTCGTATGCCATCCCAAGCTTTTAAAAAACAAGTTGGGTTGTTCTTGTTGATTATGATAAGTTTTTATTCAGTAAGAAGACAATGGGCTTTTTAGATCAGCTGCCTACTTTGTCTTGTCTAGCATTTGTTGGTGGGGGGCGGGAGAGGGAGAGAGTGTTCCCTGATATTTCCCTTTAACAGCCAGATAATGTTAAATTTACATCAGCAGTGAGGAAAATAACCAGAATTCTAGACAATGATAAATGTCATCTGAAGGACTGATGTGAAGTGCTTTTCAGACCAGTGAAACTCAAACTCTCTGGAGACCATGCTACATTTTAAAATATTGCTATTCTAACAAAAATAAATATTTAGAGAAAATGAACCGGTCAAACTTCCAGAAAGAGCAGACGGGCAGAAAGAAATAAAAGAGGAGAGAATCTAAATAGCATGAGGCCACTACTTAACATTGCCAGAATGGGGAGCATGGATCTGTGCCATGCTGTCTTGGCAGCGTTTGAAATACAGGGAGAATATTATGGGTGGATCGAAATATGAGTCCCAAATTCACTGCCCTGTTAGCAGTCAAACTGGGATTGAAATGGTTTCTAGGAGAGAAGGCTTACAGTGGCAGTAGGGGGAGGCTTCTTCCTGTTTAAGAGAGGGGGGTTACTATAGTTTGGGGAAGCTTCTAACCCTTTCTTGGTTATTTTTTTGGGGGGGGGATTATCATCTCTGTCAGCTTCAGATGCATAGCACTACCATATGCTAATGGTGTGTGGTTTGGGAGCTGCACAGTCAGGGAAAAAACAATGCTGTCAGGATTGTAAAGACTGCGGAGAGAATAATTGGGTGCACTCTTCCCACCTTGGATCAAATCTATGCTCCCAGGTGCCATAAGAAAGCTGCAAAGATAGTGCAGGATAGTGCACACCCCGGAAATGATCTCTTTCAGCTTCTGCCTTCTGGAAGAAGGTACAGGGTTATAAAGACTAGGACTAGCCGCCTGAGAAACAGCTTCTACCCAAATGCGATTTTGGTTTTAAACGCATTGTAAGGAGTCTGTATGGGAGTGTATTGTATTTAAAAATGGGGTATCAGAGTTTTTAGGGGGCCAACCAAGTTGGGATAGCTGGGATAGCAGGCTTGTTGGGTTTTGAATGTCTTATGTAGATTTTTCAATTTTCTTGTTCTGTATGGGACAATGACTAAAGATATCGTATTGTATTGTATCGTATTGTATCGTATTGTATCGTATCGTATCCACTCTAGTAGAGCTACAGGCATTCTGAGAAGAAACAGATGATGACAGTCAGGGTAAAGCTGGAAGCTTTAAAAAGTTACCAAAAAAGGTGAGGAAGCAATACTCCCACTGCCACCTTTGTAAGTATGGGTTTGCACTGACCATAACAGCCCATTCAGATATTAGTATGGAGCTTCAGAAAACACCCTGCCTTTGTAGTCTGCTTTGTTTCTCCCATCTACTACTGGGACCTTAAAAACAACAACCTGTATTTTGCCTTTTGACAGATGTTTATAAAATTTGCAGACAGAGTAGCTTCTCCAAAGTGGACAAAGCATGCCAAATTACAGACAAATAAGCCCAGGGACTTCTGTGCTGGAAATCTTTATATTTGTTTGTTTATTTAAAGGAAATACCTAGAACTATTTGAGGGATTTAATCTTGCAAAATTCCAGAGGATGCAAGGATTTTCCCGCAAGAGCAACATAGGGTTGCCATATGTCTGAATTTTCTCAGACACATCCGGGATTTCAATGGCGGAATCAGCATCTGTCAACAACTTTCCTTAAAAAAAGCTTAGTTTTGGGGGTGGGCATTACTTCAACTCCCCTCTAGAGTTTTATGGGCAATTGTTCTGAAAAATTCATACATCAGAGAGGCATTTCTGGGTAAAAAGTATGCCCAGTTGCAGAAAAAGAAGTCCAGGGGATTATTTTTGTGTTACCATATATTTAAGGTTGATATTGGAATGGAAACAACAGAAAGGAATCTGCTTTCCAGGTGAAACCATTCCCTCTAGACACAGTATTCACCTGTGAGGTACAATGCAGTTCTTCCTCTACTCTCTCACCAATCTGATGTTTGCTCTCCTTTCACTTATGACCCCAGCATAGCGTTTCTCAGCAGATGCCTGTTTACAGTATTTTGTAATGTTTATATCACCAAGGCATCACGAGGCACTTTCAGGGTCCCTGCTTTAACTTGTGCCACCTTGTAGAGTTCTTGTTTCACCTTTTGACAAGCCAACAATCCCTCTGAGGCACCTGACCACCTCAGAATTTAGAATTTGTTTAAATCCAATGAATACCTCTAATTTTATGTCACCTTGCTTCCGTCCCCCCTAGTTTTTTGCTTCTTTTCACTATTTATGTATGACTTTTAAGGTGGGCCTCACAAAGAAGTGCAGAAAAGACCATTACAACCATAAGCATTGCTTAAAAAAAGAACAAGTTACAATAGAATGGATATGGCAACTTGTTTGTTTAGAAACAGTTGCTACTATTTTTTCCCTCCCGGCAAGGCAAGATGGACATTCAAATACCCCTGTGATGGCAGCTGGGACTGCTGGGAAGAAGAGGCCACAATGAGATGGTAACAGTTCCTTTAAAAAAAAAGTCTGCCAATGTAAAAATAAATTTAAAAACCTTCCAAAACAACACAAATCTATGTATGTCAGCCCCTTCTCTCCATGTTTGGATTGTCTCAATCTCTCCCCTGCCCCCTCAATAAACAAACAAACAATAAACAGAAGCCCCAAACATGAGCACTATCAGTATCATGGTTGCTGGCAATAAATGGCTGCCATGGACAGCAAAAAGAGAAAGAAGAACAGACAGAAATAAAGAAAGAGGTGATGCTACTCTGTAACAATGAGTGCTATCACAAAAGCCTCTGCTTTTAGGGATTTGCAAGCATTCTACTTCGGGGTACCAGAGTCAAGTGTCCTTGTTCAATCGCTCACAGGGAGACAGACTCTGATATCAGTTCATTAGGATGTTTCTCCCCACATTTAGCTGAAATCTGCTTCCTTGCAATTTATAGCCATCAGATCTATTCTTGGCCTCCAGAGCAAAAGAGAACAGATCTGCTTCATCATCTGCATGACAGCCCTTCAGATATTTGAAGACAGCTATCATGTCTCCCTTTAATCTTCATGTCAAGGCACAAAATAGGAAAAGGAAGAAGCCATGGTAGAGATGTTCACACCTTGCTTTTACAGCTGAATGGAGGTGCCTTGCCCTCTCGCTTTGACACGCTCCCTTTCCAAAATGTAGTCATTGTTGCTAGCTTTTTATTCTTGTCCCTTCTTGCTGAGTTTTTCCACGAGGAAATTAGTATATCAGAATGTTTTTTTAACAACAGCAAATAGCAATGCCTTTAAACCATCCCTACTGCTTCATTAAATCCAAATCTTTTAAAAAAGGGGGAAAAGAAAAAGTTAATGCTTTTCTTTGCAGCACATTTTTTTTAAAGTAATGTTCTCAGCTATTATAGTACATAGACAGCAATTTGTAATATCCCCGTCAGGAATAATTATTCTTGCTATTTTTTTGCTATTCATTCAGGTCTCTTATGACCACTCAGTTTTTAAAGTGCTACCATGTAATATAGTATCTGAAGAAAAGCAATGCCTGATCTGGGTTTACAGCTTTTATTCAACACCCAGAACAATCTATGTTGATTCCCCTAAGCTGCTTTGAATGTGGAAGAGCGAAAAAAAATGGTTACATAAATCTTTGTAATCTTGAGGGAAGGATAGCATATAAGGAGTTTACCGGTGCTAGGATTAAGTCTAGTACATTACAGTGCAGTCTTTAATCTGTTGAAATCTATCTCAGTGTTCCAAGCTGTTTTATACTGTCGGATCCAGATTTGTAATGAGGCCACAGCTGGCAGCAGCAATAGAGAGAAAAACTTGGGGGTGGGGTGAGAAAAATAATAAGGGAAACTGCTAATGAACTGATTTGACACAGTGCCTCACATTCTGGGTTTGCTATGCACATACTGATGATCAGATTTGGGGGGGGGGGTTGTTGACAATGAAACCAAATACTAAACAAGCTGGGCTGCCCACCCATGAGGCGAGGTGATGAAACCACCTCTGTTCCAGGAATGCATCGCCCACTGCTGCTGCCACAGCCACACTGACAGCTACAGCACACTCCTTGGAGGCGGATGTGTACCTCTTCAGCAGCCCCCCCCCCCCATCATGCCACCTCTACAGTGATTTCTTTGCAAATAGGAGGAACTGCTAAGTCTCCTCCCACCCTATTTCCCAATGTAGTTCTTGTTCCTAATGTAGATCTTTATTCTTCCCTTGCTCCTGATGTATTGAAGGTAATGCAGTGGCACACATTCATTTAAAAGAGAGAAAAGAATGAAAAACAAAACCAATGGATTAATCCCAGTTTGGTTCATCTGTTTTTCCAGTAAAATGAATGGGAGTTTGAATTAATTTAGTTAGCCACTCTTTCTTGGTTGGTACTACATCTTCTTCCCATCTCTGGGCTGAAACCACTCTAGCTGCAGTTATAGTAATAATAATAATAATAATAATAATAATTTATTATTTGTACCCCGCCCATCTGGCTGGGTTTCCCCAGCCACTCTGGGCGGCTTCCAACAGAGATGAAAAATACACTAAAATGTCACATATTAAAAACTTCCCTGAACAGGGCTGCCTTCAGATGTCTTCTGAATGTCAGGTAGTTGTTTATCGCTTTGACATCTGATGGGAGGGCATTCCACAGGGCGGGCGCCACTACCGAGAAGGCCCTCTGCCTGGTTCCCTGTAACTTGGCCTCTCGCAGTGAGGGAACTGCCAGAAGGCCCTCGGAGCTGGACCTCAGTGTCCGGGCAGAACGATGGGGGAGAAGACGCTCCTTCAGATATACTGGACCGAGGCCATTTAGGGCTTTAAAGGTCAGCACCAACACTTTGAATTGTGCTCGGAAACGTACTGGGAGCCAATGTAGGTCTTTCAAGACCGGTGTTATATGGTCTCGGCGGCCGCTCCCAGTCACCAGTCTAGCTGCCGCATTCTGGATTAACTGTAGTTTCCGGGTCACCTTCAAAGGTAGCCCCACATAGAGCGCATTGCAGTAGTCCAAGCGGGAGATAACCAGAGCATGTACCACTCTGGCGAGACAGTCTGCAGGCAGATAGGGTCTCAGCCTACGTACCAGATGGAGCTGGTAAACAGCTGCCCTGGATACAGATTTGACCTGTGCCTCCATGGACAGCTGTGAGTCCAAAATGACTCCCAGGCTGCGCACCTGGTCCTTCAGGGGCACAGTTACCCCATTCAGGACCAGGGAATCCTCCACACCTGCCCGCCTCCTGTCCCCCCAAAACAGTACTTCTGTCTTGTCAGGATTCAACCTCAATCTGTTAGCCGCCATCCATCCTCCAACCGCTTCCAGACACTCACACAGGACCTTCACCGCCTTCACTGGTTCTGATTTAAAAGAGAGGTAGAGCTGGGTATCATCTGCATACTGATGAACACCCAGCCCAAACCTCCTGATGATCTCTCCCAGTGGCTGCATGTAAATGTTGAAAAGCATGAGGGAGAGGACAGAACCCTGGGGCACCCCACAAGTGAGAGCCCAGGGGTCTGAACACTCATCCCCCACCACCACTTTCTGAACACGGCCCAGGAGGAAGGAGCGGAACCACTGTATGACAGTGCCCCCAGCTCCCAGCCCCTCAAGACGGTCCAGAAAGATGTCATGGTCGATGGTATCAAACGCCGCTGAGAGATCCAGCAGAACTAGGAAACAGCTCTCACCTTTGTCCCTAGCCTGCCGGAGATCATCAACCAGTGCGACCAAGGCAGTTTCAGTCCCATGATGAGGCCTGAATCCCGACTGGAAGGGATCCAAATGGTCCGCTTCTTCCAGGCGTGCCTGGAGTTGTTCAGCAACCACTCGCTCAATCACCTTGCCCAAGAATGGAAGGTTTGAGACTGGGCGATAATTGGCCATCGTGGCTGCATCTAAAGATGGTTTTTTAAGAAGCGGTTTAATAACCGCCTCTTTCAGCGGGTCTGGGAAGGCTCCCTCACGGAGGGAAGCATTCACCACCCCACGAAGCCCATCGCCCAGTCCTTCCCGGCTAGCTTTTATAAGCCAGGATGGGCAAGGATCCAGGAGACAGGTGGTTGGCTTCACTCGTCCAAGCAGCCTGTCCACATCCTCGGAGGTAACAGATTGGAATTGATCCCGCACAACTTGACCAGACAGGACTCTAGCACTCTCCCGCCCCAGCCCTGCTCCCACGGTGGAGTCTACTTCTTCCCGAATCTGAGCGATTTTATCTGCAAAAAAATTTGCAAAATCATTGCAGGAGAACATGTGGCCCGTACTGGGCCCCGATGTTACAGGTGGTTCCGCTAAATTGTGAACCACCTGAAAGAGTCTCCTGCTGCTGTTTTCTGCAGATGCAATAGAGGCGGTGAAGAAAGTCTTCTTCGCCGTCGCTATCGCCACTTGGTAGGCTCGACGTTGAGCTCTAACCTGTGTCCGGTCAGATTCGGAATGAGTTATCCGCCACCGGCGCTCTAGCCGTCTCAACGATTGTTTCATTGCCCTCAGATCCGTGGAAAACTACGGTGCTCTCCGGGCTCCATGCAATCGGGGAGGGCGCTTCGGAGCCAAACAGTCAATAGCCCTGGTTAACTCCACATTCCAGCGGGCCACCAGGGAATCAGCTGAAAGGCCATCAACATGGGATAAAGCATCCCCACTCTCTGGAAACCATTTGGATCCATTAAGTGGCGGGGGCGGACCATCCAAATCGGTCCCACCTCCCTGCAGAGGGGATGGGTCGCAGAGAAGTCCAGTTGCACCAGGAAGTGGTCTGACCATGGCACTTCTTTTGTTTCACTTTTACTTAGTGTCAGATCACCAACATCCGTAGAGGTAAACACCAGGTCCAAGGCATGTCCGCGGCTATGGGTTGGGCCAGACTTATTCAGGGACAGCCCCATGGAGGCCATGCTTTCCACGAAGTCCCGAGCGGCCCCTTGTAAGGTCATGTCGGCATGGATGTTAAAATCCCCTAGGACAACCAAGCTAGGTGTCTCCAGGAGAACATCCGCCACGACCTGAAGCAGCTCGGGCAGGGAATCCTTGGTGCAGCGGGGAAGTCGGTACACCAAAAGGAATCCTGTACTGCCCCTATTGCCCAACTTCCAGAACATGCACTCAGAAAACTGGGTCTTCCCAATAGGACGCCTGGTGCAAACTAATGACTTCCTAAAAATCACTGCAACCCCCCCTCCCCGCCCACATGACCTGGGTTGCTGTGCATAAGAGAAGCCTGGTGGACAAGCAGCGGCAAGGACAGGCCCATCTGCTTCATCCAACCAAGTCTCTGTTACACATGCCAGGTCAAGTCCTCCATCCATGATCAAGTCATGGATGGCAGTGGTCTTATGAATCATTGACCTGGCATTGCACAGCAACACTTTCAGGTCATGTGGGTATCCCTTGCTGATTCCAGTATACATCCGGTCAGGACCAGACCCGGAGGCAGGGATAGTCCTCAGACAACGACTAAACCTGCCTCCTCTGTAATGACATGGTCTGGTCTTAGCGTAACTCCTCCTCCTACCCATGATCACTGAGATCGGTTGTCCCAGTGCATTCCCCCCTGTGATACATAAACATAAACATTTTTATTTTTATTTTTTTGTGTTTTGGAATCTCAGTATCCCTAGAAGAAACACTTCTGGTTTATTATCAATTCGTTATAAATCATTTCCCAGAAAGATTTTACTCTCTTACAAGACCACCACAAATGAAGTACCTTCATTTTCTATACATTTCCAGCATGTGTTTGATTTTGATTTATACATTTTTGCCATAAATACCATCTATGCATCATTTTCATGTCGTTCTCTTTCAGCGTATAACATGTTGTAAACTTAAAATATACATTCCACAACTTTCCCCATGCAGCCATTTCAATGTTATGGCCGAAGGGGTGTGTGTGTGTGTGTGATTATTACGCGGTGACAACCATAACACAGTGAAATACGGTATTCTACTATGGGTAGTTACATAATGTATACAATCCAATGACTGAGTCATTCTTTTAAGCCTATGAGAACTTTAAGGATTTGGGTAATCCTTTCAATACTTCCAAAAGGCTTAAAGGATTTCCACCTACAGTATTCCTTTGTGTAAATATGGTCCAAAATTGCATTTTGGCTATTGATAATGATAATGTGAATAAGTCTGTCTATTTGAAGGTACTTTGAGTCAGCCTTCGCTAATTATGCCAAATAAACTTTACCTTAATATAATACTTTGCTGCTATAGCACTTTATACACTTTATATAAATATTTATTCCTATAAGATATTACATAAAAATGCCTGGTATTTAAAACTTCATGAATACCGAGGTTAGAAATCGCTTTGAGCCATGACTCTTATAAACAGTTCCTTGCACAAATGTAACATATACCTAAGAGAAAGTGAACTCAGATAACACCTAAGTTAAGTAAGAGACTTCTCAGGAATGACAGCTAAGAAGTAAATGAAGTGCAAGCTAATGAATGGAAAAGATTTAAAGATATGCTGTCCTATGGAGAACACACTCTGAATGCCAGGTCAGCAATGCTTAGAAGCCTGACTTTGGATGAAACCATAAAAACTTCTGCACAGTAAGAGAAAACTTTTAATTTGCCCCCATTTTTACATTTGAATTTCAAGAACAGATGCTAACTCCCAAGGTGTCTTCCATCTAAAGCAATAGCTGCAACGGTAACTTATTCCTTAGGTTAAGAATATTAAATTAATGCCAACAAACTAAAAAGAAGTTAAGTCATAGAACTTGCAGTTCCCAGCACAACAGTGGTTTTTGTTTAGTAACATAGGAAGCTGCCTTTTGCAGAGTGGGACCATTGCTTCATCTAGCTCAGTGTTGTCTATGCCAGGGGTAGTCAACATAGTGCTCTCCATATGTTGTTGGACTTCAAAGCTAGCAAAACCAGTTTTGAGAGATGACACAATTTTAGTTCATCTGGATAACACTTTTGCAATTGGTCTGAAAAGCTCAATGAGTCTTTCTGCAGATCCTTCCGTGGGAGAAATCACTCAAATAGGCATAGGAAATTTGTCCCCACTGAAGAGTGGGAGAGGCATTCTCTGGGCTACTTCCAATTAGAACTGGAGGTGAGTTCCATTTTGGTCTGGATATTTAAACCAACTGACCTAATTCACACCTACTGGCAAACTAACAGGGATCATATGTCTTTCCGATTTTGCATTTCTCCAAATTTTACATTACAGAAGTACCAAAATGTGTTTAGAATGTCTACTTCCAGATAAAATACATTTAGAAATATATCCATTTACTCAAAGCATATAATTAGCATTTTGTGATGTAATACACATTTAGGTGCTTGTTTAAATAGACTTTTTTTTGTACTGACTTTACAAAGAAATTCAAAGTTAATGCAGAAACAGGACAGAATCATCTTATGAATCCACGTGAAATGGACAGGACCTGAAAACAGACGGATCCATCCATCCCCCGATGCAAAATAAAAATAAATCATAAATCAAAACTGTAAATCCCAAATACAAAATGTACCATAAAAGCTGATTTTTTAAAAAAATCTGGTATTTTTATATAGTATCTGAAAATGCTTGTATGAATTGGTAAGGTGTTTATGTTAGAAATTAAAATTAAGGAGGAAATTAAATAAGTAGCAAAGTATGCATTTGCCAGTTCCATAATTAGTTTAAGGAATTCAGAGGGGAATGCTAGGTCAAAGCAAACCCTCACTAGCAGGTGGAACCAGAGAAATCTGTTCCTGTCTTCTTAAAATCTCCCAAGCAACAGCTTTGTACAACTCATCTGCTGATCTTCTCATGCCTTCCTCCTCCTGTGGTTGCTGGTTTGTACCTCTTAAGTCCAGTCTGCCCCACAGAACTACAGATCTTTGTCCTTGCCACTGATTACTACTGCAGTGGCAGAAGTTCAGGGTGCTTCTCTTTTCTTGGCAGATGGCTTCTTATTCCACAGGCATTAATGCTATCTCTTGTCACTACAGTGCCCTTTGTAAATATTGTGGTAAACAAGCAAAAATGCAACTGTGATTACACCCTGCATTTGAAAAGCCCATTTGGGAGGTGGCAGGGGCTGTGCATAGCCAGCGCACAGCCTTAAGTAATCAGAGAGAGAATATGAGAGAGAGAGAGCTTCTCATACTGATTAGGCAAAGAACAAGCCACAATAGCTATTAAAAACACAATAACATGTGGTGGATATATACTAACTACAGAAAACTTGGTTTCCAATTCTGTTTCTTTTTCCTAGTTGTAACCATCCCTGGCAAAGGCTTCATATTACTGCATTCACTTATTGTCGGCATCCGTCTGTGTGCACCTACGGACAGGTTAAAGTCAAACCATGGTGTTTGCAGCACCTAAGTGAACTCCCCAGGGCACAAGCCTGAGTAGTATGTATGGAGGTTCTGGTGTGCCTAGACAACAAGACCCCACTCTCAGCCTCACTGATGTGGTCTAGAGGAAAGCAGAGCAATGTGTCTGGCACCAGCTTTGCTGAAGAAGTTGCCCTGGGGAGGTGCACAAGGCGCCATTCAAACACCCATTCACCTGCCCTCTCCTAGGGTGTCATCAGAGGTAAAAGCAAGAAGCAGAAGCAGCCTCCACATGCCTCTCCCTCACTGCTCCATATTGGACCCTGAGAGCAACTGCAGCAACAGTAAGATGGAAGTGAGGCTACACATGCATTTTTTTCAAGACTCCCCCACCCACGCAAAAAATCCGGGAACAAAATCTTGAAGCTGAAACTGCCTGGCATTTTGGTCCCTTTGTTTTGACACTTGTTTTTGCTGTCAATAGAGAAATTAACTTCTAACACAAAAGAATGCCATTCTTCATACTCGATACACACACTCCAAATGCCAACCACATGCTAAATCCTCTCCTCTTCCAGTACTGTATAGCTATTGTGCAATATGGTGGCTAGTAAATGATGCTCTGCAGTTTATTTTATGTATGCTCATGTTGATTTTCCTTTTAAATAGGGATGGGGAAACTGTGACCCTTGATATCCTGTTGAACTTCAAGCCCCATCATTCCTCACCATGCTGGCTAGGGCTGATGGGGACTGAGTCCAACAACACTTGTCTTAAAATTACTCTCTGCCTTAATATTACTTTCTGCCTTAAATTTACTCATCTTTTGCTTAAACAAATATTTATTTTGCTCTAGCAGTTCAGAATCTGCAGCCTAAAAAGGGTTACTGATCAACATTTTTAACCATGATGATAACTTTTTGGAGAAAGGATGGGACACGGGGAAGTCTTCATTTCTAGAGTGACTGGAATAAAGCTGACTTAAGTCCTTTATTTTCCTCTCCCATATGAAGTTACCAAGGGGGACACCAACCAGGTGTTAAAACGTTAGTGTTTGTGAGCTGGTCCATCTGGACTCTCCTCTCTCCCATCCTTAGAGATGATGTCAGCTGTCCCTGGTGCAGTGTGCCCGTCTGACAGTGACAAAAGCCCAGCTGTTAAGAATATTTGAACACAGTTACTGTCCAGGCAGAGTGCCAGCGCTATGCTGCTGAGGAAGAGAGCTGAGGCAAGGGAATGGCTGATTTGTAACAGTTAGGCTTCCTTTCAAGTATGAGTGGTTGTTCAAAGGACAAGGATCTTCCAGAGGATGTAGAATTCCAGAAGCACATTGGAATCTTAAAAAGAATGATGTTGCTAGATTGTAATTGGGAGTGCATAAGAGAAAATAATCACCTCCCCCTACACACACATACAATTACATAATTGACAAGAGATGATAAACTTTCAGGGCTGTTCCAAAGCAATGTGGGGCGTAATGCAAAGCAAAGATGATGGCACACCCTCTCCATTTCCTGGGTCTGGAATGGTAGTGGAATCTTCATCATCCATTGCTATTGACAGCAGCTTAGGAAATGAAGGATAGGGTGCCTGGCACATACAAGCATCCCACTATCCACCACTCACTGTCCCACAGCACCTGCTGCTTGAGGCAATTGTCTCAAGCAGCCTATTGGTAGAACCTGCTCTTGCAAGGCTTGCTGTGCTGGAAAATCTGCCCTTAGCAAGCCTTTGTGCCCATAAAGTACAACAACATGGTTACATTTTCTTACCCCTGCAGCTCTGAATTCTGAATGTTTTGAGCTGGTTATGCAAAAACAGGAAAACGGCAATGTTGAATACTACCCCCAGTTTCTCAAAACAATACTGAAGTGTGCATTTTCTCTTGAAACATGCTAAATATGTTTAATACACAATATGTTTAGTACACAAATATACATATGTGTACTTTCTCTCTTTTTGAAAAAAATTATTAGATTTTTCATCTTTAACAAAATAACATCTTATAATATAATCACAAAATAATTCCCCACCAACTTCCCCCAACTTCCCTTTCTGGTTTATAAGATATTAACTTGTCCTGCTTATTATCTAACCCTAAGTATAATAATCTTTAAATTAACCATTATTATATTCTTATCATTTTAACCTCATCTTTATATTTTCTATAGTTGTTTTGTTGGTTGTTGGTCACCCTGCAAGTGAGTCCATTTCCTTACATTGTTTCTGTAAGTACAACATAAAAGTTTCCCAGTCTTTTTAAAAGTCTCTATTGTCCTTGTCTTTAAGTCTTCCAGTTAGCTTTGCCATTTCAGCATATTCCATCAGTTTTTCTTGCCATTGTTTCTTTGTTGGTATTTCATGAGTTTTCCATTTGGGCTAGTAAAATCCTAGCTGCTGTTGTGACATACATAAATATAAATATTTATATATGTGTGCATTATCTCAACATATTTTTAGATTAATATTTTGACACATTGCATCACTTCATTGGGAGAAAGGTAAAATCTGTTGTATAACTAACTAAGTCTACACCTATAACTTAGCCCAGACAGTATGGACTAGTTCACACAGACAACTTGTAATTGTCATCCACAGTATTTTCTCCCTAAAGCAACTATTAAAGTCAAAATTTCTCAGAAGGCTTTTCTGAGAAAATGCCTGAGGTTCCCCTGGCCCCCTTTGCCACCCATCCTAGTAAAAGAAAGCCATTTGGCAAAAAAAAATCTGTAAATCATATACTGATTTTTATGTCAGTCACCATCTCTCTCTCTCTCTCTCTCTCTCTCTCTCTCTCTCTCTCTCTCTCACACACACACACACACACACACACACACTGCTCTGGAACAATGCTATATCTGTGGAATTATGGAGGATGCAACATGGCACAGCTGCCATTCAAAATTCTCACAACACCCCAAGAAAAAAAGCCCTGTACTACTGCCACTGTCAGTGGTGAACCCTAGCCCTGAGAATCTGTTGGATAATTTCTCCTCCCATTTGACAACTCTGGTGAACCTGATCTGTTAATTCCTAAGCCCTGTTTTGCCCACATTGACCACAATGGTGATATATATATATTCACATAAGTGAATGAAATTTGTAGACAAAGAAACTCCTGCAAATTTCAGGTGGCTCTATCTAAGGTCCATTGTGTAGGGCGGCTTTACATGTTTTCTTTATATAACTGGCTACATCATTGGAAGTTACTTTAGAAAACATACATGATCACATTTTGAGACCTTTTGAACATGGTCTCTCTAATTATAAAGCTCTTCTGATACAAGAAATGAGGGGAGATATAGCTGGTTCCATTTTGAAATTGCTTAAATAATGAACTTTTGCAATTCATATTTTTTCCCTGGGAAATTTCTGATAATGAAGATATCTTAGGCTATCTAAGGCAGGTTTCAATCTAGCCTATAAAACTGTAGTTTCCCATTTACTATGTCTTTGTCATTTTTAGAAGTTTTCTTCCTTATACTTTAAAACACTTTGTAAACTTAGATAGCCTTAAATAAATTCAATTTTAAAAATTTAATTATAAACTTGTGCCTTGAGTCATTTACATTCCACCTAACCATGTTCAATCTAGCTACCTCCTTACTAAGTTAGCTTCATTGATAATATTGAAGTTCTTTTCGTAGTAATAATGATGGTGAATTGAAGTGGGGCTTTCAAAAGTAGGTGTTAATTCTTTGGGAATCCTATAAATGGGCTGGGGCAGGACAGGAGATTAGAGAGAATAATGTGTTGCTTCATATTATGGTCATTAATATATTTAATAACTTTATATCTTACTTTTTCCCCAGAAGGCAGCTAAAATTGCATTGTAATTATTATATTATATATAATTATAATTATTACATTATAATTGGGTTGAATTATATATCAAATTGTTAGCATAAAAACTGCAATAACAAATACAAAGTAGAATTAAACTATCAAAATTAGGTTGTTTTAAGTTGTTTTTAACATTGTGTAAAACTGTGTTTTAATTCTTGTAATCCACCCTGGGGCCTTACAGTGGGTAATAAACTGTACCACTACTACTACTACTACTACTAATAATAATAATAATATACCAGTGTTTAAGGAGGAAGGTCTAGGTAGTAATTAACCACTTCTATGTGAGTGAAAATTATTTTAAATGGTGAAGTGTTCTTCTTTTTTCTTTAACTAGAGGAGGACAATGCCCCAGCCATCTGAGCCCCTCCACCCACCATGCATGCCCCACACTATTCTCAACAGTCACCCTACCCATGGAGGAAGTTTTTCAGAAGGCACAGAAAGCCAGGTGGGACTGGATGGGACAAGAATATCCCATTCTCATTAACATGAATTCTGTTCCATCAATGGAAGAAAAGTTAACAAAAAACGAAAGCTTGAATGTTTGAGTATAGCCAAGAGTGGGTCTTGTGAACTTGACTGTAATTTGTCTCTCCCCACCCCCACCCCCACTAACATCTCTTTGATACCTGCATCTGAAATAGTTCCACTGCTGTGCACTAGAACATGTTGCAGAACCCTGTGGCACCCAACTTGTCACTTTTATCCAGGATGAAGAGAAACCATTAGTGAGCACTCTTTGGGTATGAGAGGTCAACCAGCTACAAATCCACCTAACAGTTACCTCATCCAGTCCACATTTTACCAGCTTCTCCACAAGAATATCATGGAGGACTTGGTCAAAAGCCATACTGAAATCAAGATACATTACATCCACAGCATTCCCCTGATCCACCAGGCTTGTAAATGAGATTTGTCTGGTATGACTTGTTTTTGAGAAACCTCTCTCCCCTTTTAACTTCCCCAAGACTTAAATCTTTGGGAAGATTTAAATGACCCAAGGTAGCCCAATGAATTTCGTAGTCTTGTAGTCTGAGACTTGAAAGGGCTCTCTGTTGATGTTGTGCAAGGTCTTGTACATATAGCACATAGTACATATCTGCTAGAAATGGTATAGGGCAAAATAGTAACTAAGAATGGGTAAGGTGTCGGCAGCTGGGATAGTAAGGGAAGCTTTGTATTTGTCTGTCCTGTGGCAAACTTGATTATCGATTCTTGTCAGCATTCTGTTAGCTCTTTTCCAAATTAGTTCAGTGGCTTGACCTTGAAAAGATCTTAACAGGATGCCTGCAGATTCATTCTAATTGCTGCTTTTCCTTATGGACTCCACCACACTAACCTGCCAATCATCAAGTCCATTTGTCTGGGAACTGACTTAATTAAACATCTCAAATCCAATTGACTTGATCCTTCCCACTATATACATTTTTTTAAAAAGAAAAGAAAACAGTCCATCATGGAGCCATGTGGAGTTGCTGAAGAGAAAGGTTGCTTACAGCACATGTCTTGTTGCAACCCACCCCATTTCCCCAAATGTAAATATAACACCATGAAATTATTTCGAAAGGATGGAACAGTTATTCTTTTAACTATTTTTTCAGAATACAGGGAAATGTGTGTGTATAAATGGGGTTTTCTTGGGTTAATCAGGATCCAGAAATCTGATGCAGGCTTTTCTTGAATTCAGAATGCCATTAGCTGTTATCTCCTTTTCCAATTAAACAGATAATTATATTAGATATTGTTAGAAGAAGACTTGCGTTTTTGGTATGGCACTTGGATTGTTGTTTTTGCAAGTGCACAGGTGATTGAAATAGCGCTTTCTTATCAAAAGCTGGTCCAATTAAAAAAGCACTTCCAGGGCAAAACATTTGTGAATACACTCACAACAGTATTTGCCTATGCTTGGGAAAATTAAAATATGAGTGGGATAGTTTTTTGTGTACCCAGCTGGGACAGAACAATGGGATACCTTGCACTTAGTGATGGGTAGATTTCCAGTCCATGTCAGGTTTCTATGTGGTCATTCATGGGATCATTTTGTTCCATTTCTGAATTAATTTGTGATGAAAATTCATATTGAGTATGTATTTTATCATGAAAGACATCAAGAACGGGGAACCTTTTTCAGCTCAAGGGTCTCATTTCCTTCTGGGTAACCTTCCAGGGGTCACATGTCAGTGCTGGGCAGGGCTAGAGAGAAAATTGGATGGAGCAATGCATGTAAAATTTATCTTGGTGCAGATGGCTAGTTCCTATACATGCTCTTACTTCTCTTACTTGAGAAGTAAGAAATCAAAAGGATAATTACATCTGGATCTGGATTTTCCCAGGAGATGTGAATTAGTCTGATTTTTACCATCTGTGTTTAGATAGGCATAAGGCTTTGGGTGAAAGTCCCCCCCCCCCAATTATTTTTTCTTGAGGTGGGGCCTGTTTCTAGTGATGGGAACTCAGGTGAACTGCCCCAGTCACTTATTGAGCAGTTATGCTACTGTCACTGAGTAGATCACTTGTTCTCTGATTAGTTAGATCTTGGAAACATCCACTCCAATTATATGCTTGTTTACTTGGAAATAAGTCACATGAACTTCTAGAGTTCTTGTTCCGGTTTTTTCAAACAGCCTGCTAGTGTGTAACAACAATATCACCTGCCTCAGGATGTGATTTTATCATTACCTATGACAATTGTATACAAATATTTTAAATAAACCTAAGAGTAGCAGAAATGATCTAATTTTTATCAGAAAAATTACAAACAAATGAGGGCTATATTCATGGATGCACATACAGCCAGTCTTCTTCCCACTGGTGTACACACATGCAGTTTTCTCACTCACCCATAAGCAAATATATCTGCCAGATTAGTAAAAAGGTCCATCTACTTCTGCCTATATCCTGTTTCCCACAGTGGCTAATCAGATGCCTATGGGAAGCCCAGAAAGTGGGTTGCAAGAGCTTTCTCCTGTGGGTTTTTTTTCCCTGGTGATTGGCATTCAGAAGCGTGATGCATCAAATTCTAGAGGTCTTATATAGCTAGCCTGTCTTGTAACCACCAATGGTTTCATCCTCTATTAGTTTGTCCAATCCCTTTTTAAGGAAATCTAAGTTGGGGATTGTCTCCAAGTCTTGTAGACATGAATTTCAAGGTGCAATTCTGCTCTGTTGCTCATTTGTCAGATGATAAATAGCAGTTGCTCATGGTGTGTGTGTGCATGTTCTCAGAAGGACTTTAAGCATCTATTTTTTTATTTTTAAAAAATCTAAATGTTCTCAGGGCAACAGACCTCTTAAGGCCATGTGAATCAAACAGAAGCAAAGACATAATCATATAGGAGAGTTTAAATGAAATTTAATTTTAAACAGGTGTAGTTAGCTAACCAAAAACTTAAGGTTAACTTATGATTATCCCATTTTTATATAACAGTCTGTCTGTACATAAACACTTGTCTACCAACAATGATGGAAATTGCATAGAATGTTAACATCCACAGAACATTCATTTACAAAGATCTCAAAGAGCATCATTCTTCCTTTGTTAGGAAAGATGTTCAGTGTCTCCAGACAATGAAGTATTTTATAAGAAAGCACAAATGTTTCTTAACAATACAGAAGAACCTTTTCTCACTGAGCATACAAAGCTCAAGGTCTGCCATGTAAAAAAAAAAAAAAAAAAACAATTCGCAGGATTGTTGCATGCAAGGTTACAGCAGTTACTGATTAAATGCCAGAATTTCATTGCCCTATGAATATGTGGTGCCAACAACTCCTCCTTTGCTTAACAACTTTGCTGTAGTGGCACTCCAATCTTCGGCTCTTGGCTGCTGTTTCTCCTCTGAACCACACCTGTAGAGAATTGCAGTTATGTTCTTTGAGGCATACACTGTGCTATGGAGAGAGGGCTCCAGAGGCAAATTTAGCAAGCCAGAAAACCCTACTAATCAGCCACCAGCATTCTGGAAACAGGATGGAGGTTGCAATCACTGCATCTCAGTTACCAGAGTTTGCACCTCCTAAAACTACCATTTGCTCATCTCAGTGCAGTTCTCCATAGCAAAGGAATAAGGAGCAAATGGCCCTCCAGATGTTTTTGGACAACGAATCCCATTGGCCCCAACTGTTAGATTTGTGCAATGCAATCTGCATGAGGCTGCTGTTGAAGATGACACAGAAACTGCAAGTGGTCAAAAATGGAGCAGCCAGATTTCTGTCTGGGATTCTATTTAGGTATTATATACTTTGTTTGTTTTATTTAGTTACTTAGTTAGTGAATGCCCATGCTGCCCTTCAAACAAGGATTACAGGTTGGTTTAGAATATAAAAAACACAAAAATACATTGCATAATAACAGACAAAAACAATACTCTCCTTGTTTAAAAAAACACAGATTGCTTAATTAGCCAAAGGCCTGGGAGAAGAGGAATGTTTTTGCCTGGTACCTAAAGATATGCAATAAAGGTGCCAGGCAAGCTTTCCTGGGGAAAGCATTCCACAAATGGGGAACCACCACAGAAAAGGTCCATTCTCATGTTGCTGCCCTCCAGACCTTTCCTGGAGGAGGCATACGAAAAAGGGCCTCAGATGATGACCACAGGGCCCAGGTCCGTTCATATGGTGAGAGGCTATATTTGAGGTGTTGAGGTCCTGAGCCATTTTAACCTTTATAAATAAAAACCAGCACTTTGAATTGGGTTCAGAAACTAATTTGCAGCCAATACAGTCAGGGCAGGATTGGTGTTACATTCTTAAACCATCTTCTTTTGGTGAGCAACCTGGCCACTGAATTCACCACCAGCTAAAGTTTCTGAACTGTCTTCAGATGAGGTTGCATGGAGGATGAAATCGAACTCTGAGAACCCCATGTTGAAGGCTCAAGAGAGCTGAAAGCATTCCTTCAAGCATCACTCTCTGGAAATGACTATCCAAGTAGGACTGGAAACACCATACAGCAGTGCCACCCAACCCCAACCTAGACAAATGGTCCAGATACCATGGTTAATCATGGTTAATATTTTTGAAAGCCACTGAGAAGTGGAAGTAAATTAGAAGAGACACATTTCCGCCGTTTTCTCCTTGTCATACACGGTGACCAATGCAGTTTCTGGGATTGGATAACTCCATACCCTCCAACAATTCTCCAATGAAAATGGGTACACCTTAAGTAAAAGTGGGACATTCCAGGATCAAATCAGAAACCGGGATGGCTTCTCTAAATCAGGGACACACTCAGAAAATAGGGACACTGGGAGGGTCTGTATTTTTAGAATCCACCTTATTTTTTGTGATTGTAAGCTTTTCCAAACTTTTCTTAATACTGCAATTTAATAGGGCAACCTACCCTGGAACCTTAGGATGAAGGGTGGGCAATTAATTATTCAATCAATTAATAATTTCAATAATAATAATGCTGGCTGGGGGTAATGGAAGTTGGAATCCAATGGTTCCCCCGTGGGCTCAATGCCATTTTTAAAACTTTCTACTCTCTTCTTACATAATGCAAACATTATTTTGTACAATGTTTCTTTTTGTAATAAGGAGTCAAAACTAATGTCTCAACAAATGAAACTGATCTGTAGAAAATGTAACTTGAAAAAAAGAGACATTGCACATACTTTTGTAAACCAAGACATCTTTAATAATGTTGTTGTTGTTTTAGAAAATACAGTGGCATTCATACCATGTCACGCCAATTGGTTTATCTAGTTTAGTACTGTCTGCAGTGGCCTGGCAATGGATCTCCGGGGTATCAGAAAGGGGACATTCCCAATCATACACAGAAATGTTGGGGATTGAATCTTGGACCTCATGCTTGCAGATGATCTAACACAGAGCTGTGGCCCTTCCACCTGAGAACCCATTGAGAAACCACAATTAAAATAGAAAATAATTGGTAAATTGTCAGCTCACCTCTATGTGAGGATTTCAGTAACCCTAGGATGTATCATTTTCATTCCACTCTGTTGTTCCCTGGCTGTTTTTAATGTTCCTTGTGCTGATATACCTTGGCAATATGTACTATCTCTCTCCTTGATCCAGTTTTTCAATGCTTCAATCCAATTTCTTTTTCCTTCCCTAGCATGCTCCAAATTATGGAAACTTCCAAATACACCACACAAAGCAAATTTATTAAACTAGCACCATTTATACTTACAAAGTAAATATTGATAGTTCAATGTGACATGTTGTTGTGGAAAGACAATTAGATTATGCCAAATATATTCTGGCACTTTTTGCTGACAATATTGTTTTATCAGAACTGGTTAATGCTGGAAGGTTACTGGTTATAGAATGGGATACGTTTTTATAAAATGTAACTGGACTTAAGCTAGATTTTCAAAAATTGGAAGTAATAAATAAATAAATTGATTGGCCTTCTTTTGCTTGGGGCTGCTGCCTGGCTTTACATATCAGGACATAATAGGAATAATTTGTTCCTTAGCAGGTCTTAAAATTAGGTAAATACAACCTCAGATGAACAACAACACATGACATATTACACCGTGTCATGATTTATTTAACAGAAATAAAGCCAAAATGGAGAAATCATGTGTGAAAAGCTAAGTACACCCTTACTGGAATTAAGAGGCTAAGTAGCAGACAGGGACTTCTAATCAAATGCTCTTGCTTAATTGATCATCAGCAAGTGTGCCCACCTGTATAAAAGCTAAAGTTTTAGCAGTTTGCTGGTCTGGAGCATTCAGGTATGTTTTATCACAACGTCAAGGAGGAAAGACCACACAATGCTCTTAGAGAAGCAAGTGCCCATGCAATTGGGAAGGATTATAAGGTCATCTCCAACCAATGTAAAGTTTATCTTTCTACAATGAGAAAGATTATTTAAAAGTTGAAAACATTCAAGACAGCTGCCAATCTTCTCAGGAGTGGACGTCTCAGCAAATTCTGAGTGTTTATTGTTGTTTGTTGTTTCTAATTTTAATTTTATGTAACTGTGGCTCATATGCAATAGTGTAAACAAAAATATATCTTGTTGCAACCAAGTTGAACAGTTTAAAGACAACAGCGAATAAAAACTATGTTACTAAAAAGCAGCAACTCACAGAACTGCATAAACTGCACAGTGATATGTTCAACTTGTGATGAAAAGAATATCATTTGGCACTAGGAGACATATTCATCCCCCCTCCACCCCTGAAACCAAGGACTTTGTTAGTACAATGAAAAATTAATTTACTATTAATGAGATACGGTGTTAATTTATCAAAGCAAAGCAAAAATACCAGCAGGATATCAGTATTACCACCAGCTGATTTTTAGAGACCCTCTGCCATTTGAATTAGTATTGATGATAAATTATTTCTCCAGGGGTATTAATCATATTCACCTGGAAATTAAAATGTCATAATATGATGAAGTGTTAAAGAAACAGGATCTCTTATCTCTACCTGCATATGCTGCATTAAATCACAGAATCAGTCCCCCCCCCCCCGCATTACTGCCTGTAGCATGAGAAAATAATGTTTTATGTAACTGGTATTGACTAACACACAAGTCCTCAGTGTCCTCCCCTCATCATCCTAGCAGGATCCCAGTAACTTAAAGAGCTGCTTTGTTTGACGTGGTTTGAAGGCATAACTTGCTGGAATTAAGAATGTCTGGAAATGCTCAGTCTTCTGGAAGGCAGAATGCCACCTTGAGTTCTACTGCAGAAAATGGGATGTAAGGTAGTATTCAATTAAGTTTCGCTTCAAGAAGATCCTTTTAATTTAATAGAGCTAAGATGGGGAGACTCTTCAAATCATCATCAAATCATCATCATCATCATCATTGTTGCTTTGCTAACAAAAAAATGTTTGAAAAGCTTTCTTCTTTTCTAGGCACTTAGTTGTTTTGCTGCCTGTTGCCTCTTGTTCTGCTGAAGATTACAGCTAGTCAATAAAAGATATCTGAATGCAGGAATTATTTTGAATTATGACAGCCAGCCATACATGCACTCATATAGAAATAAATAAAAAGACAGGGCTGGCAGGCAAATATTCTCCTTGCTCCACACACACACACACATGCGATCTTTACAGAATAAAAACACAAGCTAAACACACGGAAAATATATTAAAAACTCACCCAAGTAATAGTTGAAAAATATTGGCTCAAGTTAGTGTGATGTTTGAGGCTGATTCTAATCTGCAAGCTTATGAAAATTAGGAGTGCACAATGAGATGATGATAAATCTGGTCCTCCCTTAAAGAGGGCATGTATTGCGGTGAGACCTGAAAACTGACACCCTGTGTTGTGGGTGGGTAAAATTGGTCAGCCACAACACCTGATTGGTAGGTCCCTCATAGCTGGGTGCAATCTGGCCAACGGGTTGCAGACCAAACGGTTTGAGGGACCTATTTATGCCCATGCATGTGACCCAGAGCTTCCTCTTTCGGTGCGTGCATTCAGAACACCCACCCACCTCTCCCTGCTTTCGGGCTTTGTGCTTGACCTTGCTATGCCATTGTGTGTCATGTGTCATTGGGAAAGGGGCATGGCAGGAATTTTCCCCACTTGGCTGATTGGCTGTTGCCACTTGGGTTTCACCTGCCGCGTAGCAAATCGTCACAACTTGTAAGGTTGCGGATAGGCTCTGGTTCAGGCAATGGGATGGGGGAATGCTCTCGCCATCCCTATGTGAAGGGTATTCTGTTAAAGGAATCCAGGGACTTGATGGCTTGGTCAACCCCTGAGAGGGGGTTGTGCCTGTACCTGAGTCCAGGGGGACATTTGGGTGTCAGAGATAGCCCGTTCCTGGATTTCCGCTTATCCAAGTGGCTGACCTATGCTGGAACCCTGGGTCAGCGCTACCTGCATGGCAGAGAGCTAGTCGAACCAGAGCCTATACAACCAGCCACTTTTGTAATCAATAAAGTTGTGGCCTAAATTCTGCCAAAAACCAAAACCAAAATTTGAGTCATGTGTGAATTTATTTATGGGGGAGGTTTCTGGGTCTGAACACGCAATAATGTTTCTGCCTTTGCATGGCACTCTTCCCTTCCCAGAAAACTCCCCAGAACCTCCCTTTCGTTGACCAGGTTGGGGGGGAGTAGATGGTGATGATGCCTTTGAAATGTGTCCCCACCCCCCAAAAAAACTTTGGAAAAATAAGGAAAAATGTGATACTAACAATGATGATAATGCCTCTGCACTATCCCTTCCCTCTCCCTGAGCAATTTGGAACCAAGCAGGGGAAAAGTGGTAATAATAATGATATCTCTGCACTAGGTCCTCTCCCTCTCCCCACCAAACAAAACAAGACAAAACAAAAGTTTGAGAGCAACCAAGAAAAAACTGATCATTATTATCGCCATAATTATTATGATGCCTCTGCCCTGGGTCTCTGGAACAATTAATGCTGTAGGACATCCATCAGAAACAACTAAGAGGACCTCAAGCCATATTCAGCTTGAGGCTTGTCTCAAGTAGCAGGCTGATCCACATGCCAGCAGGAACAAACACAGCAATAATTCCAGCATTTCTTACCCCAGCCTACCTTTTCGAAATGTTTCCGTCCGAAAAGTATCTGTCTGCCAACTGTGACATGTGGCCTGCAGGCAGCAAAACGTGTTCCTCTCACCACCTAAACTCACACACATCTTAATAAAATCTTCTGAAGTAACTACCTGCCAGTTGTGCCCTGGGTTTGGTTAACAGCAAGATACAATTAGAGCAGCAAGCAAGTGGATCCAAGGACTGGGAAAGAAGAAAGTAGAAGGAAAATGAGAGGGAGAAAGCAGGTATTTAGAATCCCGGCTTCTTGGTATCAAAACAACTCACTTATCGATGACAGCTCTGACTTTACTCAATGATTAAAACCATCCTGGAACATTTCAGAGGTACTGACACATTTTGCTCCAGAGCTCTCTTTCTAGGTGGGCTAGAGACTTTCTAAACAAAAGTTAAAGCTCAGAGTCTAGGGTCCCTGCAAGGGGTACCAATGAAGTACAGACAAAGACCATTTTGCACAGGAGTTCCATTCCTAACTCCCCCCCCCCCATGCATGTCAGTGGAAGGTGCAGAAGCTTGCAGCCTCTCCAAGTGTCCCTATTTTCCAGGGATGTCCCTGATTGAGAAAAGCCATCCCAGTTTCTGATTTGATCTTGAAATGTCTCACTTCTCCTTAAAAAGGTAAAGGGCGCCTGACAGTTAAGTCCAGTCGCAGACAACTCTGGGGTTGCGGCGCTCATCTCACTTTACAGGCCGAGGGAGCCAGCATTTGTCCACAGAAAGTTTTTCCAGGTAATGTGGCCAGCACGACTAAGCCACTTCGGGCGCAACAGAACAGCAAAACCAGAGCAGTGCATGCAAACGCCGTTTACCTTCCTGCTGGAGCAGTACCTATTTATCTACTTGCACTTTTTGGCGTGCTTTCAAACTGCTAGATTGGCAGGAGCTGGGACCGAGCAACAGGAGCTCACCCCGTCACGGGGATTCGAACTGCCGACCTTTTGATCAGCAAGCCCAAGAGGCTCAGTGGTTTAGACCACAGTGCCACCCGTGTCCCACCACTTTTCCTTAGGACATCCCTATTTTCATTGGAGAAATGTTGGAGAGTATGGAGTTATCCAACCCCCAAGCTGTCTAAATGCAATCCTGTAAAAGGAAGGGTTTTAGTTTTGTTTTAGTTTTTAAAAAAATGTTTAATGTTTTATTATGTTTTTATATACAATGTTGGAAGCTGCCCAGAGTGGCTGGGCAGCCTAGTAAGATGTGTAGGGTATATATAGTAAAATTATCATTATGGAATAGGACGTCCCTATTTTCATCGAAGAAATGTTGGAGGGTATGATCTTGCCCCTCCCTTTTATTCCCCATTTCCCACCATCCCTGTTTCACCCCCATTCTACCTTCGTCCGGGTCCAAAAGGACCCGCAGGTCAGTGGTTGCATGTTCAAAATGGTTACCTCTTGTACTTCACAAATACCATAGAGGCCACTGTAGCTGGGTATGTGCAAGGATTTGTGTTTGTGCAATAGGATGTTGTCCTTTGCCCCCATGCACCCCTTAAATCTGTTCTAGAGGTTTTCCCAACCTTCTGGAAGAGATTTGGGAACTCTGGGGGGGTAGATGATGAAAAAGAAACTCTTGCGCTGAACTGGATACTGCCTCGACTAAATATGTATTTTTCATTTTGTTCCTAGACCAACACATTTGTTCTTCCCCTCCAAATAGACAATTAAATATTCTCCCATTATATGACTCTCTAGAGAATATTCTCCAAACTTCTGCTCATCATGGCCAGCATTTGGCATTCAAAGATTTTATCAGAGCTCTAAATCTAATGGTATATGACATGAGCGGTGACAGTATTTGGCAGCTGATACTCAGCAGTGACCAACATGTGACAATATCTGATAGCAAATATGTAGTACTTTGACAATTGGCTTGAGCTAGAATTTTGTAAATGGTTCATTTATTTAGCCAAGCAGGTAAGCATGAATGTACAGATTTGGAGGTATGGTTTTTTAAAAACCATGGGTAGGCAGAAGGTGAAAGGGTGGCTCACTCCTAACTCTTCTACCACCCCACTTGTTTGAAGAGATATCGAGGAAAGCCTCCTCCTCACCGACTGGCCTGAAAATATAGCAGAAGGATGTAAGTGGGAGGGGAAATAGAGAAATTTCTCCCTACCAACTCACTTGTCAATAGTCAGCTGTTCTCAGGAGCTGGTGACAAGCAGTCCAGATTGCTGCAATATAAACACACAACCCAGTCCAGCTGGAAGTAAGCACCGTGGACCAGAAGCTGGAATCAGGTGGCAACAAGAGGGGTTGGTGGAAGCCTCTGCTTCTTATCCTAGCATATAATGAGACAGGTAGACAGGAACAGCCGTGTTTGTTCCAGGCAGAATGATGACAGAATAAGGTGTGCGGGAGACAGCAAGGAGGGGATCAGATAATAGGCAAAGCTTTGAGGAATGAAATTACAGTGCTGTGCAGAAGGACTTAATTGGTTGGAGGAGGTGAAGAGTTTAACCTTGGGCATATTGTCTGTGTTTGCCAGGGGTTTTGAGGATGACAAGGGTTCCAGACTTCTTTCGTAAGGGAACTAACCAAATTAAATATGGATAGATGTGGGGCTCTGAAAGAATCCTACAGTGCTATTTCTTCTATTTCCTTTCCCATTTTTGGACTTATCTAAATAAGAAAATGGCCTGCTCACTGCCAGAATAAAAACACAAGCTACTACACTCTGAGCAGGCAGGTAAACATTTTCGGCATAGCAAATTTTTCTGAGCTTGTTTACAAGGTTGATACAGAATAATTTGAGGTCACCCCGCCATCCCATAGAAAATATCTAATCAAAATTAAAAATTGGAATTAAAATAACAAAAGGAATCTTGACACTTCAGGTTCAGCGTGTCACTTCCAGGATATACATATATATTTCTAGCTCTGTCTGCCTGTGTGAAAGTAGGGAAACATATTTTTTATGGAGATGTACAAAAATCAGAGATTAGCAGGGAGGAGAAATTAATTGGCTTACTCTCATAGGTTTCATTGTCAGGGAAGCAGCAATTAAGAGCAAAATGTGACGCGATTTCGCCTTTGGTCAGTAGAGATTCCTCGGTCAGGCATTCCAAACTCAATAGAGTAAAATTAAAGCAGCCCAAAGACTGCTTTAATTCCAGCATTGTGTTCTCACAGTGGCCAACAATATGCCTATAGGAATTCCACATGCAGCATGCAATAGACCCTACAAGCAGAGAGGCATAGTGGAAACTTGTTACATAGTTGATCCACTTCAATGGCAAAATAGTGCAATTCAGAACGCACACTAACATGACATTCACTCATAATGACTCCTTTGTCAAGCCTCCTTAATCAAAGGAAGGTTTGAAAAGACTGGAACCATTGCGTGATGAAAGATTGTGGGTCTTCTTCTTCTTTGGCGATCACTCGTAGCTGAGTAAGATTAGTCCAGCAGTCATTGGCGCTTGTCATAGCTCTGGCAAGGAGCACATTACGTCAATCTTTAGCACGGACAATAACATAGTCTTAGAGGTGCCAGTGGTTTAACCAAGGATGCCTCCATGAAGTTTTAAATTTATTTTTCTGTTGAAAGAGTGTGTTGGTAATAACAAGGTTGTGTGCTGCACATATAGTCAAAAGTAAGATTCCGTTCTGGTTGCTGTTGCCAACTCCTTCTTTCCCAATAGTCCCAGGCCACAGATCAAAATCTCACCCAACTCTTGCATAAAAATAACCCAGGAGTAATAATAATAATAATAATAATAATAATAATAATAATAATAATAATAATTTATTACTTATACCCCACCCATCTGGCTGAGTTTTCCCAGCAACTCTGGGCAGCTTCCAACAGGAAGGACAAACCACCTTGACCCAACGGCAACCAGAGGTGCTAGCGGCAGAGAGAAGCACCTGTCTTGGCAGCAGCATCCAAAAAAAGGCAACCTGCTTTTTCTTTAATTGGGAAGCACAAAAAGATCTGGCACTTTCAAATGAACTGGGAAGGACCGGGGTTCGCAGTCAGGAGATGCCCACACCCGTGCCAAATCTGCCCCCCAACCCTGAAGTTCCCTGGCTCTGTTTCGGGATGCAAGGCACTGCTGGAAGAGGGAGTTGAAGCCTCGGCTGGGAGTAGAGAGGGCTGCGCACCCGGGTGATGGCACCTGCTTCCCAGATCCAGCCACTAATATGGTGCAGCACAAAGCTGGCTCCGGCACCCACGGAGTCCTGGATCCAACCTTAGTGGAAGTGAGTGGCCCTTGTTCACCCGGTCATTTCGATCTCGACTGTGTTGGTTTCTTCTTTTCCTCCACACTGAGTGATGAGTGCTTAGGCCGGTGCTTCAGGTACGACAGGTAGGTGTTCCAGCCGAGGGTGATGATGTTCATGTAGAGCACCCGGTATGCGGCGGGCAGGAAGAGGAAGTTGATCAGCTGCACCAGGGGCCACACATGCCAGTCCATCTTATAGAACTCCCAGAAATTGTCCTCCAACTCTTGCCAGCTCTGGTACAGCTTCTGCCCTGCCAGAGACCCCATCCCCAAGAAGTACCAAACTCCCAGCGCTGGGGAGGCCACTATCTGGTCGCTGAAAACCTTCTTGAGGACGCTGCGGATCCCGCTGAAGCTGGCAGCGGGGAAGGTGCATCCCACTTCTGCCTCTGCGGGGTCACATGAGTGACAGGACTAATTTTATCTTCCTTAGGCGTCTCTGATAGGACGGTATCCAGCTGAGAGTAAATTTTTTCTTTAATGTCTTCATCGGCATCCAGTGTTGGTGCATAAGTGCTTATAATAGTAGCCTGTTGGGTTTTGGTGACTTTTATTCGAAGGGTTGTGAGTCGCTCATTAATGCCTGTAGGGACTTCTGACAGGAGCTTCACAAGATCGTTTTTGATAGCAAAGCCTACCCCATGTATTTGATGTTCTTGTTCAGATAGACCTTTCTAGAAGAAAGTGTAGCCTCCTTTTTCTTCCTTCAGTTGTCTCTCGCCTGCTCTTTGAGTCCTTTGAAGCACTGCAATATCGATGTTAAAATGTCACCGCTCTCTTGCAATGATGGCAGTTCTGCGTTCAGGATGCTTGCAGTCTGTGTTATCTGACAAAGTCTGTATATTCCATGTTCCAAAGTTCAATTGTCTTTTATGACCGCTGGGTGACCTCACTGGGCACAGTGATCCAGTCAGGGAAAATGGGAGGCAGACTATGTTTAGGGCACCTTTTCTAGCCCCCCCCCCTTTTGGGGTGAGCAGAGTGGATCCAAAAAGGGCTGCTCAGTCATGGATACAGCTGCCAAGCTGCTCAACTGCCTCATTCCTTGAGTCAGAATGACTGAATCTGTATCCACTGCCCATGTGCCGGTTCATGACTAGGGGCTTCCAGATTTCACGATCCTGCCCCCGTTACCATTTGCCAATCGCCATGGGACTTTGGGCTGGGTTTTTGGAAGATGCTTGTGTGTGAATTCATTTTATGTGTGTAGATCAGTGCACGCTGACCAATGCACAGTCTTCGCAGTAGAGTTCTGTTCTGATGGCATGAAGTAGTCACAACAAACTGGTAGATTCCTATCTGCTGCAGCCTTCATCCGCCTTCACAGCCGTTGTAACGTACCACTTGTTATCATCCACCTGTTCTGCCGTTGAGGACTTCTTGGATCATTCTTTGTCTAGCTCCTTCCCCTTGAGCCAGTGTGGTGTAGTGGTTAAGAGCGGTAGTTTTGTAATCTGGGGAACCGGGTTCGAGTCTCCGCTCCTCCACATGCAGCTGCTGGGTGACCTTGGGCTAGTCACACTTCTTTGAAGTCTCTCAGCCCCACTTACCTCACAGAGTGTTTGTTGTGGGGGAGGAAGGGAAAGGAGAATGTTAGCCGCTTTGAGACTCCTGAAGGGGGGTGAAAGGCGGGATATCAAATCCAAACTCTTCTTCTTCTTCTTCTTCTTCTTCTTCTTGACCGTACCACCTTGGGTGACCCTGCTGAGAGTACAAGATTCCTGACAGCTTCGCTCATAAGGGTCATAGGAACATGCAAGCCCACTCACCATGACAAGGGTGTGGGAAGATTGTGGGTACAGAGGCTCCATTAACCAGTAGGTCACAAGCTAATGACATTGAGCCATACTGATTTCTGAAAGCAATGTGGTCAGGCTTACAAGTGCAAGTTCAAACAAGTGGACAATAATGCAGCCCCTTATTCACTCCTCACTGTGGCGCATGATAGAGCCCCTTCGTCACAATTTACCAGTGAGATTTCTAGGCTGATTCCATGTCGATGAAGGGTGGATGATCTTTTTGTCACCACAGGCCAAATCCTTATCAGAATTGGCCTCCTGGGCCAAACTGGACAGATAAAGTCAAGACATCAAATCATCCTGCAAAAGCACTGCTAAAATCAATGTTTTCCTTGCCACTTTAGCAGGGGATTCCATGCAAAAACCCTTCCTTGAATCAGAAAGGGATTTCCACGGAATCTTACTGAAGGGAGCAGGATTTAACCCCCACTCATCAGCTGATGAATGGCTGGCTTTAAATTCTTCTCTGTTTGGCTGTGCCTTCCTGTTCCCTACTGGGAACAGGAGTGTGCAGTCAATTCAGGATTGACTTCCTGACCAGAAGTAGATGTCAGAAGTGATGTCAGCTGATGGGCAGGTGGCATTGGTTTGGGGGAAATGATCTTGCAGAACAGCTTGTGATTCCCCCATGGGCTGGAAATTCCCTACCTCTTGGTGTCTTCTTGTTTTCCAAAGTTTCTTCTGCAGTAAACAATAGCCATTTAGGTGCAACAGGACAGTTCTTGCTGTTGTCAGGCATTAGTACATCAAACTAACATGACCACTCTTCTGTAATTTGTCCAATATGAAATTTCAAACCTTGATTTAATCAGGAAAGCATGCTCAATTGCATGGCATTAATTATGTATCCTCAAAGCCAACGTTGCTGAAAGTTTTAGAAAACATATTTGATGATGAGATAATCTTGGATTCAGCTGGAAAATGCTAATTTCTCATGCAATCTACTCATCCCTGCTGTCAAACTGCTTTGCAGCTCATGCTGTAGAATCATGTTTGGGCAACCATGTGTCCAAAAATAAATGCATGCTTCAGTTATTTGGATAACAACTTTGACTGCAAGTATGGTATCACTGAAATGCCCACAGCTTTCATAGGATCATAGAATCATAGAATAGAATAGCATAGAATAGAATAGAATGAATAGAATAGAATAGTACACCACGGTTCTTCTAGTCCAACCCCCTGCAATGCAGGAATCAGAGACGGATGGCCATCCAACATCTGTTTAAAAAACTTGAATGAAGTAGAGTCCACCACCTTCCAAAATAGTCCAATTCACTGTGAAATAGCTCTTACAATCAGAAATCTCTTCCTGATGTTTAGTCAGAATCTTCTTTCCTGCTTTGCAACATGTTATATTGTTTTTGGAAGACTCAGATAATCTATAGCAGGAATAGCCAATATGGTATCTTCTAGGTGCAGTGGGAATACAACATCCTAGACTATTTCCATTCTGACTAAGAATGATGGGAGCTGGAGTCCAAAAATATAGAGAGAGCATCATGTTGACTATCCATGATCTATTTCATATCAGAATAGAACAGCCTTGTTGGTTTTGGGGAAATGATCTTGCAGGTAGCCAACCAAATGTCTCTGGAAAGCCCACAAGAAAGGCCTATATGCAATAACACTCTCTTATTCATGATCCCCAGCAGCTGGTATTCACAAGGCGTTCTCCGTACAATACTGGTACAACATGCTGTTCAATTTTTTATTCCCCACAAGAAGTTTCAGATACAGGCATTGTTAGTATGCAGGGCCTGGGATGTTTCAATCACATTAATCTCACTTGTTGTTTTTGTTGTTGTTGTTGTTGTTGTTGTTGTTGTTGTTGTTGTTGTTGTTGTTGTTGTTATGATTTATTTATATACTGCTTTGGGGACCAAAAAGCATGAACAGCATATTAATGCAAAAGAAAGATACAGTAGAAGTAGAATAAATGAATCAAAACAATATAAATAGTAAAACCACCAAATATTCACAAGTCACACTGGGTATGTTTTCGTAAGCTGCATTCATGCTCTCATGAAAGATACAGCATCTCAGCATTTCACTTCTGACTTGGAAGCCGGGCTAATTCATGTTCCCATTCCTATGCTGCTCCAGTCTCATCTCAGAGCAAAGCCATCCGCAACCAATCACCCACAGGGAGTGCCCTAGTCCACCCTGAAGGAGCAACCCAATGAGGTTTCCTGCTTTTGGTGACATCCCCCTTGAGGCCATCCCACTGAGGCTGGCTTATCGCCACTGACCCATTGATAATGTTGTCCTCCAAACAAATAGGCTTCCATCCTGTAAAACAGCTACAGATGTGGTCCTTCATTGGCACAGATAGCTTTATGGTTTCTTCAACAGGCTATTGTTTTTCATGTGCTACAGAAAAGGGCTGGGGAAGATAAAGTTGGTACCTATCTCCCAGCCCACCATATCTTCCTTCTACTATTTGCTTTTTATTTTGCCCATAAAATACTGTTATATGGTTCTTTGCTTATGTAACGTGCCTTTGGGTACGGTGCTCATTTTGAAGCGGGGTAGATAAACATACTTTGTTCAACACACAGTAACTAACTTTGCAGGAGATTTCATTAGGATCATTTTGATAGCCTGTTGTCATGGCATCCTTCTAAATACTGAAATTGCACTACTCCATAAATGAGGAAAGTAGCGGACAAAATTCAAGCAGATGGAGGTTTATATATACTGAAAACAGTGATGGAGAAGAAAGCATGGGGGGAGAGTAGAATTGTGTACCTAATCAATAATAAGGGAGGAAAGGGAGAATGGAAGAAGCACACCTGCAAATGGAATTGGTCAACATTTACAATCTCTCTCTAGACACTCAGTGCATTACACAGTAACGGAAAGAGAGAGGGGAAGAGGGAGGAAAAAGCACAACAAAGAAGGATGAGCTGTCAGAGAAAATGGATAAACTGGAGAGAGACAGTCTGCAATTTTATCAAAAGTTAAGAGATTTTGTTGAATGCAGCCTGGAGTCTATTATTCCATCAGTCCTTCAAGAAGTTACAGAGGTGATGGCCATTAGTACTAATTGAAATTACTTGCAGTGGCTCCACTTTCCCATGTATCAATGATAAGATACACTCTCCACTTCTTATTCTCTCTCTATTTTTAAGCTGGAAAGTTAGATCTGACTGAAAATGAAAGGTTTGGGGGTTTTTGTTGTTGTTTTCTCTTTTGATGCCAGCAGAAGATGGGAAATTTAGTAATCTGAAATATTGCAAAGCATCATCAGGAGCAATGAGGCATGGTTCTGCAGATGCCGAGTTCATGTGGAACAGCAGGGTGCTAAGGCTCCCCATGTCTCCAGGCAAACTATTATTTCTTATTTATTGAAATTATTTGTATTCTGAGTATATATACACCCAAGGTGGCTGGCAAAATCGTAATCAAAAGTGCCAAAACAATGATTTGTTTTTAAAAGGCCACAATAAATTTTAAATGTCATTCAAACACACTTCACAACACAACACAACACAACACAACACAAAACACACACACACACAAATAAGTTTTAAAATGCATGAAGATCAGCTGAAAAATAAACAGCAACAGTAAGACAGAATGGGTGGGGTGGGATGGATGTCATTTTGCTAACAGAAGACATCCATCAGGAGAACAGGAAAGCTATTAAGTTTTAGAAGAGAGAGAAAATTAACATGAGGATATTGAAGTTTAAAAGTAGATATTTGTCAACTAAATTTAGGCAGCAGGAGAGTGAGGAATAACATGTATAATCTTGAGGTATAATTTGTGTTTGTATATTGATGTACAATCTTATTTTTAGAACCCTTTCCTCCAATAGTGGAAACCTTTTGGGCCATCAAGAGTAAACAAATTATGAAATGCCTAACATGGCATATTTATCATAAAGTCGATATTTTACACATCAACTAAAACCCTAGTATATAATGCATTAATAAATAATGCAGTTTGGGAAAAGTTACAAGCCTATCATAGTTTAAAAACAGAAAAAAATACAATAGATATAATAGATAGAAATAGTGATATATACAGAGAAAGAGCGCTTTACATATAATCCCATAACTCAGTGACAATCATAGAATCATGGAATTGTACAGTTGGCAGGGACACCAAGGGTCAACTAGTCCAACCCCTTGCAATGCAGGAATCCTGCCCAGAGCCATCTCTGGGAGGGTTCGAACCACCAACCTTCTGGTTAACTGCTAGAGGAACTGACCCACTGTGCCACTTTAATCATTGGTAAATTGTTAGCATATGAAAATTATATCCACCTTTGTGTGTATTCTATGCATCCGTTCTCAAAATTAGAATTTGCTTCTAGGGATGGCTTTGAGCATTCCATGAATTTCAATTTTCCTTTTTGTGTGATGGAGTGTGCTCTATTTTTTATTATGACTGACTTTCCAAACTCTCATGCACAGGCCTTTCCCTGCACTGCTATGTGAAAGACCTTTGGCAGAGGTTTTACATGTCCAAAGAAAACGATCTAGGAATGGTCATTTGCTGTATTATCTCTTGAGAAATCTCAGAAGACTATAAATGCCGTTTCAAGGGGTGCTGGGTGAAAATTGTTAGCAAGATACCTTAAAAACACACACATGGAGTACAGACTGGGGACAGGGGAACATGGAATCCTGATAACACTTTACTGAGCAAAACTAAACAAACAATGTGCAATCTGAAGAGAAATGCGCAGAGAAGTTTTGCCTTTTACATAGCAGGGTGTAAAACCAAACATACAGAGAACTCCCTCAGAACAACACAGCCAATCATGGCACATGATACCTTAACAAATTTTATGGTTGCTAAGCAAAACCTCCACCTGCCCCCTCTTGGCTAGCTGACTTGAAAATTAACAGGATTAACCCTTAAATTGGACATGGGACAATCTTTGCACTTCCAACAAAAACTTCACAGTTCTTGACCTTCCCCTACAGCAAATAAAATGAAGAGTTTAGCCAATATATGCATATTTCATAACAGACTTTATGGTTCTCCTTTGCATTTAATTTGGACAAAATACACATGTAACCTTTGCTTAATATAGTCCCCAAAATGGATCTTATAGTTTAGAGAAGAACTTGTTGCTAATTCTGGTAAACTTACATAATTAAAAATTCTGCGAGCCTCTTGGGTCATTTTCTTCCATCCCAAGATTGTAGGTGTGCAGCTAGGGGTAACGTCCTAAAAACCACCATCCCCAAAATGTGATGTGTTGTCGAAGGAAGAATTCTTTCAGATCTGCAAGGCAAACAGAAGCTTGACTTTAGAAATCTCCCAGCAGCTTACAAATAACAAGCATTCCAAAAACAGAAACAATAGAAACTATGAAGCTATAGCTCCAATGCACTAAATATGATTAATCATGTCCTCCATCATGGAGGGCACATGTTGCGGTGAGATCACCTAAACTGCCTCCTTGTTGCTGGGGCGGGACCGTTTGGATAGCCTCAACACCCCATTGGTTACCCCTTGGTTGCTGGGGTAGAATTTGGCTGTTTGGGGACTCTGATTGGCAACCAAGGGGCTATTTAAGCTGCTGCACGTCACGTGGAGCTTTCTCTTTTTCATGACGTGCAGCAGATCACCTGCCCTCCTTCCCTATTTTTAGGGCTGTTCTTATGACCTTGCTATGCCTGTCTAGGGGTCATCTGTTTTTGGAGCAGGTAGGAATTTAGCCATTTGGCTGATTGGCTGGTGCCATTTGGTTTTTGTCTACCGTGTAGCAATCATCACAACTTTGTAAGGTCGGCAGTTAGGCAATGGTTCAATGTTTTACGGAGGGGAGGTGGTTGGCTTTGCCCGCCCCTGCACTGCTGCTGCTAGGGGATTCCGTTAAAGAAATCCAGGGGCTCGCCTTGCTTTTGTCCGAACCCTGTCAAGGGGCTAGGGCCACACCAGAGTCCCTGGGAGCATCTGGGGTGAGCTGAGAGACTGAAGTCAGCTTCGTGCTCCCCCAGAATGCTTTCCCTTATTGACTTCTGGTGGTGCCCAGTTGTCAGTCCTGTTCCTGCCACTGTGCAGGTTCAGGTAGTCCGGAACCATGCCTAAGCAACCACTCACATGCTGTAATCAATAAAGTTGTGGCCAAAATTATTGCCAAAAACCTTAAAACTAAAATTATGTGTCTTTTGTTTTTTATTTTTTGGGAGTGGTTTGGAGGGTCTTCGCAAACAAAAGTGCAGCTGTTGGTCATCCACATCTTCCATGCAGTGGTACCTCAGGTCACATATGCTTCAGGTTACATACACTTCAGGTTACAGACTCCACTAACCCAGAAATAGTGCTTCAGGTTAAGAACTTTGCTTCAGGATGAGAACAGAAATTGTGCTCCAGTGGCGCAGTGGCAGCAGGAGGCCCCATTAGCTAAAGTGGTGCTTCAGGTTAAGAACAGTTTCAGGTTAAGAATGGACCTCTGGAATGAATTAAATACTTAACCTGAGGTACCACTGTACTTGTTTATTTCAAACTGTGTCTGAAGAGACTTAAATAGTGGCATTATGTAAGCAAAGCTCTCTTGGGTCTTAACAGTTCTCTGCATCCCCCTGTCCCTGCCACAGTTTATCATTTTATTTTTAAAAAGTTTCTGTTGATAAATGCTCCAATCAAATATTGTCAATGCAGGCCATGGCTCACCACAGGAAGGGGGGAAAAACAAAACACCAGAAGCAGTGACCTTGTGTTGTCATAAAAGATTCTCAGGGTCATCTCTGGTCCATGCACAGTACAAACTGAGGACACAGTAAATATGTAGGGCAGGGATGGGGAAACTTAGGCCTTGGGCTGGGCCTCCAGGCCTCTCTAGTTGGTCTCAGGACCATGCCCTATCTTAGGGCTACGCCCTTCACCAAACAGTCCAACAATTAGGTTATGCACATTTGCCTGCCTGGAATGTGTCACACGATCTCCCTTCACATACATGGACATTAACTCAGAAGCCTTTCTTTCCTCCGGGAAATAATGCAACAAGGCAGATGCTTATGTATATGTTCGGAACATATAATAAAGACTGCAAATGAATCAAGGCTGGAAAAAGATGGGGGAAGAATTAAGTTTCTGATATGAACACTGAACAATATGTGTTTGTGTGTGTGTGTGTGTGTGTGTGTGTGTGTGTGTGTGTGTCCCACACACTCACACTATTTTTCAACACCTAGGAGACTAGGATTTCCCCCCCCACCGGCCCCTGTAAAATACAGGGTTGGGGGGCTTAACAGGGCATGAGTGATGTCAATAAGGTGAGATGAAGAAGCTATTCTTCAAGGAATATCACAAACCTACAGTCGCTGTCAAGCATATGGAGCATTGTTTCTGCTTTCATCTATGATTACAGACATCTCGGTGGGATGAGAAAAGCAGAACAAAAAGCAAAAGATCCCAAGATGCTTTCTTTTATTTCTGTAATGATTTCTTTTTCTAGGATAGCTTGATGAGAAGATGACATCACTTGCTCAGTCAAGCCAAATTTCACACTGTAAAAGGTGGAGGGGAATGGAACAGATGAAGAAATCCAGTTCTATACAAGTCACTAATAATTTATTCCATTTTTTCAAGAGCACCTAACTATCCTTTTGTTAAAAATGCATTTTATTACGGTTTATAAAGATAAATACAAAGCTTAATATTAAATATCTTTTTTAGCCAACATTAATCTGTTGCAGTTATCTATAATCTTCCGAAAGGGGAACTGTGTGTATTCCACGAGTCCTCCCTGTGTGATTTGACACCTTGAATTTCCAGGGTTCTAAAATATAAGGGGGGGGGGCATCTCTGAGTATGAATAGTACCCATGAGCTGGAAGGCGATATAAATGGCAGCAGGGACAGAGGTATGGCACACTCACCTATTGTGCACCTCCTTTGTGCTTTAACCTAACATACTTTAAAAATGCCTGAAGAGGGCAAAAGTGAGTGTACTTGTGAAGCAGCTCATCCTTCCAGTTAGGTACTTCTCAGTGCACTCTAGTATATGCATATGCATAAGGCTTCAAGGGTGTGGTGTCCAAAGTGCCCAGCACCTGTGGAATAAACTTTGCTCTTTGCTCTCCAACTTTCTCAGGGGCATCACTTCATATGGGGGGAAATGCCTCATGCATCACTTTCAGAATGTGACTGTAAAGAGAAATTACTAGCTTACAGTGCAATTAAACTATATTCCCAGTACGTAGTCGGTATATGTCAATTTGATGTGGGCAACAAATAGGAGACAGAACAGCAAGTGAAGCTAGTAATTTCTCCTTACAATTGACCTTTTCCTCCTCTATTTTTTCCCCCATTGTTCCCTTTAATCACACAGCCCTGGTTATTCTCATCACACTGCTCTCTAGGTATTTTACAGTTTTTCCTGAGACCTTTAAGTCAAATTATTTTGAAATGTAGGCTGATGTTCAGTTCTGTAAAAAATACGAAGCCTATCTGCAGGCGTAGTAATTGATTTGAAACAGCAATGTCGCTGTCGAGCAGCCATTGTGAGTGTGGCTTAGACTTTCTGATTCTTTAGCTACTGTTGCTTGGATTCCTACACAGAGCAAGGCAGTAACAATTTCATGCACTGATGAGTTTTTCTCCATCTCTCATATACTGGAACTTGAGACCATTCGGTGAAGCTGAATGTTGGAAGATTCAGGACAGTACATGCAGAGAAATGTGGTGCTATGGAATTTGCTCCCACAAGAGATAGTGATAGCCAAAAACCTGATGGGTTTTTAAAGAGGATTAGGCAAATCCATGGGTGATAAGGCTATCAATAGCCACAAACCACCCCCTCTGTCAGAGGCAGTCTGCCTCTGAATGCTGGTTGATAGGGTATCATTGGGCCTGCTTCTAAGCTTCCAACAGATATCTGGTTGGCCACTGTGATAACAGGATGCTGCACTAGATGGGCCTTTGGGCTGGCCCTGCATGGCTGACTGTGTTTTGATAGCAGCTTACGGTATTTAGTCACAATGCTAGCATTGTGAGAACTATAGAATTGTTACGTTGGAAGGGATGACATGGGTCATCTAGTCCAATCCCCTCCAATGCAGGAATCCTTTGCCCAACATGGGGCTCAGACCTACGATTCTAAGATTAAGTGAGATATCCCAGACTTCTTCAATGCAAACTAGGACTAGCTTCCCATAGCAATCACTGGTAAGCACCTGGAGGCATCCAGGGAATCTTGCCTTGGGACTTGAAGGATATGCCCCTTTGAAATGTTGGACCCTAAGGGCAGAACAGGGAAACAGGTGCCCCCTCAGTTCATCTTCATAGTAACATATCAACAGGGCTGGTCCAATACATTTTGGCACCTGAGACAAACTGCAAAGTGGTGTCTCCCCACCACCATCATGCACACACACCAGAAGAAGAGGGAGTGAGTGAAGATCAACATCGGGGACAAAGATAGGAGGAGACCAGCAGCACCTTCTAGTCATCAAGAGACTGTTGCAGAGGCAGCATTGGGGCAGGAGTGCCAAGGTGGCAGCAGATATGGCCTCCAAAGAGCACACCACAGCTGCCGCTGTCACTGTGGCAGTGAGGCAGTCACCTCAACTTGCCTTGTGGGTGGGCTGGCCCTGTATATCAATGAACAGTCCACACTAGTGTATGGGCTGGTCCTGAGCTTTGAACCAGGGGAAGAGACAAAGGGAATTGTATTGCACCCTTACTCTACCTTCCAAGTGAAGGCCCACAGCAAATGTTTACTTACTGAGCTATTAAATAGATAAAAAAGTTGTGACCTTTTATGCCATATTTCTGTCTCCACCTGTCTCCACCTGAGATGTGTGAGCAATCACTACTTACTAGCATAGCAAAGAACCCTGAATCCTCCAATCCTGCCATTCACCTCAGTAAACTCTTCCAAAACAAAGCAAAATAAAATAAGTTGTGGAAGGCCTTGGCTGTCTTTGTTTGTGTAGGCTATAAATGGAAACCATCTATCAATGAAATAATCTCATTTCACTGTTCCACCCAGACCTTAACTATGATGTGGTAGCGACTCTGATAATGTTAACTCCCATGCTGTAATTTGTAAGACTCCATTTGTGCTGCTGCAAGAGATGGGCAAATACGTCAATCTCAGCTTCTTTCAGTTTCTCATTTTTCTGACCCTAAGTTCAGTTCTTCACATTTCCACATCAGTTTAGCTATTATTATTATTATCCTAATGAAAATTCATCAGCATTTTTTTCCTGTGAATTTCTCCTAATAAACTAATTGTATGCTGGTCTACGACCACAATAAAGTGTTGTTGTTGTTGTTGTTGTTGTTGTTGTTGTTGTTGTTGTAATAACTTAATTGTTTATATGCAATTTTGTTTCCTTGTACATTTTTGCAAGGAAATCTCCGCTTAATAAAAATGCAGTTTTGTATGTTATTTTCACTAAGGAAATTTCCCCTTAATAAAAATGCAGTTTTGTATGTTATTTTCATTTATATGCACACTTTATGCTAGAAAATATATTTTGGTACACATTATTTGGTTGAAGAACTGCACTGAAAAAATTGGATGTGTTAATTTCAGTTTGAGTATTGTTTCAGAAAGTGAAATTTAGGTAAGTTCACCTTTAAATGTGAACTGAATCGACTTTCTTTCCCATCCCTAACAGTCAGTCTTAAAATTCTTTGCAGAGAAGATGGACATATAAACTAGAATCAGATGATAGAAGGGTTAATGCTGGTTCTAGACTTAAAACCCAGGCAGCTAAAAATCCACAGGTGTTTAGCACTTCTCCTGCTGCATCAGTCTTTTGCAGAAGTCTACTTTTAACAACAGGGATGCGGGTGGCGCTGTGGTCTAAACCACTGAGCCTAGGGCTTGCCGATCAGAAGGTTGGCAGTTCGAATCCCCACAACAGGGTAAGCTCCCGTTGCTTGGTCCCAGCTCCAGCCAACCTAGCAGTTCGGAAGCATGTCAAAGTGCAAGTAGATAAATAGGTACTGCTCCGGTGGGAAGGTAAACAGCTCTGGTTTCGCCAGAAGTGGCTTAGTCATGCTGGCCACATGACCCAGAAAAACTGTCTGCAGACAAACTTCAGCTCCCTCGGCCAGTAAAACAAGATGAGCGCTGCCACCCCAGAGTCGTTTGCGACTGGACTTAACTGTCAGGGGTCCTTTACCTTTACCTTTTACTTTTAACAACAGCATATGATATGGAAATGAACAAACTGAGCTCTGCCTGCCAACCACCCACTCATCCTGTTTTTGAAAACACTCATTATGACTATTAAATCAATTTATTATGCATGACTATCAAATCTATTTTCTATGCCAAAGAGCCTTTCTGGATTAGATAAAGGCTTCATCAAGTTTACTATCTTTTTACCCAGAGTGGTTTATGCATCCAGGTTGCCTACAAGCAGGCAGATCCATCCCTATCCTAAGGCAAAGTAAGGTGGGTGCTTCAGGAAACTCATTTTTGGTGTCATGAAAGTGTGGAATAACAACTTGTCAGTTCTTTAATCGATGTTTTTATTGTATTTTATCTTTTAATGTCTAGGAAGAGGTGCTTGTGGGATTTCCTTTCTCAGGAGCCAAAATAACTTGGCTAGCTTTGGATAGTGTAAATTTTGACGAGTTGGGGCACACCATTTGGTCTCCTGTTTGGACAATGAGCAATAGAAAAAAGCCTATCCAGCAACATATCAATAAGAACAAGTCCTACCCACCCCACTAAAAGATGTGCACCATCATAGGAAGCAACCAAATTAACCAAAGGCTTCTGTGGACAAAAATGTATTAGCCGGGCACTGAAAGACAGACAAGGAAGGTTCCTGGCACATCTCCCCAGGAAAGCATTGCACAGACAGCAGCCACCACTGAAAAGGCCCATTCTTGTGTAACCAACTCTCACACATCACTCAAGGGATGCACTCACAGAAGGACCTCTGATAAAGGGTCTAGGCCACTTTACATGAGGGAGAATGGCTCTTGAGTTTTTGAGGGCTTTAAAGGTCAAAACCAGCACTTTGAATGGAGCCCATAAACTATTCAGTATCCAGTGGCGTTGATTCACTGCAGATAGCAGATAGCACAGTTGTGGTTGGTGCCCATTTGGACCTGGTTGGGCAGAAGACAAAGAGGCCAACAGTAAGTGGAGCCAGAACCAATGTCAGGCTAAACCAACTAATTCTAGGTTTGTCCCAACATCACTGCTGAGTCCTACAACTGCAACACTGACACTGAAGAGAAGGAACCTGACAGCCAGTGCCACTCCCTAGACTGGATGTAAGTTAGAAGGAAGGCAGGTGAGGAATGATGGAAGCTGATGGTGCAGTACCTCATTTGCCCTAATGTACCAGTCTCCACCAAGCCACTAATATGTTTTCCTTCCATGAATTTTTTTTTTATTAATTTTTTAGAAATATTTTTCTTTTACAAATTTATATAAACACATTCATATCCAATATAATACGAAATTCTTTTAGACTTCCCCCCGCTCCCTCCGCAATCCTCATAATTTTAAATTTAATTCACATTTCCTTTATAGTTGTATTGCCAGTTTATAAATCTTTACAGCTCTTTTCCCTCTTACAATACCCTTTCTCCTCACAAAGCCTCTTTAAATCCAGCTAGCGTTGTCTGTTCATCACAAATGTTTTCCAGATAAATCGTGAACTTTCTCCAGTCCTGAGTGAACTTGTGATCTTTTTGATATCTGATTTTTCCTGTCAGTTTATCTAATTCAGCAAAGTCTATCAATTTCCGTCTCCATTCTTCCAATGTTGGTAATTCTTCTTGTTTCCATTTTTGAGCCATTAAGATTCTTGCCGCAGTCACTGCATATTGAAAAAGTTTATAATCACTTCTGTTAATTTCTCTTCCTGTAATTCCTAAAAAAAGGCTTCTGGTTTCTTCACAAACGTATATTTAAACATCTTTTTCAACTCATTATATATCATTTCCCAGAAGCCTTTTACTTTCTTACACTCCCACCACATATGGTAAAATGACCCTTCCCTTTCCTTACATTTCCAACATTTGTTACATGTCTTATACATTTTTGCTAGTTTAACGGGAGTGATGTACCATCTATATACCATTTTCATAATGTTTTCCTTTATCGTCATACATGCAGTGAATTTCATATTTTCCTTCCATACCTTCTCCCAATCTGCTAGCTGTATATTATAACCAAAGTCCCTGGCCCAATGTATCATAACCGATTTGACTTCTTTGTCTTTTGTTTGCCATTCCAATAGCATTTTATACATTTTTGACAATACCTTGTAGTCATTGTTTATTATCTCTTTCTGAAATCTAGACTCTCCTTCAATATATCTCCTCTCTTTACAATCCTTTTTAAACATTACATTTGTTTGGAAGTAGTGCAACCAATCATATACATATTTTTTAACTTGTTCATATGGCTTCAATTTCCATTTCCCCCCTTCTTTAATTACAATATCTCCATAAGTCATCCAGTCCTCTCTCATGTTTGTCTTTTTGACACTCATGACCTCCAGTGGGGATAACCAATGAGGTACATTTGGTTCCAAAATATTTTGGTACCTATCCCATATTTCTATTAGGGCACCTCTAAAAATATGATTGGCAAAACTTTTATGAGCTTTCTTCTTCCCCAACCATAAGTAGGCGTGCCAACCAAACCTGTTGTCAAACCCTTCCAAGTCCAATAACTTATTATTTTTTAGTATTATCCAGTCCTTTATCCAACAGAGACAAGATGCTTCATAATAAAGTTTCAGGTCTGGCAGGGCGAAGCCACCTCTTTCTTTCGCATCAGTTAGTAACTTAAATTTTATTCGTGGCTTTTTGCCCTGCCAGATATATTTTGAAATCATTCTTTGCCACTCTCTGAAGATCTTTGTCCCCTTGATTATTGGAATCATTTGAAATAAAAACAACATCTTTGGAAGCACGCTCATCTTGATTGAAGAAATTCTGCCCCAAAAAGATAGTTTCATCCTACTCCACACTTCGAGGTCTCTCTTAATAGTGTTCCAAGTTGTCACATAATTGTTTTGAAATAAATCAATGTTTTTTTGGGTTAACCATATTCCTAAGTATTTTACCTTCTTCGCCACTTCCATCTCTGTTTCTCTTTGCACTTCTTCTATCAAACTTTGGTCCAAATTCTTCACCATAAGTTTAGTTTTCCTCTTATTTAATACAAATCCAGCCACTCTTCCAAATTGGTCCATTTCTTTTATAACTTATTTTAGACTACTTGTCGGATCTTCCACCGTAATTACCAGATCATCGGCAAAGGCTTTAACTTTGTATTGGTTTTGACCTACTGTTACCCCCTTTATTAGTTCGTTTTGCCTAATTGAACTAAGCAGGACCTCCAGAACCGTAATGAATAACAGTGGTGAAAGAGGGCATCCCTGTCTTGTACCTTTCTTTATATTCACATCCTCTGTAATTACATTATTTACGATCAATTTTGCTCTCTGTTCTGAATATATTGCCTTTATGCCATTGTAAAAATCTTCTCCCACTTCCATCATTTCCAAATTTTTCAACATAAATTCCCATGAAACATTATCAAACGCTTTCTCTGCATCCACAAACATTAAAACGGCTTGTCTCTCATTACTGGCAGTCAAATATTCCAAAATATTTATTATGTTTCTTACATTGTCCTTCATATGTCTGCCAGGAAGGAAACCTGCCTGATCTTTATGGATATGTTCTTGCAATATCTTCTTGAATCTTGTTGCCAAGATACCCGAGAAAATCTTATAATCTGTGTTTAGCAGAGATATCGGTCTGTAGTTCTTAACTTGTGTGAGATCAGTCTTGTTTTGGTATGAGTGTAATAAAGGCTTCTTTCCATGTTTCTGGTATATCCTGTTGTTTCAAAATATTATTCATAACTTCTTTAAGTGGTACCATCAGGGAGTCCCTCATTTTTTTTGTAATAAGTTGCTGTAAATCCATCTGGTCCTGGTGCCTTCCCTTTTTTCATCTGTTTTATAATTTCTACTATCTCCTCATTCTCTATTGGGGCATTCAGTCTGTCTTTCTTTTCTGTCGGGATCTTTTGCACCTTTTTTTCTTTCAAAAATTTCTCTATCTTCTTTATATTGTTTTTCTCTCGTTTTGCATACAGATGCTTGTAGAAATCCAAAAATCCTTTCCTGATACCTTTTGGGTTTTCTATTTCTTCGCCATCCACAATAATTTTATTGATTGTGCTTTGCTCTTTCCTTTTCTTAATTTGCCATGCAAGCCATTTTCCTGGTTTATTTGCGAATTCAAAATTCCTTTGTCTTAATCTTTTGATGTTCCATTCAACTTCTTTGTTTATAATCATAAATCATAGCAAACTGTGTCTGCAGAACTTTAATATTTTGTTTTATTTTGGTATTATTTGGCTTTTTAATTAACTTTTGTTCATTGTCCATTATTTGTTTTAGAATTTCCTTCTTCCCTTTCTCTCTGTTCTTATTTTTGATCGCATTCTGTTGGATGAAAAATCCCCTCATTACTGCCTTGCTTGCATCCCACACTGTGCTGATCTTTGTGCCTTTATTCATTTTCTCTACAAAGTATTCCGTCAATTTTTTACGGGCTTCTTGAATGATTCTTTCATCTTCCAAAAGGTAATCTTTCAGTCTCCATCTGAATGTTCTTTCTTCATACACTTTAATCTCCATTTTTATCGGATTGTGATCCGAAATTACTCTGGGTTGGATTTCTATTTGTTGGATTCTGGTGGTTAATTCATTCGAGATCCAAATTTGATCTATTCTTGACATGGACTGATTCGGTTCCGAATAAAATGTGAACTCTTTTTCTAATGGGTGTCTGAGTCTCCAAATGTCAATTAAATTAAGATTTTGCACCAATGCGAAAAAGGTCTTCGGTAGTTTTCCTTCTTTACTATCACTTTTTTCTCTTAATCTGTCCATTTCTGTTGATACAACTCCGTTCATATCTCCCATTATTATAATTTTTTGATCCATATATTCAAACAGCCTTTCTTCCAATTTCATGTAGAAATCAGTCTTGTTTCCATTAGGTGCGTAGATCCCGACAATTATTAATTTTTCGCCCTGCCAATTGATCTGTATTGCGGTTATTCTTCCTTCTTCGTCTTTGAAGATCTGTTGAGCTTCTGTGTTTTTCCTTACATAAAGGACTATGCCTCTCTTCTTTTCTTTATCTGAAGATATAAATTCATTTCCCAATCTATTATTAATCAGAATTTTTTTATGTTTCCTTGCCACATGTGTTTCTTGAAGACAGATGATGTCCAAATTTTTCCTTTTTAGATATTGTTCAATACTGTTTCTTTTCTTCTTATCATTCATTCCATTAATGTTCCAATTCCATAATTTCAGTGCCATATTTTCTGGTGGTTAATTAAAAAATATAAAATTTTATTCTGAATTATCTCTTTATAATTCCTCCTCTTTTTCTTCTTCCTCCTCTTCTTCTTCTTCTTCCTCTTCTTTCTCCTCCTCCTCTTCATCCGTCTCTCTATTTTTTTTGTACTTTCCTTTTAAAAGTTTTCCTCCCATCGGGTCAATTCCTCCTACCGCGCCTTCTTCCTCTTCCTCTTCTGCCATCAATTCTTTGTAACGTCTCTGGAACTTACTTGTTTCTTCGGGACTTGTAAGTCTGTGTCTCTTGGCTTTGTATACAAAAGAAATCCCCTGAGGGAATTCCCATTTAAATTCAATCTTGTTTTTCTTCAGAATTTGGACCAATGGTTTATATGGGTCTCTCCGTTTCAACAATCTGACCGGTATGTCTTTAAAAATAATTATGTAGCTCCCATCAATATTCAGTCGCTTCTCTCTGTTTTTTTGGAGTATTAAATTCCTCATGTCTTTGTCTTTAAAGGTGATCAATTTAATGTAATCTAAGCTAGTAGACACTGCAATACATTGTGGCAGCCAATTTCTTAAATTAGGTTTGCTTGATGCCAAAAAAATACTTCCTTTTGTCTGTCCACAGTTTATTATAATAAAAGAAGTTTGATATAATGCAGCATATGTCTGTCTCATATTCTTTTTCTATCTCATACAAGTTGTGATTTTTTTCTTTTCTCTTTTTAGTGGGATATAAAATTGTAAACATGCACACTTGGGAAGTTGAAGCATCACAGGGTACAGTGGGATGAAATCTTAGAAGCAGCAGGAACAGGTTGGCACCTGTTTGTGGTTGAAGCAAAATCTAAAATGGGAGATTTGAAAAACAGCAATACACACACAGAGCTAAAGGCTAATATGGCTTACCAGCAATCACTTATTATAATAAAACAGAATGAGTAGGTGACGTTTTCAGGGAATTTGCAGCTGGATCACACACAAGCAACCATCACAGGGTACAGAGAAAGGAATGCAGCATGTCTTTCAAAAATATCACACTGCTGCTTCTTTTTACCCTAAACCAAAATTAGCATAATACACAGGAACAAAAGGATGTGCCTTTTTTTTGATAGCACACCTATAATGTCTATGACAATCCCACAGAATCAGCCCTATCACAAACCTGTGTAGAGCAGGGAAGATAAACATATAGAAGAACATGATCAAAGATGGCAAACTGCCCTGACAATAGGTAGGATCCCTTGGGAACATTTCTCTATGTGTTCTCCCTGCCACATCTAGGTTCATCTCTTTTCTTCCCATTGTTCTTTTCTCATGTCTTCTGCACTCTGGGCTCTGACTGAGTTCCTGCTTCTAGTCTTTTCCTTCCCTGATTTAGGACGTTCCTCTTATCTGTTTAAGAACATAAGATGTCTTGGATAAGCCCAGTGTCCCATCTAGTCCATCATCCTATTCTCACTGTGTCCAACCACATACCAATGGGAAGCCCACAAGCAGGACCTGGGTGCAACAGCCCTCTCCCCACTTGTGATTTCCAGCAACTGGCTTTCAGTGATAGAGGAAGCCACCCATTTTGATGGGTGCCCTGGAAAACCAGACATAATGTATTATCGATGTATTGTTATTTATGAATAACATTTTATACATGTCTAGGCAGACAGTCAGGTCGTGTATCCATAGCAGTGATCAGAGAAGGAATAACTGCTGGGAGGAGCACAGGGGAAAGAAATGCCATGGCATGACTGTAGCAGCACAACCAGACACCTTTATCTTTCACCAGCTGCAACAAAACATGTCTCTCCTATAATCTCTACAAATCTCTGCAACACTCCAACTTTACCCCTGAAGATGCACTCTTCCATTGTCTCCCAAGACAGGCGAATGCCAACAACAACAAGGTGATTTATAAAACAGCTTCAAATTGTTTTGAAACCAAAACAAAAAGTAACTAAAGATAGGTTTAGAAACAATACAGAATGAACATCTGAAGCACAGACCTTTTTTGTCCACCTTAAAAGGCTTTTCAAAACAAAAAATGTCTGCAATTGTTTCTGGAAAGTACAGATAGCATGCACCCTCATATCTCAAAAGCAGCGTGATTCCACAGAACATGGGCAGAAGACAGGGAATACTGCGGAATTTAAGTGATGGGTGAATTTCCATTCTCAGCCAGTGTGAAGATATAAGCGCATGGCTGTGGGTAGGGGGCACACCACAAGAGACTTTGTTTTAGGTTCCTTATAACATTGATCTCACCTTACTCTATTAAAAAAAAATGTGAGGGCCTTGCTACATTATAGCTGGAACTAGTACTGTGCTAAAGCCCACATACTGCTTTCACATAAGTCTCCACTCTCTGCAAAAGAGTCTTTCTTTGTTTTTATTGTCTCTTGCAGAGAGAACAGATTTGGAGACCTTTTGGTGGGGCGCTTGAACTTCTCATACTGAGCATACGAGTCCCAGTTTAAATTCCGTATTTTAAAAATGTGTGTCACATGTTCAGATGGTAAGTTTTAAAAGAAGGATACCACACTGCAAGATGAGTTTTTTTAAAAAAAACAAAAACAAAACCAGGTCACTTGACCACCTGGTATATTACATATGGTAAGTGGAAACGCCCCCCCCCCAAAAAAATTATCAACATTTACCCCACCCCCCTACCTCTTTACAAGCCACTTCAATTCACTCCCACCTCTTTGAATTGCCAAAAAAAAAGATAGGGGCAAAAGATTCAGAATAGCACTGATAGGAACATTTATCTTGCTAAGACTCAGCCTATACAAAACTATCTAGTGACACCACAATGAATGTTCTAGTATCTCATGTCAATTATTTGTTCTGCTGGTTAAGCAAACTTGTATATCACAGTAGGGTAGTTTTGTGTCCTACATATGGAGCAGTGTCATCTATGTGAAGACATCCTCTGTCTGAAGAGCTGGCTGTTCCAAATCCAGTCCAAAGATAAAGAGCCATAAAAAAGGAGGCAAGACCTTTGAAGCTGCCCATCAGCAGTGAGCACCTGGCAGCAAACTGAGCAGGCACAAAGTTCACCTGGTCATAGTCATTTCTACTACAGTGAGATGTATAATCTTTTTGCATAAATTATAAGTAATTGTGTGTCTGTATTAGGGCTGTGAGTGTGTGTCTGTATTAGGGCTGTGAACAGGGTTAGGCTGAAACCTGAACTGAATCAGGCCAATTCAGGGGACAAGTCAGGTTAAGACAGCCCCAGATTACACCAGGGTGATTTGGGCTGCCCAGAGCAATCTGGAGTTATTGTGGGACATGGCATTGAGAAGAAAGGCTGCAGACTCCATGTGGATGCTCCTTTGCAAGTGTCAGCACCCTGTGTGATTGATTCAGTAGGCGAATGGAGTATTCAGTTGTACTGGTTACAGCTTCCCCCTTCAGAAGCACCTTCCCTGTGTGTCCTTGGATCGGGAGCAGGGGGCCCTTTGCACAGATTAATTGTGGAAAAAATGCTATCTTTTGCCCTCTTTTTTGTGATGCGGAATTCATTCTCCCTTCTCCTCAACAGTGACCTGTAGTAATGCAACAAACCCAGAGACTGTGGGAAATAAAAGAAAGAACCAATTCTTCATTTGTATCAAATTGGAAGAAGTGTCAAAGAGCACAATGCACAATTTAGGATGTTGTCCAAGGAAATCCCTAAAAGAAAGATACAAATCAATATGATGTCTCTGTTACCATTTAATATGAATATTGCAAATCCAGAGCATGCAAGGCACTCCCACAACGGAGTTAAAGAGGTTGTGTTGCAGAACACTATAGTATCACAGCTAAAGAAATGTGTGGATACTGAAAAATGCCCTGCCTACGTATACAGTAAGTATGGTAAATGACTCATCTGTGAGTAAAAGCAACCTTTCCCATTAATTCTGACAAACACTCCAGAATACATGCATGATAGATCATCTTTAAGCACTTGAAGAGTGCAAGCATTTAAAATGTCAATTCTGCAGACACATAGCATAACATAGCATTACTCAGATGAAACCAAATTTTAAATAGGCAGTAATTAAATAGGCAGTAGTTGTGAATGCTTGAAAAGTTCTGAAGTTTGGGCAGAATAAAGCTTAGCTCCTGCTTTGAAGTGGAAACCAAACTCGGGTTATATCTGCACAAATTCTTCATGTTCATCTTATTTTAATTCATCCTGGTTATTCCTAGAAATGGTCCTTCATATATTTTATTCATTATCCCTCCCAGCAGCTCATTCTCAGCAATGGGAACTGTTCTTTGGATTGAGTTTTCTTCCTGAAAACTTGTACTCAAATTCTGCGTGGCACTGCATTGGTCCAGTAGGAAAAAATCTGAAAGTAACAGTCAGACGATACTGCTAATAGGATCAACTAAACAATCACCAAGCAGCGAGTAAGCTTTTGTGTTTCACAAGACTCCTCATCAGAGTGGAGGAGGTGTTATAAAGACATGCATTCTGACTCTGCACATGTTTACTTCATTGCATGTTTACTTCAGTGGGGAGGCACATGTTTACTTCAGTGGGGAGGCAGAGCTGCTATGCTAGCTTCCCGGCAGGTAGGGTGTTGTTGCTTACCAGGAGGGGAAGGTCAAGGCAATGGGGAAGTTAGCATACAGGAAATGCAATTTTTAAAAAAGGCCAGGGCTGGGTCAACCATGAGACAAGGTTTGGCGACTGCCTCAGGTGGCAGGATCTACAGGGCCAGCAGATCCAGACTCCAAGGAATACAATACTCACTTCTTGGGCATCTTGGTGAACAAGAGATTTTGCTGGCTTCCTTCCACCCATAGAAAGGAAATGGTGGGGGCTGCCCTTTCAGGTATCCTGAGTCTGTTCCCACCCAGTGTGATTCAGAGTGGGGCTCTTCTCCCTCTGCAATGGCATTTGATTCACAGTTCAATGGTTTGGTAAGGTTGATTTGATTCCTACTCCCCCTTTTGTGGTTTCAGCCCTTGGGTCAGCCCTGAGCAGAGCTAATCCAACGCTACTGACTGTGCATTTGCACTGTGTTAACCCTGCATCACCTTGTCACTGCCTCTTCCTGATCTTCAGCATTATCCCACCTGCTGAGATACTTGCTTAGCAGCTATGACCCACTCACTGAGCCCCTTCTGCTTCATTGTGTTAAATGGTGCTTATGTCCAACTCTCCCTATTTTTTTTAAAGGAACTTCTACTTTGAAAGATGCCTCATTAAAATTTGATTAGTGCTAATTGCTAGCATTTTGCAGCCTAACTGAGACAGTCAATGCTATTTCCTGCTTCCAACCACAGACTGTGTATTGTAGAGCATCTACTTGGCACTCTACCTGGTGGACTTTAAGGTATTTTCTTTCTTCCTTTCTCTCTTCCGAGAGCAGATGCTCTTCTAGCAGATTCTCTGGAAGTTATTCTCAGAGCGACCAACCACACAATGTGTTAAAGATTTTAGAGAATAGTCGCTTCTGCTTCTCTTGATTTGCCAAGAAATTCTACTGAGCATAGTGCTAATTCATCTCCAAACAAGGAATACAGTTATTTATTATTTTTCTAAAGGGACAAGCCAAAAGCAACCGAAAATACCTAATGAGAAATAATTTTGGAGATATGACTAAGTAGAAAGTAGTGATTTTACATGGAAGACACAAAGGAAGTTCATAATGAATTCTGAGCACCCTATAATAACTTAATTAATTTATTGTGTGGTATGGATAATTTTGATATACAGAGAAAGAATGCTGAGTTTGAACTTTATTGAACAGGAATAGAATTTCTCCTCCATTCCTAGCTACAGCTTATGGGTACCAAGAAGAAAGGTTAACCAAAAACTCGGGTTCAGACTAGGGGCTTATCCATAGTTACCTTTTGCCCTGCTCTTTCCAGGCAAATGGCGATATGCAGCAAACCTGAATTGCTGTTTGCTCTGATTCAGCTTCTGTGTGTCTTTGCACATAAAGCTCCAGAACAACAACAACAAAAAGGTACTCAGACACAGAGCTTAAAAATGTGGACTGTTCCTAGAAAGTGCAGATGCACTTAGGCATAACCTATTGATACTCAGTTTTTGTTAAAGCACTGGAAGCATATACTATGGGTATTCAGTTATTGCCGTATTTCTGTTGGAGTCAGGCCACACTTAGAAACGTCAGTTGATTCATAAAACTGGTGATGTTTTTAACTTTAAGATGTGGGAGAACCAGCCTTGTGTAACCAACATGCTGTAGTCTAATTAATGCATGAAAGAGTTAACACCATAGAGTAAGCTGTCCTGCAAGGCTTAGCTATGCACTACCCCTTACCTTGGAAGGAAAAGCGTAATGGAGTCTATTTTTCTCCTCCAGTCTGCCTGAGCAGCTCAATGTGTGAGAAAGTCTGATCTCTGAAACCAGGGCTCTAACAAGCTTCTCTTGAGTTCCTATACCCATCATTTAGGAACTTTCGCCACTGTAACTAAGTTAAGTTTTACTGCCTATGCAACTTCTTCTGAATGCTATATGGAAAAGCACATGAATCTGATATTTGGTGGGTTTGTAGGTGCCGTATTTTTCCTTCTATAACACGCAGATTTTTTCTCCTAAAAAGGAAGGGGAAATGTCTGTGCGTGTTATTGAGCGAATGTGTGGTCCCTGGAGCCAAATGGCGCGAGGGGAGGCAAAAAAAATCAGGCAAAAATCAAATCGCGCGTCTCGGAGAAGGGAAACCTGAAAAGAGGAAGCGGCTGCTTTCCTGCATTCTGCCTCAGGGTCTTACTGCCCACCCACCTCTGTTTCCTTGCTGTGTTTGCTCAAACGGAACAAAGAGCAGGGAAAGCCCCTCCCCTCCAGGCAAGCAGAGGGGAAAGCAGAGTGTCGTCTCTGTGCTCCGGTGCTGCTGAAAACATGCAGGAGGGAGAGAGAGAGAGAGAGCGCGCGAGCTGGCTGGCTTGGGTGGGTAGGTGAGGGAAAACTTTTGCCTTCCTTTCCTCCCTCCCGTTATACCCCTCTCCTGCATTCTTAGCCAGCTGCTTCTCTGCACACCCCTCTCGTGCTCCTTGTCCGTTCTGTATTTTTCCTTCCCTCCCCACTTAAAATGTGGTTACAAAGCATGGATCCACAGGGATTCTCAGGATTTTTGCATTGGGTCAGCCCAAATTCACCATCAGAGCACATAGCATGTCCATGGCTACAGCCTGCCCCCCCAAAATCACGCACCCACTGTTGCCTGGGGCTGCAATGGTGCAAAAACGTGGTTACAAAGCATGGATCCACAGGGATTCTCAGGATTTTTGCATTGGGTCACTCCAAATTCACCATCAGATCACATGTCTGTGGCCACAGCATGAAGCACAAAAATGATACATCCACTGTTTCATTCAGAATGTTTTTTCCCTTGTTTTCCTCCTCTAAAAACGATGTGCGTGTTATGGTCAGGTGCGTGTTATAGAGCGAAAAATACGGTAAGCCTTTCTTACCAAACATGTGGTCTTTTCCTATGCCAGATGAAGAGGGTAACTTTGGAAGGAGCTTGGAAGGGCATATTTTAAAAGTTTAAAAGACTATATTTCCATGCTTTGATTTGTTGCGTATTTTGTGATTTGAAATCTCTGATGGGGTTCTTTCACCAATGAGTACTTGCCCCAAACCTGGATCCTGGCATCCAGGGAATTCTCCATTTATATCTACTTTTTCCTTGCACTGACATAAGATTCTCAAATGCACTGCTAACACTCCAAGTCCATTGTGCACTTTTACATAACAAAAACCTGTGATCAGATAAATTGGGAATACATATTCCACAAAGTTCACCATGCCCCCGATTTCTTTACTCCCTCTTTATCTGCTGGTGGCAGCATGTTAGTGCTTGCTTGGATCCTTCTGTGATAAACATACACACCTTGCTCAGCAAACATTTACCCTAGGAAGGTTATTTCCTTTGGCAACATGAGATCAGGGCTTTTATGTGGTGGCTCCCTGTTTGTGGAATGCTTTCCCCATGGGAGGGTTATTGGTTTTTGTTTTGTTACATTTCATTACGTATTTTGTATTCTCATTTTGTATTTTTTTGTTGTGAACCACCCTGGGATCTTTGCATGAAGGGCAGTATACAAATTTAATAAATTAATAATGTCTGTTTTGAGTTCCTGAATTTGAGAAGTTTGGTTGGTTAGCCAGTACAGTGAGCAGCATATTTGTAAAGCCTCAAGCATTTATCTCATCATGGTGACACAGGCAACTGAGCACTTTTTTTATATAGCAACACTGAGAAGGCCTGCATGCTTAATTTTGGAAGCAGCATGTGGCACATATTCTCTTTCAAGGTACCCCCAGCAATTAGAGTGGACTTTAGCAGGAGGAACCCTATGCACTGATTGCAAATTCAATGCTCACCACCGACTCTTTCAAGTCATTTTCCTTCCTGTGGGGCTATAATTGCACTAGAACTAAAAAGCCAAAGCAGGCAGATGATGGCCAATAAACGACTGTGGAGTTCTCCTGATGGACAAATTGACTTGCCAACAAAGAGACCCATAGAACAAATGCTTGGGCATCAGGTTTCCCTTTGTAGAGCAGTGCTGAAATATGCCCTGAGGTTCAGCATCTGGATCCTTTATTTCTTATTGCTGCTTATTAGGTAGATTAATTTCAATGCATTCATGTGTGCCTAGATTAGCCTCACTCTGTGTGCCCCCTGCACTCATCTCTCACCATCTCCCAAATCTCACATGAATTAAACACTGTTCTTCACAGAATGAAAAGAGAGCTTCCAGTGCAAGAAAAGATCACTCTGTTCCTGATGTAGCAGCTCACTTTTTGCTTCTCAGCTAGTTGAATGGAAGATGTGCTTGAATGGGGAAGGGCAGGCTGTTAATGTGGATGGAAGGAAGGGACAGAGATGAAGAAGAAGAAGAAGAAGAAGAAGAAGAAGAAGAGGAGGAGGAGGAGGAGGAGTTTGGATTTGATATCCCACCTTTCACTCCCTTTAAGGAGTCTCAAAGCGGCTAACATTCTCCTTTCCCTTCCTCCCCCACAACAAACACTCTGTGAGGTGAGTGAGGCTGAGAGACTTCAGAGAAGTGTGACTAGCCCAAGCTCACCCAGCAGCTGCATGTGGAGGAGCGGAGACGCGAACCCAGTTCACCAGATTATGAGTCCACCGTTCTTAACCACTGCACCACACTGGCTCTCTGATGAGGGATGGATGGACAGTTGTGAATTTATTTCATAAAATGTATACATCACTTGATTGTAAAAAAAAAACAAAAAAACACCTCAAGTGATTTACAAAAATAATGAATCAATAAAATTATTGGTAAGCACAGTTAAAAACAACTATTTAAAACATTTAAAAAATGATAAACTTAAAACAGTTTTAAAAAAACACACACTCCAACATTCTACACATCTGTACTTGAATGTGCTTTGAGTATGTGCACAAAGAAAGAGAGAATGACGGTGAAGGAAGGGGATTCTGGCCGTCCGACCCATATCCACTGCCAATATGTAGTCCCAGATCACTTTCCCTTGAAGGCATATGTTGTGGGAATTAAGTCTGTTTAGTCTGGATAAGAGGAGACTGAGAGGAGATATGATAGCCATCTTCAAAGATCTCAAGGGCTGTCACATGGAAGATGGTGCAAGCGTGTTTACTTACTCCTGCTCCAGAGGGTAGGACATGAAACAATGGATTCCAATTACAAAAAAGGAGATTTCAAGTAAACATCCAGAGGAACTTTCTGACAGTAAGAGCTCTGTATTGGAGGTTTTTAAGCAGAGGTTGCTTGGCCATCTGTCATGGATGCTTTAGTGGAGATTCCTGCATTGCAGGGGTGTACCAAGGAGTTGGCTAGGTTGGGGGTGCAGGCTTGTGGGGAGGGGCACACAAAAATCACGCCTCTCTACCCTGAGAGATGGACCAATAAAGGAAGAAGAAGGGGGAGGTATAGCAGAGCAGACCCAACCCTGATGGCCCCAAAGGTAATTGCTGGTGGAGCATGAAAGGCAATGCAAAGCAAAATTTTTGAGTTTCTGGTCCATGCTTTAGAGGTGTTGATATATCTCCTTGCCAAGGGTGCAAGGGACAGTGGAGGGAGACTGATACATTTCATTCCCAAGAGTGAAAGGGATCCTAGGTATGCCTCTGACTAGATGACACTCAGGATTCCTCCCTTCTACTACAATTCTATGAGTCTTTGAAAATGTTACATATCCCTGGTACCATCTCTTATTTAAAAAGTGGGTTGCATCATAAATGAAAGTTTCTCTCATTATTCCAGGGCACTGTCCTAGAGAAATTTATGTTTACCTCTCTGTTAGAAGGGTGGTTTATGAATCTGGATGGTAATGAGAACCTTGAGGCATTTATTACAGGTTGAAGGGATTCCTTAGATCAGTTGCTCAGCACTATTGAGTTCAACAAAATCTAGGGATTTACAAATCTGTCAATTCCAGTCCTATCAATGTGTCCCACCTTTTCATTCCAAGAACAATCACAGATATGAACAAAAAGAATACATAATGTTTGTCCGTGGAGGTGAATATTTCCAGAGGGTGGTCAGGTCTGTTTTCTTGGACAACAATAATTTCTGTGAAGCAGCATTCAGAGAGAGAAAATAATTGGCTCCCATGGATTATTGTCCCACTTTTGCTGGCTTATTTCTAGTTCTCAGACATATGCTTCAAACCACAGTTATATCTCTGATCTATGAATGCACACACAGGAGCACTTTTCAGCACTTTCTGGTTTTTGTTTTTTAAAAAACACCTGACAAACTATGATTAGTTTGGCACTTAAAAATATAGCACATGGGATAAAGCGTTTTCCTCCCAATGCAAATAGCATCATCAGGAAGTGATTTCTATTAATGTCACAGCAGTTAAAGTGTCTCTTCATGGTTACAATACTGACCGGGGCCCTACACTTGCTATTGTACCAGGAGCATGTATTTTTTTTTCAATTTTTCATCAAGGCAGGATCCTGGATAGCAAAGTGTACTCTCTGACTTGGCTAGGTCTGCAATCTGTGGTGCAGTTTTTCTGGAACCTTATGTTCTGAATTACCTCCTTGTATTGTGAATAAAGCAGGTAAAAGATTGGGTACTTTGATGCTTCCTGATTTGGCTATCTTGAACCCGAACCAAATATGCATAAAAAGTTCAAAGCAAAAAACAAAACTAAAAACACTGTATTAGAGAATCTGAGCAGCCCTATTTGTTTCAGCCTGACTTGCAGCTCTTTCCTCCTTGAGATAAAAACATGTCAGTGGGTTGAAATATCAATTTCCAAGTTTTAATTCACTTTGCTTTTTATTATGCCTTAAAGAAGATAAAGTGGAACCATTTATCCTGTTAATTGTGGCACTATGTTAAAAAAATTGATAGCAAAATTGTCACTTTAGTTGAATATTTATCCCTTTTAATTAATTGGATGAGTTTACAACTCAAAATATTTCTAGCTGCTGCAAGAAACTTTTCAGGACTACCTTGCATTAAAATAAAACCTGCATGCATTCAGCCTAGGGATAAGAGGGTTTCCTGAGTTCTGTACCTCGGTTATTTCTCTGGTGTGCTGTGATGCTCCTCCCCCAAGTTCTTCCAAATTGTGGTTTAAGAAGCATTACTTCTAACATTAATTATGGAATTGGAGCATGCAGGAATGGCTGGTGGGGAGCAGTGGATTTCATGCAACCTGGCATCACAGCAAGGTAGCACCAAGTTTGAGGAGGTTCAGGTGAACTGGATTGGCGGCACAGGTGCACCTGAACCTCTCTGACCTCACTGCTTCCCTGCCCTGATGTCACATTGACATTGCTGCCAGGACACTGCTGCCAGGAGGCTAGGTCTGCATGCCACCCCTCCTTGCAAGTCATTCCTGAACCATGCCTACTTTGCTGTGATTTTCTTCACTTTTGCATCTCTTCTCCTCCTCCACTCCATATTCCCTATGCATTCCCATATATTGAAAAAGCACTGCACATAAAATAAAATAAACCATGCTCTAATAGTCATACATACAATTGCATCAAGATTCCTTTGTTTTCATTGTTTTGTTTTAAATCGAATATTTTTGTACAATTTATTAAAACACCACACAAAGGAAGGCACTGTATTTCAGTGTCAAAATTCTGTCTTTCCTGTGCAAAAGAGGCTTCCGTTTCATCAGACTCATTCTCATGGCACCTGAGAAATTATTTAGAATTTTGGTTGTTGCAGAGTTCTGAGCTTCCTTCACAGCTTCAAGGGCAGGTGGCCAAGGGAGGTGCTGGTGCTGGTGTGTGTGTTTCATTCCAAACAAACATTTGTCCAGCACTCTGTGGCCTTGCTAGCAGCCCACACATCTCACCTGTCAAAGCCCCATAGGAGAAGTTGTCACATGCTTGGGCTTTAATTGAAGTGCATGTGCCTGGGAAAGCTGTAGGGTGCAAGCCACTGGTGAGATGATTTGTAGAATGAAAGAAAGCACCCCATGGCCACTTCAAACATAAGGTAAGGGCAACAAAAATTCCTCATCCAACCCATGAGGGTTTTAGCTACGGTACATTTTCTCTCCTCTTTGATAATTTTTAATCCAATTTCTTCTCTTATTAATTGGAGAATTATTTAAGGAGGATAATTTTTTGCCACAGCATTAATCTGATGCCATCGTCCATACATTATGGATGCTCATGGAACTTCATTGATCCTTATTCTGAACTGAACTGACCTGTTCGTCTCCTCGTGACCTACTGTACAAATAGGAACATAGCCATACTTTCAATTTCTCACTTTGCCAAACTTTGTCATGCAGTCTTCCAAAACTAGGTCAGCTTATGGTTGGGCTTTTCCTGTCTTGTTTTACAGGTTACAGCTGCTCCAGTGACCAGAACACTTGACTGCCAATGGGACTGCCACAGAAACAATGTGCCCTCCTTCCCAGAGATCTTGCATGGGGGCAGGGGGAAGATGGTTTTTCCATACATAGCACATGATCACACTCCAGCATTCCCAAGGACGTTTGCAACCCATTTTGAGCATGGTCATTAAGAGCATCACTGAGTTTTCTAGCTGGCTGGAATGCTATTACATGAAAACAATATGAGGGTTTTTTTGTTTTGTTTTTTAAAGGCACTTTCCCAATCATCTCTCTCAAATATGCATTCTCTCTCAAATATTCATGCAGCGTTGTTGTTGTTTTTAAATGGGCACATTAATAAGGACATGGAATGGAATAGCCTTAGTTATGAACACTGCAAAAGTGTTGTGTTTTAATGTGTGCTTTTAAAAAAATCTACTGCTGTTTATTTTAAGGCTTTTGCTGTTGTTTAACTGTTTCAATAATCCACAGTTATTGAAAATAATAATTTTGCATTGTACTGCAACTGATAAATTGTAACCAACCTTCAGTGAGTTGGGAATTCCCTTGCATGCAAAAACAGGCTCCAGCGGATTGAGTGGATGAGAACAACAGTAAGTCCAATGGTCAAAAGGGCTCTTTCTGCACCTGCTGTAGAGGGAAATGAGGAGCAGATGGGGCTCGTCCACCAGGGAAGGTAGTCCATCTGGGAGAAGGAAAACTTTGATCCTAAACCTCTGCTGCCTTGCGGCTATTGTGAGAAATGCTTTGGGAGCAAACCCCGAGGAAAAGAGCCATACCCACTGCCTAGCAGGACATCTTCAGGAGAAGAAAAGGCTAAGGAGAAGTGACCTCCCCAGGGTGCAAGCCAGGGCAGTGTGTATGGAGGTCCTGGACTGCCCAGACAACAAGACGCCCTTCTCCCGTCCTTGCTGATGTGGTCCAAAGGAGAGCAGAGCAATACATTTGACACCAGCTTGGCTGCAGGAGTTGCCAGAAGGAGGCATATAAGGCAGCATCCAAACATCTTAGGACTCCACTCCAGATTTGTATAGGGTCTACGCCTTAGCAGTCTGTGATGAGAAAAGAAATCTTAGCTTTACAGATGGTTGACAAAAAGAAGCCTTGTGGCACACCCAAAAATATGCTTTTTTAAAAAAAGAAAAAACCACTGATACTTTGGAGACTACTGCTGTCTCTTCTGTGTATCTGCCTTCTCTCCCCCTGCCCCCAACTTCTTTGTCAACAGATTTTACAAAATGCACCAGGTATCTTCAGTGCTTTCCCTAACAAAGAAACTAAGCCTGGGGAAGAAGAACAAAACCTCATGAAACTTCCAAGTCATCAAGGAAATAGCAAGTACAAAACAGTATAAGACAGTAATGGTGTCCCAAATCATCAAAAAGCCATCACCTGAGAATGAATGCCACAGATGGGATGCTTCATTATTGTCCCATTCCACAGTAAATTTTCCCTGCAGTGTGTGATACTGGTTATTGAACTAGATGGGTCATTTCTTTTCCTGATTAACAAAGGCTATTATTAAGAGTAAGACACATATAATGTTGAAAGGATGGATGAGTTCCAAATCAGAGAGGAGAGAGATGGTTTAACAAATCTCTCTCACACACTCTCAGATCTGCTTCAAAAACATCAAGTCTTCCTGACATGAAATCCGCTTCTGGCACACACAGCATTACTTTTTCAAGCATTTATACACAACACAAACTACATCATAGCAAATAGTTGAGGTTTACAAAATGAAACTGTCCCACCCAAGAAGGGTCTTCATGGGTCTTTTTAATTGGTTAAAATGTGTAGAATTCTTCCACTGACAGAAATAGTATTACAAATAACTTTTATTGTTATCCAAAGTAAGTGAATCAGATTCGAGAGAAAGTTATTAAAACTTAAAATGGTAAAGTTTTCCTAAATCATTTAGAAGAAAAAGAAAAATAACATGGGCAGTCACTGTTTGGAGCAAAAAGAAAGCGGGGCAGGGAAGGAAAGGAAAGTAGTTTGTAACTTTCTTGTTGGTAGCACATGTATAAGACTACCCTTGTTGACAATGACCAACATCTATTTAATTATGAAAACATCAGATTGACTTTCTAGAATATTCAAAAATGAATAGAGGAATATATTCCCAGGTGAGTTGTAAAAGGGCAATATGGGACAATACAGTGAAGAAGAGTTTGGATTTGATATCCCGCTTTATCACTACCCGAAGGAGTCTCAAAGCGGCTAACAATCTCCTTTCCCTTCCTCCCCCACAACAAACACTCTGTGAGGTGAGTAGAGCTGAGAGACTTCAGAGAAGTGTGACCGGCCTCAGGTCACCCAGCAGCTGCATGTGGAGGAGTGGAGAAGCGAACCCGGTTCACCAGATTACAAGTCTATCGCTCTTAACCACTGCACCACAATGTATTCAATCTGGCTTGATCCACGTACGCAAAGATAGCCTTTTGTTGGCCTATTAAATAATTTACCAAACAGCTATTCTGCAGGCATTGTTTGAAATCTAAGCTGAATAAACAAAACAACATAGTCTCCTGAAAAAGCAAAAGGCTTCTGAATGGAAATAAACCTATGACAAAGCAGTAAGAGGTTCCTGTTAGGAGGCAAACTTTGCAAAGTGATGACTCAAATGCAGGTGAGAGAGAAACACAGTCACATGAGCAGCTTGGCATTTTAAAGCAGGACTGCACAGGGGTGTTGCGCCACTGTCGCCTGGGGAGGGTGGGCACGCACACTGGGGTGGGTGCACCAGGGGTGGGCAGGGGGCGGTGCAGTCACCCCCTGGCGCCTGCTACTTCAGTGCTGCGGCTGGCTCTGGAGTGGAAGTGTTGGAGAGGTGGCAGCTCCACCTCCACGTCAAGCTGTGGCCAGTCACAGCGTCGGAGGGGGCACCGCCACCGCCTCTTCAATTTCATTAGTGAGTAAATGGAGAACATATAGGGGGGAAATACCTATATATTTTGCAAGCTAGCTTCTTAGATCAGATAGGCCAGTTGAGTTTTCCTTCAGATTTATATTTAGATGAACACTCTCCAACTTCACTTGGGAAGTTTAGCATTTCAGTTAGACCTTCCAATAAGCAGCCAAACAGTAATTTGATTAGAGCCTGTAGCTAAGTGCACAGGTTGCACTTAATAATGGGGCAGAAAAATAAAGGGAGAATAATCCTAAATACGGAATCAAAAGAGTGAGTCCAAAGCTAAGAAGTTGCTGCTTTGGGATAAAGATTGGGAAGCTCAGGAACAAGGCTGGAATTAAGGCATGAACAAGTGGCTGCATCCAGAGACAGAGCAGCAAGGCACGAATGAGAAACAGAAATAGAATACAGTGGTACCTCAGGTTAAGTACTTAATTCGTTCTGGAGGTCCGTACTTAATCTGAAACTGTTTTTAACCTGAAGCACCACTTTAGCTAATGGGGCCTCCTGCTGCTGCCGTGCTGCTGGAGCACGATTTCTGTTCTTATCCTGAAGCAAAGTTCTTAACCCGAGGTAGTATTTCTGGGTTAGCAGAGTCTGTAACCTGAAGCGTATGTAACCTGAAGCGTATGTAACCAGAGGTACCACTGTAAAGGAGATGAACCTGGACAGCAGCATAGAAGTGAAGCCAGGGGAGATTCATGTTATCTCACAGTAGCTGTTTAAGCTAAGCTAAGGGTGTAATTTGAAACCTGTCTGTTGTTCTCAGTGTGCCATATGGCGAGGCTTCCGAATATTAGTCCATGTTCCAAATTTCAAAACTGCATACTAGAAAATCATTAGATACTGGGCCAATAGAGCTGCCAGATCCAGATCCTGATAGACAGTTTGTAGCTGCAGAAGAGGGAAACAAGACACAAAATAGTGGCAGTGCCTTGCATACGGCTGGGTGCATTGACGAAAAACTCATGCTCTGATCATGGGTAGGCAAACTAAGTCCCAGGGGCCGGATGTGGCCCAATCGCCATCTAAATCTGGCCCACGGATGGTCCAGGAATCAGTGTGTTTTTACAGTTTTTACATGAGTAGAATGTGTCCTTTTATTTAAAATGCATCTCTGGATTATTTGTGGGGCATAGGAATTCGTTCATTTCCCACCCCCCTCAAATATAGTCTGGCCCCCCACAAGGTCTGAGGGACAGTGGACTGGCCCCCTGCTGAAAAAGTTTGCTGACCCCTGTTTCATGATACAGCAAGTGGGATCACAGGGTTGCTAAGTTTGCTCACTGGGGTGAAAGTTACTTCTCCTGCCCAAATTCCCAGCCAGAACTCTTGACAATTACAGTGGTACCTCGGGTTACAGACGCTTCAGGTTACAGACTCCGCCAACCCAGAAATAGTACCTTGGGTTAAGAACTTTGCTTCAGGATAAGAACAGAAATTGAGCGGTGGCAGCAGGAGGCCCCATTAGCTAAAGTGGTGCTTCAGGTTAAGAACAGTTTCAGGTTAAGAACGGACCTCTGGAATGAATTAAGTTCTTAACCCGAGGTACCACTGTAAATTTCATCTTAGCTCTTACTTCAGAACTAAGCTGTCTTTAAAGGAAAGAGAAGCAGCAGCAACAACCCTATACATCTGGGGGCGGGGGACTGCTGTCAATGTTCAGGTTACATTGCCCTCTGGGCGATCTTTCAGGGCACATAAGCTGTTGGTGAGGGAGACCAGAGAAAAAAGTGGAGAAAGCATGCAAAAATGATTGTGAATTTTACCTTCCTATAGTAGGCTGGCTTCTTCACACACCCTTTCACACATGTAGCACTTGAACAGCCATGTCTTCCCCAAAAGAATCTTGGGAACTGTAGTTTGATAAGGGAGCTGAGGGGTGGTAGGAGTCTGCTTAGATAGTCTGTAGCACCCTTAACAAGCTACAGTTCCCCGGATTCTTTGGGAGAAGCCTCAATCGTTAAAGTGGTATAAGAGGGGTTTAAATATATGGTATGGATGTGACCATCCCAATACGTCGGGCTGGTAAACAAAAACTTACCCAAATTCACCTCTCACCAGCCAATTGGCTAGTGAGGTTCTGGGACAAAGTATGATGACCTCCTTGGCTCTAGTGCTCATTAAGTAGTGGCTGAAGATCCTGTTATGGTCCTGTACACCTTTAAGGTGTGTGAGCAATGAAGAGCAAAACCGAATGTCATTAATGATCCAGGGTTTGGAGGGTTCAACCTCACAGTCTTTACAAGTGGGAAAATATTGTATGCAGCTTTCAGCTGGGAGAAATTGGCAGAACTGCTTCCTATGTTGCACATCAGACATGAAGTAGAATAAGTGGCCCATAGTTAAACTCAATTACTGTATCCCGTATCTTTATGCAAGGAGTGTAGGCACAATCAATAATTCATATGTTCTCTATGATTCCAGTAAGAAAAGCCAATTATATATCAGTCTCTTTTAACGAAAATACGCACACAATGCATATGGGCATTTGAGGCATGAATGTCTATTGAAATTAATGTTCTGAGCAAAGCTTCAGTTTCAAAGAATGACAGAAGATAAGCCCAGTAAAAAAAAAAAAAGAAATAAAAATAAAATGGCTTGCCTGGGAAACTGGAATTGCACAAGTGCAATAAGTGTCCACATCGGCACTCTGATACCATTTCCAAAACATCTGATAAAAATCAGCCATCAGCTTGAAAAGGAAAAGTGTTTCTGCTTCATTACAGTCTTATCTTTCAAGGTCGTCAGTTTTGTTTGAGCACGTTTTGCTTACAATGAGAAAGAAGAGGCCTTTCCCTCATGTTGTTCCTTCAACACAGCCCTTAATGCATTGTGGTGTGTGCATCATGTCCATGTTCCATCTACACACAGATTTATGCCTTTCCTGGAGTGCTGGTGCATATGTAGAGTAGGAACCAGACAACAACAAAATATTATTTTAAAAGTGTTGTTTTCACCTTTAGCATACTTAATACAGAACAGTAAATCCTACCCCTCCCCAAGCCATACCACTTTCTCATTCATCTAAGTCAGGAATAGCTAACATAGTGCTCTCCCAATTTTGTTGGATTACAACTCCCACAGTCCCTGACTGCTGGCCATGCTGACTAGGTTTCATGGGAGTTGTAGTCCAAGGCCACCCCTGTGGCTGCCCCACTCCACGGACAATTTCACATAAACAGTATTCATGCAGAAGAAAATCACTAAGAAATTTTGACTCTCTCAATATTCAGTATTAAAACAGCCGCATGAAAGTGCCCCACTGTGTTCAGAACTGAAAGTTACTGTGACTTTTTTTACTAGGCTCCTGAATTTGTACAAAGCATATAAAAGACACAAAGGTTATCAGGTTTACAAAAGAAAAGAAAAGAAAGTTAATATAAAATATCATAGTTTCTTTTATGTGGCATTATCAATGGGTAGATTTCCCTTGTTCTGTTCCTTTTTTGCTCTGCAGCTTCACTCTTCTTCCCTTACTTAGGGAAAAGCCAGAGCTCAATCAAAGAGCAATGGAATCTCCAGATAGAGTTGGAGATGCCTCCCTTTCTGAAATATTGTAGTGCCACTGCCAGTCAATGCAGATAACACTGAGCTAAATGGTCCAATGGTCTGACTCAGTCTAAGGAAGCTTCCCAAATTCCCTGCACTATTCCTAAACACTGGGTTTACTAGTGTCAGGGACTGGGCTGAGGAAGAATGCTGGAGACTGCCTCCCCAACCTGCCCCTTCCAGAGAAGAGGAAGACAGTTCAGAATTACAACAGGGGTTTGAGCGAGGTCACAGCTCAGAAGCAGATGAGGGGAGAAGCTGGGAAATAATGGGAGAGGATGAGGAGAAGGAGGAAGAGGAAGCACCAGGGGGGCGACAGCTGACAGACACAGTGTCTTTAGAAAGCATTCCAGATCCCTCCTCTCCCAGAACATGGCGAACCTTGAAAGTAGGAGAGCAAAGAGCTCAAAGGCAGAGGGCACTTATCAGTACCCATAGGGATGATGCATGAGGATGTAGGAGAGACTGAGGGGGTGGAGAGTCACTCAAGACAATGACCTTATCCAAGAGGCTGGGTTCCAAAGCCTCTCTCTGTAAATACTGAATAAAAAGCAGATGGTAAGAAACATTCCTTGTCTTTGTGCTTTCCTGGGCAACTGGCCGTGGGAGTTGCTGGCATCCACCTGACAACTAGTCATTTAAAAAATAAATAAATCCATAATTAGAGTGTGCATCGTTTTCAGAATGCTTCAGTTCCTGCATTCATTTGCATTGCTTTACTGTTGCCAAAGCGTGTATTGATAAAACACTACAGAAGCCATACACGCACAAACATTTATGTATATAGTTGCAGACCACTTTCATCTCTGAGTGGTGCAAGATTTCAGGAGTTCTAGGTGCACTTACCCAGGGTCTGTGTTTCCTTTTGGGAAAGAAGCACAGAGGAGACTGTGGTGTCTTTATGATATATATTGTATTTACACATCAATACAACCTGATGGAGGAGTTCACAGCAACAACACCCCAAGAGGGTCTTGCTTCTCCCATAGGCATAGCTCTGGATTCAAACAGACATCAGCCATGTCTCTCACACTCTCTCTAGCTTGCCACCTTTACCAGACTGCAACCTTTTCCCTCCTAGTCACATTCCAGTCAACTCTAAACTCTGGCTTTTGTTCTTCTGTAAGCAAAAGGGGTCCCATCTGTTTTGGCTTTCCTAATGGCTCATGACCTTCCTTTTGTCTTCCAAATAGCTATGACCCGAGGCGATTTCCTACTCAAGAAACTGGCCTAGCTTATATTTTAACACTTGCCTTGATTAAATTCTACCACTTACTGGACCCAGGAATTTATGGTGTCTAGCACCCACATCCACAATGTTTTACAGATATGGATATGCCCTCCTGAAAGTCAGTGGAGGCTGCAAAAAAATAATCTTGATAGCACTGTGACATACGAGGAAATTGAATTATCTCTTTCTGCAATCATTTAGCAGTGTCCTATAAATGTTCATGCACATATCAGCAATGCAGAAGGTGAAAAAGACACATATGACCTAAATGGCACTGAAGATCTGGGAATATTAACCAAAGGCACATGATACAGTAATCTTAGGCTATGCTCTGTTCATATACTTTTCAGCTTCTTGAAATTACTACTGTACTCTGAATAAGGATGTTGCAAGCATTTCTGGGAATCATACATTCCATACTAATCTATACTACTAGAACTGTTTGTTGCTACAACTGCTAGGACCACTAACCATCATCAATCCACATCTTAAGTAATGCAAGCAATAGTAAATATCTCAGCACAATGTGTAAGTGAAATAAATAAGAATTAGAAATGCAAACCATGTATAAAACATCAAATCTAGCATCAAAATGTTGCATAGCGAAATTATTACATATTAAACTTATCAGTCACTTTTCTTGCAAAAGCAACTCAAACCAACTCACAATAAATAACTAGTATAACTCTAGGAAATCTAAGTGTTACACACATTTCTCCCACCACTGCCCCCACAAGCATGCAAACATATAATACCACAAGGACCAAAATCATTCAAAGACAAATTATAGGTCAGAGACATGAGATATGAAGTTACACCAGTTACGAATTTTTCATCTTTTCTAGGAACAATTCAAGGTGTTGGTGAAAGTATGTGATGCACTTCATAGCCCTTCAGGCATTTTATCTCTGAAAGGGTCTTCCACACATGAACATTAATCCAGCCTTGATGTATAACTGGTAAAGATTTAAGTTAGGGCTGTCTTTGCAGTGGCACCCATTCTGTTAAAACCATCTCCAGGCAGGGCCACCTGACTTCCTTCTTGCAACTGGAAACATTTCTGATTAGTTTGGTGTTTTGCATGCACACTGACATGTTTAGTTTTTGGCTCTGGTGCATTTTTATAACTGCTCTTTTTTAGGCTTGGCAAAAACACCCTTGCAGCTGAGCTAGCTTTCCAAAATGTCTATGTCTAGGTTGTGTTACATGACAATGCCTTTTATGTGGTACAAAAGGGAGAAAAGGAAGCGCAGGCTGAGCTTGGCAGGGGATGATGATGCTGGAACACTGCTGAACATTTCTGATACTGAAGCCTATTCATCTGCAGAAAAGCCCACAAACAATGAAAAGCGAACTCACTGCCAGCACAGAGTCAAAAATATAAACAAGACTTGAGGCTGTTTTACCCAAAGAAGTTCATCACTAATTGACTGTAAGTTGCAAGTGCAAAAACAGAAGGTCACCACCCAGAGATTTTTCACATCACTTCAAGTCATCTCAAAACACAATATGGAGAGAGTTCACATGCTCATTTCATAATCATTTAGTGATGAACAATGAAATGGGGATGTCTGTATGAAGCTTGAGAAGAGCATTTCAATCAAGGTACATATGACCTATCACCATCTCTGCAACAAGCAGCAGTAAGAAGATTGGTTTGCGAGCTGATGACTAATTCAGATGATACCAAAGGGAATTAAAAGCACGTGAGAGTTTCATGTTAGAGTACCCCCCCCCAAAGAAGCCCAAATAAAAGAATGAAGTCACAAAATCTTTTGCCTCACACTTCTCCTGGCAGTATGTTGGGGTTCAAACACCCTAATTAAACATTAGCTCCACACCTGAACTTGTTCAGTACGGGATTCAGGGAAGGATGATGGTCATCAAATTGACATAGGGTGGATCAACTTGATCTCCCCTAGATTTGAGCCATCATGGGTAGATTGCAGGCAAAGTGTACAATTCTAGTAAAAATATGCAAAGCTCTTTAATTTTATATAAAATTATATTAAAAATAGTATGTTTTCTCTACATATAATATGCGAAAATGAAGTCCCATTCTGTAGTATATTTCTTTAGTATATTTTTATAGTATATGCATTGGGTGTATGTGTGTGTGTATATATATGTGTGTGTGTGTGTGTGTGTGTGTGTGTATACACACACACACACACACACACACACCGTATTTTTTGCTCTATAGGACGCACTTTTCCCCCTCCAAAAATGAAGGTGAAATGTGTGTGCATCCTATAGAGCGAATGCAGGCTTTCGCTGAAGCCTGGAGAGCGAGAGAGATCGGTGCGCACCGACCCCTCTTGCTCTCAAGGCTTCAGGCAGCTATCCGCAAGCCTTCTGAGCGCGGCGGGAGTTCCCACTGCGCTCGGAAGGCTTGCGGATAGCTGCTTGTTCTGGGGGCTGGGGTCGGGGGAAGCTCAGGCTTCCCCCGTCCCTAGCCGCGCAAGCTCCGGGAGCTGTGGTGAAGTTGCACACAATCTTGCTGCCGCTCCTGGACCTGGGGGGGGGAATAATTTGCCCCCTTTATTTCCCCCCCTAAAAATTAGGTGCACCCTATGGTCCGGTGCGCCCTATGGAGCGAAAAATACGGTATATATAATTTGTGCTGTGCCCTGATTGCCTGTGTAGTTTTGAGGGATTTTTCCTCTAAATGTTTGCTTGGATCTCTCCAAACTATGTGCAAGGCCTGAAGTAATAAAGACAAAACTTGTCTTGACTTTTTCTCCTCAAACCTTATACTGTTTTTGTTCAGTTTCCTCAGTAGTTTATTTTTCTCTGGACTCTATGTTATTTAACTGACTTTGCTAATGTAATATTCAAGAATTGCTTGTATTTTTAGCAGTCCTGGAATGGGGTGGGGGTGTCACTTTTCACTGAGATTAAGGAGCAAGGCAAGAATTTCAAAAAAGAAAATTCCACCCTAGTGATTGGACCCTGGCTCCGAGCACCAGGGCAGTCTGCTCACTGTTTTGTGCTTGTCCTTGCCTGTTCATCTACAGCTCTGGACAGCTGTAGATATAACAGTATGAACTGGCTTTCCACAATCCCTCTTGCTGTTTGGTTTTAAGGAACTCACCCCCACTTCCTGTCCTAATGCTAAGCTCCTGCATCCCACAATAGTACAGAAACTCCTCTCTCTCTCTGAAAGACAAAAAAAAGAAGGAAAAAAAGGTTTCCCACCCACCTCCCATCTTGCTTTCTCCAAAATTGACCAAAACAAATCAGGTAGTGTACCTTGGCCCAACACTAACATACTCCAGATGTGCCATTTAACTCACAAAAATGCTGCTTTACACTTCACACCAAAGCACTGTGTGAGAAAAGTGAAACCAAATTCAAAGATTTGCATGTACCTCTTCTACATGCAAATGTAAAACTGTGATTGAGACTACCCATTATCATACTGTGTTGCTGCCTGCGTCACTTCTGTTCATAATTATATAGAATCCAGCTCGGCAGCTTGTATCTAAAGCACTTTATCTCCAGAAGCACCATCAAAAGCTGGGAAAGACTCTCTTTAAAGCCAAACGAGGGCTTTGATTTTAGCTGCAGAAAGTGGGCTAAAGCAGTTTAGAAAAACAAGCTATTTCTGCAAGAACTACACTTGCTAGTCTGCCTCTCTTAATGGGATTAATTTAAGAGTCTTATTGTGAAATATTCTTGAAGCCATGAAGAAATTACATCTCTGCAGCAGAAACATAAATGCCTTAAATGAATTACAGCTCTTTAAAGAAAGCAGAAGTTGATACTGTCATGAGCACTACTGATGTTCAGTCTAAAAGAGAACATTAGGTTATATTAAAATTCAAGATGGCCTGGAATTCCTCTCTGCCATTTGGGCTTTCACTGTAGGAACAACAATAATTACAACACTGCAATGAAAGCTGAGAGATAGTCATCTGTGTGTGATTTTAACTGCTGCATCAGTAACATAAGAATCCTGATACTAACAAAACTTTGTATTTGTGGATGTTCATGCACCCTTAAATTATATTCCCGTGGATCGGGGACTAACAGATGGACAACAATGGTGGATTCTGAGCTCTCTTATGATGGGTAAGAGACTCAGACTATGCACACATTACTGCTTACTCCATCTCCAGCATGCTCCCACCTCTGGTATTTGAAACCAAGTACACATTACATTAGCTTTAAAGGTCAAAAACAGCTCTTTGTATTGGGCCTGGAAGCAAATTTGCAGCCACTGCAGTTGGTCCAGAGCTGGTGTTATATATTCATACTTTCTTGTTCCAGTTAATAATCTAGCTGCCTTGTATTGCATAGGCAGCCCTATGCACAACACATTGCAGTAGTCTAACCTAGAGATTAACAAGAGCATGGGCAACCAAATCAGGATGTTTAGCACTTCAGAGCCACCTACCCCTTGCATAGTTCCCCCCTCGTATCTGTTCATTTATTGCTTTTATCATTTATTAATAAACATATTTACTGTGGTATCATAAAAATATGCCAAAGCAGTTTACAACTACATAAAAATATAAAACCAAACAATAAAATCATAAAAAGTTACAAACAGTTTTAATAAAAAAGAATTTTAAAAAATATATATCAGTAGATCATTGTGGGGGATATACTCTTAATTGCACACATAGGCATGGCAAAATAGAAGAGTTTTCAGTAGGTGTTTAAAAGTTGGCACAGAAGACACCTACTGAATCTCTGTTAGCAGCATGTTCCACAGGACTGAGCTGATGGCACTAAAGACTGGTTTACTTGTTGCCAAATGAGCATCACCAACGGGGAATAAACAAAAATACTTCTGCGGATGACCTCAGTGATCAAGCTGGAATATACCGTAAGGGTTCAGGTATCTCTGAGGTATCCAAGACCCAAAGTGTTCACGGCTTTGCAAATCAAGAAGCTTGAACCTGGCTCAGTAGCAGATGGGAAACCAGTGCAGCTGTTTTAACAATGGTGTCACATGTTTTCAACAGCAATCTGGCTCCCAGTAGCAATCTGGCCGCAACATTCTGCTGCAGCTGGAGCTTCCAAAGCAGCCCCAAGGGCAGCCCCATGTAGAGCACATTAGAGTAATCTAGCCCTGAGGTTACCAATGCATGGATTGCAGTGGTCAAGCTATCCCTGTCCAGAAATGACTGTAGTTGACGAACTTGATGAAGCTGGTAAAAGGCACTCCTAGCCACAGAGGATACTAGTGACAAAGTTGTATCAAAGAGTAACCCCAAACTACACACTTGCTTTTTCACGTGACTCATTGGGCAATTCACGTGTCAGAAAAAAAGAAACATTTCCTTCTACTTCTGATGTGACAGGCTTCATTTTGTAATAGTAACAATCCACAAGGGGATAAAAGCTAATCATAACTTGAAACTTCAGTGTTAGTCTGACATTGGCTGGCTGCCTGACAAAGCTCCTAGAGTGAATTATCAACTGCAACAATTATTCCCGGTTGTGTCCTGTTGGTTAATGAGTGTGCTCAGGTTAATTACAAGCCTTAAGAGTGTTGATGTGCACAGTGCTTCTGCTATGCACCCCCTCCCGCAAAGAAAGGGGTGGGGGAAAGAATTAGAATCCCTTTGGATGATGCAGGGCTCAAAGCCTGCTTGTCCTCAAGTCTTGTGTAATTCTCTGGAAAGAAAGAAAAATCCACATTTAGGGAAGAGAAAGGGAGATCAAAAAGCAAAAGGATCAAGCTCAGGGGTAATGTTGTACTGAAAGAATGAGGGAAAGACAGTTCAGACAGAGCTGAAACTGCAAATTAATCTGCTAGGAAGTAAAATCAAAGTTAGGCTGCAGTCCTATGCCTAGTTATCTATGTTAGCCCCACGAAATTTAACAGAGGTTTCATCTGAGTGGATATACAGTACAAGTACATGTGTTTCCCATTCCTTAAGGCACAAGACAGGAATAGGGAAACTATGGGCTTGCAGATGATGCTGGAACCCAACTCCCATCGGCTTCAGCCAGCCTGGCCAATGGAACTTGGGAAGCTACCCTACACTAAGTGAGGCTGTAGATCCATCTAGCTCAGTACTGCTTGCACTGACTCGTAGCAGCACTCCAGACGGGCATTTCCATACCTACCTAGAGGTGCTGGTGATAATGCTTGGCCCTTCTGCATGCAGCAGAGATTCTCTACTGTGGCACTAATCAAGGATGGTGGACACCGGAGTCCAGTATCATCTGGGGGAAGTATAGATTTCTCATCCCTTGCATGCAGAAATATAATAATAATAATAGGTATTGTTGCTACTATTTTGTTATAGTTTTATTGTAAGCATGTGATTTTATTCCACAATTGCTTTCGTATTCTGTTTTAGTTAAGCTGCTCATGCTCCAGTATGCAGGACAAGTATGGTAAAACAATATATGTGAAACAAATAAATAAAATTTATCTGAGAATTTTTTTGCCACAGAATAAGAAGCCTGCCATTGATCCTAAGGCTTAAAACTCTTCTTCTTCTTTTTAATCATCATCAACAGTGAGCTATGTCCACAGATGAAGATTTACTGGATTTTGATATTAGCAGATATTAACAGAATATTGATCCATCATTATCCTGATACCGTTTGCAGAAGCCATGGAAGTGGAAACCTATCTCTTGACAGCAGCACATATTATGATTTCCTTTATTTTATTTGTTTTTAAAGTTAAGAGCTTGGGACATGGCATAAATGATCAAGTAAATGAATTTAGTAAACTGGGGAAGGCAGATGCCAAGTTAATAAAGACACAGCCTTTTTGGAGTGATAAAATACAAGACGCAATGGATCCATGTGCATTTTTAGGAGTGATTTAAATATTAGTTGTAAAACAGCTGTAATATTTTTTTGGTGAACATAATCAGGAAAGAAAAGTCAAGACAAGACACAGAAATGGGTTGAACTAGGCCCTCATTTTATTAATACAACTTTTACAAGGGGATGTATAAGAACTCAGTCCAAGTTGACTGTTTGGCTGAGCAAGCCTTTCCAGATTGAGGGTCATAAGAAATCATAACTCCTTTACCTGGACCACACTGTTAAAACAAGTAAGGAAGCCTTCCAGACTCCACCTGCTCCCATGGTACCACAGCACTGAGGAGATGGGACAGATTAGCCTCAGGGATGTTCCGAAGGCAGCCAAAAGATCCCCACAGCCCAAGGAGAAGGCCTCTGAAAATGCAGATCAAATATACTCAAGGGTGACCAACTAGAGGGGTTTGCTTGGTCCTCAGACCTGAAGGATCTGTCCTGATGAATGCTGGAAAGTGGGGACTGGATGGGGGGGGGGGAATCCTTTCCCCTACTCAGCTTCAAGTTGAGTTGGCAATGAGAACCACACCTAGTTTAACAATAGAGGTGCTGGGCTTCAAGCCAAACAGGGTGAGACATTGTCTGGTGACATTCTTTGTTCTGGAAATCCGTGTCCACTGGTGTGCATGAAATTTAGTGCAACATGTTGGTATATTGGTTGAAAAGCCACAGTTCCGTAACATAATAGGTACTGTGGTCAGAAAGGAACATTGGAAAACAGGACTGAAACACTAGCATTATAATCAGTAAAACTAACACAATATTCCCCGTGTTCTGCCTTGGTCATTTTCTCTCAGCCTCTTTCAATCTCACTGATGCTTTCTCAGTCTCATATTATTCATTCATTCATACATACATACATACATACATATATACATACATACATATATAGTCCACCCACCTGGCTGGGTTTCCCCAGCCACTCTGGGTGGCTTCCAGCAGAATATTAAAATATAATGATTCATCAAATGTTAAAAGCTTCCCCAAACATGCCTTCATATGTCCTCTAAAAGTCAGATAGTTGATTATTTTCTTGACATCTGATGGGAGGGCGTTCCACAGGGTGGGCACTACCACCAAGAAGACCCTCTGCCTGGTTCCCTATGACTTCACTTCTCGCAGTGAGAGAACCTCCAAAAGGCCCTGTGCTGGACCTCAGTGTCTGGGCAGAACGATGGGGGTGGAGACGCTCCTTCAGGTATATTGGACCGAGGCCGTTTAAGGCTTTAAAGGTCAGCACCAACTTTCAATTGTGCCCAGAAATGTACTGGGAGCCGATGTAGGTCTTTCAGGGCCGGTGTTATGTGGTCTCGGTGGCCACTCCCATTCACCAGTCTAGCTGCCACATTCTGGATTAGTTGTAGTTTCTGGATCACCTTCAAAGGTAGCCCCATGTAGAGCGCATTGCAGTGGTCCAAGTGGGAGATAACCAGAGCATGCACCTCTCTGGCAAGACAATCCACGGGCAGGTAGGGTCTCAGCCTGCATACCAGGTGGAGCTGGTATACAGCTGCTCTGGACACAGAATTGACCTGCGGCTCCATGGATGGCTGTGAGTCAAAAATGACTCCCAGGCTGCATACCTGGTCCTTCAGCGGCACAGTTACTCCATTCAGGACCAGGGAGTCCTCCACACCAGCCCACCCTCTGCCCCCCAAGAACAGTACTTCTGTCTTGTCAGGATTCAACCTCAATCTGTTAGCTGCCATCCATCCTCCAACTGCCTCCAGACACTCAGTCATCCTCTTGTTTTTCCTCTCAGGGTCTATCTGGAATTCTGTCTCACATCAACCATCAATGATATCTCACTAAGCTGCCCTTGGTCTGTCTCATCATAGGGTGTGTCTCTAGAGGCGCATTCACTAAAGTTCTCTTTCCTTGCTGGTCCACATCTGGAAGGAGGCCAGCATGGTGAGAACTGGTGTTTAACACAACAGATGTCTCCACTGAACAAACCCATGGCTCCTGTTCCCAGGTATGCTACTTTTCTCCCAGGTTTGCCCTTGCTTTGTCCTTCACACTGCCCCGGTCACATCCACACTATACATTTACAGCACATGTCTTGCCTCAAAGAATCCTAGGAGCTGTAATTTCTTAAGGGTGCTAGGAACTGTAGCTCTGTGAGGGATGAACTACAGTCCTCGGGATTCTTTGTTGGAAGCCAAGTGCTTTAAATGTGTGTTAAATGTGCTTTAAATGGTGTGGATGTGACTCTTTACATTTTATGTGCATATATTTGACAATTGAGAGTGACACTCAGTGCATCTGATTAAGTGGGTTCTACACCCCAAAAGCTTGTGACACATACCCTACAACATTTCTCCAATGAAAATAGGGATGCCTCATTGCATAATGATAATTTTACTATTTATACCCCACACATCTTACTGGATTGTCCCACTCTGGGCAGCTTCTAACATATATAAAAACATAATAAAACATTAAACATTTTTTAAAAAAAACACACCACTTCCCTATACAGGATTGCCTTCAGACAGCTTGGGGATAATGCCATACCCTTCAACATTTCTCCAATGGAAATAGGGACATCCTAAGGAAAAGAGGGACATTCCGGGATTAAATCAGAAACCGGGATGGCTTTCTCTAAATCAGGGATGTCCCTGGAGAATAGGGATACTTGGAAGGTCTGGTGACCTAATAAAACATATTAGTCTTTCAGATGCTAGATAACCCTTAGCTACATTTTGGAATGCTTTTTCAGTTTCTCTAAAGGACAAGTGTTTGTTTTTAGCAGATATTAGCATTAATTTTCCACCTTTAATAATTCTTTCCAAGTTATTATCACCAACTCTCTCTCTCTCTCTCTCTCTCTCTCTCTCTCTCACACACACACACACACACACAGAGAGAGAGAGAGAGAGAGAGAGAGAGAGAAATGATCTAAATTCCAGTCTGCTCAGAAATGATTCAGCCACAAAAAATCTGTTTTGAAAACAGATTGAGGGAGCAAGTATATTATTCTACTGGACCGTCCCTAAATGTTAATAACATCAACCCACAGTGCAGCATTGGAAACTGGGCACTTCACACATCTGTCAGAATGATTCACGGAAAGTTTAACAGCCAGACTGTATATACAGCCTGCCCATTCTTGAGGGCAAAAAAGGGGGTTCATAAAACCCATCTGGAAAATAAAGAGTTTTACAAGGCAATAATTTTAAATCTATTGATGGATGCTCATCCAAGGCCCTCACATTGCTGTAGTCTGATGACCTTTCAGAGGGTCTAATTCAGCTTAGTGACATGAAAGAAGAATTTGTTCAATGGAGTGTGCTCAGAATGCAGTATACACAATTGTTGTTAATGGAAGTCACATTTGCAATTCCCTATCCGTTTCTGACGAAATAGTAGAAGGAATGCATCTATGGCAATTTGTTTTAAGACATCACCTGTACTTAAAAAATGATATTCGCTCCCCAAAAACCAAAATACTGTAATACTCTTTTATGGTGCATTTCAAAGCATTCAAAGTACTTCGTCGTTATTACCTCCAAAATCCTGAGAGGTAGGCCAATATTCATAACCCCAGGATGAAAACAGGAGGCTGAGAGACTGTCATTTGCTATGAGACAGCAACTATGTATTACATTGGAGTTGGCTAACCTCACATTCTGGGTCTCCAATAACCCACCATTTGTAGCTGTGGCAAAGGGATTCTAAAAGCATAACAACCCTCCAGCCAATTAATTAATTAAAAATAAAATCAGAAAAATCAGTGTGCGCTATTGGGGATGCAAATTGTCTCCTTCCCTTCCAGTTCATCAGCAGAATCATTTGATCAACATAGAAGGGACGATAATCTCACTTCTAGGGACCGAGGAGAAATTAAATTCAGTTTGTATTTAAGACAAATTTACCTAATTTGCACTTTGCAAGAAAAATGCAAACCAAAATGCAATCATCCTTCCTAATTCACACCTCTCTGAATTGTGCAGTGCAGTTCTCCTGCCATGTAGTGTATGCAAAAAATGCATATAAGGGGGCATATTGAAAATAGCATAGAAAAATGCCTTATACTAGTGTAAATTTCCCCTAACACTCCTAGGTGTAGTCTAAAATTTGGGGATTATATTTAGATCTTGTTTAAATCAAATATTGCTCCATTCACTAGCCTTCCACCAGGCCTGGATTATGTCCCCTCATTCACGTAATTAATAATAGTTTAGTGATCAAAGTTAATCACTGTGAGGGATGCAACATAAATATGGATGACTTAATGAATATTGATGAACTTAATCCGACATGCTCATCCAGATGTTTTGTATTAATGTCCATCCAGGCACTTGTTTGAGAAATATAATTTCTCTTTTTTTATTTTTTGGCAAAAGTACATGTGGTCAATAAACCTATTCCACAAATTATTCTTTTAATAAAAGTGTTAGCAGAAAACATTCTCACTGGACAAATAGTTCCCAGATGAGCTTCTCTGAAACATAATTAAATCATAGAAGCCAAGTCAGAAATGGTTCCTAAAATGCACAGAGGCTTTATAACGTGTCTGTTTTCTGTTTGAAAGTCATTGACTTGTTTGGCCGTGCAATGTTTTATGAGTAGTTTCGTACCCATATTTAGATCTCGTACCTAGGTCTTTTCCCCCCATGGCGGTAGAAAAGCAGTAAGGACAATTTGCAAGAAAACCTATTGAAGGGGAAAAGATAATGGGTTGTATCCAGTATTAGTTCTATTCAGAGTAAGCTCATTAATGTAGGTCCATTAATTTCTGTGTTAGTTCTACTCTGTGTAGAACTAACATTGAATACAAGCCTAAGAAGCTTCTCCCGACCAAGAAAATGCACCAGACTTCAGCTCCATATGCACTATAAAATATAAAACCACTTTAAAGAGTCAAGGCTTTCCCCAAATAATCCTGTGATTTCTAGTTAGTTAAGGGTGTTGAGAGTTGTTGGGAGACTTGTTGTAACAGAGTTGCAATTTAGAGAGTTCCTTTGGAAGAAGGATAAACTCTTAATCCACACAGAATTGTAGCTCTGTGAAGGGAATAGGAGTATCCTACGTATTACTCAGCACCCCACATAGTTTGACCTTGAATAGCTATATTCTTTGTGGAGGTGTTGTTGTTGTTTGTATGGAGAACTGTAGAGATGGATGGATTACTTTTGCAAACATCTTTCATCTTAAAACTTGCATTTTGAAGCACAGTTTTGAGCCAAGGACAGCACAGCAGAATTTGAAAAAGTGCAACATTCCAAGCATAGCTACATGCCAATCTATACTTTTGTCCTGAAGGTGCTCATCAAGTCAGTTTATATCAGAATTTGCGGAGATCAAATCCCCCAAGCATTCCTGGAACAGCATTTAATCAGTGGCACTCTGAAGCATACAGCCTAGACATCAATTTACCACCTCAATGAGAACTAGGCCCATATCATCACTTACCACTGGTGAAAGTAGGGAGCAATGGAGAAAGTGGTTATGAATTGACAGCTGCAGAGATGAGTATCAGAGGAGGTTTTTCTATTCACATTTGTTATTAAGCTTGGAGTAGCTGTACAACATTAATAGAACTCAAGAAAATCATATAATCTACTCTCAGCCAGGATTGAGCTGCCTGTATTACATAGACCTGCAATTTATTCGTGCTATAAGATACTGAACATGTTTCCAACTATGCTCCTTGACAGTTGCCCGCAGCTCTGAAGATTTGTGCAGAGTCTTGCATAAATGGGATTTGTGCAAGATGCACTGCTTATTCTGTAACATGAACCACCTCCTTTGAAATTCACCCTACCCAACTCTCTTATTTCTTCAGAAATGCAACTAGAAAAGGCATATTTAACAGTGTTCTATAAGTATAAAAATAATGTACATTCCTAATTGTTTCTGACTGTTGACACTGCTGTTGACACACCAACACAGCTAATTTTGCATTGAGTAATGCACAGCAGTGAGTTTGGCATTCATTGTGTGTCATATTATTAGCTGGATCAAACACATTCCCTTTACCTTCCCTGGGATATCAGAGAGGTTAGCCAAGTTTCATGATTTCATGACATCATACCCCACTTATACACTAGAAGTAGTCCAATGAAGTAAATTAATACAGTGGTGGTTGATAACCACTGGAGTTGGCAGGGTAGCTAATGGGAGGAAGAGCCATGGTTCACTGGAGCAGAGTCAACCTATTCTGGTTTTCTCCCCATCCTCCTCCCTCACACTTTAAGCAATTCTCAGAGATTAAGCATCAGATATTTAAGATTGGACACCTAGAAATTTTACATTTCTAAGAATCAACAACAAATACCTAGATATACAAGTGATTTTACAATTCTGATTATTCAAAGAGAGGTGTACAGAAAAGACTCCAGTGGGTTTCATAATGACAGGAAAATTCTGAATATGGCTCTGGGGGAACACAATAGTGTTCAGCTGTAGCTTTAGATATTGGCTCTGCCCCTAGTGACCAGCTTCTCCTGCATTAAGATGGCCATTACCTCACAAGAACCTAAGAACTACTTACATGGATCAAAGCAAATGCCTAGGTTTGCTGTATTGAAAATCCAGACACAAAACCTGTTGACCTTTTTTGGCCAAAGTTGCCGAGCCATTTCAGCAAATTCTACCCAGACACTGGTTCTGGCTATGTCTGGGGAATTTCAGATGTATGGCAACCCTAACAAATCCACAATTATGTTACTCACAGCAGTCAACAAGATGTCCATATGCAGGACATGAGCACATCTGGCCAAAGGGAATTCTTCTGCAACTGATATTCTGCTACTTTCACCCACAACTGATATTCCGGGTCATACTGCTTCTTATCTGGAGGTAAAATGCAGCCTTCTATAACCAGTAGTAATCAATAAACCTATCCTTCCCACAGATTTATCTAAACCCCCTTTAAAGTCATCTAAGCTAGTGCCCACCAACACAGTTTTTGACCACTCCTTTTTAAATTCTTTTTCTTTTGGCTTGTTAGAGAAGATGTTTCCATGGTTATCAAGGACCTTCAGAGACACTACAAGCTGTTGGAATGTGCTGACAGGTGCTAATCATTCTTTAGGGGACATTATGGAAGGTTCACTTCAAACAATAAACTCTAAAGTTCTAGAACAGGGGTGGGGAATTTGTCCCAAATGTTGTTGGACTCAAACTTCCATCAGCCCAGCCAGCAGGGCCAATGGTCAGGGATAATGGGAGTTGTAGTTCAACAACATCTGGGGTGGCACAGCTTCCTCATCTCTCTTCTAGAACTTCACTATCAATAATGCAACATAGTGTGAAACTGCCTGTTTTAAGTGTACACACACCATAGACGGCTAGGCATGCAGCTGAAAATGTAAAGTGTGAATCTGACCAGCAGGCATTTGAAACTAAATGTAACACAGATGGGAATATCCACAGCTCCATGTTGTGTATATCTTTTGTTGATGTATAATCTGTGAAATGCCCCTAAACCTGGCACATTTGTTTAAAATGTGATAATTATCATATGAAGGGCTCAGTTTTAATATATGTAAAAACCACCCTATGTTTCTAAACATGAGAATGATGAAAAGCAGAATATGTAAAAGGAAGTGGCTGTAGCTGAGGGTTCGTTCAGAATTCTACTTGTTCTGTTCCTGGAAAACTCAGGTTTGAGTGTTCCCCAATTGTCTGATGCTTTCCAGGCATGGGTCTGAGTGGTTTTGTGTTTGCCTTGCAGCTTTCCTCTGGAAAACCTACTCTTTACCACTGAATCTCACAGCAGATTCTTCTCTTTCTAATTTGGGCATTTCTTATTCTGATTCAGCCGCAGTGCAGATGTTTTGCATGCAGGTTCAATCCCCAGGCATCTCCAAATAAGGCTGATACATGGTTCATCCGCACTTCCATTTGTCCCACCACTTTCCCTTGGGAAAACGGGCTCTTTACCACTGATTTGGAGCAACATCAATTGGTTTTTCTGTAGATTCCGATTCAGCAGCAAAGGGTTTTCCCAGGGAAAGTGGTAGGGTAAAAGGAAAGTCTCCCAGATCCATCCCTAGATAGCATGGGCCCAGGGCCAGAATTAGGTTTGATGAGGCCCTAAACTGCTGAAGGTAATGGGGCCCTTTATATGTCCAGCTGTCCTTTGTCAACTACAAATTGTCACTGTTTTTTGTGTTGAATATATGCTATATGGTAATTTATGGACCTAAAAGGGTCCATAAAGGGTGGTGCTGTGGGTTAAACCACAGAGCCTAGGACTTGCCGATCAGAAGGCTGGCGGTTCGAATCCCCGTGATGGGGTGAGCTCCCATTGCCAACCTAGCAGTTCGAAAGCACATCAAAGTGCAAGTACATAAATAGGTACCGCTCCGGCAGGAAGGTAAACAGTGTTTCTGTGCACTGCTCTGGTTCACCAGAAGTGGCTTAGTCATGCTGGCCACATGACCTGGAAGCTGTACGCTGGCTCCCTCGGCCAATAAAGCGAGATGAGCGCCGCAACCCCAGAGTCGGGCACGACTGGACCTAATGGTCAGGGGTCCCTTTACCTAATTTATGGAGGTATCTAAAGCCATTTGCACATAACAAAATATGTAATTTATCAAAGTAATTATTGAACTGAAATACAATTAAGAAGAAGTATATTAATAATGATTTTTTTGGGGGGGGGGAGAGTGGGGCCCTAAGCTATAGCTTGTTTAGCTTATACGTAAATCTAGCACTGCACGGGCCAAGCGAAAAATCTTTTGCACCTTTGCTTTCTAGGCATGGGACAAGCAGAAGAGTGGACAGGCATGAAGACTCCCATTTGAAGGACCTGGAGAGCTGTTTCCAGCCAGTATAAACCACAGGTAGTCTTATCCCATTATCTTAGCTCCCATTATCTCCAATCATTGCCCACACTGACTGGGCGTGATGGGAGTTGGAAGGCTACAGGTTCCCCACCCTGCTGAGCTAAACAGAGTAATTGTCTGATTTGGTGTTTGACAGCTGCCTATGACCCTATTCCCCCCGCCCCCATAAAGCAGCATTCAGCACAGCACAGGTGACACTGGAGATTCGCCCCCCCACCACCACTCCCACACTTGACAGAATTTAACAGACTGTCATAAATGGTTAAGACTAAAGCCTTTAAAAATGTGCCTTATTGTACTGGGAAGTCTCTAAAGGCTTCTTTGCCAAGGCTGGTTTACAGTCTGTATAGCTTGTGAAAAAGCTTTTAGAGATGCCATGGCTGATTGGATCAGGGCAGCTATTGTCGAAAGTGTGCAGAAAAGTCTACACGAAAGGCCTGATGAAACTTTAATGCAAAACAAGTAAAAAGACACATGCACAGCAGCCAGTTCATAAAGCAATCCTGGAAAAGCCCCAGGTACATCCAGCTAACTAAAGGCCAGTGGAATAATACCAGTTTGCCAAATGCCAAACTGCCATGCTCCAAGTAGCAGCATATGGTGATCCTGGGCCAGGATCTGTGGGGAAGACAGCTCTGTTCCTATACTTATGCTGGAATAGGGATAAAGAAGCCAGTCCATTCATGGTCTGTGCCCATTTCCCCTGTGTTCTGTCCCATTTTTTCTGCCCATCAATTTTTTATTAACCCCGCCCCTCAACACTGAAAATATGCCCATTTGGTATATATTTTTCTATGACTGTGTGGATAGGGCCTGACCCACACTGACCTGGGAAACAGCTAACCTGGAACCAGCCCTAGAGTTTTTAAACCCTAAACATATGGTTGAGTGGAGGTTACACTGGGATTGCGAAGCAGCACCCTGTATCAGTGGCGTAGCGTGGGTTATCAGCACCCGGGGCAAGGCAAGTAATTTGCGCCCCCTAACCCATGGATTTGCGCCCCCTAACCGTGGATTTCCCTAACCCCCAGATGTTGCGCCCGGTGCGGCCGGCCCCCCCTGCACCCCCCACGCTACGCCACTGCCCTGTATGAAGCAGATGCAAACATGAATCTATTGAAACCTGGTTCCACTGGAATCAGCCCAAATCAGTTTAGGGTTTGGTCAAATATGGTGGACATCCCTACTTCTTGCCCTATAATATACTGGAGTGGGTGGTATTAATTGTGGTCTTTCTTTTTTCTTTTTTTACACCAGGAATAGTGTTGAAGTGTGTGTGTGTGTGTGTGTGTGTGTGTGTGTGTGTGTGTGTGTAAGGTCTAGGGCAAGCCTCCTTTCTTTGAAGGGGAGCAGGGGTGGGACATGCAAACTCAGAGCTTGTATCAACAAGCTCCACAGTACTGCTCCACAGTAGAAGAAAAACTAGGCTAGTTATCCCCCTAACCAGTGCTTTTTTCGGGGGGGGGGGTACGCAGGGGTACGCATACCCCTAAACATTTTGTGAATCTAAATTTGGCCTCATTGAGGAGCAGTATTTCAATATGAGTAGGAAAATAAGAGTACCCCTAAACATTTTTAAGGGGGAAAAAAGCACTGTCCCTAACCTATATTTATTTGACCTCTAACATGCAGTAAAACGTTCTGAAACAAAATAAAAAAGACTTTCTACCTGATTCCTTATTCTCGCAAGCTTCTCAAGAGCTTGGCAATACAAACTCTGGGGCTGCAGCTCCTTCACTTTTTCCTCACCCCAAGAGTCGAAAGCACCTCGGGTGCCAATAGTCTTCTGCCAGCTAGCAGGTGACATTTAGCTCCATCTGACATCCAGGATTTGCACTAAAAATAAACTTATGATAAAAAAAATCTTTCTTTACATGTGCAGAAGCTGAAGTAGAAGAACTTGGAAGTAAAATTCTCAGATTTCCTTTTGCTTTAGGCCATTATGAACAAGGCAAATCTATATTCCTGACCCACAGAATTAAGAATGTCAACAGAATCCATAGTCATAATAGGGAAAATCTGGCTACAGGGGACACTTACCCCCTTTCCATTTGAGTAGTAATTAATCCAAAGGGGGAGATTTACAATTGCCCCCTCCCCGTACCTGCTCGAAAAAAAGCTTGGCAGAGGAAGGGGAAATTTGAGTCAGGAAAATGAACATAAGAAGAGCCTGCTGGATCATGGCCCCTCTAATCCACTCTTACCTTCTGTAGTTTCCAGCAACTGATACATGGAAGCAAATACTCTCCAACATTTCTCTGATGAAAATACGGATGTCCATTCCATAATGTTAATTTTACAATTTATACCCCACATATCTTACTGGGTTGCCCCAGCCATTCTGGACAGCTTCCAACATATATATAATGCCAATAAAACATTAAACATAAAAAACCTACTCCATATAGGATTGCCTTCAGGCGGCTCAGGGGTTGGATAACTCCATACCCTCCAACTTGTCTCCAATGAAAATAGGGGTGTCCTAAGAAATAGTTGAAATCAAGGATCAAATCAGAAACTGGGACAGCTTCTGTAAATCCGGGACTGTCCCTGGAAAATAGGGACACTTGGGGAGGGGGGTCTACTAGTCAGCATGGACCCAAGCTCTTTCCAGCTTATCCCTTGCTTTGTAGGCATGGCTGCAAGTGGTTTTGCCTTTGCCCAACCCCTTTCCACCAGAAAACCTGCTCTTTAGTGCTAAATCATAACAAATGGCAAGCCAAGGAAAATCTAGTTGTCATTCTGATTCAGAACTAAAGATCAGGCTTCCCCAGGAGAAAGCAGTGGAGCAAACAGTGGTACGGATAAGCCTTCCCTCTCCCTCTCCTCTTCCAGACTGGCAAAGGGTGGGACACATTACATGTGCTAGAAGGCCTGAAATATATTTTGATGAGAGCTTTTGAAGTTAACCTGAGGGTTACAGGTTGCTCACCTTTGCCTTCGGAGAACACACAGTGACCATCCTGGTTCACCAGGCTGCTGTCCTCTCTGTTGTGCTTTTAAAAAATTAAAACTTCAGACAGTTTTCCGAAACATTAGCCATGCAAATTAAAAGTGTGCCAGATGCTGCAGGGAACTCTTTCCCCCTAAGTGTTAGCTATCTTCAACTTACCATGATCTATTTTAGGGATGTTAATCTTGAAATGTTTGTCTTAAAAACAAAACATTAATTAAGAAATTAAGGAGATGTTTCACTTGAGTTAGTTTTTCCTGAAGAAACCCAGAGTGCAGAAAACAATGTATGCATTGTTTTAATGAATGTCAACTAATACTTGGCATTAGTTTTGCTTCTGTAAATGGCAAGCTCTTATTGCCAATAAGATTTGGTGTTCAGACAAGATCTGCCATACCTGTATGTATGTATGTATGTATGTATGTATGTATTAATTATAGAGCTGATCTCCATTTCAAAGCACAAACCACTATAAACTTCTCCCTCTTCCTCCGCTGGTTGGAAGGTTTGTATGTTTTCCCAGTGGATGTTGGAAGATTAATATTGTTTTAATAGGCTCTATAGTGATCTTTGTGTGTGCATATGGCACTGTGATGCTTTCTTGGGGAAAGGTGGTATATGAAAAAAGGGTTACAGTGAAATTTTAGGTACATAAGAATGTTTCAATAGCAGGTAACATATCTAACCATGCATAGAATTTTCTCTTTAAAATAAAATTTGTATAGCCACTCCACATTATTATAAAGTATAAAAAAGATGGTGGATTTTTATTTATTTTAAAGTAACGAAATACAAACCATGTTATGGCAAAGTGAATTATATTGCACCACTCCCCCCACCCCCTTCACAATTTAATATGTTCCTAAAACTGCCTTGGAGCAAAATTATCACTTCTAACTTTTGTTTTTTCTTCCAGTGTGACATTTCTTAACACCTATTTTCTCTGTGGCTGCCTATATTTTCATATAGTGCTAATTATAATTTTAGATTAACTTTGCAGCTTAGCTTAATTGCTTCTTCACTGCGTTGGAAGCAATGAAGTTAGTGTCTTCTATACATTTTCCCCTTCCTTTCTAAGATTTTAATAATAATAATAATAGTAATAATAATAATAGCTGTCCAAATCTAAATCGAGCAAAGTACACACCACATTTGCATTTAAAATTTTATATCACACTTTGGGGGTAGGGGTGATTGGATTTTTAGGCTGTCCTTGTTTGCCCTGACAGTTAAAAATTCACTGACTTGCTAAACAAGGCTAGGCAATCTGTGACGCAAAGGCTGCATGAGGCCCTTTACCCAGTATCATATAGAGAGCAAGGAGTAGGAAATGGAGAAAAAGGAAGTGAAAGCAAGCAAGCAAGAAAAGGATTACCCTCATCTATTGTTGCTTCTGGCCCCACCCACTGCCATATTTAGTTCCTGCCATCATAAAAACCCCTAGGGACAATGGGCCTTGATAGAAAATAGGTTCAACCACACTGTTTTACTAGACGCTCCATCACAGAGTAAGAGAGGAGAGTTCCATGCTCTCCTATGCAGTTGTATGGCTATGTTCTATAAAACGGAAAGCTGCAAAATATCCCCAGGCTAGGCTTTCAGTTAGCACAGGAAACTCTGACCTAGGGTTTCATAATCAAGAAGAAACTAGTGACTGCCGAACTCCCCTTGGCTTGAACCAGAACTGGCTTGGTAATTATAAAGTTTCTTGGCCAGCATTTGAAAAGCTCCTATAATTCCTGAGAGTGTAATGTTGAATTATTCTATGGGTTGGATTAAATCAGAGCCAGCAAAAAACAAAAATTATGGGTCTGTAATGCATGCCTTGTATTTGAGGCAAGTAGCATGAACCCCTGAGATTTGTATTTCCAGCCACAAATATGAGTTTCAGCAACATCTCTGTCTGATTGCTACCTGCTTCTCTCCTGGGAGAAGGGGAGTGATCTTTTATCCATGCCATTTGCATTTGCATTAGCACATAGTTAAGCTATGGCACTTGCTCCCACAGGAGGCAACAATGGCCACCAACTTTGATGGGTTTAAAAGAGGATTAGACAAAATCATGGAGGAAGAGGCCCAGTTGGTTATGCTCCGCCTCCAGAGCTGGAGGCAGTAATACTTCCAGACCCTCTAAGTGTCCCTATTTTCCAGGGACACCCCTGATTTACAGAACCCATCCCTATTTTCATTGGAGAAATACTGGAGGGTATGAAGTTATCCGACCCCTAAGCCTTCTGAAGGCAATCCTATATATCCTGTTTTATTATGTTTTTATATATGTTGGAAGCTGCCCAAAGTGCTGGGGCAACCCAGTAAGATGTGGGGGGGATAAATAGTAAAATTATCATTATGGAATGGGACATCCCTGTTTTCATTGGAGAATATTGGAGGGTATTTACTTCCAAGTATCAGTTGCTGGAAGCTACAGAAGGCAAGAGTGGTCTTGAGCTTAGAGAGTTCCCCACAGGCATCTGATTGGCCACTGTGAGAACAGGATGCTGGACTAGAGGGGTCATTGGCCTGGTCCAGCAGGCTCTTCTTATGTTCTTATGTAGTTGTGGTAACCCTGTCAGATGGGTGGGATATAAATAGTAAAATTATTATTATGGAATAGAACGTCCCTATTTTCATTGGAGAAATGTTGGAGGGTATGGACTAGGCACAGGAGTAGCAGAAGTGTGGATGAGCTCAGAGAGAGAAGGGAAGCCATATCACAAGTGTGTGAATGTTCCCTCAAAGTTCTGCACAGATGTGCAAATGTCTCATATTTACATAACAATTGACACAGGATTGCTGGCGGACTGTGGCACTGAGAGGCATTCTTCCGTCTTTACTGGGAATGTCCTTGGGCACAGAAGCCAACTCTTAGGGGCTGATATCCATTCACCCCCCTCCTAAAATATTTGAGGGGGCTAACCTCCCCAAAAAGTTGATGGGCATTGCCATTCAAATGGTGTCTGTGTGCCGCATCTTGCGACCAATTATTTTATTCAAGTTGACACCCTTGCCCTTGGCTTTAATTATTCTGCTCCCAAGTATATCAAGACATATCTACAATAATGACATCGCCTGCTCAGGTTTCCCCACAGCTGCCATTACTGAATATGTGGATGACCAGCCTAAATGCTTGTTGCATTAAAGAGCATTTGACATGGATGTTAGCTGCAGCCAGGATTCCAGTGATCCAGCAGTGAAAAACGTTGAACAATCTACATTTGTCATTGTGGTATAAGAATCTATGTACTTTGACTATTGGGGGGGGGGACTCATAGAATCATTGAATTGTGGAGTTGGAAGGGGCCTTGAGGGTCATCTAATACACCCCCCTGCAGTGCAGGAATCTTGGTTAAAGTGTCCATGGCAGATTTTAAGCAGAGGTTACTCTCCTTAAAAACCTCCAAGGAAGGAGATTCCACCACCTTCTGTGACTTTGTTCCATTTTGATTGTTCTTGCCTCACCATCGCTTCTCAGCACAGACACAGGGATAGAGAATGGAGATAGTCTTCTCCCCATCATATGGGAAGCAGAGGTTTCATGCCTGTGAACAAGGAGGTTCTGTTTTTTAACTGTTCTTATTAATGTAATGTTTTATTTTGGAATGTTTTATCTGAAGTTTCAATGAACGTTGTAAAACACTTTGAGATTTTCTTTCTTTCTTTAAAAACACATAGTGGTACAGAAATGAAATGAATATTAAGTGCCCTTTCTGGGGTAAAGTTTAAAACTGGACACTGCTTGCTTTTCACTTGACCTCAAGTTAAACTCAAGCTAAAGTTATAATATGTTTTAAAGTTTTGTATAGCGGTCTTCTTGAAATAAAATAAAAGGACACCCAAAATGTAAATTCTTCTCAAAAGTTTTTGGATTTCAATTGGTTTTTTCAAAAAGGGATTATTTCCTGAAAAGATTTATCTTTCAGAACTATTCTTAGTGACATCTAAAAGGGTGTCATAAAAAATGGAGAGACCAGAACAGGATGGTATGACATTCATTTACATACAAATGAGCTCATTACTATTGAATTTTCTCAGCTATTGATTCAAAATTCAAAGAGTTTTATGAATCCACTTAAAACAATATTAGGAGTTAGCCATTCTATTGCCAATTTCCTTCCCTAATTAATCAACTGCAGCTCACATCACTACCTGTTACTCTCTGTGTGCAGAATTTGACCAAAGTCTCCAACCTCTATCTCTGATTGTAACGGAAGACTGTGATAAAGCAAAAAGATGTTGCATTTTAAGACTACTGAAAAGCAGTTTGATGAGCAGATATCAGAAGGTGATAACTAATTCTCTATTTGCCAAGGAAGACTTTGCCTGCTGATTTTTGCAGAGAATGGGACTGTTCACATACTATACATTTAAAAACATGGCTCCCCCCCCCCCAAGACTCCTGAGAACTATAGTTTACCTCTCACTCCCAACGCTATCTGAGATTGAATCTGGGAACTTCTTGTACAATTCACCCCTGAACTTTTTAAAGTCTTTACTGAGGATGGGATCCAGGTTTGATCAAAGCCACAGTGCCAGGAGAAGAAAGCATACACTTCTATGGAAAAGTAAGTGGCAGGTGCGCCATATCCAGAGGGCCAAGGTGTCTTAACAGCCCCCTCAATATTTGTTGGGAAGGGGCCAATGTTGAGGAGGCCTGGTGCACGTTGCACATGTGTGACGTCACACACATTGCAGCTTCAGAGGCTGGCTCCTCTATCGTTGTGCATGTCATACGAGTGATGTCACACACGCACAATGGCCACACAATGTGCGGTGCACATGTGATGTCACACACACAGTACATGCCAGGTCCCCTCAATGTTGGGGGCAACATGGTGCCTCTGGTACATGTAATCTTCCTAGTGGAAAGAGCATCTGGGGACAAGGGGGAGTGATTTAGGGAAATGGGTGAAGAAAAGGGTCTAAATGCTCCTTATCCCAGCACTGTTCCTCCAGTCAAATTTGGAGCATTCTGCAGCTCCTTTTTTGTCTTTTGGATTATTATTTTGGGGGCAGGGGTGTTCTCTCATGAGAGCAAAGAGTTCCAAATGTAGAGGCATGTGCAGTTTCTAGTTAGTGAGCTGAGGTTGGAGAGACAGCAGCGGAAGTGCAGGATAGGGCAACCTGTAGATGCCATTTCAACAGGAGATCTATTCCACACAATGTCAGAAATGGGCCTTTATTGTGGTGCTGCTACCACCAAACAGACACCGTCAGACAGCTACCAGTCTTGTTGTCTTTTTGCCACCTGTTGAAGACTTTCCTCTTTCAACTAGACTTCTAAGTATACTTCTTTTTTAACAGCAGTATCTGATTTTATTTGAAATTGTTTTATGTATGTAGTTGTTTTTATATAATTGTTTGCATTGTTTTTATAAGCGAAAATTTCTTGTGTATGGTTTTGTTGCATTGTGAAATCACTTCAAAGCTCTTCTTAGAAAGTGATTCATAGATCAAATAATGATTACAGCTGCTATGCATGATTGCATATTTGGTAAGTAGGGAAAAGGCTTGTTGTATTTCTGCATTTTTGGTAATTATTATAACCAAAATTAGTTATTCCAGTATATATTTAAGTTGAGAGATCTGATTATAGCTTTCATCCCTCTTGTGTAAGTTCAGCCCAAGCTCACAATGCTGTGTAGCAGAAAGACAAAGGGGGAATATCTGAAACACCACCTCCTTCCTTACAGAACCTCTTGGGAGTTAAGATCAGCATGTTAATCCTCTTTTGTAGCTGAACCGTCTTCAGACACTCAGTGTCTCTGTAAGTGTGACCTGGGACAGGGCAGGCTCTTGTGTCCTAGGGTCCTAGGTTGTGTAGGACCCATGCTATTCTAATGATTTTAACTTCTTTTAAACTATTTTCAATATTTGCATTTTTAAATTGCTGTAACCTTCCCGGGGACCTTACGGTGAAAGACAGGTAAGATATCAAATAAATAAACTCTAATAATGATAAGCTTCTCTTTTATTAGGCCATAAGATTTTATAGGCAATAACCTACTTTATCAACTGTATGATCTATGCTAAAATCCAATATTTAACTTATCAGTTATGATAACTATCCATCTCCACCCTGCTCCAATGAATCAACTACACATGACTGGAACAAAATGAGGAGGTGTTGATCCAGTCACTTCAGCAAATTGAATTTTCTATCTTCCCCATAGCACCTGACCTTTTCTCTCCCAGTTACATTAATAGTTTTTACCTTTTCCCAAAGGTGTATGGAAAATAGTCAAAAGGAGCAGATAATCTAAAGATTGGGGGTTGGGAGTGAAGAGATGAACTAATTTTGAAATGTATATCCCACCCTTCCTCCCTAAGGAGCACAGAGTGATAAACACATAAGTAGTGAAACAATTAGAACATCTAAAAATAATTCCAATACAGACGTAGACCGGGAAAGAGCTCTACTTAAAAAGGTTGACGGAAGAGGAAGGTACTTTGTAACTTCTGAAAACAAAACAAATGGCAGCTGTCTAATATTTAATGGGAGAAAATTCCAAATGGTACACGACATGACAGTAATAGCCCAGCTCCTATAATGTGTGGAATACCATAGAACTCTTAAGTAAGGTACCTGCACCAGGATATGAAATAATTATTCATTAATAATAAATAAATGTTGTTTATTATTTAAATTACTAGCCTACCCTTCAGTGGTTTATGCTCCCAGGGTATATATATATATAAAATAAACTGTAAACCTTAGAAATATGGTTCAAACACAAAATTATGCATCAAGTAAAAATCCAGAACAAAAATTGAAAAGCAAATTAAGAGGACAACCCACTAATCTCCAGCTGGCCTCAAATGACACCTAGAGCTGGGCGATATATTAATAAATTGTCTGAAACCGGCATGGCATTCAGACTGTGATATCAATTTCAGACAATCTGAGCTGGCAACACATTGCACCAGCTCAAATTGCTTGCAGATGGCAAAGGCGCAGGCAGGCAGGCAGATGGAGCCTAGGAAGGTTCTGGTCCAGCCACCCCTCCAGTTTGTGTGAGTCAGAGGGGTATCGGGGCTTGCTCAGCTGGGGGCAGGAAGCTGAACAGTTCAGCAAATCCCCAATGCCCCTCTGGCCTGAGCGAGTCAGAGTGGTATGGGAGCTTAGTAGGCCTGGGTGATGTATCTCAGCTGCTTCTTTCTCCCCTAAAGTGGGAAGGAAGAAGCAGCCAAGATACATTCCAGACATCATGATATATCAGCATATCATGGTATTTAACTGCTGATAAAGCACGTTGTTGAAAACCAGGTATTGCCCAACCCTGTGACAGTTTCCCATTGTTAAGGCCTGGGCTAAAAAGTAAGTCTTCAGCTGGCACTGGAGAGTTGGTCTCTGTTGAACCTCAGATGGGATGGTATTCGATATCCAGGGTGCCACCACAGAGAAGGCACTATACTACCCCACCACACAATGGGCCCTGCTCAGTGATGACACAATGAGAAGGGCCTTACTTGTTATTGGAATAATTTGCCTTGGTGCAATACTCACTCTTACCTCCAGGATAAGGCATGAACAGTGATGTGCTCCAAGGTGAGTGCTTTGCCATGAGCTCTGGATGCTCACCTTCCTTTCCTGTTACTAGTGCCTCAGCAGAAAGCCAGGTTCCTTTCCCAACACCAGAGAAGGTGAATCTGTGGCCATCCATATGTTGTTAAGCTCCTTCTTGTAACTTGAGCTGGTGGGAGTTGAAACACCTGGAGGGCCACAGATTCCTCATATATGTCACAGAGCAATAAAATGAGCATTTGTGGTTAGATAGGGGAAAGAAATTCAATTCAGCTTTCATTTAAAGGTGGACCTCTGAAATAATATGCAAACCAAAGCATAGCCACCCTTCGGAGTTCACAGTTTTCAAAATTTTGCAATGACACACTCCAGCCAAGTAATATGTATAAGATTGCTTATACTGGGGCAAAGTTTGCATGCAAAAATGCATCTTGTTAAGTTGTGGGCGAACATATCAGATGACACAGCGATTCTTCCAAAGCAGCTCTTTATTTGTAAGCTGGAACAGAACTAACTGAGGAGCTCAGTCAGCCTGCTTATAAAGAGCTCCAGAACAATTGTAACTGTTGCAACTTTCTAAAACTATCCAATCACAGAACGTCACTTTTCAATCCTTCATTTGCATACAAACTATCCAATCACTGAACGTCACTTTTGATCCTTCATTTGCATAACTATCTACAGTACCCCCCTGCTGGCCCAGGGTGAGAACATCAGTACATAACACATCTTATTTGGAAAAATTACATAGAAAATGTGTATATGAGAAGAAATTATCATGATGATTTTTTAAAAAACATTAACTGATGTGGACATGTAGAGAACTGGCCTTAAGACTGGAAAATAAGAAACTTAGAGAAACTGAAATAGACCAATTCACCCCTCCCTAGTCATGATGTGACTCACTGGAGGCAGGTGCAGTGGAAAGACAGGAGGAGAACTACAATATAATAGAGTAGGATATGATCTATTGCCTTGTGTCAATGAGATTTCAGCATCTCTTCAAATTGCTGCCTGCAATCCCCAAAGAGATGGTATCCTTGTGTTGGTCAAACAATAAGCCCTTCAACCATTCCTAATTGTACCTCGCACCATAATTTTGGTGATGTCTAAAGCTTCTTTCTTTCTTTCTTTCTTCCTTTCTTTTAAAAACAACTAATTAAGATAGATGATAAATTTTATGATTTATTATATGTGATTAAGTGTTGTGTAGATTCTCAAAGGGAAGTCCCACTGAACTCAGAGAAAACTACTTCTGAGTACAGTGGTACCTCTGGATGCGAACGGGATCTGTTCTGGAGCCCTGTTTGCATCCTGAGTAGAACGTAAAACACGACTGTGTGTGTGCGGGTCGTGTTTCACTGCTTCCACGCATGCGCATGATGTCATTTTGAGCATCTGCGCATGCTTGAGCGACGAAACCCGGAAGTAACGCGCTCCGTTATTTCCGGGTCGCTGCAGAGCCTAATTTGAAAACGCTCAACCTGAAGCATATTTAACTCGAGGTATGACTGTAAACAGAATTACGTTAGCATGTAAAAAAGAGAGAGTTTAAAATGTCCTCTTTACAGTGAATTGTGCCTCAGTACTTTCCTACGAAACATAATGTTATCTGATGTGCTCGTCATATAATCCCCCCTATTTGTTTATGAGTATGTGTGTTTTTGGTGCTGCTTCTTCTTCTGGTAAAAAAAGACTTGCTGGTTCTCATATGTTGATAGAAGTGCCATGAGTGGCAGCACAAAATGGCTTCCAGAGGCAGCAAAAAAGAAGTGATGGTACTCTATGTGAGTACCCCCTCTCTCTGACACACAAAATGTATATAATGCAATTAACAAATACTATAAAGCTTGAGGATATACATGAAGTTGGAAAATTTATGCCACTGGCATTATGGAACATGGTATAACGTCTCATGTATAAAGGGAGATTTCAGAAGGAAACACTTAAGGCATAAATTGATGGCCACAGCAGCTATTATAAGCTTTAATGGAATTGCTGCTTTCCTCCTTAAAAAAGAAACTAATTTTAAAACAAATGGCACTATAAAAAATATACCCTCCTCTCTAAAGCTTTTACACTATATGGATATTATAGCTACAGCAGCATTGTTCCTGTCATATTCTTTATTTCACAACATTGTTATAAGTTTCTTTGCAGCAGCAGTCTACGTCTCTTCCGGAACACTTTTTGTATTATTAACCAATACAGCAATCTCTGGGCTTTTGAAAACTAGTGTACAGAGACCTTAAGGAATGATGCTCACACAGGTTTTATATCAGGCATTTCCATAGCAGGGATGACTCACTGAGAGGGGAACTGTGAGAGACAGCTTAGAGAGTTATTAAAATAAAATGAAAGATAGATTAATGGGGAATATATTGGATACATGGAATGCTCTCATGGCAACTATAGCTATGTTCCTACCCAAGTTGTAGCCTGACACCAGATAGACTTTGTGGTCCCATCTTATCAAAAGCCGCAAGGTTTTAAAGTTTATTTTAAAGTCACACAGTCATCACAAAATCATTATACCCCCCCCCCAATAATTCACAACAGTACTGGGACGATATATTCACAAAGACTCCTCTTTCTCAATGAGATTATTCAACAACATACACGGCATCCTTCCAATTTGCCAAGACTTCAAGGATGTCTTCATGCCACTGCTTCCCCCTTGGTATTTGAGATTCTTGCTTATCTGCAAGCAACACAGAATTCCATAAAGCAGAAGCACCCAAAAGACACAGGGAAGATATCTTCCAGTTCCACAGAGACCATGAAACATGCTAAACTTCACAGAGTCAAACCCAGCAAGCACCACTCAAATGACAGCTCCATAATGAAGCCTCAATAGACTTGCTATATGCTGCTAGGCTGAAAACATGGTGGCAGTTTCCGACTCAGAAACTTTCGGGGGGGGGTGTGGCAATTCCCTGAGTCAAACCAACGATCTGCTGTAGAAATCTGAATTGCTACACTAGTTTTTATGTGGCTTGATGCTTATTTTTTTTTTTTAAAAAAAATAATTTTTATTAACCGGCCAATCAAATCAAATCAAATCAAATCAAATCAAATCAAATCAAATCAAATCACATAAATTACAAATTACAAAGCCGAATTTTAAATTTTGTTGAGGGAACCCATATTTCAAGATCCGAAGGGGGATTCTGATCATCTTCTTACCACTGTGTTAATGTCCAAATCAGTCCAAACAAAGTTCATAATTCTATCCAGTCTTATCTTGCTGTTTCCACATCACATCTTGTTCATATATTTTCTCTTTTTTCTTTATGATCTCTTCTGATAGTCTCCTTAAGCCGATAAACACCAATAATAATCCTGTGTGAATTTTTTCGTTCTTCCAATCCTCAAATCAAGATGGTTTCCATATATCATCGCCTTCATAGATAACACCGCTCTTTCCATCATTAATTACAGAACTGTCGTTCTTAAGTCCCACTGAGGAGTTTCACCCAGAATATAAAAACAGCTCTATTTCTCTATTTCTCCTCTCAGACTTAAGTCCTCCGACAGAACTTCCCAATATGGCAACGGAATTTTTAACTGCGTCATTCCAAAGCCCTTATACATTCCACGCTCTTCTTAAAACATGCTTTGGTTTGAAAGTTTATCTCCACACAGCCTTAAATCCACAGCTTAAGTCCTTAAAACGACATTTCTGACTTGTGGGGGGGGGGATTCTTGTTTAATCACATAGGGAAAGAAAGGAAAGTTTTTTTTTCCCTCCCCCATCAGTCCCTTTGCCATACTGAGTCTTGGCGTATCTTCTCATGATTTATACTTGTTCCTCCGACTCGTCTTGTTTTATCAGAGATCTCTTCTGTTAGCAGTCTTTACTCCCCCTTCTTCCTTGAAACATGTGCATTCGCTTCATCCAAATAGTTTCTTTTGAAGTTCTTGCAGCTAGTGGCGCGGATCAGAGACGGCGTCCAGGAGCGCCGAAATCCCACAGGAGGGCATTGTGCCTAGTGCCCCCATCCCCACAAATTTGGGGGTGGTATAGGGCACAGCAGGCAAGGGCAGTCCCCCGCCACAATCCTGGGGGGGGGGGAGGCTATTTACTCCCATCACAGCCTCCAATTTACCTCGTGTGGGTCAAAGAGATGTTATTGTCAGCCATCTTCTGATGCGCCCCTAGTGGTCGCTCCCGTGGCTTGATGCTTATTGTTCCTTGCCTCCCTTGCCCCATGCTTATGCCTCAACAATGGTCAGTCATTCATTTATAGGAATGCTTCAAAATTCTCCCCATTAGAATCTATTCCGAATTTTGGGGGTTCTGCATTACTTGATATTGCTCCTGTATGTAAGTACTACTACATAGTAAGGGTATGCATCAGTACTGGGGGGGGGGGGGAGAATAATAAAAGGGCGATTTGGCGGTCTTCCCCCCATTCTTAAATCCAAGCATGATGTCCGTAAATTAGATCTCCAGAGGCAACATTCTGAAGAGCCACATGTTGTAAGGCCTAGCCTTGGAAAGGCTGGTCTGAAGCTACAAAGTTTTTAAAGATGTACAAGCAATAATACACACCACTCAGTCACCTTTTAATTATTCCAAGATTAGGCAGAGCAAGATACAAACACCCCCTTCTCCATCTTCAAACGTATGAAACTAATATCAATTATGGAATAAAATTAATTCCTTTTGCTTTCCCCACAAAAATCCCCTGAGTTATCTAGCAGCTTCAATACACTCTGAAAAGCCACCAGACCTGTAAATTTTGTCCACACAAAGAAGCTCAGGCTGTGTACACATGACATTTTATTCAAGAACCAGTGGAGAGTTGGGTTTGTTTGTTTGTTTGTTTGTTTGCTTTACTTAGTCCACACACTTAGTCCCCCACCCAAAAAGTGAGTCTTGAGAAGCTAGTTTTATTCCAAAATTAAAAGCTTGTTGCAGACAAATTATGCATTATTCTGCAGCATGTCCACTGGAAAATATATGTGTGTGGTAGGACTTTGTCCCTAATTTGGCCAAGTCCTGAGCCAAACTGAGCCTATTCAGAGGAATTTGGGTGTTGGATGAATCAGGTTCAGATAGCCACAGATTGCTGTGCAGCAATAGGCTGGGTTGTACAGCCTAGCTATCCATAGCTATCAGGGAGCAGGGTATGGGGCAGGAAAGAGAGTGAGGGAGGTCCAGAAAATCCAGTGAAACCCATAAACATACCTCTGAGAATTGGCTGTATCTTCCAAGAAAAGGTAGGTCCAGCTTCCTTCCTGTCTGATGTCTTCCCCTCCCCAGATCACACATTCTGCTCAACAGCTGTTGAAAGGAGGGACTGATCTTGTTTTTCATAGATTATTCTCCCAAAATGGGTAGGTTCACTCCCAAGTATGGAGAGACTGGAATCACCTGACATTTCCAATTTCCACATTAACCTGCATATATATATATATATATATATATATATATATATATATATATATATTTAAAAACCCTCTCAAATATGTATGTAAAGCTTCATTTTCTCTCAAAAGAGGTATTCAAAAGGTGCATTTTGAGACATTTAACTGCTGAGAATTGCATTTGAAAAACGAGGGGAAACCAGCGGAGAGCTAAGTTCTGATAACACATATTAACCTGAGAGATGTGGATAAGGCCATTCCGTATAGTAATTTGGAAATATCAGATTTCTCCTGCGTCCCTACATAAAGTAAGCAGTACTTGTCCAGTATGCAAGGCCTCCCCAGGAGGAAAAAAGTGAGAAAGATAAGAGGTTAAATGATAACCTTGTACAACTCCAACTCCCCCCCCCCCCAAGGCTTCACTTTTGGAGCAATGTGCGGGCTTATTCATCAGACATGCTTTGATTTATGTGGCATTATTTCATAATATTTTAGCAATAGATCTTGCCACATGAAATAATAAATCAACAATTGCGCTCCTCTCTATCAGCAGGCAGCTTTCATTTCTGCTCCAAACAGGAATGTTTTACAGGGTATGTGATTCATCCCTTAAAGAACAGGCGCAGGTGCAACAGGCTCACATGGGAAATTATGACGGAAACTGTTTTCTGATACTAACATTTTCAACTAATTGCCTCAATTGGCAGAAAGCAACATGAGAGCGACAGACCCTTGCAGGCTTTCCACTGTTTTCTATGGCCAACTTTGATCAATTGCAGCATCACTCTCTAGCCCTGAATTGCACCCTCCCTGAGTGGTTTTACCTAGCTGGAATGTGTCCTTGAATTCTGACTATGACTCTTGCCTGCCTGGATGGAGGACACTGTATATAAAATTTGCATTTTTGTTCCACCTGCTTTTGTCTCTAGCCATGCCCACCATTGGCATGTCCCACTCTCACTCCCAGAAGACTGTCCAGATGGGAATGTAGGCCTTGGTCTGCAAAAAGGTTCCCCACTCCTGATCTTGAGGGTTATAATGATTCTTCCTAAATTTCTGATCCAATTTCATCCCTATACCTCAATAAAATTCAGATGGGACCTAACAGGACTTTTGTTCCTTAATCACAATCTGAACCCTAAACTGCTGAATAACTAGGCATTTCCACCAAATGTGTTTCATGTCTTCCTTATGTTTTTTTTTTTTTTTTTTACATCAACAACATTCCCCGCCCCCCGAATAAATTTGTTTCAACTTCCATTAGGTCGTGTATCATCTGGCTATTATGTTCCATAAATTGCCCAATAATTTTCTGTCTAGAAGCAAACACATATTCTCATCCTATACCTTGGGTAGTACCTTGGGTTACGAACTTAATTCATTCCGGAGGTCAGTTCTTAACCCGAAACCGTTCTTAACCTGAGGTGCTCTTTCGCTAATGGGGCCTCCTGCTGTGGCCGTCCTGCTGGCGCATGATTTCTTTTCCTTTCCTGAGGTGAAGTTCTTAATCCAAGGTACTACTTCCGGGTTAGCAGAGTGTCAGGGAACTGCAGGCAGCGAGGGAGGAAAGAATGGGAGGATACAGAGAACGATCTCCACTGATTAGTACTGGCTCGTCCTCCGAGGACAGAGAAGAGGATAGTGAGTCTGGGGAGGAAGGAGTGCTTCCGAGAGAGGGGGATCCACGTCACAGGGAAAAACGTAAGGGGCTGAGCTGTTGGCTGTGCTGGTCTCGAGGGAGAGGGAAAAGAGAAACCAGTCAGAGCAATGCGTCATGAGAGACGGATCGCTTTGTTTATTCTGCATGTAATCTTGTCAGAAGGAAATAAAGAAAGGAATTTATGGCTGGCTGCCGGGAGTGTTTTCTCTGCTGAGTGCAGCAACGCGTGCAGCTGGCAAGCTGACACAGAGTTTGTAACCTGAAGTGTTTGTAACCCGAGGTACCATATTATATATATTTATTTAACTCTGTACAGGTGGTCCTCCAGATGTCACAAACTCCAAATTCCAACATCCCCAACCATTTCTCATGATGGCTGGTGCTGATGGGAGTTGGAGTCCAACAGCAGTTGAGGGCCACTGATTCTACTCCCCCCTCAAAAAAAAAAAACACCTGTATACAATGCCAATGGTAAGGGTTATGGATAATAAAAGATCAAAATGAATGGAGAATGGTGAATCTAACCAGAGAGGCTGGCAGATAAGCTGATTTCAAATCTTAGTTGAGGAAGCCAATACGAATTACCACTTTTGCATGGGTTATTAGACAGGTCTAGATTCTCTAAGAGTTATTTAAAGCATTCAGAGGTTTGGAAACCATTTTCTATTGTATCTAATCTCTTGCACTTTGTGTTGCATCTAATCCATTATGTCATCACTTTCTGGACTAAAAGACACAGAGAAGTATCCAACAATGATGGGTGTAAGTGAACATGAGGCAGTACAACCTTTCACGCCAGTACAAGTAAATGTGATCAGACAGAACCTTCAGCCTGAACAAGGAAACAGATATAAAAAACTTTCTCTTTCCTAGTCTTCTTTTGGAATACTGATACACTGTTGAAAGGAGAAAATCAAACACTTATTGCTGGCCCCGAAGGCTTCCTGCATTTTCTGTGCAGGAATTGCAAAAATAAAGAACAGAGAGTCCTTGTGACATACCATTCTTTTTTCTATCTGCCTGCTTCCATTGTGCCCCCAAATCTCTTTGCTTGCAATTCAATACTTCCCCAGATTTTATTTTGAGAAAATCACACGGTTGAATGTCACACTTTCTTACTGTAGTCTACCCTCTATCCTGTGTGGGAGGAAAATCAGTGGTATTAGGATATATAGGAAAAGTTGTTCTTGGAGTGTCTCAAAACAGTCCCTTCTATATAAAAAAAGACAATCCATTTATCTCACTCATCCATTTTTCAATAAAGTGAAAGATGGGGTTCCTTTGGTATTGCATAGGAAGGAAAGTATATCAAGTGCTTTGAGCAGATGTTTTTCAAAAGTTTGGCATTGCTCCCCCCTCCTTCATTTCAACTGTGTAAGTTTGTAAGGCATCTGTTGCATGAAGACATTGATAGGGACAGAATTCTAAAGGAAGGAGGAAAACATGACACTTCAAAGTTTTCTCAAAAGGATGCAGCACCATGCATGGATCAACCAGCAAAAAACGGATGAGACAAAAGATATTGTGTGCCTTATTTGAAATGAGCTGTAGTGCTTTTTCAGTTTAGTGTCTGACTTTGCAACTTTCAGCTTCAATTTGGAAGCATCTTTGACACACCCGAGACTCCCTCTGGAAGGAGGAATCCGGGTAGTATAGCCGAGGGGAGGAGTTCTCAATGACCAAATGGTCCAGGAGGGCCAATTGAGGGAGGGGAAGCAGCCAGGCTTTAAATAGCTGGCTCCTCCCCAAACAGTCCACTAATTCCTGGTCAGTGCCCTTCCCTGCAATGCAGTGTGAGCTTTAGCTAGTAGTTCCTCTGTCGGGGCTGAGTAGGAGTTTTTTAGGGTCCTGATTGGCCTTGAGACTATCCTTGATTGCCTACTTCATACTGCTGGGAGTCACTTTGTTTGGAGTGGTGTTTTCTTGATTGGTTGAACTAGCTTTTTTTAAAAAACTGGCATGAAAAAGAATCTCAAACTATGGTAGTGTATTATCTCTGGCATTATTGGGAGGGGTGCTCAAATATTGCTTTCTTCACAGATGAGAAAACTATCTCCTTGATTGCTTTTGGTTGCATTTTTCTGAACTTTTTCCAGCCCAGTAATACTCTTTTTAGGTGAAACAGCAGGAACTGTGCACAGTATTATAGAAATGCACAGTATTTCTGCATATGTATGTTATGTTATGATTCATTTACATACCATTTTTTGGCCCGGTCACCTCTACCTCTGTGGTGAACATTCTGACTATATAAGGATACAATAAAAGCACAATAAATATGATCGACCAATCAATCAGCACAATATAAAATGGCAAAATACTCAACTATCACGCTGCGCATACATTTCTGAGCTCAACCCACAATCCCCTTCAGATGCCCCCCCCCCACCGAAAAGTAGGCTTACTCCCTGGAAACTAGTTAAAGTTGTGACAAAGTTCTTGCTCCTCATAGGCAGCATTATCTGACTAAACTTTCTGCTTCCTACACTAGGGTGATGTTCTTCAGGTGCAGCAGAGAATAAATGAAGTGGCTAAGAATGGTAAGGTCTTCTGCCTAAGAATAGTCCTGCTATGACTATTTGCCTTCTCTCTGAGCCAATGGCAGCCTCCAGATAAATAGGCTTCTCCTGATCATCAATGGTTATAGAACACATAGGGACTCCACATGAATAGAGCAGGTTCATTGCCACACACATTTGCCTTCCAATTTGTGGTGTGCAATGAGGACAGCGACAGGGACAGATCTAGCGTACTTGTCACCACTGTCCCTCAGGCAATTCTAATCATTTGGAAGATTAAATCACCTGAATAGGGATTAAGCCAGGAAGATATGTCTGTGATATTAGCTACTGTGCCTGTATTTTTTTCTCTCTCTGCAGGGTTGACAGCAGCACTAAACCTCTTTCCCCAGTGATGCTTCCCTGATCAAATTTGGGGCCTCTTACTGCTGCATTAAAGTAATGCCGAAATCTAATCCAATCATGCATTTCCTGCATAATGTGCAGTTTGGCCCTGAAGTCACCTTAATGGTTTTCTTTGGGAAAGGCGCCCAAATAGTTAAAACCAAAGACTCGCACCCATAAGTGAATTATTTTTATATCGATTTTTTTTTATTGCTGCATCTCACATTTTACCTTATTATTTATTGGCTAGTGTAATGAACTTCCACACTTTTATTGCATTATTTGGTAAACAGTGTTTCAGATCTGAAAACCAGAGCAATAAAATTAAGGTGATTTAGCAATAAGGCTGGATTTTAATTAAGTTATGGAAAGTTATATCCCAAACCCTCTACAGAAGTGGTAGGAAGTGGAGGCAGTGGCAGCGAAGTAACGGGTAGATTGAAAATACTTTTGTGAGGGGACGAGGAAGACTAGCAGATGCATCTATATAATCCAGCCATTTCCATTCATTTACAACAAAAATAACAATGTAAGGGGAAAGGGAGCAAGCAAGAAACCAGAATTCAGCCTTCTAAACATTGAGCTTATGTTGCTCCCAAAAGCAGAAGAAGAACACGGATGGATCAAGACAAATGGACTGTCTAGTGCAACCTTTTGTATGGCTCAGTTGCAGTTACAGATAGGTAGCCGTGTTGGTCTGCCATAGTCAAAACAAAACAAATTCCTTCCAGTAGCACCTTAAAGACCAACTAAGTCAGTTCTTGGTATGAGCTTTCGTGTGCATGCACACTTCTTCAGATACACGAAGATACACGAAGGTGTATCTGAAGAAGTGTGCATGCACACGAAAGCTCATACCAAGAACTGACTTAGTTGGTCTTTAAGGTGCTACTGGAAGGAATTTGTTTTGTTTTGACTATGGCTCAGTTGGTTAGAGTGTGGTGCTGATAACGCCAAGGTCACAGGTTTGATCCCTGTATGGGACAGCTGCATATTGCCGGTGTTGGGACCAGATGATTCCAACTCTGGAATTATATGATTCTATGATTCCCAGTAGCCAGGCAGATGCCTGTGAGAAGCTACCCAGCAGGACAAGAGTACTGTACAATAACACTCTCTCACCTGTGCTCTTGAGCAATGCTATTCATAGCAATGCTGCCTCTGATGCTGAAGGTTAGTTATGGGACAGAAATGATACTCAGTTCACATGCAAAGGCAAACCTACCTATTTTGCATTTTCTGAAGCAGTACCATCCTTCAAAATTTGCCCTCATATGAATTTAGTGATGTGGTTCTCCAACCAACTTTTATTTTTTTAATGTACCGGTATATTTTAGGGGGAAATGTGCATTTAAAATGCATACCTTAGTGAAGATAGCATATAAAATGTGTTGTATTAGCAGAAACTGTTTGCAAAAATGTATACATTACTTCAAATATATTTATTAGAAGAGAGTTCCATGATCTACCCCTCCACCCTCCAAAAAAATAAAATAAAGAATCACAAATTACTGTAGAAAAGTGGATAAGTGAATTTAAGTTTGGAGAAACGAGAAACTGAGACAACCAAAACTGGCAGATCCAGCCATCCCTACTGGAGTAAATCACCTCTGATAGCCTTATCTTGCATGAATGTGTCTGAGTCCATTCTAAAGCCACCCAAGTTTATGGCCATCCTCACTACATCGTGTAGCAGCAACATCACTCCCCATCATTCCAAAAGGAGTCTGGGCACGTGCATGTTTGTGAGGGGGTTGGGGTGGAGAAGAAGTGGGGCAAAAGCCACTGCTGGCTGACCTTGCTGGCATTTGCCAGCAGAGAGGAGGAGTGGGCATTTTCTACTAAGGGCTTTCCCACTGTCTCTTCCTCTTCGTCCTCCAGGACAGCATGGAGCCTGCCCTCCCTGAATGCAGTGTGACATTAGCTACTCATCATAGTTGAGACCAATCAGAAATATTTTGTCTTCTTCTGTGATTCGCTGACATGTTGTTGTTGTTGCCCAATCCATACAGTATTACAGGCATGGAGCAATTAGCAGTGGGAGCTGAAGGACTGGGTTTATTTGTTTCATTGGCTTTTGGACTGTTAGCAAGTGTCTGCAGGAAAAGGAAGAGGGCGACAGAAATAGTGAATACCCTAGGATAGTGATTCCAAAGACTTGCACATAGGGTTTTGTGGCCCACGGAGCAGGGTACAGCTAACGTTTGAGGTGAGCTAAGTTATGTGACTTGAAGGGGTCATGAATCCTCACCTTAAGAGAAAGGCAGGGAGAAAAGAGCTATGATTAAGGCCAGTTTGACTCCCTGCAGGGTAGGCTCACCCAGTGGCGTAGCATGGGGGGTGCAGGGGGGGCCGGCCGCACGGGGAGCAACATCTGGGGGTTAGGGTTAGGGGGCGCAAATCCACGGGTTAGGGGGCGCAAATTACTTGCCTTGCCCCAGGTGCTGACAACCCACGCTACGCCACTGGGCTCACCCAGGAACAGCAGGCTGAGAGAGAACTGTGATGTTCTTTGAACACAGTAAAAAATCTTCCTTATGCAGTTGAGAACTCTTATAAGTTTTAAGGTTCTTAAAAGGGTAAAGGTACCCCTGCCCGTACGGGCCAGTCGTGTCCGACTCTAGGGTTGTGCGCTCATCTCACTTAAGAGGCCGGGAGCCAGCACTGTCCGAAGACACTTCCGGGTCACATGGCCAGTGTGATGAAGCTGCTCTGGCGAGCCTGCACCAGCGCAGCACCCGTAAACACCGTTTACCTTCCCGCTATAAAGCAGTACCTATTTATCTACTTGCACTTAGGGGTGCTTTTGAACTGCTAGGTGGGCAGGAGCTGGGACCGAAAGACGGGAGCTCACCCCGCCGCAGGGATTCGAACCGCCAAACATACAATCGGCAAGTCCTAGGCACTGAGGTTTTACCCACAGCACCACCCGCGTTTAAGGTTCTTAGGTTGTAGTTAATAAGATGGTCCCAAGTTTACCCCATAGTTTGTGTCTTTGCTCTTTATTTCCAATCTCCTAATGCAAAAAAAAATAAAAATCTATCATTTAGTGCCTGTATGAAGACGAGCTTCCTTTCCTTCCAGAGAATCCCAAGAAACTATATTTAAATATTCCTTGTATAAATTTTAATCTTCAACATTTGTTTTACGCACAACTGGCCTTCTTCAAAAAGGAACCAACAGAGAACTCAAAAGTCCTTCTCCCTCCCTCCCTTCCCAGTATTCCATAGATGAAAAAGGGACACAACTGCAGGACCCATATTCTCATACTAAGGATGATTGCCTGAGGCTACCCATTGCACATTGCCAGACTTTATACTGCCCTGTTGATGCTCTGTATTCATTCACTATGCAATAGCTAGTCCTGCAGTTTTAAAATTCAAGCAGCATTTGTTTTTCACATTAAAAATGCAGTAAAGTGTGCTTATGGGGGGGTATTATATATCATTTTCTGTTATACAACATTGTGCTTTAATTTCTGTGTGCAGGTGTTAGCTGCATTTTGAGGTGGGATCATTCTAATTTTTGGTCTGTACCCTATTTACTCAAGTACATTCTGCAGGGTTTTTTTCCCCAATTCATCAGTTATGAATTTTATTTATTAATTATTTATGAAAGGCCTGCATGAAAATGCACATATAAATATATATTTTCATACATACTTCTGAATAATTTTCAAAGCCTATTTTGACACTTGAAAACAAACAAAACAGAACTAGGAACCGAATCGAAAAGTGAGAAATCAAAATCCCACTCCACATATTAGTCTGGGATGCACAGATTAGGTCAGTTCGTTATAAAATTCATAGATAAATTGAATCAAGCTTCTGCAGTGTTTACATGATGCATGTGCTTTAAAGTGAGAGGGAGAATTGATTATTGACTTTACAGCTTAATATATTAAAAGTACATTTTAAGCAGTGTTCAAAAAACTGAAGCAACAACAGACGACTTAAACAAAATGTTACAAAAAAATACAGTTACATATAAAAATGTTACATTAATACAAAGTTACTAAGAATGCACCTGCCCACCCTATCCCCAAGAGATTTAGGCTGTCATCATTCACACATTTGTTTGTTTGTTTGTTTATTAAAACACCCCTAAAGATCCCCTTCACATCACTTCTCAAGGTGAATCACAACAGGGTTGTGCACTGGATCTGGCCAAAGCTTGGATCCAGACTGATCAGGGCTTCAGCTGTTGAGTGGAAGACCCAGTATGTTCTCTGCAGTGATTGACTTCAGTGGCTCATTTCCCCACAGATAACACAGCAGCACCCAGCAGGATTGTTCCCCACCTGTTCTCCGCATTGTGCACAGGAGTAGGGAAGGGACACACCATCTCCTTATTCTCCCTCCCAACTATATGTTTTATTAGGGTTTTAAAACCCTCACATGTAGCTCACAAGGGGTAAGGAGATGCAATGTTTCTTCCCCCAAACTCCTCTCCTGAACCTATTAAGGTTTCAAATTATAATTGAGCATTAGGACTGGTGCCCAAATAGATTTGGTAAGCCCTGGATAAGCCTGGGTTGGATCGGGGTCAACCTAGAGTGCTGGATTGGGTCCTGGATCACATGGGAGAGTGCCGTTTCCTTCCACCTCTCTCTCTGTTAAAATGCATGTCTAATTTACATGCCTGGGTGGACCTGCTTATTTAAAAAAATCAAAGTCCCCACAATGTATGCCTTCCTAACAGCAATAGGCAGGTAATGCCAAAGGATAGATGCTGTCACATTGACAGATTGATTCCTTGCAAGTGCAGAGCTGTGTGGTATTTGTAAAAATGCCAGTTTTGCATTATGGTGGTACCTCAGGTTAAGAACTTAATTCGTTCTGGAGGTCTGTTCTTAACCTGAAACTGTTCTTAACCTGAGGTACCACTTTAGCTAATTTAGCTCCTGCTGCCGCCACACCGCGATTTCTGTTCTCATTCTGAAGCAAAGTTCTTAACCCGAGGTACTATTTCTGGGTTAGCAGAGCCTGTAACCTGAAGCATCTGTAACCTGGAGCATCTGTGACCCGAGGTACCACTGTACTGGGATGGTTTTGAACCTCTCAATCTCTCGTAAACAGTATGAAATTGGGGCCATGGGGAGGGCCTATCCTTCCTGGGAAAGATGCTGGACCTAATGACTCCTTTTCTTGCCCTATATTAGGCCCAGGAGCTTTGAAAAGTCACCCAAATGGGGTTGATAACCCGAATAAGAATAGAATCTCTGTATGCTATGTACATGTCATGTAGCAGCCTATACAAAATCTGAAACTTCGAAGTGTAACAATTGCAGATTTCCAAGGCGTTGGTGTTGATCTGCAAACAACACCAGATAATTCTGAATCTGAACTCCCAAATCCAGGGGGAAATTGAGAGGGGTAGAACTGCATACACAGTATTTTGACACAGCTCCCATTGATTTCTTCTACATGCATTCAAAAGCTTTCTGGAAAATTATAGTAATGGAGCTTATAGAGAAACCAAAGGAATCACTTCTTTTCATGATTTGTTAGGTTTCTCTGCTTGTACTCTACATACACACAGAGAGAGATTATTTACAAATGATATTGTTAAGCTAAAATAGGTGATATGCTGTTCCTGCATGAACAGTAAGCAGCCAATGTGACAGACATGCATACTGTGCAGAAAGGTAGAGATTGGATCATAGATTTTTGTTGTTGTTGTTAAGTACATTCCCAGTTTTGAGGAGGGCAACTTTCACTTTGCAGCACTCCCTCTCTACAGTCTAGCATGTCCTGTATTTCTGATGAGTCCCCATGAAAATAAAGAAATACAGAAATACAGCAACCTTGCAAAGAGAAGAAGCAGAGTGGCAGTGGTGGCTGATATGACAAATGACACCATGCATATTATTAAAGTGTTAGTTGTCATTCAATCAATGTCCAACCTTCCTGACCACAAAGAAAGACGAGGCACTCTTCCAATGCTGCACTTTGCAGAAGAGATGAACCACTCAGCCAAATGTTTCCACTGCCCAAAGAACCCAGCTGAAATCTTGACAAGGCTAGGCATGAAGGAAGGATGCATGGCTCTCAAAGCAAGAAATTTGCAGAGCTTCTGATTGCATTTTAATGAGAAACTACCTAATTGGCACTTCTTGAACTGATACATGAACTGAAACACAATTAATTATCCTTCAAAATTTGCACTTCTCCAAATTTTAAAATACAGTTCTCCAATAAAATAATGAGTGCAAAATGCAGATGTGGAAAAAAATATTCAAAAAATCATTGTATCAGAGGAAATTGCTTGCAAAAATTGTATGTTACTGAAACTATCAAGCAGATATGGGTATATTAGGATAAATTCAAACTGAAATGCTGGTGGATTTTCATGAAGACTGGAAAAAAGGAAAACTGAACTTGACAATTTTGTCTGTTTCCTATGTTTAACATATGACTGAAGTGACTCATGTGAAACATGCAATTTGCTATGGTGAGTCTGGAATCTTCAGATCCTTCAGAGCAGAAGTAGCCTATTTGGCAACCAACCCTCACATCTCCCTTGTCAGTGTGGGGATAGCAGCGCACTCATTTGGTGGCTGAGCAAAGTTTTTTTAGCTGATTGCACAACTGCCATTTGGGATAATCCTGCTCCACACTGCAGGACTAGCCCACATATGGTGGCATCATTTGGTTTTGACTGTTAACTGGTTTGTGGTCACCAGGGCTGTCTTTAGCATATGTGGCGCCGGGGTACAAAGATCCCTCCGGCGGCCCCCCTCCCGGTTTCCCAGAGTTGTAAACCTTTTTTTAGGTGGGGGAACCCCGAAGTTGTCAGACCACATGGTGAGGCAGAAAAGCTTTGCAGGTCTGTAGAATATAGATCATTTGCCCACTTCAAAAATGGCCGCTGAACCAAACCAGGTGCTATAGCCGGCGATATTGACCATGTGACCAGAAAACAAGACGGCAGTCCTTCGTGCAAGTAATGACAAACAAAAAGCAATCCAAAAACCAATATGAATGGCAAGGAGAACTGCCGCTAATGCCAATTGCCGATAAAGCATTGCACACCCTGCTGTTAAACAATAAAAGCCGGCAAAAACTGCCTTCAAGCCATTTCTACAGTGCCTCAAAAGCCCAAGCCTCTTAAAGTGGTAGGCAGCTCTTTAAACAGAGAGGGAAACATACAGCCCCAGAGAACACAAACAGTGGCGTAGTGTGGGTTGTCAGCACCCGGGGCAAGGCAAGTAATTTGCACCAAGTTAGATGGAGTCCAATTAGGACAGGTTTTCAAATTTAAATACCTGGGAGTCTTCTTTCACTACAACCTAAGCTGGAAGCCACAGATACAGTATTTACTGAACAAAGGGAAAACAATACTTTACACTCTACTCCATTTTTTTGCGGTCGACGGAGCTTCCCACATCCCTTCTGCATTGAAGGTGTACTACGCAAAAGTGGTTTTCACCCTCTGTTATGCTGCCCCGCTCTGGGCCCCAGGGTCCAATTTAACATCGCTGGGGACATTGCAGAATCAGTTTCTCCGTCGCCTCCTGAAACTCCCCATGTGTGTGAGCAATGCAGCCATACATCTGGAGTTAAGGATTGCATCATTGGAGACTGTCATCTGGAAGCGAGTCTTTGGCTATTGGCTGTCCAGCTGGCATAGGCTTCCCGAGCATTACCTCTTTCAGTGCCTCTGGCGGGATGACTTTGTTAATCCGTGGGTAGGAAAAATCCATGCCAAACTTCTGAGCATCGGAATTTCCCCAGCGGACTCCTTAAAGATGAACCTACGCTCAGCCAAAAGCCTTATCGAGCAAAGATTAGCAGACATTGAAAATCAACACAACCTCTCCAGGGGTGGGGGTGTCTGCTCCCCCAGGTATCACAGAATAACCCCACCACTTGGCCTTCCATCATACATGTCATCACTTTCATCTGTACCACACCGACTTGCATTTATTCGTGCAAGGTTCAATGTTCTTCCATCGAACCTGCTGAGCCACAGATTTTCCAAGGGTTTGGTGTCTCCACTATGCGAGAGTGACGGGAAAACAGTTGAATCTCTTCCACATATAATGTTCAACTGTCCCTTACATAGCATAGCCAGGACTAAATTCCTGGGTCCTGCTTTACTGCGCTTGGTTGGCAGGCCTGTTGAGTCACATGCCGCACTGCTTTTGCAGGATACAGATCCTTCTGTAACTCTGCAGGTGGCGAGATTCCTGAATGCGGTTATCTCTCACACAAAAACCACCAAAAAACAACAACAACAACAAAAACTAATCGGACAGTTATGATGAGAGTGCCAGACGGATCTCGTCTCCAGTTCTCCTTTTTCTGTGATCTTTCCGGGCCCCAAGCTGTTATTTGTCACTGCTCAATGTCCCACCCTTGCATCGTGGTGTTCCTCTTCTGTCGTTAGATGTATTGGTTTTTACGCTTCTGTGCTTTTATGTTTGTACATATTTTATGGGCTAATAGCCGTAAATAAATAAATAAATAAATAAATAAATAATTTGCACCCCCTAACCCGTGGATTTGCGCCCCCTAACCCTAACCCCCAGATGTTGCGCCCGGTGCAGCCGGCCCCCCCTGCACCCCCCACGCTACGCCACTGAACACAAAGCCCAAACTGGCAGCAGAGGGGGAAAGGCTTTTAAAGTGGCAGGCAGCTCTTTAAACACAGAGGGAAACACACAGCCCCTGAGCACACACACCCTCATGCAAACCAGGAGTGACTGGCAGGCAAGTGGCAAACACACACACTCAAACCGTGCAACAGGGACCGGGAGGCAGGTGGTGTGTGAGAGATCTGAGATCCAAGGAAGCAGGCAAAGAGGAGGAGTGGCAAACCATGCATGATGCAGGCCCTAGGCTCCATGATGCAGGGGGCAATAACACGCCGCCTGCAAGCGGGGGAAGCGATGCCCACTCACAACCCCTCCCCTCGGGGCGGTGACGGCGGCAGAGCCAAATCACCTGGCACCCACAGCAGAAAAGCCTGCGGTGCAGCCTCCAACAGAATCTGCTCTGCTCCACAGCGCAGCCTCCCCGGACTCCAGATCTTGGCCCTAGACTCTCGCTGGGCGCCCCTGAGAGGCTGGCGCTGTGGCATGGCACACCACTAAGCCCAATGGTTAAGACGGCCCTGGTGGTCACAATGAGACAAGTACTATGAGCTCTGGTCAACAGGGCCAGCCCAACCACGAAACAAGGTGAGGCAACCACCTTGGTTGGTAGGATCAACAAGCCTAGCTTGTCAATATCCTTATTAAATTCTGGTGCCCAAAACTGGACACAGGGAGAATAGAATGGTTCTATAATTTCCCTTGATCTAGACACTATATTTATGTTAATGCAGCCTAGGATAGCATTAGCCTTTTTTGTTGCTGCGTCACACTTTTGACTTAGGTTAAGCTTGTCGTCCACTAAGACCCCTAAGTCCCTTTCACATGTATTACTGGTATGTCAGGTGTCCCCCATCTTATATTTGTGTAGCTGGTTATTCCTTGGTGGAATATGAATGTCTTATTCTTACATTTTGTCTTTGGGAAGTAATTGCATATAGAGTTGTGTTCTTTTATTTCTCTGTATTCCTTTGTGTTGTGCAAGTGCAGAATCTGACATTTGACCCCATTAAAATTCATTTTTTTTAGTTTTGACCCAGTTCTCCAAACTGTTATATTCACAAATACTTTGAGGACTATCTTTACAAGATTATTAGCATTCCATGTGCTAACTCCAAAGATGGGAGAGAGGAGTGAAGGAGTAAGAATATGACTGAACCATATCATAGTTACAGGTTCTTATCACAAAGGAAGCTACCTCACACTGTGAGGTCCATCAAGATTAGCACTGTGTACTCTGACTGGCAAGAGCCCTCAGGGGTTTCAGATAAAGGGTATTTCTGGCCTTACCTGGAAATACCAGGGAGTGAACCTATTATCTTCTACATGGAAAGCAGATGCTCTGCCACTGACCTGTAGCCCTTCCTCAAAATCTTCTGCCCAAACCTCTCTTAGGAATTTAGGAGACGTCTTGTGTCTGTGTCTCCCTCATAATCAATATCTCTTATCTCCTTGTTACATAACCTTACCTTATGCTTTCAATATATTTGTTAGCTAATAATTGGCTCTGCACACAACTATTTTATCTACAGTTAAATACCTTAATTTCCCTTGGCATGAGCAATAAACAGTTTTAAAAGGAAGATAATTGAGGGAAGTGGGGAATAAAGAGCCTTATGAATGTATGCAGTGGTCTTGTTGTTGTTGGCATCCGTCTGTCTTGAGAGACAATGGAACAGTGTGCCATCGGGAGAAAAGTCAAACTGTTGGAGAGTTCACCGAATTCTGCCAGAATTCTTCCTGCTGGGATTTATAGATACACAGTTCAAAAAGAACTATGGAACTTTGCTTCAATATATGATTACAGCGGTGTGACTTTCATATGCAGAAAGATGGAAAGACATCCCTACCAACAAATGGTAGAATGGTTGTTAAAATCAATGAACTTAACTGAGATGGCAAACTGACATGTTTCATCAGAGAAAAATCTTTGTTATTTTTATTGAAGTTTGGAAACCTTACTTTTTGTATGAAAAATAAAAATAAATAATGACCTTTGGATTTGAGGATGAAAGATAATGTTTGTTTATAGAAAGTGGCTTTGTAGGGAGTGGTTGAAGTGAATATTGTTAATATACAGTGGTCAGATGACGAATCAGAAATTCTTTAATTTGTGAACTTTATTTTTCTCTCTTTTTAAATCTCTTGTCTATTTCTTCTTTATTCTCTCTCTCTCTCTCTTTCTATTTTTCCTGCTTTTCTTTTTCTCTCTTCTTTCTTATGTTTTTATTGTATCTAGATCAATGTTTTAGTTTTATAGAAAAAAAGATATTTGATATTAAGCTTTGTATTTCTCTTTATACGAGGGAGAGAGAGCATGTGTTCACAGAATTCCCACTATTGGTCCCTCTAGCAGTGATACTCTGAGGTTGAAAGCAGAGAGAAACCTTTCTGAGCCCAGTTCCTTCTGCTCCAGTAATTGGAAATGCCAAGCACTGACTTGGAACCTTCTGCATGCTAAACATGTGCTCTGCTACTGAGCTATTGACCAGCACAAAATCAACACACAGCAGCAGTTGTCTTACAGATCCAAACAATTGAGATATTTGCTTACTTGCTTGCATGCGTGCTTGTTTTACTTGGAAAGCTTAGATAGCTTGGACAAATTATGATTCTGGAATTCCAGAGTGTACATCTTTAAAGTATTAAGCCAAATAAATATTTCTGATGCACAGAGGATTAGTATTTTTTTTTTTTTTGTCAAGTTTCCATGCAGAATTCCTTGCAGTGCATCAATAGAAAACCTATTCACTCAAAAGCAATCAATTTGGATGGAGCTACAACAGCTTTAATGGCCTGCTAATAATCATCAACCATTAAAGAGAATGGAGCTTAGCCAGACAGATCCTCCCACTCTCTACTTCAGATATTTAAAGCTAGCAGAAGTGTTCATGGAAAAAATAATTAGCCAATCCTGTTAAATTAGTCTTTAAAAAGATTCTGTGACAATGTGCTTTGAGGGAAAAGGAAGCTCCAGCAGAGTATGAGGCAGAAGTGTACCCCTGGCTGGGCTCCTACAGGGTCATGGGGCTCTGTGACCCCCTCAAAGTCCTCATAGTCCTCACCCATAAGCGTGCTTTTTGCCTTTGAATCAATAAAGAGCAGTGGCCCTTGCCTGTCTTCTGCAACAGAGAAACTATGCTGGTCCCATTCCTGGCCAGGTAGAATGGGACACTAGAACTCCATAGGGCTGGGGTTGTCAGCACTACCAGCACCTTCCCATGGTTCTAAGGTAAGTTGTCCAGATCAAAGTATGGGGAGGGACATGGTGGCAGCTTGAGCTTTTGTGGTTACTCAATGAAGGGACTCAAAACTGATTTGGGGGGATTGAACATTGAGATACCCTTGCATTACTACAGAAGTCAAATTCAATGACTAACAGCTGCCATTATATTATATATTATTATGCCATTGTTTTGTTTATTCTGTTTTGTTTTGTTTATTCTGATCTGCAGTATCTTCAAACAGTCCCCCCCCCCTTTTGTTTGTCTGCCATGTAATTCATGTCTCTGCTCTGGTACAGAAATAGGCATGCCTCAAATCCTGAGAAAACTGGTGCTCACACAGCATGGAAAATAATTGCATCTCTTCAAAAGTTACAAATTTCCATCTGGGAGAAGCATACAATTGGTGGGTTGGTGTGCCCGCACGCACACATGGAAAGAAGAGCAGCATTTTTCTGCTTAGGCAGTGAGATGGAGGCATGTGCATGTTATTGTTACGCAAACTGACTACATGCCACTTGCATGATTTTTCATCTAAATGGAAGACCAAGTAGGAAATATGTCACTTTTGAAGTGGCCTTTAGTCACAGAGTTGTCATATCATTAGTTGACACCCAGCATTTGATGATGTTCAAAATCCCACAGGGGGACATAGACATCTTCTCAAATCTGCTTACATACATTATTCATAACATTAATACCCAATTTCACAGATTCCTGACAAGTATAGCTTCAGGACATGGTCTACTAAATCATCCTCCTAAAGAGAAATTGAATAGCTCGCCATAAAATGTAATTTTTTAAAAAAATACTTTGAAGGATCATTGCACAACTCTGTAAGAATCTACAATTTCAAGGATATATGATACTAGACTGAATGTTAGGCACCTGGGAAATAATGCTGATTTAATTAATACATGAAGATTTGTGTAAACACATCTTACCATTTTCAGGTTCTATTAAAGTGTGGTTTATTGGGGATTTTTTGCACAAAAACAACACAGAAAAACACCCTGAAAACATTCTCTATCAAACAGGCTGTAATACTGATACCATAGCACAATCTGAAAAGCCCACTCTCCTTTTATTTACAGCTATGGGGTGGTAATTCCTTTCCTATAAGCCTTTGAAGAAATACATGAATAAAAGTGTGTGGTGATTAAAGACATGTACTGAAATATAGGATATGAAAATAAATAGTACCACCCTGGAATAAGATGGTTTGTATTCTGTCTCAGATGGGGATCACAGCAGGGCTTGAGCCCAGGCAGGGATTCCTCAGACAGAATGAAGAGTTCAGAGCCTTGAGCAGCTCTGAGAGGAGCCCAGCTTAGAGCTTCACATATGGGTTGGACAGACTTGAATGCTGCTTCAGTGATGCCTGAGATAATCTGAAGTTCAGTCTGGTTATTAGATCTGCTCCTCTGGTGATGACATCCTCAGTTTAAAGGGGTACTACCCAATATATAGCTAGTGGTGGCTGTTCAGGCACTGTGGACCTGGTGTAGCTTCTGCAGCTTTCAGATTGTTGGGGCATGGGTATTGAAACCTCTTTAAAAGACAAGGTGGGCTCCTAGGGTTTATTATATGCTGAGGCTGCTTCTGGAGGAGTGGGGTCTGTGTCGAGGGGAATTCCCTCCCACATTTTGCCTCTCCCTTGAAATCCATGGCTTTACCCTCCAAAAGTGAATTGTTCAACCCTGGGGCCATATCAGGCGACTAGTCATAAGATTTACAATATTAAAACATATTAAAACTCTTTACAGGTGTTTATTTCATGCAGAAATGAGCATGTGGATGGGGCTTTGGGGATCATGCCTACTGATCCCTGACATTGCTCTCCAAATGTTCAAGGTGTTCCTCACAACTTGTGTGGATGCTTTTATTAAGTGAGTGGCTTACTTCTTAGGCACTCAGCCTGAACCTGGACCACTCAAGACCAGTGCAGCCATGAGGCTGGGTGAAGCTGCCACCTCAGGAAGTGGAAGTACACAAAAGTGGTGCTGGCACTGGTGCTGATTTTGGGCAAGATTGCACCAATTTCTGGTGAGGTCTAACCAAAATCATGTGCCCTGGGACCACTGTATCTTTCCCCATCTTCCCAGCCCTTAAAAGTCATGTCTGCACCCATATAGCTGGGACCTCACATCTTGCTCTTGCATAGGTGGGGAATATATGTAAACTGCACAGGCCAACACAAAGTTGTGGGCTGACATGGCTTTCTTTAACCACACTGGTCACAAGCCAGAGGCCATAAGTGACATCTGCTGTCATTTGGCCATGCTCTTCTGCCTCCTTTGCTGGCAGGCCAAATGTCCCGGGTCTTATTAGCCACAGCTTGCTTATTACTCTTCTGCTTTAATGCCCCCTTCAGCAATGAGAAAAGCCACAAAAGAGGCTGAATAGTTCATTTGTGTTCCTCTGCCTCTTCATCACTTTTTCCATTTTGGGGCCATGTCTTCTAGGTTGTAGTTCTGCAGTCTTGCTTAGTTTATCTTAAGTGAGCCACCTGGAACCCAGGAAACTGCCTTATACTTAGTTAGTCCACCAGTTCATCTTGCTCAGTATCATCTACACTGATTGACAGTGGCTTTCCAGGATTTCAGAGAAAGGAAACTCTGAATTCTCCCTGGAGGTGCCAGGAATTGAGCTGAATCAGCCACTGAATTGCAGCCCTTTCTCTTATTTGGATGAAGAGTAGAGTAAAACAGTTTTAAATAAATCATAACATTTTTAAAAAACAAACAAACCCTAAGATAAAGAAATTCTAATTTTCATATCCCACTAAACTTGAGGGGGGGGGGTGGTTTTGGGAAGAAGATTTTTCTCTTTGTTTCCTTTCTCCAAAGTCATGTTTGGTTTCAAGCAATCATCAAATGAAATTGTGTTTTATTTTCCTTCTTGGAACAAAACAACAAGTGGATCACAGAGAAGCTTTGAAGAAATAAAGACATGGATCAGTGAGAGAGGCTGTAGCTCTCTCTCCCCCCCCCCCCCAAATGAAACCAAACAAAACTATTGACACAATGTCATGGAGCTGTTGAGAAGACTAGGTGGGGGTGGGGAGAGGGAGAATAAAGAAAAAGAATTTGTTCCCCTCGTTTGATCAGTCAGTGGACAGGAGGTATTCAAATTCTAGGCATCTTCCATATGACATTTCTAGTGGAACAAAGGCAGCAAACAGAGCACACTGTTTAGGAGAAAATAGATTGTTGGCTCCCAACAATAAAATGGATAAAGAATGGATTAGATTATGAGAGCAAAATGGATACGGAGCATACTGATATAGCTGCAGTAATGAAAAACGACCCACATAACTCATATGTTTGGCACCTTAGGTATAGATTTTAACTGGAGAGAAGGAAACATAATAGTCACCCCTTTGGGTGAAATGTCCTTCAGTTAATCAATAGCCAGTTTGTGAAAAGGGAAGAGAATGGAATAACCTTTAAGTACCGATATTTCCTAGCGTCTACTGAGGTCTGCTTTGCTTTGGCTGATATGTTTTGTGTATTTACACTGTGAAACCCAGACAAGTGGTGAAATGCTCTCTGGATATCTGGAAGCTAGAGTGGGAGAATTGAGCCATCTAATTCCATCCCATTTCAGCTTTGCCTGTACTCTATCATAGGTCCACCCCATTCTATTTTGTGTGGTTTTTTATTTTAATAGGCAGAAGAACATCTAGATTTAAATGTCATGCATTTGGGGCACATTTCTGTACAAAAGATGCATTTCACTCCTCTCTTGCATACAGGTTTTACTATTTTGGCTACACATTTGCATGGGCACTAGGAATGGGGAAATCTATCAATTTCTCCCCCCCCCCCATCAAAACTTGAGTTCAGTTCTCCACATTTCCATATCAGTTTGCCCAGTGGCGTAGCATGGGGGTGCAGGGGGGGCCGGCTGCACCGGGCACAACATCTGGGGGTTAGGGTTAGGGGGCGCAAATCCACGGGTTAGGGGGTCAAATTTCTTGCATTGCCCCGGGTGCTGACAACCCACACTACGCCACTGAGTTTGCCTTAAACACACACACACAACCAGAGAGAGAGAGAGAGAGAGAGAGAGAGAGAGAGGGAGTGTGTGTGTGTGTGTGTTCTGGGCTGCAATTATTTCCATTAACCTGAATGTAAAATTGAGGGTGAAAGAATAAGTATATTGCTTGAGGCAACCAAGTAAGTACATGAGGAACAAGGATTTAAAGCCAAGTTCTCCCAGATCTGAATGAAATGCAGTATCTGCTAGAAAACATATGTCAGGAGAGTCTAAAAAAGCCAGTCCCTGGGGATGATGCAGAACTTGTCAAGCCTGATATCTAGAGGCAAATTTAGTATCACTCCAGGGCCTTTCATTCTTCTCAAACACTAAGGGATTTAAAAACAGGGGGTGGGGGTGGGGAAAGCTTATTTTTCACTTTCAACTGACTTGGCAGGAGGGGGGAATGGCGCTCCAAGCCTTATAAATGCCCAGAAACAGCCTAACACACCAGAAGCAAAATATTTTCCTCTTTCTCCATCTTCTCACTCATTCCTTCTTTGTTGGGAAGGAGAAAACATGGTAGTTACAAATAAAGACACATCAACTCCTACTTTCACAGGAACATTCAAACCCACCTACCCACCCACCCCGGTACAGGAGGGGGGCAACTGTTTTCTTATATTTATGTCCCACTTTTCTTCCATCATAGAACTGAAGGCAGCATACACCACCCTGGCAGTAGAGTTGGACAAATCTCTCCATTCTCGTTCTATCGACCTTAAGCTCACCCTTTCTCATGTCCACATCAAGCGTGTTTTTCGTTTTTCTAAAGTCTTCATGGAAATTCATCAGCTGTTTATATATATATATATATATATATATATATATATATATATATATATAAAGTTTGTGCAATTTTGCCTAACAGGTACATCTTTGCATTATATTAGGGGACTTGCAAAAATGTTGCTTATGCATACATCTCCTGCAAAATATAACATTCTGCACACTTTTTTTGGTAGGAGGGTTTGAGAACTATACTACAACATCTGGAGAACTGTGAAACCAGAAGGATGGATGCATTTCTGTTGGGGCATTATTCTGGGAAGTTTGAATGATGCATCTTCCATTCGGATGTGAACCAAACTGAATTTATCTCCTATCTCTACATGGCACTGGCCAGACTGAGGGCTCACGTCCACACTTCTGCTTTTTCTATGCCTAAAAAGCATGGGTCTGAGCAGTTTCCCACTTGTCCCATACTTTCTAGGGTTTTGCCTTTGCCCCACTGCAATATGTGGAAATCCTGGTTGCCATTAGTTCGGATTCAGTGCCTGGTGGGGCAAATGAAAGTGTGGTTGAATCCTCAGACCTGCTAGGTTTTAGTTGTGTGTGCTGACAGACCACACCCAATTTCTAAACACCTTTCACTGGCTGGGGCTTAACTTACTCAAAAAATAAATATGAGGCACCAAAGGCATTCCCTTCCCCCCACATTAAGCATCAGTTATTCAATTCCTCAACAGAAGGACCCATGATAAGCTATTTGCCATAGCACTGTCATTCTCGTGGGTCAGGAGCTGGGAACATTTATTAATTCAAGGGCCACATTCTTTAATGGGCAGTCTTCTGGGGGCCACATGCCAGTTGTGGATGGGGCCAGATGCAAACATGGGCCAAGCAATGGATGGAACTCTTACCTGTGTTCAGTAGGCCATGTTGAAGTCAATCAGAGTTTTCCAAACACTCATTCTCTCCATCCAGGGTAGCAAGAAGCATTGCCCCCTTCAAGGGCACATTCCAGAAAGGCAAAAGCACTCAAGGAAGGAAGAAAGGAAGCAGAGGCAGTAAGGGAAGGGACATTGCTTGGGAAGAGCCTTTCCCAAGAGAGAGGGCTGCATTTAGCTCATGGGCTTGAGGCTCCCTACCCAAAACATGGGGTATTCTGTTGAAGATATGAACACTCCTAAGCTGCTCTACAATTGCAACTAAACTTTTTTTCCTCATCGAAAAAGAAGGAAAGAAAAATACTGGCTCTGAGCTGCTTCAGGTTGTTTAACAAAATGAGCGCTTGCAGTGGCCTGCTGGGAGATGAATCCTTCACAAGCTGTTGGAGGCATTAGAAAGACAGCCTATGATTCAACAGGGGCAACACTTTTCAGAGGTGACAAAATGCCATGCAAAGAGGCCGGGAGTCACGACACATTAAGATCAATATTGTCACTGGCAAAGTCAACCTGATTCCTAAGCATGGCACCTTGCCATTCATTTCTTGAGAACTTTTGTTCACACAAGCAAGCAGGTACACCTTGGCAGAAATGGGTCAAACTTCACAATACACATAGTTGCCTTCTGTGCACTGGCCAGTGCCGGATTTACGTATAAGCTAAACAAGCTATAGCTTAGGGTCCCACTCTCTTGGCCCCCCCCCCAAAGTTAGAGCTTAATAATTATTACACTATTAATATACTTCTTCTTAATTGTATTTCACTGTTAATATACTTCTTCTTAAATGTATTTCAGTTCAACAATTACTTTGATAAAATACATATTTTGTTATGTGCAAATGGCTTTAGATACCTATTAGCTCCATAAATTACCATATAGCATATATTCAACAGGAAAAAAACAGTGACAATTTGTAGTTGACAAAGGACAGCTGGACATATAAAGGGCCCCATTACCTTCAGTAGCTTAGGGCTTCATCAAACCTAAATCCGGCCCTGGCACTGGCTGCAAAAACAAATTGAGTTAGATAGAATCACTATAAATTGTTGTTGTGATTCAGAGGTTAAATCTGAAATCAAACTACATTTAAGCTTGTTGATGTCTCTGGTATCTGCTCTCTCTTACATCATGGATGTTGGCTTATATTATGGAAAATCGCTGCATCTTCCCTACTGAAATTTAGCCCTCAGGGGCTCTACCATGCCTGAGAATTTCAATAAATCCTGTCAAATATATACAGAAGGTTCTAGGTAAAATATCCACCTGGTAGGAAACTTACTGTTTGAAACTCGGGAGAGACACTGCAAGTCAGTGGAGATAATATTGAGCTCTATGGACCAATGGTGTAAAGCAGCTTCTTATATTGCTTGGCATCACACAACCCCAATAGCAGTTCCCACCCTATGCTTTTGAAATAAAACAAACCAAAACTATCTGACCACCCCACCCATTCATACATTTTTAAATCAGTATGAATTACAAACTAATCCAGTTTGCAGGAAAAACAAAACCACCTATTTGAAAACAAAATTACTATGCATCTTACTGCTTCCAAGCCAACTTAAGGAACTGGAGAACATTATATATATAGAACTGTTCACATTTTTATTGTAGCTGAAGCAAGCATTTAATTCTTATTTTCATAAGTTGCTGCCCTGCCCTGAAATAAACAGAAATGGTAACTCAAAAATGCTTGTGTGTGCACTTTAGTCAGTTCTATATGTGCACTGCATTCTTCAGCATACTGTTCCAGAAAGTGGGACAAAATAGTAGGAAGATCTGCAACCAAAACAAAGAAAAACTTCACATACTGTTGGGGTTTTTTTTAGAAAAGAGGGAACAAGAGAATTCTATTTCCTTTTCCCTTCAGTCATCTGATTGGTCACAGGACTACCAGGCTATTATACAATCTTAAAGCAATTGGCTATAATGCATCTGAACAGTGACTAGTTTGTGTATGAAGTTGTGGATATATTTATCAATATTTTCTCTGTGTGCTATATCCTCCAGCTTTAGTGTTATGGTAGGACTCTCTCCCTCTCCCTCTCCCTCCCCACTCTCTCATTTGCTTCTCAAACATTCTGCCCCATACAATGGCTAGAAGCCTGGGTGGATGATAGCTATCTCACACACTTTATGTTAATATGACCTTTTCAAATGGAAAAGGAAGTCTCTGCTAGTGGAGGAGGGTCTCAGTGGGAGATTGTGCCCAATAATACATATACACACACACACACACACACACACAGAGAGAGAGAGAGAGAGAGAGAGAGAGAGAGAGAGAGAGAGAGAGAGCGCAAGCACCCTGCACTATCTCTGATTGCTGTAATAGACAGACTAGACTTCACCTACAGCAGGGATGGGAAGCGGGTGGCGATGTCATCTAAACCATTGATCCCTTTGGGCTTGCTGATCAGGAGGTCGGTGGTTCGAATCCCAGTGATGGGGTGAGCTCCCATTGCTCTGTCCCAGCTCCTGCCAACCTAGCAGTTACAAAGCACGCCCCTGCAAGTAAATAGGTACTGCTGTGGCAGAAAGTTAAATGGCATTTCTGTGCGCTCTGGTTTCCATCACAGTGTGCTGTTGCGCCAAAAGCGGTTTAATCATGCTGGCCACATGACCCGGAAAGCTGTCTGTGGACGAACGCTAGCTCCCTTGGCCTAAAGTGAGATGAGTGCCACACCCCATAGTCTCCTTTGACTGGACCTAACTGTCCAGGGTCCTTTACCATTTATCTTTACAGCAGGGATCTCATGAGAGAATAAAACCCTGAGGTACCCTAGAACACACTGAGAACACTCCATACTCACTGTGTTTTTCATGGGCCAATTGCTGTTCAGACTTCAACTTTCATATGCCCCAGTGGTAGTGATTTAGAAAGCAAAACTGTGTGCACAGGACCTTTAAAAATAGGTTTTCCAGCTATGACCACTGCAGAAGACTAGTCATAGCAAGAAATTGGAAATAAGTTGCAATATTTTTTTAATATGTGGAATACTGCTTTTTTAAAAATACAAAATACAAAATATACATATTCTAAAATGGATATTGATGGGTGTGGGGGAATAAGGAGCTGACCTTCTTGCTGGGCTCAGTTCCCTATTCCTGAGTAAGACTGAAACTGAGGGGTGAGCTCCATTGAACAATGCATGCAAGTTGGGTTGTATAGCTAGATAAGTATGTTGTAAGTCTGTGCAGCTGGAAAGCAGGAGAAAAAATTATACAGAAAATAATATGGGTATCCCTCCATTCCATGATCAAGCAACAAATGGCAGACTGAAGGAATAGCATTATCTAATTGAAGGGGAATCTGAGACCATCCTTAGATGAGATGCCCAGATGTGTGCACTCATGACTCTGAAATGAAGACATGAGACAGTACATGGTTCTAACAATGTACCACACCTTTATTATATCTTCCAGCAGGGCGAGGGACCCTTTTCAGACTGATAGTGGAATTATGTCTGTTCAGGCAATCTGAACAGAACATGTAAACAATAGTGCTACTTCATTTTCTACATGGTCTTGGCTTCCAGTCTGTACCATCTATGGATGAAAACTGGTCCCCACAGGTCAATTTTACAGATTCAAAACCAATGTGCCAATGCCATAAAAAAAGGGCACCACATTATTAAAGGAACATGTAGGACAGATAGGTTGGCCACTGTAATAACAAGCTGCTGTGCTAGATGGCTTAGGTCAGATCTAGCACAGCTCTTCTTATGTCCTTGACTAAGTCACATTTATATGTACTCTATGGTAGTATATTGTTAGGGAGTTAAGCATGTTGATGGCATACTGGGCATCCTGGCGACTTTCTGCAATTTGTTGAAGGAGATTTGGGCTGGATCTACACAGACCTGTTTAACATTATTAGAACGATATTAGATATGTCATTCTAAAATGTCACAAATATTTCTTACATTTGTTTTGTTTTGTCTTTTGTTTTTGTTTTTTGTCAAAACACTGTCTCCCTGCTGCAGGTTGCCGGTTGCTCTGCACTGCCCTCTGATGTCACATTTTAATAATGCATTATGTATGTTAAAAATAGGACATCATGTGTCCATCTACGTTATCAAAACCCTTCCTTAACATTAAAAACCATGAGTGTAAATCTGCCCTTTGATTCTGGTTGCTATTTTGATCTTTGATGTTTTAATGTTGCATTGTTTTGTTGCTGTTTCAGATGGGAAGCTACTTAGCAAGTTTTTGCAGTCTGGAAGCAGAAGCAGGCCATCTGCGGGAGTGGGGAAACTGTGGCCATCCAGATGTTGTTGTATTCCCATCAGCTTCAACCAGCATGGCCAATAATCAAAGACAATGGGGTTTGCAGTCCAGCAACATCTGAAGCTTCCCCACTCCTGGTGTACGGCCTCAGCCCAGTTTATCATTTTAGTAAGAGCTGAAGTCAGTTTTTTAAAAAGAAATGGTTTTGTAACTTTGAGTTTTGTCAATCAAGGAGCTTCTGATGAGACAATATGTGCACAGATGCTGACTATGGCTGCATTTAATCCTGTGGTTTATTGCTTTGTCTCTGATCAACTGAATTGCAATCAATGTGAAGTATTACAAAAGAGGCAGGGGATAATTGGGGGGGGGGAGGCAAAATAAATGCAAAATTTGGGGTAGCCAGAAAAAAATAGAGGCAAATGCATTGATTTTGTAAGGAACTGTAAATTATGTAGCAGTATAATCCAGTTTTGGGCACATATCTTTAATAAGTTACCACCCAGTTCTTAGAACAAAGCAGTCCCATACATAAGAGAGTATACTGTATTTATCTATGCAGCCAACCCAGGCCTGTAGCAGAAAATTTTATGGTAAGTGGTTTTTTAAAAAAATGAAAAATAAAAATAAATTGATTTAGATACCACCCTTACTTCTGAAGTAGACCTAACATATTAGCCTAATACAGTTTGAGTTATTTAATACTATCACTTCTCAGTGAGCAATGTTGTAGAATAATGCTTGCAGAAGCAGTCATGGCTGTAAAAAAGGATTAGATAAATTCATGGAGGGACCTGCCTCTTTGCCATTACTCTGTCAAGTGTCATGTTTGATAGTCATACTACATACAGATGCAGAAATACATAAAATGCTTAATAGTGTTATTAGGAGTGGTGAGTGCAAGGCAGAATGGAACATCAGTTTCAAAGAAAGTGCTCATATCTACATTCCTTGCGCATCCACACACTGTCATCTCATCTGTTAAATGCACAGCCATCATTAGGTAGTGAAGAGGAATCCATTCGCAATGGTTATAAAGTTAGAGGGATCCGAAACACACCTTAATTGCAAAACTAAACTCATCTTCCAAAGAAAAACATTTTCCCCCATGCACTTAAACTATGCCTGTACCTATTAATAAAGTTTCATCCTTATGACTCTGGTCATTTGAAAGCTAAAAGTATGTAATTGAACAATTATTAGCGTCATGCTGCCAGAGGGCATTACTCAACAAGAGATTTATATGATGGGCAATTACAGCCACTCAACCTTGAAGGATAGATAATTTTATCTTTAGATGAGAACAAATTACCTTGCAGTTAATATCTTTTAAAAAAGAAAAGACAAATCAGAACTTTATTTGGAATATGCAGAAAATAAACTAAAAAACCCCCAAAACCTAAGAAATCTCAGATACCTTAGAACAGTGTTTCCCAACCGGTGTTCCGCGGCACACTAGTGTGCCGCGAGAGGTTGCCGGGTGTGCCGTGGGTGGGAGGCGGGCGAGTCGGGCTGCTTTAGCCCCGTGCGTGCTCTCCCAGCTGGAGAGGTGACGCGCGCCTATGGAGGCTCCTGCCATAGGCGCGCGTCACCTCTCCAGCTGGGAGAGCACGCACGGGGCTAAAGCGCGACCGTCTCCCGGCTGGAGACGCGGGGCTGGGGCGGGGGAAGCCCGAGCTTCCCCCTCCCCCAGAACGGGACCCAGAGCTCTGGGAGCTTGCGGGGCTGGGGGAGGAGGAAGCCCTCCGCCAGCCTCCAAACCATGTCGGGAGACAGCGGGTGGGCGCGCTACGCCTCTCCCGCTGTCTCCCGAGTTTGCGGGGCTGGCGACGGGGAGGAGCAGGCTTCTCCCCCCCGCCAGCCTTCTAACCAAGTCGAGGGACAGCGGGATGGCGGCGTTCCTTCGGAGGACGCCCGTGCTCCGCGTTGGTGTTGGCCAGCCTTGCGCACCCGGGGGATCTCCCCCCAGGAGCGCAAGGCTTGCAGGCGGCGCAGAGCACGGGGCGCCCTTCAGAGGACGCCCCGTGCTCCGCGCTGTGTTGGCAAGCCTTGCGCACGGGGGGCGCGTGGGGCGCCCTGAAACAGAGGGTTCCCCATGCTGCGGACTGTAGCCTGCCGCCCGATGCGCGGGGCGCCCTGAAGCAGAGCGCCCCTCGCGCCAGGCAGACATGGGCCAGCCCCACAAGCTCGGGGGACAGTGGGGAGGCGCAGCACCGCCATCCCACTGTTCCCCGACCTGGTTTTGGGGGGGGAAATAAAGGAATTTTTTTTTCCTTTATTCCCCCCCCCCCAAAAAAGTAGGTGCGTCCTATGGGACGGAGCGTCCTAAAAATACGGTACTTACTATTTCATAATAAAGTAATTATAAAATACCGGTACTTTCTTTGTGTTTATTTGATGCCTATTAAAGAGAGTTACTTTATATATAGTCAATATAGGCACAGAGTTAATTTTTTAAACATTTTCTAATGGTGGTGTGCCTCGAGATTTTTTTCATGAAACAAGTGTGCCTTTGCCCAAAAAAGGTTGGGAAACACTGCCTTAGAAAACTGAATTTACTGTCCCCTGCCTTCACGATATTAACTGTTTTTACTATTGTGCAGTTTTCGAAATATTGCATTGCTAGTTTTTGATCTTGGTTACCTAGTCAGGGGAAAGGAAGACACAATGCAATGGGATATTCCTGTAATGTATTTATTAAAGAATTATAGCATAGAAGACTCAAATGAGGAATGCTAATGAAAACACACACACACAATTAGAAGAAAATTCAAAACAAAAATAATTAAAGCTGAGATGTAATGAAGATTCCTGATTTTTTATTTTTTGGCAAGGTGGGAGTGTGAGTAAGCACTTCACATTCAAGTAGTAAAAGATGAAGCTGTCAATTTCAGTTTCTCAACCACTGAGTTATGGGCCTACCCAAATTAGAGGAATTATGGCAGTTTCACAGACAGAAAAGCACGCACAAGATGCTGGTCTCAGGGCACCAAGAGGCATTTCTGGCAACTGCCTAAATACTGCCACTGCTACCTTCTCTCCTTCCCACCTGTACAGATTCTTGCACTTCCACTTCTACCCACTCCTTTTCCTTTCAGTCACTTGTTGGGAGGTGGTTTTGGCTGGGGAAAAAACCCTAGTGGCACCCAGAATTGGACACAGTACTCCGAGTAGGGTCTGATCAAGGCAGAATAAAATTGTACTGTTGCTTCTCTTGATCAGGACATTATACTTCTGTTGATGTAGCTGAGAATAGCAGTAGCTTTTTTGCTGCTGCATCACACTATTGACCCATGTTAAGCTTGTGGTCTACTAAGTCCTCTAGATTCTTTTCACATGAATTACTGGCAAGCCAGGTGTCTCCCATCTTATATTTTGTGGAGCTGGATTTTCCTGCCTTACATTGCAGAGCCTTACATTTGCCTCTATTGAAATTCCTTTTGTTTGTTTTACCCCAGTTTTCCAATCTTTTCATGTCTCCTTGAATCCCAGTTCTGTCTCCTGCAGCATTGGCTACCCCTCCAATTTGGTGTCATCTGCAAATTGGATGAGCTTCCCCAATTACTTTGTCCAAGCTGTTTATAAAGACAATGAGCAAAGATGGGCCCAGGACAGAACCCCACTTGTTCTTTTGTTTCAATTAGAAATACACACACACACACACACATGGTTTAAAGCACACCAATAATGACAATAAAAACAGCACAGCTGACCAGCCTGTTAATTAAAAGCAGCCAATTCCCAAACGCCTGTTGGAACAAGAAAGTCTTCACCTGCCAGTGAAGGACAGCTAACTTACTATGAACATCTGATTTTATCTGTAATTTTAGTGTATAGTTATGTTTTATGTAAACTGCTTAGAGGTTTTATTATTAAGTGGTATATAAATTCTGTTAACATAAATAAGAATATACTCAGGGATGGCTATTGTGAAGCTGCAGCTGATATCAGGACCTCTTAGCAATCCATTTAAAATGCATACCTCATAAAGAAATCTTCTACAGCACTATGACTGTACATTGCATAATCAGATGTCAGCCATAGAGCTGTCAGATTATAGCTATCCTGCACTAAACCTGATGCAATTCAGCCAGTTAAGTTGTGTTTACATTACAGAGCAGCAGGGGGCCTAGACACCACACATTTCATAGAACAGAATGTCAATAAAAATGCAAAGAATAAGAGCATAGGTTGTTCCTAGCATGGTATTGTTAGAATTCCGAAATACAATCTAAACATGTGCTTCAGAATGACAGCTTTGTGACCCTTAGCCTGCACCTTTTTGCACTCTCCATTTCCCAGAGTGGAAAGAACTTCCAGTAGCATCCTTTTCCAGGGTTGCTGCCCTTGTCAGGAGAATATTGGGGATTTATGGTGAGGTGTTTTTGTTTTTGTTTATAATAGTAGATGGTGTATGGCATGAGGAAGCTGGACAGGGATATGAATTTCTCCCTCTCTTATAATACTAGAACTTGCTGGCATCCGGTGAAGCTGAAAGAAGACAAAATAAAGCATTTATTCATGCAGCAAAACATGCTATTAGCTCATCTCCTGCCTTTGAAAACTGATCTCAGTTTCATCATGGCGAGTGGGTGTGACCTGCACTGTGGCTATCCAACTGGCCATTAAATAAGCACTTACAGCTTTCAAGCATAATGGCTCTCAATATCATTGGCTATGGGCCATGCTTGCTAGGGTTCGTAAATTCCAATAGCACCTAGGGATATTGCAAAACTGCAATGAAAATAGAAAAGGAAGTGGAAATGGCTGCAGTTTGTATGTACATTCCTGGTCAGGAATGGAAATCAGTCAAGCTGATGCACTCAATATTCATTTACGCTGTTGTTGTTTAAGACAAAATGCAATTAATGCCTTTTTTACATTGATATGATATTCCCTTTACTTTAAAAGGAGTGAAAATTACAAAATTTTGCGAACAGTTACCTATGTTACACAACTTACATTAAATAGCAGATGGTGAGATGAAGAACATATCATTTGGTGGAAATCAAACTGAACAGCAGCAGAATGGAAACTACAATGTTTGTGACCCACACAGGTCTCAGAGCTTGTCTACACTTCCTCTTGTCCCGTGGCTTTTCCCTGTGGAAAACCACTCTTCAGCACTCAATAAGAGCAAACAGCCATTCAGGTTTTTCTCAGAGTGCCATTTGTTCTGATCTATCACTAAAGAGTGGGCTATCCCTTTGAAAGAAGCAGGGCATGGGGAAAACTGCCCAGACCCACGCCCAGAAATTGTGGGTCAAGCGGAAAACTGCTTGGACCCATGGTTTATAGGCATGACACAAGCCAAAGTATGCACAAGCTAATAATTAAAATTGCTGTTTCCTTACATCCCAAAGAACACCACAATACTTACGCTACTGCCCATGCCTGTTATGAACTATTGACTGCAAAAAATTGGTGAAGGAAGACATAAAGCAGTAGGGCAGCTTTGGGAGGATCCTTGGTGTATTCATTCCAAATATATCTTCTCCTCTGTGAGGTCAAATGCTGACGGAAAACACATACACTCACGAACACATAACTTTGAAGCAGAATCTGTCTGACAGCACTGATTGGCTTATTCCCTGTGATGTTACCAATAAATACCTTCTCCCATTCTTGGAGCAATTATACACTTTAAACAGTATTTATAAATTAGGTTTTTTTTTAAAGAAAAACTCAGCGCCTAGGACTTGCCGATCGCATGGTCGGCGGTTCGAATCCCCGCGGCGGGGTGAGCTCCCATCGTTTGGTCCCAGCTCCTGCCCACCTAGCAGTTCGAAAGCACCCTTAAGTGCAAGTAGATAAATAGGTACTGCTTTATAGCGGGAAGGTAAACGGCGTTTCCGTGTGCTGCGCTGGTGCCGGTTCGCCAGAGCAGCTTCGTCACGCTGTCCACGTGACCCGGAAGTGTCTGCAGACAGCGCTGGCTCCCGGCCTCTATAGTGAGATGAGCGCACAACCCTAGAGTCTGTCAAGACTGGCCCGTACGGGCAGGGGTACCTTTACCTTTACCTTTTACCTGTGTTCTGAACAAAGGGTTCTACAAGAGGGTAAGATCAGAGAAACACACATAATGCTAAATCATTTAAAATGTAAGAATAATAAAAATCAATTAAGCATCAGTGACCAAACACCCACACCCACGTCAAGAAAGGAAGGAAGGAAGGAAGGAAGGAAGGAAGGAAGGAAGGAAGGAAGGAAAGGCAGCAGCAACTGGGGAGGATGATCCATTCACATTCAGAGGCCCCTGAATTCCCTCAAAAACAACAAGTCTTCACCTGACTGTTCTGATGCCAGGTCTGGTTATTGCAAAGTGTGGCTCAAATGTCTGTTAATGGAGTTTCTTCTTCTCAAGCTTCAACAAATCATCTCCTGAGCTGCCTGCCTACCACTAATTAAAACCCCTCTTACTAATGCCGTGCTTATACAGAAAAACTCTCTAGAGAAATAACCATCTCTAGTTTTTGTAGCAATCACAATTAACGCTGTCAATACAGACTAACAGCTGAAGTATAGGGAAATGAATGCCAGAGGCTCCTGAAGCAATTTTATTAGAGCTCAACTGATTTGTTTTGGCCTGGATATTTCTGACAATATGCAGGGTGGGGGTGGGGAATGGATGGGGTGCATTGCTATAGCCATGGGCGCTTCTGAAATGCTCTCTTTAATTTTGCATTCTGAATTACCTGGTTTCATCTCCAAAGTGGAGCCAATGGACCCAAGTGGAATGAAGGCACCAACAGCTGCCAGGTCTTTGAATTCATCCATTTATTTCCATATCCCCAATAATGGGGACCTGTTAACCCTCCAGATGTTACTGGACTACAACACCCATCATCCCTTTGGCCATGCTTGCTGGAGATGATGGGAGTTGGAATCCAACAATGTATGGAGTGCCAAAGGACCCCCAGTCTTTCCCTACCCCAGTTACTCATGCACAGTTGCCCATTGATGAAATAAAACAACAAACAAAACATTGATGTGATCATATGAATAACTGAATCAATGTTATGTAGTTTTGCCAAATTTTTCATTTGTTTCATCCCTTTTACTGGAAGGATTAGTCCCCAGAAGACACAACCCTGATGTTGGGCATTAGTCAACAAGACACCTTGAGTTCTTTTCTGCTGTGAGCTGGCCCCTCACTCACCTTAGGGTAGGGTAGGCCTTGTATGACTTAATGGGGCTTGCAGACCTATGCAGACAGCCATTCTCTCACCTCCCATAAGTACTTGGGACTTGACATCATTCCACAGGGCCTGCAAGACAGAGCTGTTCCACCAGGCCTTTGGTCAGGGCGCAGCCTGACTCCCTCTGGCAATCTTCACAGAACTTTAGCTTAATGGTTGCCATCAATTTGATTTTAATTAATTTTTATAATGAAATGTTTTTAGAATGTTGCACTATTTTATTGTTGTTAGCCACCCTGAGCCCGGCTTCGGCTGGGGAGGGCGGGATATAAATAAAATTTATTATTATTATTATTATTATTATTATTATTATTATTTGTCAGGGGTTCAGGGAGAGAGACGCAGATGAGGGAGGAGACAGAAAGTGAGGGGGAAGGATTCCAGACTGACGAGGAAGAGGATGACAATGACCCAAGATTGTCCATGAGTCCGTCCAGTGAATCGGAGGACTCCCAAAAGGGAGCCCCTCTGGTCAAGCCAAGGGGAGCTAGAGGGGGAAGCAGTCAGGAGCAGGGAAACGAAGGGGGAACCCCCAGTGGGAGTTGGAGAGCGAGACCGGCTGCTCCGCTGGAACGGAGTGAGGGGGGAGGAGTGACCAGTGTGTCAGAAGGAGCAGAACAGGAAGCAGAGAGGGGAAGGAGATCAGGGCAAAACGTCCTGCCGGAAGGGGAGGAAAGTAGTATCGAGGGCAGTGTAACTGTCGAAGGGAAGGTCAGGAGCAACGTACGCGCGCCAAGTTCAAAATGGGAGGCGCGCGGAAATGAAGAGAGTCCTGGGGAGGAGCCTGGTCCCAAAGCCCGAAGGAGGGGGGAGGAGGCGGCAGAGGATTCAGCCTCTGGAGAGTCCCGAAGGGAGAGAACACAGGGGGGCAGAAAGACCCTGCGGAAAAGGAAAGAGAGAAAGAGGTGGACCAGTACAAGCCTCTTAAACTGGTGTAGAGGCGGTACTGACTCAGAGGGGTCTTCAGCGGTCTAAGCGTAACAGACGTAGAGTCACGGACCTCGGATGTAAAGCTACTAATGTTCTTCAATAAAAGCTTTTGTACATAAGCTGGAGTGGACAGCTGCCGACTGCGAAGCTGTATTCCATGTCTGAGGACGAGATGCAAGAACTCAGGGAGTTCATAGAGCATAATTTGAAGCGTGGATTCATCCGGGAGTCCAAAGCAGTGGGGGGCAGTCCTGTGTTTTTTGTAAAGAAGAAAGACACGCCCCAGAAAAGACTCATTGTGGATTTCAGGGCCATAAATTCCATGACCAAGCCCAAGGCCTTCCCCATGCCCAAGATTGATGACCTCCTAGCGACCGTGCGGAAGGGGAAGATCTTCACCAAGTTGGATCTGCGTGGAGCGTATAATCTCATCCGTATCCGGGAGGGCGATGAGTGGAAGACGGCCATGTTCACGCCTCTGGGCACGTATGAATACAGAGTTATGCCGTTTGGTCTCCAAAATGGATCTCACGTCTTCCAAGCCTTTATGCATCACGTGCTGGCGGGGCTCCTCTACAAGAAGTGTGTGTGTTTCCTCGACGACATCCTGATCTTTTCGGAATCGCAGGAGGCTCATGAAAGAGACGTGAAGGAGGTCCTGCAGAGACTGCGAGAACACAGGCTCTACGCCAAGTTGGAGAAATGCCAGTTTGATGTGACGGAGGTGGATTTCCTCGGCTACAAGCTGTCTGACAAGGGGCTGGCCATGGACAGCGTCAAGGTCCGCGCCGTGTTAGACTGGAAGAGCCCACGCAATCGGAAGGAGGTTGTGATGGCCTGGGATTCCGATTCAGAGGATGAACCAGAGGAATCCCAGCCTGCACAGGAGTCCCCGCCTCCAGGGCCGGCTGAACTGGGGCAAGGCCTAGATGCTGAAGAGCCTGCACCTGTGACAGAGCATCAGGAGCTGGCCCCAGGTGAAGCCCTTCTGGCCCCAGAGGGGCTTGACGACTCAGTGGCCACAGGTGAGCCTCCTCCAGGGCCCAGTAACCCTTCGGCCTCTCCTGATCTGCAGAGGCTTAGGGCAGAGAGGCGAAGGGAACTGGTTGCCCCCAGGAGGAGTGCTCGCCTTAAGGCCAGAGGAGGCGGGGCTCCTGGGGGCCGGGACCGCCCCCGGCCTTAGAAGAGGATAAAAGCCCAGTCAGCCTGGCCCCAGGTTGCGGGAGCAACGTCGTTGTTGGCTTTGGACCTTCCTGTGTTCCTGATCCCTGCTTGGCCTCCTGTTCCTGACTATCCGGTGTTCCAGTTCCCAGCTCGGCCTCCTGTTCCAGCGTACCTGTTCCCCGCCCGGCTCCCCGTCTTGGACCTCGCCCCTCTTCGTGTGGACTCTGCTTACACCCACGGTACCTTCCCCCGGGACCAGCACAGTTTGCTCCCGCCACACCCGCACTCCCCCTTCGTTGGGGTGCGTTCGGGAAGAGCCAGAGGCCATGGCTGACCAGGCGGCTGCGCTGGTGGCATTGGCCCAGGAAAACCAGGCCTTGACCCACACCGTTCAGCAGCTAAGCGATGTGGTTGCGGCGCTTCAGCAGCGGTTGGAAGCCTTTCCAGATCCTGGGGCCGACGCCCTAGCTCCAGGCAAGTACCCAGTGGCCTTGCCAGAGAAATTTGATGGGACCCAGGCCAGTTTTCCCATGTTCCTCGCCCAGGCCAAGTTGTACATTCAGGGGCGAGCCCGGAACTTCCCTGACGACCGCACCAAGGTGCATTTTTTAATCAGTTTGTTAAAGGACCAGGCGGCCAAGTGGGCTTTGCCACTGCTCCGGCAAGACTCTCCTTTGCTAACGGACTATGTGGGGTTTTGTAACCACTTAGAGACTGCGTTTGGTAACCCACTGAAGGAGAGCCAAGCCAATCGGGTGATTCGTCGGTTGAGACAGGACAAGTCCACAGCCGCCGCCTACGCCACAGAATTTCGGCTGTTGGCACAAGACTTGTCTTGGAATGACTCTGCACTACGGGACCAGTATCTTGAGGGACTGTCGGACGAGATACTGGACCAGTTGGCCATGATGGATCGTCCCACCACACTGGATACCCTCATTCAGCGGAGCCTGCAGATAGACGATCGGTTGGAGGACCGTCGCCAGACCCGGGACCGCCAGCACTCCCGACTCCTGGCGCCAGTCCTTCCCAGCAGGTCCACGCCCACAGCCGAGTTGCCAGTCGAGCCAACGCCGCTCGGGGCTGCGCGACCTCGGCTCTCCCCCTCGGAGAAGTCGCGGCGTCGGGAGGGGAACCTGTGCCTTTACTGCGGTGGGGGTGGACATTACGCCCGTTCCTGTCCCGAGAAGCTACCAGTCGCAGGGAAACCGCCAACCTCGGTAGCCGAAGGCCCTAGCAACGTGGGGTCCCAAACCATGCAAGAAGGGCCCTCACCAGTAGAATTGCGACATCTCATGGTACCGGTGCGTCTCTACCCTCCAGGTGGGCCCTGGATTCTTACCCACGCTTTGGTAGATTCGGGGGCAACCCGCTCCTATATGGACGCTGCCTTTGCCGCTCATCATCAGGTGCCACTTCAGAACAAGCCAGAACCGGTACAGGTGGAGGCAATTGACGGACGGCTCCTGCGTTCGGGTGCCGTCACTCGGGAGACCCAGCCCTTGGTCCTGTGTCTCCAGCAGCACCGGGAGGTGCGAACCTTGGACATTGCCTCCATGCCCCGGTTCCCCCTGGTGCTCGGAATGGACTGGCTAGAGGCTCACAACGTTCAGATTGACTGGGTCAAACGGACCGTACACTTCCCAGATCCATGTTCCCATGCTCAGTCGCAGATGCTAGCGGCCGCACCCACGGAGGAGGCAGCACCCACGCTCCCAGCCGTGTACCGGGACTACCAAGACGTGTTCGAGGAACGGGGGGCAGACCAGCTGCCGCCGCATCGGTCTTTTGACTGCGGCATAGACCTCCAGCCCGGAGCGCCCCTACCGGTGAGTCGCTTATACTCTCTAACAGAGCCAGAGCGCGAGGCTTTGCAGGACTTCTTGCGCAAGAACCTGGAGCGTGGGTTCATTAGGCCTTCCACCTCGCCTACTGCGGCACCAGTGCTCTTTGTTAAGAAGAAATGTGGGGAACTCCGTCCTTGCCATGATTACCGAGCCCTGAACAAAATCACCATCCCAGACCGGTACCCCTTGCCCCTTATTTCGGAGTTGCTGGAGCGGGTGCAAGGGGCACAGGTGTTCACCAAGCTGGACCTCCGGGGGGCCTACAACTTGATTCGGATCCGAGCCGGGGATGAGTGGAAGACAGCGTTTGGGACCCGGTACGGGCAGTTCGAATACTTGGTTATGCCTTTTGGTTTATGCAACGCGCCTGCTGTGTTCCAACGCTACATCAACCACGTGTTCCAGGATTTGTTAGACAAGTACGTGGTGGTGTACTTGGATGACATACTGGTTTACTCCCGTGACCCGGCTCGCCATGAGGGACATGTCCGGACCGTGCTGCAGCGCTTGCGTGAGCACCGTTTGTACGCAAAGCTCAGCAAGTGTGAGTTCCATCAGCGGACTGTGGACTTCCTTGGTCACCGGCTCTCTCCAGATGGGGTGCAGATGGACCCTGGGAAGGTGGCAGCGGTTCGAGAATGGGCGGCACCCCGGAACCGCAAGGACCTACAGCGTCTCCTGGGGTTCGCCAACTACTACCGGACCTTCATCGCAGATTATGCTCAGCGCACCACCCCGTTGACCCGGCTACTGCGCCCAAAGACACCGTTTTCCTGGGACGAGGAGGCAGAGGAGGCGTTCCAGGGGTTGAAGGCCTGTTTCCAGAGGGCGCCGATCTTACAACATCCTGACCCCTCTCGACCCTTTGTGGTGGAGACCGACGCCTCCAGTACGGCTCTCGGTGCCGTCTTGTCTCAACAGAATGGACCTGAAGCGCCACTCTTGCCCTGTGCCTTCTATTCCCGCCAGCTCCTACCAGCGGAGCGTAACTATACTGTGTGGGAGCGGGAACTACTGGCCATCAAGGTGGCCTTTGAGGTCTGGCGCCACCATCTTGAGGGGGCACGACATCCGGTGGAGGTGAGAACCGACCACCGGAATCTGGAGTACCTCCAGACCACCCGCAAGCTGAACCAAAGACAGATCCGGTGGGCGTTGTTCTTTTCCCGGTTCCAGTTCCGGATCCGCTATATCCCTAGCTCTCAGAACCAGAAGGCAGATGCCCTGTCCCGGAAACCTGAAGACAACGCAGACACGGTACAGCAAGCAGAACCCACCACGATCCTACCTCCAGCTGCGTTCCTGGCCACCCAGGAGGCGGAACCACTGCAGGCTCAGGTGCGGGAACAGCAGCGGGTCGACGCTTGGGCCCAGGAACGACTCCGGGAGCTGGCTGAAGGGTCCAGCCCACAGTATCCGGGGCTGGTCCTGCATCAGGGCCTTCTGCTGCACCACGGCCGTCTGTACATCCCGCCAGGGCCACTGCGGCTGGAGGTTCTCCGGATGGCCCATGATGCCCCAGCAGCGGGGCACTTTGGACGGTATCGGACCACCCATCTGGTCAGTCGTGAGTTTTGGTGGCCCCGCCTGAAGGCCGACGTGGCTCGCTACGTTGCTGGTTGTGATGTCTGCCGGCGCGCCAAGGGTCCTACCGGGCGACCCCCCGGCCTACTTCAGCCATTGCCAGTTCCACCGCGCCCTTGGCACACGGTTTCGTTGGACTTTGTAGTGGACTTACCCCCGTCTCGTGGCTGTACCTGCCTTCTAGTGTTCTCCGACCATTTCACCAAGATGGTGCACTGCACCCCCTGCCCATCTGTACCCACAGCCAAGGAAACCGCTCAGCTGTACCTTCAGCATGTCTTCCGCCTGCATGGCCTACCAGAGCGCGTGGTGTCCGACCGGGGCGTTCAGTTCACATCCCGGTTCTGGCGAGCATTACACCAGACCCTCGGGACAGAGGTCTGCCTCTCGTCAGCCTACCACCCACAGACCGATGGCCAGACGGAACGGGCGAACGCGGTGCTGGAGCAGTACCTCCGGTGTTACTGCAGCTACCAGCAGGATGACTGGGTCGACCACCTGGCATTGGCGGAGTTCGCCTACAACAACGCGGTGAATGCGTCCACCCAGCAGACCCCGTTCCAGGCCAGTTACGGTTATCATCCACGGCTGTTTCCAGATGTGCTGCCGGCATCCGCGGTCCCGGCGGTGACGGAGTGGCTTCAAGAGCTCCAGTCCCAGCAACAGCTTTTGGTGGAGCAACTGCACCAGGCCAAGGAAGCGTACAAAGCCCAGGCCGACCGCCACCGCCAGGTGGGGCCGGAACTTCGCGTCGGTGACCTGGTTTGGCTCTCCACTCGCCACCTCCACCCCTCTCGACCTTCGCGGAAGTTGGACGCCCGCTTCACCGGCCCGTTCCCTATCGTGGACCAAGTCTCTCCTGTAGCATTCCGTCTCCGGTTACCCGCAACCCTGAAGGTTCACCCGGTCTTCCACAGGTCCCTGCTGAGTCCGGTGGCCCCACCCGACGAGTTCCACCCGAACCGTCCCCGTCCGCAGCCAGTGTTGGTTCAGGGAGAGCCTGAGTATGAGGTGGAACGCATCCTGGACTCCCGATACCGCAGGGGAAAGCTGCAGTATCTCATTGACTGGAAGGGGTATGGACCGGAGGACCATTCCTGGGAACCAGCGGCCAACGTCCACGCACCTGCCTGCCTCCGAGAGTTCCATGCGACGTACCCCGGCAAGCCGGGTCCGGACCCTCGGTTGAGGGGGGGGCCTGGGAGGGGGGATGGTGTGATGGCCTGGGATTCCGATTCAGAGGATGAACCAGAGGAATCCCAGCCTGCACAGGAGTCCCCGCCTCCAGGGCCGGCTGAACTGGGGCAAGGCCTAGATGCTGAAGAGCCTGCACCTGTGACAGAGCATCAGGAGCTGGCCCCAGGTGAAGCCCTTCTGGCCCCAGAGGGGCTTGACGACTCAGTGGCCACAGGTGAGCCTCCTCCAGGGCCCAGTAACCCTTCGGCCTCTCCTGATCTGCAGAGGCTTAGGGCAGAGAGGCGAAGGGAACTGGTTGCCCCCAGGAGGAGTGCTCGCCTTAAGGCCAGAGGAGGCGGGGCTCCTGGGGGCCGGGACCGCCCCCGGCCTTAGAAGAGGATAAAAGCCCAGTCAGCCTGGCCCCAGGTTGCGGGAGCAACGTCGTTGTTGGCTTTGGACCTTCCTGTGTTCCTGATCCCTGCTTGGCCTCCTGTTCCTGACTATCCGGTGTTCCAGTTCCCAGCTCGGCCTCCTGTTCCAGCGTACCTGTTCCCCGCCCGGCTCCCCGTCTTGGACCTCGCCCCTCTTCGTGTGGACTCTGCTTACACCCACGGTACCTTCCCCCGGGACCAGCACAGAGGTCCAGAGATTTGTCGGGTTCGCCAATTTCTACCACAAATTCATCAGGGGTTTTGCAAAGGAGACGGCAGCAATCACGGACACCCTCAGTTCCAAGAAGAAGAAGTTCGCTTGGACGGAACAGGCGGAGCGCTCTTTTAGGAAGCTTAAAAGCCTCTTCGCTTCCGAGGAGCAGCTCATGCACGTGAATCCGGGCAGACCCATGCGAGTAGAGACCGACGCCTCAGACAGAGCGGTGGGAGCCGTGCTCCTGCAAGAAGATTCCCAAGGAAATTGGAGACCCTGTGCCTTTTACTCCCGAAAGCTCAGCAAGGCGGAGCAAAACTACACCATATGGGACAGAGAGCTGTTGGCCATCCACGCTGCCTTCAAAGCATGGCGACACTTCCTCATAGGTGCCAAGCACACAGTGCAGGTCCGCACAGATCACAAGAACTTAGAGTATTGGCGCACGGCGAAGCTCCAGAGCCAAAGACACATGCGCTGGGCTGAATTCTTCGCGGATTTCGACTTCAGGATAGAATACATCCCGGGAGAATCCAACGTTATAGCCGACGCGCTCTCCAGGAAACCGCAATATCTCGAGGAAGCAGCGCCAGTGGCAGCCAAGCACATTTTCGCACCGCAGGCGTGGACGTGCGCTACCATCGCAGTCGACCTGGACGCGGTGCGACGTGCGTTGCAAGTAGATCGATTTGCACAATCCAAGATGGAGGCGCTGCGCAGGGGTTCGCAGAGAGAAGATGAGTTCCAATTACGCGACGGGCTGTTAACTCACAAAGGTGCCCTCTACGTACCGGGCGAAGAGCTCCGCGCGAGGGTTCTGCAGCAGTTGCACGACACCCCCAGTGCGGGACACTTCAGCAAGGAGAAGACAATAGAACTGGTGGCCAGGGACTTTTGGTGGCCCCAGATGCGGGGAGAGATAGCGGATTACGTCGCCAGGTGTGACACTTGTCAGAGGTCCAAGCCAGTGCACCAGAAGCCAGCGGGGTTACTGGAACCGCTGGAGACGCCACAGCAACCGTGGGAGAGGGTGGCGCTGGACTTCGTCACTGACCTGCCCAGCTCCAGAGGCAAGACGGCGGTGCTGGTGGTGGTGGACGTGTTCACCAAGATGGCACACTTCATTCCTTGCGCGAAGGTGGCGACGGCGGAACAGACCGCCAAACTCTTCATCGATCACGTGTTCAAGGTGCATGGGCTGCCACAATCCATCCTGTCCGATAGGGGGCGCCAATTTGTTTCTACTTTTTGGCGGAAGCTTCTAGGTATCCTGCATGTCAAGATCAACCTAACGTCGGCAAGGCATCCGCAGACCAACGGCCAAGCAGAGAGAGTCAACGCGATCATGCAGCAGTACCTGAGATGTTACGCCAATCAGCGCCCGGCGGCGTGGGTGGACTACCTGCCGATGGCGGAGTTTGCCTACAACAACACGAAGCACGTGTCGACGGGGGTGACGCCGTTCTTCGCGAACAATGGTCGTCATCCCAGAACCTTCCCGGGGTTCGTAACACCGGGAGAGGGGGTGACGCAAGAAGCCGACCAGTTCGCAGCAGAACTGCAAGAGGTGCACGAGGAGCTGCGGAGACATTTGGAGCTAGCCAAACAAGCATATAAGGTGCAGGCAGACAAAAACAGGAGAGTGGGAGAGGACATCCAGGTGGGGGACTGGGTATGGTTAGCGGCCCAAGCGATGCCAGCCAGGTCATTGGCTAAGAAGAAGCTGGGACACAGGCAGCTAGGGCCATACCAGGTGGAGGCTAGGATTAACCCTGTAGCTTTTCGACTGGCCCTCCCCGAAGGTTCCAGAGTGCACCCGGTCTTTCATAGGTCGGTGCTCACTCCCTACAAGACCCCGCACAGGTTTCAGGAGTCTGAAACAGTACTGCACGCACGCACTCAGTCACCCGAGAGGGAGGGGGCGCCCAGGGCCGAACCACTCAACGAGGTCACTGAGATCCTGGACTCGAGATGGGGGGTAGAGGGAGTAGAATACCTTCTAGCCAGAGAGGGTACCCCGGCCAGTGCCAATATTTGGGTGCCGGACTACGCTTTAGACGAACCTCTTCTGAAAGACGAGTTCCATGCACTTTTCCCGCATAGACCCATGCCAGCCGAGTATTTTGATGACTGGCTCTTTACGCCCACACTTTCAGACAGTACTTTCAGGGGCTTTTCTTCCACCGAGGAGAGAACGCCAGAATCAAGCCCGCCCAGGGGATCGTGTTCGGGGGTAGACACAGAACCCTCTTACTGGTGGGACGAGCAACCAGAGGACGACTGGCGCAAGAAATGGCTGACGGGGCCTTGGCAGGCAGCTCCAGACGAAGTAGCAATGGAAGAGGGAGCCGAGAACATCTTGGGTGAAGAACCCGCATTCGAACACACATACACCGAGCTGCTAGCAGAGGACATTGAAGCAAACGAACTGGATCCTGCATCTACCTCCGAAGAGCTGCGGCTCCCACGACCTGCCTCCGAGGGCCGGGAGGGGGGAAGGGGGGGCTTCGAGGGGGGGATGGATGTCAGGGGTTCAGGGAGAGAGACGCAGATGAGGGAGGAGACAGAAAGTGAGGGGGAAGGATTCCAGACTGACGAGGAAGAGGATGACAATGACCCAAGATTGTCCATGAGTCCGTCCAGTGAATCGGAGGACTCCCAAAAGGGAGCCCCTCTGGTCAAGCCAAGGGGAGCTAGAGGGGGAAGCAGTCAGGAGCAGGGAAACGAAGGGGGAACCCCCAGTGGGAGTTGGAGAGCGAGACCGGCTGCTCCGCTGGAACGGAGTGAGGGGGGAGGAGTGACCAGTGTGTCAGAAGGAGCAGAACAGGAAGCAGAGAGGGGAAGGAGATCAGGGCAAAACGTCCTGCCGGAAGGGGAGGAAAGTAGTATCGAGGGCAGTGTAACTGTCGAAGGGAAGGTCAGGAGCAACGTACGCGCGCCAAGTTCAAAATGGGAGGCGCGCGGAAATGAAGAGAGTCCTGGGGAGGAGCCTGGTCCCAAAGCCCGAAGGAGGGGGGAGGAGGCGGCAGAGGATTCAGCCTCTGGAGAGTCCCGAAGGGAGAGAACACAGGGGGGCAGAAAGACCCTGCGGAAAAGGAAAGAGAGAAAGAGGTGGACCAGTACAAGCCTCTTAAACTGGTGTAGAGGCGGTACTGACTCAGAGGGGTCTTCAGCAGTCTAAGCGTAACAGACGTAGAGTCATGGACCTCGGATGTAAAGCTACTAATGTTCTTCAATAAAAGCTTTTGTACATAAGCTGGAGTGGACTTTGGTCTCTTGTGAGCTGGGACCACGGGTGACTCTGACATTATTATTATTATTATCATCATCACATCACTCCCAAAGGATGGTTGCAACCCCATTTTGAATGCATGAACAGCATCCACAGTGGCATTTTGCTGGCTAATGTTACTGGGGATGGGAGATGGGGAGTGACCTCTAAATTTTAAAACAAGGATGGAGAACCTGTGGCTTTCCAGTTGCTGTTGGATTCTAGCTCCCATAGGTCCCAGAAAACATTCCTAAGCCCATCAATGATGGGAGTTACAGTCCAGCCACATCTGAATGTCTGCACATTCCCCACCTCCTTCTTGTTCCACTTCATAAAAAAAATGATATGTGATAGATTCCTAATGAATGTTTTCTCCAAACCAGACTTTTGTAGAATGAACTATTAGGAAAGTTAGGAAAGCCATGTTGCCTAAGAAGCAGAAAGTGGCAACAGGTCTACCTCTTAGCAGTATCTCATCCTACTAACAGAGCTTAAGAGGAATTGTTACATATCAAAGGTTTGGATGAGGTAGTTGGAAGGGCCATAGCTCAATGGTAAAGCATCTGCCTTGGGGGACAAAGGTCCCAGGTTCAGTCCTCAGGATCTACAGGACAGGCTGGGAGAGACCCCAGGTGAAAACCCTGGAGAGACATTGCCAGTCAGTGTAGACCAGGGGTGAAGAACCTTTTCCAACCCAAGGGTAACGTTTCCTTCTGAGCAGCCTTTCAGGGGCCAAACACCAGTGCTGAGCAGGATCAGATGCAAAAGGTGGGTAGAGCAAGGGATGTGATGCTTATATTTGTAATGATATTACAGGAATGCAAAAGTCATAGGCTTCTACACACAAATATCTCTTATCAACGCAAGCAAGGAGCATCATCCTAGTTTGAGAATACACTAAAGCCACACAAAAGCATTTGAAGAAGGTGGGTGTGGCCTGGGGAAGAGGTGTGGCCTGAAGAGGAAGCGTGGCCTGGGGAGAGTCTCAAGGGACAGAAAGAAAGGTCTGGAGGGTCACATTCAGCTTCCCCCTTCCTCGACCTGTGGTTCCCCACTCCTGTTATAGACAATACTAAGCTAGGTGTTCCAGTAGGAGACAGTTTCATATCTCTCCAATAGGACTTGATCAGCAGGGATGGCAGGAGAGCAGATAAGGGTGGTCCATCCTGGATGGGCAGCAATAAGACACGTAAAGGCAGGAAGTTGGACTGGCAGCTACTTTTGCCAAGATAAAAACTAGAATTAAAAGATAATGAAACACCCATGCTGTGGTGTGAATTAATCCTTGGAATCAGGAACTTAATAGAACTTGCCTTAGCTCAATGTTGCATAATGCATTTCCTTGTTAAGGAAGCAGCAGGCAGAAGATCAGAAATAGAGCGAGTTAGAATTATGCAAACAAACAAATTAAATGACTGCAGTGTTAATTACAGTGTCACAATAATGACTTTCCAACCCAGAACAAAGATGCTCTAGGAGATAGATTGCCAGTAGTGAGAAAACAATCAAGGATCGATTTGGCATGTTGATCAGCATTTTATTGGCCAAATGAAGGAGATACAATGAAGATGAAAGGGGATTAATGAAGTTTTAAAAACAGAAGCAAGTTCAGCCCAGACAGCTCTGAACTGTAAGAGTTCCAAAAGCGCCGTGTATGTATCTGACTTCATGGCAAAAACGATTATGTAAAGCAGAGGGGCTTTAACTTCTTAGGACTCTGGGCACATTTGGATTTTCGGGCAAGGGCTGTGGGGGTCCTAATGCTTCTGGTCACTCTCCTGGAACATGAACGACATACACTTCATTTTTCCAAGGGATATGGGTAATAGTTGAAGGCAGTAGAAGGAATCTGAGGCATGGAAAGTACATAAGATTTAATTAAGACATGGAAAAGAGAATTACTGTTCCATGGAGCTGGCCTTGAAAATGTTTTGGAAGCTGCAATTAGTACAAAGTGAGATGGCCTTGGGGGCTGAGCACACATTTGCAACAGCTGTATTGGTTCTGAACACAATTCAAAAAAGACACTTTCGCATGTCTAAAGTCCAGAATGGCCTTAGAGAAACCACTTACTCTCATCTGCTTTGATATCTACAGTTGGGAGCTTTCTGGTCACCCTTTTGTAGTAACCCTGAGATGGGCCTTTTTGGTGGTGGCTCTCCTTCTGAGGTACATCTGGACTCCTCATTGCACTCTTTTAGAAAACTAGTCAAGGTACATCACTTTCAGCAGACTTTGGGAGGTGAGGTGAAGGCCTAATGGTTTTTATTGTTACCTCTCTTTTTTTGAATTGTAGCTCTGTGAAAAGAGAAATCTTTTACAACTCTCAGCATCCTTTAAGAAACTACAGTTCCCAGGATTTTGGGAGGAAACCATGACTGCTAAAGTAGAATTATAGTGCATGGTACAGATGCGGCCAAAGTAATCACACATTAAACATGACCATTAGGACAAACTGAAGACTGTCTCACAGCTAAACGCTGATGCAAAACACAAGAAGTAATGTGCACATTTCTTCCTACCTAGAGATCCCAGAGCAGGAAAACATCTGACAGAAAGCAGCCCTAAGAGAATCCTAGCTCTAAGGGCCAATATGGTTTTGCTGACTGGGACTGGTGGGAGTGGTTATCCAAAACATCTACAGCAGCCTTTCTCAACCTGTGGGTCCCCAGATGTTGTTGAACTACAACTCCCATCACCCCTAGCTAGCAAGGCCAGAGCTCAGGGATGATGGGAGTTGTAGTCCAACAACATCTGGGGACCCACAGGTCGAGAACCACTGATCTACAGGCTGGTGAGGGCTACTTTAGTGTGCCATCTGTACCAGGGTGCCCAATGTGGCATCCTGCAGAGGTGTGAAGTACAGTATGACCAATGCTCAGGAATGATAAGAGTAGGCAAAGCAACTGGAGGGTACTACATTGGCTACACTTGATCTACACAATAAACCAATAGTCTTTAGCCTAGTGCGTCCTGAACCTCCAACTAAAGAGCAATATACTTAACCATCTTTCACTGTTTCTTTCCAGATGGTTTGGACTACCACTCCCATAAGTTCATATACCATACCAGTCTTGATGGCTCAGAAGACATCCATAGATCAGAAGCACCTCACCAGGTGTGTCAGATCTGCTTCATTAGATTCCCATCAGGTGGGTTGCTCGCAGTGGTGTCCAAACTTTTTTCAAAGAGGGCCTGATTTGATGAAGTGAAGGGCCATGAGGGCCAACCAAAGGATGACCTTTTTTTAGGATTGAAGTTGTTGAGCCTTTTTTAGCAAATCTGTCCCCGTGGCAGATTAAACCAACCAGCAGGCCAGATTAGGACATGCCTGGAAGGAGAGGGGTGACGAGGTAGTGCAAGTACAGCAGCGGGAGCACTGGATTGGCTCTGCTGGTGGATTTGCACCACACCAACCTCCCTGCCTCCTTGACCATCCCTCTCAACAGTAACGTGGTACAAAACAGCACAAAACTTTTGCAAAAGTTTGGCACCGGTTTGGTGTAAATATGCCAATATTGGGGTTTGGGGGTATTAATTACTTAGTTTTGTTGGGGGGGGGTAACAAAAATGCCATGTTTGCAGTATGAAATGCAAAAAAATGAGCACAAAACTTTGGCATCAGTTTGGAGGGTATTCAAAACGTTGGAGTTGCACGTTAATCAAGCTCTACAAGGTAATTGGTGCAGTAGCAACACCCTGCCTGATGAACCACATGACATCTACTGAGCCAATGAGAGGAAACGGAAGCCAAGCAAAAGCAAAATGTTGGCAAATGATGACAAGATAACTAAGTCATCATTTAGTTTTTCATTTTAAACATTTTATTTTTAAACTGATGGTTAACATGCCAGTGTTGGTTAGAGAAGGAAAGGTCCCTGTTGTCAGTGGTATTTTGGGCAATTTGTGCTCAGGAACTGCTGAATAAATTATATCATTTATCATTCAAGAGAGGCAGACTAAATTCTAAATTAGTTTTCTATTTTACTGTCAGATGAGACTGACCTTTATATTAAATTTTCTGGTGCAGATCCACCATTAATATTAAATATGGAGGGGGGGAGAGAAAGGAAAGGTGTAACTTAAGTCAGCTCTTCTCCATGGCCACCTTAAGACTTCCTTATGACCTTGATTATGTTTTATGTCCCAATTATTTATTTAACCCACATCAAGAAAGATATCCAGTCCAGGATCATTAACCGGCCTACCAATTTCAAAACTGCTTGAAACGTAAATTACTTTAAGCATGACACAACTCTGATACGCAGGAAGGACAGCCTCATTAATTTCTTGTCATTATCTCACGTAATTTCATGCCTTTTTATCTGCTAATTATGTAATGAGTTTCTTTCTTGGAAAAGACAGAACTTTTCTAGGTATTGCAAAAGAAGGAAGAGAAGGGGAGTTGGGCTTCTCTCCCCACCCTCCACCAAGGAACTATTATTATAAATAAATAAATATTTATAAGCTACTTTGGGGATCAAAGTCTCCAGAAAGCGGATTCCATAAAAATAAAATACAAATCAGCTACAAACACCATGGAAACAACAATATTCAGCAATAAGAATCAACCAGCGTTTAACACCAGCTAAGCCATAAAACCAGCGAAACATCATTTAGATGCCCTTAAGACCATTTAAATACCAGCAAAAAAATCAATTGGATCACAGCACTTATTTAGAAAATGTGACCTGAAATATGTTAAATCTTTACTGCCTGCCTGAAGACCTATAAAGTAAGGGACAGACACCAACCAGGACAGAATTTCTAGAGGTGTGGAAAACAGACATGCATACTGTTTTATCTATGATAAGCACAATGCTACAGCTTCATCACAGTAAGATGATCCATAATGCAATAGTGGTTAGTGGGGCAATGAATTTCAGGCGGCTTGTGCAGTTGACTTCCAAATGACAGGCACCACTGCGACTTATCAGGAGGACGTAGAGAAGGAGAAATGAGGCGCAGGGTGCTCAAATTTGCACGTGTAGTGCCAGAACCAATCTGTTGCACCTGCCACCATGCCACAGTCATGCTCGTGCTGCATTGAACTCCCAGCACCTCCTTCTTGGTAGGCAGCAGTTGTGCTTGATGTTTGAAAGCTCAGCGCACAGTGTTGCCCCACCTTTACTGCTCCACTGAATGGAAGCCATAATGTAGGCAGGATGGGAACAGCAGGTTTGTTTTGGACTGCCTTTATAGATATACAAATGCCTTCTCTGAAAAGGATAGTTAAAAAGAGAAACTAGATTGACAGATTTGTCCATCCCTATGTGTAAATGAACATCTTTGTGGAATAAGTGGCTTTTAATCAGCAAGAATCAATGAATGAAAGGAGAGAGAAAGGCTGCTTCAGGTATGGGGATCGGAATGAAAGAAACAGGTGTAGAAGAAGACGATAACTATGGGAACCAACAGTAAGAACTGTGGTCTAATTTTATAAGGGTGGATGAATCATTCTACCTCCAGATTGTCAATTTCATATATGTTCTTTTATAAGTCTGCTCCATCCCATTTTCACATTAACCATTATTTTCCATTTTATTATTATTATTATTATTGAAATATCATAAACCGGCCTTCATTTTTACAGATATCCGCACACATGGTTCAAAATACACTTTGTCCCAAAATATGTGTTTTAAACACATATTAGTCCCCCCTTTTTTTGAGCTGAGAATTGTATTGCAAAATTTGGAGAAGAGAAGTGCAAAATCTAAAGAATGATTACATCCCAACCCATGCATTGGTCTTGGTGATGTAGGCCAGCTGAGTTGGAATCAGAATAGACAGGGATCAATTTCCTTAAGTAGCCCCAAGTTTTTCATTATTGCAAAGGTGTTTTATGGAAAGAAAGACAGCCAAATATCTTCTCAGTTAGTTTCCTTCCAGGCGCATTCCACACAGGGTGACTTTGCGATTAGAGTGTCTGCCTGGCTGGAATCCTCGCCCAGGACACGGAGCAGGATTCAGTGCTGGGGCTTGGTACTTCGTAACCGTCAATGGATTCCATTCCACCAACAAGGGTTGAGTCAAATGATGAGCCCTTCCTTGCCTGCTGCGGTCAGTAAAGATTTGGCCTGTTTTTCACCAAACAACCAATGTCCTGTTAACAACTGATGGCTCCTTATCTGAGCCCCGGGGAGGGAGCATTATTAGAATAAAGTTCTAAATCCAAACAAAAACAAAAAACTCTGGTGACCCCACTCCCAGCCGCCTTAGCCCTCTAAGGCCTGGGGCAAGTGTATCCAACTGCATCCTACCTGCCTACATGTCTTGTTCCCGCCATTTTGCTGCTCTCTTGTGTTACAGAATGCACCTGCTGAAGCAGTCATTGATCCTGATGAAAACACCAGGGTAAATATAAATTATGCTGCTTCCACACTCAATTGCCACACACCCAACTTCCATGGGAAGAGGAGTCAAAATGGTTTTGCCCTGGGGAGGAGTTAGGGAAAGGTCAGATGGGCCACTAGGCCAATCAGAATAGAGAAGAAGCCACCCTAAACACCTTTGCAGATCTTTGCAGCTCCTTCCCTATACAGTAAGGGCTTTGCTAGCTGCTTGTTTGGGGACTTAGTTGGATTTCTGGGGGGCAGCCCCTGATTAGCCTCCCCCCCCCTTTTGCCTACTTATACTGGAGTATGGAGCCCTGTTGTTGGGGTGGCATTTTTTATTAGTTTAGCTGGCTTCCAGCCTGATCAGGAAATGCAAGTTTAGATTTGGTGTGTTTGTGAGTGTAAATATACTTGAGACACTCTTTGTTACCCTCCACTATGGTTACCAGATTTTTTTCAATGAATCCAGGGACATTTTGTTTTTGTTTTTTGAAGCTGAGTAGCAACAGCGAGTCAGTAGTGGGGATGGTGAGGCAAAAGACCCTGGGCCCAAGCACACATGCATGTTGTAAAGGTAAAGGGTAAAGGGACCCCTGACTGTTAAGTCCAGTCACGGACAACTCTGGGGTTGCGGTGCTCATCTCACTTTACTAGCCGAGGGAGCTGCCGTTTTGTCTGCAGACAGCTTTCCGGGTCATGTGGCCAGCATGACTAAGCCACTTTGGGCGAACCAGAGCAGCACACGGAAACCCCATTTACCTTCCCGCCGGAGCGGTACCTAATTATCTACTTGCACTTTGACATGCTTTTGAACTGCTACATTGGCAGGAGTTGGGACCAAGCAACGGGAGCTCACCCTGTCATGGGGATTCAAACCGCCAAACTTCCGATCAGCAAGCCCTAGGCTCTGTGGTTTAGACTACAGCACCACCCGCATGTTGTATAAAGGTGCAAAGCCCTTCTTTTGCATCCTGTGAAACATAAATGCACAGAGTTTTAAAAAACTGGGCAATGGCCGCCTTCCCACAACTCCTGAGCCTCCCCCGATCAGTCAAAACAAAGGGGGAAGGGAGCAGGAGATCTGTACCGCCGGACATCCCTGGTTCCCCTTTGGCAGTGGCGGTGGCAGCGGCTGTCAGCAGCCCAGAGTCAGCCTAGTAGTGCAGCTGGCTTCAGGAGCTGCTTGCTGCTTGCTGCCATGGTGCCCATTTTTCCTCTCCAGAAGTCCCCATATGATGTGTTGCACACAAGATACATCATATGGGGACTTCCAGCGAGGAAAAATGGTGAGCGTCACACGGCAGCGAGCAGCTCCTGATGCCAGCCAGAGCCAACTGCGCTACCAGGTTGGCTCCGGGCTGCTGAGGCTGCTGCTGCTGTGACGTTTCCCAGGGACAGATTTGCAAATCTGGGGACATTCCAGGGACAGAATTTGTCTGGGGACAGATTTGCAAATCCGGGGACTGTCCCCAGGAACCGGGGACATCTGGTAACCCTACCCTACACTGCCTTGGTGTTGGGTCCTTTCGCAAGCCAATTAGGCTTGGCAGGCACACTGGGGTGAACGGTGACCTAGTAGAGCTACTGTGTGTTTGTCAGGCTCAGATACCCAAGGCTCTCATAAAAAAGAGGAAGAATCCCTTTCAATCCTTTGCTGCGGGGCGACAGATGCAACGTGTTATCATGACCAGGATGGAGAGGGACCCTACCTGGAGAGGGAATGTCTGTGCCCAGACTATATGTTGATTTGGTTAATTACGTTTTTTGCTTGTTTGCAGATCCTCTAATGTTATGATATCTGAATAAATATAACCTTTTGCACCACTATTTTGATTTCCTGAGTCGTCTTTAAGGATGTGCTGGCAAATGCCTATCCCAAGACATTTGCACACACCTCCCAATGCACCTATATTTTGTTTTGAAGCCTTCGGATGTGTTGAGCCATAAGGGTAACGAGGCATTTTAGAAACATTAATATGCTGTGTTTTAGAAGAAGAATGTGGCCTTCCAGGAATGAAATGTAATTATCCCTTTGCATTCTCTGTTTTATTTTTAAGCAATCCAAGGCACAGAATTATTCACAACATTCCCTGGAAGCCAAATCATTGTTTGACATTATAACTCAGACTTTAGCTAAGCAAATGAATTTCATAACAAATCTTACACCAATTGATTTTCTCTCTCTCTCTCCTCCCTACCTAAGAAATTGTCAAAGCATGTATTTTTAATAGTGGTCCAATACCTTAGGCATTGAATCGGGATTAGAGAATCAACTGAGCATCAAAATGTTCACAGCACCGTGAGCCATTTGCCTCTTTCTGCTTTTGATTCGCAGGCGGTTATTACCTTTGACAAAGAATTACAGAGAAATATTCCTCCAGGTATTTGAGAGTAAGGGAGGCATTCATTATTAACAGGATTTTTTTATTTTATTTTTTAACCTCGGCAGGACTTCTTGTGTCAGAAAGTACCATTTGTGTGGGGGGGGGGTGGATGAAAAAGGGTTGAAAGCAGGGATTTTATGCTGTGTTGTCTCAGCAATTTTAAAGATCAGCCAGCTTTATTTTTTTAATTCATTATTCATTTGATTTTTTTAAAAGAGAATTTTTTTGCAGTGGCCGCTGTTGAACTCCACAAGCATTCATGGCACACAACAAAAAAAAAAAATCATATAAAGCAAGCCAGAGGCTTAGCAAGAGCACAGATAGCTGGTGCTTAGCTTCTGAAATACACACACTATAGTTTTATGGCCCCTTATGTCGAAATCTGTCTTCCCAGTTTTCTCGTGTATCATTTATTTTATTGTAAGTTTCAGGGTTCAAAATAAGTTGCAATACTTTTCTCACTTTTCCTCACAACAAGCTTATAGGAACATAGGAAGCTGACTTAAATGGAGTAAGAAAATTGGTCATCCTAACTCAGTGCTACCTACACAGACTCACACTAACTCTCCACAGTTTCAGGCAGGGGAAAATTCCCTGCTCTAACCAGTGATACTAGGAATTGAGTCTAGGACCTTCTGCATTTTTATCTTATTTTATTTTTTTATTGATTTCATTTATATTCCATGTTTCATCCAAGGAGCTCAAGGTGGCATGCATACATCTCTCCCTCTCCCATTTTATCCTCACAACAACCCTGTGAGGTAGGTTAGGTTGAGAGGCAGTGACTGGCTCAAGATCACCCAGTTACCTTCATGGCCAAGTGAGGATTTTACCCTGGTCCTCCCAGGTTACAGTTCAGTACTCTAACCACTACACTATGCTGGTATACAAAACACCTGTTTTTCTACTAAGTGGCAGTCATTCCCCAAGTACTGTGGGGGCAGGGGTGGAATAATAATAATAATAATAACAATTTTTTATTTGTATCCCACCCTCCCTGGCCAAAGCCGGTCTCATAGTGGCTAACAACAGGTAGAAATAGCACCGTGTACATAAAATCGCACAGTCACTTAATTAAAATACATTCTAGAATCAATTTAGAAATCATAATAAATACTGATTTATTTTGGTTCTTTCCCCACAGCTGACAAATATTTGAACCTGGGCTTCCAGAGGAACTGGCCAGATCTGCAGCTGTCAGACTAATTTGCAGTTTGGAACATAATTATCCTTCTAAATTCATGATTATCCGAACTTTGTGATGCATTTCTCAGCTCAAAAACAGTACCAAAAACAGTACCAAATTTAGTATATTTCAATATATATTTTGCATTTTAAATAAATATTTAAATGTGTATATTTGTGCAGATCACTTATTTGCTAAAAAGAAAAATGAAGAATGATGCAGGGATGGAATAGAACAGGTCTATGCATGAACAAATGCGAGACCAGCACAGACTAGAAAGAGAGGGTTTCACCCGCCCATGCCTGAACACAATGTACAGGGTTAACTCCAGACCTCAAAGCTTCTTGTTTTATTTTCATCCTTCCTAATACTGTTCAACTCACCTTCTGGCTATGCATCTGTTGAGTACATAAGCATATAGTCATCACAAGACCTATTTTGAATGCCAGAGTTCAGCACTGAGTACAGATGTTGACAAGGTTTTCCTGGACTGGACTTGGGGAAGAACTTTGAAATCTACATTTAAATTATTCATGAATTGAGTTTAAAAATCACCTTCTGCCTATGCCTTTGCACAGGGTGGGAGCATCAGGAGCAGGGAACGAGGAGAAGGGAAGAGGAAGAATCTTCCTCTTTTTCTCTGTGTCCCAGGAGCGACTCACCTGGTGGGGCAGAGGAGCATCAGCTTTCCAGTGGAAGAGTGGTTGATGTTCAACAGGAGGGAAAGGGTGAAGGTGGTGGTGAGGTCAAGGCTGCGCATGTGCCAGATTGTATCCACAGGTGCAGCCACACAGCCCTGGCATTGCCTTCACCTTGCCCCTCCGCATTCCACTAAGTTGTAGAAGCTCTGCTGCCGAAAGGCTATTACTGCAACTCTGCCACACTGTGTAAGCTCTTCCTGGTGTTGTCCTTTCCAGGTGCAATGTCTGAAGGGATCAGGAGAGATGTTGATTGTCCAAGAACTAGTGCAGTTGCCGCCACTTATCCAGCACATAAATTAAACATGCTCAGAGAGACACCAGATTGCTTGAAATGAAGAGGCTGCAGGCAACAGAGCAGAAGATAGAAGGAAAAGAGTAAAAGGTGCTATGAATTCCCCGGGGGGGGGGGGATGCATTCGTTCAGATGGTCCACTTGGAAGGCTATAAAAGCATCGTTGTTGGACAAGAGAGACTGTGAATGTAACACTGATTGGCATAGAATCAAAAGGGGTGGGAGCTTTATGGTCAGTGAGTAATACTCATGGAAGAATGCAGTAGTGCCAATCAACAGCTTGCTTTTCTTCTTCTTCTCCTTTGGGGTTTGAAAAATCACATCAAAACAACAGTCTACAGGCTCTCTCTTCTGAAGTATAAGCCAAAAGATGCAGAAAGGCCAAAGTGTGTGCATGGAATAGAAGCACTGTACTGTCATTGATGTCAGAAGGCTTACATGGATCATGAACTGTGAATATGGGGACCCACAAGCTTATGGGAGCAGATGCTTTGTTTACAAAAGCTTTGTCTGGTTGTGGGGCAGGATGAAAGAAGAAGAAACAAAGCCCCATCTCAAATCATCTGCAAGAGTGACCCCACCTCCAGTCTTGTTCATCTTTACAGAGAAAGTCTCCTTATATTTAACCGATGACATTCTTATTTTGCTGCTGAAAATTCAGACAGGTGTCAGACGCTTGATGTTCCAGATCAAAATATGAAATACAGGAATGCAAGCATACAGTGTTCACTTGCAAATATATTTCTGATGTGCTATTTACACACACACACACACACACACACACAGAGAGAGAGAGAGAGAGAGAGAGAGAGAGAGCTTTTTCCTATATGCCATAAGCATAAGAGATAAGGCATCCCCCATCCTATCAGTTGGTCTTCCCTAATTGAAATTGAGTTGGATACAACCCAACAGCATATTGTACACACTTTTGATGGAAAGGGGTACTTTTCAATGTTTTTACAGAAACTATTTACCTGAAAGTATAGAAACATAAACAAAAATCTAATGCAGTGGACATTAATTTCTTATTGTATTGTCCTAGCTATTACAGTGGTACCTCGGGTTAAGAACTTAATTAGCTCTGGAGATCCATTCTTAACCTGAAACTATTCTTAACCTGAAGCACCACTTTAGCTAATGGGGCCTCCCGCTGCAGCTGCGCCACCGCCATGCAATTTGTGTTCTCATCCTGAAGCAAAGTTCTTAACCCGAGGTATTTCTGGGTTAGCGGAGTCTGTAACCTGAAGCGTCTGTAACCTGAAGCGTCTGTAACCCGAGGTACCACTATATTTACTTAACTAATACCTAAAGGCAAAGCATATGTAAAAATTCAAATACCAATATCTCTAATATGATGGTGGGCTTTTCTCCCCCAAATAACAGATGTTTGGGGATTCAGGTTTCTCTCCATGGATTTACATATGGGAAGAGGTGGTGATGGGGGGATGGAGGGGAAGACTGTGGACCCACCCACAAGCATACACCATCAAGGATCCTGTTAACCCAAGAGTCGTTAAAAACAAGCACAGTTTTACCTATTTACGGTACTTCAGCATTCCTCATTCAAATCATTGCATGTGGAATACGCAGGGGAAATAAATTCACTGCAATTAAAACCAGGACCTGACAGTAGGGATTTGATTCAGTTTACAATTATATGTGAACCTGCCAGATTCGCACTTTCCAAAACTATACAAGAAGTGAAGCACAGCCATCTTACGGAATTTACACTTCTCTGAATTTTGCACTGCAGTTCTCCAGCCAAATAATGTGTATAGAATTGCATATATTGAGATGAAGTATGTGCAGATATGCATACATTACTGAAATTAGAACGCAAAAAATGCATTATATTATGAAAGACTGCTTTGTAAAAATGTGTATGTTAGGTGAAACTGGCATTAAATGCTGTTGAATTCTCATGAGAATATATATGCAGGGTAGCCCAAAAGTAGATATACTTCTTTAGAACCCACTTTCTTTGTTCTCAACTCATGTTCACTGTCATCATTCACTATATCAGTAAAGAAAAACAAACTTTTCATCTGACTCCACTATTCTGTCCAATGGCCAACCTGAAATTTAACTACCGCTTTCTTTGATTCAACCGTATACCTATTTTTGGGCCACCCTGTATGTATGTACGTGTGCATGTGTGTGTGTGTGTGTGTGTGTGTCACACTGGTGTGGTTGACAGTCAAAATTAAGTCTCCTTTTTACTGCATCCCTGCTAGAGATCAGGGCATTTTTCTAGCCAGCTTGGATTCACTTTAAAAAAAAGGTCCATTTAAAAATGCAGCATTTGGGGAGGATTGAGACTACCAAGTGGCTTGGAATTTTAGGAAGACCCTGATCTGATATGAAATGCCTTGCTAACAACTGAAGCTAACTCTGACATGTGGATAAACCCCACCTGAATCACTTCCATTTACTTCACAATTCAGTAAGTACAGGTAGTCAACCCACATCCCAAGTATAAGAAAACCATTAACAATGTTAAGGGGATTGGGTTTAGTAATATCTGAGTAATGGAGAAAATACTTCTTCACTGGTGAAGATTGTAAATGTGTCTGCCATTGCAACTGTTTAAATAACATCTGCTGCCGCTTTGCCGGTGAGTCTTGGGGAGGACCGCTCCCCCTGCAAGCCCATTCTCCATCTTGGGCCTGGGGGCGCCCCATACTCCACCTCAGCATATAAGGCTCCAAGGAGGCCTCGGGACATTGCTGCTGCCGCTCTGCCGTGAGTTTGTGGGGAGGGCTCTTCCCCCTGCAAGCCCATTCTCCACCAGGCTCAGGGGGCGGGGCCCACACTCACCACCACCACAACTTTAAGGACACTGGTGCTGCTGCAGCAAATGTTTAAAATGTTTTTATATATTTTAAAGTGTTTTAAAAGTGTTTTTACTTTTTACTTTGTTGTACCACCATAAACGGTGGTTTTTATCCATGTATTTTTATTTTGTTTTGTTTTATTTTGGGTTGGGGTGGGATGGTTGTTGAGTGGGGTGGGGATTGGTTTTGTTTTGGTGTAATTGTTTTTTGTTTGTTTGCTTTTATATTTTGTAAATGGAGGTGAGTATGAGGCTTCGGATTCCTACTGTGGAGGGGCGAGGGAGGTATGGCGGTGGGGGCAGATGTCATAGGCGAAGGGGATCGAGATACAGATATGCTCGTACCCCTTCCAATCTGCGTCCCATCCCGAGAGACGAGGGTAGGGTGAACAAGGATTACTCACCTCCGTCACTGGTGTTGTGCAATGCCAGGTCTATAGGCAACAAAACCGCCACCCTGCGAGATTTCTTCATCTTATAGAATCATAGAATCATAGAGTTGAAAGAGACCACAAGGGCCATCGAGTCCAACTCCCTCCCAAGCAAGAAACACCATCAGAGCACTCCTGACATATGGTTGTCAAGCCTCTGCTTAAAGACCTCCAAAGAAGGAGACTCCACCACACTCCTTGGCAGCAAATTCCACTGTCGAACAGCTCTTACTGTCAGGAAGTTCTTCCTAATGTTTAGGTGGAATCTTCTTTCTTGTAGTTTGGAACCATTGCTCCGTGTCCGCTTCTCTGGAGCAGCAGAAAACAACCTTTCTCCCTCCTCTATGTGACATCCTTTTATATATTTGAACATGGCTATCATATCACCCCTTAACCTCCTCTTCTCCAGGCTAAACATGCCCACCTCCCTTAGCCGTTCCTCACAAGGCATCGTTTCCAGGCCTTTGACCATTTTGTTTTTCTTTTTATAGAATATTTATTAAAGTTTTCCAGAAATAATACAATGTAAAATAAAAAAGAAAAAAATAACATAAATACAAGAATATAAACATACAAAAAACCTAAAAAAACCACATACTTTCCATTACTTATTTTCTTGTAACTTATTTTCCAGACCTCCTCATACCTCCCTTTCTTGTATTCCAATTCAAATTGTTAGTTCAGCAAATCCTCACCATTTAGTTTTTACTTATTTCTAGACCTTATTTTTCATATCTCTTAAACATTACAGCTGGAAACCCCTTAATTTCTGTCCAACATCATTCTAACATTCATTAATTTTGCAATATTTCTGTAAATAGTCTTTAAACTTCCAGTCTTCTTCCGCCGACTCTTTTCCCTGGTCTCGGATTCTGCCGGTCATTTCTGCCAGTCCCATATAGTCCATCATCTTCATCTGCCATTCTTCCAGAGTGGGTAGATCTTGTGTCTTCCAATATTTTGCGATGGGTATTCTTGCTGCTGTTGTCGCATACATAAAAAAAGTTCTGTCCTTCTTTGGCACCAATTGGCCAACCATGCCCAGGAGAAAGGCCTCTGGTTTCTTCAGGAAGGTATATTTAAATACCTTTTTCATTTCATTATAGATCATTTCCCAGAAAGCCTTGATCCTTGGGCACGTCCACCAAAGGTGAAAGAATGTACCTTCAGTCTCTTTACATTTCCAACATTTATTATCGGGCAAATGATAAATTTTTGCAAGCTTGACTGGGGTCATGTACCACCTGTACATCATTTTCATAATATTCTCTCTTAAGGCATTACATGCCGTAAATTTCATACCGGTGGTCCATAACTGTTCCCAGTCAGCAAACATGATATTATGTCCAACATCTTGTGCCCATTTAATCATAGCAGACTTAACCGTTTCATCCTGAGTGTTCCATTTCAATAGCAAGTTATACAACTTTGACAAAATCTTAGTTTTGGGTTCTAACAATTCTGTTTCTAATTTTGATTTTTCCACCTAGAATCCAATTTTCTTGTCCAATTTGTATGCCTCCATTATCTGATAGTAATGAAGCCAGTCTCGCACTTTGTTTTTTAGTTTCTCAAAGCTCTGCAATTTCAATTTATCTCCCTCTTGTTCCAAAATTTCCCAATATTTCGGCCATTTGGCCTCCATATTGAGTCTTTTAAAAGCCTTAGCTTCCATTGGTGACAACCACCTTGGGGTTTTATTTTCCAATAAGTCTTTATATCTTATCCAAACATTAAACAATGCTTTCCTGACAATATGGTTTTTAAATGCTTTATGTACTTTAACCTTGTCGTACCACAAATATGCATGCCACCCAAATGCATGCCATTATTGCATGCCATTATTGCATGCCATTATATGCATGCCATTATTGAAACCTTCTAAATCCAAAATGTCTGTGTTCTCAAGAAGCAGCCAGTCTTTCAGCCAGCAGAATGCTGCTGATTCATAGTAGAGTTTAAGGTCTGGCAGGGCAAATCCACCCCAGGCCTTTGACCATTTTGGTTGCCTTCCTCTGGACACGTTCCAGTTTGTCAGTGTCCTTCTTGAACTGTGGTGCCCAGAACTGGACACAGTACTCCAGGTGAGAACTGACCAGAGCAGAATACAGTGGCACTATTACTTCCCTTGATCTAGATGCTATACTCCTATTGATGCAGCCCAGAATTGCATTGGCTTTTTTAGCTGCCGCATCACACTGTTGGCTCATGTCAAGTTTGTGGTCAACCAAGACTCCTAGATCCTTTTCACATGTACTGCTCTCAAGCCAGGTGTCACCCATCTTGTATTTGTGCCTCTCATTTTTTTTGCCCAAGTGCAATACTTTACATTTCTCCCTCTTAAAATTCATCTTGTTTGTTTTGGCCCAGTTCTCTAATCTGTCAAGGTCGTTTTGAAGTGTGATCCTGTCCTCTGGGGTGTTAGCCACCCCTCCCAGTTTGGTGTCATCTGCAAATTTGATCAGGATGCCCTTGAGTCCATCATCCAAATTGTTGATAAAGATGTTGAATAAGACCGGGCCCAAGACAGAACCCTGTGGCACCCCACTAGTCACTCTTCTCCAGGATGAAGAGGAACCATTGATGAGCACCCTTTGGGTTCGGTCAGTCAGGGGGGTCACAGGGGGTCGACCTGGCTTGTGTGACGGAGACCTGGGTGCGCGGAGGGGATACTGTTACCTTACGAGAGATGGCGCCCCCAGGTTTCTCTGTCCTCCACCAGTCGCGGACTGTGGGCCGGGGGGGAGGGGTGGCATTATTAATCCGGGAAGATTGTTCTTTCAGGGCTCTACCATCGCCATCGATCCCCGGCATTGAATGTGTTGGCCTAGTGTGGGGCTCCGAGGTGAGCTTGGCTGTCTGGCTGGTGTACCAGCCACCTAGCGCACCAGCAGCCACCCTGTCAGGCCTGCTGGAGGCGGTGGCCGGCTGGGCCTTGGAGTTCCCTAACCTATTGGTATTGGGGGACTTCAACATCCATGCTGATGCCACTCCCTCCTCACAGGCTCTGGTCCTGGTGTCTTCCATGGCGACACTAGGGCTCTCCCAGTTTGTTTCGGGCCCCACACATCAAGCAGGCCACACGCTGGATTTGATATTTGGCGTCGGTATAGATGTGATAATGTTTCCTTCGATGAAGGTGCCATGGTCTGATGACTACGCTCTGAAAGCCAGGATTGACGTTCCACCCCCACCCTGCTTAGGTGGCGAGCCGATTTGGGCTCGCCCGCAGAGGCTGATGGACCCTGATAGATTCTGTCAAGCCTTGCGGGACCTTTCTCCCCCTGGCGACTCATTGACTGAGCTTGTTGAGGGCTGGAATACCCAGCTTCTGGCAGCCATCAATGAGATCACACCTAAGTGCCCTCTGCGACCCCACAGAAACCGGGCTCTGAATTCAGTCCTTGGCATCTCCAGATTATAGCTTCAGAATTATAGAGTTGGAAGGGGTTCCAAGGGTTATCTAGTCCAACCCACTGCAATGCTAGGGGGTTCTATTAGCAGTGTTTATAGGGGGATTTCTTTTTTTTTTAAGCAAGTGAGTGTGGATTTAAATCCTGCTCCCCACATGGTCCATTTCCCATCTCTTTGCAGCATCAAGGCACCTGTTTCCTGTTTTGTTTTCCTGAGCAGAGATAAACGTGGTGTCAGCTCCCTAAAAAAAGGTTGACAACTCTGGGCAACTGGGGGGGTGGGGCTGCCGGGTGGATCTTTGCACCCTGGTGCTGCACATGCTTCAGACGGGCATGGTTTCCAGCCACTGGCTTTCAGAAGCATACTGCCTCCAACTATGAAGGAAGAGCATGTCCATCATGCCTAGCAGTCATTGACAGCTTATCCTCCAAGGATTTGTCTAATTCCCATTTAAAGCCACCCACATTGAAGGCTATCACTGCCACTTGTGTGAAAGAATACCCTACTTTAACAATGCAGTGTTGTGAAGTAGTACTTTCCTGAATCTTTAGACATTCAGTTGGAAGGAGTCTTCTGAAGCTATAATCTGGAGATGCCAAGGACTGAATTCAGTGCTTTCTGCACATAAAACATGCAGACAAGCAGGACATGATTGCAGCCACCCTCTCCCCACTTCTGCTCACCAGTGCTACTCAAAGGCACAGCCTTATCCTCCATGTCTCTGTCTAAACCCTTTTAAAAGCCACCCAAGTGGGTGGCCAATACCACATCTTCTGGTAGTAAATTCCATAGTTTAAATTATCTCTATGTGAAGTAGTACCTCCTTTCGTCTGTTCTGAATCTTCCCTCACACCGACTCCCCTCCTTTTCTTTTGTATGTTTTTACTTATTAACAACCTCAGTATACTTAAAAGCTTCATTTATCTTTTGTGCAACAATATTGGAATATATTTGTTATCTTCTGTGACCTGCTGTGCTTGCAAAGGCTCTAGGTAGCAGAAATGAGAAGAGCATAATACTGTGATAGTGCAATAATATACCAACTTGCAAATTTAAAGCTGATAATGATTATATTTTACACTGTCCTCCAAAGTATCTGCAACTCTTCGATTTCCAAGACAACCTGCGGTTCAGTGAAGTAGAAGAATATTGATTTATGCCAATTCACCTCAATTGGTTTCAGGAAGTTGTGTCATTTTATGCACAAACTGCTTAGGGCAGTTTGTAAGGGCAGAAGTGCACGAATTTTCTTAGCATGATCATATATTCATGTTCACTTGTCAAGTATCTGCATACACCAATATGTGCAGATACAATCTGAAAAACACTGAACTATTGCAATATCCCAGAAAGTTCCATTTATTAATTTCCTCTTTCAGAAGAGTTCAGGGTATACAGATAGTCAATATTAGAAAAACCTGACAAGGACTGTCAGGGCAGAGATATCAGCAGCTGTGAGATGAGCCAAACTGCATAAGAAACACATCAAAACACAGAAGATCTTGTGGTGCAGGAAACTCAAAGAAGAAGCTTTTATTCAGGAGGGTTAAATGGCCAGCTTGGGTGGGTGGGGCTAGTCTAGAGCCTATTTTACGGCTGGGAAGTTGTCCCAAGCTGCAGTTGGAATCAAAAGATCCCTCCTTCTATCCCAGCCTTCCTCAACCTAGTGCCCTCCAAAAGTTTTGAACTACATCAGCCTGAGTCAGCATAACTGTGCTACCTGGCACCAATGGGAGTTCCAATCCAAAACATACAGCAAGCACCAGGTTGGGGAAAGCAATTTATCCAGTGAGCTTCTTCATAGAGTGGGTACTTTGTTGTGATTTCAACCCATTCAGTTAGTTAACTCGCTAAGTGTTTACATTATATTCACACAGATGATATTTTGGTGAATTTTTGAGGAAATCTAAGGGCTCAAATATAAGGTAGTGCATGCTCTTCACTGGACGTGCAACCATGGTGTTACTGTCAGTGCTTCTTTAAGAATGATGTTGGCATTGGGTTGTCACACAGCTTGTTATTCATCAAACATGTACAGTCTTTCATGAGACATTCATTGCCAGAACAGCCTTCGCAGTCCTGCTTTTCCACAGCTGATATTTTTCTGCCAAGTTGCCTGTCAAAGCCCTGTCTGCTGGAGGGCTTCTGTACACACAAACCTCTTTTCTTTTGATCTATAGGAATTCATGCTACCAGGCATGGCAGGCTAGGTTATATCAGCATTTCATCAATATAGTACGTTTGATCAGTCTTCTACTTTTGAGCAAAAGAGTCCAAGAATCTCTATCCTCTATGATGCAGCTATTGTTCCTTCTCTCTCACACACAACCACTAATTTGCCTCCCCCACTACCTAAGTCTAAGAGGATTTCTGAACTTCCTTTAAACAACCCCCCCAAGCATTTCAAAGGCCACTTTGATCTGTCCTGCCATCTTAATCAACTTATGTTAGGAAGACAACTGTATCACAGTCTGCATGTTAATTGCTCTTATCTAAAGCTGCCTGAGAAGTGTGCTCGTTCTCATTAACATGATCTTATTTTCCTCTTTTGTCTTGGTTATATTGGTACCAGAATGTCTACCCTTAAATAAGATGCTGAGATGACTTTCTTAAAACATTACATGAATACATGAAAGATAAGCCTATTAGCTGCGACTACCCATGAAAACAAAAAATATCCCTCTGAGTACATTAACGAGAGAAAGTTATTGCTGTGGATTAGCAAGAAAATATTCTTGCTGTCATGCTGTCCCAAGGAACATTATTTCTCACTTACTTCCTAGAGAGATCAGCATGAAGGCAAGAACTCAGGATCAGGATACCTGAAAGAGCACTTGCCCTTGAATGGTAAGATTACTCAGATTATCTACAGAAAATTTAACATAAGAAGAGCACTGCTGGATCAAGCCAAGGGCCCAAAGGCATCCTTATCTTGCAGTGGCCAATTAGATGCCTATGGGAAGCCCACAAGCAAAACCTGAGAGCAATGGCAACTCACCCCACTTGTGATTCCCAGTCACTGATATTCAGAGACATGATGGCTCTGACAGTGGAGGTAGACTATAGCTGCCATGGCTAGTAGCCATTGATTGCCTTATCTTCCATGATGCACCAGTTATTTCAAATGTCTTCTGAATAAATCTATTTTCCCCAAGGCTTTCCCTGACCCATGAGTTTGAATCCTGTGATTACCCCCTGTTTTATGACACTGTTTTATCGTTTTTATATTGTGCTTTTCCACACGACTTAGAGCACTGGTTGGGAACCTAGGGCCCACGGACCAAATGCAGCACTCTGGGCTTCTCTTTCTGAGGCTCAGGAATCTCCTCAGGCCACACCCCTCACTTGTCTTGCTTTACACATTCCTTGAGAGCTTTTGGCCAGCTGAAATCTGCCCTTGAACTTCTTGCTGCCTGGAGGGGTGAATGTGTGCAAAAGCTACCCTACTGTAAAAAGGGGGGATATACATTAACTTTTCTACCCACTTTTGCCCACCCTGACATGTGTACCCTGGAAGATTGCCCAGAAACAACAACAACAACTATTATTATTATTATTATTATTATTATTATTATTATTATTATTCCCCATCCATCTGGGAATGAGGTCTTCTGGCTAAAAAGAGAGAAAAGTTCCCCATCCTTGGCTTGGATATTTTTAAAATATTAATCAATTTAGAAATGCTTATAAAAAATATACATATGACTGAGCTAGTTGCCACTCTTGTGTTGCCGAAACATTCACGGGTATGTATGGTTCCATGTGTTTAAGGCACACATGCCTCTCTCAGCCACAGAGGACAACTTCTATGGACAATTTCTAACTAGATTTGGGTGAAGGAACTTTTCAGCTAGAGGACCTTGCTTCCTTCTGGACAACCTTCTGAGAGTCACATGTGGTGGGCAGGGCCAGAGGAAAAAGTGGATGAGGTATCCCATGTACTTTTTACCATTGTATAGCTGGCTAGCTTCTCTGTTCTCCATGCAAACCAATCCCATTGGAGAGATGAGATGTGGCCAGGGGGTAGTTCCAGGAGTCAGATAGAGAGGCCTGGAGGGCACCCTGGTTCTGTAGGGTGGCAAAAACAGTATATTCCTAATCTCCAGGAGGCATCATCAGACACTATGGTTTTCTCTCTCTTTTTAGGTCTATCATCATTGACTAAAACTATAGCTGAGAGCAGACAGTAAAAGAAAGGGTGGACCTCATTTGAAAGGCAACTGAAGCTTTCTATCAGAATTTCCAGTCCACAGCTTGCTGGTTGAATAATACATACTTTCTTTCTTCAGCCTGCTTACAATAATTTCTGAAGAGAGCAAGTTCCTGCTCAGGTTGCCACTAAAGTTAATAGACATGGCATGAAGGACAAAGGGAGACAGACACAGGCTAAAAGGTTACTGCACTTTAGCAAATTGGCTAGAATGGATAGAATAATAATGCTTGCTGGGTGTTCAGAGCACTTCATATTGATTATTTTCACAATACTAACAACAACCCTGAGAGGTATGTCATCATTATTTCCTTACTCTTAAGTGGGAGCTAGGCTGAAGTTGAGATATGGCAGCTTGTCTAAAACCATCAGATGGGTTTATATGTCCCTGAAAAGACATGCCCATAAATGAGCTTGGTGGGGGTATTTTGCTTGCTGCTAAGACACTCACTGCTGGTAGTTGATAAGCCAATATATGTTATCCTTCAAAATTTGCAGGTATCTGAATTTTGAGATGCAGTTCTCCAGCTGAATGATGTGCATATATTAGAAAAACGTGTGAATAAAAGTGAAGGTAATGGTGAAAATGTATTATATTTGGGGCAACTGCTAGGAAAAATTGTGTTTATTAGGAGAAATTCACAATAAAATGCTGGTGAATTTTCATGAGGATTTTTTTAATGGTGTGAAATATGGAGAACTAAATTTATGAGTGGAAATATGAGAAACTGGGAGACTTGAAATCAACAGATCCTTTTTAAGAACTGAGCCTTTAGTGTAGCAGGCCCTACTTGGAAAGGATGGCAGTACAGTGGTACCTCGGGTTAAGTACTTAATTCATTCTGGAGGTCCGTACTTAACCTGAAACTGTTCTTAACCTGAAGCACCACTTTAGCTAATGGGGCCTCTCACTGCCACTGCGCTGCTGGAGCACGATTTCTGTTCTCATCCTGAAGCAAAGTTCTTAACCTGAAGCACTATTTCTGGGTTAGCAGAGTCTGTAACCTGAAGCGTATGTAACCTGAAGCGTATGTAACCCAAGGTACCACTGTAGTATTCCTTGCCATCTTTTGGACATCTTCTGAAAATTGTAGTGTTGAGGCAGGACTTTGAAATATTATCCTTTTTTCTTTTTAGCCAACCACCACTGCTTTTAAAATATATTTTAAGTGATGCTTTTACTGATGTCATTGCATGTTGAATGCTGTCTTGTTATACTTTTATTTATTTTTCTTCCTATGCTTTTATGAGAATGCAGATTATAATGAAATAATAAATAAATAAATGGAATAATAAAATATCATGTAAGTTTGAATCTGACCTTGTTATGTGAATATAATTCCTGCTGCCTGGCAGTGAGGCAGTAGTATGTTTTAAGACCTGTACTGCTTGTTGAAGTTTAATCTCTTTAAGAAACTGATACTGACAAGACCCCCCTAATTCTTTCTCCACTATTCATCAAGGGATTTGTTAGAATAAGGTAAAAGATTTCATTATGTTTCCTTCTGGAGTTAAACTTGTTCCATCAGTGCAACGTTACTGGGTTTGTCACTCCTCTCCCTTACATCTCACACTCCCTCCAAAGGGACCTTGTGGCTGAAGTGAGAACTGATAACAGGTTGGTCTAGAAAGCTGGCTTGCACACAAAATCAATATCGCTTATAAAGATTAAGTTCAGGTTTTATTATCGGAGGAACATTTGCCTTTCACAGCTCTCTCTTTCATTGGCAAACCTGCCAAGAACTGGCAACTCTGCCAGATGAAAATCGAATACGGAATCCAGACATCTGCATTGGGATGTATTGAGACTTATTCACAACCAAATCCAGCTGGCGAAGGAAAGCAATAAACTGAGAAGGCAGGTCATATTAAGCTGAGTCAGAAGTAGAGATTGACTCCACAATTCTTCTCATCTGATTCCCCCCCCCCCCCACATATGCCAGTGTTTTGCATTATGCCACTCCCACCCTTAAGTGGGGGTGAATTTGTCACACCCTTTACTTGAGAAGCCTTGCATGGTTTCTTCCAGGGAGTTGTTTTGAGACACCTGGGACTTTCTAGTGCAGTTAGGATGGGGTGGGTATCAACACTTTTAAAACCAGATCTTACTCCCTTTTCTTTGCACTGCCCTCCTTTTATAGTGTAGGCTTTGCTAGCTGCCTTTTGGGGGCTGAAAAGGAAGTTTTTTGGGAGTTGCTGATTGACCCTTGGAACACTGTTGGATTTCCAGAGTAGTGTACATAAGCATTTGTTATTTGGCATCTAGTCCAGGCAGGTGAAGGAATTCTTAAGAACTGGTCAGTTAGACACCTAAGACATTATTGAGTTAAATACATTGAGTCATCTTCCATTGCCATTGGCTTGAGGGGTCCTTTAGGCCTGACATGTACCCTTTGGTACACAGTAGTGAGCATGGCCTGGGTGCACATGTCAGGTCCACATACCCAAAGCTCACATAACGAGGGAGAATTTACTTCCAATCGTTTGTTGTGTGGCCACAGTTTGTATGGATTCTGGTTAATTAGTTTTGCAGATTGGTGTATATAAGAAATATAATGAGAAGCAGCTTTGGCTTCCAGTTGGCAAAGACAGATCAAGAAGCAATCCAAAGTTGAAATGGTTTATTGTAGGAATCTCTGAAGAGAAAGAGATTGAAGTTCTCACTGAAAGGTGCCAATGGGGATTAGCAGGCTGTTGCCCCAGTGTATTTTTGCCATTCCCTGAGAAACTGCTTCTTCTTTGGAAGAAACATGGTCCTGTTTGGCTAGGATGACCGATCTGGCCAGTCCAGGAAGCATCCACTGTATTCTCACCATGGGCAATGAGATGCCTGATTTTGAGCATAAGAGCACTCTGCCTACCTGTCATTTCCAGGAACTGGTATTCAGAAGCATTACTGCTTCCAATTCGGAAGGCAGAGCATATCCATCATGACCAGTGGCCTTTGATAGTCTTATCCTCCCTGAATTTGTCCAATCATCTTTTAAAGCCATCTACATTAGTTCAACTATGTGCTGCATGAATAAATCCTTTCTTTTATCTGTCCTGAATCTTCCAACATTCAGCCACATCAGATGTCCATGAGTTCTAGTCTTATGAGAGAGGGAGAAAAACTTTTCTCTATCCACTTTCTCCAGGCCATACATAATTTTATAAACTTCTATCATGTCACCTCTTACGCACCTTTTTCTCTAAACTAAAAAGCATCAAATGTTGTGACCTTTATTCATAGGGGAGTCACTCTGTCCCATTAGTCATTTTCTGAACTTCTTCCAGCTCTACAACATCCTTATTGCAGTAAGGCAACCAAGGGAAGAAATGTCATGGAGACTGCAACAGCGAGAGGACAAACATGGTTGCAAACATGAGTATTTATCGGTGTGTTTTTATACTGCAAACTGCCCTGTGATCCTCAGATAAAGGGTGATATATAAATTTAATAATTAAATAAAACAAAACTGAAGATACAAACAAGGGCCATTTGATGACTGTCTTTTGACATCTGCAAAAGAGCGCCTTTTGCCCCAGATATTTAAAGGCAAACATCTCTAAGCACCAAATATTACCCCCAGGGGTGGGCAAACATTTTATCATGTCTGCAAACAAGTTTTCCATTGTGCTGGTTATTGAGTAACATGTAGGTGGATCAAGAGCTGGATCTTTTGAAGTGTATGAGAGTTTGACAAGGAGCTGGTGCTTTAGGCATCAAGGGCTGGATCAGATGATCTGTAATATGGCATCATTCTGTTACAATTTCAAAACTTCTGCTCAGTTCCCAAAGGATCCCAGCCCCATATAGCAACAACTACCCTTAAAAAGACCGTTCAGAAAAGATGTAAGACCTTTGATGCTCTAAAACAGTCACAACATTCCAAAGAGCTCCCTGAGGATAGCATTTGTCAGATGTGAGGCTGGGTTTGCCATCCTTACTGGCAAACGATTCTCCAGTGAATGCTCACTTGCACAAACTAACCTAAAAATGATAGCCAAGACTGCTGACTTCTTCTAGATCCTCAGAGACGGAGAGACATCAAGAATGCTTTAGAGTTCTTTCACCAGCCCAGCAGTGACTCTTTCTTGTCACTTTCAGCTCTGATACACAATATGCCTTCTGAAATAGCCCTATGCAATTCAAGAGCCCTATGCAGGCATTATTACCCATTATTACCGAGCTTTGGCCATGAGGACTGTGAGTGATGGGAGCTAGATCAACAACAACCAAAGGGCCACAGCGTCCTCATCCCTGGCCTACACTCCTCCTCCAGCTATTGCTCTTTTTGCAGGCTGAGAAGAAAGGTAGTGGCAATCACACAATTCCATGAACTAAACAAGGCAGGATTCTTCCTTTTGAAAAATGACATGCCTGGGAACTAGTTACACATTAGCCCAGTGCTGTTCTTACTACTTCTTTTTGAGTATCCCTGGCTTCAGGCCGAGGAAGCTGGTGTTTGTGCAGAGACAGCTTTCTGGGTCATGGCCAGCATGACTAAACGGCTTCTGGCACAACAGAACACTGTGACGGAAACCAGAGTGCATGGAAATGCTGTTTACTTTCCTGCCGCAGTGGTACCTATTTATCTACTTGCACTTGTGTGCTTTCAAATTGTTAAGTTGGCAGAAAATGGGACGGAGCAACAGGAGCTCACCCCATCCCACAGATTCAAACTGCTTCTGATCAGCAAGCCCAAGAGTGATATATAAATAAACACATTATTGTTGAATTTGGTTCACATGTTAAGTAATAAGATAACACACAAAACAATGGCTTCATTGAATGCAATGTGTAAAATATTGTTTAATCATTTCCATATTTGTATTCAGACATATAACTTAACATATGCAGATACTGTGAAAATTTCTGCCCACTTTTATCTTATTGGTGATGCATTTCCTCTTTTGGGGCAATGTGTAACCTTTCATATTTCAACAGTAGGGACCTACTGGTGTATTTGCGGCTTTTGGAAAACCAGTTGAAGAAATCATAAATGGATGCTGGTGACATTGCTTTTTGATGCAAACTACTTCTTCTTTTATGGAGAAAATTATCCTAATAATTTTCCCATGATTTCCTACTACTGGACAAATGAGAGCGGCAATTTGGATACTTTTGAGAGGCTGAACCTCCTCCAGACTTCACAGATTATTTCTGATGGAAATAAAATGACCAAGAGAGACTCCAGTTGCAGAAACAGCCTAACTCCAGGAACTCTCAGAGGCATTAGGGAGGAAAAGCCTGGCTGTAATTACAACTTCACTCCCTAGACAACTAAGATGATGAGTAAGCAGATGGCTAATGGGCATTTTGCCCTCTTATTCCTAGTTTGGCAACAGTGCAATAAAGGGCACTTTTAACAAGCCCAGCAAGCTACCAAGCAATTTTTAAACCTCATGAAGCCATTGGATGGTTTCTTACATTCTCTGCAGCTCCTGGTGGCTTTGTCTCTGATACAATGGGCATTAATGAAGTAGAAGTAGCATTTGGCACTTAATGTAGACAGAGTTCTATGCAAATGCAGATGGCATATATGCCATTTAGATGGAGATGCAACTCTGTCTCTCAAGAGTTTGGGCCAAAAAGTTGTGAACTGATTTGAAACTTCTGCACTTGTCTGCATTTTGTCTAAGTCTTCATACTTGAGCATGCAAATGCAGTGCTTTTTTTTGTAATGGAACTTACTGATGCGAAGAATCACTATCCCCTTTTTGGCTGCCCATGGCAGCTGTCACCCACAGCACTCTTAGCAAGACTTGAGCACCAGTATCTCATTTTTTACCCACAAAATGCACAGTGCACACATTATACTTTTGACTTCCTAGAGGAAGAAATCAATTGAGTTCAGAGCACCATAAGAAGAAACTTATCCTATAGTTTTGTATATGTACATCTTTAGAAATGTGAAAGGGATGCCTGTGGTTACTGGTGTGTTAATGTAAAAAGAAAGCTCAACTTTACAGCTTGTATCTTTCCCCTGCATGGGTAGTGCCTCACTTTCCAATAGAACACCTTTACAATGGACAGCATTCTTTCTTCTGTTTAAATTAAACATTTCATCTTACTCAAAGGCAGGTTCTATGCTAAGAGTGTGCACCAGCCACAACAATTGACTTGTTTCAGAGTTGCTCTGTGCCTTCCAATTATACAAACCAAATTAGATGTGTTAAAAATCAGTGTCCGTTCCTCACTCCCATTCACTATAATGGGCAATCTAAAAATAAATAAATGGTGATACCCTTTTCACAAAAGTGGATAAAATTTGCAGGCACAACAGCCACTTCAGAGTTCATGTTTTGGGGTAGGTAGGTGCAATATTGGTAGCTGCAGTCAGGTGCAGGTCAGCAATAAGAAACACTGGTGTCAGTGAAGCTAACTCTTTTTTCCAAAGAAACCAAAACAGTGCAGGCCTAGTGATCCCAGCAGCTCTTCCTAATATTTCTTGTCCCAATGAGGTAGTTGCGAGGGCTGAAGGTCTTTACCTTCCCACAGCTGCCTAGGTCCCTTCCTCTCCAGGTCCCCCCCCCCCCAGCAATGAGAGATTGTGTCAGTGCACAACCAGTCTCTCCTCTGCACTTTTCATTTTGCTGTGTGTTCTGGAAGGCGGGGGGGGGGGAGGAATTGGGCCACAGCAAGAGGAGGAGACTTCCTGGATTCTTCAGCAGCCTGATTTATCTCCATCTTCTGCCCCAGCCCCAGCCTGTGAATGAACACTGTTCTCTGCCCCAGCTTCTTCTTACTCACTAAACTCTGTTGCCTCTTCAGCTGCTGACACCTACTCCCAGTCTACTCCCTTTTCTCCCTCTGATGACTCATAATCATCCCACCAGCAGTCCGCTTGGGTGTTCCCCAGCTTGTGCCTCCCACCACTCCTCTGCATCCACCCAGTCCATAACATACAATAGGTATAATATGAAGGCATGGGAGGGTGGCAAAGGATCCACAAGAAAAGACTGGAATTGGCATGGATCCATAAGAAAGGCTGGAATTGGGAAAATGTGAAAACAACAACAAAACTCAGCAAGGACCCTATTATCCCAAAAGTCAATGGTGGTGGGTTGCTTTCTGCCCCTCCCCCCAATTTTTGGGGAGGCGATGGAAATAAAGGAGGGCAAAAATCCACATTAAAATCAGTTTTTAATCTCTCCCCAAATTACTCTGATTGGAGTGCCCTGGGGGAAAAACCATTCACTGTGATTAAAAACTAGAGCTGTCCATCAGAATGAAAGTTTTGCCCTCTCCACTCTTTTCCCTCTTGAGCCCTGAGTGTTTCCCTAATCAGCTTCATTTAGTTTCTCAGAAAAGTGGGGTAATCTATTTTTTTTCAAGGCAACAAAGAACATTGCGGGGTACCCTGCTCTAACTCAAGATGACTTGTTAATGGCTCAAAGTGACTCAGAAATTAGGACCTTTCCTGAATGACCTTGATTCAGCTTGTAATTCAGGTCCCCACAAAACAAGGCACAACTCCACCCCATATCCTTGTTTCCTCATGTGTGTGTATCTGACATTGTGTAAGTGCTCTTGGAGAAAACAAGAAGATGGAACATCTACTTGCAACCCTGAGCATAAGGCCTACAGATTTAATATCATTGCATCTGATGAAGAAATATCCATTTATGAGAAGGTTATGCATGGAGGAACAAGAAAGAGGCTTTCTGCTTTTTAAAAAGACTATCTCTCCTTCAACCTCTGGACTTTTTCTATTCCATTTCTCCTTTTTCTACGTTTTATGCCAAACTGCACTTTCCTTTCTTGTCTTGTATGTCAGTCTTCCTGAAAATGATCAGTAATGTCACACAGAAAAAGTTTGTGCTCTTTCTCTCCTACACACACACACACACACACACACACACACACACACACCACATTTCTCTGTAACTTCATAGCAGGACCAGCTGGGTGCTATTTATATTAGATTTTCCCCATATTGGTCAGTGATGAATAATACAGTACAAAAATGAAAGAGGTGCTGCAGGCTCAGGAAGAGCCAGCTATTGAGGTCCTTGTTAGCATTCAATTGACTGGGGATCTTCTGAGGAAAAGGCTGGGCAGGGACTAATTTGAAGTGAGGCAAATATGAGTTGACAAGGAAGCAGGGATTGGGGCTGAGGGAAGACTTGGGAGATAAATAAATATGGTAAAGAAAGTGCTTTGTCATGTTCTACTTCCTCAAAGGAAAAAAAACAGAGAGGTAGAAGCAGTTCATCCAAGGGAAATACACTGGAGTAGTATCCAGCGGGACTGAACATCTGGATCGGGGCCCAGATTGGATCAGTAACACATGCATGGCCTTAAGAGGAAGCTACCTTATACTGAATACATCTAGCTTGGTATAGATTATACCATTGGTCCATATAGCTCAATATTGTTTACACTGACTGACAGTGCTTCTCCAGGGTTTCAGGCAGGAATCTCTCCTAGCTCTACCTATAGATGGTGTGAACTGAACTTGAGACCATATGCACAGAAAGCAGATACTCCACCACAAAGCTAAAGTAACAGCCATGGTGAATTTGATAAAAAAACCCAAAAACAATCTGGAGTTCATTTTGGAGCAAACTCGGCAGCAATACCAAGGTCAATGAAAACTGTCACCACTGTGTCTACTCAGAGTTGGCTCGAAGAGGTGTCTGAAATACTTTAATATTTTTCTATATGTTCCCTAAGCACTGATGCCACTTTAAAACCACCTCCAGTACTCTCCTGATGATATTATACAGTACTTGTTTGTTTTATTGTATTGATACATCTTAATTCACTGTTGTAATCCACTCTGGGATTTCTTTTAATAAAATGAAAAGTGCTCTAAATAAATAATAAACTTGAGTTGTTAGCTGCCTTGGACTCGACAAGGGAAGGCAGGGTATAAATGGATAACATGACTGCTTTGGAACAGGTTTATTTGCTCATCAAAATAAGCCCCCCAACAAACAGAAATTGCCTTGATTTCTTTTACTCCGACTCCCAAGGAATCAACCTAAATTTAACTTGGGCTGAATCTGTCTATAGTTGCCTTACCTTTCAGTTCACAGTCTCACTGCTTATAATGTATATTATGCAAAATGAGATTCAGATAGGAGTAATGTCTTTCCTGTTCCATTATGGACATATTGACAGATAATTATAAACTTCACTGGGAAATGTCTAGTCCTCTCCTCAAAGTCATCTTGTGTTCTTCATTTACTGAAATTATGCTAATACACCACCGTGTGTCAATATCGCTCTCTTTGAAGATTTCAGAAATTGAGTCTTTGCCTCCATATAGGCTAATTCATATGAAGTCCCAGGGGTCCTGCTGCTATGTGAGCTGACTTATTCAGGCTAGATTTTCAGAACTAGTGAGTGAGAATATCATACAGCTGCACCCAGTCCATGCTTGTATTTTATTTTAGCACTTGAAATGCTCCCCAGAATTGACTAGTAACAAAAGCTTTATGTTTTCTGAAACAGGAACTTGGAGCAAAAGGCATGGCTATTTCTCTGCCATGGTTGCTGGTGCTCTAGTCAAGAATATCTCACCCATTAGGATAGAGATGCAGCAATAGCTTCCCAGCAGCAGTGCTTCTGCCATTTACTGGAGGAAAACCATTGATGGGTTATTTTTAAGGAACTTCCTTGAATGATTGTGAAGATAAGTCTTTTTTTAAAAAAAAAAATTATTAAAGATTTTAGTAATACAATAAAAAAGAAAAACAGATAAGAAAAACAAGAAAAGAAAAAGAAATACAGTTTTCATCTTACACAGAAAGCATACCACAACAAAATCAACTAGATGGTAACCGTATTTTCTTCGCTTTTTGGACTTCCTCACATCTCTTGTTCCTGCGTTCCTAATTTGTAAAACCATTACCAGCAATTTATCACCTTGTTTTGATTCTTATTTTGTAAGTTTCCAATATTATGTCCCTAACTTTAAATACATTTATCTAATTCTTAAATACTTAAATTTGACATAATATTTATCCAAAATTTATCCTTCTCTAAAATTTTCACTTGTTCTCATGTTCTTTTTGACTAACTTAATGGTGCCATGTTATTTTCAATCTCGCATCCTTCTTAACACTCATACAATTTGCAATATTTTTGTAAATAGTCCTTAAATTTCTTCCAATCCTCTTCCACTGTTTCCTCTCCCAGGTCTCGGATTCTGCCAGTCATTTCTGCTAGTTCCATATAGTCTATCAGTTGCATCTGCCATTCTTCCAGCGTGGGCAAATCTTGGGTTTTCCAGTGTTTAGCGACAAGTATTCTTGCTGCTGTTGTTGCATACATAAAGAATGTTCGGTCCTTCTTTAACACCCTCTGGCCAACAATGCCCAAAAGGAAGGCCTCTGGTTTCTTAGGGAAGGTATACTTAAATACCTTTTTCAACTCATTATATATCATTTCCCAGAAAGCCTTAACCCTAGGGCAAGTCCACCAGAGGTGAAAGAACGTTCCTTCAGTTTCCTTACATTTCCAACACTTATTGTCAGACAGATGATATATTTTTGCAAGCTTGACTGGGGTCACTTATTGTCAGACAGATGATATATTTTTGCAAGCTTGACTGGGGTCAAGCTTGACTGGGGTCATTGTGAAGATAAGTCTAAAAGGGGAGTAAGTCATAGCTTTTCCCACTGCACATTATCCAACACACTTCCAAGGTATGTCTCCCAAATGGATTTATAAAAAGGGAGGAGAGAAAACTGAAGGTCTAACAAGAAAAGGTATAAAAGAGACAAGCCCTCTGCACATTCCACATCAAACCAGAGCGTTGAATGAACTCAAATTACTGGTGCCTCCCTCCCACACCTCACACATACTTAGAAAAGAGGGTAGTGGTTGAACATGTAACCAATTTAGGTTCAGGTCTTTTAAAGTAGCCATCAGGAAGACCCTCCAAGTGTCCCTATTTTCCAGGGACACCCCTGATTTAGAGAAGCCATTCTGGTTTCTGATTTGATCCCAGAACATCCCACTTTTCCTTAGGATGTCCCTATTTTCATTGGATAAATGTTGGAGGGTATGGAGTTATCCAACCCCCGAGCCATCTGAAGGCATTCCTATATAGGGAGGTCTTTAACGTTTAATGTTTTATTATGTTTTTATATATGTTGGAAGTTGCCCAGAGTGGCTGGGGCAACTCAGTCAGATGGGTGGGGTAGAAATTGTAAAAATTATCATTATGGAATGGGATGTCCCTATTTTCATCAGAGAAATGTTGGAGGGTGTGATCAGGCACTGTTCTGATAGAGGAGTTCTTTCTGTTATCAGGTCATTTTTTTGGTGTAATATCTCATTTAACATGTAGTCTCTTGAAAATGTGCTTTATTTGGGGGTAATAGCTGTGAACCCTGTATCTTTTGTACAGCCCCCCTTCCTCTCTTTTTTTACTGGATTGTTATTTCAACTTCACAATAAAGTTTGATTATGATTATTATTATTTTGAAAAAAATAATGTAATCATTCCCCAGAAAGTTTGCAAAGCATCCAACACCTTCCCAATCCACTCCCACAATAGAGAACGAAGGCGACATAGGGGAGGAGATATTAAATTATGCCAAGCCTGGAGCTGGTGTAGTATATTTATTTCTCATTGTTTCTGTTACAGATGTATGTTATCTTCATAATTAAGCATTTAATTTACAAAGATATGAGCACAGCTGCTTTAAAGAATACCAACATTGCCTTACTTTCTTGACCGAATTGGCGGGTACCAACAAATGTCAATATCAATTAATATATAGCTTATTTACACAAAATGGCGGACAATGTATAAAATGCTTTTGCACCTTAAAGCACCAATACATAAATATAAAATAGCAAGGTCATCCAGTGTTTACCTGGGCTAACCAGACATATGTTACTTGGACCAAAAGCTTAAATATTTTGTATTATAGAGATGGAGAAGAAATGGGTTCTAGGAAATGAAGCAAAATTGTTGGGGAGGCAAATGACATGGGTTTGAACTAACGTACAGGTTTCAGAGACAGTGGGATTAGGCGAATGGGAAAAGGAGACCTAGGAAGGAGGAGCAATATTCTAATAAGTAAAGAGAAGTAGAGCCAGCGTGGTGTAGTGGTTAGGAGTGGTAGACTCATAATCTGGTGAACCGGGTTCGTGTCTCCGCTCCTCCACATGTAGCTGCTGAGTGACTTTGGGCTAGTCACACTTCTTTGAAGTCTCTCAGCCCCACTCACCTCACAGAGTGTTTGTTGTGGGGGAGGAAGGGAGAGGAGATTGTTAGCCGCTTTGAGACTCCTTAGGGTAGTGATAAAGCGGGATATCAAATCCAAACTCTTCCTGAGATTTACCATAACCTGTGAGTGCACAGTCATGGCTGAGTACAGGGTTTCTGATGCAAACTGAGCACAGGTTTTATGGGGGAAGGGGATTGGTGTTACTGATAGCAAGGATGTGAACTATCAATGAACATCCAGATAAAACATTTGATTTCTTGGCTCAAAGATGTTGGGGTGGCTGAAGGTGTGTGTGTTCCTGTTCTATCTAGGAGAAAGTGAATCCAGCCTCACCACCTGCTGCTGCCTGGGATCGTGCTGCTAACATTAGTGAGGAAGCCCACTGTTATAATGGTGACCCACTGCCAGAACACATTTGTTCAGTGGCATACAAGTCCAAATCTAATAATTATCCTTCAGATTTCACACTTCTTTGTATTTTGTGGTGCTATTCTCAACACAATAAAATATTAAACAATCATCTTATATCAAACTGGGACCTTAGGGTAAAGGGCAGATAATAAATACATAAGGTTTTGAGATGAAATATATTACAAATGCATATTTTAAAATAAAAAATACATTTAAAATATGCATTTAAATTTGTTTAAATACTAGAACCCCAGAATGAAGTTGAATCCTAGAAGATTCAAAAAAAAATTTCTTTACACAGGACATTGTTGAACTATTGAATTCACTTCCACAAGAGGTAGTAACTTTAAAAAGCCTAGTGGCTTTAAAAGAGAATAATGCTAATAAATGGCTATTAGCCATGAGGACGATGTTGCACCTCCACTATTGGAGACAGTAGGTCTCTAAATACCAGTTGCTGGGAATGCCTAGTAAGAGGCTGCTATTGCACTCAGAACCTGTTTGCAGGTTTGCTATTGGGGCATCAAGTTGAGCAATGTGAGAACAGGATACTGGACTAGATGAACCTTTGGCCTAATCCAGCAGGGTTCTGCTTATGTTCTACCTCTACTGCCAGAAGCAGCATGCCAACGGATGAAGCTGAAAGTTGGAAGATCGGGGACAGAATATAAACAAAGCATTTCTTTGCATAGCACATTGTTAAATATGAAATTTGCTCCCACAGGAGATAGTAATGGCCACCAACTTGATCAGCTTTAAAAAGGCTGATAAGCCAAATTCATGGAGGAAAAGGCCATCACTGGTTTCTAGTCATTTCAGTTTTGCTCTGCATCCGCAGTTGGAGGCAGTAATTCATCTGAATACCACTTGTTGGAAACTGCAAGTCAAGTGAGTGTGATTACACCGTGGACTTCCTATATTGTACTGCTTGTGGACTTCCCATAGGCTTCTGGCTAGCCTGTGAGAACAGGCTAAAGGTTTAGCTAGTACAACATGGCTCTTCTTTTTTTCTTTGCTGTGTTGATGTTTAAAAAATATATAGAATTATTCCAAAATAATGCAGACACAGGACAGAATGGGCATGCGATGCAGAAGTGAGATAGAACAGAACTTGACTGCTATGTCCTTCCCAAGTTACATGTGCAGAATGATATCTATATCTTCATCTATAAAATAGAAGGGTATTTAGATATTGGTGAGCCTTCAGCATGACTGCATGCATGTTTTCTCAGAAGAATTTCAATTGGACTTTCTCTCAAGTATGAGATTCATAGTGCCACATGCCAGGATTCTGTCAATGTATTGTGTATGAAGTGTTAATCACAAATAAATACCTGGGATAAATGTGTGTATACTGTTTGTTTTATTTGTGAACCCCACTATCTTTTGCACAAATCCCAGAAAGTTCCCCCTCCCAAGAGCAGTCTACATTTCATTGAATGAAAAATTGAAAATAATACATTCCATTGTGTTTCCAACATGACTCATAGAAGTAAATACTTCACTGCTGAAATGGGTCTCTTAAATGGCTGCTCCCACTTTTCAGCACCTAATCCCAATATTGTTTTCACAGAAATTAAATGTCCTGCTGTTTGTGCTGCATTGAAATATATTCTAAGTAATAATCACATTTACTGATAACACTACAGTTTATTGTGATCATGTTTCAGATAATAGGCCCTGCTATGCATACAAATATTATTGTTCCAGTTGAACTACAGTATATAAAACCCTAAAGCAGAGATTGAATCAAAGTCACAAAGGAGTGATTCTGCGACAGAACAATGTATTAAAATTAACTATTTCCTCTGTATCTTAAAATCACATCTGCAGCATTCATTATCTCAGCAGTGATGTCCTTGTTCCTCGCTGGAATTAAAATGTATGACAACTTTTCCTCCTCTATGAACCCATGGAGATTTCTGTTCCGATCGAGGTGAACAGCAAAGCCAACAAATTACAATAGAAACTGGATTAGACCAACTGAACAGCCACAACAGGGATAATGGAGGGAAATTATTGTGAAATTCTGTTCTATGGTGCAAATTTGCATTATTAGACTCTAGACAGTTAGCAATGAGGACTATCCAGAAAAAAATGGAAACATCATTCTAGATGGCTGAAATATCACAGCAGGTATTTCTTTGCATATATATATTCAGTGAATGGCTTTGGACCCACAATAGTATTCAGTTAGTCTACAATGGAGCTCCACAGAAGCTGGATAAGGACTGGAGATCCATTGTCCATGCCTCAAACTCCAGGCAGCAGCATTCTAAAAACATTAGCACCTCTTCTCCTTCATCTGTAATTGTTTAGGGTGAACCCTGGCTATGATTGCTTTGAGGTAATAAGGCAAATGGACAGATTTTGAAGAATATAACTGTTTCAGCTGTCCAGGGCAATTATGGGTGAAGTGGATTCTCCTCATTCTTTTATTGTGCCTCAGATGTGTTATGCATTGCTTATCTCTCCTAAATTTCTAAAGTTCATTCCAGAATTGGAGAATCGATAGTTTGCCACAGATATTGGTTTCTTCACTTCTTGTGCATCTTTCCCTGCTCTCCAGAACAGCAATGTGCATTTTGTGCATTGAAAAAGCACCTCATAAAAGGAATCTCTATGTGATGATTGCACATGCATTTGCACATGTGCAACTGCTTATTCATAAAACACACAACAATAATATTGATGCAATCATGTGTAGTCAAGATAGCCTGAATGTTCAGGTGTGCATATGTAATGTGGGAGTGGAGGGAATACAAATGCAATGGAGGAGCTGAAAGAAGAAGGCAACTGGGCATGCACTTTATGGAAATTAAAATTAGTATGGAAATTAAAAACGAAAGTGGAGCAAATGAAACTTCCTAATGCATCAGGTCCACTTCAGAAACAAGCTCAGGAAATTCTAAATTGCTAAATCTGGGGAATTGCTAAATCTGGGGAATCGGTTCACATGAGGAGAATTCTTGGAAGCATCCCAAATAGCCTCAGCGATGAATGGCCTCAGTGATGGATGGGATGGGATAGGTAGAGGAAGAACTCTCCATCACCTGTGCAACAGCATGCCATTCATCAGGAGTTAGTGCCATTGTAACAACCTCCAGAGAGTTGGCTGTGTTACTCTGTCACTAGTTAGCACACCTAGGTAATGGGAAAGCCTACTTATCAACCAAACATGTCTAGTTTTAGCTTTCAGAACAAGCTCGATGCAGGCTCAGCATTAGGTTTAAAGTGTTGTCAAGTTGTAGGCAAGATGTCAATCTGAATTAAAAATCCAGCTCTGTGTTAAGTTTTCAAAGACTAGAATGTTCAAAGTCTAGAAATGTTCACATGCCTGCTCCCCCACCCCTGCACCGCCACCCTGTTTGTGGCAGAACAAAGTTGGGAGTGCCCGAGAAGATGAGCCAGGCCTCTTGATACAATGTGCAGATACATGCTATGGCAGCATGCAGCAGAGTCTGATCTGGGCTGTTCAATACCAGCCTGTCCTCCAGGCCAGCCTTTCTAGTTCTCCCTCCATTGGTAAATAGTATAGATTTGTTGGTCACTTGGGGACCCAGTAGGATTTTTCTTGGCTCTTTAGTAAAACTGGCTTATGCCTGTTTTGTGTGTGTGTGTGTGTGTGTGTGTGTGCGCGCGCACATGTTTGGTACCTATTCTACACTTCACCTCATGGGGGCAACTTCAACTCAATCATTTTAACTACCTTGATTTCATCATACTTTGTCATTGGGGAGGGGGGGAGGGAGGAAGAGAATCAGACGTAGGGATTTGGGAAGAACTCTAAAGCAACTTTAAGGTGAAGTAGGGTCCAATATACTTGTCCTCCAGGGTTATAGGACATAGGAGCCAGGTTATGGGGACAACTTGTGTCACTTACCCAGAGCTGTGAGGCCTAGAGGGTGGGAGGAGTGGTTCAGGAATGTTTATGTCAGCACCTGTTATGGTGGAGACAGTCACCACTTCTACTTCCCCAGGGTCTGGGTTGTCCCACCCTACCCATGTGAATGAAGATGTACCCTACAGTAGTAAGTCCACATCTCCTGGAAGCCTCATGCCCAATGTTAGTGTGAAATGAGTTTGTGTACACAGAGAAGTATAGGCATGGTGTTATTCTATGTAAGCAGGGACTCTGATGGGCCTGGGTTCCAGCTTACACGGAGCAGCCTATGCATGTACATCACCATGCAAATAGATGTCACACTCCAATGATATCCCTCAGACACTAGGGTCCGAATCTCAGGCTGTAAAAGCCTCTTAGCCTCTAAGCAAAACATTTACCAACAGGGTGTAGGATAGTCCAAGCAAACCAAGGTCAAGTGTAGAGAATCTCTGTTGACACACCAACCACTTTCCCACAGGCACCTGGTTGGCTACTGTGAGAAAAGGATGCTGAACAAGATGGACCTTTGGCCTAATTCGGCAGTGCACTTCATATTGCCCTATGTTCATCAGAGGCCAAGCCTGAATACAGCAGTACTGATCCCATACAAGTATTCAGTGAATCTGTGAAGAAGGCTTCAACTGAAACTTTGCAGCAGGCCCTTAAGTTTCAAAAGAAGCCAAAGGTATCCTGGATCTTCAATTCCAACCTAATAACCAGAGGTTGAGTTTGCTATTTCTTGACAATGAAATAATATTCTGAGGCCATGGATACATTCAGTTTGTCAGCACAGAGTGTTATTGGCCTACAGTAGATGCAATACAAAATTGATAAAGCAGCTCTTTGGGTGCATTGTACTTCTGGGGACCTTTGCAAGAAGGACTACTGACCTTCCATAAAGTGCCTTATTCTGTGGACCTCTTGAGGACAAACACAAGGCACATAAAAAAAATGACCATAAACATTAATATCTAGGTTTTATGCCCTCTGCCCTTCTCTTTTTCTGAAACAGCTGGGAGAAAAGTCACTTTCATTGTTCTTTGGGGATACGCTGTTTTGTTACGTTACATCTGCTCACAAAAGCCACAAACCTGGGAAGCAACCAAAGGATATAAATCTTTGTCGGGAAGACACTCAAGGTTTCAGGGACAACAATGATCTTTGCCTGGCGGGTTAACAGCATTCATAATTGCCATCTTGATGAGTCCTCGTCTCACCCAGTCAGCTCCAAAAAGAGAGTCAACTCTTCCAAAACATTCTTAAAAAAAAAAGAAGACTAGCCATGATAAATTTTCAATCGCTATGAAAATTGTCACTCTGCCAGATTGATAAATTGTAGCTCCAAATGGCAGAGTTGGTTGCCTTGCGGTAAGCACAAGATGACAGATCTTTGCTGAATACAAACTATCTGCCTGCACCTTTCACAGCTGGTTTAGCTTGTGAACGCAGCAAAAACAAAGACTTTAATAAAAACTGAAGGTTATGCCGCCCCCTCCTCAATTGAAAAGCAATTGCAGAATTGAACACTTTTCTCAGTTGCAAAGCACACATTTCATGCATGGAAACTGTCTTTGGGAGGGAAATCCTGAAAGGCTTGCATGGAAGTTTGGGCTACAATTTGTACACTAAAGAGGCCACATCCACACTACTGAAGTATTGTGCCATGATACTACTTTAAACAGCCATGACTTTCTCCAAAGAATCCTTGGACATGTAGTCTGTTAAGGTTGCTAGGAATTGTTAGGAGACTCCGATTGCCTTCCTAGAGTAGTTTAACAATCAATGCCTCTTCCCATACAAGGGGAAAGGCAGCTTGGCCGTAACCATCATTCAGAGGAGAGGCAGAAAGTTGCTTCCTGCATTAAAAAAAAAAAAAAAAGACAGTTCCAAATGCCAGTTCCCTTGGGGCCACAGAAGAGATGGTAATCATGTTCTGCTATTGGACAAGGATCTAGGGTGACCCCCACCTCAAGGGAAGAACAGCATGTCAAGGGAAATGCCAGCTTGGCCCCATCAGTTGTCTAAGGAAAAGGCAGTGCTCCGATGCATGCTTCTCACTTCCTTCCCCATTCATTGTTTCTCTTTTGCTTTGTGGGTAATATTCTTATTTTTCAACATGTGTGCAGGATCTGGTAGTAGTAGTAGTAGTAGTAGTAGTAGTAATTCCTTTAGCTTTTTATGCTAGGGAGGGAAAGGAAAAGAAAATCACCATAGTATGATCCTGAAGGGGTGCAGCTTGTGTCCCAGCACTGAAACACTGAGAACTATTTTCCAACCAAAGTGGAAATAGGAGCAGAAAATGCTGTTTTTTTGTCCAATGTCTAGGTCAGAAATAAAATTGCTCTTCCCTTTTCTTGTTGTTTTCCGTCCATGATGGATTCATATGAAACTTCATCCCCAGTACCCCACTATCTTCAACCTGGGTTTCCTTTTCACTAAAAAGAATGGGATGGAATCAGTGTTTTTGTTTTCAGGGGTACTCAAGGGTACACAGTACCAGCACCCCTCTTTTTTCATTGTTAAAAAGTGTGGCACTTACTGCAACAACTTTATGATGAGTACCAGCAACTATTTTTTCTAGGGAGAAAAGCACTGGATGATGGTGCAATTTATGCAATTTAAGAAAGCAATTGTGTATGTTGTGTAAGTTGTGTAATTTTGCAAAAATGGACAAGATGAATAGTGTAGTTTTTGGTTGAAGATGAACTGCAGTGGAATAGAAACAGAGCCACATGAGGGCAGAATGAAAAACAATGCCTTCTTACACCCCTACTGAGAACAAAGAAGCATAGGAGGCCAGAATTCAAAAATTAATCCTATGTCAGCATCTAGCATCAAACTCATGTTTGAATTTACACAGGCATTGAAATATCCCTATGTGTTTGAATTGCAGGACCAGCTACAATCCATCTGGATGTTCCTTGCATTGCTCCCCATGGCACCATTAATTTGCAGTGTAATTTTCTCCACTCTTTTGCAAGGCTCATGAGGCTCTTAATCTATCTGCCCAAGGGCACAGAGCAGTTCCCCCAGTGAATAGTTAGAACTCTGGATGTCTCTGAACATATAATGATAGCCACCTATATTTGTAATTACCTGGTTCAGAAGACAAATTTGTCCATTTTGTAATGCTAGAGTCGTTTCCCCAAAATCTTCTTTTCTAGTTTAGCATGCAAAAGAATATTATGAACAATTTAGCAGGACAGGTGTCCAAAGCCAGCTGCTTTGTAGGCACATCTGGAAATACTACATAGGTTAACCACCCAATCCTGTTGCAACTTTCATTGATTGCTGTTAACATTCAATCTTTTCCCTGGCAAATGCATTCTCTATTTAAGTCAGTGTTCTTGATTTATTAGATTAAGTATAGACATGCTGCTTTTTTAGTAAAACAAAAACAAAACCAAGGTTCTGGTACTCGTATCTTGATAAAATGTATGTGGGTGCCAGCACAAAATGGCTGCTACAGGCAGAAAAAAAAGAAAAAAGAAAAGAGGTGATGGATCACAAAAGAGCACAATAACTAACAATCTCTTGTTACATCATGACACGGAAAAACAGATACTGTGTATAATATTGTATCAATGTATGCTAAAATATCTAGCTGTTTTGACTGCATTGACTGCGATCATAAAATCATGGGACCATAGAATTGTAGAGTTGGAACCATGGGGATCATCTAGTTTAACTCCCTGCAGTACATTTCCGAGCACAATTCAAAGTGTTGGTGCTGACCTTGAAAGCCCTAAACAGCCAAGGTCCAGTATACCTGAAAGAGCATCTCCACCCCCATCATTCTGCCCAGACACTGAGGTACAGTGCTGAGGGCCTTCTGGTGGTTCCCTCACTGCAAGAAGTAAAGCTACAGGGAACCAGAGAGGGCCTTCTCAGTAGTGGCACCCGCCCTGTGGAATGCCCTCCCACCAGATGTCAAAGATAAAAACAACTACCAGACTTTTAGAAGACATCTGAAGGCAGCCCTGTTTAGGGAAGCTTTTAATGTTTAATAGACTACTGTATTTTAATATTCTGTTGGAAGCCGCCCAGAGTGGCTGGGGAAACCCAGCCAGATGGGAGGGGTATTATTATTATTATTATTATTATTATTATTATTATTATTAAGAAGAAGAAGAAGAAGAAGAATATTTTGCCCAACCTAGGGCTTGAACCCACAACCCTGAAATAAAGAGTCTCATGCTCTACCAACTGAGCCATCAGATATTTCTGACTGTACTACAGCAATAAGACTTAGGCAACTTAGGTTGCCTAAGACTTTGATATCATGGAGATAGAGACTGTTTACAACAGATGTGCTTCAGATATTTTAGAATACACTGGTGTGATACTATACATGGTATCTGCTCCTCAGTGTGCGAAGTCACAAAAAAAAAATGGTTATTATTGCATACTTTATAGGCCACAGGCTATAGACTTATTCAGAGAACAGCAATTCACAATTCCGATGTGCTACTGCTTCAGTTTCACAATAAATAGAAGAGATAGCACATCTGAATTTTGAATTCTTTCAGTTCTCTGTTCCATGAATTTCCCTTAAGAAGGACCAGATGGGTCTAAAATGTTTTGGATCACAAAGCCTCTCTATTTGCTCTACACCATTTTTATTTTTATTTTTAATTTTGCTTCTGCTTCCAGTACCTTTTTAGGGTTCCCATTTTTGTTGATCTTCCTAAGTAAAAGCAATATGAGAGTGATGAGACCACAGAGGACTGTGCAGAGCTCTACCCCCTATTGCTGTCCCTTCTGCTCTCTATGAGTCTGAGGACAAATGTCTAAAGTTGGGAGCCTCCTGGATTTATTGAGGATCCCCACACTATTCAAAGTGCAAACTGACCTTCCAGCTAGTAGAGATCAATGGGAACAGTGACTCAAGCTAAGCAGACTAGTCCCCATTCTCTCAGCTGACATGTGTTTATATTTAGAGGTCTGGTTGATTCTCTTTCTTTCTTTTTAAACTGTATGTAATAAAATTACATGTTCTTAACAGGGATTAAAAAAAAAACCCAATAGAGTGCAGGTGCCTGCCTAATAGAAATATGCAGGCATCCTCAAGAAAATAGGTGTTGCCACACTAATGATTGATTTATCACAAGCGGTGAATGAACTTTATGTAGTACCTATCTGCAGATTGCAGTAGATGTGCAGGCAAATTTGGGGTACAGAGATCCTTCAAGTAACCTACCCACAGAAGTGAGTGTTATGGGGTTATGGGTGGCAACTGGCATGCCTGAAAAAGGGCTTCTTGCAGTTCAACTATTTATCAACCTTATATCTGCCAGTTCCATCTCTACAGTTTACAGTTTGAAATTACAGGGCTTGGATTAGTGAGTGCAATTGCTTCAATTCACAAACAGGGTGTAACTATTGGGAAGAGATTGACTTTTGACAGCTTCCTTGTACACCTTCATGTCACTACCAAGATCCACTGTTTGTGGAGCAGTGCTCCCAGATGGTCTTCCAGGACCAGGGCTGAATTCTGAAGGCTGCCTTTACATCCTGCCAACAAATACTATTCCCTGTCATCAAATCTGGTTCAGCAGTTTAAAGCAATGTCTTCTGTAAATGAGTACACTTAAATTTTCCGGTGCATTTCTTCAGGGACCATCACTTCATTTAATACAATCAATTGGCTTGAGAGGGATGTATTTCACACTGACAAAGGCAAGGGATGAAATCATTTTTATTTTTATTTTTGCAGCAAGTAGGAGCAGAATCTGGTAGGCTTCCAAGCATGGGGGAGGGGAACCCCACCCCCCCAAAAAAACCAAACTGGTGGGATTTCTGCCCACTGCAATATTACTGCTTTCTTGATAAAGGACTGATGTAAAACGAGGCACTTTATGCCTCATCTTGAAGACAGGTGGGAATATCCAGGCATTTCTTTTAAGTGTAGCTTGCAATATAGCATGCTGAGGTAGTAATGACAAAAAAAAAAACCTTTTACAAAAAACAAATGCTATAGCTTTCTGAAGCATAAAATGTTTTTCAGATAGTTACCCCTCTTTATCCAACATTCATATGTCATCTCCTATTGACAAAGAACCTTCTGTCGAAGTCTGGTGAATTATTGTGGGGTGGGGGGAGCAGAAGCAGCAATATTAATAATGGATGAGCCATGCAATTGTTCTTAATTCAGTCTAAAGCTGAACAAAGATGCTGCCAGGTTTAATGAGTACTGGACCAAGTTTCTTCCATCCCTCACAGCTACTCTCATCTCTCCTGATCTCCCACCACTCCATTCTTACCTTAAATACATGAGCTGTGAGGATAGATGGACCTATTCAAGTCCAGTCCATCCCTGCCTTATATAGAGACAGGATTATATCCATTATACTTTGTTTTCATACATATTCCATAACTCCTCTGAGAGTTATGGAACACCATCCTGGAGTAATTCAAAGTGTGTGGTGGCAAGAAGTCCCATGTAACAGCTAGAAGGGGAGGGGAAATTCTATCCAGTTTTCCTTTAAAAGCAAGCTTACTTAATTAGCACTGTCCAAAACCTTAGGCAAACAAAAACATAGCCAATCTTTAACAACTGTAGTTCTCTGAATCTTGCAATGCGATTCTACAGCCAAGTAATGTATACAAAAATGTGTCTATTAGAGGGAACTGAGCAAACAAATGCACATGTTAGTGAAAATAACTTACAAAAGTGCATTGTATTGTGGAAAATTGGTTTGTGATGTAAATTGGTTTGTAAAAAAGTGATGTTATGGAAAATTTTCACTAAAATGCTGACAAGTTTTCATGAGGACTTTACATGCACACTAGTGTGGAAGTGTGGATAACTGAACTTAAATTTGGCAAAATGAAAAACCAAAATTGACAGATTTGCCCATGCCTAGTAATTGCTGCTCCAGGCTGTAGGTGGCTGGACAATTATTAAAAGGACATAGGAAGTACCATAGGATCCGCAGGACTCATGGTTTGATCTGGGTCACAAGCCACCCAGCTTGAATCAGGTAAGTCCCCTTTTGAATCCAAGTTCTGGAGGACCCCCCCCCCCCATATTTAATGAAGTAACCAAAGGTTGTTGTTTAAAAAAAACCTTTAAAAGACAAGGGAATCACATTGGTCAAATTCCTCTATGCCCATTTCCTCCACCATGACTCCCTAGAATTCCACAGAGCAACATGATAAAATATGACATCGCATCACTTTGTAGAAAACAGAGTTAGCTGCTTCCCTCTTTCCATTCCCCCCCCCCCCCCGTAGTGGCTTCCAAACATCATAATGGAATGATGAATCTGCCTGGCTGACAATGGTTGAGCATCCCCTCCTACTGTACACTAAAAACAGGAATGTGGGTGGTGCTGTAGTCTAAACCACTGAGCCTTTGGGGTTTGCTGATCAAATGGTTGGTGGTTCAAATCTACATGACAGGGTGAGCTCCTCTTGCTCTGTCCCAGCTTCTGCCAACCTAGCAGTTCAAAAGCATACCAGCGCTAGTAGATAAAAAGGTAAACAGTGTTTCTGTGCACTCTGGCACTCGTCACGGTCCTCTGTGCACCAGTAGCTGTTTACTCATGCTGGCCACGTGACCCAGAAAGCTGTCTGTGAACAAACGCTGGCTCCCGCGGCCTGAAGTAAGATGAGCACCACACCCTATAGTCAGGTTTGACTGGACTTAACTGTCCTGGGGTCCTTTAGCTTTACCCTTTTTACACTAAAAACAGTGTGCACAATTTTGAGTTGTGGTGGTTCCTTTCCATTCTCATTAAACTAGCAATTTTCAGATGGCTCTGCAACTTGCTGCCTTGTAAAGTGAAAGACCCTTTCTGTTGGGTGGCCCAAAGACTATCATGGAGAACAGAAACTTTGAAAAATCAAGAAGCAGAGTCACATGGCATGTTTGTTCACTCTGCCTTGAGATGGGACCATATGGAGAATGCAGCTGCACAGCCATGCCATCTCTGATTTGGAACCATCAAATGAATCATCTATATTTAATGTCCACATTAAAAGTAAGAGGGTTGATGAAGTTACATATATCTTTCTTTTTTTGACAGTTTTTTCTCTGTCTCTTCTGTAGAAAGTTATCCAGAAAGGGGGGATATTAGGGGTGTACACAGGTCCCAAGATTTACTTTGTATCTTCATCTGTGGGTTTTTAAAAATGGCAACTGCTCAGTGTTCCCCATTCACTACAACAGAGGATCTAAAAATGACTATAGCTTTGGTTAAAGTAGACAACATTTACAGGCACAGGAGTCCCTCTAGAAAGCCTGAGAAATAACAGACAAATAGGTCCAGGAGCTTTTCCCAGGGAAGCTTTCTTCCATAATTTACACTAGGGCAACACCTTTATGAGGGCAACTAAAATGCCAAAATCATATTAATTTTCTGTTTTGAGGGGGAGGCGAGGTTGTCTTTCTGATATTAAAATAATTAAGAGATGGCTGAGGAGTGTGTATTCTTGCTTATGCATTTTAAAAATATTTCTGGTGGTTAGTTGTATCATCCTGAATAAACCTTACAAACCACTGATAGGACTTAGAATGTGTGCCTGCTTGCAGATTCTGGAGAGCATTGGTTTTCTTTTCTTTTCTTAGCTTAAAAAAAACTTAAATGAAGCTTTTAACTTTTAAAAAATCCTCAGCTGCTGTCATTTAACATGAAAAAGAGTAACCCAAAGCCCCCGTTCTTTGAAGAGGTCATTTTGGACAGCCACTTTTCTTGTGGAACCCATGGACCTCCAAAAACCATAGATATTGTTATGAGTTTGGGGTGTTAAGGTGGGTGTCAGACCCCTCTAATCCCTGGATCCAGGAAGTGTGTTAGGATTACCCAAACCAGTTAATCTAAACAATGAATAGATTAAACATTGCACAGCCTCAATGAAACAAATAACAATGTCTGCTATGTGCTGTACAATGAGAATCTAGTGTTCATTATACAAGCCATTTCACTGCAAAGGCATTCTGGATTTCCAGCACACCTGTTTAGAAAGGGGATTTGCTATCGTCATCTCAGGGGGAGGAAATGACAGCTCTCTAAAGTCTGTATCCGATTTTGTCATGTTTGGCTTCTCCCCTAGTCATTATAATAGCCAGACACTATGTGTGGTGGCCCATTGGCATTCTGTGCTCCTCCAGGGAAAGAAGAAAAAACACCTTTTCTAAATTATTTCTAGCACGGCTGTCCTCCCTTCATTCAAAAGAACACACAATCACTTCCAAAAGCAAGTGGAGAGAAGTGCAACTTTAAAGAACCATAAAATAATGTTTAAAAAGAAATAAAATAAGACCAAATAAGTGTGAAGTGATCAGTCATTAAAAAGGTTGCAGCATGGTGGGTCAGCTGAAGGATTGTAGCAGAGTAACAGTGCAATCTGATACGTGTTTGGTGAGAAATCAGTCCCAGTTTATTCAGTAGTGTTTACAGTAATAAAACAGCAATCCTGTGCCCCTTCCCTGGGAGTAAGACCCATTGGACTCAATGGGACTTGCTTCTGAGAAAGATCACAGTGAAATATTTTGTATATCTACCCAGAGGTAAGGCCCATTGAGTTCAATGGGCCTTACTCCCAGGGTGGTCGCATAGGATTACTGTCTCACTACATATAATATTGAAAATAACCTACAGAAATGCATTATATTATGGGAAATTGTGCAAAACTATGTAAATTTGGGGGAAAATTCACACTAAAATGCTGGTGTAAGTTCATGAGAACTTTTCGAAAAATTGAAAACTGGGGTGAAAATGTGGGAAACTGAACCTAAGTTTGGAAAAATGAGAAGCCACGAGAAGCCAAAGCTGGTAGGTTCACTCACCCCTAGTTTCTAGAAGTTATCTTTGATTGGGGTGGGGGGTGACATACCACATACACTGCTTCCCTTCCTTCCCACTATCTTACCAGTAAATGTGACTATTACAACAGATGTGAATAACAACAAAACCCCTTCCTGGGGCACGGGGGCAAACAGTTAAAACACTTCACGTATCTTATCTCAGTAATTCTTACCAAAGCTTCATGCATAGGCCAAAACTTGTATCCCCATATCACTGACAAGGAAGTGAGCCTAAGTGACAGCAGCATGTTTAAGGGAACTCACTGAAGTCTAGGCAAAGGAAGGGCCACATTTCAGTGAGAGAAGACATGCTTTGCATGCAAACGGTCTCAGGTTCATTAAAATCCATCAGTATTTTTTTAGTGTGATTTTCTCCCAATATACACATTTTTGTGTGCGATTTATCCTAATATATACATTCATGCACATATTACTTGGCTGGAGAACTGCATTGCAAAACGTGGAAAAGTGCAAATGTCAAAGTACTTCTGTGTTTCAGTTTATATCTTGTTTCAGACTTTAATGCAAGCTGGCTTGAATCCCCCACCCACCCATGTGAAAGCAACTTCCTGTGTTCTTAATTGAACTGAAGGTGCCATGGTTTACCAATCATTCCCTTGTTTGTAATGCTAATTTGCAACATCTTCCTTTGGTATGGAGACTGAGTGGGACCTATGTGCTCTCCCTTGCATTTCCCAACAATTCAATGTTTCAAAAAGGGGACACAATCCAGATTTTAAGCAACTACCATCATACCTCATGTTGCGTTAGGTTCATGTGGCATCTTTTCAGCTTGCGAGCGCGGCAAACCCAGAAGTGTATACTTCCGAGTTTTGCTGTGTGCGCATGCACAGAAGCATTCTATGAGCTTTGCACATGTGCAGAAGCACTCTATCACACTCTGCACTTGCGCAGAAGCACAGCTCTGGTTGCGGACTTTTTGGGGTGCAAACGGCACCCCGGAATGGATCGTGTCCGCAACTAGAGGTACCACTGTACACATAAACCACATTGACTCAGCCCTTAAAAATGATGTGATAAAATGCATTTCCAGTCACTCTCCCAAACAAAATGGAATTCTGTTACTTTAGTTGCTTTAAGACAGGTAAGTAGATAAGGAGCTCCATGGTCAGCAAGTCATTAACTAGTTTACTGAGCAACTCAAGGTCAAAGACTTAGTCTTGAGTAATGAGTGGGAAATTAGAAAAAGGCCCAGTGGTCTCTTCATTCATAGCCTTTTGGAGTGATGTAGCTGCTGAGAGCCTGAGCTTATGGAGACAAGAAAAGTGCTTTTAAATGTTCTTTTCACTTTTGACATTGGGGTGTTATGGCATAATAAAAAGGAATTAAATGAATCAATGCAACCTGTGGCTGTTGGCACTTTCTATAAAATGTCTCAGCCTCAGATGCGGTCAGAACGATTAATATAATGCTCACGGACAAAGGTCTTCCCCTATAAGAATTATTTCTAATGATTATTTTTCAGAGGTGCAGAGGCACATCTGAAGCCAAAATATTTTTGTCTCCCAGCCAAGTTGCCATATCACCTTTAGAGCTTATACCAATTCACTCATAATTAGGGATGGTTTTTTAAAAATAAAACATTAAAAAAGATCTCAGTGAGAAGTTAAACTACCTGTTTCTAATTCCCATCTTGCTCCTTGGGGTTTTGCTTTTTTTAAAAAAAATAAACTATTCTACTAAATATACAAACAATCCTTGCATCTTACAGAAAATATATATAAAGAAACTGGCACATAAACAGGTACATACAGCTAGAGATGGGAGAGAAATTCAGCTCACATTTAATTTGCATTTTCCAAAACAATTAGAGAACTGAAACACATGTTCCTTCATTGCGAGAAGTGAAGTTACAGGGAACCAGACAGAGGGCCTTCTCAGTAGTGGCGCTTGCCCTGTGGAACGCCCTCCCAGCAGATGTCAAAGAAATAAGCAGCTATCCTATTTTTAAAAGACATCTGAAGGCAGCCCTGTTTAGGGAAGTTTTTAATGTTTAATGCTGTATTGTTTTAACACTTAATTGGGAGCCGCCCAGAGTGGCTGGGGAAACTCAGCCAGATGGGTGGGGTATAAATAAATAAATAAATAAATAAATAAATAAATAAATAAATAAATAAATTTATTAATTATTATTATTATTATTATTATTATTATTATTATTATTATTAATCCTTTGAAAATCACCTTTATTGGGGTATTGCAATGCAGTTCTCCAGCCTTGTAATGTGCACAAAAGTGCATGTATTTGTGAAAATAGCATTCAAAAATGCATTATAATAGGGGAGATATAGATATGGTGAAAAATATAATTTGCATAAATGATAATATTAGGCAAAATTCTCACTAAAACACCAAACAATTTTCACAAGGGCATTAGAAAAATCACATACTTATGTGGAAGAACTGCAGTATGATGGTCAACAAAGTTTTACTCAGAATGGACCCACCGAAATAAATTGACCTAATTTAGACATGTTAATTAATTTTATTGCATCTAAAACTGCTGGCTACCACCCTTCAAACTGGAAAAACAATTATGGAGAGAAACTGAAACTGGGAGATTCATCCATCCCTTAATACAACAATGCATATAACCGAATAAAAATACTTACATACTAATATACTTATAAAATGAAGAAATGTAGTACTACATGGGACTTGGCTGTTTTATATTTATTGCTTATAATAGCCATTTTAAAAAATAATTTTTATTAAATATTTTCATGAATTAGAAAAGAACATGCAATCTCTCCTCTTTTTTTGATTGGATTATAAAGTCTTTTGGTTATGTTCAATGTAAGACAATATGGTATCCAGAGATAGTTGGAGAGTAGAGGGAAGAAGGTGGATGATAAACTTACACTCTTTCTTTACATTTTTCTATGTTGGTATATGTGTGAGGTTTTTTATGTCAGCATCATTTGGGTAGGTTCTCTTTCTACATTTGTTGGTTTACATGGGCAGTGAGAGAAGGTTGATGGGGGGCCCAGGTCGAGGTTGTTTGTAGTGCCAGATTTACGTATAAGGTAAACAAGCTATAGCTTAGGGCCCCACTCTCTTGGGACCTCCCCCCCCAAAAAAAAGTAAAGGGGGAAAAACTAGATGTACATTTCCAAAATATAAGATAAAAAACCATATAAAATAAAACCTACTTACAGCAATAGTGTTTTGTGTTGTGTAGGTTCCTATGATGTAAGTAATGGGCCCCACTTGCTAGCCTGCTCCCTAAAATATCACTGGTTAGATACCTATTAGGTCCATAAATTACCATATAGCATATATTCAACACAAAAAATTGCGACAATTTGTTGTTGACAAAGGACAGCTGGACATATAAAGGGCCCCATTACCTTCAGTAGCTTAGGGCCTCAATAAACCTAAATCCGGCCCTGGCTTGTTTGTCTTTGGTTGACTGTAGTGAGATTTGTTTGCAAGTGTGGAAGGAGGGGGATGGATTATTGGGTCAAGTTATAATAACCATTTTTGAATAATTTTGCATATAACTGGTTGGACTTTTAAAAAGAAAAGAAAAAAAGGCAAAGCAGAAGTGGCCAGTGACTGCGATGCAAGAAGCAGTCTGATGCAGGCAAAGTTCAAATGGGCCAGAGCCACCAAATTTCATGCAAAAATCCATTGAAAATAGGTATTTCCTTCATCCCTACCCCATACTACTCAAGGGACCACTGAGCTTTCTCTCCAGCTTTCAGGTGCCTGAAGTTCATGGAACGTCTTGGGAGAGAGTGATGTTGCATCATGCTGTTCCGAGGGCATTCTAGGAAGTGCAACTGGCAGGAACCAGCTCAATGTTTTTCCATAAAAACAGAAAAGAAATGGGATAAATCTCAGCTATCTTACAAATTTAAGTCAAGGTGCAAAATTTCATCCCAAGTTCTCCTTCATGCAGGAGGGGGAGATATTGTTAAAAAATTGGAGGAGGAACTCAGGCTAGCCATAGTGAATATAATGGGTGGTCCAGCCTTCTGCTCAGTCTGTGTACCTTGACTTTACAGTATTCCTTGTCCAGTGCTGACCCACCCATGAGGCAAGGTGAGGCAACTACTTTGGGTGGCAGGATCCGAAGAAGCAGCAGATCCAGCCTCCAAAGGAATGCAATGCCTGCTGCTGCCATGGTAGCAGCAATGACTGCAGAAGATACCTTGGAGGCTGGATCTGCCACCGCCTTAGCAGCCCACCCCCAATACCACCTCTACAGCAGCCTCTTGGTGAATAGGAGACACTGCTGGTCTTTTCTCACCCTTGTTTTCAATGTAGATCTTTATTCCTGACCCCACTTCCTTATGTTGATCTTCATTCACCCCTTTTTCCCTAGCGGGGAGGGCACTATTCTGTGGTTTGCTTCAGGTGCCAAAGGCCCTGGGCTGGCCCTGCTGTTGCCCCTTCATTTTGTATTCTATTACCTCATCCCTCCGGGCAGACTGCTGTTCCACTTCACTTACCAAACTTGGACTGTTACAAGTGATAACAAGTTCACTCCCAGAATTCATTCACAAATATTTAATTTGGTTAGTACAAGAGGTTTCCTTGCTTCTGCCAGCACCATGCCATCTCTTATCACATCATCACTTCTGTTCTCTTTTTTTTCCTGAATGCATTTTTTAAAAATCACATTTTGCCTGCTTTTGTCTCAGATATTTTGTCTCATAGCTTCCTTTTAATGAACGAAATTCCTTTTAATTGGTGTGTTACAAAGACAACACACCTGTTTTATACTTCAAAATAGCTTTGTTTCAAAGGCGGGCGATGAAAGAGGAGAAAATCTGAAGCATTCCATGATACTTGTTCAGGCTTACATGCTTTGATGTAGACGTAGATGCTTTAATTCTAACTTCTTTCAGTAGCAATATAGGAAAACTTTAATATTCAAGAACCTTTCTTAGGGATTTCTGAGACCCAATCTCCTTTCTTATTTCTCCTTCCAAATATCTTCTGCTTTAATAAAATTTCGGTAGTAGAATGGTGTCTTGCAACTAAAATTTATTTAGGACATATGGTAATCATTTGGTAAGGGTGGAGCTGATTCCTGCCATAAGTGGGGACCTCATTTGCAATTAAGAATTGAGGGGGAATTCACAGAACTCAGATTCCGAAGTGGAGTCGACGCAATCTGGGCAAATCATCAACCAGATCAGATAATGAGTCCACTATAGTCTGCTTTAGAATCTGAAGCTTTTATGAGGGAGCATAGTCTCATCTAATGGTGCAATTGGCACAATTTCCCATTTCTGTCAAGGGTCCTCAGATTCTGATCTTTCATTTCTTTAAAAAAGTAAGTCTCTAGCTCTCTTGGAAGGAAAGCTATGTAGTAAAATTTACAGAGAACATTTTAAGCTATATCTGTTTGAAAGTGGTTCAGCTGCTAACATGAAAAGTAGCAGTGAAAGAGGTTGTGTTACCTAGAGGTTGTGTTGTACCTCTATATAAATCTAATGTGGAAGAAGCCCATTAACCCTAACTCCTGCCTTGCTCTTAGTATATAAATGATGTAATACTCATATAAAACCATCATCGAAGTTCATTTTAATTCCAGTGTATTTTATCAAAAGCTTTATGGCATCTAATGAAGCAATCACACATGATTTCCTCAACAGTTTTCCATAATTAACTGTGTTCAGCATCTTATGTATGGCATCTGCTACCAGGGGTGTAGGAAGGGGGGGCAGACTGACCCAGGTGTCCTCACTGAGGGGGGTGGCATTCGGCGCGCCACCCACCTGCAACTCTCAAGCCTACCCCAAGCCACTGGCCTAAGGTGGGAGCTGCACTGCTTTGCCGGTGGCATTCCCCCCCCTTCCCCCTTCGTTTTGACAGGTTAGGGGGAAGCTTGGAAGTTATGGGCGGGCGACGTGCTGAATATCCGCCATGGGCGGCTCACTCTGCCCCTGTGGGAGGCTCACTCCACCCCTGGCTGCAGGGCACCCAAGTGGCTATCCTGCACCTGGGAGGGCACCCTCTGTGCCACGCCCCCATCAGGAGCGCCCCCGTCCTGGGCAGCATGGGCATATGCTCCGTCACTGTCTTCTATATGTTTATACTTACCAAAACCTGCTTTAGTTGCATGAATTATACTTGGTAATATATTTGCTGCCTATTCACTAAGATACCAGTAAATATTTTAGCATCCTGCCCAATGAGTAAAATGGGTCTTATGTGATTCTGGAGTCTCTGAATCTTCAACTGGTTTCAGTATTACCAGTATTCTAGACTATTTCCAAGATCTCAGAACTAATGCTTCTTTAAAACGCTGTTAAACAACCTGCCCATGTGCAAGATCAATGTTACAGAGAATTCCCGATAAAAGTTACCTTTCAGACCATCTATACCAGGGGCTTTACATGATATAACTTTTAAAGTAACAAATGTGATATCTTCCATGGTAATTGGTGCTATTAAGGACTATTTTTGTACTTCAGTTATCTATTTCATCAGTTAATATACAAATGCTCTTGGATCTGACTTACATCAGTATACTCTCCCACATATACTTTTTAAATAAAAAAATTAAAAATTTATTTAATCAAGAAGAAGAAGAGTTTGGATTTGATATCCTGCTTTATCACTACCCTAAGGAGTCTCAAAGCGGCTAACATTCTCCTTTCCCTTCCTCCCCCACAACAAACACTCTGTGAGGTGAGTGGGGCTGAGAGACTTCAGAGAAGTGTGACTGGCCCAAGGTCACCCAGCAGCTGCATGTGGAGGAGCAGGGAATTGAACCCGGTTCTCCAGATTACGAGACTACCGCTCTTAACCACTACACCACACTTTGATCAACTTTGAGTCATAAAGTTTAGTGCCCTCAAGTGATTTTAATGAATTAAATCTATTTTTAAATCAAGTGATTTAAAATTTAAAATCAAGTGATTAAAAATTTAAAATCAAGTGATTTAAAATTTAAAATCAAGTGATTTAAAATTTAAAATCAAGTGATTTAAAATTTAAAATCAAGTGATTTAAAATCAAGTGATTTAAAATCAAGTGATTTAAAATTAAGTCAAGTGATTTAAAATTAAGTCAAGTGATTTAAAATTAAATCAAGTGATTTAAAATTAAATCAAGTGATTTTAATGAATTAAATCTATTTTTTTAACTATGTTGTGTCAATTTATAGGCTAATAGTTTCAAAGCCTTGTCATTAGATTATAATATTTTTGTTCAAATATTGCATAGCTGTAAAAACAATCCCTATCTCTAGTGCTTGAAGTTCTGCCTTGTTCTGTTTAGCTTATTCTCCTTGTTTTCTTGTTCTAGCTTCATTGTATGTGTCAGTAATAGATCCTTCTTTCTGCTTCTTTCCTTTTTCCAAATGATTATTCACCCTAATAAATTATCCTCATATGAAAGCTTTTAAAGTGTCCCATAATAGGGCTTCTGAAAACTGTGAAGGATCATTATGTACATAGAACTCCTCAATTTTTATTTTAATATTCTCTAACATATCTTTTAATTGTGGAAGTAAGCGATTGAGACTCCACATAGGTCTATTTCTGGTCTCTGGTTGCATTTGTAGCATAATATGTAGCATGCTATAAGAAACAATTATAGGTCCCATTGGAATTTGCTAAAAGATCAGGGGAGAATATTATATAATCTTTTCTGCTCTATGAGCCATAGCAATTTGAAAGGGGGAAAAACAACCACCCTAAAATCATTTTCTTTTGCATGTAACAAATGCCATGAATCTATTAGTATATATTGACTCAAGAATTATTTAATATTACCTAGGTTGTGTGCATTATCTTCCCTCTTCTATCTCTTTTGGATACATGTCCCAGTACAGATTCTCCTCAATGTTATTTTGCTTTCTTTATTCAACATGGATCTAAGGATTTCCTCTTGCCCCATGTTTGGTCTATAAATTGATCCGAAAGTTATTTTCCCCACCACCACTTTTAAAAGTATAAAACATCCCTTTGGATCTCCAAGCACATCTTCTTCTTTGAATTGGGCATGTGGGGAAATCCAGACACACACTCCCTTTGTCTTAGAGTTGCCTGCAGCTGAATACCAAGATTCTTTAGATATACTTATGGGAGATTTACCATATTTTTTCCATTTATAAGACGCCCCCATGTATAAGACGCTTCCTATTTTGGGGGACTCAGATTTAAAAAAATGGAGGGAGGTGGCCCAGAGTATAAGACACCCCCTAATTTTCAACATTATTTTTTAGGGGAAAAACCTAGTCTTATACACTGAAAAATATGATGTTTCATTTTTTTCATTGTTGTTTCCTGTACAGTGGTACCTCGGGTTAAGTACTTAATTCGTTCTGGAGGTCTGTTCTTAACCTGAAACTGTTCTTAACCTGAAGCACCACTTTAGCTGATGGGGCCTCCTGCTGCCGCCGCACCGCCAGAGCATGATTTCTGTTCTCATCCTGAAGCAAAGTTCTTAACCCGAGGTACTATTTCTGGGTTAGCTGAGTCTGTAACCTGAAGCGTATGTAACCTGAAGCATATGTAACCCGAGGTATCACTGTGATGAAATAAAATCCAGGGACTTTTGCTTTAACACTTTCCAAACCTGTTTTCTTTTTACGAAATTACTTAATCTATTGGCATTCCATGAGCACCAACTGTGCTCTTGAATCCTCTTCTTAGGCTAATTAGTCCTGCCCACTCATCACCTAGTCAGAACTCTGAGGCTTCCATCAGTCCATGCTTGCTTCTGAGCCTGGATCATTACTTTGACTGAATACAGATCTGTTTTTATACAAGTAAAAGCCTCTGCCAATGTGTTTGGAGTGGAAGCCAAGGAAACTATATTTAAAGTCTCCAAGCTAGTGATCATCACCACATCTTATGGCAACAGGCTCCATATATTACATTTGCCTTATACAAGCAAGTACTTTCTTTTGTCTGTCCTGAATGTCGTAGGCAGTTTCACTGGATGACTCCAACTACTATTATTATGAAAAAAGGAGAGGGGAAATTCTACTTTCTCCACACTATAAAACCAGATTGTGTGAGCTGCACACCAGGAAGATGGGTGCACACATTGTCCACAGACGGACACACAAGAATCTGTGCAGATCCTCTAATTGATTGCTGCAGGCTAGAAATGTAGTATGGGTGCAGTTCAATGCACACTACTGCTTTTATCCTTACAGAAATAGATCAAGGGCAAAGATGTTGTAGCCCTCAACATATGGAATACAACTCCAGGATCATTGGCCAGCTGGAATTGATGTGATCTGAAGCATGACAAAATAGGAAGAGTCACAACTTTCCCCTCCCTGGTATAAAGTCCATTCATTCCCAGTACAAGAAAAGCGGAAATAAAATATTAGTTTGAGAGGTGTTCGAAGGAAAGAAAGAAGACCCCTCTCACCATGACCATGTGTGAAGATCACCTACAAGCTGGATATTTGCCCTTCCTTAATGCCAACTAAGCCCAACACTCAGCAATTTTTACATTTGTTTCAAATGCCAACTTGACAAAAGCAGTGATGAAAGGTTGAAGACATCCTCAGAATTTGGAGAGCTGGAAACCTATTGAGTGAAGGACATTAAGAATTCTCTTGCAGTTTCACAACAAAAAAGAAGACTTTTTTAGAAATTGGGCAGCTGGAAATCTGTCAAGTGAAAGACATTAAGAATTGTCTTCTACTTTCACAGCAAAGAAAAAAAATAAGGGGAGGGATAAAAAGGAAAGAAAAAAAAGAGATGAGAGACTGATGATTGGGGGAGGAGACAAATTATTCTGTATCTCTTCAGTAAATGCATTGACTCAGAGGGCAGCTTGAAATAACCAACCAATGTCATTTCAATCTTTCTGAAGGCAACTTCTGAAAACTGTGTCCCGCCTGACAGGCATGGCTCAAATGGAGCTGCTATTTCATATTGAAATACAGGAATCAAAATTGTAGACTGCCAGCTTAAATGGAGCAAAAGCAGCGTCACTGTCAGATGTCAGCATGTTTCACACAACTGTCTGTGCCAAATATACTTTGTCACAAAACGTGAGATGTAGACAAAGGAGGCGGGGTGGGAGAGTTTTAAGGGGATAGCATACTTCAAATCAGAGCACTTCAGACCAATTACATGGGTATTTCAGACCAATTACATGACTACGTCCATTCAAGATAGATTACCCAGGTCATAGAGATGTATCCTCCTGCCATGGTTGAGGTTCTGAACCTACTTTTAACCTTTTTAACAAGTCAGTTATCTAGCAGTCCTGCACCAACTACTGTGGCTGCCAGGACCAATTCAGCGTTTTGATGTTAACATATAAAACCTTGAATGGCTTGGATCCCAAACACTTGAAATATCTGCCAAACTTTTTGAAGACACATTTATTCATTCTGACTTTAAAGTTTTCATCTTTTTTTCTGCTGTTGTGTTTTAGTGATGGAGTGATAATATATTTTTAAATGGGAATATTTTTCTTATTTTTTATTTTTATTATTATTATTATTTTGCATTTCTAATGGCTTATTCCTTTTCTATTGTTTTGATAGTATTTCTGCAAACCAACCAGTATTCTTATTGGAGAAGAGCCACTTAAACATTTAACAATTTAACAACAACAACAACAACAACAACAACAACAACAACAACAACAACAGAACCCTTTGCTTTTCCATTCACATAAATAAGGCAATAATAACAGTAATAGTAAATAATAATAATAATAATAATAATAATAATAATAATAATAATAATTTATTATTTGTACCCTGCCCATCTGACTGAGTTGCCCAGCCACTCTGGGGATCTTCCAGCATATATAAAAACATAATAAAACATTAAAGCTTAAAAAGCTTCCCTATACAGTGCTGCCTAATCTGCTAAATGTTATATAAGTACTCATCCTTGGAATCTGGTGGGAGGGCAATCCGCAGGGTGGGCGCCACTGCCGAGAAGACCTTCTGCCTGGTTCCCTGTAGCTTCACTTCTCACAGTGAGGGAACCACCAGAAGGTCCTTGGCACTGGATCTCAGTGTCCAGGCTGAATGATGAGGATGGAGGCACTCCTTCAGATATACTGGGCCGAGGTCATTTAGAGCTTTAAGGGTCAGCACCAACACTTTGAATTGTGCTTGGAAATGCACTGGGAGCCAATGAAGATCCTTTAGAACTGGTGTTATGTGGTCTCGGCAGCTACTCCCAGTCACCAGTGTAGCTGCTGCATTTTGGATTAGTTGTGGTTTCTGGGTCACCTTCAAAGTTAGCCCCACATAGAGTGCATTGCAGTAGTCCAAACGGGAGATAACCAGAGCATGCACCACTCCGGCAAGACAGTCCATGGGCAGGTGGGGTAGACAGCTGCCTTGGACACAGAATTGACCTGCATCTCCATGGACAGCTGTGAGTCCAAAATGACTCCCAGGTTGCACACCTGGTCCTTCAGGGACACAGTTACCCCATTCAGGACCAGGGAGTCCTCCACACCTGTCTGCCCTCTGTCCCCCAGCAACAATACTTCTGTCTTGTCAAGATTCAACCTCAATCCATTAGCCACCATCCATCCTCCAACCACCTCCAGACACTCACACAGGACCTTCACTGATTTAAAAGAGAGGTAGAGCTGGGTATCATCCACATACTGATAAACGCCCAGCCCAAACCCCTTGATGATCTCTCCCAGAGGCTTCATGTAGATGTTGAAAATCCTATTTAATTTCCTTTGGTAGAAATATACCTTGGCTCCATGGGGGAGTTCATACTTTTGAGGAGTAGGGTTCAAGTTCAATCCATGACATCTTCGGATACAGTAATTGCCTTAAGAAGAAATTGGTGGAAAGGACCTGTCAGCCTGAGACTCTAGAAAGCTGTGACTATCCAGGACAAGGCAAACAAATACTCTGACAAAGCTGTTTGCTACAAGGCTGATTCCTATAGCATTGGTCTCTAATGACTTATTATCTTCTGTACATCTGCAAGTGTGGCAGTGGATATTCCAGATTGTTGTCTTACCTCAGTAATGGATGATGAGAACCAACACACTAAAGTTCAAAATAGATAAGACTGAAGCACTCTTAGTGGATGGTTCCCTAGACCGGATGGATGGGAAGTTGGATGGGGTTACATTCCCTCTGAAAAATCCAGTATACAGCTTGAGGGTACTTCAGGATACATTGCTGTTGCTCAGGTGGCCTTAGTGGTGAAGAGTGCCTTCCATCAGCTTCGGCTGCACCCCTACCTGGACATGGACACCAACTACTGTTGTCTATGCTCTGGTAACCTCTAGGTTGGATTACTGCCATGTATCATATGTGGGGCTGCCTCTGAATATGGTTTGGAAACTTCAGCTGGTGTATAATTCAGCAGTGACCTCATCATATATAAACCCCAATCCCCCCAAAATCTTGTCAGTGAAAAAAAAATATGAAGGTACACATTTCAGCTTATGGCTGTACTGTCATTCAGTGACAGCTTTTGGGGAGCTGGTGTTCCTGAAAGTTAATTTAATAGCAAGAATTGATACTGATCCCCTCATTAGCTGGGTATATGGGTTGGGCTAAATGAAGATAGTTTAGCTAAAGTATTGACCCCCCTCTTTTTTCCCCATTGCCAGGATGGTGATTGTAAGAAAATGGAAATATTTAGAGAAGGATATACGGTGTAGTCAAATCTGGTCCATAGCTGTTGCTGAAAAATTAACTCAAAAATTAAACTCAAAGCAGGTGTACTAGATAAAATACATTAAGTAAATGATTTAAAGCAAACAAAAACACACACAAAAAAACTTCATCACTATTCAGGTGTGGGAAACTGGAGTATTGATATCATGTGTCAAGATAGCTCTAGGCATTCAAATTGTCTCAGTGAGTTTGGCTTTTTGTAGGTACAATATCTGAAAAGTGCATTACTATGGTAACACACTGGTAATCATGCACCTGTCAGTCAGAGAGCGAGAGAGAAAGTGATGGGGTTTTTTGCTCTTTTTTTGCCTTAACTTTATTTTTAATGCAAAAAAAAAAAGTGTCACGCTTAAAGATATGGGCACATGTTTTCTGCCTCCAATTCCATTGATAGCAGAAACGTTTTGACAATACCCCATGTATAGAAATTAGAGATGAGATGATTTCCAGGGGAATACCAAAAGTTCCAGAAGGAACTTTTTTTTGTACATTCTAGTTTGGGGGAGGTGAAAGATGAGTGGAGAAGTTTGTATTCTTAGGGTGGACTGATGTAGTTCTTTAAGCTAGAGATAGAAAACCTTTTTTTTTACCAGCCTGAAAGCTATATTCTCTCATGGATAACATTCCACTAGTGAATGTGGCAAAACTCTTCGATCACAACATCATACTCCTTCTTAGCACACACACACATACATTCCCCCCCCCCCAGGCAAATGAGAGGCATTATTGCAGTTCATGGACACATTTAAGGCAGGGAAGAGCAGGCAAAGAAGTGGAAGAACTGGACCAGTGAGGGATGTGGCCTGGGCAGAGTTCTAAGGTTCAATAGAGAAGCCTGAGAGACAACATTCAGGTTCTGGCCCTGAGGTCATTTGGAAAAGGGATCCTAAGTCATTCAGCATCAACTCAGCAGTGAATTTTCTAATAATAATAATAATACAACCATGGCAAAGTGCTTCTAGTGCTCTTCAGTGTATGGATCAGCAAGCCGGTGATAGAAAAGAAATACAGTGGTTCCTCAGGTTAAGAACTTAATTTGTTCTGGAGGTCCATTCCTAACCTGAAACTGTTCTTAACCTGAGGTACCACTTTAGCTAATGGGGCCTCCCGCTGCCGCTGCGCTGCTGCTGCGCAATTTCTGTTCTAATCCTGAAGCAAAGTTCATAACCCGAGTACTGTTTCTGGGTTAGTGGAGTCTGTAACCTGAAGCGTCTATAACCCAAGGTACCACTGTATCTCCCTAAGACCCTGGAGAGCTGACCACCACAATGTGTCTATGACACTATGTTATGACTTGGAATCCTTCTAGGTGCATTGCCTGTAGAGAAACATGAGCAGCCCCAATAGAGCAATGGTCACAATCATACCCCCCCACCATGCACATTAAAGGACGCTCCCCTGTGACATAGTGTTCTATGAATCTGGAATGAGGTAGCCCTGAAGATCACAGGGAGTGCCACCAACACATTGCTGCAGTGCCCCCTCCGAAACCTTTTGAAAGGGCAAGGGGTGGGGAGAGAAAGCCAAAGAAGAAGACTGTATTGATTGAGTATTCACTCCACTCACAGCTCCTTCTTCATCTTCTGTCCTCTCATCCTCCTCCGGATGCTTTAAGTTGTTTTATATACAGTGCTACCTTGAGTTAGGAAAAGATGTTGGGAAAGATAGAGGGCACAAGGAGAAGGGGACGACAAAGGACGAGATGGTTGGATAGTGTTCTCGAAGCTACCAGCATGAGTCTGACTAAACTGCGGGAGGCAGTGGAAGACAGGAGTGCCTGGCGTGCTCTGGTCCATGGGGTCACGAAGAGTCGGACATGACTAAACGACTAAACAACAACAACACCTTGAGTTACAGATGCTTCAGGTTACAGATGCTTCAGGTTACAGACTCCGCTAACCCAGAAATAGTAACTTGGGTAAAGAACTTTGCTTCAGGATGAGAACAGAAATCGTGCAGCGATGGCAGCGGGAGGCCCCATTAGCTAAAGTGATACCTCCAGTTAAGAACAGTTTCAGGTTCAGAACGGACCTCCAGAACAAATTAAGTTCTTAACCCGAGGTACCACTGTACTATGATTCTTAAGTGTGATTTTTAGATATTTTGCATTTCCTTCCTCATACACATTATCAAAGTGCGCGCGCACACACACATACAAAAAAAATTCTTCATGGAATCATAATTTGGAGAAATTTAGAAGAGCCTCTAACAGAGAGGAAACCAGTCAAAAGGAAATTGTGTATTTTGAATCGCTCATACGCTTGGAAAAGTGAAGTTGCATCAGCAAAATGAAAAAAATGTTTCATTTACCCTGTGCATCCTTTGGAAGTGATGAAAGTCATATTCAGATTGGTTTTTGGTGGCTGGAAAAAAGTGGAAGTTTTAATGACTGACAATCAGGACTGAATTACATATTGATATATGCCCCAAGGCCATGCAATGGGAAGGACTACAAGGTACATATTTATGACAATTAATTCAATTATGTAGCCAAGGTGCTACTATTTAGAGATTGTTGAACTATAGATTCCAGCAGACCCAGTCAGTAAGGCCAAAGGTCAAGGATGATGGGAACTGCAGCTCAGCAACATCTGGAAAGCACAATTTTGGCAACCTCTGCATAGAGCAGTGGAACAATGGAACAACATGGAACAATGTAATTCTTAATTACTAAATTGTGGTGATCCAGAAGGTAAGATTGTTAGAAAAATATATTCAATTGTACTTTGTGTTTGCACAAAAATATTTATTGAGAAGAGTGGATTAATTATTGGCCATTTCCCACTTCTGTTGTGATGTTTATTCACACAAATTAATTATCATGGAACAAAACACTTGAAATGCTTTATGCACCTTCTCATTCTTGTGTCAAAGAGGGCCTAAGAACAGGAAACAGTATAATTAGCCATTCTTCCAAATTCTTAAGAACATAATCTTCTTGCATTTGTAAGCCTTGCTTTGTTTTACTTATTTACTGTTCTTTTCTTTTTTTAATTGGACTGAATCATTAACTGGCAAGAGTTTAACAACAAACAATTAGATGATCCTAATTGTCTCAGCATTTCCCCTCGATATCGGCACTCAAGTCAAATCTGTCTTCAAAAAACCCTCGCAATGTCAGTTATTTATTACCCCTTAGGATAAGCTCTTTTGCAAATTGAGGGGGAAAGAGAGGAGGGCTTAGTTTCCCAACTCTATTCACTGCTCTATGCTTATGCTGGTTAGAAGTACATTCACACTCCTATTTCAAAACCAAACTGGAGGCAACTGGAGCAAATATTGTGGTTAATAGAAGAAAGCACGTAAAGCTCTCAAACAAGGGTGAGGAACCTAGAGCTGGGGAGTCAAATGCAGCCCCCAGGACTCTATATTTGGCCTTAGGAATTTTCCCCAGGCCAAATACCCTCCCTCAGGCCATGGCTTCCTGGAGTGTTTTTGCCTGGCTGTAATCAATGATGTTATCTTAGCTTACCTTCCTCACAGGGTAGTTGTGAGGATAAAATGATGAGAAGAACTATGTATGTCCTCTCATGCTCTCTGAAAGAAAGGTGGGATGGAACAAATAAACAAGAGTTTCTCATTCCGGTTTTCTTGGTTTCTGAAGCAACTTGTGGTTTCTTCATTTGAAAATCTCCATGAAAATTCTTCAGGATTTTAGCATGAATCTTTCCCAATAAACACAATTTGTCAGCAGTTTTAACTAACATACATATTTTTGCAGGCAATTTATCCCAATACAAAGGATTTGTGAAGGTTATTTTCACTAAAATATTCATTTTCATGCATATTTCCCTCTAATATATGCAATTCCAACATTGTTCATTTGGAGAACTGCAACCCAAAATTCACACGTGCGAATTGGGAAGGGTGGCTGCGTTTCAGTTCTCATATTGTTTCAGAAAGTGCAGATTCAGCTTTAAAAGCAAAACAAATCAATTTTCCCCATCATAGAATGTGCTCTCTGAATGTGCTCTTCTGCATGGCTGGAATACAGCCTACCATACGAAGATAAGAGCCATAACCATTGCTGCTCCCTCTTTTGTCTCTGGCTGCACCCACCACTAGCATGCAGCCCCCAAAAGCTTGCCCATGAGCAAATGCAGCCCTGACATTTATATTGGCACCTCACCCTGATCCGAAACAAGGAAGGTTCTATATATCTTTTTAGATCTGAAGGTATATGCAGGTCAGGGGAACCAAATCTATATTTCTTGCAGAGCATTTTGCATTTGGATTATGTGAGGGAGACTGCAGCTCAACAGCAGTGTCACTCCCCACTAAGTTCTTTTGCCTGAGGCAAACAGGATTGCCAGCAATACATGTGAAGAGGATCTAGAGGTCTTAGTAGATCACAAGTTTAACAGTGTGATGCAGCAGCAAAAGAAGCTAACACTATTCTAGGATGCCTTAAGAGTAGTCTTCTGTTCCAATAAAGTCATAGTACCTTTCTATTCTGCCTTGGTCAGACACCACCTGGAGTACCATGTCGAATACTGCACACCACAATTTAAGAAGGATTGGCCGACATATGCAGAGGACGACGACCAAGATGATCAAGGATCTGGAACCCAAACCTTAGGAGGAACAGTTGAGGAATTTTGGTATGTTCAGCATAGAAAAGAGGGGACTGGGAAAAGATACGATAGCCACTTATCTCAACGGCTGTCACATGGAAGAGGTTGCATGCTTGTTTTCTCCTGCTTTGTAGGGTAGAACCAGAACCAATGGCTTCAAGTTACAAGAAAGGAGATTCCAACTAAACTTTCTGACAGTGTTTGGCAGTGGAACAGACTCCCTCAGAAGGTGGTGGCCTCTCTTTCACGGGAGGTTTCTAAGCAGAGGTTGTATAGTTATCTGGTTGAGATTCCTGCATTGCAGAGGTTTGGACTAGATGACTCCCAGGGTCCCTCCCAACTCTACAGTTCTATGATTCTTTTGGGGGAAGCCACGGCTATTAAAGTTGCACAAGAGTGCTTTAAAGGTGTGACCAAAAGCATAACACTAAAAAAAAAATAAAAAAAAATACCTAGCATTTAAATTGACATGAAATCATCAGTCCTACAGGCCCATCTAAGCATATTATATTGCACTCTGCATTAAAATGCAAACTGAACTGAATTCCTTCAGCATCCCTATCACAGATACTGTATTGTGCATGCAAATGACTTTGCAACAGCGCAAAGGGTTAAGAGATAATATACAATACCTTACTCTATGTAGGATATCAGTTTCACACTCTATGTAGGATGTCACTTTAGCACAGTCTGGTTCAGTACATGGAGCTTTTCTGACCTTGACAGGGCAATGATCACCTATTACTAACTTAACTATGTGCAAGGTCTGTTGTGTCCCACAGTAACAGCCTGCACCATGAAGAAAGAACATATTGATTTTACTCCTGGTTGTCAGTCGGCATTTATTCACTTCACTGCATTGCACACTAGGAGCAGCTGTATTAGAAGCTTTCCATGCTGATCACTGAAATATAAGCTATTGTATCATGTATGAACAGAAATCTCTATCAAATCTAGGAACTGGCCTGCCATTGTGAAAAGAGCCCTGCATTCCAAAATCTTCTTATAAACTCTTTATACATAACAGTGCTGTGACCTCAATATTGCTAGTCATGGATAGCAAAATGGGAGCATTGGAAGGTGCCTAATACAAACCCAGCCAGATGGGCAGGGTATAAATAATAATAATAATAATTTGATGATGATGATGATGATGATGATGATGATGATGATGATGTCAGGCCACTGATTAGCAGCAGCCCTTTAGGATTTCATGCAGAAGTCAGATGACTATGAGGCGACTAGAATTCAGGCGAGTGCTGCTGCCCCACCACACCGTCTTCTACTGCTTTCACCACTGACTGGTTGAAGAGGGATTGTTGTCGTTAAGAAAAGAAGTGAACAAATATAATAATTTAAACTGAGAAGACAGGAAGCTACCTTGTACTGAACCAGACCCTTGCCCTATCCTTTTGGCCTATTGAGCTACATCTATAATGTCCACACCAGTGGTATGAAACCTCTGCCCCTGTGGATATTGTTAGACTCCAGTTCCTATCAGCCTCAGCCAGCACAGCTAATGCCTGGAATTATAGGAGTCACAGCTCAATTGCCTCTAGAAAGCTCCAGGTTCCCCACTGCTAATTTGCAATGACTTTCAACAGTTCTTCTTTCCAAATTCTACCTGCTGATACTAGGGGTTGAATTTATTTATTTATTACATTTATATCCCACCATTTATCCAAGGACCTCAAGATGAAGTACATGGCTCTCCTCCCTTTTTTTTATCCACACAATAACCTTGTGAGGTCAGATAGACTGAGACCCTGGGAGCTTCATGGCTAAGTGGGGAATAGAACCCTAGTCTCACAAGTCTTAGTCCAACACTCTAACCACTCCTCTACACTGACCTAGGACTTTTATCATTGTGCTGTGGGACTGAAACCTAAGCTCTTCCACTCTGCCACAGCTTTCCCTACAGCTTGTGCCCTGTAGTGTTCATAACAGCACCACTGTTATTTCTGCTCACACGTTTTGCAGGTTTCTGTTGAACATCAAGAAAATCCTCCAAACTCCAGCTTGACCAGAGATGACTGTACCGACAGAAGAAATGTGATTGCAGAAGCCACAGGAATTGATGCCTCTGTTGTACCACCTTCAACAGTGAAGAACTGCCATCTCCTTTCAGTCCAATTTTGATGGATTCATGGCAAATCATTGAAAAGTAACACTTATTACAAAGTCATTTCAAGCTTGCATCTTCTATAATAGAATGCCCCTTCAAATGCTGCTGACTTTTAAAGAGGGGGATATTTCAGATAATGTTAAGAGTAATTTTGCCCACCATTGGAGTTCCCACCTTAAGCACTTGGAAACTCTTCTCTTGCAGACAATTGAAATACTGTAAATGGTTTTGGTAGAGAGAGAAAGAGAGAGAAGTATGCAAAGATCACATCAGAACAACCTGCATCAGCTGCACTACTCCTTCCTCTTACATGGCCAGGTACCACCAACTGCCCAGTGGGAAGGATCCTGATGACTTGCACTTTAATATTTTAATTATACTTCTACTAATTTAGGGAATATATTTTATGCCACTCATTCTTTTTAAGCTTTCTATAATTATTATGATAATTATTTTATTATCACATAATTTTATTCTTCCCACTTTTATAACTTCTTTAATTATTACTTTTAGCTTAATATTGTGTTGGAATAATTTTATAAGTGCTCCAATGAGCTCAATATTTCTATGTTCATTGTGTTTTGTGTACACATTCTGGAGTATTTTGATAAACTTGGTATCTAGTTTATGCTCTTGGTATCTAGTTTATCAGCCTGTGTATCCATTTTTCTTGCTTCTCCTTTCCCTTCCGATATCATCCTACTTGCCACTTTGGGTTTGTCATTCATGTTTTCTTCCTTCATTTTTATCCCTAATCATTACTTCCCTGCTGAACTGAATTGCCATTCATGAAAACAAGTACGTCCTATCTGGGCACAGCCACTGATTTCACCTGCTGAGAGGAGAGGCTGTTTTCTAGAAGTGTCAATTCAACCCAGCAAGAGAGAAGCACCCAGAAAGCAATAGTGACAGGAGACAAAACACATACACACATGAATCAGTTGCCAATCTAAAAGATGCAAAACTGACTTTCTTGAGGGAATGAAGCAGCACCACTCTCCAAAGATGATGGAATATGATGATGTCATTGTTTGACTTTAGCACATTGAACTTGCCCCAGACTTCCTGCAGAAGGTCCCAGGTCCCAATCCCTGGCATCTCCAGGTAGGGCAAGAAAATAGCTGTATTTGAAACCCTGGAGAAACTCTGACAATGAGTATAAAACAGGGGTGGGAAAACCCTTTTCAGCCTTCTGGGCCCTTCTAGCCAATCTTCTGGGGGCCAGATGTCAGAGGTGGGTGTTGGGATACTGCCAGGGAGACGGAGGCATCAGGCAGGCCCCCAGTCATCTCTGGACGATCACCGGTCTCCCGTGGGACAGCATCAGTCAATTAGCGACACGAGCCTCAGAGACATTCCAAGACCCGTGCACACCCTTTCAACAGAATCTCCACAACGAAAGATTCAGACAGGAGAACATATTTACAGCTTTATTGAACATAGTTCAGAACAAAGGAAAAACATGACTGCTTGCCTCCGTGTCCAGGAAAACAGCCGGAACAAAAGCTATATACAAAATGGAAGTTCCCAGCAGAAGCTGGATGTGAACAGGCATGTGACACACAACAGCCTGTTCCCTTAAGATGGAACGGAACTATCCTAACAGTGAGCAGGGCCTGAAGCAAAGGTGGGCAAATCAATGAAAGTATATATTGCCTTTGTACAGTAGGTAATATATACTCATGCCCCCCAGATTTGGCAGATTCAGTCTGTGCCACCCCAGAGGCCACCCACCTCAGCCCAGGTGCATCTTCAAAGCAATTTATTCCAAAAGGAGTCAACTTCTAAGCATCCAATTGCTTCATGCTGTGCAACATTTATAACTACTACATAAACCTCATCCTTATTTCCATTGTGTGCAGCTAGCTCACTTGCTGGCACCTTCGTTAGTGGGATATTAAGGCAGATTTCAAATTTTGTGCTTTTGCTATGGAGCCAAGAGATAGGAGACCAAATGTGGTTTTGCTGTATCTCTTGAATTAACCTTCCCAACAGGAACCAGCAATTTACTTGTTCAGGAAAGCCTTGGCAATCCTTCACAATTTCCCTCTAGAAACAGCATCCCCACCCCCCCATCTTCAGAGACAAATGAAAGGAATTAAATATTTAAAGTTTTCCTGGTGATAATAAAATAGAGCTAACCTCAGGATTGTCTTGTCAGAAGAGCTTCAGCAAAGTTAACAGTGAGGCAACCTGGCACTTAAGTTATCAGTTAATGACACTGAAATTGCTTAATAGCAGGTTCTAGAAAGGATTATTTTTCTTTTCTGTTTTTATTTCCTTGCCTCAGGAAGGTGCTTAATTTTTTACATGTTTGTATCCTGTATAAAAGTCTATACAGGATAGACTTGAGTGTTGGCTGCTTGTCGTTCCATCACATAAATGGAGATGGTGATGATTACAATTTTATTAGGAACAGATTATTATTAATAACTATTTATTGTTAAAATAGATTATTGCTATTTATTTATTAGCCACGTTTTGCCATGGTAATTCAAAGAGACTTACAACATTTTAAGCAAAAAGCAAACACATACATTAAAACCAGCACTAAGAAAAAAAATCTGAAAGACAATTCTATTTTTAAAAACTAGTTTAAAGCATCCTCACATAAAAAGGCCATAGATAATTAAAGCCAACGACCTGATGAAAAAGGAATGCTTTTGCTTGGCACCTAAAGATATATAATGATGGTACCAGGTGAGCCTCCCTTGAGAGAGCATTCCACAAGTGGAGAGCACCACACTGTTTAATTATCTGTTCTAGGACCTTTCCTGGTATTGATGACAAGCTCAGCAGTTGGTAGTTACCTGGGTCTCCCCCCCCCCTTTTGAAGATGGGGACAACATTTTCCTACCTCCAGTCCACAAGGATCTCCAAGAATTCTCAAATATTATAGACTGGGTCTCTGAGATCATATCCACAAGCTTCTTTAGAACCCTTGGGTGCAGCTCATCAGGACCTGGAGATTGGATTTTATTCAACATAGGTGTTCCCTTACCACCTCTTTTCCTATCTTAGGTTTAGCTCTCTCTTTGCATTGTTTGTTCTGTTATCACCAGGTTGGTCTCTGCTTTCCTTTCAGGTGAAGGTAAGGCAAGGTAGGTGTTGAGCAATTCCACTTTCTGTCTGTCTCCCAATAGCATTTCTCCATGCGCTTGCTACTTCCTTGTTTTTCCTCTTGCTTCAAACATAGCTAAAGAAACCCTTTTTTATTAGATCAGATCCATACTTCACAAAGTTTTGATTTCTCAAGTATCTGCCAAAAGAAGTCATATTCTAGAAGTCATATGCGGGAAGTAGCACATTGTCAGACACTGTTCCAGGCAGGGCCGGATTTAGGTTTGATGAGGCCCTAAGCTACTGAAGGTAATGCGGCCCTTTATATGTCCAGCTGTCCTTTGTCAACAACAAATTGTCACAGTTTTCTGTGTTGAATATATGCTATACAGTAATTTATGGACCTAGAGGTACTTTATCTAAAGCCATTTGCACACATGCACATCCAGGTGTTTTTTCCTTTAAATTTTTTTGGGGGCCCAAGAGAGTGGGCCCCTAAGCTATAGTTTGTTTAGCTTATACGTAAATCCGGCTCTGGTTCCAGGTAGGCATTTGTGAAAACATAACAACATATTTTGTTCTGTTCAAGCTAATATCTGCATGAAGTCACATGTACTAGACATATATTACTGTGTGTACAACAGGAGTGACTAAACCGCTGGCCTCCAGATATTGTTGGACTACAATCCTTAACCATAGGGCATGCTGGCAGCTTTGGGTGTTGTTGGAATCCAACACCAGGAGGGCCAAAGGTGTGTTGGAATCCAGACTGTTTACGTTATCCATTTACTAGCAATCTTAAATAGGTCTGTGTATAGACCATTCTCACCCCAGAACCTTGATCTGACCTGGGCAAACCCAAGGACTACCTGACCCACCCTGGCTCTATCCTCAAAGCAATTTGGAGATGGGGCTAATGTTTAATTAGTGGTTTTAAAACCCTAATTACACATATGATCAGGAGGCTTCATCTCCACACACATACACATACAACCGAGACCTCTCTCTCTCTCTCTGTGTGTGTGTGTGTGTGTGTGTGTGTGTGTGTGTGTTGTTCTTGCAGGGTACTCCTCTTTCATGTGCACCTTAGTTGCAGAGAAGCCCCTCAGGAAGTACCAGAAACCTACAGGATGGCATCTTTTGCTTACTAACTGGTAAGCAAAGGATTCCATCCTATGAGGTGCTGCTTCAGGGGGCAGAGCATTGGGCCTGAAGGAGAGGCTGGGTAGGAAAGCCTTCACCCAAAGGCATTCAACCTGCTACCCTCCATCTAAATGTACCACCTACCTTCTCCAGGGAAGATGCAGCTGGTAAGGTAGGTCCCTCCTACTCTCCTAGGCATTTCATTCCCACGGTTCTTCTCCTTAGTGCCCTGCCCCTGACAGTTCCAGATTGCTGTTGGTCAGCCATCATGACCCATAATGATACAGGGATGTCTCAGGAAAACTTAAGCAACACCCAAATCAGTGCAAATTGGTTCAGAACCTGGCCAGTTTCTTTGAGTGTTACTCAGCTGAACAGTAGATGCAGTAATCTGGCCCTCTGGGTTCTTGACTAAGGATACCAGACGTCCCCATTTCCCGGGGATAGTCCCCGGATTTACAAATTAGGCCCCCTGACAGAATCCTATCATTCCTACTGAAGTTGAAAAGTGTCCCTGGATTCATTGGAAAAAAACCTAGTAACCTTATTCTTGACCAAGCTTGTGCTTGTGACTTGAAAATGTAACAATAATAACAAGTAAGAAAGTAAGTAAGAAAGTAAGTAAGTAAGTAAATACATTTGAAAGATTCTTGAATCTTGGTGAAAGTGTAATTAACTTGGATAGCAAGCTAGAAAAAACTGGAGGCTTTCCCAGAATATCCTCAAGGATTCATCAGAGCCTTCCAGTGTCTCAGAAAATACAGAGCATGCCAATTTAACGGATGAACATCTCATCTAAAAAGAAGGCTAATACTGTTGGGTTATCCTTTTATTCAACTAAATGCCAATTTAGTTTTATTGAAATGCACAAATCAGGGAGGGAAGAACGGAGTGCACCAATAACCAGTTGCTCAAACTCCCGCAACCAACAACTCTTTGAGGCATTTACTCATTAGATAGATAGATGATAGACAGATAGAGCCTATACATATTATAGGGTATCATTTTAGGTGAGCTCAATATACTGTATAACATGGGTAGGCAAACTAAGGCCTGGGGGCCAGATCCGGCCCAATCGCCTTCTAAATCCGGCCCACGGATGGTCCGGGAATCAGTGTGTTTTTACATGAGTAGAATGTGTCCTTTTATTTGGATTATTTTGGGAATTTGTTCATTCCCCCTCCCAAAAAAATATAGTCTGCCCCCCCAAGGTCTGAGAGACAGTGGACCGGCCCCCTGCTGAAAAAGTTTGCTGACCCCTGCTAAGGACATCTAGTGCAGCTTAGCAACAAGTAATCCGGCATAGTCTTTCAATGCTTGAAAATCACTAGAGCAGTTAAATTCTATTGCTTCAGAATGAGTACCTGGTTCTGTACTACCACTCTCCTGTTACTCCTACTCTTTGCTTCCTGCTGTTCAGCCAGCTATCAGACCAAAAAAGAAGAAGAATAGGACCTGCTCTCCTGTCTCATGACTGCTAGTTTACGCAAAGGCTTTTGTGAACTATTTTGTTACATGCTTTTTGAAAGTATATAATGTCTTCTGGATCATCCCCATCCACATGCTTGTTGACATCCCAACAGATTGGTGAGACAGAATTTATCTTTTCGAAAACACAACTGATTGCTCTCACACTGATTAAAGTAGTGAGGCATGTATTAGATTAAACTTGGTCTGCATGTTCTACATTAACAGAGATCTGCAATGCAAATCAGCTCTGTGGGAACTAACTTTGCTGCTAGAAGCACAGCTACTCTGCTAGATTTTTAAAATTGTACTAACACCGTTTCCCTCCTTGAGCTGATAAGATACGCATTTGTCACTTTTACAGACACTCATGTTGTGCAACATCCTTTTTGTACACAGCATGTCCAATGAAAATAAGATTTTTCTCTCTCACAGGAGGCAGTGATGGCCACCAACTCGCATGGCTTTAAAAGAAGATTAGAAATACACATGGAGCATATGACTACCAAAGGCTACTAACCTTGCTAGTTATGTTCTCCCTCCATTTTTCAGAGGCAGTGCAAGCTTCTGAATACCAGATGCTGGAAACTGCAGGCGGGGCAAGTGTCATCGTGCTCACATCCTTCTTGTGGGTTTCCCAAAAGAGACATCTAGTTGGCCACTGTGAGAACAGGATGTTGGGACAGATTGGCCTGATCTTGCAGGTTTTTCTCATGTTCTTAAGTCAAATTAATCAGGGATTGTGTAATGTTATGTCAAAACAATATTTTGAGTTGTGTTTTAATGTTTTAACCTGCCCTGAGACCTTAGGGTGAGGGGCTAGAAATAAATATTGTCAGTTTTACTCAGAGTAGACCTATGGGAAATAATAGACACGACTGACTTAGGCCTATTAATTTTAATTGGTCTACTCAGAGTGTAATAGCTTAATTGGAAAATAGGAACGACAAAAAATTCTGTCAAAATGGGAAACAGTATCCAAAATTGCGTCTGTTTGTGTGTCCACCATGCAAACAGGAATGGAAACCAGGCAGGCAAATACAGTCAGCATTCATTGTCTTCATTTTCATTTTTTCTGCCAGTAATTTGTTCTTCTCATTTTCCCCCAGAACATTATTGATGACAGCACATTGAAATGAATGGTTTGGGACCACGTGGCAATAGCATAATTAATTACATTATTAAATTTGGCCCCAGTGAACGGCTAGTTTTATTATATTGTTTTAGTAGAACAGCAACAGTATAGAAGCAGTGCTGCCTGCATCTTATAAAGTGTGGGATATAAAACAATGCATTTTGGATCCCTAGATACGATACACATTTTATAAAGCTCCAGGATGGCTGCTTAAGTTATCATAACTGTTAGCCACCACCAAAAACACTCTCCAACATTTCATGGGCAGCTGTTGATCACTGGGAAGAGATGATAAACAGGTTGCCTGATTTTGTATATTGCAAGAAAGGTGTGTGCTGTTGTTGACACCACAGTGGTAGGCACAGCTCAACAACAAAGCTCACTTTTTCTCTTGGTAACAAATGATAACTGAATAGAACATCATCTATACTAGCATTTTGTTGTTGTTGTTTAGTTGTTTAGTCGTGTCCAACTCTTTGTGACCCCATGGACCAGAGCACACCAGGTATGCCTGTCTTCCACTGCCTCCTGCAGCTTGGTCAAACTCATGTTGGTAGCTTCGAGAACACTCTCCAACCATCTCATCCTCTGTCGTCCCCTTCTCCTTGTGCCATCAATCTTTCCCAACACCAGGGTCTTTTCCAGAGTCTTCTCTTCTCATGAGGTGGCCAAAGTATTGGAGCCTCAGCTTCAGGATCTGTCCTTCCAGTGAGCACTCAGGGCTGATTTCTTTAAGAATGGATAGGTTTGATCTTCTTCCAGTCCATGGGTCTCTCAAGAGTCTCTTCCAGAACCATAATTCAAAAGCATCAATTCTCCGGTGATCAGCCTTCTTTATGGTCCAGCTCTCACTTCCATACATCACTACTGGGAAAACCATAGCTTTAACTATAACTATATATTTGTTGGCAAGGTGATGTCTCTGTTTTTTAAGATGCTGACTAGGTCTGTCATTGCTTTTCTCCCAAGAAGCAGGCGTATTTTAATTTTGTGACTGCTGTCACCATCTGCAGTGATCATTGAGCCCAAGAAAGTAAAATCTCTCACTGCCTCCATTTCTTCCCCTTCCATTTGCCAAGAGGTGATGCAACTAGTGGCCATGATTTTAGTTTTTTTAATGTTGAGCTTCAGACCATATTTTACGCTCTCCTCTTTCACCCTCCTCACTTTCTGCCATCAAGGTTGTGTATACTAGCATACCATGCACAAACTCATTAGAAGCTGACCTAAATCCATCTCTTTCTATTTCATTGTAACATGGGATGTTTTCTGATGTTTCTAATTAGCTCAGCAGAGAGGCCCACCTCACTTTCAGTAGGAAAAGTCAATTCACACTCACTCGTGCTGTGAGCTACAGAACAAGTAATTTTATCCAGCTAGAGGAAGAAGTCAGTGTTAATTATAAGCAAAGCTACTACTGTTTTAAACTTTCTTTGCTTTGGCAAATTGAGCAGAAACATTTTGCAGAGACAGTATTTAGATGGTCATATTCCCTACATTCCCAGTTGAGAACATTCTGCAAAGTGCTGTAATAAAAGGCAAATACTTTTTTTCCTAGGACACCCTGCTTCAGGTCAATGCAAAATGCAAACCAAGTGCTATATGTAACCTAAATTGGTCAGTTGTTTTGCAGTGGAAAGAACCAGCATAGGGAGAAGCAACATATAGGCTGTAGGTCTGTGGTAGAGCACATGCTTCACACGCAGAAGCTCCCAATGTCAATTCTTGGCATCTCCAATCAACCGGATCAAGTAGAAGATGATAGAAAAGACCCTTCTCTACTTGAGAGCCTAAATAGCTGTTGCCAGTAAAGGCAGGACAAATAATATGACCTAGTATAAGGCAACCTCCCATGTTCCTATCTTAGTGCTGCAACTAAAAATGTGGAAACAGGCCCATCATCAGCAGTCATGACTGCACATCCATCTGGGTTCTACACAATGGCAGCGTAACCACTGCTGAAATCATGAACAGATGTCATGGTGCTCATGTAGAGAATGTGGTCTATGTGGCTTCCTTTAATCTCCTTCCAGACCCACCAGGCAATATCAAAGATTTTGAGCCCTACCCATGTTTCCTAAGGAGTTCTAACAAACTGAAGGACATCATCCTCTTTCTATGCTCCTCCTGATGGAAAAATGTATATGGGGACAGGTAAGTTTCCATAGGGGTTTTTTTTGTATTAGTGGGACTGGGGGTATTAACTATGTATGTGCGAATAGACTAGTTATTGTCTCACCTTTATTCTTGCAGACACACCCCTGCTTTAAGTTGTTTACATACTGTCTTCTATTGTATATTATTTACTACAAAGGTATATCTTAACTATGCATTCTCAACATATTTTTAATTTTTAATTTTCCGTATTCTACTTGTTAATTCAGTGCAATTCTGTTACAATTGATTTTGACAGCTTGATGACTAAGCTCTTTAGCAACGAAACATCTGGTTACCGGAAAGACGTCTGAGCATGGAACCACTGGTATATCACAAGTGGACTCTTTATTACTGTGTTTGCAATTGTTTAAGATAAAATCTATTTTGCAAAGGAAAGAAATGAGCACTGAGCCACTGATAAGTGACAAGTGAACTTTATTTACTGCATTCGCAATTGTTTAAGATAAAACCTATTTGGGAAAGATTTTTATGGACATTTATTGTTTGTTTACAGATAGTTGCCTTGGTGATATTATCTTGTGTCAATTACAACAGGATCTATAGCACATCTCTCACTCTCTCACTCTCACTCTCTGGACTACTATGTGGCAACCGTGAGGAGGAAGAGGAGTAACCACCATCATTGGATCTACTTAAGCCTCCTGTGTCCTATACATTTAAAGTAGCATCATGCCATTTTAAAAAGTCATGGCCTCCCCCAAAGAACCCTGGGAACTCCAGCTTCACAGAGTGATTTAACAGTCCACTCCTCTTCCCAGGAAACTCTGCCAATTGTAGCTCTGTGAGGGAAATCAGGGCCTGCTAACAACTCTCAGCACTCTTAGCAAACTACAGTTCCCATCATTCCTTTTTGGGAGGGGGAGCCATGGCTGTTCAAAGCGGTATGATACTGCTTTAATTGCATAGTTCAGATTAAAGTTCTTTTTGTTTGTGTACCTTTTGTTTGAACTCCATAACAGATTGTTCAAATCAACACTTTCTATAATCAGAACACAAACTGGATGTTAAAGTTAGGTTTCATTTAAACAAACAGCTTCTCTGCAGCTAATTCCAGAGATACAGTCCAATGACAGTACAGTAAGCCAGTGATGGAGCACTGTATGGGATTTATTCCTATTGTATCACACTAGATATCTTGTTAACCATTGCCAAAGAGACACTAATTGGGCAAATAACAGTTGTTACTATCTTCCAGGATGATTAAAAAAAGTGTGAATATTGCTGGGAAAGGGTGCAGAGGGAGATATATACACATACTGTAGAAATTATATAAAGTAGACAAACCACATCCAACTGTGCTAGTTTAGTTAACAGCTGCTTTGTTGGAGCATTAATGGTCCACAGTAAACTAACAAACCAGAAGTTAATTGCTGGCAATTATTGGTTTCTTGGGGAGCATAGTCTCAATAAATCTCAAATATGTTGGGCTGCAAAGTAACCCAACAGTTGTGTTAACATGAAACGTGGCAAGGGTATGGGTCATCTATCTAATAAGTTTGACTCTGGGGGCCACAATCCAATGGCCATTCTTAAACCTATTGAGATAATTGATTTCAGTGGATTTAAGCATGCCTAACTCTACACTGAAATCCCGAGGAAGTTCAGTTTTAATTGGAAAGCAAAATATAAAAGACAAGGGATTAATTTAAGCTTCCACTTTGGGACAGAAGGAAGAAAAACATTATTCAAAGCTCCTGGTATAAGGAGAGTTCCATACTATGCAGTTGTATCCAATGTTAGTCATATACTCCTTCTGCACTATGCATTTAAAACACTATGATAGTACTTTAAACAATCATGGCTCCTCCCCAAAGTATGTGTATAAAAGTATGTAGCATGACCTGTTTCAGAAGTGGAGACTTCACTGTTCCTCAATCATTTATTCTCATTGAAAGAAGTGTACAAACATTTTAAAAGCAACTTGGTTTTTTTGCAAAACCTTTAATATTTCCCATGGAGGAAAGATCTCAAAAATGAACAGATAAAGGTTACTGCAGGGGTTATGAAGTTTAGGTATAGAGGCAAATGCAGCAATGTAGACCTCTCTGGCTTTTGGGATTTGCCCCAGGCCGTACATCTATCACTAGCCTTGTTTCATACCCACAGTTGTTTCTGCTTTGCTGGACTGTGTGCAGATGGGATTAAACTCCTAATAACTTATGAACAAGTAACTAAAGCTGCCTCTACACAACTGGAAAATAAAATATAAATATTGAAATGACTGGGACTGCAAGCAAATGAAGACAAACAACTGAGATAAGGAGGCAGTGGAGAGGAAGACACATAACTCAAAGAAGGAGATGGCAACAAATGGGGGGCGGGGATGGAAGAAAAACAAGATGAAAAAGACACCTGCAAAACAACAACAACAACAACAACAACAACAGCAAAAACAACACAGAGATGGCTTCTTCTCTGCCTGAGGTTCCACTAAAACTACTAACTGTTAAGTTTGACCAAGAGCTATGAGCTCTGTAACCAAAACAGGCAAGAATAGGGCAATTATTATCTTTCTTTTTTTTTTGCAGTATAACCATGTAAAACAATTTCTGCTTCTGGGGAGAGCGAGTTAATATTTATGTCCCCCAGTTTCACCTTAGCTCATGAATATTTTGGTCATGAAGAAAGAGACAGATTAGTCTGCTCTCAACCAAAGGTGTAGGGATTATTCTGATGGGAAGACTGGTGGGGGGATTAGGGAGTGGGAAGTTTGAATGTTGAAGTTACTCCCTTTTGGAATTCTGATCATCTTTATTTTGTGCTTTTGGAATACGATGATAACACTGAAATTACTCTGATGCATAATAGATCTGTTGCCTGGTATATGGTGCATAATTTTAAATTAACCTTATAATGTCACATTTAACTGCAACAACTAGGAATGTAAATGGAATGTAAATGGCCTGGGCACACCAGTTAGAAGAAGAAAGGTATCTGCTTTAAAGCAGGATAACCTAAACCTTGTGGGGTGCCCCCCCCCCAAGATACACTTTAAAAAGAAAGAAAGAAACACAACACCGGTACAAAATCCATCCTCCCAAGTGGATGTGAAGATTGGTACAGCTCACAAGGTAGGGGATGAACAATCTGGATTTTTCCAAAATTTGATTTTCAATTGAAATTTGATTTTCAACTGAAATAAATACTAAGTGACCCTAATGGAAGATTTATCTTCCTTGGTTAGATAACTCATGGCTGACACAACACACACAACAGAAACGATTTCTGGATTAAACTTTTACATTACTGCATTCATTTAAACAAGGTGAAGTGGTAAAAGGTGGTGACTTAAATCTTGTGCTTAGTGATTATTTTTATAAAGGCAGAAAATCTCACCTATCACAAAACCTATGAAAACCTTATTTTAAAACATTCCTCTACATCATATTACATCAACACAATTACTTCAATGCTTGGTGCAAAGCCAATGCAGACCTAAGATACAATACACATATGTCAGCAATATAGAAAAATTATGCCAAATTGGATTATTTATTAATCACAGAAGGCTTTATCTCTCATGTTCACAACTCTGAGATTGGTCTTCTTAACATCTCAGACCATGCCCCTGTTATCACCAGAATTCTATGGGGAGTAGACAAATCTAAACCTTTCTATTGGAAAATAGACCCCTATTTTATTTTATTACCACAAAGAAACTTCTTAAAGAAATTCAGGATTATTATTTTTAAGATTAATGATATAGGAGAACAATTTGGAACTCCTTTGTGGTTTGGGACACATTTAAAGCTGTACTCTGTGGCATACTTATAAGTGAAAGAAGCAGAAGTAAAAAAGAAAACTGAAAGGCAAACACCACTTATTCAGGTAATACAAGATCATGAAACTAGACATAAACACACACAACTCCAGGAAAAGAGGAGAACTTAGATCTCTAGAAATTTCACAGATACTTAATACATTTCAGAAGATAAAGCAATATTATTATGAATTAAACGCCAAAAATTCTGCCCTCCTAGCAAGACAAGCAAGTACCACCCCCCCCATAAAACACGAAGGAGTGTCAGAGTAAGGTTACCAGATTTTTTTCAATGAATCCGGCACACTTTTCAACTTCAGTTGAATTCAGTGGATTTTGTCAGTGGACTGATTTGTAAATCTGGGGGCTGTCCCCGGGAAACAGGGACACTTGGTAACCTTATGTCAGAGGAGATGGTGGAAGAGGGGCCAACAGGACATTTACTTGTTCCAAGTCTTACCAATAAGCATACCTATGTTAATTTGGAGAGATAGATGATAGATAATAGATAGGTAGATGAGACAGAGAGAGATTCATGAAAACAAGAGACTTTGGCTGCCTCATAAAACCCTCTATAAGGTCAAGAAGGAAGGAGTATAGCAATACCTAACCTAAAATGGTATGAAGATTCCACGCACTTACACAATATCCTTTTATTTCACAAGGCTCAGACTAGGTCCCATGATAAAAATAGAGGATGATAGAGGTCAAGACTTCGTGCATTCACTCCCTTATCAGAAAATGGACAACAAAACCCTAGAAGACATTATTAACCCCTTTCTAAAATCAGATATGATCCTATGGAGGTAATGGAGAATGAAACTTTTACCTTTTGATTCCCCTTTAGTCCCAGTTACTCAACGCTCTTCCTTTCGCATAGCAGCCAAATCAAGCTCATTTACTAGGTGGGAAATAATTGGATTATTTAAACTCAGAGACATTCACACTAGTAAAAAGCTCCTTACAGCCCCAGAAATAAATTCTATATTGGAAGATGTGGCTGGTTAGAGATACATCAGATTTTACCTTTACTAAATCAGCCAAATTTAAGGACTCAAGTATTACGTAGCTTAAATAGTTTTGAGCAATTACTCAACTCAACCAACCCACTGAGAATGGGAATCATCTCTCAAGTATATAAAATTCTTACACAATGCTTCCTCTTGCTTCATTAAGACTAAAATGGGGAAAAGATTTTAGAGAAGAATTAGAGAAACAACTCTGGGAACAAATTTGGAGTAAGCTACCATTTGGATCCATCTCAATTAGAATTCGAGAAACTGCTTTAAAGATAGCACATCACCGGTACATGTACCCAGCCAGATTATATAGAATTAATCATAACACATCCAACCTTTGCTAGTGGGAATGCAATTTACTGGGCACTCTAGTACACATGTGGTGGTTGTGTCCCAAAATTATTCCCTCTTGGGAAAATGTTTTTCAAACCATTAATCAAATGATGGGGCAATAGCTACAACTAAACCCCAAAATAGCCCTACTATATTTCATTCCTCATATTAATAACATAACCAGTAAAGACCTCATCCTCCAGTTATTAACTGCAGCTAGATTAGTGATGGCAAAAAATGGAAACCTTTAAGTGCTAATCTTTTTGAAGCCTGAATTTCATAAGTATGGGACACAGTGCTTATGAACAAATTAACCATTGCAAAAAAGGAATATTGATTGGGATGAGTGGTAAGACTCACATCTTTTATACAATGTGCTGTCCTTTTATTGACATTGTTAAGACAAACATGGTTTTCAATTTCCATCGACTCATGGAACCTTATGGAGAGACACTTTCATTAGATTGCTTTTCTTGGAACGTCTAAAACATTAGCCACTATTTTTCTTTCTGTGCAACTACTAAGCTTTCTTTTCTTTGTATAGGTATGTTTTGTTACTTTAAATTAAAAATGAATTAAAAACACACACAGAGAGAGAGACATGTCAGCTTGGCAATGTAACATTCTCCTGATGCAAATAACCTAATGTTACAGAAAGGATTTAGCTATCATCAAAGAGTTAGGCTTCATATATTAGATATCCAACAGAGTCAAATTCATAGCAAGCCCACTGAAATTAATGGACTTCAATTACTTAAGTCCACTTATTTCAATGGGTTTGCTTTGAGTACGATTAGCATTTGACATCATCCACACTATTATACAAACTGTGCAGAGTGATGGAAGTGATAAATATTTTAAAATTAAAATCTTTCTATTTTACTTAGCATCCCAAATATTGTAGAATGCCACCCCCAGCAATCCCGTCCCCCAAGAAATCAAGTAGGTAATGTTAAACAAAGTGGTCTCAGAATCTGGTGGTATTCACAAGGCCAAAGAGAAATCTGTTGCAAACAAAATGATTTTTCATAAAACAGAAGGAGTGGCCTGGTGTTATATTTTTGAAATACAGTATACTCACAATTTATGTGGGGGTTACATTCCGAGGATTGCATCTAAAGCCAAAATCGCATATAGTCAAACATATTGGGTGTAATAGTGGGTGAAATTGCCAAAGTCTTTTCCTCCGGATGGACATCCCCTTTCTGTCCCTTTCCTTTCCTTTCTTTTTTATGCGAAGTGCATAAAACTGATTGTGCACAAGTTAAATGTATATAAATTGTGGACTTTGTATGCGTGTGAACACACACACTCACACACACATCCATACATAAGCAAAATCTACATCCTAATCTTTTTATTTAAACCTTGAAATTTAACAATATCGTCTGCCTAGCTGAAACATGCTCACTTGAATATTATTACCAAGTTTGAATAAGGGATCATCAGAAATATGGTCTGCATTCAGCATTAGTCATACTCAAAAGTAAACTCATCACAATTAATACACATTACCAAATTAGGCTGATTAATTTCAGTGGGTATAATAGAGTTAGATACAACCCTAAGTATCAATGCTTTTGTTGAGAATATTTAACATCCATGAGTTTCTAACACATCATTCTCTGCTTCCCCATTCATTTATGCTTCAAAAATGACAATGCCCTTATTCAGATGAACCCTGCATTACAAAAAAAGCAAAATGAATAATATTCAGTCTTTTTTTTTCCTACTCAGAACAAACGCAATGTCAGAGAAGAACCTCAGGACAAGAAAAGGAAAAACAAACAAGGCAACTGATTATATTCATCTCTATATTCCGGGGGGGGGGGGGGGACAGGGAGGAAATGAAGACAACAATTTCTGAAACACTCAGTAACTCCCTTGTATATCTTTGTAAACATCCTGTTTGCAGTTTCCTCATCACTGCAGCAACTGCAATCTGAGCAAAACTGGATCATTTCAAACTCTCTCAATTAAGCAGTAAGAAGAGCAACTTGTAATGGAAGGCAGAAGTGCCCCAGAAAAAAGTTTATGAAAAGTCGCGATGAAATATTCATGCATGCCTATGAAAATATAATAGTACATTAACTCTCGGCATCATTTTGAATACACCAGAGCACATTCTCTTCCTTTGCAGCACACAATCAATTTATGATAATAAGTTTGGGAAAAGTAACAATGCAGCCGCTAAATATACATAGCAGCTGTTTCTGCCTGAAAATGCTTCATTTTTACGGTTTATGACATGGGCTCTTTTATGATAAGGGAACAGCTGCAAGTTACACCAGCTGCATCTTCACGCTAAATACGTGCCTCTGAACAGTCAGGTGAGAGAAAGGAGACCTTTTCTGTACTTTCAAAAAGCACTCAGGGGTAACACCTTTCTAAGGAATGCCATGAAGGTCATTGGCAACTCAGTCTCCCTCAAGGTCTTTCTTTTTTTCTTTTTTTTTTTGTTTCCATTCAGGAAAAGAATGGCACAAGGTCTCCAAAAAGTCAGCAACAGCCATTGCAACAGAAACAAGTGGTACCCGACAGAGAGGTATTGAGAGAGGATGTTTGAAAAGGGCTTCCTACCTGAGACAAGTTGCTACTTTCCCTCATGCCTGGACCCCTAGATGTTGCCTCTTCTCCATAATAGCAGAGATACCATATATTTCTTTAGAAAGAAGTGGGAGGGGGTGAGGGAATACTATTGGTTGCTGCCTCCTCCTTTCAAAGGTTACTTCAAATGCCTCTCTCTTCCCCCCTATTTATTTCCTCTGCCTCCCAGAAGAGGCGTTTAGAAGGAGAGTAACCAAAGTGTTTATCCTGGCTTGCTTGTGCAATAACTGCTTGCTCCCTGCAGTATAGCTGGCATGATGTGCTGTGCATACCAAATGCAGTTTGCATTAGGCAAAGCTTAGCAGTTTGTCAGTCCCCACCTTCTGTATGTATCAGAAATGCAGGCTAGCTTATTGGAGCGATGGAACAACACAGCGGCACAGACTCAAGGAGACAGACGACAGCTCTGACTTCCACAGAACTGCCTTGGTAGCGTGGAAAGACAGGTTCAGTGGGGAAATCCTAGGCTATATTTCATCACATGCAGCCCCTGCAGAACACACACCCCCCACAGCAACCCGGCTTGTAATTATATAGACATATGAAAACACGATCAACACCAGCGGAGTACAATGTTCCATGTTTCTCTAGATGCACACAGTGGATGACAATCGGAGCCAGAGGTAATGAAATGCTGCCAGTTTTGAAATGCATTTTGCTTGCTTCCATCTCTCAAAGCAAATAGGAAGACAAATAAAAAGGAGACACCTCCCCCAAGGAAGAAGCTTAAAATGTTAACAACATAATTACACTTTATATACAGGAAGGACTACAAAGTTGTGAAAAGGCATTCTCAATTTGCTGAGCCTCTGTGAAAATAATCTCAAGCCATGCAGCTGATTCAGAAATAGGGATGGGGGGGGGAGAGAAATTTGATTGAACTCCAATTTAAAGGCATACCTACCAAATGCACATTTCTTGAAACCATATGTGAACAGAAATGCACTCATATTTCAAAAATTGCACTCCTCCAAATTTTGCAATGCACTCCTGCAAAATTATGTCTACAAAAATGTATATGTGTTATGTTAAAGTATGCACATAAATGCACATATTAGTGAGATTAACATTAAATATTCATTATACTGGGGAAACCACTTTGCAAAAAATAATGCATTAGACAGAATTGCATACAAAATGTGGTTATTAGGAGAAATCTGCACATAAATGCTGACAAGTATTTATAAGGATTTTTTAAAAAAATTAAAAGAAAACCACTCAAACACATGGCTGCAGAAATGTGGGTAATTGTATTTAGGGTTAGAAAAAAATGAGAAATTGAGAGAAAACTATATTGACATATCTGTCCATCCATATTCAGAAATAGTACTGCAAGCCTGGGAAGTGGTGATAGCATTAGAAAGATGATAATACCCTCAGCCCCCTCCCTCCCAAATAGAATTGAAATCTTTGGCGCTAAGAATTCTGAGAGACAACATTAATCTTTTTGGAGGGAGGGTGCGCTTTCTATAAAGATGGGGATGGCAGCATCTTTTCTTTAAAAAATTCTTCACACACCCCCACACATATAGAACCATAGTACTGTAGAGTTGGATGAAATCCCAGGAGTCATATAATCCAACCCCAGCAATATAAGAACCACAGCTAATGAATCCCTGACAGAAAGCCACCCAACCTCTCTTTAGAAACCTCCATTGAAGGGGAGGCCACCACCTTCTGAGGTAGTCAGTTCCACTGTCAAACAGATCTTACCATCACAAAGTTATTCCCAATGTTTAGTTGGAATCTCCTTTCTTGCACTTAAATCAGGTCCCACCCTCTGGAGCAGCAGAGAGCAAGCTTCCTCCATGTGACAGCCCTTCAGATATTTTAAGATGGCTATCATATTGCCTCTCATTCTTCTCCAAACTAAACACTGCCAGCTCCCTCAAGCCTCATAAGGCTTGGTTTCCAGACCACTGATCATCTTGGTCACCCTTCTCTGTGCACATTCCAGCTTGTTCCAGTTTGTTGATTTCCTTCTTAAATTGTAGTGCCCAGAAGTGGGCACAGTATTCCAGGTGTGGTCTGACCAAGGCAGAATAGAGTCGCGCTATTGCTTCCCTTGATCTGGACACTATTTCTGTTGACGCAGTATCTGAAGAAGTGTGCGTGAACATGAAAGCTTATACCCAGAACAAACTTAGTTGGTCTCTAAGGTGCCACTGGATCGTTTTTTGTTTTTTTAAAAAAATTATTTTATTCTGACTGCGTCAGACCAACACGGCTACCCACCTAAATCGAGAACTCCATTAGCTTTTTTAGCTGCTGCATCACACTGTTGACTCATGTTAAGCCTGTGGTCTACTGAGACCCCTAGATGTATTGTCAAGCCAGGTCTCCCTCATCCTATATTTGTGCATCTGATTATTTTTGCCTAAGTGTAGAACCTTTCATTTGTCCCTATTGCAATTCATCTATTGAAATCCATTTAGAAAAATATTGAACAACACCAGGCCCGTGGGGCACCCCACTTATCACTGCTTTCCAGGATGACGAGGAACCATTAGTGAGCACTCTTTGGGTTTGGACAGTCAACCAGCTACAACCCCCCCTAGCAGTAACATAGTCCAGCCCACATTTTACCAGCTTCTCTACAAGAATATCACAGTGCAGGGAGGTGCTTTGTAGAAAGCTTTTATGAAATCTGTATGTTACATCCACAGAACTCCCCTGATTCACCAAGCTTGTAACTCTATCCCAAAAAAAATAATAAGATTAATCTGGCATGACATGTTTTTGAAAAACCCGTGCTGTCTCTTAGTAATTACAGATTGATTGTTTAATTATCTGTTCTAGGACTTTTCCTGGTAACGATGACTGATCAGTAGTTGCATGGATCCCCCCCCCCTTTTTGGGGGGAAGATGCAGATAACATTTGCTCACTTCCAATCCACAGGGACGTAACCTGTTCTCCAGGAATTCTCAAAGACAGAAGCTCTGATCTTACATATGCAAGTTCCTTTAGTCCTCTTGGATGAAGTTCATCGGACCTTGGAGATCTGAATTAATTTGAAGAAGCTAGGTGTTCCATTACCACTTCTTTTCCTATCTTGGGCTGCAGCTTCCTCCTTGTATCATTTATTCTGTTATAACAAGGTTGGGCATTGTTTCTTTTCGGGTGAAGACAGAGGCAATGTAAATGATGAGCAGTTCCACCTTCTCTTTGTCACCCAGTAGCATTTCTCTGTCTTCTCCATGCAGAGAACCTACTGCACTACTTCCTTGCTCTTCCTCTTTCTTTGAACATAACAAAAACCCCTTATGCTTATTTTAACCTCTCTTTAATTATTTTAACCTCTCTTAGTCCTATTCTTCTTTCCTTTCCCCTAAAATTATTTTAACAATGAACTGTTATATCCACCATCAGTTAATGCAAACTCATTGAAAGCCTATTTCATGACATTTTCTCACAAGTACAAATGGGAGGGGGGGGGGAGAGAGAGAGAGAGAATGCTACCAAGAAAGGATGTCTGAAGCTATTATTAATACAACCAGTTGTTTGCAGGGAACATGGGTTTGCAGGGAAGCAAAATTAATATTCGTTAGACAAAATGAAATTTAAAAAATTGCTGCCCATAGAGCTTACACATTAACATCAGAAATGATTGCTGTATGTATGTTATGCAAACATTCCCCTTGCATTTTCAGTCTCAGCCAAAATATAGATAGATAGATGAGAGAGAGAGAGAGAGAGAGAGAGATAATGACTTACATACATTTCCCTAACAATTTAATGGGGTAGTTGATTCCTTGTCCTTCCTGGAAGGACTCAGCTGAAAATCCAATGAATTCAAAATGCAGATATGGGATGAGCCATCCTATACTGATATTACACTTACAGATAGGTAGCCGTGTTGGTCTGCCATGGTCAAAACAAAATAAAAAAATTCCTTCCAGTAGCACCTTAAAGACCAACTGAGTTAGTTCTAGGTATGAGCTTTCGTGTGCATGCACACTTCTTCAGATACAGCTATCTGCCAATCACCCATTCCCACCACCCTTCTGAGTAATACCCCTCCCCACCTTCTCACTATATAGAAAGGTCCGGTGACTTCTGTTTCAGTGTATCTGAAGAAGTGTGCATGCACACGAAAGCTCATACCTAGAACTAACTCAGTTGGTCTTTAAGGTGCTACTGGAAGGAATTTTTTTATTTTGTTTTGATATTACACTGGTCAAGATAGAAGCAGTTGCTCAGCTCACGAGGAGAGCAAAGGTACACAGAATCTAAAACCACAAGAATGCCACTGCTGGGTTGAGAGTCCTGTAAGACTTGCTTCCTTCCGTGCTGGATTTTTTCCACCTCACCTGGGAGGGTGGTGCCCTGTGATTCCAGATACAAATTCTGAGGCTGTTGAACAGACTCTTGGCTTGGGGTCAACAGCCTCAGCATTTGTATCTGAGCATGGTTTAACCATGGAAAGGTGGCATGCAAATAAAATGATGATGATGAAGAAGATGCTCAAGACAACAAGAAGGGCTGGATTTTTCTGAAAATGTCAGATGACATTTGTCTTGATGAGAAGCTAGAGGGTATAAATAAATAAAATGTATTATGCACATATCATATATATAGGGGTTTTATCTAATGCTAGTTCTACTCAGAGTATTCCTATTGAACTTAATGAACATTGTTAGTTTAGTTTTGTGGTATGCCTTTTCCACCAACTGCAACCCAAAGTTAACCAAATTCTCTAAAATGTATTCAACCAAACCAGCATATTGTATGCAGTTGACAAGAACAAGACAATCCAAGATTGATCAGGAAAACTTAAGAAAAAAATCCTACTCAACTTTCTGTAAAGAACAGTCAGGAAAACCCATGTCGACTACCAGGGTGGGTGGGTAGCTTGCCATGCTAATTGCAAAGAGGTGGAAGAACAGTGCTGGTGGCACCTTTTATTATGGAACTGCTACCCTCTGCCATTGTTTAGACATCGGATCATTGCTTACTCTCTCCTGGCTTCACAGAACAGTATGAAAATCCATTCCCCACTGAATACAAGAGCAGCATTTTTATCACACAGAACTGGGTTTAGTAGTCACATTTCCAAGTGCAAGTGTGTGGATTTACTTCATTGCAGTGAAAACAGCACACACTTTCTATAAACTGCAGCATCACACTGTTAAAGCTTTTTTATTTTCCCTTCCCAGCAAAAGTAATGAGGGCACAAAGATACTTATTTATGTCTTTTTTGAACCGGAAAGAGTGCCTCTAGAGAATGGCTTTCATGGTCTCATTAGTATACAATTACCCAGAAATCTCTTTGTTTTAATTTCCGCTTATCCCAAAAGAGCCTAATAATAATGCAGCCATTTTCGTTCTAGATGCTGTTCGGGTTTTATTAGTTTCTTAGTATTGCTTGGTACATGCCAGGGAAAAGTAGCTGTAATGGTGCCATGATAAAAATGATTAAGGATAGAATATTTCCTGCCTTATACTAAAGCCAAAGTCTCTCTTGGTGGTTGTGGAATCAGACAAAGCCTGGTGGGGTAGCTGGATGATTAAAGGGGAAGAAAGGGAGATAGCTGGGGATAGAATCTAGATGGTGATGAAACTAGGGAGGCATTGGAGTGTGGGTGTGGGGGAGAGAGAAGAAGAAGAAGAAGAAGAAGAAGAAGAAGAAGAAGAAGAAGAAGAAGAAGAAGAAGAAGTAGTCACCATCTTATTCTTTCTAAGTTTTCAAAACAACAGGACTTCCTGTTCCATCATCAATGGAACTGTTATCCTCACTGCTAAGGGTTCAGTCTGAATCCTGGATACAGCCTAGTTCATAGGGCCATGACTACATCCAGAGCTCTGCAAAACATGACAGCTGGGGTAGGAAGAGCTGGCACAGCGATTGGGCCCAGATTAGGCCAATCAATTTACACAGAATCAGATCAAAACATTAAAAAGGAAGAAGAGGAAATGAAAAACCATCAACATCAAATTAAAAAGCACCTGAAACCAGGTAGAAGAAAAATGGTTTTGCTGTTCATGGCAAAGTCATCAGGGATGACGCCAATCTACCTTTCTTAGGGAGGGAATTCCATAAACAGGGTGTTGTCACAGAAAAGTCCCTTTCTTGCCTTCCTATCAACTAAACCAGTGTGTGTGTGTGTGTGTGTGTGTGTGTGTGTGTGTGTGGAGAGAGAGAGAGAGAGAGAGAGAGAGAGAGAGAGAGAGAAATTCGTATGGGAGGAGGCAGGTAGAGGACCTTAAAGGTAAGCATCAGCACTGAGAATTGGGAGTGGGGGAAAAGAAAAAGGCAGCCAGTGAAATAAATACAATGCCACCATAAAATGATCTAGAAAACATGCACTGCAAAACAATTTGGCTTCTGCATTTTATGCCAAATGCAGTTTCTGAACACTCTTCAGTGGCATTCAGATGTAAATCATACTTCAGTAATGTAACTGGAAAGTGTCTTCTTCTTCTTCTTCTTCTTCTTCTTCTTCTTCTTCTTCTTCTTCTTCTTTTCTTTCCCACCCATCTGGCTGGGTTTCCCCAGCCACTCTGGGCGGCTTCCAACAGAAGGTTAAAAATACATTAAAACATCAGACATTAAAAACTACCCTAAACAGGGCTGCCTTCAGATGTCTTCTAAATGTCATATAGTTGTTTATTTATTTGTTTATTTATTTGATAGGAGTGCGTTCCACAGGGCGGGTGCCACTACCAAGAAGGCCCTCTGCCTGGTTGCCTGTAACTTGGCTTCTTGCAGTGAGTAAACTGCCAGAAGGCCCTCAGAGCTGGACCTCAGTGTCTGGGCATAATGATGGGGGTGGAGACACTCCTTCAGGTATACTGGACCGAAGCTGTTTAGGGCTTTAAAGGTCAGCACCAACACTTTGAATTGTGCTCAGAAATGTACAAATGTATATATTACTGTCATGGTATCTATCTTTTCCAGGAAAGGGTGTAGCTGGTGCACATGAGTATCACATGAGTAATCAGAAGTAAGGCAACCCAATCAAAAGCAGACTGTACCTTGAACTAGACATCATTTATATCATGTCTGGATTGTGTATCAGTTTATTAACCCCTATCCTGTCCTACAGTGCATGTAGGAAACAATTTAAAACCTCTTTGGCATTAGCTGGAAAGGTGCATCACAGCTGGTTATCATCAGTTTAGCTCTCTTATATAATATGCAACCCTGAGACCTATATGAAGCTCCAAATATCCCTATTTATCTAGGATAATCACTGTTTCCCTGCACCTGTCCAAAAATAACACACTGCTCCTATTTATAACTTACAGTTGTTGTTTTTTAAAAAAGGATGCCTGCTTTTCGTTTAATAAAAAATAATTTCAAAAAGAGATGCATACTTCAGCTAAATGATAACTGTTAATTTATTTCATCCTTCCCCAATCTGATGCCCACCAGATCTTTTGGACTATGCTGCCCAGGGCTGATCAGGGTTGTAGTCCAAAAGCTCTGGAGGGTATCAGGTTAGGGAAGACTAATTTATTCCTGCCTCCTGCCTTTAAAAGAAAAAGCAGTTGCTGATTCATAAGAGGACCTCCTTATCTGTTTTAGGAACAACTAGGTGCTGCATCTGACCTGGGGTTGGGAGGAGGGGGGGGTCTCTTCATCTGCCTATTGTTTCTCCCTCAGATAATAACAAATAGTTCTCCAAGGAGCTTTGACTGCAATTGCAGTTATGCCCCAATCAGTTTTATCTTCCGATAGAGATTCATGTGGAGAGATACATTACAGCATATTAATCCTTTGACACCTCCTTAGATGCACAGTGAATTATGTGTTCAGGTTCCACAGGGCTTAAAGAAGAAAGATCTTTTAGATAACAACGTATTACTTTTTTCTCTTTATGAACATACATTAAGCTTCCTCATTGAGTGCAAATATATATATAGACCTTTATTATTTTATTTATGACTGTGTTTATATCATATAGTATTTTGTGTTTATGTGTGTGTGCTTCAAAGCCTTCTACACTAGCCTCCCCCAAGCCATTGCCCTCCAGCTGTTTTAGACTACAACTCCCATCAGCCCCAGCTGTCATGGCAAATGGTCAGGTGTGATGGGAATTGTAGTCCACTGTTATTTGGAGGGTACCAGCATGTGGAAGGCAGTCCCATCAGCACTACAGTGGTACCTCAGGTTACATACGCTTCAGGTTATATACGCTTCAGGTTACAGACTCCGCTAACCCAGAAATATTACCTCGGGTGAAGCACTTTGCTTCAGGATGAGAACAGAAATCATGCTCCGGCGGCACGGCGGCAGTGGGAGGCCCCATTAGCTAAAGTGGTGCTTCAGGTTAAGAACAGTTTCAGGTTAAGTACGGACCTCCAGAACGAATTAAGTACTTAACTTGAGGTACCACTGTATTTCCAGAGAAATCCTGATAGTCTGAGTACTGTGTTTCAAGGACATCATTTGGCTCCATATTGTCTGTGTACTAAGTCAGCTGCTCTCAAGGGCCAATCCCACTCCTCTGTCTGAACAACTTGTCCTATATGGGAAGTCACTTGACACCCACCCAAAGCCAATAGGATTGCACCCTTTTGCTATCTTGTATCTACCTACCTGTGAGTAAGCTCCATTAAACACAGCAGGACAGACTTACCTGAGCAGAAATTTATCTGCCTAGCTGTTAATAGTAATCAATGTAAATGAAACAGAATTCAAAAGAAAGGGGCTAATGATTGTCCATTATCCCCCCGACTTCACACTCCTTGGTCAGGTGGGAGCAGATTTACTTTTAATTGAATAGCTGGGTAAAATCCTGCTTAGACACTTTCTCTTTTGGCTGCACATATAATTGGGTTTTGGATTTACCTTTTCTTTCTTTTTACAATTTTTTAATTTCAATTTGACTTTAGTTTTCAAATGTTACTGCTTCCACCCAGTAATGCTTGCATAGTACTTTAGGAAACAAGATAAAATAGGGGGTGGGGGTGGGGGAGAGGCACCACAGGCCCTCTTGTGGCTATGGCCTGAGCTACAGGACAATAATAAAAATAATAATACAGGCTCTCCAAATATTTTACCCTATCTCCACAGGTGAAAATGCAGCTTTGGGAGGGAGATTTCAAGCTGGCAGGAAATTACTGTACAGTAAAGGATTAAACAGCCTTTTCTGCTCTTCTTAACCCAGCTGCTTTGGGTTAAGAAAGAAAAAGAAGAAATGGGAAAAAATAGAGAATTTTATTGTGATGTATAGCTTGACCTGATGGCAGCAGGCATGATTACCTCTTTCAATATTTCTACCTCCTGCAGGGCTGCAGTTCCTTGCCACTTATAGCATCATATTCTACATCCCATAAGCTTTAGACATCATTAAATGAAAGAAGTGTGCTTAAAAAAGAATCTTACTCTAAGTGATGAAAAGCAAGAGGGGATTAATGATAATATGGTGCTCACAGCTTAATGTATGCACCATTGTTCAGGAATGGCAGAAGTCTAGTTCCTTTTGTGTTCAGAGAACTTTGTGTTATAGATAGACAGGAGATGTGTAAAAGAGAGGATTTGGGCCAATGCGATTTTCAGGTCAAAGTGCTGCATGGATGAGAAAATGCCGTATCTGACAAAATGCCCTCTTTGGTATGACTAGTAACCACACTGTCTCCCTTTAAGTTCCATTTAATGCCAAAGTATGTTCCCACATGCATCCATCCAGGCAATTATCCACAAAATGTAGTTGAGAAGACTGTGGGAATGCAAGATTGTTTTGAAAGGACATGACAAGAGTTATCTGTAAACCATAAAAGATAGGCTTGCCATATTTCATAAAGTGGAATTCCTGACACCCCCAAAGTTGTTGTTGCACTCATTCCGTTGCGGGGGGGGGGGGCTCAAAAGAACCAGTTGCCTTCAACCAGGAAGATGACCGCCAGCAGCCGAAGCGTCTCTGCTCCATCACCGTTGGCTGTGGATTTCAAGAAGGAAGACAGGGGAAATGCAGAAGTTTTTTTCTGCCCCAAACTGCACATGAGGCACACTTTGCAGAGTTTTATGAATAACCGCCACACCTGGCAGAGGAGACCCACTGGTTTTCCTCTTGCAGGACTGTGACACCGCGGGCCGATTACCGGCCAGTCCATCTGGATGGCCATTCTGACCAGCTCCAATGGGGGGGGCTGCAAAACTCCCCCCAACCCTCCCAAATGAAAATGGCCAGACTCATGGCAGCTGTCTTGCCTTCATCCCTCCCCCACCTCATCACTTCCATTGCCGCAGGGGTGTAGCCTCCCCTGGAATTTAGTTTTTTAACAACCCCCCCCCCCAAAAAATGGGGGGCACAGGGGGGACTGGGTTGCCATATGTCCCAGAAATTCCTGACTTCTCTTAAAATTTAAAAAAATCCCCCTTAAATTCAGCTTAGTCGGTAGAGCATGAAACTCTTAATCTCAGGGTTGTAAGTCTGAGCCCCAGAACCTTTCAAGATTCCTCAAGTATTCAGAGGATCCAATCTGATGTAGGGGTTGGTTTGTGTTAGGGCTTTCACATACTTCCTGTTGTCCCACTGCTTTCCCCCAGTGGAAAACTCTCTTTAGCACTCAATTGGAGCAAATGGCAATTTGGTTTTTCCCAAGATTGACCTTTGCTCTGATTCAGAGCTAAAAAGTGGGTTTTCTCTGAGAAAGAAGTGGGGCAAGGGGAAAATTGCTCAGACTCATGCCTAGAAAGTGTGGGTCAAGTGGAAAACCACTTGGCCCTGTGTTTTCTAGACATAGGAGAAGTGGAAGAGTGACGGAGTCCTTCATTGGCTTCATGTCCCCTCTAAGTCTACAGTGCAAGGGAAAGTACCGTATTTTTCGCTCTATAAGACGCACATTTCCCCATCCAGAAATAAAGGAGAAATGTGTGTGCGTCTTATGGAGCGAATGCAGGATCCTTGGCTTCAGCGATAGCAACATAAAGCCTCAGTGCAGCGGGAGTAGTCCCACTGCGCTCCGGAGGCTTTGCGTTGCTTTCGCTGAAGCCTGGAGAGCGAGAGGGGTCAGTGCGCACCAACCCCTCTCACTCTACAGGCTTCAGGGATAGCCGCCTGAAGCCTCCAGAGTGCGGCAGGAACTCCTGCCGCGCTCCTGAGGCTTCGGGTTGCCTTCACTCTCCAGGTTTCGGGTTCCTTTCACTGAAGCCTGGAGAGCAAGACACTCCTGGCTTCAGCGAAAGGAACCCGAAGCCTCCGGAGTGCAGAGGGAACTCCTGCCATGCTCTGGAGGCTTCGGGTTGCCTTCACTGAAGGCGAAGGCAATGTGGGAGAGGGGTGCGTCCTATAGACGGTAGCTTTTCTATACAGATAAAAATCAAATAAGAACATTAAAAAACCTGCTGGATCAGATTAATGGCCCATCTGGTCTAATATCCTGTTTCCAGTGGCCAACCAGATGCCTATGAGAAGTACAAAGGCAGGACCTGAGTCCAACAGCACTCTTCCCACTTGTGATTCCCAGCATATACAAGCACCAGACACTTAGCATGGAGTCTTTCCAACCCTGATTATCACTAAGTACCTCTTACTTGTGTCTAGCATGTTATAGCAGACCTAAGTGATCTCATTTTATTTATTAGGTTCATAGGGAAAAAACAAATGTTCAGTTATTATATATTTTAATTTGGATTCATTCATACAGACTTTTCTCCAAAAGTCCTCTCACACAGAGCCGTAGTATCATCATGGAATTAATATTGTGAGCAAAGTCAATTTGACTTGACTGGGAGAAAATAAATTTTAATCAATACAATCCAAATCAACTCTGCAGCTTCTTGTTTTCATTTTAGAACAAAATGAAAAACGAATTCTCATGGGTAAAGAATTACGAACTCATCTGTGGTGAAGACTCATAGAAGAAGATTCAATATGAGCAGGACTAACTTTAGCACACATCTCACGCATACTGTCTGAAGCTTTCCATAAGGTCCAATATTGGGCAACATTAAATGATTGAAAGACATGTTCTTTTCTAACAAGCACTTATTTGTGGTAGTTCTGAGAATATAATTTTTCATGACCCTGGGAGGACTCTGATTTAGATGATACACCAATAACATCATAACACAAGAAGGTCCCTTTGGGAACAAAGCAGTCTCATCTACAGGGCTGTCTTACCCATAAGTGCTAGAAGTGTGGGGCACCTGGACACCGGGCTCTCAGGGGTGCCAGGCTGAGAGTCCGGGGCCCAAGAGTTGAGTCCAGGGAAGAGCCTGCCCGTTGGTCGGAGTGCCATGGTGGGCTCTTCTGCTGCGGGCGGTTCTGTGCCACGAGTTCAGGGGCTGCTGAGTCAGTGAGATGCTAAGGCAGCCGGCCAGCTCTGCCCTCCTGCTCCCTTGGGACTGAGCAGGCTGGGGGGGCACCGGGCGGATCTTTGCACCCCTGCACCGCATATGCTCATCTAGTACAGCATCTTGTTCCCTGTGGCAAAGCCGTGACCCACTTGAGATAAAAGCCCTCAGCACCCACTTCTATATTGCCCTGGATGAAGACATAACTCTTCTATCACCCTCCAAAATTTGAGGGTGCCTCTTCTGCAGGCATCCTGCTCCTCCACCACCACCACACAAAAGCATGTGACTGGAGGACAGGCTGCATGTCTTCAAATATTGCAAAAAGCTTTCCTGGAGAGAGAGAGAGAGAGGGAGTTACTGCCAATAAAGCACATTATGGTGTTGTTGTGTTGTTGCGGAGAAAAGTCTGGAGTTGGTGGCAAAGCAGCTGAGCAAGAAAGTCCTGCATCCCCCAAGCAGCATGAGAGCATGCTGAATTCTCTGCTGTAGCGCATACAGTAGAAAGTCCATCTTTCTCTCCAGGCTCAGTCTAGTAGTGGGGGGGGGGGCGAACTTAGAGTGTGTGTTTCTGGCACTGGGCAATCAGAGCTGCTGGCATTCAGAGGAGAAAATACTGGATTAGATGGTCAAATAGTCAGAGCTGTATAACATAATCTTCTATCTTTGCTGATACGTGCTGCCTGACAGTTGGATCCAGGGAGCATCAGGTATTTCAGTCTTTAGAGGGTAAAAACATAAGGACAGCATGCTTGATCAGGACAATGGCCCATCTAGTTCAGCATCCTTTTCTCATAGTGGCCAACTGGATGCCAAGCAAGATCTCAGCACAACAGCATTCTACCCCTTCTGGGGTTCCTAGCAACTGGTATTTAGCAGCGCACTACCTTTTGACAGTGGAGGAAGAACATAGTCATCATGGCTAGTAGGCACTGATAGCCATATCCTCCACTGTTATGCTAATCTTCTTTTAAAGAGGCCATCACTGCCTCTTGTAACAGCAAATTCCATAACTGAACTATGCACTGTATTTTTATCTGTCCTGAATGGTCCAAGCAGTTGGCTTCATTTGATGTATGTGAGTTCCAGTGCTATGAGAAAATGAGAGACAAAAACTTTTCCCTAACCACTCTCACTTATTCTATGCATAATTTTTTAACTTCTATCATGTCACTCAACATTTCTCCAAACCAAAAAGCCCCAAATGCTACAGCCTTTCCTCAAAGGGGAGTTACTGCATCCTTTTGATGATTTTGGTTACTCTTTCCTGAACCTTTTCCAACTCTAAAATATCCTTCTTGAGCATAGGCTTGGCCAACTGTGGGTCCTGACTCAAGAAGAAAGCCTCCCTCCGGTTCATAGCTTTTAACACACTCTGTTGTGAGCTGTTATGTAAGAAAAAAATCATTTCCAGTTTTGTCACTTTATAAAAATTCTCCCTTTGGAATCCAGTGGATAATAAACTGTTTCTAAGTGACTCAGAAGGAGATTTACAGAATAGCTTGTTCTGATTAAGAGCATGTCCCATATTGCTTACAAAACTGGGCTGAAAACTAAGCTCTTCCTTTTACATTTCAAGCACCTCGAGTTTCTTTTTAAAAAAACAACAACAACATTTAAAGGGTATTTTAATTGCAGGATAATGTTAGCAATTAAGACATGGAAATGGGTATCTGAGAGGTAATTTGCCATGGGTAACTAACAAATTAGGGAAAGAGAGGGGTGAAAGATTTTTCACTCTCTTACCATAGCCCTGCTCTGCAAGTCCATCACTGGAGACACTGTGGACATCAGTACTGTTTTCCAAAGCTCTCTGGAAAGAGGTTATCCTGCATTATTACTCTGATCAAAATAGGTAGGTGCTTGTCGCAAGACTATTATACCAAGGATTAGTGCCTGTAAGGGCTGGATCACGAGGTGAGCCAGGAATCAGGAACCAGGAGTCAAAACCAGAAGTGGAACAGCTAGGAATCAGGAGCTCAATCAGAATAAGAAGTACTTTCAGTGAGTAAGAAAAACAGGTGCCAAATGTGTTCCATCCTGTACATGACAGCCCTCTGGGTATCTGAAGGCCACCTTTTTTGTCTCCTTGTTCTTCTCCTCTCCAAGTTTTGCACACCCAGCTCTTTCAACTATCTCTTGTAGGACTTGGATATCCAGGGAAGACAGATGAACCCTGAAGAATGGCAACTCTAGCAGCCTACAGCTTTTTGTTAGTAAGACAGAACTGGCATCAAGGGTTGGCATGGCTAGCATTTGCCAAGGGCCCCCAGCCCATCTGGGGACTCACTAACAAGAGCCATGTGGCTTGCTCCTCCTTTTCACCATTACCACCTGCTTGTCCAGCCAACTTTTACTCTGGTGCAAACAATGGTGAGGAGGAGCAATAGATCCAACTGCCTGCTTGCTCATCTCTTCCTGGCAACTCAGGCCAATGGCAAGGAAAGAGGAGGAACAGTAGCCAGTGATAATGGTGAGGTCCCTTCAAAGCCTGGTGCTGGCACTGTAGCAAGACAAACATAGAGTTGGAATTACAGATAGGTAGCCGTGTTGGTCTGCCATAGTCAAAACAAAACAAATTCCTTCCAGTAGCACCTTAAAGACCAACTAAGTCAGTTCTTGGTATGAGCTTTCGTGTGCATGCACACTTCTTCAGATACCTGAAGAATACCTGATCTTCAGATACCTGATCTGAAGAAGTGTGCATGCACACGAAAGCTCATACCAAGAACTGACTTAGTTGGTCTTTAAGGTGCTACTGGAAGGAATTTGTTTTATAGAGTTGGAAGTGTTTTATCAAGGGGATACACTACTGGTAAATAGGAACAGTTGAAACATATGACAGTCCCAGAAGTTCTAAGAGCCTGTTCACTCAGCAGAAGTTTAACAATTATTGCAGTAATAATATCCTACAGTTACATCTCAGATCAAATGAAGATAAGTGTCGGGATTGATCGCTTAACAATAGACTCTTTGACATCTGTTATTCTTTTCATATTTGGTAAAGGGTTGCTTTTTTAAAAAAAAGTTCTAATTGGACTCAGAGTGCTTTTTTATTCAATTGTGTTGAATTGAGTTGATTCTGTGTAATAGTGTGTGTGCATTGTGGGGGGAGAGAGAAGGATCAGACTGGGGGATGGCAAATGGGGACATGTGCCCTAGGTGGCAGGTTAGGGGTGTGACAAACACCATCCTGCCTTGCCCTGGATGATTATGTGGAGTGGTAGAGAGAGGAGAAAGATTGGAATGCCACAGCACAATTCTCATTGACAACTCTTCCTCTCCCTGTGCTGCATTCCACTATTCTATCCATCTGTCTGTGTCACGTGCAGTCCTGTAAGTGATCATTGGAGAAGGATAGCCAATGGCAAAGCAGGGCCCATTACATGATGTCCTTTTGTTCTTTACCACACTAATAATAATAATAATAATAGTAATAATAGTAATAATTTTATTATTTATACCCTGCCCATCTGGCTGCATTTCCGCAGCCACTCTGGGTGGCTCACAGCACATCTAAAAACATAATAAAAACATCAAACATTAAAAACCTCCCAATACAGGGCTGCCTTCAGATGTCTTCTAAAAGTTGTGTAATTCCTTATCTCCTTGATATCTGAAAGGAGGGCATTCCACAGGGAGGGCGCCACTACCGAGAAGGCTCTCTGCCTATTGTAACCCAGGACAGTCAGGTGGTGCAAGCAGTGGCGTAGCGTGGGGGGTGCAGGGGGGCTGGCCGCACCAGGCGCAACATCTGGGGGGGGGCACTCGCCACCTCCGGAGTTGCCAAAGAGCCTCGGGCACAGTCTGTAGCAGAGCCCCATGTCTCGCTGAACCGACAAGCTGTGCGCGCGTCTGGGCTGAAGGCGTCCGGCAGGCAGCGGCTCTCAGCGCTCGCCGCTGTCCCCACGTGTCAGGGCCGCAGAGGCCGCGCCAGGCAGCCCCTCCTCACAGCCCTGCCGCCGCCGCCGCTGCTGCTGCAGCTGCTGGGCCATGTTGCATTTTCCTCGCCTCTCTGCCCTCCTCCAGGCAAGCGGCGTCGTTTGGGCGGCAGCGCCAGCGGCAACTCACCTCAGATCACCTGACACGGACCCGCCGCCGCTGCCGTGGCTACCTTACCGTAAATACCCCAGCCCAGGCAGCAGCAAGAAGAAGCTGGCGGCGGCGGCAGGTTAGGGGTTAGGGGCGCAAATTACTTGCCTTGCCCCGGGTTAGGGGGCACAAATTACTTGCCTTGCCCCGGGTGCTGACAACCCACACTACGCCGCTGGGTGCAAGCATGGCCCAACTGATGCAAAGCCCTCCTGCTCCTCCTCTTTCCTCCGTTCAATCATGCATATCCTTCTCCCACTTGGACAGCCAACCACCCTCTGTGTCTAAACCCAACATGCATATCAGAGTAGCCAAATACCAACTGGGTAAAGCTCCTTGCGAGCCTCTTGCATCCACCTGAAAAAGCTTCAGGTCTCAACTGCCAATCCTGAGGGGAATGGGAGGGAGCCGGCCTTGTTTGTGGTTGTTTACAGCCTGACATTTTGCTGGGAAGGGAAGGAAAAACCAATAAGCCTTTTTCCCCTCCACCTCACTAGGCTAGCAGGTAAGGGACTAGATGTACCTGGAATATGGTGACCATTTGCCTTTGACAGCAGCAGCAGCAAGTTTCAGACACACACCTTGGATCTCAGAGTGATGTTGACTGGATGTCAGAATTTCAGTGTGGGCCAATCAGAATGGAGGAATTTAGGGATGCAGAATTGGGGGAAAGGGGTGGAAAGAGAAAATATCCATGAAGTGGATCTTTTAAAAAGTAAATTAGCACTAAAATGCTGAGGATTTTCATGAGGATTTTTTAAAAAGCAGAGTGATGTGGAAACATTGAGAATTGAAGAAATGTGAAACTGAAAATGATAGATTTGTTCATCTCTAGTGGACACCATATTTGCACAAGGGCATAAATGGTCATATTTGAGAGTCACTATTGTGTCAACATTTGCCACACAAAGGCATTTTGGCAGGATGGGAGGGGGGAGAAGAAGCTACTGATAACAATGCACTTTCCCAACATACCCTTCATAACTTCCAACATCTGGGGGATCCAAATCAGGACACTTGTTTTTGGGTCAGTTGCTCTGGTGCAAGTCAGCTAACTCCCACCAGAGTGCCCCCCCCAAAAAAAACAGGCACCTTTTGGTCAGCTGCTCTGGCATGAACCAGCTGATTACCTCCAGAGTGCTCAACCAAAAAACAAGAATTGTTTGGTTGGGTACTCTAGCATGAACCAGCTGGCTCACACCAGAGCACTGGACCAAAAGGTGGGACATTCTGGGATATAATCAGAAGACTGGTTGGCTTTTGTAATTCCAGTATGTCCCACTTAAATCAGGGCGATTGAGTGGTATGACCCTTTATAAAACTTTTCTGTATCCTCTACAGACCTATAGAAGTGATTATGTCTCTTGCCATCCTTAAAATTAGAGATTGCACGATATTATGCAGAGTCAACTCAATATAACGCCACAGAGATGCATAAAGGAGCCCTCTGAGCTCAATCAGAATAAGAAGTACTTTCAGTGAGTAAGAAAAACAGGTGCCAAAGAGTCTATTGTTAAGCAATCAATCCTGGCTGACACTTATCTTCACCTAATCCCAGATTTATCTGCAGGTTATTATTACTATAATAAATGTCATACTTTTTTCTTGGAACTGCTGATTGAGAGGGCTTCAGGGATGCTTGGCTCTGCACCTAATGATCTATGGGGACATTTCCTTCCTCACTAGGTGAATAACATAGATGGGAGGGAGAGTCTCCTCCCTAGTTTAATCACACTTCTGAACAACAGCAAAGAGATTAAGAGAAAAATCCTATGCACAAGAGGCTGGTGTAAAGCAAGCTTGTGTAAATTAAGCTATCATAAAGCTGCTTCTATTCTCGGCCTGGCCGAGAGAAAGCAAGCCCTTAAAACAGTGGTTTATGTCAGGTTGCTAGGTCATGTGACTGCACTGAATGGGTTTAGTCTCTGCTCTCTGTTCCCAACCCCTCAACAGCCCTTTTTGGGAGACTTGGATTAGCCAGCCAGCTGAGCCAGGACATGCAGTTTATCCCAGTGTATTTTGGGCTGAGATGAGCCAGAAATAAGCCAAATACAGCAATTGTGTGTGTGTGTTTGTATTCTCTACCAAGCTTCTGTAATAGTATAGAGCCACCACTGTGTTCCCATCAATTACCACTCTTGCCACATTTTAAATCTCACTGAAGGGTGATGGAAATCCTGATCTGAAGATCAGAACTGGAAATTAATGGGCTAATCTGTCATTGATGAGGCAGGACATTTCCTTCCCCTCCCCTTCCAAATGTCTGAGAGTTTTCTTCTTCTCTTGTATAATTTACTTTAGTGTTGATTCTAGTAAGATGTAATTAACTCATTGAGAACCCCACCCTTCAAAGTTGCAATATTCTAACTTCCAGCAAGTGCCTGGGCACCTTTGAGGACACTCAAAGGGCAAATTCACAGAGCATTGGACCTAACTCCTCACAGTGCAGCATTCTTCTTGAGATGTCCCAATTCAGCGATGAATCTATGGATTTCTCTCATCCTTTTTAAAGCCATCCAGGTTGGTGGCCATCCCTAAAACTTATTTTGCTAGAACTCAGGTGGGTGGGTAGTTGCCCCAGCTGGGAAGTGGTCCCAAAGGATGTCTAGCCCTTGCAAACAGCCACAGCTGCATGCTCCCCCACTTGGCTCCACTAAGCAAGGCAAGATCATCAGCATAGAGTCCTGTACTTCCTCCAAGGGACATAAGCAAAGTGTCCCCTGTCACATGCGGTGAGCTCAGAAGAGGCAAAGTATTCACATTTAAACAGCAATAGAAAAAAGCAATCCATAGGCTTTCGTTTCTCATTTCAGGGAAAACAGGAAATTGTTTTTGCTTAAAGCGAGGCACCTCCTGCCTGTGCGATTGCAAGACCAACTGTCCATATGCTGTATCTTTTTTCTGCCCCTGTTTGTTTCCCATCTACAAAGAGCATGCATTACTCTCCTAGGGGCTATTTGCAGCGCTTGACTGAAACAGTGGCAGACCTACAGTGTGTTTTAGTGCACATTTAAAAGGCAGCTGGAAAACACATTGTACAAAGCAATATAAGGCAGCAAAGTGAGCATTTAGAACAGAAGTTAAATGGAGACCTAGTTATATTGAGTTAATGGATCCTTTAACTCATTCAAACAGTGTAAGTGTTTATGTGACTAAGAACAGCAGAGAGGTCAAAAAGAAGTTACTTGGAATGGGTGGATTTCCTCCATTCCATCCCAATATTTGGAGGTTCATTCTATCTCAAGTTCTGCTCCTCCTGTTTTCCAGGATTAAAGCATGTGCAGTATGCTGTACATTTCAGGTGCCTTTAATTTTTATTTGCATATTTACACACATGCAATGGTACAAACACACTGCAAAAAAGCAATTGCAAAAGGATCATAAAGGTAAAGGTAAAGGGACCCCTGACCATTAGGTCCAGTCGTGTCCGACTCTGGGGTTGCAGTGCTCACCTCGTTTTATTGGCTGAAGGAGCCGGCCTACAACTTCTGGGTCAGGTGGCCAGCATGACTAAGCCGCTTCTGGCGAACCAGAGCAGCGCACGGAAACACCGTTTACCTTCCCGCCGGAGCGGTACCTATTTATCTACTTGCACTTTGACGTGCTTTCGAATTGCTAGGTTGGCAGGAGCAGGGACCGAGCAACGGGAGCTCACCCCATCACAGGGATTCGAACTGCCAACCTTCTGATCGGCAAGTCCTAGGCTCTGTGGTTTAACCCACAGCGCCACCCACGTCCCAAAAGGATCATACATATATTATATATGTGCCATCTTCTCAGTCCATTGAGTGTTCAGGTCAGGTTATATCTACTCCTGGAAATGTGTGGGACACACTGGAATCATTCTGTGGGCAGATGCCAGTCTGGAAGTGGAGCCAATGACCCTCAATACCCCCAGTGACTTGGGATGCCCCTGTCCACTAAAAGCACTAGGTCATCAAGTCATTGTCTCTGGTTCACTGGAATGATCAGACTTGGGATCCAGCTGCTCATCCCCATTTCCTTGCCTAAGAGAACACCAAGAAAACCAAGGTTAATGACAGAAAATGCCACTTGAATAACCCTGTCACCATTCTGTTCCTGATATCAGCCTGAATATCATTTTTATTGTGAGAAATTTATAATAATCATTAGCCCACCCTTCATCCTAAGGTCCCAGGGTGGGGGACAATATTAAAACAGTTTCAAGCAACTTAAAATCACAAAAATTGTGGGTTCTAAAAATATACATTTCTAGTGTCAAAAGTCAGGGTAAAAAGGCATGCCTTCAGCATTCAGCAGAAGCTGTATCATGGTTCCATATGTACTCAACTCTCTCTCTCACACACTCTCTCTCACACACCTATAAGCTAGTCTGAGAACCTCTCAGGGCTATAAAGCAGATTAGGTGTATTCCAAATAAATAAATAGTAACACAAGGGCCAGCAGTGATGGGTGCCAATTGGTTGAAAGGTAGGGAGGCCAACCATTGGTGGAGCCAGAGCCAATGACAGGCAGAACCAACTAATTCTTGTTTTGTCCTCACCTGCACCCCTGCTGAGTTTTACAAGTGGCAACACTTGGGGCTTATGCTTTCTCACCTTTCCTCTGCTCTTTCCAGGCATGGTCTGTGCTTTAAAGCTCCCTGTTTGACACACACACCCTTTTTATTCCATTGCTTTCCCTGTAAATATCTAAAAAAATTCCTTCCAGTAGCACCTTAAAGACCAACTGAGTTAGTTCTAGGTATGAGCTTTCGTGTGCATGCACACTTCTTCAGATACACTTCTTCAGTGTATCTGAAGAAGTGTGCATGCACACGAAAGCTCATACCTAGAACTAACTCAGTTGGTCTTTAAGGTGCTACTGGAAGGAATTTTTTTATTTTGTTTTGACCATGGCAGACCAACACGGCTACCTATCTGTAACTGTAAATATCTACTCTTTGAAGCTCAATTGGAGCAAACAACATTCTGCAGTAAACCCAAATTGACATTTGCTCTGATTTAGCACTAAAGAGGTTTTTGTTATAAAAGCACTTTGGCAAAACAAAACAAAACAAAAAAACCAAGAAAACAACAACACTAGGTCACAGAGTTTTTAAGATCAGACCTGTGCCAGGAATGAACAGAGCAAAAGCCTAGAGACTAAAGAAGAGAAAGCTGGTAGGCACTGCCACTGCCTATAAAGGTTGTAAGTAGGAAAGCAGGTAGGTGCTGGCTGGCTAAGGGCAGTCTTAGATTGGTGGGAGAGTGCTCTATTTGCCCTAATGGACCAGCATCCACTGGGAAAGACTTCCTTTGACATTCACTGTATCCAGGAAGAGACCATGTGCCAGTGCCTCTCAATGTAACTGCACAGGAGTTCATGCATTGCTATTTATCAGTCAGTTGCATTTTGTCATTCTGATACAGGTGACCATCATCACCTCTGTATGATGACTTAACCATAGATATCTCCTCTGCAAGGTGTCCACAGAAACCTGGAAATGCAATGGGGATGGCAAATTATGAAAGGCTGCAATGATAATTAAAAATGCACACAAAGTGGGGAGGAGAATTGGTGGACACATCGGCACCAGCTTATGGAGGCTGAGGTGTTTTGGGCCCCAAATATCCTTTGGGAGGGGGCCAGCCCCCTCCCAGTGTTGAGGTGGCGGAGGAAGCCAAGTGTGGAGCCAGGCGTTACAGCTTCAGTGACCGGATCCTCCACCTGCCATGAAAGGAGGCTGAGCACAAGAGAGGAGAAGCCACTGAAACTGTGCCATGCTCAGTTCTGTGCTCAGGCTCCTTCTGATGATGTGAATCATGTATGTGATGCCACACATGTTTCGCCCATGCAACGTCACATGCACAACACATGCATGAAGCTACAGCAATCTGTAAGGATCTTTCTAAAGTGTGAGAAAGGGGAGGAAAACATGTTATAAATCTGACAAGCAATGGACCAACACATCCCTTTTTAAAACGTGCAGAGCAAGAGATGAGGGGAATCTCACCCTTTTTGTAAACATAGCTAACTATAAGTACAGCACCTACCTCTGAGGATTTCAGATAACTTTTTTTCTCACCATTCCTATGGTCTTCTGGGCTTTATTTTATTTTTTGCCCTAGTTCCTCTGCCCATGAGTTGATGCCCCACCCCCACCCCCACCCCAAAAAATCTGGACAAGAAATGTGACCGCAGCACTATTCATTTCCTTCTTCTAGATTTTCAGAAACTGACAAATATGTAAGTCAGGTCACATAAGGGCAAGAAATTCTTGTATTATGCCAGTTTGTGTGTGTTGGTGGTGGGGGTGTTGCATAAAATTCTCCCAGCAATCCATCAGAGCTGAACCAAATGAAAATAAGTGCTGCAGTCATCTGTAAAATCAGACCTTTTGGGTTAATATCATATAAGAACACAGATCATCTCACTGATACAGAAAGATTGTATGAGCACAAAGGTCTAAAGCGGGGGAGAACCTCAGAGACCTAAATTTGATGGGTTCCCACCCCCACCCCCAAAAAGATTCCATTATCTGCTTTAGGAACTCATTTTATTCTTGATATATCTATATATGTTGTTTCTTTTAAACAGCAAAGCTGCATTAATCATTTAACCTGGCACTGGTTAATGACTTTATCTGGTTGTCTAATTAATACTTGTACATACTGAAATTGGGTTTAAAGTAGTGTAAAAGAAAGCTCAGCTCCCTATGTAGGTATAAATTAAAGTCACTTGAACTAACCCTTTGTGTGAGAGGTCACTCTAGAAACAGCAACCTATCTCTCTATTCGGTCTCCCAGCATCTCAAATCTTCCTCAGAAACCCACTATTGCCTGCTTGCAGAGCTGTTTTATATTCAGAAATAACTGAGCTCAGCTGAAGGACACTGATGGCATTCAGAGATGGCCACTGCACTTCATGGGGCAGGTTCCCCCTCTCCCCACATTGTATGTTGGGACATTAGGTGAGTACCACTGTGTCCTCTGCAACTGCCTTTCTGTAGGTGACTACATTCCAACAGCCACAGCCACATCAGAAGTGTTGCCCTATCCACAACCACCTCTCATCTTGGCAATCAAGTGGCATTTTGATTTTGCAAAGACACAGACAAAAGTAGACGAAGAAGGCATGGAGCAGGGCTAATGAGCAGTGTGGCCTGGGGAGAGTCCTGGGAGCCAGATAGAAAGACTCGCAGGGGCCCTGGGCCTGAGGTCCCCCCCCCCCAATTCACAAGGATCAGAAATAAATATTGGATGAAATAAATACAGTTGTACCTTGGTTTTCGAATTTAATCTGTTCCAGGAGTCCATTCGACTCCCGGAACACTTCAAAAACCAAGTCCAGATGTTCAGTTTCCGAAAATCATTCTAAAATCGGAACAATCGCTTCCAGTTTTTGATTGTTCAGGAGCCGAAACGTTCAAGTTCAAAGGCGTTCAGCTTCCAAGGTTCCACTGTACTGTGATTTTTCATATAAGAACAGAAAAGAGCCCTGCTGGATCAGGCCAAAGGCCCATCCAGCCCAACATACTGCTCTCATAGTGGCCAATCAGATGCCTTTGGGGAGCACAAGACCTGAGCACAACAGCACTCTCCCTAATTGTGAATCCAAGCAACAGGTACGTATTCAGGGGCATGTCACCTCTAACACAGGTAACACAGAGACATCATGACTAGTAGCCATCAATAGCATTATTGTCCAGGAAACAGAAACATAAGGTACTATATTTTTCCATGTAGAAGACGCCCCAATGTACCAGACGCACTCTACTTTTAGGGACCCCAAATTTAGAAAATGGGCATATGCACTATCCATGTATAAGACGCCCCTAGATTTTAAACCTTATTTTAAAGTAAAAAAAAACCCCTAGTCTTATACACAGAAAAGTACAGTAACTCAATTTGATCGCACCATTTAAGAAATCTGATTAACTTAAGAAAACTGATTATCTTCATTTATTTCCATCATTTAGAACAGAATTATACAGTTACAGAAGGTTCTGTGGGCCATTAGGCCAACTATTGTCTCAGTGCAGTAAATCAAGAGTTGCAGTATTTCCAACATATGGCTGCCCACCTGTCCTTGTAGATATTGAGGAAAACATCCCCACCCTCAGTATTTGGCTCCAGTGATGGTTGGTGCTCACTAAGACTGGTGCTCACTAAGATTGATCAAATGAAGCACAAGGAGACAAAATGCTAGGAGTCAACCAATGAATTCTGGTTTTCCATTCTATTCTCATCCCAGCTGAATTCCACAAGAGCTGGCCTTATATACATGCTTCCTTTGCTGGCCTTATATACGTCATGGGCTTTGACCACTTACCTATTAGAAATAGCTAAGTAGGAATATTGTGCGGTGGGCCATTGATTGGCCTTTGGGAACCCTCCTTTTTTGCCTACTCCATGCTGATAGTAATAATTCATTTTGCATTCTGGGCAGGAGAGGAGTTGGGGAATAAAAACTTCATTACTGAGTGTACTCTTTAGGCCTTCAAAATATACCCTTGTGAGTCCCAAAACCTCCCTCTTACCCTAGCATAGAAAAAGAACACATGTTTGGTATGTTAAATCTGTTTTACTTACAAATTCCCTAAAGGTCAGGTTCATGTCATTTTCCATACAGCATGCAGAAGTACTTTCACAGGCAGTAAAACTTGGTTTAGCTCCAAAGCAATGAAAGTTCTTAAATTACTGGTTATAGGAACACAAGAATGGCTTGTGAGATGCATGTGGCCAAGCTGGAGCAACCAGCTCAAACTTCTTCACATATTGAGCTTCTAAGATAGAGTAGAAATGAATAAAACTTGGTCACCTAGTCCCTCCCAAGATGAGCTAAGCCTGGCAGAACAGCTTACTCTGTAGTTTTAACCCCTTCATGCATCAATCAGACTTAAGCATGTTGCTTATATAAGGCTGGTTATCCCACACATTTTTGGTGAACACTAGACAGCAGAACCTGGGTAAGACATGTTAGGTTTATACCCAAGACTCCTCTAGCAAGAGTGATTGTTTTCTCCTCATCCTTTGTAGGGGAAGCAGGTTCTGCAGATGAATCACATGTTGAGGGGTCTGGATGGATGTTTCCCCACTAGAGTTAGATAAAATCATCACCTGTTCCTATTTTCTGAATTTAATTAATTTGGCTAAATTAGTTTGCTGTTCCTCCAAGTTGTTGCATTAATAAATATAACAATTATCCCAAAGTTTGTTCTCATGTCTTTGTGTGCATGGGGGATCTTTTCTATCTTCAAGTATTTGAAGACTGCTATCATATCCTCTCTCAACTTTCTCTTCTCCAGGCTAAATGTACCAGTTTCCTCTTATGACTCGTTGTCCATAACACCTACCATTTTCTTTTCTCTCCTCTGATTCTATTCCAGTTTGCTACATATTTCCCAAAAGTGCACCACTCAAAGCTGGGAACAATATTCCAGATGAAGCCTAACTACATTTCTTACCGCTGTATATAACCAAATCACTATGTATAAATTCCTGAGGTTGAAGAAGAAAAGTGATAACAATGGGGGGGGGGATCACAAATAGATATGCTTAGCATTCATGGTAATTGGCTCTATTGCATTTATAGTTAATTATGTATTTTGATTAATACACTCAATTTTAAAATCATTTCCTAGGGATGCTTATTTTTAAAAGGTAGTAAAAAGTGAAGGAAAAGCAAATTGAATTTTGCTACAATTTATACAATGATAGCTATGAATATTAATATTACTGTATGGTAAGCATTCTAGTAGCCAGACCCCCTATTGTTATTATTTAAAAAGAGAACATGCATTTAACGATACTAGAAAATATTAGATATGAATCAGCTATTTGCAGAAAAGAGGGAAATTGAGGGAACTTTACATGCCCTACAGAATATGATATTATATTATAACATGAAAATGGGAAGAAGCGCCTCAGAATAATCATCTAGGATGTAGGCTTGGGAATAATGCAAAACACATAAGTTTTAGCCAACCTGTTCACCTGTTTCTTATGTAGTTGTCCCATCCCCGTTTCTTTATTACATTTATCCCTGTGTTTAGGCATCTGAGTTTCCATTTTGTTTCCATTTACGTCTCATGTTCATGCACTGATTACTGAATGATCTCTGTATTTGCTGGTGGAATAGATGGTTGCTGTTTCTTTTGAGACTCAGGAAGGAAACCACTTCCATCTCTCTAGCAATTAACTACTCTAAAGAAGTTCAGCTCAATCCACCTATTATTCCAAAACATCTTCATGTTTTGTGTAGACTTACCTGGGAAGAATGAGGGACGTGGGTGGCGCTGTGGGTAAAACCTCAGCGCCTAGGACTTGCCGATCGCATGGTCGGTGGTTCGAATCCCCACGGCAGGGTGCGCTCCCGTCGTTCGGTCTCAGCGCCTGCCAACCTAGCAGTTCAAAAGCACCCCCAGGTGCAAGTAGATAAATAGGGACCGCTTACCAGCGGGAAGGTAAACGGCGTTCCGTGTGCTGTGCTGGCTCGCCAGATGCAGCTTGTAACGCTGGCCACGTGACCCGGAATGTCTGCGGACAGTGCTGGCTCCCGGCCTCTAGAGTGAGATGAGCGCACAACCCTAGAGTCTGGCAAGACTGGCCCGTACGGGCAGGGGCACCTTTACCTTTACCTTACCTGGGAATAAGCCCCAGTAAATAAAGTGGGATATACTATTGAGTAATCACATCCTGTAACCCTGAAATCATTTGCATAACAGTGATCCTATTCCTTCCAGTCCTCAGGCTGAGACAGTTTAGGATGTTTAAAAATTCCAGCAGAAGTGAGTAAAATACACACTTAACACTTAGATTAAAATCAACAGGATTTCAAATATTTAACTGTGAATGGATTGTGTATTTATTTAAAATCATTTCACCTTGCCCCTTTGATAGTTCAAGACAGCTTGGAAACATCAAAAAACCATGATTTAAAAACAAACAAACCTGATTGCCTTATCTCATCCACATGGGACACCAAAAGTGAGAGACTAAATAAAGCAAGTTATGAGCTCTTTTTATACACGTATCAATTACTGGGTCTTTTTATGCCTGTTGGATTTTATAATTGATGCCATCTTTTTCAATCTCTTTCTCATTTTAGTGCTGAGACTGCTACAATAATCTTACTAGAAATAACAAACGACAAAGTTTTTAAAACAAAAACTTTAAATACATTATATTATTGCAGCAAGAAGTAACATCCAGCAATTAAAAACTGGGACCCTTTTATAAATGTATGTACCCCCCCCCTCCAAATTGGATGGAGAGCTTTGAATGTTCAGTTCAATCCCTGTATTCAACAGCTGCATATTCCTGCATTGCAGGGGATTGGACTAGATCAGAGCTTTCCAAACTTTGCATGTTGGTGACACACTTTTTAGACATGCATCATTTCGCAATACAGTGATTCATTTAGGTTAAACTCACCCCTTTCCAGCCCTGGGAGGAGCACAGGGAGCATTCATGCGACACACCTACACAATGCAGCCGATACACTAACATGTCATGACACACAGTTTGGAAAGCTCTGAACTAGATGATCTTCTTGCTCCCTTCCAACTCTACAATTCTATGATTCTATGAAATTCATAGATAAAAGTCCTGTTGACTGAAACGTAGAATCAAGACAATTATTCAATATAGGCATAAGGAATTTCACATTAATCAAAGAAATCTGATGCCTTTTCCGAGTAGTAGAGGATGATGATGCCCATTCATTTATAATGGAAAGTCAAAAATTACTGTTGCGTGTTGAGTCCCACAGTGCCCCCCATCAAAAATTCACACATCACACATAAATTTTTGTTTAAGGTTTTTGGCATAATTTTGGCCACAACTTGATTCAAATACAAAAATGTGAGTGGTTGCTTAGGCATTGGTTATGACTATCTATCCTTGCCCTCAAGGACAGAGCTGGCCCTTCCGGACACCAACGGAAGCCAGCGTGGGAAACAAGTATTGGGTGAGAAAATGAGGCCGGGGAACAGTCCGTCACCTCTCACCCTCATGTTCCGGTGGGGCTTGCATGGCCCAAGTCCGACTCCGGGGACAAGGACGAAATGAATGGCAAGCCCCTGGATTCCTTTAACGGAATTCCCTTCGCATCATTTGGAGGGATAGGCACTTACCCCTCCAAGCACCAATTTAACCAATGCCTAACCGCCAACCTTACAAGTTGTGACGATTTGCTACGCAGTAGGCAAAAACCAAATGGCACCAGCCAATCAGCCAGATGGCAAAATTCCTACCAGGCCCCCGCACCAAGGCGAACGACCCCATGACAGGCATAGCAAGGTCAAGCGAACGTGAGAAACCACCCTTAAAAAAGGGAGGGAGGGCGGGTGATCCGGTCCAAAATGGCCAAGAGAACGTCCCACGTCTGTCCCTAGTATTTAAATACTCTGACCCCTCCTCCAAATTGGCAACAATCAAGTTCCCCCAGCAACCCAATTTAACCATTTAACTGCTTGGGTACTCCATCCAAAATTTGCCTAGTCACTCCAGGGTGGCCTGTTTTTCCCAACCGCAACACGTGTTCTCTGCTATGGGGAACACGCTTTACTATACTGAACACATGGAAAGGTCCCTTACTTTCTACCAAGCGTACTAATGACTTCTTGTTTAATTGTGTAGCTGTAAGTCCTCAGGAGACTTAATGAGAAATTTGATAGACTAATTTAAAGTGATACAGTCAGATATAAAATCTTAAATTGGTGCCTTAGAGATTTTGTGATTCCTGACGAAGGTGCTTGAAACAAATAGGCTAACTCTTTTACCCCAGGAAGCTTTCATATTTCATTAAGATGCCTGTAAATAGTAGTTTATTTAGTAATAGTAATAGTAGTAGTAGGATTGACCCTGGGTTGAGAGTTGCCTCTTGACATAGGTCAGGTGTGATGATCCCATCAGGGCCGCCTCTCACAAGGGTGTTATGATCCATTGGCCCCTGCCTAGGTTCCTGGACAGAAACACTCCTTCTTAGACCCCTTTATCAGTGTACCTAAATGACTAAGGATCCAACTCAATGCCTTGTCAGCCAAAAATTGTGACCTTTCTATGAGGTAGGCGAAAACCTGAAGGCTGGCAAACAGAAACAGAAACAGATTGGCACAGAAAACAGCCACTTCCCCAGATCCCCAGGTAAGTAGCTATTACAGCTTCAGCTGCTAAGCCAGCTATGCCTCAGCCTGACATAGCTGAACTTTGATACAGTCATTCTGCTCTAGTGGCATTGCCAAAAACATAAAGCCCACCCCCCCCCAAAAAAAACAGGATACATGCAATATACTGGCTAGGGCATCCATTGGACCACTGGATGACACAGAAATAATAATAATAATAATAATAATAATAATAATAATAATAATAATAAATTAATAATTAATTAAGTCAAAGATATGCTAAAAAGCCACTTTCAAATTAGAAAGGAGGTGGGGTTGCGGGCTTCACTCTCCCACCATTCGCGCGGGGGCTGGCTCTCAGCCTCTGCGTGATTGAGGGAATCCCCAACCATGTCATCCCCTGGCCAGCCAATTGGCTGGCCTGGGGGGGCGTGGCCTGCTCCATTTAACACAGGGGCGGCTGGGGATCTCCCTCTTTGCTGCTTCCAGCTGCTCCATAACCTAATGATAATAAGAATGTAGAAATGTTTATTTAAGCTGCAATCCTATAATACTGTCTTCTGAGTAGACATTTATAGGTATTCACTGTTAATTTTGTCAGCATTTAGTTTACATTAATTTTGTTGCATTTATGCTGGTTTATGTATGCAATCATGTTTTGATTGAGATAAGGAAGCTTCCCATGTAAGATTCTGGAAAGCTCCTATGATTTTTCCTGTAGAACATATAGCTAGTCAAGTGGGTGCTGGGAGGACATCATTTTAGATACTAGAATTTTTAGAGCAAATTTCAGAATTGTCGCATTCAACCAAAATTCTGCTTCATTTTGACGGAGCATTAATTGCTGCTGCTATAAGCAAAATTAAACTCACATTGCTTGTACATGTGTTCCCTTACACTTTCTACTCCGAATTTCATATCCTTCTCCTACTTTTCTAGGTAATGCTGTACATCCTTATCTACATAATAATTAGGCAGAAATAGGTCTAGATGAAAGCCAGAAGGGAGAGTGGGTGTTACCAGACAAGCACATTTTGAGGAAATTAAATGCGTTTGCTTATGCTTTGTGCCTCAAAATACGCCAGTGTTTGATTATTTTATGATAATACCCAACCTGTCCTGCCTTATTATGTAAATAGTCATTTCATCAGATTGTTTGTGAAACTTGGAGAATGTCACCTATAGAGATTGTCTGGCACAGCAATTTTCATCCTTGGTGATTTTGCTGTCAACATTGCATTAATCTGTGCCTATTTCTGAGTGGAGAACAGACAGCATATTAGCATGGACAAGACACGGGGGGAAACCAACACGTTAATGATGCAAATAAACAATGTTGGCTTTGTGAATAGAAAAAACTTTGGGATGAAGAGATGAAATCAATACAGATGCATGACCCATTTCCTCTGCACCTCACTACTCCTTGCAACAGAGAACTCAGAAAGCTTAGACTACTGCAGGATTTTCCTACAGTGTTGGAGAGGGAGGACAATTTCATCTCATCCACATTTTAAAGAGAACTGACCTTACTGGGCAGTCCCTGGACTTGTATGCATATCAAAATAAGATCTGATTATCCAGGCTAGTTGTCTATTTGTTCTAGCATCCTGTTCTCACAGTGGCCAGCCAGAAGCCTGTGGGACTCCCACAAGCAGGACCTGAGAGCAACAATGTTATCCCCACATGTGATTCCCAGCAACTGCTATTCAGAGGCATGCTGACTACAACTATGGAGTTGGAACATAGCCATCATGGCTAACAGTTACTGAGAAATGTATCCTCCATTAGATTGCACACCTCTTTGAATTTAGCAATGCAGAAAAATATGTATTTGGGGAAAATGCATAGAAAATCAAACAAACCAGCATGTATTAAAAGGAAATGTATGCAAAATGTGCATACCCTTCAACTGTCCCAATTCATTGGAGTGTGGGGCATGCTCTTATGGGGTTCACCTGGCTCATGTGAAATCACAGCCCTGAAAGATGTGTGTTCTGGTTTTACTCTGGGGTATGTTGGAGAGTATGAATGTGTATAAATGCATATTTTAAGGGAAGTGTATGTGAAATCCATACGATGTACAGTAGTACCTTGGGTTGAGAACTTAATTTGTTCTGGAGGTCCGTTCTTAATCTGAATCTGAAACTGTTCTTAACCTGAGGTGTACCACTTTAGCTAATTGGGCCTCCCGCTGCTACCATGCCACCATCACGCGATTTCTGTTCTCATCCTGAAGCAAAGTTCTTAACCTGAGGTACTATTTCTGGGTTAGCGGAGTCTGTAACCTGAAGCGTCAGTAACCTGAAGCATCTGTAACCCGAGGTACCACTGTAATGTCTCCATTTTTGGTTTTATTGGACCTTTTCTACTGTCTACTACTGAGTAAACAACAATCCCTACTCACAGGATCATCACCTTGTTATGGTGAGTGGGCTTGCATGTTCCTATGACCCTTGTGAGTGAAGCCATCGGGAATCTCATACTCCCAGCAGGGTCACCCAAGGCGGTAAGGTCAAAGGGAAGGAGCTAGACAAAGAATGATCCAAGAAGTCCTCAACGGCAGAACAGGCAGATAATAACAAGCGGTATGTTACAACAGCTGTGAAGGCGGATGAAGGCTGCAGCAGATAGGAATCTACCAGTTTGCCGTGACTACCTTCATGCCATCGAACTCAGGACGCAAGGGAGAAAAGTGCTAAGAGGAAGGCACGCTTGGCAAATCCACACAGTGATCAACTCCCACCCAGAAACCAGTGTCCCCACTGTGGAAGGATGTGTGGATCCAGAATTGGCCTCCACAGTCACTTACAGACTCATTGTTAAAACCGTGTTTATGGAAGACAATCTTACTCAGCTACGAGTGATCGCCAAAGAAACAACAATCACTTAAGAGAGCAGAACTCTATAAAAGGAACCCTATGAAATTAGTGATCACAGCCTGTTGAGTGTCGGTTGAGATGGCAGCGGAGCAGGAGAATGGAAGAGGTAGAATTGCATGGCCTATTAAGTCATATCTTGCTAGTTGGGACCATGAACTGGAGAACCGTCTTTAGAAGGTGAGGCCAAACTGCAACATGGAGGTCCACTTTTTCTTCCCTAAATCCATCATTACCCTATATGATTGAAATTGCACAGCTATATATTTTTGTTGGCAGTAGCACAGCACTTCAAGGCCTTACATTCATTTCAAATAGGAATAAACTAGCACAAGCTATGTTCAGGGTAGAATATGGTAATGATTTTTTTTTTCTTACCAGAAGAAGGGTGAGTCAGATGCATTGCAAAGGCAGAGGCAGCGCTTAAAGTGAGAGATGGTGAACACCTGCACATTTGGGATTCCTGCCAGTTACATGACATTATCTAAAATGAGGTACCTTGCTAGTTTTAACCAATTAGCAAGTGTTAAAAAATGCCTTCACCTATTTATAGGTTCTAGAGAATGTTCAAAAAAAGGATAAAAGAAATGAAAATCCACATGCAAATATAAAAGGACAATGTGCATATCAAACACCTTATAAAATTTCTTCACAGTACGAGAGGTATGAAATTCAGCTTTTTTTAAAAAAAAAAAAAAACCCCAACCACAGCTGGTTAGACGATTTTTTGTTACCCACAAAGTATGAAGGTATGTGTAGAGTAGCTCTGATATTATTTCTAGCATTGTGCCAAATCCCACCCACTATTTCCATGAAACTCTTTGCTTCCCACAAATTAAGAATTCTCCCACCCCTTCTTTCATGCAGAGTGTGAAAATTACTTGTTAACTGGATGAGGGTGCCAATGATTCTCCTTTCCTCCCTCCCTCCCTCCCTCCCTCCCTCCCTCCCTCTCTCTCTCTCTCTCTCTCTCTCACACACACACACACACACATCAAACACTTCAAAAAGGCCCTGTGCACTTTGCACAGCCTGGAAGCACTTCTCAAGAATGCTCATGTGGCCATGCAGCATTGTGCAGTAACATGGGCAGTCCAGGAAATGCTGATGGGTTGGAAGCCAAACAGCATTTAAAAAATGTTTTTAGGCAGAATATCAGGACCCCTAGTTATCTCATTCATTTAATGAAGTGAAATGCTCAACCCCACAACATTTCTCTTGAAGGTCTAAATATTAGCTTCTTCTCCTTGTGATTTTCCAGAAGAAAAGTACTGCAAAGATTTAGCACAGAACTAATTATTTTAAGATGGCAAAGCACTGCACTTTCAAAGGAAGTTTGTTTTTGGAAGTACACTTTTATGTTGCTTCAGACTGGAAGAAACTGCTTGACACCCCCACCCACCCCCACCCTCAAAACTACAACATCTAAAAAAGAACAACTATAGGATAAGGGTAATGGACATTCCCCAGATTCAGGGCCAGCATGCACATGAGATGGGCTGAGGCAGCTACATCAGGTGGCAAAATCCTTTGAGGCATTGCCCCACCCATCTTTGGGGTCACATGGCTCCAGGTGCATCTTCTTCTGGCCAGAGCTCACGAGAGTTCTGCAAATTCTCACAAGAGTTCTGTGATATTTTGTCAGAAGCTGCCATTGTGTGACGCTGGTAAGTGGGGTTTCAACAGAGGGGCTGGTGGTGAGACCATCGCATTTTGCCTCATGTGGCAAAACGGAACCAGCCATCCATACGCAGGTTTATTTCTGTGCATTTGATTTCAGGCAAGGTGGCAAAAATAGCAGTGGTAGCGCTAAGGTAACACTGTGCATATTCCTCTTAATTTCCTTTTTAGGATTAGTAATATTTGTTATGAGAACTATTATGTATCAATCAAAAGCGGAAGCAGGTCCCATGTTGTAGGTTGGATATCTGAGGTGGGTCCCAAGTCTGGACCAGTTTAAGAATACTGGTTTTTTTACCATCTTGTAAACTGCTTTTGATTATTCAAGCAGTATATAAATGACGTTAAATAAAAGAAAGAGCCCCCATCACAAAACCATGAAGTTCATAGTCTAAGGCTGTATACACACCATCCATTTAAAAGCCATAGCTCCCCCCAAAGAATCCTGAGAATCGTTGTTTGCTCTCACAAACCTACAACCCACAACACCCTTAACAAACTACAGCCCCCAGGATTCTTTGGGGGGAGCCATGTGGTTTAAATGTGTTTTAAACATATGCACACAGATTCTTGTTTTCTAACTGTACTAAAATGAAGTGTAGAGAGTCAATAGCTCTCAAGCTCTTATCAATATCACTATGGGGATCCAACACCACATATATTAATAATAAAGGAATATGATCAAAAGTTTGTATAGAATTTCATTGCAAGTAAAAATAAGAGTTAACAGTAATGCTAGCTCATTTTTCAGTAAGCTAAAAGTCAGAAATCTTTTTTTTTTTTCGCCTTCCAGAAAAAATGGAGAGTGACTGGATGACTGAACAAGTGTGTTTAAAGATCAAAAACCTGGATTTGGGGGAGTGTGTGTGTGTGTAGTCAAGTGAGGCAAAAGGAGGAAGCTTAAAGCCATGACACATGCCTTAATACTAAGAGACTTTAGTCTGGTAAAAGTATATCTGAGAAGAAATTAAGGTGAAAGGCTAAATGGGTGAAATTGCCTGAAGGATTATTAATCCCTTTCTGAGACACAGCAATCAAATCCTAAGAGCACACCCTATGAACCAGGGATTTGTGGAGATGGAGTAACAAGCAGGCAAGCTGATGGACAGAATTGGAGATTAGGCCAAAGATCCTCTCACCATTCAGGAGTGTAAAGTTGCAGTCTGAAGGTCTAAGGGTGAGGCAAAAGCCAAGCAGTCCAATGAAGTCAATGTTCAGATAGGGCAAGGAGGTCCTTGGCTCAGCTGGTGAGCACAAATCCATGAAAATAGTATCTACAGAGAGCACTCCTCAACCTCATCAGCTTCCTAGCTTCAGAATCCTAGCTTATTTTTTAAAAATATATGAAATGCTGTTCTTTTAACAGAATGAACAAGCGTGATCCTGGGTCAACCTGGTTCATCCAGGACTAGATTCAGAGGACAGGCAATCTATGGTATAGGGGTTGGGGAAATGTCTGAAAAGCATGCACCACATCCTTTGTAATGATATAATAATAATAATAATAATAATAATAATAATAATAATAATAATAATTTCCCCAGAAACCATGATAGGAAGGAGTAGGAAATAGAAGAGAATGGACAAATTACAGAGCATCTTTTCCCTTCCTCACTTGCCCTTTGCAAGGTTTCAAAGAGTTTCCCTGGGTTTCCCTGGTTTTTAAAAATCATTTTGGAATCAAATTTTCCTGGTTGGGATTACATTATAAATTTTGCCATAGGAATCAGTGGAAATCATCAACTCATTATGCAAGCAGTTGCCTAACAAACAACTTCCTGGGAACTCAATGTATTCAAATAGTGAGAGCTGTGTGGGTGCATGCATGCATGTCTGTGTATATGTGTATAGATATATAGACATGGATATAGATATTAATATTAATATATGGCAAACCGATATGGAAATCTGCAGACTGGAAAAATGAGATTGGAAAAATGAGAAACCAAGAGAACCCCAAAGTGATAAATCTGTCCATCCCTATTGCCAAATACCTGGCAGCAAAAATTCGGGCAAATCTACTGGGCTGGCAATTGTCTATATTACAAGAAATGATGTCTCACACTTGGATTCAGAGTGATGATGGACATGCCTCCCTCCAACAGTTAGCATAGCAACTAGGATATGAAATGATCAAATGGAGAAGCGGTGACATTTACAGTGTGACAGACCTGGCAAAGAAAAAGTTTCAGCAGTGAATTTCATTTCATTTAACCCCAGCACAAAGAATTCACTAGGGACAACAAAGATTACAAAGAAAAGTCTTATTGAGTGACAGGTTCTGTGTTCCATGATTCACCCATGGGGGATTTTATATTTCAAAACTGTGTGGTCTGCTAGCTGAGGAGGCAAAAGCATCAGTAGTAGATCTTGGAGGCAATACTTTCCCCATCTTGCCCTTGATTTGTAACAGTCGTAGTTGCTGCAAAATGGATCTGCTGGTCAATGCCTGGGGGCAAAGGGTTGTGTTGCTTTTTCACATTTTATACCTGGTAAACATGAAGGGGATTGGGTCCCTGGATACTGCCTTTACTCCCATGCATAAAGAACGCAGCCTGAAGTCTTGAGAAGTGTTCGTGCAATATACATAATGCAATGATTCTGTTACAATCTCCATTTATAAGAATATCATTAAAACCTTCTGTTTTACTGTTCATCAGCAAGTGATTTATATATAATTTATTCACAGCAGATGGAGTTTTTTGAGGGTTGGGGTCTTTTCTTTTATATGATGCTGGCCTGCTGCTCCACTACCAAAGTGTTTCTGTGGTTGGGCTGTAGGAGAGGTGAGACACATTAGATGAATCATGCAGACATGCACATGCATGCCAATGCACATTTTGTGTACATTACTTGGCTGGAAAATGGTATTGCAAAATTCAGATAAGTGAGAATTTGAAGGATGACAGAATTCATATGTTGCTTTACAAAGTGAGAATTATATAGGTTGACGTTTAAATGTAAACTGTATCAAATTTCTTCTCCATACAGTGACAACCCTGGGCAGTGGTCACTCACCCAAAGTAAGTCATCTTACAAGTGATTTAAGAGTTAGCTTCTTACACTGTCATTTTTCATTTGCAGATGCTTCTTGTGAGTTTAAATAAATATGACTCTAGTTCAACTGCTTTACCTGCATCTCTTTATTTTGGGGTCTGGCCACATTGCATTAAGGTTCTGGGTTTGCAGTAAACTGATATGCCAACAATTGGCATCTGGCTTGGCTGGGAAATGTATGCACACATCAAGTTTATCTGAAGATCAGGTAAAGCCAGTTGCTAGGAATCACAAGTAGGGAGTGTGCTGCTTGTGAGCTCCCCATAGGCATGTGATTGTCCACTAAGAGAACAGAATGCTGGACTAGATGGTCCTTTGACCTGCCCCATTGGTTCTTCTTATGATCCCTCCGTAAACCCACAAACAGAAGTCATCTATACCTTTTGCTGTTGTTGGCATATATTTATGTCAGAGACTGGACAGAAGGAGATGAGACTGAGGAGGAATGGTAGAGATCACACACACCCTTCTTCTGAAGCTTCCAGAGAAGAGGAAGGCAGTATTGAATTACAGCAGTGGTTTGAGGAAGGTTGCAGCTCAGAGACAGGCGAACGGCTCAGAGACAGGCAGACAGAAGAGTTGGGAGGTGTTGGGAGCGGGGAGGGGAGACAGAGCAAGAGCAGCCAGCTGACACATTATCACTGGAGAGTATTTCTGACCCCACTTCTCCCAGAACCTGGCATTCATTGAGAGTGCAAGAGCAAAGGACTCAGAGACAATTAGTCCCTAGTGGCCACCGTAAGGAGAAGTGCTGTTGCTAGGAAGGGAGGGGGGAGGAGCTCAGTTGGAGCAACACCATTAACAGTAGACAGACTGCATTTATTTCTCTTGCTGTGATTACTGAATTAGTAAGAACTCTTCTTCATAATTCTCTGCTTCTTGCTGCCACCAAGGAAGGGATAGAATCCCCCAAAGCCTGACAATTTATTTATACACCACCTTTTTCCCTGACAGGGAAAAGCTTACAGATAAAAATAAGAACAGCTAAAACATAGGGAGGAAATATAACACATACTGATAATTATAATAAAAACAGCACAGGCCTGGCCCTTTCATTAAAAGCAGCCAGCTCCCAGCAGTCAGTGCTGTTGGAACAAGAATGTCTTCACCTGCTGGCAGAAGGACAACGAAGGAGCCAATCTAGCTTCTCCAGAGAGGGAATTCCAGAGTCTGGGAGCAGTCACCAAGAAGGCCATCTCCCGTGTCCTCAACAAGGGTGCCTGTACGGGTAGGTTCATATGTGGGAATATGGTCTTTCAGATAGCTTGGACCTAAGCCTTTTTGGAAGGACACCCTGCATTACTGGCCCAAAATATTTTGCTAGCTGAGGCAAGGAGCAAATTGGTGTCCCCTGCCATTTCAGAACTGCATGGACTGGAAGCTCGAATCTCACTTCACTCCTTTCAATGGAATCAGTGTTACAGTTTTGTGCAGATTGTTGTGTGAGAGAGAAATCACATGCATTTTGTATACATTTTGAATGCACTTTTAAAGTAAAATGTGCACTTTTAAAATGTGAAATGTGCACTTCTCAATGCATTTGCTTGTAGAACATGCACCTTTCATATAAAATATGTATATTTTATATGAAAAAATATACATACTTCCACAGTGAAACTGCAGTGCAGGCTTCAGTGAAGCATGCCATCTAACTGGGAGTTGTGTTCTGATCTGCATGCAATTTTGGGAGCATTGGATTAGGTTGGTCCTTTGCAAAAAGTTGGCTAAGCACATTCCTTCCCCATCCCTTATCTAGGAGGCAAGGAACAAGTACTGGAAAGGAATTCAGGTCAGGCAATGGGCTCACAGGAAAGATTCACAGGGGATGATGCTGAAGAAAGAAAGCCAAAGATACATGATTAAAATGTGAAGAAAGTTCAAGGGCACCAGGTTTGCTGAGAGACACATAACTTTCGTAATCCATTGGATAACACAAAACCACTTTTCTATTCAATAGTCAGAGGACGAGTCTGTAATTCCACAGGATCGTGTGTTTTTATGCTGCATGTGTATCTGTGTGAGCCATTCCAAAGTCTGAAATAGTTTTACATCTGGCAATAGCATCCCCTGCTGCAAGGACAGAATCTTTACAGTAGAGAGGAGGAGGAAGAAAAAATTATTGACAATCTTTAGAATTTTTTTTAAAAAAAATATATTGAAAAAATCTGTTTTCAAGCTTGGAACAGAAGGTGGATTATGTTGGAGGTTAGTCTGACAGTTATGAATGCCAAATACAAGGTAGTGTCATTTCAAGACAACCTTGAGCAGATGGATACCAAAAGTGTGCACCGAGGAGGGCTGTTAATTGAGTGACCAGGGATTATGTTTAGAAATTTGAAAAGAAACCACTGAAAAACTATTAGAGGAGCCACCACCAGATCAAAACTCTGAACCTGCCAGATGGCCCGGAAAGGCAGAAATTGAATTTAATGGTTTTTGTTTTTTGTTTAAAACTGACAGATGCAAATAGTATCCTTTTAAAATCCTTTTAAAAATTAAAAGGAGGCAGCAGGATTTAAATAGCGTGCGTCAAACAAACAGGTTTTATTTTTGTAAAACGCAGCCCTCATAACTGGTCTTTAAATAACTTTTTGTTTATCTTCTCCAATATTACCCAAGGAGAAAGGGGTACATTTCCATTTTAATAGTAAAACTCTCTGGAGAAGAGGTGCACACTCTCTGGGCCTCTCCACATGGGACAGCTGTCATTTCCTGCAATCAATCTGCGCTGACTTTCCTCAGCGGGGGCTGTGCAAAGAGGCGGCCATGCGAATGTCAATGTCACACATTCAGCTCAAGAGCAGATTGGGGGGTGGGTTGCATGCAGCTGTGAGCGCTCAAAAACAACTCACAATGGCATGTTAAAAAGCTGGTCCATGAAAGGCTGGATAGTCCTCTGGTTCTGTTCCATACGTCTTTGACAGATGAGCTGTGCCACTCCACTCTCTTCTGTCTATGCTTGGAAGTTTATCCTATGGTTTTTTTTTGAGGGGGTGCATATGTATCCTGCTATACTTTGTCTGATATATGGGGTGGGATCAGGAAGAGTGGTATGCAAAGAATGATACATAATGAAATTTTTCCCCATCTTTAGTCATAAACAAGGAGGCCAAAATAACTGTCAAGAATCATGTTCATACACAACTTGAGGGCTGTGGTGACTTGGTAGGCCATTGGGACTGTTGGGACAAAAGGCAAAGGTACCAACTTATTGCTTCAGGAAATGAGAATTACTGGTAGTTAAACTTGCAGCAGGAATGTTATTTGCCCCAAAATGGGAGGAAGAAGTCCTGTTGAAAGAAGAATGGATACAAAACTTATGGAATATGAGATATGGCAAAACTTACCAGAAAAAAAGAAATCAAGATAATGAACTTTGTATAAAAGAATGGGAATGGTTTATTGAATATTTACAAACCAACTGTAAACAGATAAGAACATTGGCAGGATTATTGTAATAACCTGCAGTTTTATAAGGGTATATATTTAAAGTAGATGAATAAATGAATAAGTTAAGGTAATCTGGAATATGCAGGAAATAGAAAAAATAAATTTAAGGGACCACAGAAAGAGGGGGAAGGAAGTCAAGTTTCGGAATGTTAAAATGATTGTAGAAATATTGAAATGTATATAACTGAAAATCATAATTATTATTTTTTAAGAGAGAATTAGTTAACACGCAAACTGAAATGAATTTCTCTGTCATCCCTGCTCAGAATTAATACCATATTATTCAGTGGTGCTTCCTCCCAGGGAAGTCAGCATGGAGCTACTGCCAAAAGATGGTTGAATCTCAAAACTTTCAAATAAGTTTTCCAAAACTGTTTGTGCTACTGTGACACATTTGCAGTTTCTTCCCCATCACTTCTGCTGCTCCTTTTCATCTTCCCACTCTTTTTGATCCTGACTGTTCTCTCCTCTTTATCATCTGTGATCTTGCCCTCTTCCTTCTACTCCTGCCTAAATACATTTCCTTGCTCAGAAGTGGGTTTTCCCCCTCCCTCTTCAGTTGCCAAGGGTTTTCAATGTTTTCCCCCAAGAAACGCTTGATTCCCAGAGCATTGACAAGCTCCCTAGGGTGTAAGGACAAGAGAAGCTGGAACACAGCAGTTTAGAATGCAGGGAAAGGCTGCTGGGAGTCAATCTCAAGTTTCAGCTAAGTCATAAAAAATAAAAATAAAAACTAAGAAGTCTGAAGTGGGGATAATATACAGACAAGACATGGTGGGTACATGCTTCCTCCAAATGTGGTCTGAGCTGTATACATGCTGCGAGGAATAGTTTGCCTAAGGCTTTATGCTATCAGAACTACAGTACTCAGAATAAAGCAAAGTTGGAAAGGAAATCAGTGAGGAAGAAATGCCAACAAGTTTGTTGCACTAGGATTCTGAAGCACAAAGCAGCAACAGTGCTGTGAGTGTCTCTCTTTGATGTATAGCAGTGCTGAGAAAACCTCAGGTCCACTGGCTGAATGTGACCCTCCAGGTCACACATCTTGGCAGCTCCGCTTTGCACCTTCCTTAAGTGTTTTTGCTTGTCTGGAATATATCATTGAACTCATATAATGATTCTTGCCTGGCAGGATGGAGGTTAGAGAGGGATGTGTGTATGTAGAAACAAGCCTACAGCACAAATATAATGTGAGCATTTCTTGTTCTACCCACTTTAGCTTCTAATCCCACCCACCAACTGCCACGTGCCTTTTCAACAGTTGTGGTTCTTGGGCTTAAAGAAACCCCTCATTCCCCAGATTTTCTTAAAACTGTCCAACCAATCCAGTCTAGGTTTTGTACCACAGGCAGATGGAGCAGGGATTTTCCAGAAGTGAGCCAGAACCTTGTTAGGTTAGCCATTTCCTCCTTTCATACATCCTCAAAAGGGTGCTTCACCTCAGCTATAAATTCTTCATGATGCTCTAGCAAAGTGCTCGTGTGAATGAATATAGTGAGGTCCACAGAGCAAAAATCACATTCAACAGACTGATGAGGAAGCATGCCTTAACCTGCTCATTAGAGAGGACCTCAGACTGAAGTTCCATATAGAGTTGACATTTGTCCAGAAACCTTGAAAATAGGACTCACTCCCCAGAAAACATATATGGACACTTTTCTGATAGGGATGCAGAGGTTGCTGTGGCAGTGATAATTCCCCCTGATGAGTGAGTCAATGTTTTCAGCTACCCACAAAGCCACCTAGGTGAAATAGCATCCATCCCATGTCAGTGTGTTGGAGCAACCCACAAGGCAAGGCAGGAAGATGAAGCAGAGCAGTTCAGGTGTTCCTGTACCACAGAGTTTTCTGACTGAACAATTTGCTTCCACAAAGTTTGGAAAAGAACAGAGGGGTTCCATGGTCATGCTCCTTGTGCCATTGGACTGCTCCACACTGTCCTTGTTGCTTTTGGCTATCTGAAAAATGTTCTTGTTCCTTGCCAATGCCTCTTTCTTGTCTAGTCTGTGGGCTTATTCACACTTACTTCTTCTGCACTCTTTCCAGGCACAGTGCACACTTTAAAGTTCCATGTCTCAGGAGCACCCCTTTTTTGCTCTCAAGCTTCCCCATGAAAACTTGCTCTTTAAAGGTCAGCTGGAGCAAATAGCAATCTGTGGAAAACTTGAATGGATGCTTGCTCTGATTGAGCACTAAAGAGGGTCTTTTCAGAGAAAGCTTAAGGGCAAACAAACAAACACTCTGATATGGAGCTTTTAAGCTCAGATCTGTGTCTGGAAAGAGCAGGCAAAAGGTAAGTGTAGAAATGCCCTGAGAGATGTAGGAAGTGTATGTGTAGAAACCACAGAATTTTTGAGTTCAAGATTAAGAGACTGCTCCATTGTTCCACTTATTGCCTGTGGCCCTGGCTACCACTGTCAAGTGGTAGCCACGGCCTGTCAAGTGGTCCCCAGAAGTTTGTCCACTACAGAACATGCCTCTTGGGCAGAAAAATGTCATCTCTGTAGTACTGCATGAATTACAAGTAATGGGAAAAGCTACCCAAACTCACTATTTGAATTTCTGTTCACAGAGCTGTTTGTACTTTGCACCTCTTCTGCACCTGTTCTGAAATGCCCTGTCCCTGTTAAGAAATGTCACTGCACATTTGCATAACAGTGCTGATACTTAACCAAGAACAATTCTTGAGGGGAGTGTAGTGAGAAAGGGCGAAAATAAAAACACTTCTAATTTTTAAAAGGCTGCGCTTCTTAGGTGCTAAAACCTAATGAGGTTTCACACTTTGTGTGTCTGTGGAAATGGCTTTGGGGATCTTGGTGAAGGTTGTCCTTAGGATTAGAACAGCCAGTCAAAAAAGATTTGCTGCTGTTTCCCATGAATGACAGGTCAATTAGAAGATCTCTTGGTAAAGATCTGAAGACTACTTTGGATGTCTCCCCTCCAACGTTCTCTTGCTCAGAGGCTTGCTGTAGGAAACTGACCAAAGAGCCTCTCTGTTCAGACCAGACCTTGAGCAAGTGTTTCAACTTTATACTCACAATTTCCCATTTTCTTCTAAGCATACCCACTCATTGGTGGCTTATTACTCTCTACTGTCAGAGAGTAAGATGGGTGGGGATTCAAACTCATATCATAGCCTCTGCAATTGAATATAACCATTTTGCGTTTCTCGTTTCAGAATAAAAAAGAAGACTGAAGAAAATGCATCATTTGGGCTGCCTACAAACCATACATGTAAATCACACTCAAAGGGCTTTAACAGACATGGCTTTTCCCATGGAATCATGGGAACTGTGGTTTACATACAACATAACTACAATTCCCAGCATCCTTTTAAAAACTATAGTTCACAGGAATATTTGGGGGAAATCATGTACTTTAAATATCCTTTAAATGAATAGTGTATATGCCGCCTAGGAGAGCTGTTATGCACATGATACTCTGAAATAGGATCAATCTGTCTCTGTCTGTTTCAGTTACTCTGTGTTTGTGCGTGTGCGCACATGTTGGGGAGAAGGGAGTAAATTGACAACCCACAAAAATCAACTTATCTCAGAAAGCAAAAAGCAGAAACATTTTTTAAAGGCTGCCTTCAGGGTACTTCACTGAAAATATCATCGTTCTGATGAAAACTTAGCAAATAGTAATTATTGTACAAAGATCTTTCAGAAAGAGTCTTTTTTTTCTTGAATGCAAATGGCTTCACAGTTGAGAGAGGATGGAGTGTGCTGGCAATTGGGGGAAGATTTAATCTTTGGAGGAAAATAAAATGCAGTCACTTTGCTTTCCTTCACAACTCGGTTAATCACATTGCACGCTGCAATACTTCCTCCCCCATCTCTATTTGTTAAATATGTTAATTCAGAGGAAAAGCCTATTATTTCCCAAGAAATTGCTTTTGTTTTGCATTTGTATTCATTAAAACTTATAGAAGAAAAGTTAAATCTTGTTCCTTTTATTAGTTTGACACCAAAGTGAAATATTTAGAGGGAGAGGGGAAAACAACTCGGGAGAGGTATAATTACATCTCTCTCAGGCATTTTAATTAGGTGTCTCTAGAACAGTGCACTTCTTTTCCAAGCCTGTCAGGAGAAAGGGCTAGCAGGGCTGGATTAAGATCTTTATGTTGGGACAAGAAAAATATAGATATGAAATGAGAATTCCTGGATGCCAAGATCCAAGTCTGGGGCAAGTACTCTTTGTTGAGAGAACCCCAGCAGAGACATAAAATCACAAATATGCAGCAAAGTAAACTATAAATACCTTTAAAAATGCCTTTCCTTCCAAAGTTCACCTCTTCCCCTAGCATAGAAGAAGACCACACATTTGGAAATTTTAAAATGGTTTATTTACAAACTATGCAAAGGTCTGATTCATGTGCTTTTCCATACAGCATTCAGAAAAAGTTGCACAGGCAATAAAACTTAGCTTAGTTGCAAAGTGGTGAAGGTTCCTAGATTATTGGTATAGGAACTCAAGAGTGGCTTGTGAGAGCCATGTGGTATGAGCTGGGAGCAGCCAGACTTCCTCACACAATGAATTTCTCAGGTAGACTGAAAGAGAACAAAGGCTTGATGGCATTACTCCTCCAAAGGTGACAGGAAGTAGACATAGCTAACCCTAGCAGGACAGCTTATTCTATGGTATTAACCCCTTCGTGTTGTATATGAGGCTGCTTATCCCACACTTTAGAGGTCCTAATAGGTTATAGTGCTCCCCCCAAAATACAAAAACAATACTAAAATATAAAAAAACTTTTAAAAATAAAACATAGATTTTTTTGCAACACACCACAGGATCTGATTTTCTCACATATTTTTTATCTATGTTAGGAGGATTTATCTCCTGACTGATGTGGGGAGAAATAAAAAGAGAACAGAAATATGTGTGAAAAGTGTGGAATGTAAGGAAATCTAACAATGTTCTGATTTCCCCCATAATGACTACTTTAATGCTTTTTATTTTTTGACATTTCAAATGTCAACCCCCCCTTTTTTTGAATTCTCATTTTTTGTGCCCTAAGCACGTGCTTGGTCTGTCTACTGGATAATCCAGCACTGGGAGCTAGAGAGGTGTTGTGCCTGCTCCGGGAGATGGGACTGGGCACATAGTATGAAACGTCAGTACCGCAAGATTGGAGAGGAGTCAGAACAGGCTATATCAGTCCAACTCACTTAGCATCTAGTTTGCTTATGTTGCTTGTGTTTTCCACCCATCTATGCCAAGAGGAAACAATTAATATGTCAGCAGTCATTTGGGGCAGTGTAGGATTTTCTTTAAATTTTCATGAGGACTTAAAAAAAAAATTCTCAAACTGATGTGGAAATGGGTTGAACTGAATTTAAGACTGGAAAAATTGAAAAATTGAAAGGAACCCATCAGAACCTAGTATTGATACCCCATGCTTTAATAACCTCTAATCTGGACTGCTGCAGCACACTTTAGATGGGGCTGCTCCTTGAAGATGGCCCAGAAGCTATAACTGATGCAGAATAGCTTTGCCATGCTTTTGTCTGGGGCAGAATTCCCAGCCTGTTGTTACTGATCTGCTGGAGGCTGGCTGTGTCTCTTCAATCCACTGTGCCTTCAGTGAGAATTAGGTATGCAGTGCTTATCTGATAAGTTTTGGATGGTAATGATGATGATCTTATTTCATTTGTGAATCACTTCCTATGAAGCAATATACAACATATTGTGTTTTGACTAGTGCAGACAATTATCACAAATGTTCCTTAGATCTGATTCAAACCAAGGGGCAAATAATGAATGCCTGGATGTGTTAAACTTTTGCACAAGGTATAAGGCAGAATATAGATGTTATGAATGAATGAATGAGGTGACACAGTGCTTGTATTTGAGAGCTACTGTTTTAAACATACCCAGATACTCAGAAGAAAGAAAAAACAGTGTTGTAAATATTGAAAGGATAATTCCCTGGAGACTATGCTTGTAGCTCAGCACATGAAAGTACCTGAAGGGGAATTATAGTGTGTACCTAAAACTGTCAATAAGCAGTTAATCAATCTGCCAGCTTTCTAAATGCATGACATTGAGAAGCAGCTCTGCAGCTATTACTGGAACAACTGAAACATTCCTCCTGATCTATATTCTAGGAGGAGAGGCAACTCTTCCCCCCCCCCCCTGGAAACTAAGGAACAACTGTCACGGAAGGCACAGAAAATCACTTCTGAGGTGGCAGCCTAGTGTTGAAACAGTTATAGATTAATTCATCTCATGAATGTCTCAGGAAGCAAAAACTAAGTGAAATTCATTTCCACAGCTGCACTTGTAAGAAAAAAAAGGTTTGAGTATCAGCATTAGAAGGGCAAGTGTCCACTGGGACTCTGCAAAGTGGTTTCCACAGCAATTTGTGCACTGGCAAATGCCACTTTGTGTGTGTGTGTGTGTGTGTGTGTGTGTGCGCGCGCGCGCAGGAAGTCAGATGTTCTTTTTGTGTGCAAAAAAACAACAACCAGGTTCAAACTCATTAGTGCTCACCTAAGGAATTTGATGGACTCGCCAACCCGCCTAGCTGTCTCAAAGTGAACAAATAACAGGTAAAAATGGCTTTTTAATATATTTTTAATGTGTTAGTTGTTCTCCCCCACCCTCAGGCAGACAGCAGTCCTGCCCTCTTGCCAAGCATATCCCCTTGACTGTTTGCGTGCCATTTTAAAAGTATGGATTTTTGCATGGCTTCTAAGAATTACTATTAAATCCTTGCTTTTGAAGGTAGCAAAAGAGAGAAAATAAGGAAAACTGCATTTATTTTATTTTACACATTTTTATCCCACCTGTGCTTCCCCATTTCTCAACGTTTCTTTCCTTCCTCGGAATCATAGAAATGTGCAGTTGGAAGGGACCACAAGGATCATCTAGTCCAACCCTCTGCAATGCAGGAATCTTTTGCCCAATATGGGGCTTGAACCCACAACCCTGAGATGAAGAATCTCATGCTGGACCAACTGAGCTATCCTTCCTTCCTCTCTGGTATTTCTTACCCACTTCAACCTAGAGTCCCAGGGTGTGTTACATAAACAGGTAAAATACAGTCACAAAAAATGAATAATCAGCAAATCATAAAACAGATGCAACTGATTTTTCAGTAAAAAACACACCTGGGGTGTTAGTTGTTGTTGTTATTCAGTAATGTAATAATTCCATTTCTTGGAAAGCTGAAGCAAGCTTGTTTTCTCCTGTTCTGGAGGGTAGGACCCAAACCAATGAACTTAAGTTACAAGAAATGGGTTTCTGACTCAACATCAGGAATAACTTTCTGATGGGAAGGGTTCTTTGACAGTGGAGTGGACTCCCTCAGATGCTTGTGGACTCTCCTTCCTTGGAGGTTTTTAAAGCAGAGGTTGGATGGCCATTTGTCAGGGATGATTTAGCTGAGATTCCTGCATTGCAGGGGGTTGGACTAGATGACCCTCAGGGTTCCTTCCAACTCTACAATTCTCTGATTCTAAGATTCAGGAAGGAACTTTTCTTCCGTATTTTGTGGCATGGGCACAGAATGCTCCTGTAAATATGCCCAGGAGATGGTGGATAGAATTCCCTCTATTTATTACAATTTGTCCACCTGCCTGGACAAATTTAATTTGGTTTAATTTGGTTTAATTGGTTTCTTGCAGATCCTCTAATTTCTTATATTTAATAAATATAACCTGTTTCCCCATGTTATTTGTCTCAACTATTCTTTGGTGTGTTGGCAAACTTTGTTTTTAGGCATCTGGGTGTCAATGACAGAAGATCAGTGGAGCTTGCTCAAAGTACTCAGTGTCTGCCATTTCTGAAACACTACTTTTCCCAGTTATTTTGAAGCATTTCTAAACACCTTTAATCCTGAACGCAATAACATAAGCTGTGACACAAAATTGCATATCCTTAATGACACAATGAAACTGAGAGGAACACAACTATTGAGGAAATAGCGGCAATAAATTCGTTTTGAAATGGTGGGACAAATAAAAATGGGCCCATCTGCAATTTTCATCCAATCAGTAAGAGGGAAATTGTATTTTATCTATTTTAAAAATACAACCAAATTGTAAAGGCATATACCCGGTAGCTTGTAAGTCCCTGCACTACTTTCTCTAGCATTTGGCAGACATCATCCACTCCGAAGAGGCTTCTTTGTTTGCAGATCTAATCCAGTTCTGTCACAAAGTACAAAACTTGCTGCCGAATTTTCTGAAGCAAAGCTTGACTTCAGATTTGAATCAAAGCAGAGCAAGCCCAAAGTGTTCTAAGTCAAATCAGCCCATTTTCTGAAGTACTGAAGAAGGGAGTCCTTGGCACACAACCCGTCTTTTTACATGAAAACAGCACCAGTCCTGCTGCTAATGGACTTGCAAGTAAGTATGTAAAATGTAGAAAGCCTTGCTGCTTGAAATGTTGGTGTGATCTGTTGTCTCTTGCTTTACTCAGAGGGCTCTCCACTATGTGCTTATGTAAGAAACAAGGCCTGCATGCTTCAGATAACTTACAGGCTGAAGTCTCCAGTGTTCTTGTGACTCTTGAAAATGGGGACAGCAGAACCCACAACCAGCTTATCTGGGTAAATAGTTCAACAGAAGGAGGAAAGCACTTTTTAAAAAATGCTACCCAGCCATTTCTGAGGGTTGTTTTATTGCCCTGGAGAATTCAAGACCCCCATCTATAAGATGAATCATGTATCACCACCCAGCCTAATTAACGCACACAACATCCCTGATTTTCATGGTATATAATTGAATAGGGAAGCCAACAAATCTGATTCTTATTTATGTAAAGATCGTAAAGCTAACAGAACCTTTCGAACGAGGTTTTGTCACCTTGGGGAAGGGTAAAAGAAAAGAAAAAAAGAGCAAATGGTAAAATGTCTATGGTTGGTAGACACATTGCAAAATTACTGCTGCCTACAGAATTCTGTTAGCGGTTAACCTCTAACGGCTTGTATATGTAGCTACAAAGCTTACCAGAGGTCGCTCCTAAGTGCATAATGATTTAGCCATCAGCATCCACACTTTAAAAAGAGAGAGCTGAGAATTGATGCACACACACCACTAGAAGAAGTGTTATGTTTGCATGTTTCAAGTCGAGGTGCTTTGAATAGGGGCAAAAACTCCTGCGAGAATTTGACACAGTGCCAAAGGAATTAGAAATAGAAACCTTACATTAAGCAGTGTGCTTAGAAATCATGATAGCTGATGGAACAGTTTGCCCTTCTCCTTGCATAAGGGTGGACAAATCTGTAGTTTTCAGTTTTTCTGTTTCTCTTCCCACCCATCCCAATTTTAAGATCAGTTCCTTGCATTACCAAACCAATTTGGTTTTGTTTTAACGCAGTCATGAAAATTCATTGGCATTTTAGTATGAATTCTCCTGATATATAGATTTTTTATTCAAAGCAATTTGTTGTGATTTAATGCACTCTTCTATGTTATGTTCACTAATATCTGCATTTTATGCACACTTTCTCCTGATATACACATATGCGTGCACATCATTTGCCTGGAGAACTGCATTGTAAAATTCAGAAAAGGGTGATTTGTTAAAGATTGACTGTTTTCAAAGTTTGAATCATTTAATATGAACTGAATTGAACTTCTCTGACTTTCCTGCTCCTTCAGAATATTTTGCCTGGCCCAAAAATGAGTAGTTCAGATGTCCCTTTCTGTGTGTCCGTGAACATGTGGGGGTAGAAGGTGGGCCCCTCCTGGATGAAATGCTGTTTATTCTATGTAGGAAGTCAAAATCTATCATTTAACAAGTTGAATATATAATATAACCAATGTAACCTTGTCCATTTACTTCATAGGAAAAGGAAAGGGTTTTTAGAAATCAGAAGTGAAAATGAAATAGTGAAGCATTCCTTGTACATTTTTTCTACTTCAAGACCTGTTAATTCAGTATACCAAAAATGTGGGGCTAAGAATTTTGAGAAGCACCCCTCCACTTTGATGGAATCATTTCTTCTTGGTTAATAGCTTTTCCCTTTCAAATGAATGATGAGATTTATATAAATGACACAACAAGAGATGCTGTGTTGTTAAACACAAGTCCTGCAAAATTCAACAGAAGCTGTGTTTTTTTAAAGTGTGAAATATGCATGTAATTTGACAAGAAGGCAACAAGAAATGAATGCCTAGTGTAATGCATCATTTGGTAGGTAAAGCCCATTTATTAATATTACATTTCATATTCCCCCCTTTGCAGAGCTTAATACCTTTGCTCTTCACTTAGCAGTGAAAATTGCATTTATATCTACCACAAATGTATGAATATATATATATTTCTTGTTTTTATCAGTTTCAATTTAGAAACATATTTGTAATATTTAGTTTCTTTTTGTACCTTTTAAAGAAACTTGTAAAAGTTTCACGAGTATTCTCAAAGAACTCTGGAAGAGGTCTGAATAATTGAGAGATCCTTGTTAAATATTTAGAAAATATGTCTTGCCATTTTGATACTCTCTTGCACTACCCTATTAAAATTTATAGAAAGGAAGTTTCTCTCAAACTTGAAAGGATGGAGAGAGCTCTTTTGCAGAATCAAAGGACTGACTTCTGTTGTGGCTGGGATATCCCAGGAGTGTCAGAAAAGATGGGAGAAAATGAATGGGCAGAGTTTATGACCAGCCCAGGCATTTTGCTACTGAAGGAAGAGCAACAAATAGCACACTCCAAGGTTAGAATGCATCACCAAAAAGGAAAGAGAGGGGAAAAGACACATATTTATATAAAATTTGCATCCACTGATCTATGTTCTGGTAACCTCAAGACTAGACTATGCATTTTATGTGCATTTGAAATGCATTTGAAAATGGTTCAGAAGCTTCAGTTATTGCAGAAAGCAACTAATGCAACACTAATTCTGTTCTAGCTGCACTGTTTGCATATATGCTTCTAAGCACAAGGTGCTGGTTTTGACCTATAAATCCCTGAACATTTAGATCAGCTTTTGAGGCACTTCTCCAGATCAACTCTCTGAGGGAGGCTCAGAGGTTGTGATTCCTCATCTGTGGAATGCTATCACTGGGGAGTGAATAGATTTGAACATGATGCCCTCCATATGTTGTTGGATTTACTCCCACCATCCCTAACCACCGATTACACTGGCTGAGTCTTATGGGATTTGGGAGCCCAACAACATCTAGGGAGCACCATGTTGGATTACCCAATTTAAAGGATGCAGTGAGTAGCTTTTGCTGTTGCAATTCTCAGCTGTCTTCAGTTTGCCAAAAGAAAGGCCTGCATATCTGCATTCAAAGAAATGGTACCTGGCCTGGTGATTTTGACAGGTTTTTTATCTTGTTAATGTCAGTAGGAAGATCTGAGTCAATATACACGTTAGCTCAGGTGGGAGAAGTCTGGTCTCATCCTGGGCCAACATGGGCAACGGAGTGACTGTCTGAAGGCAACACTAAAATCTCAAGTTTTTGCTGCAAATTCCTGTCCATGTTTCTGTGTGTAGCTTTGGCTGAGTCAGTGACTTGTTGAAGAATGATTAGAGGTGGGGGACCCATAGGAGACATTTGAAGCTGAGGATTAATTCGAACTTCCACCACATTATTAATGTAGTAATAATGTTTTTGTTAGAGTCAACTGACCAATAATACAAAATCACAGCCCTAATATAACCCCATTAAAAAGAGTGACAAACAAAGAATGGCATGGTATTCATAACAGGGCTGAGAGATAGAACTATGCTTTTAAAAATTAAGCACCTGCACACATACACATGGGGAGGTGAGAGAGAGAGAGAGAGAGACTGGTCATTGACAGTAATAAAGAGATTTATATATGCACACAAACTTTCTGGCAGACTTTTTCTTTTTAGGACTATGGTTATGATGTTTTTGTTGCTACTGTTTTCCTGTATGTGGTGAGTTGGGTATCAAAGGCTCTCATCACTTACTTAAGGGAGGTGAACCAAGCCAGGGTGGTCTTGCCCACAATGGCAAACACATAGTCTTTCCCTTGCTGTCCACACAAGTTCCACTTTCCTATACTGGAATTGTTGGTTTCTTTCTGCAGATTTTTGTGTTATATTTTGTAAATGATAAACTTTTACCACAGTCCTGCTTATTGTTCTGGGGTTCATAGGCAATGGTATTTATTTATTGTGTAATCCTAACTACCTCTACTCAGATGTTTGCCTTATTGAATTTAATGGGATTTACTCATAGGTAAGTAGGGTTAGGATTGCAAGCTTATTTACCACAACATCTAACACTGGCTTTTTTAAAGGAACTAGTGAATGCACAGGAAATGTGCTAATTCTAATGCAATGCTTATTATCTGGCACATCTGAATAAAGATTAAAGATACCTAGTGCCTCTAATTTGATGTACGCTCCATGTCAACTTTGTGTCTATGAAAAGTTTCTAAAAGTCAGCCATTCTTGCAGGTTGACTCAATGAAAGCTCATTAGGTAACCAACTGCAATTAATCTTAGAAATTAGGAAGTAGCTGAGTGCTCAGTTTTGTCTAATCAGATTATTAATAATATAAATAGGCTTTTAATTAACTGGTGGGTGTACTCTCCCTTCCACACAAACACACAAATTCTGAATCTCAAAACACTCTCATTAATAATAATCTCAGTCTTTGTCTCCAAAAACCTTGTAAAGCAGCAGCCCTTACTAAGAAACTTTCTGACATTCACCCAACAGTTCCTCTCTCACAGCTTCCTTGAGACATTCTTGGGGGGAAAGATACACTCTCATTGACAAGACTTAAGTTGGGATCCTGTCCACATTAAACACTTTTTAAGCTCCATTGATTTCCAAGGGAAAGCTTTAACTAGAAGCTTAATTCCCCTTTGAAACCACTGCAGATGGAGTTGCAATCCCACTTGCATGTGAGTAAGCCCCACTGAAGACAATAAGAAGAGATATTGAGGATTATACATATAGGACATGTATAGGTCAAGCAGTGCTTTATGCAGGAGACCCATGATGCAACTCTATTGACATTTTAATTTCAAGTTAAAAGAATAAGAGCCCCCAACCTTCTGTCAGCCCAGGCGGTATTTTTCTTGTCACCAAGCAGTTTCTGGAACAGAGGTGCTACTTATACATCTCCATAGAAAACAGACAAAATAGCATAAGCACTTGTGCATGCTAATTTACATGCATACATGCAAATTTAGAAATAACTGCTGAGAGCCAAAGAGAAATGCAATGCACCTCACCAAAGGCAGTTCTTTGGGTGGGGCTGATCTACCACGCTAGCTTCCCAGCAGGTGGTTCACTGTTGCTTACTGGACAGGGGAAGGGCAAGGCAGCAGGGAGGTTGGCAGCGGAGCCAATCTGCTGCTTTGCACTGTGCCAGCCTCCTTGCTGTCTTGACCCTTCTCTCTTCCGATAAGCATTAGGGAGTCACATGCAGAGATCCTAGTGCAGTGTCTCCATCTCACCTGTTGAGCCACTTGTGGACCCCACCATGTGACCAGGTGACCTATCTGCTGGTCAGGTGCCAGCTGTTGAGAGACACCATCGAGGTCCTTGCTGTCTCTTCCTATGGTTCTTTGTTTTTAAAACAGAAAGTTGTTTAAATACAGGAGTCTTCCTGTCAGCGGCACTTAAAACGCACAAGTCCAGCTAATTAAAGAGGATGATTTATTGCAAAGAACAAACAGAAAGCGCGACAGCTTGCTCCTGAGCAGCCTCCATTACAGCCTACAATTGGATCCAAATGGAAACTCTTTCAAAACTGTTTTATGTGAAAATTATTATTATCATTAATTATTAATTATCCGCCCTACACCCTAAGGTCCCAGGGTGGATTACAGAATTAAAACACAAAATCAAAAACATTTAAAAAAACTCGCAACTATAAAATAAGGTGGGTCCTAAGAACATAGTGTCATAGATCTTCCACATAACATGAAATACTTTACTGTGCAATCCTATACTGAAATCTATTCAGAAGTAAGCCCATTGCATTCAATGGTCTCCCATGTAACTGTTTAGCAGCAGTGGGAAATATCCAGCTCATGAGCCTAATTAGGCCCACCAGGCCTACTCATTTGGTCCCAATACCATTTTGTCCACCTACCTGACACCTTATGTCATATATTGGGCATGTGTCTGTAAAGCACTGTGCAGGGCATTTTTCTAGCACCTGCAATCAGCTGATTGTTGACATTTGCAGAGTGGTTTGCAATCCCTGACAAACTGCTGATTGCTGCGGCTTGCAAAATCGCCGGACCTTTGCCCACAGAATGTCATTTTAAACCACATGGGCAAAAATTTGTGCAGCCTTGTGACATCATGTATTGACAGGTGGAGAGTCACACCCACCTGTCAAACGTTGTGTAGGGGGTGGGGGAGATTGAGGATTGAGCTAGCTAGCCAGATTCAGTTCTCCACCTTTGGTGTATAGGAATGACCGCTCCCCGCTTAAAACGGGGGGCGCCCTTTGCGTGGGCGCACGCAGCCCCTAGATCTGGAGCGGCTCCATCAGCATAGGCCTGGCTTTGCCTTCCCTCAGGTGGGATACCTGGAGGTCTTCGCCTACCTAAGTCAGTTGTCCAATCCCACCTGGGGAAGCGTTGCCAAGGAGAGCAGGCCAGGTAGGGGAGGGATTACCTGCTCACAAAATAGTGGGAGGATCTTACCTGGGAATCCTTACTAGGCCTTGGGCAGAATCCTTTAGTCCATCTTCCTCTTTGCGGCGGCGATACCAGGGTTCCCCATTAAAGGGGTTTCTGAAGGGAGGCTTTGACCATACGCCGAAAGGTTGTCATTGCTCTCCCTTGCGGTGGCGGCAGCATAACGGGGGCAGCTATCTCTGCTTGAACATATGTTCTCCAGAGCCGGCCCATCCCCCCCCCACACTGGATAACCCTGATGTTCCCTAGGTCCCCAGCTGGGGACTGGGGAGGGAGAACACCCAATGCCTGAGCCAAGGTCTACCCACATTTGAAATTTAATAAAGTTGTGGCCAATTTAATCCCATAGCAGGTTGTCTTGAGTCGTTATTCCACATGAAGGGGGAGACCGCTCGGGATCTGGGGACTCCGCCTGTCCACGCAATGACCGCTCCTCGCATAAAACGGGGGGCGCCCTTTGCGTGGACGCGCGCAGCCCCTAGATCTGGAGCGGCTCCATCAGCATAGGCTTGGCTTTGCCTTCCCTCAGGTGGGATACCTGGAGGTCTCCGCCTACCTCAGTCAGTTGTCCAATCCCACCTGGGGAAGCGCTGCCAAGGAGACCAGGCCAGGTAGGGGAGGGATTACCTGCCCACACAATAGAGGGAGGATCTTACCTGGGAATCCTCACTTGGCTCCAGAGCTTCTCCCACCCTACCCACCCTCAGTTAATGTCTTATTTTGCAGGTTAACTTTTCTTCACAGGTTTTGCAGGTTAACTTTTCTTCACAGGTATGCGGGCGCTGCTATGTTAAGGTCGCTGTTAAAGGGCTGGAAAGGAATTTCCCTGCATTGGCAGGTTTCGCCTTTCCCGTAGCAAAACGTCACAACTTTGGCGGAATCAGGCCTTGGGCGGAATCCTTTAGTCCATCTTCCTCTTTGCGGCGGCGATACCAGGGTTCCCCGTTAAAGGGGTTTCTGAAGGGAGGCTTTGACCATACGCCGAAAGGTCATCATTGCTCTCCCCTGTGGCGGCGGCGTAACGGGGGCGGCTATCTCTGCTTGAACATATGTTCTCCAGAGCCGGCCCATCCCCCCCACACACACTGGATAACCCTGATGTTCCCTAGGTCCCCAGCTGGGGACTGGGGAGGGAGAACACCCAATGCCTGAGCCAAGGTCTACCCACATTTGAAATTTAATAAAGTTGTGGCAATTTAATCCCATAGCACGTTGTCTTGAGTCGTTATTCCACATGACGGGGGGGGGGCGCTCGGGACCTGGGGACTCCGCCTGTCCACGCAACGTGTCATGCCCCCCACCATCCTCTTTGCTATGGTTTTCTTTTTGGATTTATAGCTTTCAGATTCTTCAGACTGATGCATTCTCCTACACTGAGATGCACACACTGTTATATTTCTAGATCTTTTATTAACCTTCTTCTAAAATAAAAATAAAAAACCTTTATTGTTGCTTAATATTCCATACTTAGGAAAAGTAAATTCAAATTGGGATAATATGCATCTGAATTTCTTGCAAACATCTTTGAGATTCACCCTGCACCCTACTCTCTCTCTCTCTTTCTTTCTTTCTTTCTTTCTCTCTTTCTCTCTCTCTCTCTCACACACAATTGTCTCAGGTTTACAAGTTGCCCTTATACTTTGCAGGTTGACTCACAAAGCCTTTTCCATCTGCTAACATTTTCTCTCTAGCCCTGCTTAAATATAGATGAGATGGGTCTTGCACAAAAGGACACAATTATTTAGTTCTTTCTTATTGACGAAATTATCACAAAGGCTGCAAAGGCAGCACTTTATAGATGATAAATAGCCTGACTTCCAACCTGGGGATCTGCTGCTAAGAAAAACACCTTGACCTTTACTTGGTTTCAGAATGATTTCTCTGATAGCAGGAAGCCTCGTTTGCTTCTTTAGTCTCCCATGAACTTCAAGGATGCCTTTTATTAATCACTAACAGTCAGGGGAAAAACAAATACCACAGGAAAGCACAGCACAAATAGTGGTCAGAAGAGGAGGATTAGCTGCAGAAGAATCCTTATTGGTTAATGGAAACAATGACATTGTAACATCAGCAACAGTATAATTTCTTCAGAGGAGACTCTTAACATTTGTGCTAAGTCAAAGCCTATTTCTGATCTTTATGAGTTCCTGCCCCCCAACCTACCTCTTTGTTGTTGTTTTCTAACTATAACCCTGAATATTTTTTTCTGAAATTTAGTGGGGTGGGACAAGGTGTGCACACTTACCTTATTAAATGTATGAGATAACTAGGTGGTCCTTTTTCCTTTCCTTCTTCAGAACTCCCCCACATGTGCTTGCTGCAGCAGAGGGCTATTTGCACAAATACCTCTATGCTGCTATACCTGCCGACAACAACATTCACCAGCTGCCACTCTCCATGTTTCGTACCACAACTCCCAACAGCCAGCATGGTCAGTAGGCAAGAATGATGGGAGTTGTAGGGCACCAGTTGGCATGAACTGATAGAGAAAACACTGAGATTCCAGAGTTGCCCTCTGGTGTTGGGACAGTCTGGTGCTGGTGCCATTCATTTGTACTGAGCCACAGAGGCCAGAAGCTCCAATGTTCCTCTTCTCGGGAACTGAGGACAGTAGATAATTGCAAAGGGGGAATTGCAAATGAAAGGTAATATATGAATCTAATAATCATGATTAAGTAATTAACTTAATATAATGTCCACTTGGCCATAGAGATGCTCTCTAATAACCCAGATCTATTTCACCTTGCTCCTCCCAATGAACTAAACCAGGGATTCCCAAACTATTGTCTTTTTTGGGACTGCAATTCCCATCATACTTGACCACTGGTCCTACTAACTAGAGACAATGGGAGTTGTAGTTCAAAAACAACTGGAGACCCAAGTTGGGGGAACCCTGAACTAAACTTAGCAAGCCTTATGCAGCCCTGGGACTTCAAAGCTGTTGGCCGTTCCATGGAATACACATTTTCTTTAACCTCAAATAGATTACTTATAAAATACCCCATGTTAGGAAAACTGAGAGTGAAGGTTAATCTTGGATGGTGGAATCTACCACCTCAAATGTCTGAGGAAAGTGAATGCATATCCCTCTGTATCTTGACTGAAGCCTGATTCAAAGGAGCAATATTAGTGATTTAACATGAGCGAAACACATTTTTATAATCCTTATCAAATGTTCAGTTACCAGATCAGCATAAAGTGCAGCTTATTAAAATGGATAAGAGAGGGGGTTATGGGATTCACATTGTCAAGAGAAGAAAAGTGTTTAAAATACAGATTTCTTTAATCTGTCACTCAGAAAGTACGGCACACATTACTGATGGGACACTGTGTGCACATCTAACATTCAATTAGACAGGTCCTGACAAAGAGCAGAGTAAAGGGAATCTTCCTGGCACACAATGACAGCTTTAAACATTCTTATCCTGATTCAACGACAAGCTTTAAAGGCCTGGATTTGGCAACAGCGATATAACCAAACCTTTGCACTTTTTAGGGATGAGTTTGGGGATGGCCAAGGAATGGCTAGTGTGCCAAATGTACTCTGCTGGTAGGGATTCCTTGCCACCCGCCAAAAAAGACAGGGTATGGAGGGTATGGTATTCTGAAACATATCATTGAAGCAATAACAGTGTATTACCTTTGGATTAATACTGGACTGTCCACATATTGTTCTACTTTATTAGCTGTTCTGCAATGTTTCTCCAATGCACTATTGTAGTCAGATTATTCTTGCACTATAATGCAACAAAAACATGGGGAGAGAGAGAAATCTGGGACATCTGTGATATATACAAAGTTACATGATTTCACTGGGAAACTATGGGACATATAACAATGTGGAATGATGCCCTATGTCAGCCTCAAAACTTTAGCAGATGTAAACATTATTGAAAGCTGGACTGCATATAGTTGTCCTATGAGCGCAAATCATCATAAATTCACAATACAGTGGTACCTCGGGTTAAGAACTTAATTCGTTCCGGAGGTCCGTTCTTAACCTGAAACTCTTCTTAACCTGAGGTACCACTTTAGCTAATGGGGCCTCCTGCTGCTGCCACGCCGCCGGAGCACGATTTCTGTTCTCATCCTGAAGCAAAGTTCTTAACCTGAGGTACTATTTCTGGGTTAGCGGAGTCTGTAACCTGAAGCACCTGTAACCTGAAGTGTCTGTAAACCTGAGGTACCACTGTACAAGAAATGTCTGGAAGAGCCCTGACTGACTGGTGGAGGGGAAGTGGAGCCTGTCCTTAAATAATCAGCTTCCCAGCAGTTCCTCCAAACACCATTTAGCCGGTCCCCAACGAAATGCGAAGTTGGCTGGCTATGCATTGTGAACCATATCACTTGCTCTGCAATAACTCGTTGCCAAGGATTTAATTTAGTCAGTTGCAGTTTCTGCATGATTTTTATGCATGACATCTTTGACTAATTACGTATGTTTTGCTTCCTTAACCACATTGAATGTATAGTCAGGTGCCAGATATGTGATTTACTGATGCTTGCTTACATTTAACATGGATAATAAATATAGTGTGATACCCCAGATGGACATTAGATATATCTTTTCACAGTATATTCTCTTGGTAATTTTCCAAAGCCGGCAGTTCTTCAAGTTCAAAGACTTAATTTCCCAGAATGAGATTATTTTAAAAGCAGAAACAAGCATAGCCAGAATGTTTGGCTGTGTGGGGAATTTTACTGAGCAAATGAATATAAGGCTGGGGGGGGGCTGAAAGTCTTTTAAATAATAATAATAAAACGTTGAGAAGTTGATATTAGACTTTCAAAGATTAGTGTAATATAGTGTGGATTGGTGACTTAACTGTGCCTGAGATGTCAAACAACAGGATCAAAGGAATCCAAAGATGTCTGGACATATACAGTGGTACCTCGGGTTAAGTACTTAATTCGTTCCAGAGGTCCGTTCTTAACCTGAAACTGTTCTTAACCTGAAGCACCATTTTAGTTAATGGGGCCTCCTGCTGCTGCTGCGCCGCTGGAGCACAATTTCTGTTCTCATCCTGAAGCAAAGTTCTTAACCTGAAGCACTATTTCTGGGTTAGTGGAGTCTGTAACCTGAAGCGTCTGTAACCTGAAGCATATGTAACCCGAGGTACCACTGTATCAAGCTGCCGCATAAGGCTTCTTCAAGCATTAAAACTCTAGGGTTGCTGTACATGGGAATGGAGAGTTGGACCCCCAGGTGGCTAGACATAGAGCACATAGTTGTATGCAGGGAGAGTTTCATATGACCCAGCACCCTCTGCAATATTTGAGGGATGCTGCAACTAAAGATACAGTACCAGGAGCTTCTTCAGATTATTCATCCTGATACACTTGCATAAAGTTCACATGGAGGTTAGACTACGCCCATTTTTTCTTGAGCATTCATTTTGATTTCTTTGCAGGATCATTAAATGAAAATTAGCATTCATCCTGAATTCGTCCTATTTTGCTTGCACACCTTTCCATTAATCCCTCACGTTTCACTTTCTATACTCTTTCACTTTTCTAACCACAAAAAGTCCTTTTTAAAAAAATAAAAAATGTGGTTTTGTTGCAACAGAGCTCTTTAATCTGCTTTAGTTATGCAAACCTAAATTTCCAATACGTGTTTGAAACCCTCCTGCAAAATATTGGCAGTCTAGTGCCAGCCGAGAAATTAACCTAAGGTCTCCTTTATATGAAGACTACTACTGAAGTGCAACTACCTTGATACGCTGTCCAAATCCTTGTGGAAAATGAAATATCAAGGAATAACACTGAGCAAGCATGAATAGTTGTTCAAATATATTGACTTTTTTTTAATTCTCAAGGTGAAATTTCAGCCAGCAATTTTAATAATGTTAACAAAATGTTATTTTTGTGTGTGTGTCATTTTGTTCCTAAATATTGATTAATTTTATTTTTTAAATGGAATTGAGGTGTTATTTGAGAGCAGGATATCAATCAAGCAGTTTATTCTGACATTGAGTTGACTAGACTCCTGGCATGGTGGAGGAAGAGTGGATGCTTTTGAAGGTGACAGTGTTTTCATTTGCAGCACTCTCAGCATAGAATGGAATAGCTGTCACCAATCAAGGTTTTACTTTGTGTACAATCACTTGTATCTCACACAAGTAATGTATGTAGATATGCATTTAATGTCATTTGGGAACCATTTCTTCTATTGCTTTAATGACAGAACAAGGGTTGAAATTGTAAGGAAGCAGAATTTTGACTTAAGAAACACTTTGGAACAACGAGAGTTGTTCATCAGTCAAAGACACTGTCTCTGCAAGTTGTGGGCTTATTCGTTTTTTTAAAAAAAATTGTATACAGTCATACCTCTTGCTCCGTTTGCTTCAAGTTACGCTTTTTCAGGTTGCATCCCGCGGCAACCTGGAAGTACCGGAAAGGGTTACTTCCTGGTTTCGCTGCTCACGCATGCGCAGACATGCAAAATGATATAACGTGCATGCGCAGAAACAACAAATTGCAACCTGCACATGCGCAGACGCAGGTTGCGTTCCTTTCATGTTGCAAACGGGCCTCCGGAACGGATCCCGTTCACAACCAGAGGTACCACTGTACTACCATTAATCTGTAGATCTTTGCTGGACCCTATCCAGTAGAGTCTGTAGAGCCATCTGTAAGGGATGCTGTAGTTGCATCGTGCATTGCTGGTCACACATTGTGCAGGTGGTTGGTCTTCTAAACCTATGATTACATGTGTGCATCTTGGCAAATGTGGCATGCATTTGGCACCTTTAAATGTGGTATATAATATGTGTGTTATAAATACTTGTATTCTTAACAGAACCAGTGGGGGGAAAGTAGACTTTTCACCAAGGTCATGGAGCAGGATGAAAACTGGGGGATAAACCCAACATTGAGATTTTCAGAAAGTTTCATTTTCTGAATCACTACAAATAGTATAATTTTGTTACAGATTTGGGAGTGAGACCCCCTAAACCATATAAATTAATAAATGGTGTGGTTTTGATTATTTAGGATGTGAAGGGAGAAATACAAGCTGCACGGGAATTCCTGGGCTAGCCTATGTAAAACGACTTGGCCAAGCTAGGGCCATTAAGAAACAATACAAGGCCATTGAGGGCCATTGGCAATGTAAGAGAACTGCCCTCACCCCTCCTTCTGAGATGTGAACAGAGTCTGGGGGTTTGGAAGGTTGCCACGGTAACTGAGTTTGAGGTGACGGGAAAAGAGAGTCTTGAGCAAAGGTTGCTGGGAAGAAGAGGGAAGAAAGAATGGGATCCATCTTGGACAGGCTGGCTGCAGGCTGGGAAAGATACTGTTACAAAAACAGGGTGCCTACCCCTCTCTCTGCCAAGCAGTGACAACGGCCCATGTGTTCCCAGACACATACACAGGGTCTATGTCCCTTTGGAGAATAGAAGACATGGTGGAGGCTGTCATGCTTTAAGAAATATGGTTTATTCACTTATTTGCACCTTTTGTCTGCATGAAGGAAGTCCAGATCTTATGGCATACCCATTTCCAGAGGCAGCAGTGCAAGCAAATGTGAGGTTGCCTCCTTCAAAGTTGAATGTCAGCCCTTCTCCCTCCCAGAAACCCCTACTCCAAAACACACCCTATCACCTTGGCCACCCTTCAAACCCCTGTCTCTGTTCACACCTCAGGGCATGGAGGAAGTTCTCTTACACTGGAAATGACCCTCAATGGCTCTCTGTTGTTCCTTTAACAGCCCTAGCTTGGCTTGGCTGGTTTGCATAATCCAACCCAGGAATGCCCTGTCTGGCAGCTCTGTAGTTGGTGTCTTAATCCATATCCCAATCAATCCAAATCCTAATATTTATTCATTTCTAGGGTTTATTAATTTCTAGGGTTTACCCTAAATCTATAACAATACCTTGGACTCCAGGGTTGCACTGCTGTGGGATACAAGCCCCTCTTGAAATGATGATGTTGTAAGATCTGTACTCCTTCCATGGTGAATAAACCATATTTCCTTAAGCTACAACAGTTTCTGCCAAGACTCAGTTCTCCAATGGAACACAGACCCTGGGTGAATGCCTGGAATCTTGATGCAGCTCAGCAGAGAGTGGGAGTGGCACCCATTTTTTAAAACACCATTTTAACACTTTTTAAACACTTTTTTAACACTGTGGGAGGCAGTGGAAGACTGCTCTGGTCCATGGGGTCATGAAGAGTCAGACACGACTAAACAACAACAACATTATATGTATGTTAACATATTTATAGCTCCAGCTATGATCAAATCATTGTGTTTAAGAGCTTGTGACTAAGAGCTAATAAACTATAGCCAAATACAGTATGATGTTGATCAGCCTTCCCCCACCTGCCTTCCAGATTATTTGGACTTCAACTTCTACTGCAAATGCACTAGCTGGGATTGAAGGGAATTGTAGTCCAAAACATCTGGAAGACACAGGATTAGGCAAGGCTGGTGTAGAATCCACTTGTGTACCAGTTTGTGCAACCTCATTTGCAAGGAAAGCATGAGAACTCTTAGAGAACCATGCTACTTTAGTACTGTGTCATATCAAGCATTTCAGAATCATGCTCTGGGCTGTTTTCCTTATTTGTACAGTACCTTGGATCCAGCCCAATATGAATAAAGCCATCTAACTTAATGCTGCTTTCAGAAGCAATGAATTAAACAATAATTGAAAACTCATTTCAGTCTCGTGCATTAGAGGGCAAAGTATACAATGCTAAATGTTGTGATGTTATAATATTTGGGTGCTAAAAGGAAAATAATCATTTCAGTTCTATTTATTTTTTCATACCTCCTTCTCCCTCACATGATGGTGAATTAGCAATGCCATTCATCTTCATAATTTATTCCTTATGTTGCTGTGTCTTAAGTGGCGACTTTTCAGAGGTAATTATGCAGTCAGCTTAATATTGATATTACTGAAATGTGAGTTTAACTAGTTTCTCCCACTGTGTTTCAGATTTGCTAATGTGCACTACTGTGCCATAATTGAATTACAGAACATTAGCAGTGTGATTACTGTGATCATAAACTATCAGATATATTCAAACCCCAACCATAGTTTATTCAAAAGCCATCTTATCCTCTACATGCTGCATTGTTACTTCAACTTGTTCAGCTAACAATCTGATCATAAGATGATATACACAGTATGTTCCTGTCTTCTCCCCACCCCCTTTTTTGTTCTCTTCTTTTTCTTATATTGCTCCCCTTGTGCTTGCAGATGCAATCAAAAGCATTCCAGAAATGTTCAACTCCAAAGAGTAGCCACCTGATGGCTGCGAAATATTGCTTTAAGAAATTCTAAGGATGGTTGTAGGTTTTTCAGAAAATACATTCTGAAATTATTATTTTTCTCATAATTTTCTTCCAGTAGCTTCCCCTGAATTTTTAAATGTCACCTATGCACTTCCTAATTGGCACCACTTCAAGAATACCAAGGTTTTCTACTGGTTGGACAACAAGACAGTGGTGAGAATCATAGCCAAACAAACAGCCAAATCAGAACTCGTCAGCCAGGTGCTTTGCCTTTTTGTGTTAGAATGCCTTCAAGGTAACATACCACCATCTTTTGGTTCTTCCGTGTCTGCAATGGAGAGGGGCGTTCAAGCTTTCTCACCTCAATTCCACCCTAGTAAAAGTCGAAAGGGCTTTACACAATGCAGCCCTGTGTCTTGATGGCTGAGTATCAGACATACGAACATTAAAACTGACAAATTGGACCTTTTCAGACCTGACAAAGTGCACCTCACCTCTATAGGGAATGAACATTGGTTTAGAGCTGTGAAGCAGGGCCTTGAGGAATGGTTTCAGCTGTAGATAGTCTTGGCAGTTTTAGGCCTTGGGCGGAATCTTTTAATAACTGGTGAAGGAGTGAAGTGGTGACTCACCCATTCCGCAGTAGAGATAACAGGGTACCCCGTTAGAGGGGTCCTGAGTGGAGTCTCTGTCCACCAGCGCACAACGGGTGGGCCAAAGAACTCCCCCTGGTGTCGCAGTAAAGAGCCATCTGTGTAAACGCACATTTTGCAGTAGTTCCATATTCCTGTTTGACCCTGTCTTGCCTCAGAACCCCAGCAGGGGGCTGAGAAGGATACATGTCCAATGCCCATGCCAAGGTTTCCTACATCTTAAATTTAAATAAACTTCTGGCCAATTTAATCCCAAAATACGTTGGCATGTCTTCTTCTTTGATATCAGGTCTGGCTTCAAGGGGAGGAGGGGGGTCTGTGCCTGGGCACATAATGGGGATAATTGCCCCAATAAACTTCAATCCCCTATAGCTTTCTATTTCCATCCCCATTCCCAGGGCGTGTGCGCGCACACACAGAGCATTTAAATAGTTCTGCTCTGCTTTTTGCACTCATGGGATTATTTGTTCTGGATGAATTGGAAATTCATTTGTGGTAAACTAAAGAGGGGGGAAATCTAGCAAATTACTCACTGTTAATTAAATAACCTGATTCTGTCCATTGAAGCTAATGCATTACAATATTTAATGTTTGTTTGGCAAACTGCTTTACTAAATGCTCCTTTGACTTTTATTGGTAATAAACATTAGCATTTATGGCCCATGAAAGCAGCTTCACATCTAGCTTATGCTGTTGCTATTTACAGTTTGTTAATGAAATACCATTAGGCTGTTCCGCAGGCTGCAACCCCTCCCCCCTTCTCATTCGGAGGGCAGTTTCACAGCACCCATTGTGACCAGCTTACAATGTTAGCCCCAAATGGAGCACAATTATTCTGAAAAAGCGGAAAGGCCAAAATTCTGATATTTAACTTGCTTCCCCCCCCCTCCACTTCCTAGCCTGCAAGCATTTGTCTCCCTCTTAGGTTTTTAAGAGACCACAGAAAACAAGTAAATTAAATAGCCTGTGCTCCTCACATCCATGGCTTGTCTGTCCAAATGAGTAACATTCAACAAATTCTATAGGGGGTTATACATTCCTTAAAGCAGAGCACAGTTTTGTAGGGGGGCATAGATGGAACTGTGTCAAGTGCCCTCTAAGGTTCAGAGCACTTTTTATTTCAGGCTGATTGACACCCTACCTACAACCCTATCCATTGAAAGCCTTTCTACAGTTAGTTATCCAAGCTCTGGTAACATATGTTGTATGGTGGGCTGTCTTTGAAAACAGCCCAGAAACTTCACTTACATTGAAATAGCGTTACCAGTTCTGTGTCTGTGTGAATTCTATGTGAATATTCATAGAAAATGGGGAATTAATACAATTTGGGGGTTAATGTACACATAGGGATTCAATTCTAATTTGCTGGTGCTTGTTCCCAGGTCTGTTCCATCCCAATTTGTGCAGATTTTCTGAAATAATGCACAAAAAAGTCTACATTTAAATCACACACACTTGGAATGCACTATTCATTGCATTAATCATAGAAGGACACATTTTGTACAAATCTTTTATATACAATGTGCATGGTTTTAACCTACCAAAAGTGCACTGGAAAATCTGTAGAAGTGCATAATCCAACTGGGGCTTGAATTCTGATCAACAAACATGTCCAGGAGTGTCAGATTGGGCTGGTCTGCTGTGAAAAGTGGACTGAATGAATTCCACACACCCCCCCCCCCAGACGCACACAATCAATATCTATTTAACACAGAGACACATAGGTCTGTAACTAGGAACAGGGGAAGAAATAAAATTAAATTTGCTTTTAAAGGTGAATCTACCTAATGCACACTTTCCTGAACAAGACATAACTGAAACATCCAGTCCACAGGGTCTTGCACTTTTCCTTCTTCTTCCTTTATTATTTCACAATTTCCTCGCATATTTGCCATTGTGATCCCATAGATTTGCACAAGAGAATTATTACAATACTTCCCTAGAGAATGTCTGAGAAGAATACTGCTTGAATAGAGGGGTCATTAAAAAAAAACTTTAAAAAAAGATCTTGCTAGTTTTAAAATTGTGAGCTATTGCTTTATGTTAAATGGGAGTAAAGAACTTTCTTGTGCTTTTTTAATTCTAAGCACACACAAAACCCTACAACCCATCATGCTTAAAATAAAAATGAAGGGAGGGAGCTAAGGGGTGGCATGGAGTGCTAATCCATTTTTAACCTTGCTACATAAGTGACAGCAAAATTAAATGGAGACACTCAAGAATCACAGGAGGAGAGAAGTGGGTTAACTAATTGGCCTATTTTCTATACTGTCAGAATCCTCTTAAGCAATTTTCCTCAATTATAACTGCAAATCAGCATGTTATTTCCTCTTTACAAACTACCCATTGCCTGAAGACGGTCGCGCTATCCCAAGATACTTCCTGAAGAATTGCTGGAGACCATATCCCACTGTTAAATAATTATAGGAAGTTTCATGGGTATGTGATGGAGGGGCGAACAACACCACCAACACCCCCCCCCCCATTCTGTTTCAAGTACTAACACAGGAACACAACTTGAACCGTTATGAAGTGCTTCTTTACATCTGAGTGGTTATTTGCCCCCTTTTAGGAACACAGGAAACTTCTTTGTACTGAGTCCATATAGCCCAATATTGTCTACCTTGATGAGCAGTGGCACTTCTGGGTTTTAGGCAAGAGCCTACCTGAAGGTGCCAGGTACTGTAGCTGGGGGACTTTGGCATGCATAGCAGATACTCTCGATTTTCATTAAGAAATATTCACACACCAGATATGCTTGTTCATCTTTTTTAAGCACAGTGTATGCAAATAAACAAAAACAAAAACCTGCTTGTGCTGTTTATATAGGAGGGTGTTATTGGGTTGTGGGGGTTATTGGGTTGTTGTTATTTTGATTATGTATTTTGTGGTTTTATATTTGGATTTTATTCTGTGAACCACCCTGAGACCTCCGGGTATAGGGCGGCAAATAAATAAATAAATAAATAAGCAAGCTATGGCTCAGTATGCAGATACACACTATGTACATATCTCTTTTTTTTCATTCTCTTTTCTTTATTTTATTTTTCATGCTTATTTCCATGCTTATTACATACAAAAATAAAATAAACTACAAAAAAGGGGTACAACTTAAGAGGGGAGGGAAAAAGAAAGAAAATAAAATTTACACAATTTGTTAATAAGATAAAAATTATGAAATAAATTTCAATTGCGTGCTCCAATAAAAATTAAAATCTCATTATCTTTTATACCCGACCCCATTTATTCCTTAATTCTTTTTACATAAATTTACTGCTATATCAAAATACCGTATTTTTCGCCCTATAGGACGCACCGGCCCATAGGACGCACCTAGTTTTCAGGGGGGGAAATCAAGGAAAAAATATGATTCCCCCCCCCCCGCAGCTCTGGGAGCAGCGGACAGGCTGCACGCAGCCTGTGCGCTACTCCAAGACCTTCTTCCTGCTTTTGCGGGAGGTGGCGTAATTCCCCCACCTCCCGCAAAAGCCCACAGGAGCCGCGCGACTCCTGCGGGCTTTTCGACCAGGAGGGAGAAGGGACTGAAACGGTCAGTCCGTCCCTTCTCCCTCCTTGGGGAAAAGCCCCCAAGAGCGGCACGCTCTTTAAAGGCTGCGCGGCTCTTGCCGGCTTTTCTGCGAGGTGGGGGAATTCCCCCACCTCCTAGAAAAGCCAGCAGAAGCTACACAGCCGCTTTAAAGAGCGCATGGCTTTTGCCTGCTTTTGTGGGAGGTGGGGGAATTCCCCCATCTCCCGCAAAAGCCCACAGGAGGGAGAAGGGACGGACTCTGCCAGTCCGTCCCTTCTCCCTCCTTGGGGAAAAGCCTGCTTTCTACCACCGCCAGCCTCCAAGCCAGGTTGGAGAGTAGCAGGAAGGCTTCGCGCGCCTTCCCACTGCCCCCCATCCTCAGGCGCTGGCGATGGGGGAAGCGCTGCTTTCCCCACCGCCAGCCTCCAAGCCAGGTTGGAGAGTAGCAGGAAGGCTTCGCACGCCTTCCCACTGCCCCCCATCCTCTGGGGCTGGCGATGGGGGAAGCGCTGCTTTCCCCACCGCCAGCCTCCAAGCCGGGTTGGAGAGTAGCAGGAAGGCTTCGCACGCCTTCCCACTGCCCCCCATCCTCTGGGGCTGGCGATGGGGGAAGCGCTGCTTTCCCCCACCACCAGCCTCAAAGAGCAGACTCTCCTGGCTTCAGCAGAAGCAACGCGAAGCCTCTGGAGCGCAGGCTTAGGAGGCTTCGCGTTGCTATCGCTGAAGCCAAGGAGCCTGCATTCGCCCCATAAGACGCACACACATTTCCCCTTCATTTTTGGAGGGGGAAAAGTGCGTCTTATAGGGCGAAAAATACGGTACTATTTTTTAAATTAATATTTTCACAATTTATAAATGTTTACATTTATATAAGCAATTTATAAAAACTGCTGGGATCACTCAAAAGCTGCTACAGATTTTAACATGGTATAATTTTGTTTAAGATATGTTCTGAAGGCCTCCCATTTTGATACAAATTCAATTCTCAGTTTATTGCTTATTTTTTCAAATAGACTATCTAATTCAGCATGTTCAGTCAATTTTTGTATCCACTCTTGTCTAGAAGGAATTATGTCGCTCTTCCACTTTAAAGCTATAAGAACTCTCGCTGCCACTGTTGCATACAAAAAAAATATCTTTAATTTCTTTAATCTGAATCAAAAATGCCTAACAGATATGCCTCTGGTTTCCTAATAAATGAGATTCTTAACATTTTTTCTAATTCAAAGTGGATTTCCTCCCAAAATTTCTTTATTTTGCTACATTGCCACTATATATGATACAGGGAGCCTGTTTTGTCTCTACATCTCCAGCAATTACTCTTGGCTCCTTTGTACATTTTGGCTAATTTCCATGGAGTTAAATACCACTGATGTTGCATTTTTAACAAGTTTTCCTTTATGGCATAGCACGTAGTAAATTTCCAATCATTCTTCCACAGGTTTTCCTATTGGGACATTGTTATAGCATACCCTAAGTCTTGAGACCACTTTATCATGGCTGATGTAACTTCCTCCTCCTCAACTTCCCAGTCGAGGAGGAGGCGATAAGCTTTAGAGAGGGTTTTACTTTTTGAATTTATTACGTCGGATTCAAATCTCGAGGTTTCCTTGGTGAACCCTTTTTATCTACTTTAAATCTTTTGAATATTTGATAATATTGGAACCAATCTGTAATGACATCTCTTAATTCCTCAAAGCTCTTAAGTTTCAATTGGTTCTCTTCTTCTTTTAAAAGTGTTTTATAGGTAGGCCAATTTTCCAACGTATTTTTTTTCTTCACCATGGTGGCCTCTACTAGAGGCCGATCTTTATATTTCTCCCAAACGTTAAGAAGTGATCTCCTTACGATATGATTTGAGAAATCTCTGCGTATTTTTGCCTTTCCATATATTAAATAAGCATGCCAACCCCAACGGTTATTATGTCCCTCCAAGTCCAACATATCCATATCTTTCAAATTGCACCATTCCTTCATGTACGTGAGGCAGGCTGCCTCGTAATACAATTTCAAATCAGGCAGAGCAAAGCCACCTCTATTCTTTATATCTATTAAGATTTTATGTTTAATCCTGGGTCTCCTGCCCTCCCATATAAATGTAGATATTTCTTGTTGCCATTTTTTGAGGCAGCCTACTTCACTCAGAATTGGATCATTTGAAATAAGAAAATCATTCTAGGGAGAACATTCATCTTTATGATTGAAATCCTACCAAGGACTGAGAACTTCAATTTAGTCCAGGTTTCAAGGTGTGGTTTTTTATTTCTTGCCAAGTTTTTATATAGTTATCCTGAAATAAATTTAGATTTTTGGAGATAATCCAGATGCCCAAATATTTTGCTTTCTGGCAAATCTTCAGTCCTGCAGCTTCTTCTATGTCTTTCTTTTCAGTCATAGGTACATTTTTAACTATTAACCTAGTCTTATTAGTGTTCAACTTAAAGCCTGCATCTTCTCCAAAGTTGTTAAACAATTCTATTACTCTTATCAAACTTTCTTTGGGATTTTCAGTCATGACAAACACGTCGTCTGCGGATGCTTTAATCTTATACGCGTTATTGCCCAAGGTGATACCTTTAACACAATTGTCTTCCCTAATTTGCCTAGTTCTTTTATTAATTTTGCATTCCTCTGAGATATTGCCGTTGATGATTAGTTTTGCCTTTGGGTCAGAATAGATTGCCTTTATTCCTCTAAAATTTTCACCAAATCCCATTTCTTCTATCAATTCTTTCATAAACTTCCAAGACACGTTATCAAAACCCTTCTCAGCATCAACAAACATGATGGCCACTGGTTTATCAATTTTAAGATGCAAGTATTCTAATACATTTATGAGTGTTCTTATATTGGATTGCATATATCTTCCAGTGAGAAAACCTGTTTGATCTTTCTCCCTGGAAGATATATGCACAGTATATACATATCAAAGCCATCGCGGACTCTGATCAAGTTTGCTCAGGTGATCCATTAAATTAAATATCTGTGCACTTTATTTTTTGAACCTCAGAATCTTCTGCATCTGAGGCCTGATCTACAGATTCAGCAAAATAATGTGGAGAAATCCTGTGGTATTAGAATAGACTATATCATTTCAGACCAAAGGTGGTATTCACTTTGGATGCTTTCCCATGTCATTAACTCCTTTTAAATCTTGTGAAATAAGAAGAAAGCTGTCATGTGTAAATAAAAAGCTGTCACATGTTTCAAAGTGGGTTTTAGCTTATCACTGATTTTAATTATGTTTTGTCTTTTTAAATGTATGTTTCGAACTGGGGATTTTCAAACTGTTAATTGCTTTATTCGTTTTGTAAGCTGCTTTGAGGTTTTAATACAATCAAGCAGAATATAAATCTTCTGGAATTAAATGAAATAATGAAAGGGAAATGATATCACCCATTCTCTACCTCTCTAGAGTTCTGTTTGCAGAGAAGAGTAATAGCACTCTTCAAATATCTGAAAGGCTGTTCACACATTATGCTCAACAAGCATATAATCTGTTTACCAAATAGCTGCACTGTACCCTTGTCCAGAGATTGTCATGTAATGTCCATTGGGTATATGCCTGTATACATAATAGCTGAGTTATACAATTCAACTAGTGAACACCCTTTCACACAAATACTTGTACATTTGCAGAGACAGTTTGTATCTGTGCTCAATGTATGGTGTAAGGAAGCCTGTAGGAGAAGGCGACATGTTCTCAGCTGTTCCAAAGTGCAGGACTATATGATGGGCCTCAGCTGCAGGAGTGTTGATTTCAGCTGAATATTAGGAGAAAGTGATAAGAACAGTACAACAGTACAACAACCAAGCCAATTGCCTGGAAAGTAGTGGGCCCTTCCTCATTGGAAATCTTCAAGCAGAAGCTGTCAGGGATGATTTAGTTCTGAAGTTCCTGCATCAAGCAGGGATTTGGTCCTATGGCCCTCCTTTCAATTCCCTCTGCTCTGTGGTTCTATGACTGGGGGGGGGGGATTGATGGTGGGTATATCCATAAATGTGATCACCTATCTGGAGTAACACAATCTATTTTACTACACCAGCACCCTACCAACTCATTCTACCATGAATGTAGGCTAGTTTTTATGACAACTAGACTGTTTACCCCAAACCCAATATTTTCAGAATTCGTTTCCCTTCCATCTATTGCACCATGTTTAATAAATAACTTCAGTTTCTTGTGCAATATTCTTTTTCCTCCACATGTGCAATATATCCAATAAACCCATCAGTCTTCATGTTTAAAGAGCAATTATGCAGTGAATGACTATATAGCAAGTGATCAGTAACTCTTCAGTAACTTTGTAATGCAGGATAAGGATCATTATCTGCATACTGCAAATGGAGGCTGAAGGTAAGGGACAGAGGATTCCCTGTTAAAGTATCTTCAAAGGCTGAATGACATTTTATTCCTGACTAATTGCTTGCTCCAATCCACTGCACTATTGCACCGTTTGATCTACTATGTACAAAATAAATCATTTGCATTAATTTCCTAACATTGTTGTGGCCATTTCTAAAGTCCTAGAGCAGGGATGGGGAACCTGGAGTCCTCCAGGTGTTGCTGGACTACAACTCCCATCCACCCTGAGCATTGGCTGGATATACCACTTGTTTGTCAATTATAGGCAGTCTTGGGACTAATCTATACTGGTGAGTTATAACGTTATAAATGCATTATAAAAATGTGACACCAGAGGGTGCTGTACAGCAGTCAATGGAAAGTTGCACTGAGAGCTATATAACTTGTTTTTTTCCTCTTTTATATCAGTGGAGATCCAGCCCTGATTACCGACCCCCCTTCCAGCAGTTTTCTTGCCCTTCCACCACTTGGCCACACATCCTCTGGTAGTTGTTCCTGGCTCTTTTTCACCCTCCCTCTGCAGACAAGCACTGCCAAAAAGAGAGTCAATGGGGAAGGCCAACAGAGGCAAATGATATAGTCAAAGGCAAAAGGACAACTGGAAGAGGATGCCCTTGACCTAGACACATGCAGAGCCCATTGGAATCAATAGTTACTTTACAGGCACACAGAGGTGTTTCTACACATGGAGCCTCATCCTTAGTCTACAGCATGAACAGGACCTTAATATTATACTCAGCTGAAACACTGTCTAAACAACAATATACCTCTTTTCAGGTGGACCTCAAAAAGGGAGGATGGTTCTCCTAACAATTCTTACCAGTTATGGCTCCCAAAATAATTTGTGGGAAGCTGACTGTAAAAAGTCATATTATAATGCTTTAAATGTATGTTGTGAATGTGGCTTATGTAATATTATTATAACAATATGCATTGATTGATTTACATGCATTTAAACATACAAGTTACAATAAAATGGAAAAGAAACTGGTTGTTTAGAAGATGGAGCCCCTGTTTCTCTGTTTCCCTCAAGGGCAAGATGATCCTGCAGACATATATGTGATGACTACTGATGATAGTGGGGCCACTGCTCAGATCTGGGTGATGAGAGTTCACCAGGCTGTTTCTTTCTTCTCTCTCCCTGAGGGCATGGTTGTCCCTCAGATGACCCTGTGGTGACAGTTGAGGAAGTGAGGAGCTACCAATGGCAGCTGGATAGTGGCATCTCACCAGGCTCTTTTGTTCTTCTCGGCCTTTCTCAGGGCAAGATGGTTCCCCAGAAGCCACTGTGATGGCCTCTGGAACAGAGGAGAGGAGCTTATTAGGGTTGGTTGATGGCAGCTCACCAAGCTGTTTCTTTGTTCTCCATTCATCTCAGGGCAAAATAGTCTTTCAGAAGCAGCTGAGGGATGGAGGGGTGGGACTGGGATGTGACTGGACAATTCAGCTTGACCATGAGATGAGGCACACTATATTGACTATGGAAGGCCTTTTAAATCCAACCTTATTGTCACATATGCACTTTGTACAACACAGGACCATCCCCCTGTATTTGGTGCCTTTGGTGATGAAAGGTAAAGCACAATTGCTCAGGACCTTAAAATCCAGTTAAAGATATTTGGAAAGGACTTTCTATTGTTAGCCTGAGCTAATAAAGTTTTACTCTAAACAGTTATTCTATTTTTAAAGTTGACTTGATGTGCCTTGAATAAAATATGGTTGAGCAGGTGCCTCACCAGCCTGCTGCTGCCAACTGATTAGAGACTGAGTTACAGAAAATCCTGTGTAGCTGCCAAGCAAATTTCTGTCACGTGGAGTGGAATGTCTGCCAAAAGACTTGACAAATCTTGAAAGTGTTACTTGTTGTTTCTTCCTCTCATTCCCCAAGACTTTCTCGCCACCCTTCAAAGTGTAAAATGTTGCTCTCAGACAGTGTAATGGATATTCTATATGTGGTGTCAAGTCAAGGATACACCATTTGTGTATATAATGATAGCTATATACAGTAGTGATTCAATTAAACAAAATCCATAACTGGCCTCACCTTTCATTACACTCTTGACTCAAGCTGAACACAAGGCGGTCTTGACATTCTTATCTATTCAGGTCAGGCAGCTTTAACTCTACATGCTCCAATTTCAGTGCTCCCTTAGGAAAAGCTGTGCAGTCTTAATGAATGCAGAAACTTGCTTTATGCTTTCCCATAGCCAAGAGTGTTTCTATTTGAGCTTGGCTAATATCCAGATGCAGGCAGTCCAGAAGCACATGATGACTGCGAATGAATTAATGAAACAACCAAGGTATACACCGCCCCCTCCCTTCAGACAAGGAAGTTAAAAATTGGATTGGAGGTGGGCATTTCCAATTAATTTGACTATGTTGTGTTGAAGATTAACCACTACACAGTCAAAGTATGAAGAAGATCTGGAGTACATCTAGTCCACTGTGGCACAAAATGCAGCTTTTGGGTAGCAGTGGAGGAGGAATCCAGTTTAAATAGCTTTAAATAGCTATGCATGGAATTTGGTGGTTCTGGCCTATCAAATGTTGCTTGCATCAGGCTACTGCTTATACTGAGCACATTGTCAGTTTGCTGGGGTTTGGGTTATATAGACCAACTAATCATATGCAAAAGGATACACAAAAACATGCATATATGTATAGTACATATATAGGGTGTGGCCAGAAAGTAGGGTGAATTACCCCTGTATGCGATAATGGGAATTGCCGGATTTGCTGAGACATGTGGGAGGCATTCGTCCATATCTCAAGTAACATATGTACACGTGTCTTGGCATTTGATGACAGGCCTACATTCACACAGTAGCATTTAATAGCTGTTAATAATGTAGTGTGATTGAAAATGGAGCAGAAAGTCAATATGAAATTCTGTTTCAAATTGGGTAAATCGGCATCCGAAACCCACCAAATGTTCACAATTGTGTACAGAGATGAAGCTGTAACTCGAAAGACAGTGTATGAGTGGTTTAAGCATTTCCGTGAAGGGTGGCAAACCATCAAAGATGACCCTCGGTCTGGCAGACCGCTGACAAGCAGAATGGCGGCAAATGTCGACAGAGTTCTTTTTTTTTTAAAAAAAATAATTTTTATTAACTGGCCAATCACATCAAATTAAATCACATCATATAAATTCCGAATTACAAAGCCAAATTTTTAAATTTTGTTGGGGGAACCCATACTTCAAGATCCAAAGGGGAATTCAGATCATCTTCTTATTACTGCGTTAATGTCCAAATCAGTCCCAATCAGTCCAAACAAAGTTCATAATTCTATCCAGTCTTATCTTGGTGTTGCCACATCATATCTTATTCGTATAATTTCTCTTTTTCTTTTACGTTCTCTTCTGTTAGTCTCCTTAAGCCGATAGCAAGTGTAATAATCCTGTGTGGATTTCCCGTTCCTCCACTAAGTCCAGATGGTTTCCATATATCTCCTTCGTAGATAACATCACTTTTTCCATCGTAAATTTTGGCATTTGTCGCTCTTAAGTCCCACCGAGGAGTTGATTCACGATATGTAAACAACTCTATTTCTCTCTTTCTCCTCCCAGACCCAAGAGCTCCCACAATGCCTCACAAAATGGCGACGGCATTTTTTTTCTGAGTGCGACACTCCAAAACTCTTAGCTTTCCAGCTTCATCTTGAAACATTGCTTTGGATTGAAAGTTTATCTCCACACAGCCTTAAATCCACAGCTTAAGTCCTTAATTTCTGACTCATTAGGGGAGGGGGATTCTTGTTAAATCACATAAAAAGGTAGAGGCAGGTTTCCCCCCCTCCCCCCTCAGTCATTTGTCATACCGTATCTTGACGTTCTTCTCGTATTTTATGGTTGTCTTGTTATCAGAGATCTCTTCTGTCAGCAGTATTTACTCCCCTTTTTCCTTGATGTATGTGCAATTAATCACGTCCAAATTGTTTCTTTTAAAGATCATTGCAACCAGCGGCGCAAATCAGGGACGGCATCGAGGAGTGCCGAAAATCCCACAGGAGGGCTTTGTGCCTAGTGCCCCCACCCCCACAAATTCGGGGGTGGTATAGGGCACAGCAGGCAAGGGCCGTCCCCCCCCATAATCCTGGGGGGGTTAAGGAGGCTAATTACCCCCATCATAGCCTCCAAAGTACCTCGTGTGGGTCGGAGAGATGTTATTGTCAGCCATCTTCCGATGCGCCACCTAGTGGCCCCCCGCAAATGTCGACAGAGTTCGTGAGTTATTGATGTGGGATCAGAATTTGTCCATCTGAATGATGGTGGAAGAATTGCATATTCTGCATGAAATCATTACTGAGTTGTCCCACCCTTCATATTATCCCAATCTGGCCCCACCAGATTTCTTTCTTTTTCCAAAACTGAAATCTGCACTGAAAGGGCACAGATTTTCAGGGGACTTCCAGGTTGGCGCCTCCAGCAATGGCTGAATTCCTCTGATCGGGAGGAATTTGCTTCGTGGAAATTAGGGTCTGGCTGCCACGGCGAAGGCGGAGACCCACCAAAAATCACAGGCGGGAGAAGCCTATGAACGTGGGATTCGGTTAGCCCCTTTTGCGCCTCCCCTACTCACGGGGAAACCCGGTTTCGGGGATCCGGAGCGACGTGGGGTGAGTGGCGTGGTGCTTCGAATTGACTGCTTCTTTCACGGAGTGAAGCCGCATAGCTGTTGCCGGAGAGCGCTGACTTTTTCCTGTGGACAATTTGATCTTAAAACAACTACCCGTGAGTAGAACGGAAAATTGGATTTTTAAACGTCTTAATTTGGCACCGAAATGGGGAGGTTTAAAACAGGAAGTCCGCCTTCCCCTTTTGTAAATAGACTGAAGCAAAGAGGCTGCAAGCTAAAGTCTTGGAAAGTCTTCTGTAAAGGATTAAACTTCCATCGGTTAAAATCATTAAACCCCCCCTTGGAAGCAGGAGAAGAGGGGGGAAATTTTGGATCGCGTAAGCCTGCAGGAGAGCGAAGAAAGATAAATTACTACTGCTTTGAACCTGGAAACGGGCTGCTAGTAAGACTGACGTTTTGGGAAAGTTCATTGACTGTGAATAAAACGTATGTGGACAGAAGTTAAATAAGAGAAATACATTGTTTCCATTGTTTCCTTCTGCGTTTAAAAGGGAGGAAAAGTAACTGAAAATTGAAACCAATTTTGTTGCTTGAACTGTGTTTAAAAGGATTGATACAAATAGAAATTGTTTCCCTTTAGAGGGAGCCTTTGAAACTCTTCCAGGAGTGGAGCTGGGGGAATTACCAGCTGCAGAGATAAAAGGGATTGACCTTGGATTGGTAAGAATGTCGACAGAAGAAGCCTTAGTGATTGCATTATGCAAGATAAGTGCTTCATTGGAACAGCTTCATAAGAAGACGGATGTGATGACTATCAAAATTGACAATTTGGGACAAAAAGTGACTGATTTGGGACAAAAAGTGAACATCTATACAGAAACTATTCAGGAATCGTTTCAGGAATCTACTTTGACATGGCAAATTGTTGAGAAGGCAAGGGAGAAAGTTGTTGTTGAACCTAAAGTAATACAAGTGGAGAGAGTCCCAGTCTTACAGAGGCAATTTGATGAATATAAGTTGTTGCCTTCTATGACTGAATTTAGAGAAAGTCAGATTTTGAGGATTGGAGCCCTGCTTGGATTTGAGAAGGAAAGTTGGATAGATTCCCTCATGCAGGGATGTACTGACCTTTGGGATTTGGACTTGGGTCAGGAGGAGATTGGAGTTGTGGGGGCTTTCAGTTTTGGAGGGATTTTGAAACACCTTTTGGACTTTAGTGCTAACTACAGCGATTTGGCTGACCTGTCGAGAAGGAATAAAAACAATGCTAGGTTGGAGCCTCCCCGAGATCTACTCCTCGGCATCAAAGGAAGGAAATTAAGAACAAGATCAGCAGAAGTCAAAGTAAAGTGCATGTATAAATATGAAGAAGATCTGCAGAAGGGACTTGGAAAAGAGTTAAGAGCCTCGGACACCAGGTTGATGGACCATATGGAGTAGACGGAAAGGACTGGCAGAATCCGAGACCAGGGAGAAGAGACGGTGGAAGAAGATTGGAAAAAGTTTAAAGTTTATTTATAGAAATACTGTAAAATTAATGAGTGTTAGAAAAATGTTGGAATGAAATTATATGGCTTTAGTAGAAATGTTATAAGGAGTTAAGTATAAATAAATATTATGGTATTAATGGAAGATAAGGTTAAAATAAGTTAAGATAATTATATGACAGAAAATAGAGAAAGAGGGAAAGGAATTGCTGAAATAATAGAAGTGGAATACAAAAAGGGAGGTGAGAGGAGGTCGATGAAACGAGGGAACGAAAGATAGGGCATTGAAACGGTATGATGTATGTTTTTTTAAAAAAATTTAAATTGTTTTTGTTTGTTTTTTGTTTTTTATGTTTAGTTTAATGTGTTAATGTTGTGTTGTGCATTGTTTATATATTGTATTGTATTGTATTGTATTGTATTGTATTGTATTTCTTTTGCCTTTTTCTTTTTTCTTTTCTTCTTTTCATCTTTGTTTTTGTAAGGTTTAAAAGTAATAAATATTATTTAAAAAAAAAAAAAAAAAGAAAGGGCACAGATTTTCCAACGTTTCACCCATCCAAGCTGCTGTGTTGAGGGAACTGAAAGCAGTTCAAAACGAGGACTTCTCCAGAAGTTTCCAACAGTTCTATGAACATTGTCAACATTGCATTGTATCAGATGGGGGCAACTTTGAAGGCCTGTAAGGTACATATGCTCGAATATTTCTTGCTGTCTGATTTCTGTGACCATTCATCAAACTTTCTGGTCATACCTTGTACGTGCCCCGCAAGACGAATGCCTCGCAAGATGAAAAACCCGCTAGACGAAAGGGTTTTCCGTTTTTTGATGCGCTTCACAAGACGAATTTCCCTATGGGCTTGCTTCGGAAGACGAAAACGTCTTGCGAGTCTTGCAATTTTTTTTCGCTTTCCCCCCCTTTTTCTAAGCCGCTAAGCCGCTAATAGCCTTTTAGCCGCTAAGCCGCTAAGCCTTTAATAGCCGCTAAGCCGCTAAACCGCTAATAGCGCTAATCCGCTAAGCTGCTAATAGGGTTGCTTCGCAAGACAAAAAAACCGCTAGACGAAGAGACTTGCGGAATGGATTATTTTTGTCTTGTGAGGCACCACTGTATACGTATATGTGGTCTAGTCCCATGGTGTGCTATACTTCTGCATCATGATCTATATGCAGTAAAACAAGTATTTTAATAGATTTATATGCATTATTATTATTTATAAACTGGTCAGTTTAGGAAAACTGGGATGTATATGAAGGTTGGGAGTGCATGGCACTGCACAGGATTAGATTCTATATGGTGCTGTCTACTGTTCCTTCATGAGAGGTTTCCCTCACCACAAGAGATGCCACTTGCAAAGGATCCAATCATGCAAGATTGGATCCTTAGCAAAAAAAAACAACAACTAAAAAGCCACACTGGGAAGCAGCAGCACATAAGATTATATCCTCCTGATTAACAGTTGCTAAGTGGGAGTATCCTTCACTTAAGAAGCGGTGCCTGCAACCCACAGCATTGTTGCCTCTACAGCCTTAGAGAAGGTGTCTGAGGCCTTACCAGGCCTCCAACATGACTTCTGGTGCCTCGTGAAGCATTGGGCCCATTTTCTCCCAGATGGACACAGCCACAGACCTATCTTCAGAGCCTTTTTCACACCCTGTTCACATCTCCAACCCGCCTGGTGCCGGGCAGCCATGGATGGCTCTAGAACAATCCAACCTCTCAGTGATCTGTGGTTGTGTGTACTCAGCTCACCCAAAGCCCTCCAAATATGCCCAATTTGGCTCAGGACTTAGCCAAATCCATTGCACAGCCCTTATAATGATGTATGTAATATGCAATATTTTTTCATATTTTTAGTGGAACCAATAAAGACAAAATTAAGGAATAAATCAGGGCAAAAAATTGTGTGGATAAGCTCAACATTGAGATTTACAAGATGTTCCATCTCTATTTTGGGACAGATTTTGGAGAGAGGCTACAGCTCAATGGTTGAGCATGATGTGTGTCTGTACAATTATCCAGTCTCAGTCTATGCCATGTAAAATGAAATGACTCTTGGAGAGGGATGGCAGAAGGATAGACACTACTTGGGCAAATGCCGCACTGCATTGATTTGGTAAAAACAAAAAAACAACAACATAAAACTGATGTCTACATTAACATGGCTCTCAAACAGAGAGAAAGTAGTCCTATCCTATGCACCACTGGAGATTCCTAAGCATATTAGAAATTCATAAGCTAAGTCATCATCATAATTTTTAATTTGTATATCGTCTTTCTATCTTACAATACGCAAGGCGGTTTACAAGCTGAAGAAACAAAAAATGTATATCCTATAACAATCTAATGCAATACAAAAAGGTGATAATAAAACATAACTTTAAAATAGGCAACCTACATAAAAAACTAACATGCAACAATCATTAGAATAGTATTAAATAATAATAACATATAAAAGTTAAAAAGTTACAATAAATAATTTCTAAACTATAATCAATAAAACGACAAGACACAGTACAGTGGTATCTTGGGATGCGAATGGGATCCATTCCGGAGCCCCGTCCGCATCCCGAACAGAACGTAAGACGCAACAGCGCATCTGCGTGTGCGCATTTCACCCCTTCCGCACATGTGCATGATGTCATTTTGACTGTCTCTGCATGCGCGAGTGGCAAAACCCAGAAGTAACATGCTCCTTTACTTCCCAGTTGCCGCGGAGCACAACCCGAAAGTGCTCAACCTGAAGCGCATTTATCCCAAGGTATGACTGTACATAAAATAATACAATACAAATTGAGAAGCAGAGACTAGAGGGTGGGGCAAGGCAGGTGGAAGGAGGCCTTGCCTGATGGAGTCTCTCCCCTCACAGTTCTTCCTCCAGGACCAGCTCCCTTATGAGGACTCCTAGGGCCAGGGGGTGGGGCAAGGCAGGTGGAAGGAGGCCTTGCCTGATGGAGTCTCTCCCCTCACAGTTCTTCCTCCAGGTCACCATTCTTCCTCCAGGAAGTTGTCACATTTAATTAAGTCACACTTAATGCTGCATAGGATCATAAAATAAGGAAGCTAAGAGGGGAGGAAAAGTTAAGGTAGTATGTGGAAGAGAAGTATACTTAGTGACAGATATACTCATTGATTCACAGTAGAGTTTGGCAATTATGCATGAGTTACTTCTTTGGCAGGCAGTCTTTATATATTATCAGCAAGCCTCCCTTCCACCCCATCTATTTTATTGAATGCCTTTATCTTATGGTAATGTGGGAATACCCTATGGTTGTTGATTGCATAACTGTTAGTTCTCACCGCAAAGAAAGCCTAAGCAATGTGTTGTTGCCTTATGGTGTTTGCGTAGAATCTCATTTTACATTCCAAGCTGGAGAAGCACTTCTCAGGGAAATGATGCTCAATTCCCAGTCAAGTGTTAAGAGCTGGACAAACTTGCATCCCAAGCCAAATAATGTTGAATTTTGGTGACAGCATTGGTAATACTAAGCAATGAGCCACAATCTATTCCACCTTGACTAGCTGGAATGGGAAGACATTCAAGGTAGCAGCCTACAACTACAATCCACAAGTAGCAAGTCAGAGGCACCAAAGCAATGTGCCAGAAGATGAGTAGCTTCAGTTGACAGAGATTGTAGATTTCATATGCCTAATATCATAAACTCAAGAAGAAGCCAAATTGCTATTGGACCAGACTCAAGGTTCTTAAGTTAATTCACAAAGCTTTAAACAACTTGGGTCCAAAGTACTTTAAGGACCATCTGGTCCCATATGCTCCATCTCAAACACTGAAATCTTATGGGCTAGATGGGCCTTTGTTTTGAACCAGTAGGGTTCTTCTCATCAGGGCTTTGTTTTTTTTTCAACCAAAACTCACAGGAACTCAGTTCCAGCACCTCTCAGTTGGGCACCATTGCCATTCTAAAATAATGAGGGAGGTGAATTCCAGCACCCCTTTTTCTATAAAAATAGCACTGCTTCACATATTTTAACCAAAATAGAAATATTCTCACTTCCTCTGCCTCTCAGCTTCTGTCTCCAGTAGGATCAGCCATTAGTTTTCATTTGAATGGTGACCCTGGGGGTAATTAAGTTCTTCCTGTTTTCTTTCTCTCAGCATCACTTTGACAGTGTTTTACCATTAACAGATAGAGCAGCATGATAACTTCAGCTCATCCAGGAAAGACGTGTGCTTTGAAAACAGGAAAAGACCCGCTTGCTTCTATTATAGCTTTAGAATTTGCAGAGAACATATTTGTGTTCCAATGAAACCAGGAGAAAATTTACAATTGATAGATGGTGCATTGTTGAGATCATGTCTCCCCTCCAGGTCTCTTCAAAATGACTTCCTATTTCTGCATGGGCATGTGAAGCTCAGGAATTTTGAGAGAAATCCTATATGTGAATTGGACTCTATATTCCTTGCTACACGATTGTCAGCCGCAAAGATTTTCTTTTATCCTGAAAGCATAAATGTTGTGGGTGGCATGAGAGCCAGCTCCTGGAGGCCAGGGGGTCTTCGCCCCTCCAATAAAATATTTAAGGCAGATGCCCCCCCCCCAGTTGATAGGTATTGCCATTCAAATGGTGTGTGTGCACCACATCATGTGATCAATTATGCAGGGAAGGGCTTACTTGCTCCCCATATTTCATTCACACTGGCACTCCTTGGGTGGCTACAGTTTGAGGGGTGCAGGCTGTGTTTTCTCACGGCAGCCTGCCCATGAGACAAGGTGAAGCAATTACCTCAGGGTGGCAGGCTTGGGACAGTTGAGAGAGGTGGTAAATCCAGGTCTATGAGCGGCGTGTCACCCACCTCCTTTGCCACCACTGCCTCCTCTACCACCCCTTCCCCATTGTTCTTCCTCCACTGACTCCTGCTCCACAGACATACCCCTCCCCTGCCCCCTGCTGACTCTTCTTCCCTACCGGCCTCCTTTTGGGTTTCATATTTCTCCCTCTTTTCCTTGTTGTCATTATGGGAGCAGTGGTGGTGACCAAGTGGGGGAGGAGTCATTAGCACGGGGGATGGGTGATATGTTCTGTTTTGCCTCAGTAGCCCTGGTTTTCCCCCTTTCTTTGCTAGTCCTTATTCGACTGACAATCTCACATTTCCCCCCTCATACAGCCTGCACCCCACCCCAAAAGAGCTCTGAATGACCACATACTCCCCATTTTCCTCTCAGAACGTATTTTTGGCTGAGAATGTGTGAGTGGATGACCAGGCAAAAATCCTTCACATGTAAAACCTTCATATATCTCTACATACTTTCATATGCACTTCACCCAGAAAATCCTAATCCATTTTCTGATGGTTCATCTATAATTCTCCCCTCCACTGGGACAATCTCTTGAACGTTATTTTAGCCACAGAATCAATACACATGAAAAAGATAGGACACTGCTCTTTAAAAATAAAAGCCCTATTGAAGAAACTCAGTGGAACTTATTTGAGTAAACATGCATAGACAAGTTCAGGCTGCACATCTTTAAGAGTACTTCAGTTCATCTAGGCTGCCTATTATTATCTCATCATTACCAGTTTCCTGAACTTTGCAGTCCTCAAGCTCTTCAGCTTCATAATTTATTGAACCTGATTAAGTGGAAAATTTCAATCCTTTCCATTTTACTCACTCATTATTTGAGTGTGCAAGTAAAATCTACCACAGTGATCATGAGAAATAGGACAACTGCAACCAAAGAAAAAGCTACCAGCCAATACATGCCTAGACAATATTGTAGGGGGAGATGAGGTGGGGATGGGAAAGTTAGCAAAAGTCTCAGTTTCCACACTCTACACTTCACAAAGTGTTGGGATAATTCTTTGCACTGACACACCAATAGTGTCTATACTGGAAATCAAATCTGAAAAAAGGGATGTTTGAGGAATTTGATCGTTGTGGATTCCAATAAGTGATTTGCACCTAATGTGTGAATTGGAATATATTTTGCACTTCACTGAATCTTGTGACATGGTTCACAAATCAAAATACAGTTAGACATGTTTTGAGTAAAATATCTAGAAATATGTATTTGGAGAGAAAATGTGTTTTAAATACACACACACACATGGGTTTAGCAAAAAGAGGGTCAACAGCAAGCTTTTGTGAAAGTGCTATTTGATGCTTTTATAATGGTCTGTCAAAAAGTATCTTATTCAAATACAAGCATCCATGCAGCTTTATTTATTTATTAATTTTAAAAATACCATAGGACACTGGAACCGAAAAGATTTATGAGAGAACAAGGGTGTAAATGACACAGATTGGAAGCAAAGTGATCCCCCCATCCCTACTGGCAAATTAACTCTGCATCCATAGGGGAAAATGTATAAGATTCTGTGCTTGAAACACATGTTGGCAACATTATGAGAGCCATTGTTGCACAGCAATTAAGAGATAGCAATTCAACCAGGAATGCAGTCCGCAGCTTTAGGTGAACTACTACCTCTTCACTTCCACTTCCCATCAGCACCACAACTTGTAATATGGTGCCCAGTGCAGGATGGAATAACTTAGAACAGCACTTCTGTTCCCCCAGAACTCATGCATGAAAATGGCCAATGAAGTGGTTGTGGGCACACCCACCTACCCTCCCTATATCTGACATGTCAGGTGTGAGGCAGGTAAAGGAAGCAGGGCTTCAAAGGAACAATCAGGAGCTTAAAGCTAGCTTAAAGGTTTTTTTGCTGGCGCATGGCATACTACAACTGTACTATAGCACCTGTGAGGAAACAGTTTCCATTAAAAACACTGTAAAAATAGAGGGGAAATAACCTTAACAGAAAGCACTTCTTTCTCCAGCTCTATGAAATTCAAAAAACTGGAGGTTCAAAGAGCGTCACTGTTTTGTTTGAAAGTCGTTTTTCAAATAGCCCCATGCTGCTCTTAAAACTTCCAGATGGGGGTCAAAGAACAGCATGAGGCTGTCTGCAAAGGGGCTTTCTAGCAGCCCCACACTACGCCTTGAAGTCCTGAGTACTGGAGCTTTTCAGCACAGCATCACCTGACATCATAATGATATCAGCTGATTGAGTGATATCAGATCTGTCAAATCTGACCCACCAGAAATAGGAAGATTAATATCAGACCCACTGGCCAGAAAAGGTTCCCCACCCCTGATGTATTCACATTTGTTTTGCGAAGGTGTTACTGAATGATTGGACTTGTAGGTAGACATCCATCCTTTACTTTCAGGTTTGTCCGATTCCGTGCAGGCAGTAAAGGCACTTCAGAAAATGGACTCCGAATACTTCCACAACAGAAACTCAGTTCTTAATGTTGACCACAATAAATAAGCTGCTAAAGATTTATATATAATTTACACTTGAAATTGTCATGGATCATCCTAATGTGCCTGTTGACATTTGTTGTAACTTTACTGCAGACTATCATTTCAATATTTTATGAAATATTTCTGGCACAAGATGATGTGGGATTCAGAAGAGCAAGAGACAGGTACAACATGCTGAAGATTACTGCCAATTAGCACAAGGGTAAAATTAATATAACCAGCCATCCTTTCGATGAATTATACAGCTTTAATTGGTGGCAGGTGGATATTTCTTCCATATTTTTTATGGCACATTGTTATTGAATCATTTGCATATATTTCTGTGTTGTCACAGGATTAAGTAAGATTTCTATTTAAATTTGAACTCTGGCTAATTAACTCTTGGTAAACAGAACAAAGCCAGGCTTCCTTAAATGAAAAAAAACCCACATATTTCATGCTGAGTACTCTGTCCAACTAAAGAATAACAAAGTAGCATACATGACAGATGTGGTTATAGACCTATGTTTGGGCTCTACCACTTCAGACAGGTGTAGATCACATGATGAGTTACTGCTACACACATGCATGCACATATACACACAGAACCTGGTTGGCCACTGGGAGACAACAACAATACAGGACTACGGTAGATGGGTCATTTGCCTGATCCAGTGGGCTCTTCTTATGTTCTTAGCTATCTACTATTTTAGAGTACTTCCAAACCTATCATTCATAGTGTTACAGCTTCTGTTTGTAGTTGACTGTCAACATGACCAGTTGTATGTCACTGGCTTTCAGAGGGTGATGTCACTTTTTCTGACTACACCAGTGTTGAGATGGCTGCAGACTGAGAAAAGTTCCCTGACTGTAGTCAGTCATACCCCTTCTATTCCCTTGTCCTTCCAACCAGTATCACACGATACTGATAGCCCTTCCACTTTTTAGTTTTTGTTTAGTGGACTATTTAACATACAGCATTCCATATTTCTGTTATTGACAGGGAATAGAAGGCAGGAACTCATCGAGTTAACTGTTCTAGTCTGACAACCCAACAACAACAAAAAGGCCCCTTAAGGGGTAGAGGCAAATACTAGCAATATTTTGATTCACATATTGTTTTGGGAAGTGCAAATTAAGTATTAAAATGTGAACTGAGCCAAATTTCTTCCCCATTCCTAGGTGTAAGTAGCCACACCCTTGGTGGCAGCTATAATGTCTCTATCTCATCCCTAATCTAAAAAGTCTAATCTAACATTCCACCATGATGCCTGACAATTAGCCTTGCTGGCTGCAGCTGATGGGAGCTATAGTCTGAAAAATGTGGACTGCCTCAGATTGGGGGAAGTTGGTATAACTTAATCTAGGATGGTTTTCTACAAAAGCAACCCCAATTTGTGGTGCTGTGCTTCATGTCCTAAATTCTGATTTCTGTTAGCATCATGATATATTACATTACAGTCAGAGGCAACAATAGAATCAGTTGTGGGTCTAACTAGGATATAAAAGCAGCCATTTATATCTTGCACATTTATTGTACCCTCCCTTGAGTATGACAAATACCATCCCCGAACTCTCTGAGGCACTTTGCATTCACCTACACACAGCACTAAGCTTGAATAAATAAATGTGGGTTGTTGAATTGCATGTCATAAAAATACATCATGGAAAGAGTTTTGCGTTCCAAGATTAAGTAGGACTGTAAAGGGAGATCACTGTTTCAAACAATCATGTTAATTTCCCCTGCTCTTTGGAAGGAGAAAATCAAGATACAGTCTAAGCCAGGCCACTGCATCTGCCAAAGCTGGCTGGAAGTGGTGTCAAGCAGAGAGCAGGAAGGAGAGGCAAGCTGTCAGGTAAAGATATATTTGGTGTGCTTTCATTTGAATGCTGCAGGGAGGGCTGGATTAACCATTAAGCAAAATAAGCACACACTTAGTGAATAAAGGGAAGGGGGGCACCACATAAATTTTCCTCTGCTGGATTTACCATGGACTATATGGTGCAGCTGAACCAGGTTCCACAAAAAAGGCTCCCACAATAAATGAAAGAGTACAGATAGATGATGACAGATAGATATAATAAAATAGTAATAATAAAAATAAAGTGGAAGCATACAGAATTTCCCATCTTACTGTAGATTTTGTTTCATTAAAAAAAATTATTTTATGGTTTATTACTGTTTATTTTTTTATTTATATATGAATATATGGGGCCACCCAAATCTTTCAATTTCTTAGGGTCTCTAAACATCTTAAACCAGCTCTGGCTGCAGAGATGCCCAATAAAGGACTGGGGTGGTGATGGTAATGCTATTTTCATCAACGTCTCCCAAACTGGTGCCTATGCTTGCTGGCATTATTCTGTAGTCCAAAAATAGCTAGAGGGCAGTAAGCTAGGGGTGACTGCACTGTGCACACATCATTAAATAAAGCACCTCTTGTTTGTGTCTGTTTCATTGGCTCACTTTTTGGCCTAGGGATTTAATGCTGAGCCATGGCCCAGGAGGATCTTCAATCTGATATAATGTGTTGAGTACCTCAAATCCACTGTGAGAGGTCTATCTTCTTCTTGAGTTGGAATTCTACCCAGGGAGGTACCTGCACAGAAAGCTTTATTGATCTTGCTTCCCTCTACTCAGATCTTGCTTCCCTCAGACATATGGACCAGTCAAGGGCAAGTTTTAGTTGAGATTCCTACATTGCAGTGAGATGGACAAGTCCCTTCCAATTTTACAACTCTATGGTTCTGTGATTCTAAGTGGTGTCCATACATAGTGGAATGGGGACAAAAGCCCTTCAACACTACACTTATCTACACTTTGTTATGCGGTTTCCTAACCAAACAATATTTACCATACCACATATAATTAGAGCATAAAAGTGTGCATGAAAATGAATAGTTTGGTGAAAATCAGATACAAAAATATCTTATATTGGAGTGGGGGAAATTTCTCACAAAAATGTGTACCTCAGTCAAAATGGCATACAAAAACGTTTTTATTAGGAGAATTTCACACTAAAATGCTGGCAATTTTTCATGAGGATTTTACAAAATTTGTTAGATTGCTGCAGAAATGTGGAAAACTCAGCTTAAGATTGATAAAATGGAGAAATGCCAATCCACACTTCTGTTTATCCCACAATTTCTAGTCAGGATCCAATTGGTTTTTTTGGGATGGAGGTTGGTCCTAACCTTTTGCCCCAGAGAAACCCCCAATTTCCTGTGGAAATGGAACAACCATTAAACTGCAGAAAACCCAACCAGCATTTGCTCTGAGGGCTCACCCACACTTACCATTTGCCCTGCACTTTTAGCCACAGGTCCACACATTAATGCTCCATGTCTGAGCATTTTCCCTTTTTTGCCCCTCTTCTTTCCCCAGAAAAACCTGCTATTTAATGCTGAATTGGAACAAACAGCAATTCAGGTTCTCTGCAGATTGTCATTTGTTCTATGGGAAAATCAGTGGGCCAAAAGGAAAAAAGAAAAAGCACTTGGACATGGAGCATTAAAGTGCGGATTCGTGCCTAGAAAGCACAGAGCAAAAGGTAAATGTGGGTGAGCCGTGATTCAGCAGTAAACAACAGGTTTTCCCGGGGAAAGAGACTACAGAAAAAATGCTTGGACTTGTGCCTAGAAATTACAGGACAAACAGAATTGTGGAAGAACTCTTCAAGAATAAAAAATGACATCTGTAGATATAATGCAGCTTTCCATGTGCAACAGGAAAGTTCTTTTTAATGGCGTTTGGGTCTCACAGATTTTTACCTCTCTCCTATTTGAGCTATTATCATGCATAATATTTGTAATATTCCCTTCAGATTTTATTGGGGTAGGGAGGAGACCTGTTTGGAGCAGGGGGTGACAAGAGGTTTCTCTTTTGAAAATACTTTTTTTCTTAAAAGAAGAAGAAGAAGATGCTAATTAAAAGATGAATTGAGCCCGTATCTTTGAGACAGTTAATGAGATATGCTAATTTTGAATAAATAGGTCTGGTCTGAATTCTTGATAAGAAAACATCTGCTTGGCTGAGCTGCAAGCTGCTTTCAAGGGAGGCAAAGAGGTCTGAAGACAGTAAGATTCGATAAGCACAATGAAGACAGCCCTGATGGAAATAAATTTAAAAGAATGAATTGTTCTTCAAGTCACATCTGGAAGGAAGTTCTTGCCCCACACAGTCTTCACTGGGATTTCAGAGAGCCTATTCAAAAAGACATGTGCCTGTTAGTGAGGAACACAGGCAGTGCTGTGTACTAGGTTTGGAAATTTGTATTGTCTTCTCAAATCTTTTCTAACCTGGGGCCCACTAGATGTTCTGGACAACAGCTCCTATCACACCCAGCAGAATTGCTAATTGTTAGGGACTAAAAGAGCTATATCCAAAACACCAGAGCAGAGAAGGCTGGGTTACTCTAACCAGCAGTAGCTTTCAGGCAGAGGTCTTTCAGTGATTCAAAAGCCTTGTATGCAGTACTTCTGAAATCCCAGCGATCAGCTGGTTGACAGGGCTTCAGAAGTACTGCACACATGGTTTCTGAACCATCAACCATCAGCTGATCAGGCATACTTTAAAGCAGAGCACAGTACACTTTTCAAGCCTCTTGCAAATCTCCCTTCGCTGTGCTTTGGAGTCCTACCAATCAGATGACGGTTGGTGCTTCAAAGCGGCTTGCCAATAGCCTTTGCACAGTACTTTGAAGTCCTAGAATCATAGAATTTTAGAGTTGGAAGAGCTAATGAGGATCATCTAGTCCAACGTCCTGCAATGCAGGAATACGCAGCTGCCCCTTACAAGGCATCAAACATGCAACCTTAGATTATCAATACCATGCTCAAACCTACTGAGCTATCCAGATGGAAGTTCTACCAGCTGATTGTTGGGTCTTCAGATCATCATGACACCTGATGACAGGTGGGTAACAGGTAGGCAGCCTACCAGATTTGGCCCATGGGAATAGGGAAAACAAATATCTATCAGGTCCAGTTTCCTACCCCCAGGCTAGAAGGTAAACAAATCAAGAATGAAAAGCTTGTTGATGCTGAAGCCGTAAGTCTAAATCTAGTAAGAATCTTCAGATGGGATATGATAGGAGGCAATGTAGGTGCTATGCTGGTATCAGGTTAAATCAATGTGAAACATGGGAAGCGATTAATTGCTTTCTCAGCTGGAAAGAGCGGGGAGGAAAAAATAAAGGGGTTCTTAGGGTGGGCAGCTGCTTCTGCTGGTGGTATAAATGATTAAAGAGGTATGTTCATGTCAAAGGCTCAAATCCTATTTGATAAAAAGACGGTAGGATCGAGGCAAGGGTGGTTGTTTGACCTGTGCTGATAACATTACTGTAGTTATTATGAGATTTAAATAATAAAAATGGCAACAAATCCTTTTAGAATGTACTGCTTGCTTTAGCATGGGCATGTGGACTGTGCAAATCTTAAATGTACGGTAATTTGCCTCACCATCTGCAATATTACACCAGCTTGGAAGTAGTATTGCTAGCCTGTGATCAATTGATGAAGACTTTGCACTGGTTTACAACTCATGAAACTTGAGTTCTTTGCAATGTTTAGGCTTGGCAATTGAGGAGAGCAAAGATCTTGTAATTTTAATCACTGTGTGGCAGGCAGAAATTCAAAAGTTTAAACCTTTCTTCTAGTATGAGAATTCAGTTATCGGGAAAGCTTCATCTGCACTGGCGGAGGAAGCGGGGTGCGGTTCACCCCGTGTGTCATCCCTGAGGGGGAGTGACATCGTCACGCCACCCCCCTGGGACACTCACCCCACCCCCCGCATGACAACATGTGTGCTGCACTGGGGGCCGGAGCAGCTAGCTCCGCCTCTGTTCATCTGTTGACATTCTGTCTGTCAGACATCTTATTACATTTTGTGCCCCTTGATTTATTTTTGGGCTCACCCCCTCCCCCTAAAAAATCGCATATGTCACGAAGTGTATGCACTTGTTTCACTTCTAAAAGCTGCCCCACAGTCTCCACCATTCAGGGAAGTTAGTGTGTGAACAAATAATTCAAACAATAATATGAACAATAAAAAAATTCCTTCCAGTAGCACCTTAAAGACCAACTAAGTTAGTTCTTGGTATGAGCTTTCGTGTGCATGCACACTTCTTCAGATACACTCTGAAGATACACTCAGTGTATCTGAAGAAGTGTGCATGCAAACGAAAGCTCATACCAAGAACTAACTTAGTTGGTCTTTAAGGTGCTACTGGAAGGAATTTTTTTATTTTGTTTTGACTATGGCAGACCAACACGGCTACCTATCTGTAACTAATAATATGAACGTCACTGCAGAAGCTCTGTATAACTTTAGCACAAAGTACATTGTGCCGTTTTATATTGAATGTATTGTGCTTTATGCTTTTAATAAGACAGCCTAATAGCTTCCCATTAATATGTTTATATACTCACCAATTGCTTTATTTTATAACCTTAGGATTCACTCTGGGCAATAACTTCCTCATAATTCCTTTTAAACATACACTTGATTTGCTCTGACCCCTGGAACTTTCAGCATGCTGCACAGGTCTTAATGAAGTCCACAGCAAAATTCAGTTTGCTGTCTGAGTCTGATTTTAACAAGCAGGCTTTAATAAGCCACCTGCTCTCATAAACTAGTTAAGTATTAGTATTTCCGGGGTGGGGAATCCTCCAAGAAAGCAGTGGGTAAGAGGTGATTGTATTGCTGTTCTGCTCATTTAACACACCTGCAAACTGCTGCTTAGCCCCCTTAATGTGCTACAAATATGAATCTTGTGTGCATAGAGATCAAGTCTGGAATGTGTGGCTGAACCCTGATAATCCCTGATAACAGATTAAGTTAAATGACAACACTTTCCTCAAGGTTTTTGGAGACATTTATCTCCATCTCCTAAAGAAATGAGAAGAAAGACAGGTCTTATTTTTGTTAAGTTGTGGGTGAACATATCAGATGACACAGCGATTCTTCAAACAGCTCTTGTTTATTCACAGGCTAGAACAGAACTGAACTGAAGGCTTCAGCCAGCTTGCTTATATAGAGCTCAACTACAACACAACAGTAACAATTTTCTGTAACTATCCAATCACTTAACATCACTTTCAGTTCCTTATTTGCATAAGTGGACCTGAGTGAAAACTATCTACAGTATCCCCCTGCTGGCCCAGGGTGAGAACTTCAGTACATAACAATTTTCTTCACGGGGGTATCTTTTTGGAAGCTGGGGTGGAGGATTGGGGCTCAACTTTAGCATGGAAATGCATTATTGGGACTTCCGGTCGGCGCCAGCGTTTGATGGCGGTCCTAGCCTCGAGCTCCGAGGCAGGACTGCTCCGTAAGTTCGGGTCTTACCCGCTACGGCAAGCGGGGGACCCCTAAAATCACAGGCGCTGAAGCCTGTGAGCAAGGAGATTCGGTGGGCACCTTTGCGCCCCCCCGGCATCGTGAAAGAGCCTTTTTAAAGGCTCCGGAGCGGCATCGGGGTGAGCGCGGTGCTGAGGATCGCTACCCAGCTTACGGAGTGAAGCCGCGTCGCCATTAACGGAGAGCGCCGATTCCTTTCTGAAACTAAAGATTGGCAACAACAATACCCGTGAGTAAGAACGCAAAATTAAAAACGGGACTTAAAAATCTAGAAGATTTGGCTGAAAACGGGAAGGCAAAAATTAAGGAAGTCAGCCTCCCGGATCTGCATGATTAACGGAGCAATGAAAGACTGAGCTGTGTTTAAACGGACTTTCCTTTTAACTCTTATTAAACCAGACATCGAAAGGATCTCCCCCCTGTAGTGCAGGAGAAGGGGGGGAGGAAACAGAATTAATTTAACCTGCAAAAGAAAGGGATAAGGAATAAAAAACCTCTGCTGCTGACACTTCTGGTCAGGCTGCCGGAGCAGCGATCGCCTGAAAAAGGAACTGTCAAGTGAGCTGTCAAAAGACAGTGGCTACAAAATAAGTCTTATTTGAAACATATTAATGGGACTTTGGTGGATTACAATTTTAACAGTAAAGTGCTACAAATTAAAGACTCTTAGTGGGACTTTTGCCTTTGGACTTTCTGTTTCTTAGTTGTGGGTGCCTTTGGATGGTTACAATTTCCTCCTCTAGAGGGCTTTAGTTGTATTACGGTGTATCCAGCGGGATTTTCCACTTGCAACTTTCCTGTGTGAATGACCTTGAGTTATGAGCAACCCGCCAGAAGAAATTTCAACAAGAAGTAAAACAAAGCAGGCTCAAAAACAAGCTCAAAAAAGAGGCTCTTTATCAGGAGCAGCAGCTGCACAAGAAAAAATAACAGCAGCATCAATGGAGTCAATGACACAGGCTCTGCTCAAAATAAATCAGTCATTAGAAGTACTCACCAAGCAATCTGCAGAACTTACTAAACAGTCTACAGAGAACTCTAAGAAACTGACGGAGCTGACAACAAGACTAGACCTGAACACAACAACAATCTCATCTAATACAGATTCTATAAACCGTTTGGTTCAAGAGTCTACGGAAACAAGGAGAATAGCTGAGAGTGCTAGGTCTACTGCTGAAGAAACCAAAGGAAAGTTTGCGCCTATTGCAAAAAAAGTACATGAACATGATACAGCATTAGCCCTACTAGAACTGGAAAGGAAAAGCAAGAATCTGAAATTAAGACTGGTTCCAGAAGAGGAAGAGGAATGGCAGACCAAGGTGACTGAATTTATGGGACTGGCAGAGATGACCGGCAGAATTCGTGACCAGAGGAAAGAGACAGTGGAGGAGGACTGGAAAAAATTTAAAATCTATCTTAAAAATTGTTGTAAAATTTCGGAATGTTAAGATGTCAAGGGATTGGATACAAAGAATTACAGCTATAAATTGAAATTTATAAAATAGAATTTTTTTTAAAGAGAATTAAATATAAAAATGGGATGAAGAATTGCTAAAATTTTTTAAAATATGGATGCAGGGAAGGGGAGGTTTGGGGAAGTCGTGTTATGTTTATTTGTTTTTTGTTTATGTTGTAAAATCAATAAAAATTATTTAAAAAAAAAAAAAGGAAATGCATTATTGCAGTAGACACGGACCTCAGAAAACTAAAATTCAGAGAATACCCTGGTTAAAGAGATTGGCTGTTAAACCACTCAGCGAACTGTAGCTCTGTGAGAGGAATGGGAGATCTCCTAACAAACTACAGCTCCCAAGACTGTTTATAGTGGTATCATAGTGTTTAAAATGTATAGAGTAGATGGGGTCTTAATGCTTATGTCACTGGGTTTTATACTTTGTAAACCACTTAGAAGTCAATTTTGGCAATACTTGGCATTAATTAATTGTGTTAATAAGAATAATGTGTGGAATTGTGCAGCTTCTCAGAATAAACTTGTGCAACAGGCATGCTTTGGGGGGGTGGGAGAGTGTGGGGCGATGAAGCTTGGAGAAATTATTTTCCTCAGCCTATCAATCTATCAGAGAAATGGTAGTTTTCCATTGACAGAAATAATACATTGCCATCAGCTGTTCTGCAATACATTAAAGTGTAAATTACCTTCCATTCTCCTGTCAGGTTTGTATTAACTAAACTTTAAATACACAAAAAGACATGGCAATGAAATATAAAGTATGATAAATCGCAATAGGTTTTCAATATTTCATAAAGTAGGGATTGAATGAAAGGTTCAGGTGCTTCCCAAATGTTTCTGGATGTCCAAGCACATTTAAAATGTAAGGATGATATTGCAAATTAAATAAACTATTTTTCTATGACATTTAACTTGGCAGATCTAACTGAAACCAGAGTGGAAATCAATTTTCAGTAACAAGAATTAGTAATAACTTTGAGGGCATGAACAGTTTAATTACGGAAGTCTGATAGAAGTTGGCAAGTCACATCTGTGACTTCCTTATGGAGAAAACCGATAATTCAAGGATTCTTAGGTATCATAACTGTTTTTTATTAACAGTGTCTACTGCCTACATTGTCAGCTCTGGCCAATTTTAATCTCATTTCTCAGTACATTTGCAAATGTTTTTGGGAAGCAGCAGCAATGTATATGAATATAGTTCTGTAATGACTGAAAGAGATATTCCTGCATGACTGACTGCCCCTCTAAAAATGTGTCTGTTTCTACATACTGACAATCTTTTCTTCTAATTGTCTGAATAATTCATATTTAAATAATAGTCATTCAATAGCACAAGGGTACGATAACATGATCAGCCATTATTTCCCATGTTTTAACAAGATGATATCTCTATAATTTTTGTGTGACAACTAACAGAAGGACTAGTGAACTGACAAAAGTTTGGAAGTGACATTCAGAATAATGGGAGGGATCTAAGGGACTGTAAGCTGAAGGAAAAGAGCTGTTTCCTTAAGAGTTCAACAGTGCTTTAATGGGTAGATGCTTTAGTCATCCTCATGGTTCTGCAAAAATGGAATATTGTTTTTGGATTTAGCTTCTAAAAAACCACCGCCCTTCCATTAGCAGAAAATGTTTGTGCAGGAAAACACCTTTTGATCCAACCTCATGACTTTGTAAAGTGCCCAGGTTTGTGTGTGTTTGTGTGCATGCAAATTTGTGTGTGATATACAGAACAAGTCACAAATGCTATCTCTGATTCTTTCAGAGGGAGCAATAGAGTTCAGTTCACTGCATTGTAAAGATGTCACTTGAGGGCCAGGTAAAACCATTATTAGAGAAGACAAGCTATTGTCAATCAATTTGTGACAGATTAGAGACATAACAAGGGGAGCTTTCAAAACGAAGCACTCTCTTTGAGCATCAGCCAATCAGGCATAGACCTGGGCCCCCAACCACTACCTTCTCTGAGATGTTCCAGAAGGATATTGAAAAATGTCAAGAGATCAAGGAGAAAGAGCAGGGTCATACTCACCACACTGTCTCTCAACAAATGTCATCAACCTGGGTGACCAAAGCAGTTTCAATGCCATGACTAGGCCTGAAGCCAGACTAGAATGGATCCGAATAATAAGTTCCTTCCCAGCATGCCTGGAGCTAGACCACCACCACTCTCTCAAGCACCTTGCACAAAATGGTGATATTTGGCCCTGGGTGATAGTTAGACTCCAAAGAGGCTTTTTAAAGATAGGGATGCACCACAACCCAGTTCAAGACTGCTTAAAGCAGTTCTCAAACTTGGGTCCCCAGCTGTTGTTGGACTAAAGATCCCATCATCCCTGACCACTGGTCCTGCTAGCTAGGAGTGATGGCAGCTGTAGTCCAACAACAGCTGGAGACTCAAGTTTGAGAAACAGTGACTTAAATAAATGTTTTTACTTGTCCCATCAAAGCCCCTGAGCCTGCAAATCGGGTCCTCCCTTAAAGAGGGCATGTATTGCAGTGAGACCTGGAAAACTGACACCCTGTGTTGTGGGTGGGTACAATTGGTCAGCCACAACACCCGATTGGTAGGTCCTTCAAAGCTGGGTACAATCTGGCCAATGGGACGCAGTCTAAATGGTTCGAGGGACCTATATATGCCCATGAACGTGACCCAGAGCTTCCTCTTTTGGTGCGTGCATTTGGAACACCCGCCCACCTCTCCCTACTTTTAGGCTGTGTGCTTGACCTTGCTATGCCTTCGTGTGTCATCTGTCATTGGGACAGGGGCATGGCAGGAATTTTCCCCACTTGGCTGATTGGCTGTTGCCATTTGGGTTTTGCCTGCTGTGTAGCAAATTGTCACAACTTATAAGGTTGTGGATAGACGATTGTTCAGGTGATAGAGATGGGAGAACGCTCTCGCCATCCCTATGTGAAGGGTATTCCATTAAAGGAATCCAGGGACTCCATAGTTTGGTCAACCCCTGAGAAGGGGTTGTGCCTGTGCCTGAGTCCAGGGGACATTTGGGTGGCGAAGTTAGCCCGTTCCCAGCTTTCCACTTATCCAGGTGTTCACCCTTGGCTGACCTATGCTGGAACCCTGGGTCAGCGCTACCTGCATGGCAGGGAGCTAATTGAACCAGAGCAACCACTCACTTTCTGTAATCAATAAAGTTGTGGCCTAAATTCTCCCAAAAACCAAACCAAAAATTTGAGTCAAGTGTGAATTTATTTAGGGGGGAGGTTTCTGGGTCTGAACACACAATTTGACAAACTTAAAAGTTTTGCAGGCTTCTGTGCCTGCAGATGTTATTTGTTTCTGCCAAAGAGTGGGTAGAGGGAGTTACAGCTATTTTTAGATTCTCCATAGAAATGAATGGTGAACACGTGGCTTTGTTTTATAGAGTGGATTGGAACCAGAATCACAGACTAAAGAGAAGAAAGCACTAGGTGACTCAGAAAAATTGTAACTTTAATCTTGGGGCCTTGGCAGACTCTTAATACAGAGAGAAAGAGAGATACACACACACTCAAATGAATTAAGATTAGTAATCTGCAGGTGCTGAAGAATTCATTATCACTCCCTTCTCAGCATTAGGAGCATCCTATGGCCTAGCTGGCATGTAGCCTAAAAATAAATGTATGAGGCCTGGCCAAGTTTTCTCTGAATATGAATATGAATACACCATCCTAGATTCATAAAGCAGGCAGCCACCGCTATTTCTCAGTCAATTATGACTTTTAGATTGTGGTGGTAACCAGCAGCAGCAGCCCAATGGAATACACACAGCTTGCCTAACACAAATTGATCCTGGGACTGGGAGCAAAAATATAATTTGTTATTTTCTTTACACACAGCTTTCCTTGAGAGATCTCTAGTATTATACCTTTATTTTTTAAAAAAGGAAAAGGACCCCTGGACGGTTAAGTCCAGTCAAAGGCAACTATGGGGTTGCGACGCTCATCTCGCTTCATGCTGAGGAAGCCGGTGTTTGTCCACAGACAGCTTTCTGAGTCATGTGGCCAGCATGACTAAACCGCTTGTGGCACAACGAGACACCATGACGGAAACCAGAGCACAGGGAAGGGCTCTTTACCTTCCTGCTGCAGCAGTACCTATTTATCTACTTTCATGGGTGTGCTTTCAAACTGCTAGGCTCGCAGGAGCTGAGATAGAGCTATGGGAGCTCATCCCATCACAGGGATTCGAACTGCTGACTTTCCAATTGGCAAACCCAAGAGGCTTGGTGGTTTAGACCACAGTGCCACCTGTGTCCTGGTTTGCTTATTTATTTATTTATTTATGCATAGCACGCATGCAAGCACTTTTCTTACGCCTTTCGTAGCCTTGTTTCTTTGATTGTCCATGCATTGGTAGACAGGACCATTGCCACATTGTTTTAAAGAATAAAAGAAAAGAAACTCCTTTTCTCTTCCACTGCACTTTAACTGATATAGTTGGGCTAATGAGGGATAAAATTGAAACGGGATCATGGAAGACATTTTTAAAGTTGGTTAATGTTGCTCCAATCAGTTCACTTATTAGGATTCCATAAGAGGTGCAGAGGTACATTCATCACCTGTATCGGGAGACACACCCTATTGATTCTCCTTGACCTCTTAGTGCCTTTTGACACTACTGACCATTGTGCCCTTCTACACAATGTGTGTAGAAGGTACTCAAGGTGGTGGGAGCTGGAGGCACCAGAAAGTCGTACTAGGAGATTGTGGCTCGATGCCATGGCTCTTGGGCTATGAAGTCCCACAGAGTCTCATTCCATCTCCCATGTTATTTATCATCTATAATGAACCATTAGGAATTCTCATCTGGGAATTTGGATCTTGCTGCCATCTGTATACTGATGACATGAAGCTCTAGCTCTTCATTCCATCTGAAACAGGGGAGGCTGTCAAGACATTGAACTAGTGTCTGTAGGCAGTGAAGGGCTGCATGGGGGCTAATAAACTGCAGCTGAATAAAACGGAAGTGCTGTCAGTAGGTGCTTCCCATGTCTGCGAATTATGTGAATTGCCTGTCCTGGAGGGAATTATACTCCACCCCCCAAGAAAAAAAGTTTATAGTCTGTGAGTACTCTTTTGTCACTGGAGTCTCAAATGCCCTAATATCCAGTTTAGACTGTTTTGCCAACTATATCCATTTCTAGATCAGGATAGCCTGGCTTGCATCCGGACTACTGCAATGCACTCTGTGTAGGGCTGCCCTTAAAGATGGCCCAGAGACTGCAGCAACTATGCTGGTAAGCAGGACATTCTGATGGGACCATATGTCACAGGTCCTGAAAACACCGCACTGGCTGCCAGTAAGCTATTGCACTGAATCTACATTGTCGGTGATTGTGCATCATGGCTTGGGACCCAAGTACCTAAAAGAGTGCTTTCCCCAATATCAACCACTTTGGACTCTACAATCAGCAGGTGAGGCTTTGTTGGTGATGCTTCTATTAATTAATAATCTACCAGCACCTCTCAAAGTATATAAGAAGGCAACAATCCAATTCTGACCTGTCTTTGTTACAATCAGAGCTGTATCGATTCTGCTGCAGTTTGGTTTCTATCCAATGCTATGTTGTTTGTCATGTTGTTCACTATTTAATGTAATTTACTACGTTACATAAGTGGTGAGTTTTTTGGTTTTTTTTGTAATTTATGACATATTTATTTCCACACTCCGTTTCCTTGTAAATGAAATGTCAAAATAACTTTTTCTTTAACAAAATCATTAATTATGTATTGGTTGCAGGGGGATTTTAACAACAGCAGCAACAACAATGGCATTGTGAGTCATGATCGTATTCACTGGATTGATTTTCGTTCTGGACCTGAGATGAAAATACAAACAGCAGCAATTTCTACTTCTTTTTCCGAGAGAATTTTCTGACCTCCCTATCTTCAGGTAATACCCTTAGCTTTAGCGAACAGGGCAGAAGCACCTGGTGCCTTAAGCACAAACCTCTTTTCAAATAGCAATCAGATCAGCTAAAGATGGAGCTTTCCTTTCAATTCCTAGTAACCCATCACTCATGCATTCTCTCTCTCACACTCTTTCCCTTCCTCAAGGTGGAAACTCCCCCTGCCCCTTGCGGTCTTTACTGTTTGTGCATGATCTGAACAACCACTAACTTGTGGCTTTGACAAGTGTAAGGAAGCCTTGGTACAGCCTGAACATTTTTATTGATTAACTGAGCTGGTTTTCTTTAGGCTCTGGTTTTCCCTCCCGGTAAGCATGTTCGAAAGAGCAAGAGACGGAAAGTACAATATACAATCAATTTCTTTCTAGTCCATTTTCACATACTAGGTACTTGTTCATCTTATTTAATTACTAAGCTGTCAAAAACAACAAGACTGTATTTATGGAATTACTGAACCTTTGATTATTGCAGATGTTTATTCAATTGCATTGGACGCATTGGATGTGAAGTTTGGTAGAACTTTCAGCAACAAAACTTTTGCAGAGTTTTTAAGGATTAATATATTTTTAAAATTATTATTCCAGATGATTAGTCAGTTAAGAAATGCTTTGGTCACTGATAGTGACCTTAGTATTGAAAATAATATATAATGTAAAAAGGGATGTAAAAAGGCAGCAATTTCCATTCCAACTCCCCCCCTAAAAAAATGCCATTCCACTGCAGTTTAATTTCCACAAAATACTACATTGTCTTACTGTCCACTGTTTACCATAATTTATGCAATTATTTACATAAGTTACAAATTCCATGTAATTAATTATGTCATTATTATTTCTATACAACTCATTTTAATGTAAAGGAAACAGCAAAGCAATGTTTGAAAAAGTGATTAATTATATATTGGTTGTTGTGAGTGAACACCAAGTATATTTGCTTGATTGATACCAATGGTATTCACTAGATTGATTGATTGATTGATTGATTTGCATTCTGGACTTGGGACAAAAATGCAAAGAGTGCCAGTTTCAGCTTCCATTTCCATTTCTGATAGAATTATCCAGCATCCTTCTATATAGTAAATAAAACTGGAAGCGAGTCACAACAGAGGGGGTGATTATAAGAAGAATGTAAGAAAAATGATTTGGAGCTCAGAAGGAAATAATAGAACAATCATGTATGCCCTAGAATGGCATCTGAAGGGCTTTAGAATACTGTAGGCCACCTTCTTCACTGGTGCAATGGGAGGCTCATGAGAAGACAGGGAGGTTCATTGTCAGAGGCATAAATCTCCACTGATATTAACTCTTCCAGTGGTGGGATCAGATTGTGCTCATGTTGGAGCACTCTCATTCTCCTGACATCCTCCCCCCCTCCCCAATGTAAAATAAATTGGAGCTACTCCAGCCCTATAGCATTCACAATGAATTCTCTCCCATTGGAGCAAATGGAAGGGGAAAAGATAATTTATGGGGAGAAAGGTAAAGCTACTCACCTTCCACCTTGGCTACATTGATCCAGCAGAACACTGGATGTGGTGGTTCTCTTCTCTACACACTGTAAGACTGTCACCGCGTCTGGATCATGTGCTCAGAAATATTCAAGGTTTTAATTTGCAATGTTTTAATTTGCAATCAGGCCACTGAATTCCAGTGTTTCCTGAGTTATCCTCCTTCCTTTTTAGACCAAATGTATGTCATGTGTTTGTTGTTGTTGTTGTTGTTTTTAAATTAAGATGCAGCTGCAGCATTGTCCTGTCTTGCGTGAGCAGGTAAAACATTTTTGTGGCTGGAGGGAGGAGTGATCCATATATAGAAACTATGAAATAAAATGCCATGTTTGGGAAGAGAAAAAAAGGCAGGGTTTTTTTACCATTCATGTGCTGAGGGGGTAAGGGTTTGCTGGGGACACTCAACAAAGATTAAGATTAAATGATTCAGGGAAGACAAAAAGAAAGTACTTCTTCACACAGTAAAGGTAAACTGTGGAATCCACTCCTATAAGAGGCAGAGATATAGACGTCTGGTGAGAACGTCACTGTGAAAACAGGATACTGGACTAGATTTGGCCTGACCAAGCAGGTGCTTCTTATGTTCTTATTAACAGTGGGGTGCAATTCCAGCATGTCCTGAATCAGGAGCCCCTGGCTTACAGACATTGAGAAATCCTGAAGAATGAGGAAGGTGGCACAGAACCCTAGACAAGCAAATATCTTCAAAAAAGAAAAGAAGAAAAATTCAGAAAAGCTACAGTCTTAGGGCTGCATGCAACCCTCAGCCTTCTTTTAAAAGCCCTCTGTATCGAGCCATAATACCGGAAAGCTAAATTATATGGCTCCAATTACCTTAAGCTCCATGAAGGAACACCTTTACAGAACTAAGATTTAATAATATGCCTTCTGTTTTTTTCTGGAGAGTCATTGTAAGAAATTACCTTTAAAACAGGGCTTTGGGGTGTCCTATAAAACAGTTGTAGAGAATGTCTTATTTACAATGAACCATGTAAAAAATATTTGTGTCAATTTAGTCCCAGGAACAATTCTGTCATGTAGTAAGCTTGTATATGGTTTTTATGCTTGTTTTTCTATTTGACAATGAAAATGGTGTTACTTCTATGGTTTCTTCCCTTGTGTAGGCATCTGGGTAATCCATCACCCATCCATCTATCTACACACACACACACACACACACACACACAGACAGACAGATTGTTTTTAGATTATGCATGCATCATCATCATCATCATGATGTTAAAGGAACATACCATCCTGTATGAGGCAGAATTGGCTGGGGGGAGGATGCCTCTTCAATAATGATGCCTGACATTCAATTATTTGCTTTTTCTTTAAGTTCTTGCATTATTATTTTTCCTTTGAATGGATGCCCCCTAATGAAAGAGGGCCACTATTTAAATTAAAACAAAGAATTTAATTAATAAATATATTTGACTAAGCAATTATTAACTATCCATCCCTTAGTTATCATCATAATTAATACTATCATTGTTAAAATTATTATTATTATTATAAATGTAACTGACTCACTCACATATGCATTGATCAGATTCTAAGCCTGACCCTGCTTCCATAGACATAGGGTTATGGGGGGAAATATAATGATTTTGTGTGAAATATATGTTTCATTAATGAAGAATTTGTCTCTGTGTGAATTATGCTAATCTAATTCCACCAGAATGCTGGACAAAGTATTTTCCATTTCCTTTAACTCAGATCTTGCAAAAGAATAAAGGAATAAAAGTCTCTAAATCATTTGTTTTTCTTGCCCTAACTGTAAAGTGATCAGGAACTTGAAATACCTAAAAGGTGACTCTCATGGCAGCTGATATGCTTTTCATGCCCTCAAAGAGGCTTCTTATTTAAACATTTCATTTCCTACTTCTCTAACGTCAGGATTAATTTCAACTAACTCTATAGAAATCAATCAGATTCTTCATTACACTGAGGGAAATGGAGAGCAAAGCTTTCAGCTAAATGCAAAAGGTATTGAAATTGTTGCTGCTTTGTTGTTGCTCAACCAAGTTTAAAAGCAACTGTTAGATCCTTACTTTAGAAAGTGAGGGAGAGGAACATTACAGTTAATTTAGTATCGCTCTAATCCTACACCAAAGTTCTGTTTTGCTCCGTAAGCCATGTGTCTTACACTGCCACACAAAAGTGCGTACTGACACATCAAACAGGAGTTCACTGTATTGCACATGATGAGTATATATACTCATGTGCACTCCAAATGTGTGATGAGGTTTTGTGCTACTTTGTGCTGGAAAACGCAGGTTTTAAATCACCATTGCAAGTGTGAAAATGAAATACAAAGGGATACCTAGGGAGTACTCAAAACCCAACATTGCCACATCCCCCCCCCCAAAGCTTTGTGCTAGTTTTGTGTTTTGTATCACAAACGATAAGGTTTTCCCACCACCACCACAGGTGTGAAGCTGATATACATAGAAGGCCAGAGTAATTTTGCCCAGTTTAAGATGGACAGTTGGAAACTGCCCTCCTGCTTCTTCTCTAAAGGAACAGGAATCTTGCATTGTTAGGGTGGGCGAAAGGTTAGACAATATAATGTTCATTGCAGATCATTGTATAAATGAGTACAGAATTTACCTTGCAATCTGCCTTTCACATTGCTTTCTCAGTAAACCCTCCTTTTCTATGGCATTCCTCCTGGATACTTCACAAGGGCACTCAATTGCCTGGACTTCCTAAAGTTGAACAATGCAACCTATGCTCTTTCAGTAAACATGTCACTTTCTAGGGCAGTTCTTTTGGCAGCAAACAGTTCTCTGACAGAATAGAGCCAGGGCTGTAATGGAAAAGCAGTTCCTGGGGGCTACAGCTAAGTCCCTCAAGCAAGATTAGAGCACAGCAGCACTCTCCCCTCCTGTGGTTTCCAGCAACTGGTATTCTGAAGCATTGCTGCCTCTGACTGTGGAGGCTGAGCATAGCCATCATTGCTAGTAGCCCTAACCTCCACGAGAAGTCATTTATGCTCCAGAAAGGCATATCCCCTGAACACCTCAAAGAAGAGGGCAGATGGGGCTCTAATGTTTGCCCAAGCAAGCACAATAACAAGAGAATCACCATTACCGTTTATTGTGCCTTAAGTACTCACGGAAGCAACTTCTCCTGGTGGTGACCCTTCAATCGCAACCCAGGACACATAACCATCTTGAACTGGGGTCCATAGTATAGATTACGCTTAAAACTGGTGGGAATCTGTGGAAAAGAAAGCAGGGAGCAAGAAAGCCTTTATTTCAGTAATGGAGGCTTTGAGGCACAAAGGCAGTTTTCTGGTTTAAAGAAAATGGGAAACATTCATGACAATCAAAATGTGTCCTGTGAAGTGGCTACCTCTGTGAATTGCTTTATGCAGGGAAAGTTGCCTGTTATCATTGTAATGCACTGCTTTGATGTACACAGCATCTGCTTTTGCTCAGATGATCTCTGTGTTTGGGGATAGTAATGAATGATTGGAGCTTATTGGACACGTCTTGCAAAATGTGGTTTTGAGAGATTTCAAAATTCAGATCTGTCAGTTGCTGCCAGTGTCTTCTGTCCCCATTCAGTTCTAAGTATGACAGCCATGATAAATATCCTTCTGCTTCCTCTATGTTTATTGCATTTTGCAGAGCAGGAAAAATGGGCTTTCAGGTGGTTGTGTGGGTGGGAAAGATGACAATTTTATTTTTGCTTATAAAGAAATCCATCACTGGGTAATCTGAAAGAAAATATTCTAATCGTGTGTGCCTTTGCAGTTTCCCCTAGTATTCAGTAGATAGTAAGGAGGATGACTTGGAAAAATGTAGTTTGAAGATGTTCACCGTTTCTTAATACAATAATTGTGGGTGTGTGGGTTTCCGTGTGTAAGCCTATAGCCTGGTAGAATTGCCCCAAGTCAGTCTATCATGGTACAGATCACTAGTAATCTAGAATCATTATCCTTAGGCTACAAGGGAAGGGACAATTGTTTTTCTTCTCAGCGATCAAAACTGGTTTCAGGGACATAGAGTTGGTATATTATCTTCCTCACAAGCTTCACAAATTTCTCAAATTACCAAGAAATATTCCCCAGGCAGGTATCGGCATGACAGCTTTCAGAACAAGAGACAGAAGAGAGAATTCATATTGTTCACCTTGATTAGAGTTGATGAAGAAAAGTGAGACAGAAATATTGGTATGCATACATACATAAATATTAAAGTTGTATATATTTTGGCAGATAGATATGGACTGGGCATTCATTTTGTTTGAAGTGCAATGTGGAATGGAAGCGGCCCTCTTTGGACATGATTGGACCACTCTGAAATACAAAGCAACTTTGATCTGAAATAATTTGAATAAAAGTGGGCAGCTTCCAAGGCTTTGGAGCTTTTACTTTTTCTGGGATATTTCTGAAACCTTCCCAGCAGCTGCTGCTGTTTAATTTATCACCTGCTCATCACTCTAAGGTCCCAGTGTGGATAATAACATTAAAACACAACATTACAACGCAGTATTTAAAACAGTTTTAAACAACTTACATTTACAAAAAAAGAAAGGTCCTAGAAATATGCACCTCAAGTGTCAAAAAAGAGGAGGGAAAGATGTAGGAAAGGAATAGTTGTGTGATGGTCAGCTTTAGCTCCAACCATGATTAAAGACAGAAGAAGAGCCTAGCTGAATCAGACCAAAGGCACCAGGCAGTGAGCAACTAGCTGCCCCAAAGGGATTTCCTAAAGCTGGGCATGTGGGTGATAGCTCTCTCTTGCTCACGATCCCCAGAAACTGGCCTCTAATCATGGAGGTAACATATCAGGATGAGTAGGTAAATCCTCCATTAATTTTCCTCATCTCCATTTTAAAGCCATATACATTGGTCATCATCATCATCACTCATAGGAGCCTTGTGGGGGCTGGGTACCCACAAAATCAATGGGAAAAGTTGGCAGGTGGCAGTGGCAATGCCTCCAAGATAGAAACAGCTCAACTACGCCCTCTGCAGCCAGCCAGTGAGGCACCCTTTCCGGGGGGGGGTTGCACGCTCGGACACGGAACAAGTCCAATCCACTCCCCATGGAAAAGGGTGCCTCACTGGCTGAGGACAGGAGGAGGAGCTGCCACTGCCTGCTGCAACTCAAATATGCAACGTCACAGACACACACTTGCACTACGTGCAGGCGTGTGCATGTGAGGTTGTATGTTGATGTTGTGGCAGTATTCACCCCAATCCTGAGGCTGAGATGGTACACCTGCATATGAGATGGCACTCCCTACATATCGTGGTAGCAATATGGAAAACTTATATCTGGAAGGTCTGTGAGTTCTAGAATTACAAGAGAGAGTCCACCTTCTCCAAACCATGCATTATTTTATGCTCCCCTGTCATGTCACACTCCTCCCCCACCAAAAAAACTAAACAGCCTCCAACACTGTATTCTTTCCTTGTACAGCTGCTCCAGTTCTTAGATCATTTTGTTTGCCCTTTACTGCACCCTTATGTGCTCAACAAATATCCTTTTTGAGATGCTCCTTTTTATCTCCAATCAGAATGCTATAGGAGAGATGTATAGAGATATTTCCAAAGCTGTTTCACTGCTTTTTGCTAGTTCACTCCCTTAGGAGCAGCAATGCTTGAAGAGTTTGTGGAATTGGTGGTTGTGTTTTCCTTGCGTAACCCCTTTTACTTTTTCTGTTTCTTCATTCCTTATTCCAGGCCAAACATTTCCTTGAACTGAATACTTTTTTTTCTTTGTGGTTTCTGTCACTTATATTTGTCCTGAGTCTAAACCATGTTGTTAGTTATTAGGTGAGTCACTTTCCTTCATCTCCCACTTTCCATTTCAGCCCAAGTAGCATTTGATTTAATTCCAGGGTTATTTGTAGGTCAGTTTGTGTCTGGGAGTACAAAATCTGTCTGACTCTGTATATGTCTGTGCTCTTTTTTGTGTGTGTTGCAAAATACTACATCACTACACACTTTATTTCAATGAATTGTCATCCACATCAAGGATAAGGCAGGATCATGGCAAAGCTCAAGCTGTCCTCAGTGCAGGCAAAGGGGCAATGTCAATTTTTCTCCATCCTACTCAAAAACAATTTAAATATGCCTAGCACACACAAACATCTATTTGTCCAAAATTTGGCAGATAACATTCTCTTCAAGGAGTATCGTACTGACAAACTTCATCCACTTCTACCAAAGAAATGAAAAGAGAGACTTTTGCTGATTCCCCCATTCTGTTAAATGGGGAATCATGCAAAACTTCTGAAAAAGGAACTAATGGGCAGTATTCAACAAAACAGTTGTGCTAGCACAAAGATTAGAGGTAGCACAATGGGATTTTCCCCTTCCCCACCCCTAGCATACCCTGTGCTACCCCCAGATCTGCTCTGGAGAATTGAGAGAACTCCCAAAACCGATGTAGTATGTGCATGGAGGAGAAGAGGGAAGGACTTTCCATTGCACCTTTGTGCTAATGGAACATTAACCATAAGACTATGTTGAGTGCAATCCAATTTGAGGCTGTGCTGCAGATCCAAACCAAACTGCAATGCCAGTTCAAAACTTTCAACCAAAGTCAAAAGCAGCAAAGTGGATTCCAAGCCCATGCTCTTTGGTTTCTTTTGCGCACCACAAATATACTCAAGATTTCTGGGTGACTGTCAGATTTTACTACATCTCCATTGCCTCCTAGATTGCAATCTGTTTTCCTTATCCCATAGAAGCCAGTGGAAATCTATGAGAGCTGATCCCTAGACAGCTCCCTGTATAGCCCACCTGTTCATTTGCAATAAATGTCCATCTCTGTCTATTCTGGGTGCAATCACACTGGATCAAGGTACAGAACATAGTGAGCAAGCATAGCATGCACAATTGTATTAAATTCTAATCCAGTTGGAATATTGGAATATAGTGAGTTTTACTACTTGTTCTTGAGAAGTGGTTTACATATTGATTGATTGATTGATTGATTGCAGATGTTCTCTTAGGCTGCAGCCCTAACCCTGCCAAGGCATCAATGAGTCTTAATGTGGTGACAGAGCCCACACTGAATCTGCAATCCCCCACCCCCTTACACCAGCCAGGGTGGAAGGAGTGGACAGTAAATCCTTGTATTTTTGTTGCACCATCTCCCAGGCTGGTGAAGTAAACAAGGGCCCCTGCCACAACTTGCTAGCAATAGGGCCAGCTTAGAATCCAATGGAACCTTTGGCGATCCAACTCTGTACCTGTTTCAGGAACATACACTGGCTACCACTGGTAGTACCTTTCATCTGCCTGCCATTTGGACAGGCATGTTAAGGAGTTCCATAGCAAGAAAACACATGCAAAAATGTGCATTTTCAGATAAAACGCTGCATATACAAATGTGTATTTGGATACACACACATATTTACACATTTTCATACTTTTAAAACAATAAATGCAGCCTGATATAAAAACATGACAGAACAAGGCTAATAAATGAAAATATCTAAAAATTACAAGGACAACAAACAGACTGATTTGCAGCATGTCTGGCAGTATGGCTGCTCTGCATCTTTGCCCCTGAAACATTATGGGATAATGATCTGAGGTTTCTCTTCCTGGCCTCATTTCACTGAAGAAAAGCAAGTATGCATTTATCCTGTGCACCGCCAGTTAATGCTTCTTATGAGGATTTGATTTTCACACTCCCAGAGGGAATGGTTTCCTTACAATCTTCCCCAAGCAGCTGGCTATTCTAGTAAACAAGTCCCAATAATCTGCTCTAATTTTACTGCAGAAATCCTGGCTCCTTCCTATCTTCAAAAATCCTTGCTATCAATGCTTGACAAACTAGATTTTCAAGCTACTGTTTCTGATTTATAAACTCTACTTTATCTGAAAGGAGCATTGCCACGGCATGTGGCTCAAACATACATCTTATGGTTATCTAAGAAAGGCTGGAACTTCAGATCTCGGCTCAAAGGAGTCTATCTAGTTATGACTTCACATTTTGATATGTCAGGAAAAGATATAGCTTGATGCCAGGGGAGCAAGAGGCTGGAAGGACAAGCTACACACACACACACACACACACACACACACACACGGCTTTTCCAACGTTGCCATAACCCTTGCAAACCCAAGGTCTGCTGAGGACAGTGACTGAAGGAAATCACAGGGTTGGTGCAAGACAGTTAAGAATCTGCGGCCTGTAAATGCAACCTCTTATACATAAAGTGACAGTTGTTTTCTCTAGTGGTAAGTTATACTCTTTCTCTGTTGCCAGTGGTCAATGTGGCCAATCAGAAATTTAGAAACTAGACACACCTCCCCAATAACTCTGCACTTATGTTATAAAAGAGTTAGTCAGTTCTGACTTGTAAATAGCCCAGGGGGCGGGAAGAGAGAATTAAGTTAGGAATGTGGAATGAAGACAAAGACCAGCAGGGGCACAAACAGAAGGCACCCTAAGTGGTACTGATGAGCAACATCAGAATATAGGCAGAAGAAAGTGCCCAGCCCTTTTTCAGGACATTTGGGCCTCCTAGTTGCCACACTACCTCTCACAACCCACATCACTGCTGCCCTGCTTATGTTGTGTGTCGTCCAGCCAAGTGATGGGAGTGGGGGAAAGAGAGAGAGAAATGCAGGGGTAAAGGAGGACAAGAGAGAAAAGGGGCAGTAATGGATGGGGCTGCACAGGGAATTTGCCAGCAAAGGGAATCTGCCAACTATGGAAGGAGACTCAAGAGAAAGAGTGGTGGTGAAAAGTCATATTTATTCAAATATAACAATAGAAGATCTGCCAAACAACAACCAAATTCTATAAGTATGGGCAGGTAGGTTTGAATCTAAGGAAGCACCCCTCCATGCCCCTGGGCATGTAAATAGCCACATTCTATGGCAGAAATTGGGAGAAAATTCTTATGCCCTGTCAAAAGAGCTTTGGGTACCCTGGCCCCTCTGTGCAGTTTTCATGAAAGTGCACACGCCAGACCTAAAAGACAGCCCTAAGGAACCTCCAAGCCAAAGGCTGTGGAAGATGATTCAAGAGTGCCATTAAACCCCATAATGCTCAGAATGCCTTAAATTCCTTTATCTGCCTGCACTGAATGCCAAACAGACCAAATAAGTATCAAGAGCAAATCAAAGGCCCCTACAGTTTGGAGTAGGCAAATAGTAGAGCCCCAATGGGCAATCAGGGGCTTCCTCAAAACTCCTACTAAGCTGCCAGAAAGGGGGACTAGCAAAGAAAAAAAGAAAACAAAGCACACTGTAGAGAGGGGGGGGGGGCAAAGGACACCACAAAAGAGGATTAGGAGATGGAGAGCACAGAATAGGCTTAAATAGCAGCCTGGTTGCTTCCCTACTACTGCGCTTTCCTACCCATGTGATCCCCAAGATCTCCATCCTGTAGAAGAGACCAGCTCATGTCTTCTCCCAAGAAAGGGTGTATAGCAAATTCACCCCTGTTAAAGGGCAGAAGTAGCATTTGCAGGGCTTTTCAAACCTGCAGCCAGACCTACTAATAAAGGTAAAAGCATAATCATTTATGTTTTGAAAAATACCCTTTCTTCATTATTTGACTTAAGAGATGCATTGATATTTTTCCTGCCAATGCTTTCAACACAGGACTCCCTTTCACAGAAATTAGCTCCAAATCTTAGTTGGTTCAAATGCCATTTTCAATCTGTGATTAATGAATTCATCTGTACTTATAAATGCATGCCCTCAGTTAGTCATCTTACAGCCCAATCCTCTCCGTGTTTACTAGTTAATAGGGATGGAGAGAATTTCATTCATTCCACATTTTTTAAATGAACCAGCCTAATTTGCACCTCTCGGACTCATACAGAATACAATTATCATTTGGATTTCATACTTCTCCAAATGTTGCAATACAGATTCCTGCTAAAAAAGAAGAAGAAATGCATTAAGAACTGTATATTTTAGGATAAAATGATACATTTAGAAATATATTGAGATAGAATATATATTTAAATATATATCATGATTAAATACATACATAAAGCTATTTAAATACTCTCTGTAATACATTTTCCCTATGAATCTTTTTAAAAATACAGCCAGGTGTGCAAATGAGACGGAATGGACTTATAGAATCATAGAATCATAGAATGCCAGTTCTTTTAATACTCTTGGATGCAGTTCGTCTGGCCCTGGAGACTTGAATACATCTAAACTAGCCAAGTATTATTGTACTATCTCCTTAGTTATTCTGGGCTGTGTTTCCTCTGCTAAATCATTTGCTCCAAATTCTTCAGGTCGGGCATTGTTTTCTTTATCGGAGAAGACTGAGGCAAAGAAGGCATTGAGGAGTTCAGCCCTTTCTGTGTCCCCTGTTTGCATTTTACCATCTTCTCCTCTGAGTGACCCCACTGTTTCTTTGTTCTTCCTTTTGCTACGAACATACCCATAAAAGCCTTTTTTGTTGCTTTTAACCTCTCCAGCAAGCCTGAGTTCATTCTGTGCTTTAGCTTTTCTGACTTTGTGTCTACACGTGCTGGCTATTTGTTTGAATTCCTCTTTGGTGGTTTCCCCCCCTTTCCCATTTTTTGTACACATCCTTTTTTAATCTTAACTCAGTTATGAATGAATACTTTCAAAACTGGCATAGTTTGGAAATAGATTTATCCAGCCTTCATTCCTGAAGCACCACTGACTTCAGCAGGGCTCATATCCAGGTAAAGGATAGAATATCCACCTATACTAACAAATACTGAAAATCTTTATCCTTCCCTGTGGAACTATTTTAGGTTCTTGCCATGTTTTACAGCACAGCAGGAAAGCATAAAACACCTCTCATTTGCAGCAGGGGGGAAAGCAAATGAGAGCCAGCGAAAGAGGGACACCCAATCCTTTAACTGTGAACAATGGAATAATGTTCTCCGAGGATTAAGGAGGGAAAACTCCTTGTTGCTAGATAATAGGGTTCTGTCTGAAATTGAATTGTCTACATGTTGAAGGCAAGTTCTTTTTCAGTGGAGTCTGAACATGTCTTGTAAAAGTGTATCAGTGGCCTATGTACAGATCTTGACTTCACATCCTGTGTCAGCTGAATTATCAAAAGTATTTTCATAATGCAGAGAGACTCAAGGGTGTTGAGAATTTCAAGGAAATTGAAATTATTCCCATGGGCTCGATTTTTTAGTGTCAGGAAATACAGGAGGGATGAGGAACCTGTGGCCCTCCAGATGCTGCTGGATTACAGCTCCCATCATCCCTGACCCTGTTGACCAGAGCTGATACAAGATGGAGTCCAATGTCATCTGCAGGGCCACAGGTTCATCATCCCTGAAATATAGGATCTTACCACTAGGACTGTCCTTCTTCTCAAACTGCTGTTGAGTATGGGACAATCCTCTTTGTGCTGTTACTACTTCTCATTTCGGTTCAACAAGAGACAGGCTATGTGAATTCAGAACAGCTGTTGCTACTGCACCAATTACATTTATCGCCCCCCTCCTTTATTTCAGTTCTTCTCTCAACTAAGGCCTTAGCAGCCCTCCTCCTAGGCAGGACTGCAGTACAGAGCATGTAGCTATCTAATTATGTAGCCAAACTAGGCCAGTAAGGCCCCTTCTGCAGGGTGAATGGTTTTATAAGTAAGTGGGGACCTGGGAAATGCTTTTGGTTGAAGGCTGATACTATAGCAGCCACCCTTTGGAGCAGGGTTGGGGAAACATTTTCAGCCTGAGAGCAAGAGAGCCCTGTAGACAAGCTTCCAGGGAGCACATGTCAGTGGGTGGGGGGGGGCGAGGACTAGAGACAAAAGTGGACGGAGCAATTGAAGTGACTCTGACCTTTGTACAATCTGCACATACCTATCTGTCCTCCACCCAGACAAGCAAGAGCCATTATCAGAGTCCAAGGGCACATTCCAGCCAGGTAAGGGCCAGACTGATAGTTCTAGTGGGTCACATTCAACCCCTGGACCACAGGTCCAGACCTTCCAAGTGTCCCCATTTTCCAGGGACAGTCCTGGATTTACAGAATCTATCCCAGTTTCTGATTTGACCCTGGAATGTCCTGCTTTTCCTCAGGATGTCCCTATTTTCACCAGAGAAATGTTGGAAGGTATGGAGTTATGTGACCCCCAACCCAAGGAGATACAACCTTTAGAAGACATCTGAAGGCAGCCCTGTACAGGGAAGTTTTTGTGTATGTGTTGAATGTTTTATTATGTTTTTAAATATGTTAGAAGCTGCCCAGAATGGCTGGGGCAGCCCAGTCAGATGGGTGGGTACTACTAGTACTACTACTACTACTAAATAGGACATCCTATTTTCATCAGAGAAATGTTTGCAGAGTATGCAGGTCCCTCACTCCTGCTTTGATACCTTCCCTTTATAAGGTTCATTGTCAGTAGTGCCCCCTGTCAAGCAGCCAAGTCTAGAGAACTATAAAGCTGCCACTTCTGGAATATGAACAGCAGAAAGAAAAACTCATTTTGAAGGCTTTAAAGTTGCTGTTTACCATGGGCATCAGAGGTGGTGCCAGTGGGGGCTGGAGCCCTCCTAAAATGGGCATGGGAAAAGCTGAGTTTGCTCCAAAAGGGTGATTGGATGGAGGAGGCCTTCAGACAAGGCTGACTATCAGGTTTTCTTCTTAAAATAACAGTAAACTATATTACGAGTTCTTAAGTTTCGGGGGGGGGGTGTTTTTGTTTTAAATTCAAGTGTACATAGGACTGTGATGAATTTATTTCATCCGCATTGACTAAGATAGCTATAATGTTATCATTTAACTGTTAAACAAGCAGTTGTAAAAGTACACCAGGAGGAGGAGGCTGCATTTATCATGCCCTGGCTGCCTTGGTGAGAGCTTTTGTGTTTTTGATATTGTCACCACTGAGTCAGAAGTCTTAGTGCAGGAGGTGATGGGGGGGAAAGGTGAAAAGCACAGATATGAAGCACAGGAGAACAACTTTAAGCGTGGGTGGCTTGAATGCTGGTGAAGTTAGCACTTCTTAGAGAAGAAATAGGCTGACAATGTGGTGTGGAATTTATTTGTGGTTGTTGGCTAGATCTAGAGGTGGCCTCTCTTTGAATTGGCTCAGGATTTGCTGGCAGCTTTAAGGGGGGGGGAGGATTCCAATGCAGTCAAACTGTTTGCAAATGTTCCACCCTGTCTCCCATTTCTGCTATCTTACGGCAGCCCCTTAAACAGGGAACCCTTCCAGACACATAATGTGCTCAGGTTGCAATTTGTTCCACTATTTTTCAGTAGCAGATCACCTAAACTACCAGTTATCACATGTTTCTGCTTTTTCATAGTTTGGGGTTGTTGTTTTTAAGCTGCAGAAAACAATTCAAAGATAAAATAGTACTGTTATTATTTAATACCCCAAATTATTTTTACCTGAGAAGGGGTACACTTATAAGACTAAGCTCTCAAAAGATGTGAGTGATTATTTTAAGTTTGGGACATGCTATCTAGACGACCACAGTGATGGGAAGTGATAGACTGTGGCCAATGAAGTTCTTTTCCAAAACAGGAACTCTTGAAAATAAAAAGGTTTAACATCACCACAGGGCATTAAGGATCACTACTACATGAGGAATGGCGTCTTGCTGGTTGGCATTACTTGGGAGCAGCAGAAGCAGGAGGTGGAAGACCACAAAGGGTGCAGGAGAACTTAAGCCAGGGATGGTGAGTTTGTGTTCTTACTGGTGCTGTGTAACTATAGCTCCCATGCTTACTGGGGCTGATGAGAGGTGGAATCCAACAACCTATGGAGGGTTACTACACAAATTCAATCATGTATTAACATAAAAAACAGTCAAGAAGCAGTTTTAGCAGATCTAAGAGATATTGCTACACATTTTCTCGCCTCCCTTCCCTTCTGCAACTTATTAAAAGATTGGAACCCTCAAGTAAAATAGCACCAATTCTGAAGAATGACCTGGGGGTGGGGGTGGGGAAGTGGTGTAAAGAGGTTCATTAAAAATTTATCTAAACCCCTTGTAAAAACTTGTGTTTTTTAAAAAAGAAAAATCAAGATAATCTCCACCCCATCACTGTTTCAGAGGCAGCATCTATTAATAACTGGGATTCTGTTATATCTGCCTTCTAAAAACTTTGAGAGCAATCCTGTACATGTCTACTCAAAAGGAGTCACATTGAGTTCAACAAAGCTTACTCCCACATAAATGGGTGAAGGGTTCCAGCCAAAACATGACAAGGGAAAAGCTAATCTATAGCGGTACCTCAGGTTAAGAACTTAATTCGTTCTGGAGGTCCATTCTTAACCTGAAACTGTTCTTAACCTAAAGTACCACTTTAGCTAATGGAGCCTCCTGCTGCTGCCGCGCCACTGCCGCACGATTTCTGTCCTCATCCTGAAGCAAAGTTCTTAACCTGAGGTACTATTTCTGGGTTAGCGGAGTCTGTAACCTGAAGCATCTGTAACCTGAAGCGTCTGTAACCCAATGTATTACTGTATTTTTGTCCAAAGTAAATTAGACATCCCACTGCTGGAGTCTGAACATGGCAGACCCAACAATCAGGAGAACACAGCTTCAGCTGTGTCGCCAGCTACAGCTCTTGTAAATTAATAGTATCCTCCTAATGCAACTGGCAGCTGAAGTGGGCAAGTTTAATCAATAACAAGGCGGGGGGGGGAACCCTCATTCTTTCCTCCCTATGACTTAATGTAGAAGGGCCTTAATTTAGTTGTAGAGCATTGGCTGTGCATATGAAAGGTCCCAGGATCTCTCCTTAACATCTGCAGGAAGGTTTGGAAATGGCCTCTGTCTGAAACCGTGGAGAGCCACAGCCAGGACAGCATAGAGCTAGCAATTGGCCTCACCTGGGATAAGACAGCTTCCTACGCTGCTACCTTCCTAGGCAGGACTTACCTGTTTTTGAATCACAAGGAAATGGCGGAGCATCCTCTTTGCATGCAGAAGGTTTCAATCGCACCATTAACCACTACAAGTTAGCATTGTAAAAACTAAGCTAAATGGGTCAATGGCTCCTTACAAGCGTCTTATGTTTCTTACATTGATCTGGTTTCCTTGCAGCCACTATTTACAAAGAAAAAGAAAAAAGCTCCCTCCCCACCCTATGCTACAGTATACAGCAGCGCTGGTGGGGCAATTTGAATTGGAAGCGGGGGGGGGGGTGAGAGAGAGATTTCCCCCTCCCATTGAGCTCTTATCCACATCCTTTTCATAGAATGGGAGGAAAGATTTTGGGAGCTGCACATATGGCCTCCCCCACCCATCGCATCTAATTTGACCCTAATACAGAATTTTCCAGTTAGTTCTCAATTTCTGAAGGACTGACATCTATCATTCTGAATGCTTTGATCAGAAACTGCAATGGGCAAATGCCTTTACTAACAGAACCCCTCCATCTCTAGGTTCCAGATGCAAAGTGTCAAAAGGGACCCTTTGCTTTGTCAAGGCTAATGGAAAATAGAAAACAGATTTTGGCTACATATTTGTTACTCAGATGGGCATGCTGAATCCCTATTGAAAATGAATCCTGCTCTTTTAGCTCATTCAGAAGTATGGATTAGGCTTTGATTTAAACTTAAAGACACACAAATCCTGTTGTCCAAGGACTTAATAGGACACTGTAATGTTTTTTGGATTGACTTACTGCACTTCTGAATAGATTATCCGAAAGCACATGATATGGCTTTGCAAGAGAAGCAATTTCCAGCTCTTCTCTGAAACTGACACATCTGTCCCTCTTGCTCTGCGGATTCGTGCTGGAATCGCTTTTTAAAATGAGCAGATTCTAGTGTTTCACCTTCAAGATGATTTCCAGTTTTTATTCTATCGCCACCCTAGAATTAATTAATTCACTTCGATCAGTTAAGCGTCTTTGGTGTCCAGAATATTTAGCACATCTGAAGAAATATTTAATTTGAAAAGTATAAGCCAAATGTACAATTAAGGTGTATGTGTGTAGCTTGTTTGTTTTAAATATATATTCACAGTTGTAATCCAAAACACCCATTGTCTCTTGAGGCAGATGGATGCCAACAACAGTTTGGAGGGTACCACCTTAGACACCCCTGCATTGGTTTATGGCCTTTCCAGGAAGTTTTGACAGGTTTTTATCCTATTATCAATAGTACTCTTTGGACTACCAAAGGGCTGGCCATTGGGGGCACTGCTTCAGTGGCTCCAGTCTTACTAGTCTTACTAGTCTTGCTACTACTTTCCAACACATGCCCTGTGAAATTTGCGCTTATGCAACTATTACAGTGTGGTTCTCCAGCCACGCAATTTGCACAAAAGTACTTAGGTAAAATGTCTATTGGACAGGGACAGACTTTGGTAATATGGTGTCCTGAGCGAGGACAAAATCCCCCCTCCCATATTTCTGGTTTCCACAATAATTCATTTTGATGCAGTTGCTTTTTAATGGGACTTCTCAATAGGCTCACTGAAAATTCACATTATTACAAAAACAGAAGTTATTATTATTTTGCAACCCCTCAGTTGGGCAATCTGTTGGGGGGGGACGGACCATGTACACTACCCTAAATCTGATGCTATATTGGAAGTGACTAGCAAAAAGAGCTCATTTGGACTTGCAGGAATGGACTGATTGCTACAGTTGCAGGTGTCCCAAACCTTTAAGAGTTTAAGGTAGCTGCTCTTTGCTTTGTTGAGGAGCAAAGGCTGCTCTTTCCTTTTCTGCCTTCCCAACACACCAGAGAAGCCTTGCTCATCTGTTGCAAGCACTCTGGGATTAAAATGATAATCTTGACCCATCTCAGGCCAGGTTTCAGCCTGAATCTGCTTTATTTGTCCTTATGGGTGACTTTTACCAGGAGGGCAAGGAGGGTGATCATGTGATTTTACTTGATCTCTCAGTGGCTTTTGATACCAATGACCAAGTTATCTTCTTGTACTTGCTCGGTGAGGTGGCAGTACTGCCCCATGAATCCCACGTCCTGTCCCTGCCCTGGCATCTCCAGGTAAGGTTAGGAAAGGCTCCTGCCTGAGACCCTGTAAAACTACTGCTAGTCAGTGTCAACCGAACTGCCCTGGGTGTTAAAATAAGCTGGATGTTCTATCTTGCAGGAATAAGATTGCACCTCTTTGAATCTGTAGCTCTCAAGTTACTGCTCAGCTACAGCTCCTATTTGTTATGCTAGTTGTGGTTTATGGTAGAAGGAGTCTAAGAAGCTCTGGATTGGCACAGGTTGCCCATACCTGACTTTGCCTTCCCTCTCTCTCTCTCTCTCTTGCTGTGTTGCTGTGTTGTAATTTCTTTTTTGTATCAAGTTATTCTACTTGTCCTAACAGTATGGTAATGAGTCCCACTGAGACGGCACTATTTCCTCAAGATTTCAAGGTATCTTTATTACTGCTTTATCCACCTCCTCTTTGCATTTGAACCAGAATAAATAATGGGGGTGAGGGTGTATGTAACCCTGTTCAGATCAAGTTGCCTTGCCTCTCACGGTCTCTACTTGGTATACAGTCTGATTAACATTCACTCATTCTGCACTAGTTAGCAACTTTAGTAGCCTTAGTATTATCTCTGGAGTAAGAAACTGCAATCTTCTACAGTTTCAGAGCCTTATATACAACATAATACATGATCTTCCATGCATATTTGAATTCCCAATGCTCAGGAGTTAATAATGTATTTACATTTCTATAGGAAGTTCCTACTGGAAGGGGAAAATGAACTGATATTTAAGATAGCAAAATACTCACTACAGAAGAAGCAATATGTCAGTGGCACAGCATACAATTCGCATGTAGAATATTCGAGACTAAATTCCTGTCATATGCTTTAAATAAATAAATAAACGAAGCAGAAAGCAAATACTGAGAAAGATCTGAAGAATGACAGAGCAGACAGCATTGGATATGGACATCATACTAATGGCCCCAACCTAGTCCAGCATCCTATTCTCATAGTAGCCAACCAGATGGCTGCAGGCAACCCATAAGCAGGACCTGAGCCCCCAAAGATCCTTGCCTCCTGTAGTTTCCAGCATCAGGTATTTGGAACCATTACTGCCTCTAACCATGGAGGCAGAGCACAGTCATCATGGCTAGTAGCCATGCAGCTAGTAGCCTTATCATCCAAAAACTAGTTTACTCCTCTTTTAAAATTATCCGTTTAGTGGCTATCACTGCCTACTGTGGGAGCACGTTCCATATTTAACTATGTACCGCATGAAGAAGTGCTTTTGAAAAAAATCTGCCCTGATCTTCCAACATTCAGCTTCATTGGATGTCCATGAGTTCCAGTATTATGAGAGAGTGAGAAAAACCTTTTTCTAACCACTTTCTCCAGGCCATGCATAATTTTATAAACTTCTATCATGTCATCTCTTACCTTCTGTGTAAAACAATAGAGTTCCAAACACTGCGACATTTCTTCACAGGGAAGTTCCTCCATCCCTTTGATCATTTAAGTCACCCCCTTTTGTGAAAGATAAAGAAGTGTCTGATGCAAACTTAACAATCTTGAGAGATAAATTAGGCTGAGAGATTGGCCCAAAGTCACCCACCAAGCTTAATGACTAGGTTGTGTTTTCAATATGGGTCTCCCCTAGTCCTAATCGAACACTTTGGTTGCTATGCCATCAGAAGATAGAATCAGAAACTCACAACTCTTTAAACAGTTCCCCTTTGTGGTAAGTCCTTGAACTCACTAAAACAAATCTCCTTCTAGTGATACAGCTGAAGGTCCCTCCATATACCCATTCACCTCTATATTTTATTCCTTAAACAGAAAAAAGCTCAATTTACAGCAATGGTGAGGAACCTCAGCCTTGCAGTTAAAATTTGGCCCATGAGGCCATTTTCCCTAAGCCATATCCACCTCCCCACCCCTAAATTAACATGGGATGCCTGGTGAGGGGCAGGTATATGTGACTGGATTGGCTGCTAGCACACCTGAAGCATGAATTCCCTTTGCATCAGCTGCTGCATAGAGGATTCAATCCTGCTTGGTACAGGGGCATCTAAATTTCTCCTCTGAAGAAAGGCATTGTTTTCGATAGATCTTACTTCCAGGTCTTATATTTATTTCTTTCTTTCCTTTTTGCTTTAGATATCAGTCACAGGCTGCATTCGCTTTGAAGATAAAATGATTGAGAGCATATCCAATATTGGCTATATTCCACCTTCCCTGAACATGGCAGAGAGTAAGTTGCTGGAGAATACCAGCTGTGTTTAACTGGGTTTTTTATATATATAAGGGGGGGGGACTAAACTTCTAAGTGACAGTAAGCATATTATTGTCAACCCAAACATTCATGCATCTTCACAGTTGCTGATTATCAAAACACTGCACCCTTTATTAAAGTAGAATCCTGGAAGATCTTTGCACATCAAACACTTCCTCCCACACAATCAAGAACAAACCTTTGTAAAACTTCTCCAAATTGCTGATCAAGTGCCTTTCTTTTGTCACTGCTAACACCTTTAATTAGAGGAGATGCAAATTAATGCACAAAAATCATATCACTTCTACAACTTAAGCCTCTTACATTTTATCAAAAGCTTTGTATTATATTTCCCAGTTCCAGGATTATCCAAAGGGTAGCAAGGTCACATGGAAGAATATACGCAGAGGTGCATCTGATTAAAACAAAGGGGAGGAATCTCTCCCCGCCCCCCCCCGCCCCCGACTGTGAGCCACATACTATTCTGGGCAATTTTCAGGGAGCTATATGCCAGCAGTAGGCAGGGTCAGAAGCAAATGTGATCACAGCAACAAATGAAGATTTTGGTTTGGTACAGTAGGGCAGTTTCTACACATCATTCTTGCACTCCCTTTTTGTCCTCCATCCAGGCAAGCAAGACACATTATCTAAGTTAATTGGAGTTCAAAACAGGGAGGGCTGCAGCTTGGGAATAGTGTCCTGGTGGGCAACATTCAGGCCCCTAACCTGGGGTTCCTTATATTAAAACTCCTGTCTCAAAAGAACAGATGTGCACTGTTAGAAAATAATTTCTTACAAAAACACATGGTGCACTTTGATTTTGAGAAGACAGCTCACAAAGCAACAGCCTCTGATTTTTGTACTCTACCAGATTGGTGCAAATTAGAATTATCTGAAAGTTTGTTTTTTGTTTTTAAAAAAGCTAATTACACTTTATGGATAGTGAGTGTTGCAAAAAAAAAAAACAAAAAAAAAAAACCTCCAAAATGATCCAGATTCTAACACACCCACACACCCCAGAAAAACTTTGTTTCTCGTGAGCAAATCAAATGTTCTGAGAAATTACCCAAAATCTTCCCAACCTCCAAAGCATCCATGGAGGTAGTCTGCAAGAGAACTTCATCCAGATGTGCAGCACAAATGTCTATGAATATAAGAAGAGCCCTGCTGGATCAGGCCCAAGGCATATCTAGTTCAGCACTCTGTTCTCATAGCAGCATATCAACTTGCCTATGGGAAACGTGCAAGTACAACCTGAACATCACTGTCCTCACCAGCAATTTCCAGCAACTTGTATTCAAAGGCAGACTGCTTAAAGCTGTGGAAGTGGAAGATAGACATTGTGGCTAGCAACCATTGTTAGGTTTGCAGGGAGAGAACTGGAGAAAGGTTAGTCAACATGAATGGCATTTGGGGGCATGAGTAATTGGCTCACTTCTTCTTCTTCTTCTTCTTCTTCTTCTTCTTCTTCTTCTTCTTCTTCTTCTTCTTATTATTACAGTGGTACCTCTGGCTGAGAACTTAATTCGTTCTGGAGGTCCGTTCTTAACCTGAAACTGTCTTTAACCTGAAGCACCACTTTAGCTAATGGGGCTTCCTGCTGCTGCTGCTGCGCGATTTCTGTTCTCATCCTGAAGCAAAGTTCTTAACCCAAGGTATTATTTCTGGGTTAGCGGAATCTGTAACCTGAAGCGTCTGTAACCTGAGGCACCATGTATTTATTATTAAATTTTTATACCACATAGCTATTCTCCAAAGTTTCCAGCAAAGGTCCTTATGCTGGACCTGAGATCCTTTTGAATGTGATTGCTAGAAACTGAAGCTGGGTCTTCCTTACGTAACTTAAATTCTCTACCACCGAGCTGTGCTGTCTCTTTCCATCCATGTTTCTGACCTTTTGCAATGTCGCTCGCATATAAACGTTTCTGGAAAAATGTCCTACTTTTCTGTGTCCCCATCTTTTATCAACTTTGCCTCTCAGTGCACTCATTGAAGCAGAATTTTGCAATAGTGTCAAATTAGCAGAAAACCCAAGGTCTGGCACTTTGACAATGATATAGCTGTCATGATGGTTCTGCTTGTACCTTCTCAGGCATAATTAGAATCAAATATCTTCCTCTAAGCATTTCTCTTGGGCTCATCCTCACAGACCATTAAGGCATATCAATTAGTAATGATTTTCTTCCTATCCCTGTTAGCCAGTGATGCATACATTAAAGGTGATCATCTGAGGGGGGAAATAATAACAAACACCACTTTAAAATCTCCACTTTGATTAAGGGAATGCAATTGTTTGGGTAACTCGATTGCTGAAACTTTTATACAGTGTCTGCTAAAACCAAAAACCAAAATTTGTGCTGTTGAATAAATGATTAGGTCCACTGAATATTTCCCAGAACTATGAAGGAATATTATTTGTACAGATGATGAGAAGGCCCACCAGTCAGCTCCAATACCCAACAGACTATGTGGTAGTCCCACAGACATAATATTATCTGAAGTGCTTTGCCAAAATCTATTCACCAGTTTTTCAAATGTTTTATCCTTTCTACAATAGTGACTACCATATTTCTGCCTCATTCTCAATGCCCTTTAGAATTTCAGTGGCTGCAGGGGTAAAGCATACCTTATTGTTGCAGGATAGATGAGGGTGCTATGTGCTTTTCTTTCCAGGAAACATTTGCCCCTACACCAGAATATACCAATTGGATGAACTATAGACCAAACTTAAATGAATTAACCAAATTACAGCTGAATGAAGAACTGCCTAGTTACGAGATAGTGGAGGAGGAAGAGGAGGGAGGAGGGACAGAGCAGCCAGCAGAGACCTTCCTGGAGAGTCTGGAAGATTCTCCTTCTCCAAGGGCCTGTCCATCACTCTGCATTCAAGAACAGAGAATGCAATGGAGTGTGACACTTGGGACTTTCTGTAGGTACTCAGTATATTGTTGGGGATGGAAGAGAAGGGACTCAAAGTAGGCAACGTCTCCTTTGTGTGGAGACATGGATTCTTTGTCTTGCAACCAGATGACTGAATAAAAACCATAAATATGAACTTGCTTGTTCTTCTTGCCTTTAATACTACCGGGGGAGGAAAGGATCCTCCGTGCCTGACAGTTTATCTATTTACCCTCACACTTCCTTACCTGTCTGTACTTAAGGCAACAAGAGGTGATAAGCTCCTGCTTGTATGCCTCTCTCACCCAAAAGATTTCAAACAAACTTCCCCAAGAAAATAGTGCAGCCTTGTTCTGACAAATGAGCTTCATTATCATGACATAAATTGTAGGCATCACAACAAATCCTGCAATGAGGAAGTCAGGCCCAACCCATTGCCAGGACTAACTTTGTGATCATCCTATTAACACCACACCTGTCCCCCCTGTAAGGATGAAGGGCCCTTCTTCCATACCATGCATTCCTATAATTCTGGCCAAACAACAAGGAGGTTCAGAAAGTTTTGCCTGATGATGCAAAGATCATGGCATAAGCCATACAACAAATCCAACCCAGTCCTTTAACTGAAATAATGCTAACTTAATTGAATCATAAGGACATAGGGCAGGAGTCCTTCAGCCGCCACATGAGAAAGTGTGGGCAGGAGCTCCCATCAAACCAGCTCCCTACTGGACACTCTGAGTTGAGTACCAAGAGCCAAAACACTGTGACGGCAGATGATAGCCTGGTTCTGGTCGGGCAGACAAAATTACAACAAAAGAACAAGCTGAAGCAAACAAACCAGAAATGGGTCACATGGAAGCAACTAATGGCCGAACACAGGCTTTATAAGCAGCAGCTCACCAACTGCCTATCGCCCTTATCCCCTCAGATGGAAAGCCCTCTAGGTCTGCAGACAGAAGGAACATAACTCAACATAGCTTGATCTTGCCTTGCTTAACACAGTCCAAAACTGGAACTGCGTGTCCTCATGGGCAAATAAAGAGCAATGGCTGGCTGGCCTAACAATGATATATGACTTCATCGCAACAATGAGGCACACACTAGGGATGGGCCACTGTTAAACAAAATCCAATTTCCCTAGCCCACTAATATGTATTAGATCTCCTCATCATATCCTGAATCAAAGTCCCAGAGAGGAGGCAGTTCCACCCCCCACCCCCACCCCCCAAAATGGTATGGACTTTGGAGACAGTGCAGTAAACAGGAGGATCTGAAAGAAAGAAGAACAGAAACAGGCAAGCTGCAAGACCACACCAGGATTAAATGACTGTCGCCTGTCTGGTTGAATAAATATTCAATAAATAATTGAATAAATAATATTCTCCTACCCCTGCTGTAAAGAATTCAGCAACAAAACATGCATAAGCAAGCATCTCTGGGGAGGGTACTCTAAATCACCCTATCTCAAATTGCCCACTTGTCTTACCTCAGAGATTGAAGCATCAAGAGCAAGGTCTTCTACAATGTCATACAAGAATGGACTGTTAAGGGAATTCTCACTAAACAAAGCTGCTGCAGGTTCCTAATCAGCACCCTCATGAATTTGACTGTACAATCAGTGTAGTCATCCTGCACACAAACATATTCTGCATAGTATGCATGGGAAGTGTGGTCATTGTGTCATGCCCTTGCATTTCAGCTGCTTCAAATGTTTTGTTCAATCTTCTGTGTTGGTGAGATATTTACTGAAATATGTGAAAAATACTGTAGACTGCACCGGGAAGAATGAAATGATGTAAAACGGAACGTTTCAGGAATTGTGTTTTTCTTGTAACTCCATTATATTTCTGATTTGCTTAAAATTACATACAACAGAGTGCATACAACAGATGGATCAGAGGTGGAGAGTAATCCAATACCAGCTCTTAGATTGAGCCATTCTCCTTATGTGCTTGGACATGGATGCAAAGATTCCTCTAGAAGTATAAATTGGACTAAGAAGCTTTAAAGTTTGGAGTTAGGGCATCATAGGTCACATAAAGGGATACAGGAAGCTTCCTTATGTAGAATTTATTGGAAGTTTCGCTGCAACTCCGCTTGTTGAGAGCGCTTTGCAGGGATTAAGGTATATACAGTAAGATACCTCCAGTTTCCCAAACTATCCCTGCATCTTTCTGCTGCCATGTATCTTTCTCTTTGATGTTTAGATTGATATGGCTTAGGTTACATCTTGTTTACAACTTCCTGCTTCTCCTCACGCACTTTCTTTGGACCTTGAGGCATGAGGCCATCTTGGATCTTTATTCTGGCAACTAAGGGGCAAGGATTGTTCCTTTGTTTCCCCCAACTAGATAGTTAGCTAGAAATCTTTCCTATCAAAAATGTTGTTGGTTGGCATCAACCTGTGTACTTCCTTTAATAAACATAAGCTTTCTTACTTTGTACCAAGTCTTAGTCTGAAGACCTTCCAACTAAATACTGTATGTGCTCCAAGCAATGATTCATTTAACTAAAGTTAATTTATGCTGCCCTATATTTTGAATCAGACTAATAATGTATCCCACACAGTATTGCCTACACTGAGGCAGCAGATATCCAGGGTTTCAAGCAGGGGCCAACCGCAGTCCTAAGAGTAGAAGCTGGGGAATGCTCCTGAGATCTTTTGCATGCAACAGCAGATTCTCTACCACTGAGCTGTGGCCTTTCCCTTATTAAGCAAAACTGCATAAGGTATTGCTCCTGGATTTATTTTCTCTAGAAGAGATGGTAGTTGAATTTTCAAGTGACTCTCCACCATGCTGGTGCTGAGAACTTAAATCCTGAGGACAAATGCAATTAAGCACACCACCACCACCACCACCACCACAACAACAACAACAGGAGTCTGCAATGGTCTGTAAGTCAGGAGAGAACTATAAAAAAAATTAGTCCCTGTACTGAACTCTCACAAAAAAGCAGCAGCTCTGAATTACAAAGATGATTTTGAAAATGAATCACTATTTATGGATTAAGATTATGTTGGGTCAGAAATTCCAGGGCTATCATCAATGAAAGCAGGGGTGGCACCCCCTAGATATTGTTGGACTCCAACTCCCATCAACTCCAGAGAGCTTGTCCAATTTTCAGAGTTGATGGGAGTTGCAGTCCAACAGTATCTGGCATTCAATAGGTCTGCCATTCCTGAATTAAAGATTGTTCACTCCTTTTTCCCTGTCTGCCTGACTTCAGTTTTAAACCATCCAGTGTATGCAGTTTCTCCATGGGGAAGTGGGATAGAACAAGGTGAGATGAGTTGGAAACAATGAAAAATTTGAAGGAAAGAAAATATCAGCTGCGTCTTGATACAGCCTAAAGGCACTGAAGTTCCTTTGACTCTCAATAGTCTAAGAGTCTCTGGCCTCCTACCCAAGAATTTCCTTGGCTGTCAGACACATTTGGCAAGGACTACATGTTTTAAATTTCGTTGCTCGAAGGCACAAGTAGTTTCTGCTCCTCAAGAATGAATTTGTCACCTTATTCAAGTACCAGGAAGTTTAGTATGTTGTCAGCACAGTATAGAGTTGTGGAATATGAAGATAACCATGACATCTCTTTCTGCATTTTCATAGGATGAAGGACCTAGATCTGTGTATTTAGACAATTGCCCAAAATTTTTATACAGGTCAATCTAGTGATAACAACACACACCGGCACAGCAGAATTTGGCTTTTTAATTTTTTATCAAAGCACAGGAGCCTGTTTGCCCTTCCTCCTCATTTTTGTTTGTACGGCTTGGGCTCTCCTACTCTTTAAGCATGCCCATGTTTCATTGGATGAAAGGATTGGACACTCATCTTCCCTTTGACTCTGAACAGAGGGGAAGTGCAAAGAGTTTGTGAGCAAGGAGAATGACTGCCAAGGAAGATGACTTTTCTCCCCATTGATGGACTAGGACTGATGGCGGGCCATGCCTGGAGCACTTTGTGGCCATGCCTGTTTGTAGGTGTTGCTGCCATTTTGTGTTTGCTCATGCTCCCACAGCAACCATTTTGTATCCACACACCCTATGTCAGCCACTTAGTGGCTGGTGCCTACAGCAGTTGCTCAAAATTCCGAAGGTGTCCACTGCTCCAAAAAGCTTTGTTTCCCCTGCTGCTTATAGTTGTCATATGCTTTATACAAAAATAATCTCAAAGCAACTTAACAAGATAGAATAGAATAAATAAAATCAATTTAAAGCTAGGGAAAATTAAAACAATGGACAATGCAAAATACCTAAAACGCTCATCTAATAACATTTTAATAAGGACAAGTCCTACCCACCTCACTAAAAGATGAGCACCACTGTAAGAGGCAACTGAATTGGCAAAGGCCAGTATGAAGAAAACGGTCTCAGCCTGGTGCTTAAAGACTGGCAATAATAGTGCCAGGCCTTTCTCTCTGGGGAGAGCATTCTGGAGACAGGGTGCTACCACTTAAAATAAGGTTACCAGACGTCCCTGTTTCCTGGGGACAGTCGCCAGATTTACAAACCAGTCCCCATACAAAATCCATTGAACTTGAAAAGTGTCCCCGGATTCATTGAAAAAAATCTGGTAGCCTTAACTTAAAAGGTGCATTCTCATGTGGCAACCCCCTGTGCCTCTATGTGGTGGAGCAAACGGAGAAGGGATGCCTTTGGTGCAAAAGTCCAATGTCAATAAGCTTCACCCAAGCCAAAGCAGCTCTGACACACTGCAAACCTTCCAGATGTGTTACAGATTCCTATTAGAATTGCAGTGGTAGGGAAGAGTTTATTGCTATGGCTCCCACCACCCCTAGCTTTTGCTCTATTTTTTTCCAGCTCATTTGTCCCATTCTCAGTGAAGCAGTCTTTTTTCTTTTGGAAGGAATGGGATGCAAATACATCTGCAAAAGGCCAACTCTTCATACAGTTGGAGGAAGGGATGCCAGGATAATAAATTGCTGCTGTTCAAAGCCATCAATTCTGAACAAGCATCTGGAAGGCTTGAAAAGCATAGTCAAATGACCCTCCTCTCCCCCTTATGTTCTGACAACTGCAAAGGAGAAAATAATGTGTATGGTGGCAGCACTGAGGAAGTGGAAAGTAGAATATGAAAGTCATATGCTAGATGATGCAAAGTTTGGCACAGAAGGGAAAAGAGCGAGTTTATTGTATTCCATGTCATGAACAACCTTGATTGCATGTCACACTCACAAAGCCAACTATTCAGATCTAGTTTTCATTTTTTCAAAAGTAAATTCTTGAGGGACTCTTCTTTCTCCTGCTCGGATCTGGCTCTTACATCAAGATTGAGTGACCTATATCTGGTTGGTTTCAGAGTCATTTCAAAAATTCTGAAGACTTTTCCTCTCCCACAGCCTGCCTACTTTGTTTGCAACAAATCTGTTTATCATTCAGATGCTGATAACATTGCCCCTTGCGCTGCTTTAACTTTGTGGGGTGAATATAATGTGTAATATTAACCTCTCCCTCCTTGCCCATGTCTTATGGACCTCCATATCAACCCCTAGTATGTGTGGCATTAGTGTAGATTATGTCATGGAAGCAGAAGCCAATACTTGTAAGAACGTAAGAATAGTCTGCTAAGTCAGGCTGATAGCCCATCTAGTCCACATCCTGTTCTCACAGCGGCCAACTAGATGCCCCTATGGGAAACCAGAGTGCAGGTATGAGCACAAGAACACTTTTCCTTCCTGTGCTTTCCAGCAACTGGTATTCAGAAGCATTGCTGCCTTTGATTGTGGAGGCAGAGGCAGCAATGGCTAGTAGCCACTGATAACCCTCTCTTCCATGAATTCATTGAATCCTGCTTTTAAAACCATCCATGTAATTGGCAGTTACTGCCTCCTGGGGGAGGGGGTTCCATAGTTTGACCATGAGCTATGTGAAGAAGTACTTTCTTTTATCTGTCTTGAATCTTCCAACACTCAGCTTCAATGGATGTCTACAAGTTCTGGTGTTCTGAGAAAGGGAGATAAACTTTTCTCTATCCACTTTCTCCAGGCCATGCATAATTTTATAAACTTCTGTCATGTTACCTCTTACTCACCTTTCCTCTAAACTAAAAAAGTCTAACTGAACACTGCAACCTTTGATCATTTCGTGACCTTTTTCTGAAACTTTACAACTCTACAATATCCTTTCTTAGGTGAGGTGACCAGAACTATGCACAGTACTTCAAATGTGCATATGTAATTCAAATGTACCTCAAATAGATGTGCATAGTGGCATGATATTGGCAGTCTCCCCCCCCCCCCCCTCAATTCCTTTCCTAATTGTTGAAACAAAAATGTCTTCAATTATTTCTATCAGGAGTGCCAGCTATAGGGGGTGGAAGGGACTTCAGCCCCCTCAATATTTCTAGGCTGGCTGAAGGACAGGTGGCGGCAGCAGTGTTGCTGCGGCAACACCTCTCTCCTGTACACATGAAGGAGCTGCACTTAGAAGCAGGAGAGTCACAGCAGCATTGCTGGCCCTCTCCTCGGCTGTGCAACAGCGGGCAAGAATGCTTCCAAAGAAAAACACCCTCCACACTTCCCCTGTGATTACCAGAGTATGTGATGTCATGCATGCATGATGGCTCCCGCCTCATTTTGGGCCCAACTCTGTATGCCTGGTTTCTAGGAAATACACATAGTGGGCACCTGACATATCTCAACAGTGATGCTGTTTTGAAGATCAGGGGCAGCCACACTGAAAACCCTCCTCTGTTGCTTTGGAGTGGGCTTCTGATATTTTTGGTATTTGAAGAACAAATTCTCCTCCTGCAGAATGCAGTGACCTATTGGAACCTATTGGACCTATTGGTTTCTGAAGTATTCCTTGATTTATATAGATAGGATAGCACTAATCTCCCACTCTTCATCTCTTTCATGATTTCAGAGTAGATTACAGAAAATAAAATGTTGAAACCAACTTGCATTCTTCCCAGGCCATTTGGCTATTTATATGTATCTTTTCTGATGGTCAAAACAGATGTGAATGCCAAACGTGGGTGAGGTGCGTGTGAAGTTGTCAGGCTCTCCTTGCTAGACAGGTTGATAAGCAGAGCTAAACTTGCACTGCTTCCCTGCCATTTCAATGTGGCAATTTTTTGTATAAATATGCTGTCACATTTTTCTGCTTCAGTGTGATGTAACGTGGTCTGATTTTTGATGCAGATGAAATCAACCCTCTGAAGATGAAATCTGGAGGTTTGTAGAGAATATATGCAATGTGGTGCCTTTATAAATTTTCATTTTCTTACATCACAAAAATACCCCAGTTAAAATAAAATTAAGAAACCCACCATCTTCTTCTCCTGCCTCACTCTTTAGGGTAAACTAGATTTGACAGTGTTTGTAGCTTGTGTATCTGACCCATTCACCTATGAAGCAGGGAATAGGGGGTGTATGAATGATTTACCACCATCACAGACCAGTAGAACTGAATACAGAATTTAAAAAGTACAACTAGCTAATGCAATTCTATACACACACAGCCCATGAGCCAACAAAAAAAATCCTTAACTGCCTTGAAGTCACACAAAAATTTGCAGCCCTCTCAATAATACAGGAAGAATTTATTAGAGGTAAAAAAAAAAAAATACCACTTTGGCTCACACTGCTGGAAGCTATAGCGGTAAAGAAAAATAATATGATATGGGGTGGACAACTTATAGAAATTTATTAAAACAAGAGGGAGTATAAATTAAAAGAATTTAAGGAATTATCAGGAAAATTAACAACATGGATACAGTATCATCATTTGAATGAAGTATTTAAGAAGTGTAGTATACGAGGGCAACTGGAGAGAGACTGTTGGACTGAGTTTGAAGCGTCACATTTCCTTCGACAAAAGCAATGTGGGAGGAACCTTCTCATAGCACATTGTGACATAGTTTGCCCCCTATCCTGTACTCCTCCTTTTCTACTCTGGGGAATACTCAAAGGCTGACCTGCTGTCTCTGAAAGGCTATCTGTAGATTCCTCTAGCCTGGGAGATGACCCTTCGTCTACTTCCTGGGAGTGAGTTTCCATGGCCACCTCTCTTATCTGCATTCGGCTCTCTGCCCGGGCTGGCAGCTGCTCAGGAAGAGAGGTTTCTGTAACTCTGACACCCAGCAAAGGAAGAATGGATACAAAAACTTATGGAATATACAGAAATGGTGAAACTTAGCAGAAGAATAAGAAATCAAGACAAACTTTTTATTAAAAAAAATTGAAATGGTTTATTGAATTTTTACAGATAGATTGTAAACAGATAAAAACATTGGTAGGATTATTGTAATAACCTGCAGTTTCATAAGCATATATATTTAAATATTTAAAGTAGATGAATATTTAAAGTAGATGAATAAATGAGCAAATTAAATTAATTTGGATATGAAGACATATTAAAAGTAAATTTAAGGAACTGCAGAAAGAGGGGGAAGGAAGTCAAGTTTTGAAATGTCAAAATGTTTGTAAAATTAGTGAAATGTGTAAACCTGAAAGGCATGAATAAAATAAAATAAAAATACAGGAAGAAATGCCCCTTAAAAACAGCAACAATATCAAATTTACAGAAAATGTTCCCAGAAGAGTAAGATGTGCTTTTAACATAGAAAAGGTGTAGGTGCTGAGCAAGAGCCCAACCCTCACCATTTTGCCATGTGCAATTTAGGGACAATATTTTACCAATTAAATCTAGCAAAGGGAGCTTCCACAGTAAATAAGAACAACTGAAATCCATATGTTTAGTAGAAAGTCTCATACCTGTAGACCAACCTTTCTCAACCTTGGGTGGATCTACACTCATGGTTCTTAACGTTAAAGAAGAGTTAAGGAAGGGTTTTGATAACAGAGATGGACACATGACGTCCTACTTTTAGCGTTCATAATGTGTTATTAAAATGTGACACCAGAAGGTGCTGCAGAGCAACCAGCAGCGTTAAGATAAAAAAAGGTAAAAAATTATTTAATTTCCAAATATCCCCTGTGATATCTTAGAATGACATATCTAATATTATTCTAATACAGTGGTACCTCAGGTTACATACACTTCAGGTTATATACGCTTCAGGTTACAGACTCTGCTAACCCAGAAATAGTACCTCAGGTTAAGAACTTTGCTTCAGGATGAGAACAGAAATCGTGCTCCGGTGGCGTGGTGGCAGCAGGAGGTCCCATTAGCTAAAGTGGTGCTTCAGGTTAAGAACAGTTTCAGGTTAAGTACGGACCTCCAGAACGAATAAAGTACTTAACCCGAGGTACCACTGTAACGTAAAACAGGTCAGTGTAGATCTGGCCCCAATGTCTTCTAGCTGTTCTGGACTTCAACTCCCATCAGTCCCAGCTGTTCTGGGCTACAACTCCCTTCAGCCAGCTGGAGTTTATGAGAGTTGTAGTCCAGAACAACTGGAGTAGAAGAGGAGGAGGAGTTTGGATTTGATATCCTGCTTTATCACTACCCTAAGGAGTCTCAAAGTGGCTAACATTCTCCTTTCCCCTCCTCCCCCACAACAAACACTCTGTGAGGTGAGTGGGGCTGAGAGACTTCAAAGAAGTGTGACTAGCCCAATGTCACCCAGCAGCTGCATGTGGAGGAGCGGAGACGCGAACCCGGTTCACCAGATTACGAGACTACCGCTCTTAACCACTACACCACACTGGCACCAGGTTGGTGAAGGCTGCTATATGTTATATTATTCCAAGAAGGAATTTCCCTAAATAGAAAATTGGACTTGCCTGGAGGTTTTGCCTAACTCATAGCAATAGTCAGAACTTGTTGGCAGAAAAATTCTGTGGGTTGAATCCTTAGTTTGGCAGTGGTGGCTGAGTCGGAACCACACCCCCATTTATTTGACCAAATAAGTACCATGGTGCCCCCATTATAGGGGAAAGGTTTCTGTTTGAATGCCCAGATGAGGCTAATTGGCCATAGAAGTGGTGTCCTGGAGGGATTGCCCGGAATTGATGCATGTCATTGATGCATCCAGTATTAAACCTGATGGAATAATCAGCCAGCAAATTGGTTAACTGATTCAGGATACATGCCCAGTGTCTATGCCAAAACCTACTGACATCTGTAATCAATAAAGCTGTGGTCAATTTGATCCCAATATATTGTCTTGTCAATATTACTTCTTGCCATAGGAGCCAACTCCAAGGGACTGAGGGGCTTTGACCCCCCCCCCCATAAAATATTTGACGGGAGGCCCTAAGTTGATGGGCATTGCCATTAAAATGGTGTGCTTGCAACATGTCATGGGATTGATTTGTACAGGATGGGGCTTACCTGCCCCTCCCCCAGTGTTTTATTAAAGTTGGCAGACCTCCTCCTTGCCAACACCCAACACCAACAACCCATGGCACACCATGCCTGGGACCACAAGAGGTGTTATCATAGTTCAAGGACACCTTCCAACTTGGAGAAAATACTTGGGTTCTGAAGCAATGATAGTGAATGATGTGGCCAGGAGAGAGTGTATGGCCTGGGGTGAATTGAAGGCCAGGTAGAGAGAGTTGTCTTACTCTTCCATTCTTTTTATCTTACCGTAATACTGATTTTCTAATGACTGAGCACTAAGTACAGCATAGTATTGCCGGTAGATGTTTCTTGGGTCAGCTGAGGCAACACCATGATGGTGCATAAATGCTGAATGACCAACAGTGCACAGAATTGGCACTGGGTGATATATCTTGTGGTGCATTGTACACAACCCTATCACACATTGAAAGCATGCAGGGTGTTTGCACCAGTTAGCTGATATTTATTTCTTTCCTCCCCACCTCACTTGGGCGGGGGGTGAAGTAGTTTTCTCAATTTCTGTGCCACCAAGTAAGGTGGGGAATTTTGAGAAGCCATGGTGTGCACAACTCCACAAATTATATTACTCTTCTGCCCATATGCAACAGCCAGACAAATAGCTGGAAATATTTATAGCTAGGTCAGGTCAGCAGGAATCTAGAGGGCTTAAAGGATGGTAGTGAGCCTCCTAATTTGTTGATCAGCCTCCCCTTCCAGGCCATTACTGCTAATAAATTTGCTTTTCCTAACATTAAATTCTGGAATACCATAAGTTGGGCAAGGGGAGGGGGATGAAGCTCAGAACCTTGTACAGAAGGGAGTCTCAGCCTGGACAAAATAAGATACTTCAACTAACACTGCCATCCTGTGCATGCTTACTTGCTAGTAAGCCATGCTTAACTGACCTCAGAGTTAACAAGCATGGGACTGAGATGCACATAATTTATTGCTGTATCACATTACAAATCAAGTTGCCTGCAAGAGACAGAGAAGATGGAGGATTTATAAAAGCATATGGGCAGAAGCAGAGAAGGAGATAATTTTATGAAGTGGCTTTTAAAGACAGACACCATGATCCATTTGGACATGAATACGCTGAATGTTTTTCTGTCCTGCTACAGCTGTTAATTAACTTATCAGTTCTAGGACAATTGTATTATCACCAATTACAGCTGTGGATAGAGACAGTGCTTATTTTCCATACATTTACACTTTAATTGAATTGTTACTGACTGTATAGTTTGCATTTCATTGCCATTTGACTCCACTGTTTACGTTTGTGTGTGTGTGTGAAGAATGGACAAATGTTTCAATTTCGGTTTCTAATTTTTCCATTGGTAAGTTCAGTTTGGCACAATTCCACATCATTTATTGCTGTTAGCCGCCCTGAGCCCGGCTTCGGCTGGGGAGGGTGGGATATAAATAAAAAATTATTATTATTATTATTATTATTATTATTATTATTATTATTATTATCAGTTTGCTTTCTCCTTCTGTTTGAAAAAGTCTAATGAAAAAGTCAGTGTGCATGTCTCCTAAAATAAACATTTTTTTGCAAGCAATTTCTCATGTTATTAAGCATGTTATATGTTGTTTTCATTAGTATATGAATTTTTATACTCACTCCCCCCCAACAAACACATTCATGTTTTTTGGTTGGAGATCTGTGTGACAAAATTCAGCGTAGTGCAAATTTTGCAGGATAGCAGCATCTTATTTCACATACTGTTTTAGGTTAAAATAAATTAAAATTAATTAATTAAAATAAAATCATATTAAAATGTGAACTGAAATAAATGATTCCCCTATGCAAACTCGGGGGGGTGAGGGGTATGCACATTCTGCATGCGACCTGATGAATGTGCACAGAGGCTGGTTGTTATGCACATTAACCACTCAACTCACATGCCTCTTAACACAGACAGTGCTGAACTATATGAATCAATGCTCTGACTCCTTCCTACATTCCTGTATTGACTAATGCAGTAGCCGCTCTGAAATCTTACTCGATGAATTATTATAAAAATTAAATAGAGTTCCAGTATTTAGCTATTCAATCTAGCTGTTCTCTTTAGAGGAAATTGGTGCTTCAACACAATAGAGGCAAAGATGAACAATGGATTTGACCATGAAAAGCAAAAAATAAATCTCTATTTTCTTGGGAGCGGGGACAAAATAAATGTACGGTACTTATAAAGTCAGAGTGAACCATAGGAGGTTGCAGTGGTACAAAAATGTGGGCTTTTTAGAGAAGTGAAGAGCAATCAGAGAGGCCCCATAATCAAGACTACACTTCCACCTTTTTTCACATGAGGCATTTTTTTAAAGTGCAGGCTATGTCTGATTGGCATAAACTTTCCCTGATTTCAAAGCATCCCAAAACTTTATGCAAGGGTCTTTGGGAATGGATGAAACAAAGTGTCAAGCAGTGACTGCCTTGGAATCTGTCAGTAAAAATCAACAATGAACATGAGTAGATGGTCAGGAGGGGGTCATATAGAAGGCGGCAAACGAATTAAGGAGGCTTTTGACAAGCACTGGAAATCAAGAACTCTCTCACTTTGGGGATAATCTATGTTTATTAAAAGGATTATCAAAGTGAAATACTAATCATACTGCTAGAATACACAAAGGCACAGGGAGGACAAGTGTTTTAAAGAAACCATCCACATGGAAATGAGTTCAGGGAAATACTACAACTTGACCTGCATAATAAAAATGGGCATCTTCTGAAGATGCTACATACAATCGTAATCATAAATTTGGCCCTTGTATTTGCTAGACAGTAACACTGAAAGTATGCATATTTAAAATGGCATAGCAGTTTTCTCAAATATTTTTGTTAGAGATTGAACAATATTTATCTGTTATGTGGGTTTCCTCCTACTTAACTTTGATTTGTGCTATTTAATGTAACAGCAAACCATAAATTATATATATATAGTTCTGAAGTTCTGATGTTTCCCAGGCATAACATATGACAAAAGAGGTTGTGATCATGTCTTATTTGGGACTACATATTATTAGGAACATGGGATGCCTTATAACATCTAAGACCACTAGCCTATCTATTTCAGTATTGCCTACACTGGCAGTGGCCTCTCCAGAGTTTCAGACAGGGAGCTTTTTCCCATCCCTACGTGGAGCTGTTGAGAACTGAACCTGGGACCTTCTGTGTGCAAATAATGACCGCTCCCCGTCTAAAACGGGGGGTACCCTTTGCGTGGACGCGCGCAGCCCCTAGATCTGGAGCGGCTCCAACAGCATAGGCTTTGCCTTCCCTCAGGTGGGATACCTGGAGGTCTCCGCCTACCTCAGTCAGTTGTCCAATCCCACCTGGGGGAAGCGTTGCCAAGGAGACCAGGCCAGGTAGGAGAGGGATTACCTGCCCACACAATAGAGGGAGGATCTATTCTTTTTCTGCCTTGCAGGCTGGATATTTTTCTCCATCTGACTTTTTAAAATCATTTTGAGCTCCACTTGAATGGATTTCAGTTCTACCCTGGAGAATATTTTACCATTTGTGAGTTTTTGGTGCAACTGTGAATCCAGTTTAATATTGTTTTCAATATTGTTAAAGGAAACAAGGGACTTGGCCCCTATTCCTTTCCATCTTCCTCTCTTAGTTCATGACCTTTATCATCCACTAATATGGAGTTACAATAGAGTTTTATTCAAGAAAATGAGGGGAAATTTATCAGAATCAGTTGTTTCTGGTATGTGTGTTTGGGGAAGGAGGTTAGGTTGTCTCTTTGTTCAAAAAATATCCACACCTCCATTTCATCATGCACAAATAGCAAGCAGAATTTGGGATACTATTTTTTCCTCAAACCTAGTATTAAAAACCTAGCAATAAAAACCACTCCCAATTAAGCTACCTCATACTGATATTTTGCATAATTGTTGTTGATTGTAACATATTAATATGCAGTAGAAAGCATAATACCGATTGAATGCAGAAGATTGCAAGTAGAAAGGTAATAAAGGAGAGGGGGTAGATAATTTCAAAAAAGAACAATTTTGTAGAAAGTTAAATTGCAGTGATTAAATTAGAAGAATTTGTTTTAATGATAATATAGAGTTTTCCTGTTATATGTCTGCTTTATCTTCACAACAGATTCCCATGTGTTGTTTCCAACCAGTCTGCTACACTTGGAGGATTTTTTTATTTTCACATTTGCTGTTGTCAACAAGGTCTCTGTCAGTTGAGGATCAACACCGATGACCTCACATCAGAGCATCCCAAGAAGAATTGTTTTAGAATTCCTAGGAGAATGATAACCAGTCATTTCCTGTACTTTATCAAATATATTTTGCCAAAATCACCTTACTTTACTGCAGCCCCAGAATGTATGTAAAAAATATGTAAAAATATATATATGCATATTTTACACACACACACACACACACACACACAATTAATTCATTTGTATGGTCCATTAGGATGATCTGTCTACAGCATGTGTCATCCCATTGATCTTTTTGTCACCCTGCAGATCGCCAGGGTTGAGCCAGCTGATTTGGCTGGCTAGGTGAGATTCCTCTACCTTCCTCCTTGTACCATGTTTATTCCACCCAGAAGTGGTGTGCTTGGTGGAAGAGAACAACCACCTCAGATCAAAGGAGTGCACTGTTCTTTGGTCAAGGATATTTTTCTATAAAACCACTCAGTAATATTGATCTCTATGTGGCTCACTGCTAGGGGTGGTGGAGAAATTCATTTCACATGAAGTGGTGAAGGCCACCAAGCTACGTGGATTGGTAAATTCATGGAGGATAAGGCTTTCAATGGCTCCTTGCCATGATGGCGATGCTCTGCCTCCACTGTTCAAGGCAGCAATGTTTCTGAATACCAGTTGCAGGAAGCCACAGGAGGGGAGAGTGCTTTTGTGCTTCCATCCTGTTTGTGGGTTTCCCACAGGCATCTGGCTGGCCACTGTGAGAAGAAGATGCTGGACCATATGGGTCTTTGGCCTCATGTTCTTATGAAACTGTATGCAGCATAAGAATGTTTTAACATCGAGGAGTGAAAGCAGATTACTCACAAAAAAGAAAGCAGTGCCTGAGAAATACTAAAATCACACATATATTTGCACTGGTATGCATTATTTCAGCAGGAAGGCACTTTACATTAAAGCACTGAAGGTTTTTGTTTTTGTTTAAAAGGGAAAGGAAAGGAGAAATAAATAAATAAAGAGCTAAAAGAAGAGAAATGTAATGTTCAAGAAACTCAGAATAACAAAATAAGTTCTCTCCTTGTGTCTTAAAAGAAATCCAGAAGTTTTATGTGTTTTGTACCCCATTAGCACCATCTAAGGGAAGCAGAAGGGAAAATGTTCACAAAGGGCAGGATCCTTCTGCAGTGTTTACGCAGGATCCTGTTTAACTTCCTTTGTTTGCTCAAACTCCAAAATCATAGAATCAGGCAGAGGAATTATGGAATTGCAGAGTTGGAAGGGACTCTGAGGATCATCTAACCCAACCCCCTGCTATGCAGAACTGTGCAGCTGTCTCATACAGGGATCGAATCTGCAACCTTACCAGCACTATGTTCTAACCGAGTGGAGCAATTGCAGCTATTATGGGCTAGCCCCTTAACAGATGGGTTATTGGGGTAGTGTTGATATAGTATAGTATCCTATCTTGTGGTTTAAGGAAACAGTCAAACTTCTTACAGTGGTGCAAGATGTTCTTCATGGTTTCCTGGGGTCTGACCTCTCTGGAGTGAGGTCACATCCCAACACATGTCACTCCAAAGTAGAGATGGCTGAAATGGACAATTCTGGTTTCACAGTGTTTCTCGTTTTTCCAGTCTTCTGTTCTCTTCATCAGTTCCTATTTAAAATTCCTTTTAAAAAGACCTCATGAAAATTCAATATAATTTTAGTGCAAATTTCTCTTAAAATTCATGTTTTTGTTTACATTTTTGCCTAGCATACTAATTTTTGCCAAGATATTTCTCCTAATATAAAGGAAGTTGTGTGTTCTTTTCCCCAATATATACATCCCACCCCCTGAACACTTTACCCAAGTATATATACACTTTTGCACATGTCACTTGTTGGAGAATCACATTGTAAGATTTGAAGAAACATTATTTTGGAAAGATGGTCTGTAAACTGTTTCATAATGTATGAATTGTGTAGGTTTGTCTGCAAACTGAATTGAATTTCTTGCTATTCCTATTCCCATTACATTCCTGGAATTTCTGATGGCAGGATATGGCAAGAGTCCCGCTCTAGAGTTTCCCACCAGCCACATTTCCTAGCCTGACCCAGTAAGGCAGGAGTAGTCAGTGCGGTAGCCTCCAGATGCTGTGAACTACAATTTGCAAGGCCTGTAACTAATGGTGATGGGAGTTATAGTCCAAAAGATCTGAAGTTTGAGGGTCATATTTTCTTTTGTGCAGCCTTTTGGGGGCCACATATCAGTGTTAGGTGCAGAGCCAAAAATGGACAGAGCAATGGATGTGATTTTTTACACCTTGTATAGTAGGTGTACTGTACATGCCTGTCTGTCTTCCCTCTAGACAAGCAAGAGGCATTATTAAAGTTCAAGGAAGAATGGTGTGGCCTGGGAGAGTTCCAAAACTCAGACAAAGAGGCCTGGAGGGTCACATTTTCCACTTGGATCTGAGGTTCCCAACCTCTGCCTTAAACTATACCCCACCCTAATGGGCTTTTGGCATCTTGAGCAGCAGGAGCAGCCTCTGGAACAGTCAGTCAAGGCCAGCTTCCTAGAGGAGCCAGCTCATTTACCTTAACCATCTTACTCATCTTATTATATCAAGGACAAGAAACAAGAATGGAGGTTGTCATTAACTTCCATTCACATGCAGCTAAAGCCTGCTGCTTTCTGCGAATAAAGATGCAGACAGCAAAGAACAAAGACAGAAGAAAGAGAAGAGATCATGACAACAGAAGTCTATTAGAGTCCTTCCAGGCCAGTGTTTATTGTGCACTCATCCATAGTTGCAGGAAATTCAAGAATCTTTCATTTAGTTGGAACATTTATTGTACAGGAAATTGTGCTGTTCCAAACCTTTATGGCCCACTTTCTTCAGCCATTTGTGAGAATGGGGAGAGGGGATTTGCATTGAAGGTATGTCCAAAGAGGGAAGGAAAGTAAAACTTGGGAAGAAAAGTCATGGGGCAGAGGGTTGTTGTGCTTACTTGCTCTATTAACTGAAGAGGTGGGCATGGGGGGTCTTTTTTATGTTTTGCATTTCACATGCCTTTTAAATGCCCTCCATGTACTTGAAGCATCACAGAGGTTTTCACAAACAGGCTTCCAGTCCAGCAGCACTTTGGGAAATGCCCATGTGGCCATGGCACATTGCATAGTCACATGAGCATCCCAGGAATTGCTGCCAGGTGGGAAGCCTGTATGCTAAGACCCCCATAGATGTGCAAGTACATGTTGGGTTTTTTAAAAGGCTGGAAGTGAAAAATGATACCTCCTTCACACACACCCTCATTCAGTTAATAAGGTAAATACAATCAAATAATACTAAGTTAAGTGCAGCTCTCACTCCATGAAATTGTTTCCAGAGTTCTACACCCTCCCCAGCCTCTCACCACATAACAAGCTGTTGGTGGGGGAGGAAGAGCAACTCTGCAGGGAGGCAAGGAGAAGCAGTAGCACAGAAGCAAAAAGAGAAAGAGCTTTGGGAATGTCAGTTACTATGTTCTCACCTGAGGCCTGGATAAAAGGTACATTTTTGAGGGTGGTGCCATCTGCCTCAATGGGTAAAAGGAGCCAGGAAAAGCAGGTATTTTAGGAGGGGGGGAACCCAGGACTCAATGGTTGGGCTGTTCTGGACAAGAAGGTGTGGAGCAAACAGAATGGGGAGAAGGAGGACAAGGGTGAGGAGGAGCACACAATGCAGAAAGCCTTTTGAGAATAATAGAAACACATTCCAGGTCGCTGCTCCTTTTACTGCTTCAAAGAGAAAAGAGCTTCTGGGGCTCTGACTTAGATTCCTCAAAAGATCACCCGAAAGTGCTGCTTTTTCTTTGGGAGGCATCTCAAGGCAGTCCCTTTCTAGGCATCAGCTTTTCATGCCTGCTTTTATTCAGGCTGCTGGATGCCCACAAATATTTCTCTATTTCTAATTGCTGAATGTTTGCCTGCTGTTTTCATTAACACTTGTTAGAAGGGGTTAAAATTGTAAAAGGGAAGGCCCTCCAGCTACAGGAGAGCATTGCAGGACATATTCTCGAGATGTGGATAATCTGAGAATGTTCAGAAATGTCATTTCCTGCACAGGAGTTTAATTTCCTCTAACTCCTTCTTCAATAAAGGAGTCTGAAAGCTGTCACATTCTAGTGGGAACCTTCTAGTCCCAGTAGGTATAAGTGTTTCACCAAAGTACTTACCATGAAGGCGGGGATTTTGGTGCAATGAAGTCCAAACAAACCAAGGTCAAACATAGAGTATCGGCATAGGTCCAAATATGACCCAGAATCAAAGTCAGGAAACAGTCCATGGTCAATATCACAGGGCATCCCATAAGGTACAACACAGCAAAGAGGCAGAACTAGAGTCAGCAAGGAGGCAGATCCCTGTGTTTTCCAGCAAATGGAAAGCTCAAGAGGGAAGTTTTACATGGCCCCCTAAACCACATGCTAACCCCAGCTACAGGCAGTGAAGGAGTATCAGGGATTAATCAATCATGAGTTGATCCAGAGTAGCACAATGTCTGGGTCTGTAGATGCACACTGTATCATCATCCTTAAGCTTGAATGTGAAGTTTTTGGTGCTCTTGAGGACTGCGAGTGGGGTGGTTCACTTCTCTGACAATTCTTGGGGGTTTCCAACAGGAATCAACCTGGATTGTCCCTCATGAGTCTCCTCAGCATTGGATCCAAGGGGCTTTCCTACTCCTTCAGGTCCCTGACCTGTGGAGTGTCTGGCTCATTCTCAGGGAACATTGTGTCTGCTACCAATACAGGGCTGTCTTCAGATGTCTTCTAAAAGTTGTGTAATTCTTTCTCTCCTTGACGTCTGAAGAGAGGGTGCTCCACAGGGAGGGCGCCACTATTGAGAAGGCCCTCTGCCTGGTTAATCTCAGCCTTCTCAGTAAGAAATCAATTTGTGGTTGTGAAAGCCAACAATGACTGCTCCAAAGAGATCATTTCCAAATGTGGAAAATGTGGCAAATTCAGTTCAATGTAAGTAACTGTGGAGTGGTTCGCTGTGGGGCCTAAAAACCTAAACAAATTCTACACAGTTACTGATGGAGCTAGCAGTGACTAACCAGGAAAGAGATCTTGGGGTCATGGAGGGTAGCTCAATAAAAATGCCGACCTACTGTGTGGCAGCTGTGAAAAAGGCAAAATCCATTTTAGGGATTATTAGGTAAAGGGAAACTGTCAATATCATAATGGCACTATACCAATCAATCAATCAATCAATCAATCAATCAATCAATCAAAAATGGCACTATACAAATTTGTGGCATGCAGTTCTGGCCATTACATCTCAGATACTATAGAGCTGGGCAAGGTACAGAGGCAGCTGCAGGGGGGCGGGAGTCAACCATAATGAACAGAATGCAGAAACAACTTGCTGACAACAGAATGTTACAAAATGTATGGGTCTTTTTAGCTTAGCAAAAGGTAAGTAAGGAGGAATTAATAAAGATATATAAAATTATCAAGTTTGCTGATGACACTACGGTGGTGGGGCTCATTTCAGGAGGGGATGAGTCCGCCTATCGGGACGAGGTGGAGCGGCTTTGTGCTTGGTGTGGAAAGAACAATCTGGCTCTTAATACAGCTAAGACCAAGGAATTGGTGGTGGATTACAGGGAAAAAAAGGCGGACATTCAGCCCTTGTATATCAACGGGGAACGGGTGGAGAGGGTGGCGGAATTCAGGTTTTTGGGAGTGACTATCGATCAGGGCATGACTTGGAGCGCAAATACCACTGCTCTGGTGAAGAAGGCCCAGCAGAGAATTTATTTCCTCAGACTTTTAAAGAAGAACAATCTGAGTGAGAGACTGCTGGTGTCCTTCTACCGAGGCTCCATAGAGAGCATTCTCACATACTGTATTTGTGCCTGGTTCTCCAGCTGTACAGCTAGGAAGAGGAAGGTGCTCCAGAAGGTCATAACCACAGCCCAAAGGATTATTGGTCATCCCCTCCCATCTTTGGAAGAACTGTACGGTTCCCGTTGTCTTAGGAAAGCAAACAATATCCTGCAGGATGCATCTCACCCGGGACACAGTCTGTTTGTACTACTGCCTTCTGGCAGGAGATACAGAAACATCAAGTCAAGGACAAATAGACTGAAAAATAGTTTCTATCCAAGAGCTGTGGCCTTCTTAAATGCAGTAACTCGATAGTGTGACCTGGGAGTTTGATGGGTGTGGGTGTGGGTGTGGCTGAAATGTGGTTTGTTTGGTTGTTGTTGTTGTTTTGCTTTTGTTGTTTTTAAGGGATGGCATCCAATTTCGTTGCACTTGTACAATGTTGCACTTGTGTAATGACAATAAAGAATCTATCTATCTAAAAAGTGGATAGAGAGAAGTTTTAGTCTCTCTCACAAAACACTAGAACCCAGGGTCCATGTAATGATACTGATTGGTACGTGATTTAGGATGGACAAATGGAAACCCACCACCATCACCACATAACACATAGTTAAGCTGTGGAAATCACTTCTTCCAAGATGTGGTGGAAATATCCACTAGGTTAGATGGATTTAAAAGGGGATTTAGCAAGGGGATTTAGAGGATAGCACTATCAATGGTCATTAGCTATGGCAGCTATCTGCTACCTCTACATTCCCCTCATGAACTGTTTATGGGTTTCTCAGTAGGGCCAATGTGGGGGAACAGGAAGCTTGGCTAGATAAGCCAAGAGGCACAGAACTAGTGCTGAGCAAGAGGGAGATCCTCCTTGCTACCCAGCTGATTGAGAAGCAGCTGGTCAGTAGCAAAGAGAGGCTGGGGGGTGTTTGTATGGTGTATGTATGTGCAATGTGTCCCCAGAAGATTGGGTATGACACAATGAAGACTTTTGGCAGAAAAAAAGTTCCTCATCCCCAAGTTGGCTTTAGGTTTGATCAAGCATGTTTCATGTTATATAGTAAAGGTAAAGGGACCCCTGACCATTAGGTCCCGTTGCGGCCACTCTGGGGTTGCGGCGCTCATCTCACTTTATTTGGCCAAGGGAGCCGGCGTACAGCTTCCGGGTCATGTGGCCAGCATGACTAAGCCACTTCTGGTGAGCCAGAGCAGCACACGGAAATGCCGTTTACCTTCCCGCCGGAGAACTTTTGACGTGCTTTCGAACTGCTAGGTTGGCAGGACACAATGAAGCCTTTTGGCAGAAAAAAAGTTCCTCATCCACAAGTTGGCTTTAGGTTTGATCAAGCATGTTTCATGTTATATACAATGTACATAAACAAGATTCTCTTACACGCAGCACACATAAGCACTTTCACATAACACTGCAGAAACCATTTCCTCTAAGACTGAATGTGGTATTGATCCTAGAAGAGTTTAAGTCACCCAATGCTAGCTCCATCTCTGAAAAGGTGTCTTCTTCTAGACTTCATGGCATGTTCACTGGGCAGGTTTTTAATTTTAGTTTGCATTCTGATTCCTCATGATTTCCCATGACATAACATTGCATTAGGAGCACTATGAGAAATTAAAATGGGCTCATAGCTCAGTGGGAGACCATCTACTCTGTATTCAGGAGGTATCTGCTTCAATCCTGGCATCTCCAGATGGGGCTAGAGATACTGCCAGTCAGTGTGAGCTAGATGGACCAATGCCTCAGTATGTTCCACCTGGATAAGGACAATAATTGTACTCTGGAATCTTGGCAGATAAACAGGACTGTCATGTGAACATGCTGAACCCGAAATCCAGAGGATGCTGTGGCATTCCATGATTCAAAACAAGATGGGGCGATTGTTCCTAAAGATGTTAGAATTGCACATTAGCTGACAATTCACAGGCTGGTCTGTTGTACTTTCTTCTGCATTCTGTGTAATAAGTTTGATTATGACATGGATATCTTATACAACATGCCACCACTCTCTTAACTTGCACCCCCTCCCCCCATGGATCCCATGATGACAGTTCAGAATCTTGCTGTTTTATTCAAGATATTTATCTGTATCATCAAATATGCTGTTTTTGCTTTGCGGAAACAAAAACTTCAGCTATTCGCAGCATTCCCCAGCAACGCACCCTTCCGCAGAGAGCCAATTCCATCATTTCCCAATTCTGTTGCAGAGTTTATCTCCATTATCTCCATTTAATTTAATTAATCACAAAAGCATAATCTCATAGTGTTATAGAGTGAGAGAGGAAAGGGGGAAGCAGCAGATTTTTTTTTAAAAAAGGTAAATGCATAGAAATATAAACACCTGAAAATGAAATCCGTTTTAAGAGTCATTGTTGTTGGTCCCCCTCCCATCTTTTCCCTGATATTACTTTCCACTTTTAAATCATAATATGTCATCTGGATGAGCACCTTATCACTACCCAACAGGGGAATTCAGTGTTTGTGTTTGGATTTGCATTTATATGGCATTTTCATACACTGTATCTCAAACGACTGACAGAGCAATGAATCACAGGCCCGTGGAGTGGTGACGGCATACATCTTGGTGACTGTCATGCCATTCAACAGCAGACTCTCACAGGCAGCACAGCTGGGAATGGCTGGGGTGCTAATTAATCTTTGCCAACAATTAAATCATGGAAAATTATATCTTGGCCCAGAAAGGGGAGCATGCAACTTGTAACTTGGGACGCTGAAGGAATTTGATCTTTGCAAATTCTGCTATTAATGGATTTGGTCCAGACCTCCATATACAGCACCATATACAGTGGTACCTCAGGTTAAGAACTTAATTCATTCCGGAGGTCCATTCTTAACCTGAAACTGTTCTTAATCTGAGGTACCACTTTAGCTAATGGGGCCTCCTGCTGCTGCCGCACTGCCACCGCACAATTTCTGTACTCATCCTGAAGCAAAATTCTTAACCCGAGGTACTATTTCTGGGTTAGCGGAGTCTGTAACCTGAAGCGTTTGTAACCTGAAGCATCTGTAACCTGAGGTACCACTGTACACAATACATTCAGAGCATATTCCTCCCTCAAATCCAGAGAACTGTAGTTCATCCCTTACAAATGCACAATTTCCAGCACTCCTAACAAACTACAATTCTGAGTGTTTTTGTGGGGGCATCCTTCCAATGTGCTTTAAATGTATGGTGTGTATACAGTCTTATGCCCAGATTAGAATTTACCTGCCCATTGGTTTTCATACTTCCCAAATGTTCTGATGCAGTTCTTGGCTCAAAATAAATAAATGTCATGAAATAAGTGAAATAGAATTATGTTAATAGTGTGCATTTAAAATACATATTTAAACGTATTTTTTGGTGCAGTTTAAAGGAAAAATTACAGGTGAAAGCAGAAAAGGAGCAACATAGATTTATGGGTGAAGACATTTGAGGGTGAGTTATGGATGTCATCCAGAAATGATTCATCCTTTCCCAAACCTAACTCCTAAGGTGTGGAACAAAATGGAACTCCAGTGTGTTTATTCCCCTCCATGTGGGGAGGTTTACTTCTCATGGTCACCAAGGAACAATCCATTTTGTGCAGGGCTCTGCACATATTAAATCATGAATATTTTGAGCACGAAACAGGTTTTGCAAGAAAATCTCCACATGACTTTGACAGGTGAGTGGGGCCACCCACCTGTCAATCACTTGATATCATTAGGAAATCAGCTGACAGTTCGATAGAGGTATGAAGTCGGTTTGCAAGCAGTTTCAATACAAAACACTTGTAAATGGACTTCAAAAGTGACAACTCTTTCAGTGCTGGAGGACTGTATACAACATGGCCCTGAGCAACTTGGTGGAAAAGTTCATTCATTCATTAATTAGGTGATTCCAGCCAAAGGAGAGACCAATCTTCAAGCTACCCCAACCTACCAACACCTCTCCAAGAAATAAAGCACAATGGAATTCTCCCATTGCTGCAACACACCTCTCAAACAATTCGTGAGAATGGTTGTGCAGTCCCAAGAAAATTACGAACCATGCACAGCAGTACATCATTAGTTAACATTCAATGGGACCAAATAAGATGCAGTTTTGCAGTACCTACTGAACTCTTAACTCTACAATGTAACGATGGCTACTGAGACAACTAATTAGTAGCATGTGCAGTAAACAGCACCCTTGGTCCCCCTCCCCACACCTCCCGACCTTCCTTGTCACAGGCTGGTTGCTCAGTAGCCCCATTAGTGATGCTTGACTAATAATTGGTCCAGCTGTGATCTCAGCCCATAACAGGACAGCTAATATTCCAGGTCTTGCATTCTTTCAGCACACCACGTGATTGAAGGATGCCGAGGGAATGCTGTAGGTTCCATGTGGATTACCACCACACAAATGAAAGGCGTTTGGAATGAAAACAAACTGACCTGTCAGAATAAGTCTTTTTGTGCTAATGTGCTAGCATTTCCCACTCTTTCATTCCTGCCAATTAAAATTATTCTTTTACAGATTCATCTGCAGTAAAGTCCCACAGTCCCCAGCGTGTCAGCTTGGCGATTTGGTTCTGAGACAGAGGCAATTCCTCAAGAAATCCCCACCTGACACAATCCAATAAGCCTTGTCAAAGTCCAGCTAATCAAAAACTCTGGCCTTAATCACATCAGTTGCTTCTGCTTCCATCAGACAGATATCCATCTGGGGACTTCATGCTAAATTCAATATAACCTGGCATTCAAATGACCCACATCGCTGCTGCTGCTTCCCCTACAAAGAAGTTGATTTTCCCCCTCCAACATCAGTGTAAAACAGGACTATTACTTGGAGCAATACGTTTCAAAATGCATACATATGTTTTGTGACTTGCTTGAATTCAAATCAATTCTTTGAAATCTAGGGAAAAAATTGTGGAAATTGAGTAGAGTCAAGGGGGCAGCGTTTAGGCCAAATAGTTTCTAACTTTATGTAAGTGATCAAGTCTCCCCAATGGTTAACTGACAAAATGTAAAAAGATCTATCACCTAATTGAGACTTTTAAAAATAAAATCAAGAGTTCTCTGCATGATACCCTTGGGGTGAATATTTGGCAGGCTAGCTCATCAGTTCTGGAGGGCCTTAATTGCTGGCAAATTTTATCATTTACATAAAAAGGAAAAAAGTAATATCCATTTATCCATTGCCCCATTATAGTCAATGTGTGCAAAACAGATTTAACAGCTTAGATTTAACAACTTAGATAACAAATTTATTCTTCACACACCTGAGTGTTAATGTGCATGTGGGTTGCACTGATGCCCCTTTTCCACATGTGCTCTTGTGCACATTCGTCCACATGTGAGCACTTTCAATTGAACTCTGTCTTGATGTTTCTATCCATGCTAGTGGGTGGTGTTTGGTGAGATATGTTCACACAGTGTTCTATTGTCTCCTCCCTGGGTTCTAGAAATCTGAGGTTCATTGTGACACTTGTGCACAGTGCAGGTACTTTTTGCCTAAGTGCAAGGTGCAATTTTTCAAAATAATTTTCTGAGTTAACAATTTTTCTGATATACCAGACCTTTCACAAAACATCAAAAATGTGCTTGTCACACCTGGACCCACCAATAGACCCACCACCACCACCCTGAGCTCCAGAAACCTGAGGTCCATTGTGGGCATGCATGCAGGTGTTTGTTTACCTGTATGTGGTCAATTTATCTATTGTTTTACAAGCTACAAGTTTCCTTTCCAATCTGCCAGACTTGCATATAACAGCAGGTTTTTTTTAAAAAAAAAATAGAGTATGTCATGCTTGACCCCAACAGCAGCCCACTGTAAATGAAGTACAGAGTGTGGTGATAGGGAGCACCAACAACATGTTGCCAAACACTTAAAAAACTGAAATGCCCACACAATGTACTTCACTATATCAGCCGCTAGGTAACATGTAATTTTATGTTGGATTTTTCTTCTTCGTAGTAAATTATCAGCAGATTGGGAAAATCTGGATTAAATGGGGTGAAAGAGCAGGCTGCCACTTAGAGGAAGGCAACATCATGTGAATAACATGTGTAAAACAGATGCACACAGGATGCATCAAATCCACTTTAAAGTGACGTATGTACACAACCTTTGAATCGGAATGACAAAGAGCAGATCCTAAACTGAGCAGGCTGCTCCCAAATGCTTCAGATGCAAGGTAAATCTTGCGGCAGCTGCACATTTACCCATTCACAGAGTCTGCATATCTACAAGGGAAAATTTGCCATGGGACAAACTTGGAAAACAACCCAATCTAACTGTAGTCTGCTCTCCAGTTAGGAAGGAACTGTGTGTGATAAAGGCTGCTTTCCAAGCTAAAGATATCTAACAATTGCCTTTGAGTAGCTGAATACCTCTGTTTAAGTGACATAGCCATACTAACCCATCTTTAAGAACATCCCAAGAATATCACATATCAAATCAGCTACAACACAGGGAACTGGCATCACTCTGTCAGCTTGTGATTCAAATGATGACAGACTGTGAGAGAAAGGTGCTTGGGAAACTGATTTCATAATAGCTGTAAAAGTAGTATAAGAGATAGGAGCGGAAGGCAGTATCTTGCTCTCAATTTTCTCATGTGCTTCTTTTTCTAACCATTATCCATCAATTAATGAGAAAAGAAATCGCATTTGGAAATTATCAAAGGGAAGGAGGGAGTCAGTGAAATTATCATGGGTGAGGTACAAGGGTTTTGTCACATTTAACTTACTTTTGAAATGGCTCAGGGGTATCTGGGCGTGCCTCTATTTTCACTCCATAGATCATCAGTGGTCTGCAGACTTTGTGGGTGCCCATGCTTTAATTAATGCCCATGGGGAAATGCCATGAGGTATCTTCTCACTTAGGGCTTTTTCAGAGCAATAACTTCTAGCTCCCAGGGAGACTGTAGAGTGCTGGAGAAATGTTTGCTTAAACAAGACACACAAAAAACCACCTTTGGTCACTTTATAATGATAGCATAAGCTCAAAACCCCACAAATTCTAAGGTGTCACAAGAATAAGGCAGAAAAATGGAAGCATATTTTGCAGAAGAAAAGACACACTTTTAAAGAAATTGGAGGACGGGATATGACGCTTCCTTAGCTAGGGCTCTTGCACTAATGGACAGGTGAGATATAATGCTGAAGAACAGAGAAATCCAGCATGACAGTGTTGGTAGCAAAAACTCATTGTGCAACAGATTGTACAATAGATTGTGCAATCTGTTGCCAGCAATCTTCTTACACATTTTTGTGTGCAACAATGATCCACTAGAATAAACATTTCACCAGGTGTAGATGAATACTAAGTGGCTTTCACATAGCACTGCACTGGATACAACACATAATGTTTGACAAATCCATATATATTATATACCTATATGTGCTCTGTGTGTGTGTTTGCATACACACACATACACACATATAATATCTAATCAATTCTTAGGATAATAAAGAAAAAATTTCTGTACGGTGAATCTGAGAATCTGAAGGAAAATAAAATCTTCCTGCAGGACTCTGTATTAGCATCAGAGCACATCATTTAGGAAATATGAATGAAAAATAAGAGAGTTCCTTCTAAAGAGCCTTGGTAGGCAATTAGACTCAGATCTTATCAGAAGATACTCAAAGAATCTGACTGTGGTTTAAATAATGAAAATAGCTTTTATGGCACCAGGGCTTTTTCAATTTATTCTAATCTTTCAGGTACACCACAAAAATAAAAGAAAATGAAAAAACACCCTTAAAGGCAGTTTTCTCATCTTCACTTGGAACATAGATTATGATTTCAACCAAACATTATTATTTGATTCCTTTGTTCACAATTTGCATCAATGATTCACATTATTATCTAGTACTGGATCAGCTCATTTGCAAAGAAAATAATATAGTGACAGTCGGTCTAAGGAGACGAAGATGAGTGATCTGACCTTTTAATTAAAAGATTAACACTAGCCAGCTACAGCATGCTAAGCACATTAAGGAAAAGTGACCTTTTTAATATAGTCCCACTGAATGCACCAAAACAATATGTTGAAGTGAAGACATGTCAATTGGTGGAAAAGCTAGATGGTGCTGCCATTTCTATTTTATTATGTTAAATTTATTTATATTCCACTTTTCCTCCCCAAAAGATGCCCAATGCATTTAACATGAAATAAAACAAAACAATATCCAGCAGTTGGGAATCACCAATCTTTGGGCCTGCTTAGGCACAAGAGGCCATTTACCCCCAAGTCATGACCACCTACCAAACACTCAACACCATATGTGACTTCAGGTGTGTTTGGGATTGACTGAACTAGGGCTCTTCCAGCTGCTGGCTGACACTGTGTCAAGCTTAAGGGATTATCTCCTCCCCTGGCAGCCTCCAGGATCAAAGAAGGAGCAAGGAAGTTCGTATTTATGGTTTTATTCAGTAACAGTGAAACAGACCAAAGAATCTGGTCCTGGATGCCATTAGGATGTTGCCCACTCTGACCCCTTCCTTTCCTTCTCCAACAACAATCTGTGAATCTACAGGACACCACAGGGTTCACATTCCACAGCATCCTTTGTTCTTGAATTCTGAGTGATCGGTGAGTCCTTGGAGAAGAAGTTCCCAGACGCTCTAAGGAAGTGTCTGCTGGCTGCTCTCCAACTTTCCCCCTCTCTCCCACTATCTTGTAACTTGGCAGTTTTTCCTGCAGCTGCAAATCAACCCTGTCTCCTTCTCCTCTTGAAACTACTTGAAAATTTTCCCACTTTCACTCCTCTTCCAAAAGGAGCTGGGGGGGACAGAGGGGGCAATTCCTAGCCCTCCACTCCATTCCCTACCACACTGTTATCAATGGTACATTCCTCCCACCTTCTCTTCCTCCTCTTCAGTCTCAGTCAGGCTCCTCTGCACTCCACTCCCTCACAGCCGTGTCCACCCACAAAACCCTGTGTCCATCTCCCTCCCTCCACCTGCCCCCCTCACTGCCAGCGGTTACTGTTGCTCTGTGAATGGAGGCTGGAGCCTGGGGGGCCACAAAGGAGCTGAAGGCAGAGAGGCAGGAAGCACTGAGACCCACAGAATTGTGGGATGCTGTGAAGACTTCAGTTGCCCCACAGTCATAGACAGAAGATGTTAAGGACTCTTTTCAGCAGAAGAATATACTTCATCTATAAAATGAGGCAACGCCCTGGAAGATCATGAGTCATGACACAGAAAAGCAGGACTGTTAGAAGCCATGCTATGTCTTTGGAGCTACAAAATTGATTTCATACTCTCACCTCGGACACCAATTCTCACTCAGAGGAGCAAGTACAGTGCTTGCAGACCTCAGAACACACTGAGATGGCAGTGGAGAGTACATTGTACAAACCGGTTGCTGCTGCTCCCCAGAGAAGGAAGAGAAGAGATGTGTGGTGGTGACAGGTGACTCCCTTCAAAGGAAGGGCAGCATGGTTTCAGTTGTCTCTACACGAGTATGGGAAACAAGCAAGAAGAACTTACATTCTTTATACAGGGTGGCAAATATGACATAATAGGCATTCAAGAAATGTAGAATGTAGAAAATGAGGGGTACAACTTGCTCAAAGGGAATAAATCAAACATAAAGGGAGGAGTAGCAACATTATACAGGATGTAAGCGATGTGTACACTTATGAAGAAATTGGTGATTTAGAGCAGGCATGTCCAACTCCCAAGAGACAGTGATCTACCCATTGTCATTGGAGAGAGGAGCATTCATGGGGTGGATGCATTGCCCAGAGTTCTTGAGCTTTTTGGGCGAAGGATTGCACAGAGTTTTTTAGCTTTTTCCTTGTAACTTTTTGTATACGATAAGGATCCTGCAATCAATCTACCAGGATCAGCTGGGGATCTACTGGTAGATCACAATCTACTGGTTGGACATCCCTGATTTAGAGCATGGAAAGCAGATTGAGAATATATAGGTAAAAATTGTTGGAGAGGGAAACAACAGTGACCTTACTGTGGGTGTCTGCTACAGACTGAAGAATTGGATGATGCCTTCCTAGAGATATAGTAGTCATGAGAGACTTCAACTTCCTTGATATCTGATGGAATGAAAACTTTGCCAAGAATGTAAGGTTCAAGAAATTCCTCAGTGCCTCTCTGACAATTTCATTTCCCAGAAGATGGAAGAAGCAACAAGTGGGTCTTACTTTTTGGACCTGGTCTTCACAAACATGGAGGGACTGATTGACAAAGTAGAAGTACAGTGAATCTTAGAAAGAAGTGATCATGTCCTCTTTGGTTTCATTATAGAAGGCTGATTTCAAAAAGCTTCTACTGGGTGAAATGCCATGGCCAGAAATACTCAAAGAGAAGGGTGTCCAAAAGAGATGGGGGTTTCTTAAAGGTGAAATATTGAAGGCACAAAGGCAGACAATTCCAACAACAAAGAAAGGTGGGAGGCACCTAAAGAAACCAATGTGGCTGCATAAGAAGAGCTGAGATGTAAGAAGGGAATGTATAAGAAATAGAAGAAATGAGAAATGCACAGGTAGGTCAGGCAGGTCAAAGCCCAGAATGAGCTCAGGCTTGCAGGAGAGGTTAAAAATAATAATAAAAGGTTTATTCAGCTATGTTTGAAGCAAGAGGAAGAAGAACAAAGTATTACAGTGGGTCCTCTGCATGGAGAAGACAGAAAAATCCTATTGGGTGACAGAGAGAAGGTGGTCTGCTCACACTTCCGGAGGCGGCGCGAAACAGCAATGGCGGTCCTCTTCGCGCTCTGAAGAGGGGCTCCGCAGGAAAGGGTTGCTCGCTGCGGCATAGCGGCGACCCACTCAGAAAAACCACGGGCAGAGTGAGCTTGTGGCCGTGGGACTCGGCGGGCGCCAGAAGCCCCCCCAGAAACGAAGAAGGAACCCCGTAAGGGGCTCCGGAACGTGAAAGGGGGAGCGGCGCTGTGAGTTCATCGCTCTTTCTGCGGGAAGCAAAGCCGCGCGGCTGCTGCTGATGAGCGCCGACTTTTCTTCTTGGAACATCAGATTTGCAACTACAACCCGTGAGTAAGGACTTAAAAATTATCGGGACTAAAATACCTTAATTTGGCTGAAAACGGGAGACGCAACCAGGAAGTCCGTCTCCCGACCGTGCTAAAGAGATCAAAGTAAAGTTTTGACAAGCAGGGAAGCGCTGTGAAAGAACCACCAAAAAGATTGGATTATCGTGCAGACAATTGAACTTTTGGTAGGGATTAAAAGAGCCAACTGTGGAGTATCTATGCTGATTTTCTGATTGGATCTTCCTTCTTCCTTTGGGATTCATAAATAATTGAAGAAACCAATCTGTGGGCTGCCAGGGTAAAGAAGAACTGTCAAACTGCCAAACTGCTGATACTGTCTTTAATGTTGAAAGTGTTGCATGCAAACGTTACATCATAGAAGAAATAGGGAAACTGTTTCTTGCACATTTTCTGAGACTTTGTTTTAAGTTGGGTAAAGCTCAATGCTAAAAAGAAACTAAAAGTCTTTTCAGAACTTCAGTTGTTTCTTTCTTTGATTGCTGGGACTGCAAAGAAGGAAAACTTCTTTCCTTTGGTTGAACTTTATTACTCCCCCTAGAGGACTTTGGATTTATAATTCTCTGGGAACTACATCTTGTTTTGATTATCTGTTGCCTGGTTGTTTATACTTTGGAACTGTCTCTCTCATGGGAACACATACAGTCTGACCTTGATACACAGACGGGATTGGAATGAGTGACGCAAGGAAAACAAGGTTGGCTAAAATAAAGGCGAAACAATTGGTACAAACAACTTTGACTTCCCAACCACGCAGATCATCTGTCCCAGCTGTTCTAGAAATACAAAAAGGGGCGACTGAGCAGACATCCACAGGGGATATGGCTTCAGGAGGATCTGAAAAAGTTTTAAATCAGATTTTAGAACAACTGGCAATTTTAAATAAAAAGGCGGATGAACATTCGACTAAAATTGATCAAGCCACACCCTCAATAAATAAATTGACTGACCAGGTGGCTCAACATACACAAGCAATTGGGAATCTTCAAGAAGTAACAGCAGAGAACCACAAACTGGCTGAGGAAGCCAAACAAAAAGCAGAGGAAGCCAACTTGAAAGTTGAGGCATTAAAGGTGGAGGTGAAGCCGTTGCACAAACAGATTAGTGAACAGTAGGCCTATTGGTCGATGACTGAACTGAGAAATCGGGAAAGCAATCTTAGACTTAGAGCTTTTCCAGAACTTGAACAGGAAGATTTGATTGGTTATTTGACATCAGAATTTTCAAAGTTCTGGGGTATTGAAGAGGATAAGGATTTTAAAATTGTGACTGCTTTCAGATTGGGAAGAGTGACGAGAAAGGACAAACCCAGAGACTGTTTGATTATTTTAAGATCTAAGCAAGAGAGAGATAAAATATTAGGCCTTCATTTTGGAAAATCGCTTGTCATCCAGGGCAACAGAGCTGAAATTTACAGAGACATACCTAAACAGCTTTTGGATCTTAGAGCGACGTATACAGAACTTGCAAAACTATTGAGAGGCAACTCAATTCCTTATAGGTGGGAGTTTCCTCAAGGACTATCTTTTAATTTTAAAGGAAAGAAAGTCAAAATCAGAACAGCAGAAGACCAACAAAAGTTTTTGAACGACTACGAAGAGGATCTACAGAAAGGGACAACAGGAGCCTGGCCACCACCACTACCTACACCTATACCGGCACTTACACCCTCGGGATCAGAGGATCAAAAGAAAGGGACGCCACCACAGGACCAATAGTTTGATCCAGGATGTCTCTGAAGTTGTTTAGTTGGAATATAAATGGCGGAAATTCCCCAGAGAAAAGAAGAAGAATTTTCCATATACTGAAAAAAGAACAATTGGACATTATTTGCTTGCAGGAAACACATGTGACCAGGCTCCATAGAAAAGTCTTGATTAATAAAAGATTAGGCCAAGAATTTATCTCATCGGATAAAGTAAAGAAAAGAGGAGTGGTGATTTATGCAAAGGAGAGCCTGTCACCAAAATTTTTATTCAAAGATGAGCAAGGAAGAATTTTGGCTATTGAAATACAGGTCCAAGGAGAAAATTTTTTGCTATTAGGAATTTATGCACCGAATGAGGGGAAATCAGAATTTTATAGGAAACTGCATGAGACAATCCTGGACTATTTAGACTATACTAACATCATCATGATGGGAGATATGAATGGAGTGGTCTCTACAAATATGGATAAGTCACAAGACCAAAGTCTAACAAAAGATGGCAGACTACCCAAAACCGTTTTTGAACTAACTGACAATATGGACTTAATTGATATTTGGAGGACAAAGAACCCCTTAGGTAGAGAAGGAACTTTCTTTTCTGAGGCCCATCTGTCATGGACAAGAATAGGCCAAATATGGACAACTAGAAGGCTGGCACCTATGATTAGAAAGGTGGAAATCTGCCCAAAAACTTGCTCCGACCATAACTCTATGAAAATGGAATTAAGACTTACTCCAACCGGTTCCTTTAGATGGAAAATGAATGACACCCTATTAAGAGATCAGGAGATTGTGAAGAAGGCCCAAAAAACTTTGAAAGACTATTTTGAAATAAATTTGAACACCACGGTGGAAAAGAGAACAATCTGGGACGCAAGCAAAGCAGTTATGAGAGGGTTTCTGATACAACAGAACATGATAAAGAAAAGGCTCTGGAATGGGAAAAAGGATAAGATTTTAGAGAAGATAAGAGATGGAGAGAAAAAGTTGAGATCCAAGCCAAAATCGAAGGAGATCTGGAGAGAAATTAAATTTTACCAAGCACAGTACACGAAACTGATAAATCAAGAAGTTGAGTGGAAAATTAAACAAATGAAACAAAGATCACTTGAATCAGCTAACAAGTGTGGAAAACTATTAGCATGGCAATTGAAAAAGAGGCAAAAATTGAATACAGTCACCAATCTAGAGATTGAAGGGGAAAATATCCAGAAACCCGAAGAAATTAGGAAGTGTTTCCAGAGATACTTCAAAAAGCTTTATACCCAAGGGCCACAAGAGGAGAAGGAGATAGACCAATTTTTGAAAATAAATAGTTTACCAAAACTGGCTCAGGAAAAGAGAACAATCCTGAATCACAAAATAACACAACAAGAAATAGAGAGTGCCATTCAGAATATGCAACTAGGCAAATCTCCAGGTCCGGATGGGCTTACCTCCAAGTATTATAAGACATTGAAGGATTATTTGACACAACCATTAATGGAGGTATGCAACCAGATTTTGGAGGGGAAGAAGGCACCGGAATCGTGGAAAGAAGCTTTCATCACATTGATCCCTAAAGTGGAAACTGAAAAGACTCAACTAAAGAACTACCGTCCCATCTCACTCCTAAATGTGGATTACAAAATCTTTGCAGTTACAGATAGGTAGCCGTGTTGGTCTGCCATGGTTAAAACAAAATAAAAAAATTCCTTCCAGTAGCACCTTAAAGACCAACTGAGTTAGTTCTAGGTATGAGCTTTCGTGTGCATGCACACTTCTTCAGATACACTGAAACAGAAGTCACCGGACCTTTCTATATAGTGAGAAGGTGGGGAGGGGTATTACTCAGAAGGGTGGTGGGAATGGGTGATTGGCAGATAGCTGCGATGAGCCTGTTCTTTGCAGACATTCTGGCGAGTAGACTTAAAAAAGTATTAAATGAAGTAATCCATAAAGACCAGGCAGGCTTTCTCCCAGGAAAACATTTGTCTGATAATACTAGGAATATTATTGACATTCTGGAACTTTTGCAAACCAACATCAATACAAAATCAGTGTTAATTTTTGTTGATGCGGAGAAGGCCTTTGACAACATCTCCTGGAGATTTATGAAGACAAATTTGGAAGGGATGGGAGTGGGACGGGGGTTTGAAAATGGAATAGAAGCAATTTATTCAGAGCAGAAAGCTAAATTGATAGTAAACAATGTGGTGACAGAAGAATTTAAAATTGAAAAAGGAACACGACAAGGGTGCCCCCTATCCCCTCTGTTATTTATCTCTGTTCTGGAGGTGCTTTTGAACATGATTAGGGAAGACCGGTTGGTTCAAGGAATACAGGTTGGAGTGAAACAATTTAAATTGAAAGCTTTTGCAGATGATTTGGTTTTAACATTACAGGAGCCAGAATCTAGTACAAAGAGAGTGTTAGAACTAATTTATGAATTTGGTCGGGTAGCGGGGTTTAAATTGAACAAGCAAAAAACCAAGGTCCTAGAGAAAAACTTGACACCTTTGGAAATAGATGGGTTTCAGAAAGAGACAGGATTAAATGTTGTTAAAAAGGTAAAATACCTAGGGGTAAACTTGTCTGCCAAAAATTTGAATCTATTTAAAGACAATTATGAAAAATGCTGGTCAGAAATTAAGAAAGATTTAGAGATTTGGTCAAGATTGAAACTTTCCTTGATGGGCCGAATTGCAGCTATAAAGATGAATGTATTGCCGAAGATGTTATTTTTGTTTCAGACCCTACAGATTGTAGACAGAGTGGAGTGTTTTGGGAAGTGGCAGAAAGATATCTCTAGGTTTGTCTGGCAGGGCAACAAGCCCCGAATAAAATTTAAAATATTAACAGATGCCAAAGAGAGAGGGGGGTTTGCCCTGCCAGATTTAAGGTTATATTATGAAGCTGCGGCTTTCTGCTGGATGAAAGATTGGTTACTTCTTGAGAACACTGATGTCCTAGATCTGGAAGGGTACGATAATGCTTTTGGATGGCATGCATATTTGTGGTATGACAAGGTAAAGGTTCATAAAATGTTCAAAAACCATATTGTCAGGAAAGCTATATTTATGGTCTGGACAAAATACAAAGACTTATTAGAAGGTAAGACCCCGAGGTGGTTATCACCAGCGGAGGCCAAGGCCAGAAAAAGACTCAATATGGAGGTCGGATGGCCAAAATATTGGGAAATAATAGAAAAAACTGGAGATAATTGGAGGCTGCAGAGCTTTGAAAAATTAAAGAATAGGGTGCAAGACTGGCTTCATTATGCTCAAATTCAAGAGGTTTTTAAGTTGGACAAAAAAATAGGATTCCAGGTGGAAAAATCGAAATTAGAGACAGAATTGTTAGAGCCTAAGACCAAGGTACTCTCGAAAATGTATAATTTGCTGCTTAAATGGAATACCCAGGATGAGATAGTTAAATCAGCCATGATAAAATGGGCTCAGGACATTGGGTACAACATTATGTTCGAAGACTGGGAAAGGTTATGGACCACCGGAATGAAATTTACGGCATGTAATGCCCTGAAAGAGAATATTATGAAAATGATATATAGGTGGTACATGACCCCAGTCAAACTTGCAAAAATTTACCATCGGTCTGATAATAAATGTTGGAAATGTAAGGAGGCTGAAGGGACATTCTTTCACCTTTGGTGGACTTGTCCAAAAGTGAAGGCCTTCTGGGAAATGATCTACAATGAGTTAAAAAAGGTGTTTAGGTACACCTTTCCCAAGAAACCAGAGGCCTTCCTCCTGGGCATTGTGGACCAAAGGGTGTTAAAGAAGGATAGAACATTTTTTATGTATGCAACTACAGCAGCAAGAATACTTATTGCAAAATATTGGAAGATACAAGATCTTCCCACGCTGGAAGAGTGGCAGACGCAGTTGATGGACTATATGGAACTGGCTGAAATGACTGGCAGAATCCGGGATTTGGGAGAAGAGACAATGGAAGAAGACTGGAAAAAATTTAAGGACTATTTACAAAAACATTATAAGTTGTATGAATGTTAAGAATCTGCATGACTTGGAAAATTTAGCTCCTGCAACCAGATTGAGAAAACAGAAAGTTAAGTCATAAGTAAGAAAAAGTTGAAATTTAAAGCTACTATTTGCATTATGTTAAGGTATAAATATTTGACAAAAGGTACTTTAAATTTAGAAGTAAAATATTTTGAAAGATATAAATAAGACACGAAACAAGGTAATAATTTGCTGATATGTTTTATTGTAAAGAACGCAGGGTGAGGGAGATGCGGGGAAGTTCAGTTAACAACTTAAAAATGTACTCTGAAAGTTGGATTATTTTTCTTTTTTTCTTTTCTATCTTTTTCTTTTTTCCTTCTGTAAACTGAAAATATAATAAAAAAATTATAAAAAAAGAGAGAAGGTGGTCTGCTCAACACATGCTTTGCCACTGTAGGGTGGGGAGGGTGATTCAGTTGGTGCGTTGCTCTGCTTCTTCCACTTAAAGGAGAATGGAAATGTTCGTTTTTATGCATATTTTATCCTAATATGTGCACTACTGCACACATTACTTGGCTGAAGAATTCAACTGCAAAATTCAGAGAAGTGCAAATTTTGAAGGATGGCTGTGTTCAGTCCACAGAAGGTGCAAATTACATAAATTCACCTTTACCTGCAAAGCTCAATTGAGTTTCTTACCCAACCCTAGCACAAGTTTGAGTTGGGGGTGCCAGGTTACTTTGTAGCTATCAATGCCAATTTTCCTGAGAATCTCCTTTTGGGGGGAGGGGCTAGAAGCATTTCAGCCCCTTCCACTTCACTCTCATCTTGAGCATTTTCAATTAAGTTGTGGCTTGCTTAATTTCAGCTATGGTTATCTGCTTTTTTATTTCCTTCCCCACCAGCAATGACTTATTGCATGGGAAAACACACACACACACACACACACATTTCCCTGTCTACAGACTGCCAAACGTGATCTGCTGAACCCAGAAGCCAAGAAAGATTTTTCAATGCTCTTTCTCACATTTGTTTCCTTTCTTTGCTGCTCCCAGAGGCTGCAGAGTCTTGAATGTGAGATAATCTGTAGATCAATGAGGGCAGATGTAAAACTCTTGCTAAGCCATGTTTTCCCAGCTGGGGGTAAATTCACTTGCCTGTATGTAAAACTTCTAATTAGAAATGTCAAGACTCTGTAAAAATAGTTAGAAAATTGAGGATGAGTTCTACAAAAATTAAAAAACAAAACAAGAATCTACCCAAGAATGCTGAAATGAAGATTGCCAGGTTGGTATTTTTTCTGGTTTGATTTTTCAGGGCATTGAAACAATCATTGCATTGTGGACAGTTTTTAATTCTGAACCACATCGGTTTTTTCACCCATAAATTCATTCTGTCCTATTTCCAGATTCTTTTCATTTTTTATTAAAAAAGCAAACAAATTAAAATAAGTGAGATATATATATATATATATATATATATATATATATATATATATGAGAGCACGAAGCCATTTTATATGTTTTTGGAGAGGGGAATGAATATTGTTACACACCATCCTAATCTCCAAACGGTCTGATATGTCAGGGGGTTCAGGCACTTACCCAGGTTGTGTGTTTCCTTTGGAAATGAGGCGTTGTTGTTGTTGTTGTTGTTGTTGTTGTTGTTGTTTTATTCTCCAGAATGGCTTTTATCCCAGGTGATTTCCTTAATGGGAAACTTGTTGAGCCTATATTTTAACACTTTGCTAAATCCATTATCTGGCAGCCCATATTAATACGCCAAGAACTGATTAAACTCTGACATCCACTAGACCCCGGAACTTGGCAGAGGATCTGGCACCCAGGAATTTAGGGGAATCAAGGCACCTAAAACGATGTGATTTATCATGTGTGTGGCTATAGGGAATGTGTGCCTGATATTCTAGCCCTATATCCTTCTTTTCCCCCACACCATGCATTTTCTAGTGTACATTTATTTTCTGATTTAACAAAGAGGATTGTGCTTCCTTAGCCTCCCTATAAAATTTAGTACACACCTTTGATGTGATTTTAGTTTAGTGGAGCTAAGAAGTATGCCCCAGGAAAGCATCTGACTCTATCAAAAAGTGTGTCAGGGCTGTTGTCCATGCTTGAGAGAACTCTGCAAATGGTTATTTCCCACAAATACTCTGATTACTGCAAGCCATAAATATTGATTTATTGTACGGCTGGGTTGGCTGTGTCCTGATGACAGGCAGAATCTTGTCCATGCAAGATTTTCTTTCACCTTTGCCCTTGTGTATGGCAAGGCAGAGGATCAGTCACCTGTAAACATGTGGAACCGCTCTCCTGTTTCACAAATTTGGGATGCTATGAAAAGAGAGGCTTGTAATTCCCCACTGCAGATATTCTTTTGTGGAGATACCGTTTGCTGTCATTACTCAATCTTAGTTTCCTGTCACTGAGAAAATGCTATTAGCAAGTTAATGACATCACTAGTGTTGAGTGACACACACAGCCTGCCCATTAAGCACACATTCTCTTAACATTTCAGAATAGTATCCTTAAATAAAAAAGTGATTCCCTAATGTGAGAGACCTCATGTCATTCTTGAGATCTTTAAACCTACCCCCACAACAGAAACCACCAGCAAGGCTGCTTCTTCCTTGTGTTGACACTCTTCCAAATTGTCAACCTGTTTCTTTATTATCAGTCAATCAATTTCTGTGCAGCTTTGCTTTTCCCACAGAGTGAACAGTCTCTTCCAAAGTGTAGACCACAGGTGGGAAGCATGTGGCCCCCCAACATCATTTTCTGTGACCCCCCAAAGCTGGCCCATATCCTCATCACATAGGAGTTCATGCCTTTCTGGTTCTATCCTTATGCTTCCTGGTGTTTTAAAAGTGTTCTCTCCCCTCCTTTAGGGCAATGCGATATAGCAGTATTTCATTTGATTTAAAATAACACTTTATTTTGCAGGCAACTACAAGCAAGAAATAAAAGCAGTTTTTCCCTCTGACCAATGAACTAAGAAACCACAAAAAAATCACTTCCATATGACAAATTGTTTTAAAATAAAGCATTGTTTAAAATGCCACTGGTATCAATAAAAGCAATTGCTTTGCATCGATGAATGCAAGAATAAATGGTTAATTATCACAAACAAAACAGCTGGGTGATCATAGTTATCAACAGTTCCTCAACTGTTAAGGTGAAAGTTGCAATCCAAATCAGGTGGAAACCAGTATCATCAATTTCTTACCTTCTATTTAATTCTGCTCACTCAAAGTGGTCATTCATATCAAAGGCCAGTAATGGAATATAGAAGTGAGCAAATTGAAATGGAAAAGGATTAAACAGGAGTGCCAAAGGTGTCCGTGGATATAGTGAGATTTGCATGTGAGCAAAAATTGCAAAAGCTTATTTAGCTTATAAAGATGTAGATAGATGCCTCTTATCAAAAGTATTTAGCATGAGAAAGGGAATGGTAAAGGAAATGTGTTGGTTTTTTTTTTAAAAAAAACCCAAATATTCTCTTATCATGAAAAATACAGAATGCTTGTGCAAGTAAGTTTAAAAGGAAGAAACTACAAAGCCAAGCTAGCTGATCTTTTTTTTTTTAATTTCCCAGACTGTGTTAAAACAACCACTGTACCTTCTGATGTGCTTAGCTGAGGTTGGTTCACTGAATCCAGAATATATTATAACCAGTTTATGTATTGTTATTATTATTATTATTGTTATTTATTAAATTTGTATATTGCCCTTCATCCAAAGATAACAGGGTGGTACACAACATAAAAATACAAAATGAAAATACAAAATACGTAATAAAACAAAAACAAACCAATAACTCCTTTCCTATAAACATGTTTAATCAGCCAAAGGCCTGGTTATAGAGAAACATTTTCACCTGGCACCTAAATATATGTAACAAAGGAGCCAGGTGAGCCTCCCTTGGGAGAGCATTCCACAAGCATGGAGCCACCACAGAAAAGGCCTATTCTTGTGTTGCCACCCTCCAGACCTCTCACATTCCTTCTAATATTTCTCCAATTAAAATAGGGATGTCCCTTTCAATAAAATAATTCTACTATTTATACCCCACACATTTTATTGAGTTGCCTTGGCACTATGGGAAGCTTCCATGATATATAAAAACATAATAAAACATTAAACATTAATAAAACTTCCCTATACAGGATTGCCTTCAGATGGCTTGGGGGCCAGATAACTCCATACCCTCCAACATTTCTCCAATGGAAAATGGAAACATTTCTCCAATGGAAAATGTTCCTTAAGATGTCCTAAGGAAAAGCAGGCCATTCCGGGATCAAATCAGAAACTGGGATGGCTTCTCTAAACCCGGGAGGTCCCTGGAAAATAGGGACACTTGGAAGGTCTGCTCCCATAGAGGAGGCACACAAAGAAGGGCCTCAGATGATGATCACAGGTCTGAGTCAGTTCATATGGGGAGCAAAGGTCCTTGAGGTATTGCAGTCCTGAGCCATAGCACTTTGAATAGGGTCCATAAACTAATTGGCAGCTAGTGCAGTTGGGCCAGGATCAGTGTAATATGTTGAAACATATTACATGGGGGTACAGAAAGAGGAAATTTAACTGGCTCATGGTTCTCATCACCATCACCATTTCCACTTAACACAGGATGACTTCTGCAGCACTTCAGTGCCATAAAAAGAACCTTGCTGGACCAGGCCAAAGGCCCATCTAGTCCAACATCCTATTTTCTCAACGGTCAACCAGTTACCTATGGGAAGCTCACAAACGAGTTGAGCTCAAGGTCTAAGGGCTCTTTTCCCTGATGGGAAACATTTCTGGAGCCACATGCTGTTGGTGACTTGTAGGAGTCAGATGGTAGTTCACCACACTTCAACCAGTGTGATGTATCAGCAGAGTATACAGAACCCCAGCAGAGTCTTCGGAGATTTCCTGCTCTCAGCAGAACAGCTTCTTTCAGAGTCCTCAGTTAAGGGGAAACCTGCTCCCCCTTACTACTCCAAGTGACAAAGTGTTTATTGTCTCCATACACAAGAGAAAGCTAAACAGTACTATCTACTATTTACAGTTCTTCTGGTCTTTGAAGTAAAGATGAGGGATTGCACAGCTCCCTTGCTCCAGAAGATCAACTTCCATCAAACCTTAACTGTTCTACTTTTGGAGGATTTTGCATAGCTTGGCTTGAGCTGTGATTATTCCTCTGAACTAAGGGACGAAAGCAGAGGAATTCATGAAACAGGTAAAATGTTCAACAAAGTATATTCAGATTTTGGATTGAAGCCAACTTATGAAAATTCAGCTAAGTTTTGCTTGGAAATGTTCTCTGTTCATGAATGAGAATATGTCTATGTGCTCTTGCTTAAACAGACAAACACATAGAGCCTCTCCCTTGTGAGAAGCCCCATATATTCTGAACTTCTCTCATGCAGATCATAGCCATATTGATGTGTCCAATGAATGAACTGCCTCTTTTTTTCATGACTGTTTAGTTTCAAATGGCTTGTTACTCAAGCAGAAGTAAATCAGCATGTGCATTCAGTTGACATAGTTGGTGAGTGTTTGGAACCATCTGTTTTTTTGACCAGTGGCTTGAGAAGGTGCATAGGTCATCCCTCATAAGAATCTCAATTAAATATGAACATTGCACTTCTGGGCTTTAGAATTGGCAACTTGCCTCCTTTAATAGAAATTTGAATTGCTTCACATTATCATAGGGAGCCTCTTGTAATTAGTGGCTTAGCAGGCAGGCATGAATACTGTTGTAGAAAGCTCTGTAACTAGGACTGGTATTTAGAATGATAGTCTAAAAGAACTCTTAAAATATGAAATCAAGAAAATCTCTGCTGCTGATTATTATAGTTTTAACCATGGAAGAAGGCCCTCTTGATCCCCCCATTCACATAATAATATTTATGCCTATCACAAGTAAATGAGTGTTGTTATATCCCACTCACACATGCAAGCATGTGCCAGTCCTCATTGATGAAAACTGGGTAGAATGAGGCTGTTCAAATGGGCTGTGAAGCATTTCACAGCCATCGTACTTTGAATAAGGTACACAAACAAACCTATGCAGCAAACATGACCAATGGCCAGGAATGGTAGGATTTGTAGTTCAGCAACATACTTGCTGTAGAGGAACCACAATGGCACTGGGATCCTTTATATATTGGACCTGTCAGTAAAAAACATTCAAATTCATCCTTCTCATCAAAGCCCCCAATGGTGCAATAGGTCAGTTTGTCTGGTTGTTAACCAGAAGGTTGGTGGTTTGAGCTGACTTAGGGATGGCTGTGGGAAGGATGCCTGCTTTAAAATTCTATGATTCTACAAGACATCCAGTACAGCAAGAACATGTACGCTTCCCAAGACACAGGATGATATATGAGGAACCATGTTTCTGTAGGTCCTTGGGACTTTCCAGCCATTGGTTGTCTAGTCATTGGTTGTTCAACCATTGGACAATCCAGAGCTGCCTTATGAGTTCAGAGGAAGAGGGTTCTGGCTCTAACAGAAGAAGATTCTGCTGTGCTGCTCTTCTGTCACCAGGCACTGGGACCAAAAGAGAGAGGTCTCGGTCTCCTCCATTGGCAGTGGCTTCTGCTGCTCTTTGCTACCACAATCCAGTGACAAGCAGAAGACAGCAGCCCTGCTTCTTGTCTAGCCATTCCACTGTTCCTCTAGTTGTCTGGAGTCAGAGGGTTGAGTCCAATATTAGTCCCACTCATTGGACATATCAAAATCACTAAGTATGACTATATTTGGTCCATTACTTTCATTGCTTCTACTTGGAGTTTCACTTTGTTGGATATTGTACAGATTTTCCCTTCTTTGTCCAATGACTTTGAGCACCCCTGGATGATCGGATGTTGAGTGACATGTGGGGCTACTTCAGCCAGCCCCTGTCTCCTGCTCCTTCTCTTGCCTGTCAGAATAAAGAGAGGAAAGAAAGGGATTCTGTTGCACTAGTGGAAGTCTACCTCATGTGATGCCAGATACAGCCCAATCATTTTAAAAATGAACACTTGTGAAAGTGTTCACAAGTGCAGTCACATACAGACTCCTCTAACTGCAGCATTGCTCATTGCCTAGAGAAATGGTGTGTTGATTACATGCCAATAGAAAGATTGGTTTTCTTTTCTAATCACACAGCACAGTGTTTGAATCTTGCTACAGAATTTTAGTAAGTCCCTATAGATTTCAAAGTTTTGCTGTTTAAATTTATTTATTTTAAAAAGCAAACTTGCAGAATAACTTTTGTTTATTCACTTCATAGCTAAACAAAAGAAAACTAATAGAATAAAGAAATGCAAGTCACTCCAAACCAATATTTTTTAGGGCACATGAGGCAAAGAAACTCACACAAACCTTCCACTCTTTCATCTTGAAGCAAAATCTTTTCTGTGTTCCATCAGTTGTCTGTTGAAATTAGCCTTGACCTATAGAGGAGCCTCATTATAGCAGGCAATAAAAAATGCTGCTGTGGCAAAAAGGAGGGGGGGAGTATGTGTGCAGAAGGGAGGGGAGCTCTCAAATATGTTCGAAGAAAGTAGCTGAACTTAAGAGAAAATTGCAGTTTGGGGAGATCATCCACATTTCTCCTAGCTTGCAGTTCCCGCAGATTTTAATTAGATATCCATCATTCTCATTATCACTGCTGTAATTACAGGGAGCTATGAAGTGTTGAATGGGGCTCTTTGTTGTTTGATGTCTAACTTGGGAGAACAAGAAAAGAAAAATATAATAATAAAAGATTCCTGAACAATTCATTATTTGCTGCCCTGTACTTAAAGAACCAATTCTTCTAATCTGGACCTCCTGGGATTATTTTGTACCAGATGCAACCCAGAAAAAGTTGATCAGTTCATGGGCAAACTCAAAATAGGAGCTATAGTACTCATTTTTCCTCTAGCGCAGGGATGGGGAGCCTATGGCCCTCCAGATGTGGTTGAACTGCAACTCCTATCATCCCTGACCATTGGCTATAGTGACTGAGGTTCATGGGACTTGTCTCTTCCCCAACTTCTCCTCAAGGCAAAATCATTTTCAGTTGGGGTGGGGCAAATTTACCCCACCTGAGTTTGAAGTTGAATTTGAAAACTTTGTTAGATCCTGGCTAAAGAGAGTTCTGTGTTTGGAAATGGAGAAGCAAATAAACAAAACCATCTGAAGGACAGTTTGTACCTCTTATTGACTCCACCGTAGTCCGTACTGGGAACAATTAGGAGTTTTCCTACTCCTAAGAGCTTTCACTGTTTGTGGCCTTTGAACAATCTTTGCTTTGGGAGATAAACATTGAAAAGCTGGAGGTGGTCGTGAAACAATATGTAGGTTGGCCTCACAAGTTCTTTGTCACCTCTGGAAATTCTAAGCTCTATTTGAACATTGCTTATAGTTCCAAATAACAATTCTGTAGCTGTACAATTTTATAATATGTACTACTTTACCATTTTAAATCCCAAGGAACATGGGAGTGTTTCTTTGAATACATTGATGGAGAAAATACCATGTATGGTATCCAAAGTACTTAGAGGAGAAAAGGTGAAATTTATTGACATTACTAACTTATGTTCATTAAGTTCTGTGAGTCTAGTCCAATTTACTTGAATACAATCCTAATTTAGAACAAAATATCGCAGCATTTGAATGCTTAATCTGTACTCAGACTAGATACAGAGGAGAAATTTGTTTACCTAATATGAACTTCCAAATACATGAACTGAAACACATCTGTTCCTTGACATTCATAATGATCAGAATTCTGTGATGCACTCCTACAATGACAGAAGTACCAAAAAGTGTTTGTTAGGGGAAAGTTCACACAGAGAGAAGAAACAAAATAAAAAAATTCCTTCCAGTAGCACCTTAAAGACCAACTAAGTTAGTTCTTGGTATGAGCTTTCGTGTGCATGCACACTTCTTCAGATACACTTCTGAAGAAGTGTGCATGCACACGAAAGCTCATACCAAGAACTAACTTAGTTGGTCTTTAAGGTGCTACTGGAAGGATTTTTTTAATTTTGTTTTGACTATGGCAGACCAACACGGCTACCTATCTGTAACAGAGAGAAGAGTGTGCATTAGTGAAAATAATGTACCAAAATGTATTATGTTAGGCAATGGTGGTTGCAGATATGGTAAAGTAAAGGTAAATGACCCCTGAATGGTTAAGTCCAGTCAAAAGAGACTATGGGGTGTGGTGCGCATCTTACTTCAGACTGAGGGAGCCAGCATTTGTCCACAGACTGCTTTCCAGGTCATGTGGCCAGCATGACTAAACCGCTTTGGGCACAACAGAACACTGTGACGGAAACCAGAGCACACGGAAACACCATTTACCTTCCCTCCACAGTGGTACCTATTTCTCTACTTACACTGGTATGCTTTCGAACTGCTAGGTTGGCAGAAGCTGAGTCAGAGCAACAGGAGCACACCCTATCGTGCAGATTCGAGCCGCCAGCCCTCTGATTGGCAAGCCCAAGAAGAATGTGGGTGGTGCTGTGGTTGCAGATAGGAATCTAAATTAGGCAGCAATGCATTAAATGTGTATATTAAAATGTGTACAATGCATATATTAGGAGAATTGCACAGGAAAGTGTATTGAATTTTCTTGATGACTTTACAAAAAAAGTTTGCAAACTGATGCATAAATGTGACAAAATGAATTTAAGATTGGAACTGAGAGAAACTGAAGGCTCGTCAAAGTTCCACCTTATTCTTATTTTATTCATTTATTTAAAAGCATTTCTAAACCACTTAATTTTTTAAAAAGTGATATACAAAATCCTGGGTGTAATTTGGGAATATGTGTGAAATTGCACTAACTGCTTGGTCTATGTCTCAAGTTGCCCACCCCCCATGTCTGATTTCTGTTCAGGGCTAGGATGCCCAGCTATGATGGGCCCCTTGAAACAGCTCAAGGCTGCACAACGTCTGGCATGACTCATCCACACACCACCTTTTGCCCAAAGAATGGGTATACATCCTTTGGCGGGTATAAGGCTGCATTCAGCAGCAATGTAGGGCTAGTGTGGTTAATGGTAGTGAACTGTGGGGGGTTGGGTGGCTATTTCTCCAAATCTGGATCTCTCTGTGTATTTAGATCTCTAGTCTCTAAGGCCAGGTTACTATACTTAGTAATTTAGTTTATGGTGCATCTCTTAACTTTATGTATATAGTGTGTAAAATTTGTCTTGTATCTTGATGCAATAAAATACTTTATACCGAACTGTGCGGGCAAGGAGTTTTCTTCACCATCAACTCTGGAGAGGCTGACAATGGGAAAGAGAAAAGACTGGACTACTTTTCCTGGTGCTGTGCAACTCTGACAATCACACCGGTATAGGTGTGATATCAAAACCCTATCAACAATTAAAAAAACCCTAAAGAATAAAACAGCATCATAAAAGCAGTTAAGCAGCATTATAAAAACAGATAAAAACAGTAATTCGGGGGGGGGGGACAAAACCAGTCAATGAAAGGCTGGACAAAAAGTTAGGTCTTCACAAGCCATCAGAAGCAACTAATGGGCGGAGCTTCATATACAGCAGAAAAAATGTCATTCCACAGTGCAGAAAATGCAGAATCTGGTGTCACCGCATTGTGATATTCTGTAAGGCGCTTTGCCATGCACAATCTCCCCCCCCCCCCATTATCTATGTGATCTGACTGATCTTATGCAGGTGCAGGTGGTCTTTCAGGTAACCTTTCCTTCTTAGGGGCTTCATAAGTTTAGTTATGATACAGTGGTACCTTGGATTAAGTACTTAATTCATTCTGGAGGTCCGATCTTAACCTGAAACTGTTCTTAACCTGAAGCACCACTTTGGCTAATGGGGCCTCCCGCTGCTGCCGCTCCGCCGGAGCACGATTTCTGTTCTCATCCTGAAGCAAAGTTCTTAACTGGAGGTACTATTTCTGGTTTTTTAAAAAAATAATTTTTATTAACCGGCCAATCAAATCAAATTAAATCACATCACATAAATTCCGAATTACAAAGCCGAATTTTAAATTTTGTTGGGGGGACCCATATTTCAAGATCCGAAGGGGGATTCTGATCATCTTCTTGCTACTGCGTTAATGTCCAAATCAGTCGAAATCAATCCAAACAGAGTTCATAATTCTATCCAGTCTTATCTTGCTGTTTCCACATCACATCTTGTTCATCGCCTTCATAGATAACATCGCTCTTTCCATCATTAATCTCGCAAAACTGTCGCTCTTAAGTCCCACTGAGGAGTTTCACCCACAATATAAAAACAGCTCTATTTCTCCTCTCAGACTTAAGTCCTCTGACAGAACTTCCCAATATGGTGACGGCATTTTTATCTGCGTCATTCAAAGCTCTTCTTAAAACATGCTTTGGCTCAAAAGTTTATCTCCACACAGCCTTAAATCCACAGCTTAAGTCCTTACAATGACATTTCTGACTCGTGAGGGGAGGGGATTCTTGTTTAATCACATAAGGAAAGAAAGGAAAGTTTTTTTCCCCTCCCCCATCAGTCATTTGCCATACCGAGTCTTGGCGTATCTTCTCATGATTTCTCTTGTTCCTCCGATTCGTCTTATTTTATCAGAGATCTCTTCTGTTAACAGTCTTTACTCCCCCTTCTTCCTTGAGATATGTGCATTCCTTCATCCAAATTGTCTCTTTTGAAGTTCTTGCAGCTAGTGGCGCGGATCAGGGACGGCGTCCAGGAGCACCGGAATCCCACAGGGGGGCTTTGTGCCTAGTGCCCCCATCCCCACAAATTCGGGGGTGGTATAGGGCACAGCAGGCAAGGCAGTCCCCCCCACCATCCTGGGGGGGGTAGGGAGGCTAATTACTCCCATCATAGCCTCCAAATTACCTCGTGTGGGTCGGAGAGATGTTATTGTCAGCCATCTTCCGATGCGCCCCCTAGTGGCCCCCTCTATTTCTGGGTTAGCGGAGTCTGTAACCTGAAGCATATGTAACCTGAAGTGTATGTAACCCGAGGTACCACTGTACTTTGAAAATGACCTGGGAGCAGATCTTTATTCCTACTCTTCAGTAGCACCTCTCCCTTTCTTATTTTGACTATCAGTGCAACAATAGTCATAACTCTATAGCTTAATGCTTATCACACACAAGGTATGACATGTCTTGGTTGCTATGGTTGTCCTGTCAGCCTATATCTTATTCTTAGATTCACAGCTGACCAAAAAAATAAGAAGCGAAGGGGGGGACACACTGAAAAGATTACTCCATTTTCTGTTTATCCTTCAAATCTATTCATGCTGCCTTTGAAAAATGCTGCTATACGCATCAATCATTTCTGTGACAATATAAGACTTTCTAAAATATATGTGTGAAGGTTCCGTGCGCTCTTTAATGATAAATACACGGATACATCTGTTTCTCTGATTGCATCGGCTGTTTGAACTTTCCTTGGTCCTCTCCACAAATCCCCTTGTGCTTTCAAGGTCAGGGGATAAAAACACACTGGCATAAAAAAGGTGATGATTTTCAAGTCCATCTCTGGAGTGGATATATATCTGAACATAGTGCATTCTGGAGACCAAAGTTTCTCCCTTATGATACTTTTATTTATTTATTTTGCTATCTTGTTAGTCTTGCGTCGCACATAACCTTGTGAACTACTCAACATCTGGATAACTTTCTCCTTTACCCCTTAAAGCTGCACTTTCACTCTCAAATGATTAGAATTGGAAATTCCACTCAATGTTTGATTCAGAAAGAAACTTTGCCAGGCAAGCACTGGAAGACGGGGCCCTGTGAATTAATTTGGTTAGTTCATCAGCATAAGATGATGCAGGGAGAAAGCTAACTCCTTCCCACTGGAAAATAAGTTCATTTGAAGTTGGATAAACACTTTTTAAAATACATGCTGGTTTCACCACAGCAAATTGGTAAATATGAGAAGTCCCCCCCCATTTAGACAGATGTTGGGGGACATGGTGCCCTCCAGATGTCCCTAAGCACTGCCTATCCTGGGTTGGGCTGCTGGGAGTTGGCATCCCGCAACATCTGGATGGCCAGAAATTCCTCACCATTGATTTAAACTGAAGGTGACTTAGAAGGAGAACTTGTAGGCTATCCAACCAAATTCTACTAATAATGTAGACCCAAACAGTGCTTTTTTCTAGGGGTACGCAGGGGTACGTATACCCCTAAACATCTTTGTACTTTTGTCCATTTACTGTATTTATTTTTGAACTATAAAATGGTGATTTTCTTGAGTCAAAATGAGAGTACCCCTAAACATATTTTTAGGGGGGAAAGCAATGGACCCAGATAAATTAAGAAAACTCTGTTACTCATGTCTGTTCATTTTGGTGGGTCTACGCTGAGTAAAACTAGTGTTGGATCCAGCCCTATCTAACTGAACTTCTTACCTGATACAGGAAATTCAGAGATACAGCATCCCAGAGCTTGAAGATTCCCATCAAGAAATCTCTCCCCACTAGGGAATTCATTGATTGTCAAACTGCTCTTATCATCAAGAACCTTCTCCTAGTGTGCAGCCTGCCCTCTTGTGATCTTATCCTGATAAAATAACTTTGCAAAAATTGCTAAGGCAACTGTTGTCAGAACTATGAGGTGTTTTACAGGCCTTGTCTCACTAGTTTTTACTTGAGCATTTCATTCATCACAAGTGATGCAGTTGTTGATGGCAACAGAGATCACTTTCTACATATGCTGACAGTATCTCTCAGAATTCATTGGCTGTCAAGACCTTGAAGGTCTATCATCTGCATTCATGGAGTTTAAGGCAGCCAATTTAGTTACCCAATCCGATAGTTTTAGTTTTAGAGCCAAGCTATGTAAGGCATTGAATGTGTATTTGCTTTTAATGTCCTGGGGTTTTAAAAATGTAAATTCTAAAAGTCAATTGCACCAGGCAGTGGGGTCTGATAATTAATAATATCAGAGCCAACACAGAGGGGAATTTAGCCCATTCAAACCCTGCTGCCACCCTAAGTAAAAACCCTCTTCTGAAGTATTTGTTTGAGAGAGGGAATCCTCCACTGGTACTAGTGTCACTGAGCTTTTAGCCCATCACAAGAATGGGCCCTCCAAACGGGGCCCTCCAAGCCTTTCTGTCTGGCTGTTGGAGCCTTTCTGTCTGGCCCACATGGCACATTCTTCCCCAACCACACCCCTCATCAGCCCTACTTAGGAAACTACTTTAGTGTTTTTTATTGGCAAGAATGTGTCCTTGAACTTTGGAACTTCTTGCTTGCCTGGATGGAAGATAGAGAGGAGTGTCCATAGAAACTAGTCTATTGTATGAAGGTAACATTTATGTTTGTTGCTCTGTCCACATCTGCCTATGACCCTGCCCACCACTTGCATGTAGCTCCTTGAAGGCTATCCGGGAGGAAATGTGGCTCTCGGGCTGAAAAAGGCTTCCCATCCCTGGTCTATCAGTTCTGTTGCTTTGCATCTTCTGCCCCGTCTTTCTGATGTGTTGCCCATCTGCTCTTTCTTCTTCTTGCTCTCTCTTTTCCTTCAGTTCTGCCTTCAGTTACTTAATGTAGGTGGGAAAGACAAGACTAACTTTTTCCTCTTGCTCTTTCCCAGCATCCCAGAACTCTCCCTTCATTGGTGCAGCATTCTGTGATCTCATAGAAGTGAAATATGATTATCTTAATCCTTCCCCCTCACACACAAGCTTTTCAGTTAATTCTTTCTTTGCAACAATGACTACTGAATAGACTGTGGTAATGCATCACAGAGACCTATCTGTGGTTCCACTAGTGACCAGCTTGCATGAATGCTGTTTTGTTTTTAACCTACATTTTTCTCAAGTAATCGATCAAGCTTCTTTGTTAGAAAGCATTGGTCCTCATGAATGCATGAGCATGGAATGAAAGCATTTTATAGACCAAGGCAAACTTGTATCATGAGCTTCTAGGTCATTCAATAAATACGGATTGAAGACTTTTGTCATACAAAGCAAGTAGTGTCTCTGTCTATATTAGGTAGCCACTGCCACAATTAATTCATTAATAGATGAATTTAGATCAAATTATGTCCATTGCAGCAGCAAAAAAGAAGCAGTCTCCACATGGCCTGATGTCTAACTGTAACCTGTAGACAGGTTATAATCACATTTTATAATTTGTCATAATCTAATAAGAGAAGCAGATGCTTCCGCCTTTCCCAGTGTAATTCAAGTTCATATGGTTATTTGAAACAGTAGTCAATTATAACTATCGACTACCCCATTCTCAGTAAAAGAAATAATGTACAAGATCTTATTTATTTCATGTTGTTCTACAAATCCTCTCTGTGATCAACTCCCACACAGAAACCTATGTCTCCCTTGTGGAAGAATGTGCAGATTCAGAATTGGTCTCCATGATCACTTATGGACACTGTTAGGACCATATTCATGTAAGTCAACCTTACTCAGCTACGAATGATCACCAAAGAAGAAAGAAGGGTGTGTTTGTGTGTGTGCTATATCATAAAAAATATACCACAGTGGTTTACAACAATATAAAAACATAAAACCAAACAATAACATCATAAAATGTTTAAATCAAAAAGAAATTAAAAACAAGCATCAATAAATCATTGTGAGGGATGTACACACATAGTAGAAAAGTTTTTAGTAGGCATTTAAAAGTTGGCACAGAAGGCATCTGCTGAATCTCTACTGGCAAGATGTTCTACATGACTGGACTGATGGCACTAGAGACTCGATTACTTGTTTTCAAACAAGCTTCACCAACTTGGGGAACAACACTCCTATGGATGACCTCAGTGATCAAGCAGGAATATTAGGGTTCAGATGATCCCCAAGATATCCTGGACCCCAAGATACAAATGGCACCATTGTCATACAGTGCCTCTGATACCCAACTCACTAAGTCAGTCCGGAAGGATACAGTGGTTGGTGGTAACAAAGCTGCTGAGATTTACTAGGCAACTTACCATACTGGCCTGGATATAAGCTGCACCCAAATATAAGCCACACCTTTAAAATTCAAAGGGGGGGAGGGGAGGAAAAAGATAATACCCAAATATAAGCCTCTCCCTTAAAATTCCGCAGGCACTCACATCCGTTCCAGTTTACCGTATGTCTGTTTCAGCAGCAATATTGGAAAAGCCATTTTTTGTAAGCTTGTGAATTTAAGCCGCACTTTAACTTTTCACAGTCGGAAAAAAGTGAGGCTTATATTCAGGCCAATATGGTACTTTGCTACATTAGTCTACCATTTTGTAACCAGGAAGTCTTTCTGTAGCATTAAAACACAGTATTGAAAACGGTTTTAAACAACAAATTATTCTAATTGCTGTTACTGAAGCACCCCCATCTATATTTGTTGTGGAAAAGCAGTTCTCTCACCCACCCCACCCCCACATGATTTGGATTAGGAAGGACCATTGTTGTCTTCAGTCTTTAGGGCTCTTTTAAAAAGGGGGGGGGTCTTTTTTCTAGTCATCTACTTTTTCAGATTCACATTTCCTATGTGTCTCCAGACCATGTTAAATCTCCATGCTGTGGACATCAATCTATATTTGAGTCTGGATTGCTAATACAGTCACCTTGCAGTCCTTTTCATTTTCCCAGCTGTGACATGTCCACTTTTTTGGCAAGTCTAATTCATTTCCCTAAGGCTCTTCATAATGTCCAGATTTCATAGTCATACATACTTAACTTGCATTAGTGTCATAGCTGGACCATAGGCAGCTGCTAAATGGAAGCAAGAAGTCACAGGCCATCTTTCTCTTATGCCATTACAAGTAGGTTTCAAGGCAACATGCACTGTGAATGCATTGTGGAGAGGGAAAGCAAAGAGACAGACAATAGTTTGTGTAAACTAGGAACACTTTATTAAGAATCAAAAGAGATCTGTGTAGACTGCGGTGCTGGCCGGCACGTAAAGAGGATGTGTAGAGAGTGGAGTCAGTATTTATTAGATGTGTGCCTCAACTCTATGTACTTCCCAAATTGCATGGGAAATAGGGGTGTTGTAAGTGAGATTTGAGTTAGATTGAGCTGTTGAAAAGATATCTTAAGTCAAATCATGGTCTTCAAAAAGTCCCCAAGTCACTCTGTGGATATCCTCAAAATGATGCATTTTAAAAGTGACAGCTACAAAGTGAAACCAAACTGATGATGATGATGATGATGATGATGATAACAACAATAATAAGTTATTTATTTATTTATTTATTTATTTAACCCCACCCATCTAACTGAGCATTTTACAACAGAAATACAGGGAAACAAGAGGAAGAGGAAGAGGAAGAGGAAGAGGAAGAGGAAGAAGAAGAGGAAGAAGAAGAAGAAGAAGAAGAAGAAGAAGAAGAAGAAGAAGAAGAAGAAGAAGAAGTTGTTGTTGCTTCCTGAAATAGGGCTGTTTTCACTATCTACAAAAATGGAAATAGTTGTTTTTGACATCTGCTGGGAGGGCATTCCACATGACAGGTGCGGCTACAGAAAAGGCCAGGCTTAGCTCTTGTTCTGAGGGGTTATCAGATTAATATGCACAGGAATTTGTGAACACCCTGTTATTGTATGACCTCAAACGCTCCAAAGGTCCTGTGCCTGGATAGTAACACCCTGAGGACAGGACCTGAAATTTAATATCTTGCCCCTCTTTTCTTCATCTGCCATTACAACTTTACTATGGGATAGATTGATGCTTCACAGCACACAGAGCTAATGATATAGGGGGCTTGAAAGGATTTTGCATTGTCGTATTTCTCCCAAGTAGCTAGAATATTTTCTCCCGGTGTCAGTGAGTTTAACTTTTCAGCGATAACTGAAAATGATGAATGTTAAGCCTTAAAGAATTTATCAGGCACCTCATTGTAGTGACTGACACAAATGAGCTTTTTACTTCAGACTGAGAATATTGAACGCCAGGCAAAGGAAGGTAAAGCTAAACAATAGAATGCAGCGGGGTTGTAGTGGGGAAGATGACATATTATGAAAAGTCGAAACTGGGTTGTGGATTATCACTGGAAATGGGTTGTCTGTCAGCTTCCCCAAAATTATTGTGTATGTTTATCACTATTGGGGAAATTGTTATATTTGACAGACACCTTTATACAAGAGCAGGGATGGGGAACATGTGGAACATCAGCCTCTGTTTGGCCTGCATGGCCAATGGTGAGGGATTGTGAGAGCTGAAGCCAGGGCCGGATTTAGGTTTGATGAGGCCCTAAGCTACTGAAGGTAATGGGGCCCTTTATATGTCCAGCTGTCCTTTTTCAACAACAAATTGTCACTGTTTTTTGTGAATACATGCTATATGGACCTAATAGGTATCTAAAGCCATTTGCGCATAACAAAATATGTATTTTATCAAAGAAATTGTTGAACCGAAATACAATTTTGGAAATGTACATCCAGGGCTTTTTCCTTTAAATTTTTTGGGGGCGCCTAAGAGGGGGCCCTAAGCCATAGCTTGTTTAGCTTATACATGAATCCGGCACTGGCTGAAGCCCCACAAAATTTGAACGGCCACAGGTTCTCCAGCCAAGTACTAGAAGAATGTCCTTAATTCTGGACTACAACATTTGGCCCACAATATAATAGACACAACAGCAGCTAACATTTGGATTTTTAAAATCTAGGCTTTGGAAAAATAAATTGTTTTACTGGATGGCAATAAGGTCGATGCAATTCACCACTTTGCCCATAGTATATTGGAAAGGACTGAAAATTGGCCCTTAAATCATCAGGGGTCAGCAAACTTTTTCAGCAGGGGGCCGGTCCACTGTCCCTCAGACAGTGGGGGGCTGGACTATATTTGGGGGGGGTGAATGAATTCCTATGCCCCACAAATAACCCAGAGATGCATTTTTAATAAAAGGACACATTCTACTCATGTAAAAACACGCTGATTCCCAGACTGTCCGGGGGGCAAATTTAGAAGGCGATTGGCCCAGGCCTTAGTTTGCCTACCCATGGTTTAGTTCATCACCTTAGACTTCAACCCTAAATGTTATTTCTGCCATTCCAGAATTATGCTCTTATTTCCATGGATTAACACCATAGTTTGGCTGTTACTATTTTAGCACCATTTCCTCCTCTCCTTATTGCTTCTTTCTCCCTCATGTATTAGTCAAAAAGGCTGTCCCAAGCTGTCAAAGGTCACTTAAGTGAACGGAATAGCATCGCAATGCCACATAACCAATGAGGTTTGGTTATATGGTGATTCTGCTGATAGCAGTGAAGTCAAGTGAAAGTAAGGGCAATATTTCCTAGATCAGTCCACTAGAGTGACCCAGGCCAACTGTGGATTACAAAGGTGAATCAAATAAGAGAAAAAAAATGTAAATATATAGACAAGTGCAAGCGTATAGACAAAAATACAACAAAAGAGAGTCATTTCCTTGATAGTCCCCCAAAATGGTGAATAGTTTTAGCTAATAATCAGAATAATCAGTGCTTTCATAAAGCTGAAAGCATTTCACAAATAGATTATTTCAGCAATGCATCATTATTATTGTGGCATTACAAGGGGAGGGGGTGAAGCTGCAAGATGCATGGGAAAGAAAGGAATCCAATGAGGATTATTCAAGAAGGATTAGCAGATGTGATCCAAAGATCCATTTGTGCTATCATGCATTAATTAGCCATTAAGTTACCACACATCATTTGAATTATTATTGTTTTATCCATTTCAGTTCTGGTGCATTACTTTAAAGCAGAGGCCTGGGATCTGAATGAGGTCCTTCAAGCCATCCTCTCTGACCCCTGGGACTCCGCAGCCATGGTCCCTCCTAAGAGCACCTCACTTACTAGCCCCTTTCCACATGAAGATGTGGCTTTTGCCTGGTGGAAGGATCTGCCAATTTCAGTTCCCTCAGTTTCTCCTTTTTCCATTCTTAAATTCACATTAATTTTGAGAGTTGTTGTTGTGTTTTTGTTTTGTTTTTTAAAAAACCTTCATAAAAAGTCATAATTTTCCTAACAAACACATTTTAATTCAGTTTCAGCTAACAAACTTTTTGTGATTAATTTCCCATTTTAATAATATAATAATATATTAAAATAATACAATATAATTAATATAATATAATATAATATTTTGTATATTAGTGAAAATAACTTCCTTTTCATGCACATTTCCCCAATATATGCATTTTTTAAAAACATAGTTTGGTTGGCAAACTGCAGAGAGTATGGATGCTGAGGGCAGCCAGACCCTGCTGTTTAGGGATGGGGGAGAAACTTAGTTCAGGTCCCATTTAAAGGTGAACTTGCGTGTCGAGGTCCCCAAGCCACCCCCCAACGCACACTTAATTTTTGTTTAAGGTTTTTGGGATAATTTTGGCCACAACTTTATTTAAATACAAAACCGTGAGTGGTTGTTTAGGAATTGGTTAAGACTATCTGTCCCCCCGCCAACTGACTTCCGGGCACCACCGAAAGACAGTGCGGGGGAAAGCAAGTCGGGGAGAAATGGAGCTGAGTCACAGACCCTCAATTCTCATCCGCATGCTCCCCGAAGGCTTGCCGGCCCTAGTCCCATTCCAGGGATTGGACGAAAAGATGGCAAGCCCCAGGATTCCTTTAATGTAATTCCCTTTCCGCAGCAACCATGGAGGGGCAGGCCCAGCCTATCCTAACCCCTCCTCCAGCAATTTAAAACCAATGCCTAACCGCAACCTTACAAGTTGTGACGATTTGCTACGCAGTAGGCAAAAACCAAATGGCCCAGCCAATCAGCCAGATGGACAAAATTCCTACCAAGCCCCTGCCCCAATGGCAGATGACCCCATGACAGGCATAGCAAGGTCAATGCAACAACCCCTTACTCAAGGGCGGGTGGGCAGGTGATCTGTTGCATGCAGCAAAGAGAAAGCTCCAGGCTGCGTGCAGAGTATTTAAACATTTTACCCCTCCCACCAAAATTGCAACATGACTTTTACCCCAGCAACCCAGTGAACCAATCACTGCCCCAGGCCATCTTTAGAGACCCTGCCTGGTAACAGAGGGGTGGCTCAGCAGACCCCACCGCAACACGTGCTCTCCATGAAGGAGAACACGCTTTACCTGATTCATGCTTTTTGAAACAAAAGCACAGCCCTCCTTTGAAATTCACACTTCCCTGAATTATGTGTGTTCATTAAAACTAAGGCTGAGCCTAAAATTCTTGTGCAGCACAATTTTAAGTGGGTAGAATCATAGAATCGTAGAGTTGGAGGGGACCCTGAGGATTATGTAATCCAAGTCCCTGCAATGCAGGAATATGCAGCTGCCCCATACGAGGACCAAACCTGCAACCTTGGAGTTGGGTGGAGATGGGTTAAAGGTCAGTGCTTCAAAACTAGCTGTTTGCACCAGAAGAAAATTTGGTTTTGATTTTTTGAAAACTTGGGAGGTGCAGAGAAGGAATTTGAGCACAGAAGGCAGAAGGTCTTCTTGGTAGTGGCACCCTCTCTATGGAATGCGCCCCCCCTTCAGATGTCAAGGAGATTAAGAACTACATAACTGTTAGACGACAGCCTTGTATCGAGAAGTTTTTATTAGGTTTGATGTTTTATTATGTTTTATATATGCTGTACGCCTCCCAGGGTGGCTGAAGAACCCAGCCAGATGGGCAGGGTATAAATAATAAAAATATTATTATTAATTAAGAGTAGACCTACTGACATTACTAGACCTAAGTCTGCCCCATCCATTCATTTCAGTGGGCCTACCTTGAGAAGGACTAGCATTGGCTGCACCCCCCTTCCGTCTCTACTTTCGTCTATGAAAGTGTTGGAGGCTGTGGATTTATCCATGTCTGTTGGCATTCATCTGTGACTGCTGACGTTCACTATAACATACATCTGAACAAACCCTTTTGTATAAAGAACAGAAACATGACTTGTTCATTAAAACTGCACAGAGGAGATGAGGAGTCATCCACCACCTTCCAGACTCAACCTTCTGTTTCTGCTTGTTTCTGAGCTTCCGTGATGCACAGCTGCATCTGTCATGAGGCATTAGCCTGTATCAGAAGCGCAAAGCAACCACAGACACAACCAGTTGTGGCACGCAAGAAAATGACAAATCAGTCTGGTGAATTTGAAGAGACAGATTTTCGAAGGAGCGCAGGTGCAAAAGCCAGCCTTTAACCAAAGTTCACTAAGAATCTGGAAGTAAACAATATAAAAAAGCTATTTTATCCCAAGTAGCTTTTAGAAGATGGATTCTCCAGACACATATTTTGTTCCTGCTGCACATGCTAAGCTTCAAAGAATGACAAACAGGGTTTACTTTCTAACTCCAGCTCAAAGTGAATGATAGGAAGAAGAGAAGAAAGAGACTTTCCATGACATATTAGAAAGAATAATAAAATACTAAGGATATTTTGGAAGTGTTTTTAAAACTGTTCCTTCTGGGCATAAAGCGCCCCTCCAAAACTAGGGACTCTGAATGGCATTAAGTGGGTATTTACAGGTCAATCTTCCCTTTCCCAAATGTAAGCTGCTTTCAGGCACCACCAAGTGCACTGGCTTGCCCCTGAGATGGAGGGGGCTGGTGACGTGCAACACACGCATGCTGTGCGCACACACCATACAACGTGCTGATGTCACTCACATATGCCACGAGACGTGCTGAAGCATTGTGCGTATGCTGCGTGACTTGCTCGCGACATCAGCTCATCGTGTGGCATGCACACATAGATCTATACCCAAATGTCTTCCTCATTTGGATATATACCCTCAAATAACTTTTGAGTCCAAGGCTGGATCTCCACTGACCTGCTTAACGTTATTAGAAAAATATTAGACATACCGTTTTAAAACATCACAGGGCATACTGTTAAAATAAAAAAAAATCCTTACATGTTTCTTCTGTAACAAAGCAGTTTTCTCACTGCCTGGTTCCTGGTTGCTCTGCAACACCCTCTGACGTCACATTTTAATTAAACATCATTAACATTACAAGCAAAATGTAATATGTCCAAATATATTATGCTAATCATTCCTTAACCCTTCCTTAACATTATAAACTATGAGTGTAGATCCATCCCCAGTTTCAATGGGCAGGATCTTAAAATTCTTTCTCACTAAAGATCCTTTCTAGCTAGCAGATTCTTACCCATAATGCCTTGGCAGAAAGAATGCAGTGCAGTATTCTTTGTCAGTGATGCTAAGCAAGTGATTAGCCATTGTAGCTCAGCAAATGAGACTGCAGCATAGCAGCGGTGGACTTTGGTAGTATGGCACCCTGAGAAAGGTTAAATTTTGCCCCCCCCCTCCCATTTTATTATTTTCACAATAATTCTGTTTGGTACAGTTGCTTTTTATCGATCTTCTCAGGAGGTACCCGTATAAATATAGGTGTCATCATCATCATCATCATCACCATCACAATTTTGTGTCCCCTTGGCTTGATTCCCTCCCCCTCTGGGGGGGAACCATTGGCACCACTCTAAATCTGGCACTGAGCACAGAGCCATTAAGGTGAAAACTCCTACATCAGATTAGTACTTGAGGCAGAAAGCACTGCCTTTTATTCTCCCAGCTGAAAGTAAGAATGGGCAGATTTTTAAATTCCCATTGGTAAACAATAATAAGAGATGCCCTCAAAAACAAGCTACTTAAAAACACATTTAAAACCAGCCCTGACAGCAGCTCCATCCATGATCAGCACCACCTGCTCTTTAGCTTCCAAAAGCTTTTCTGCACAGAAAGGTCATAGCCTACTGGTGGAAGGGTAACAAAGAGGGAGATGATCTAAGCTGTTTTGTGAGGAAATTCTGCAATATGGGCACAGCCACAGAAAGGACGCTTTCTTGTGTCATCACCCAACATGCCTATGATGCAGATGGGACCAAGAGAAGGTGTTGGCCCAAAAATCTTGGCACTGGGGCAGGAAATATGAACTTTCAGGTAGTCCAGGCCCAAGCCATGTAGGGCTGCATATGTCATAAAGCCACTCCCGACATAAGGGGGGGTTGCGGGCTCACGACCCACCTGCATGGGACTTGGGAATCCTGGGATTCATCAGTTACTGCGCCAGCCAATCAGCTGGCGGTGGGGGCGGGCTTAGTAGAATTCATTTAAGGTCGGGGCAGCCCGTGCTCGCCCCTTTCTTTCCTTACAGCCAGCTGCGGTTTCCCACCCAACCTCTAGGTTGTCATTTGGACTTTGCTATGGGCTTCGGCTGGTCGCCACAAGGGGCCTGGTAGGAGTTTTTCCACTTGGCTAATTGGCATTATTTTGGAAGCCACTTGGTTTTGTCGCCTACCTCGTAGCAAAACGTCACAACACTTTTGGGTTTGGCGGTTAGGCATTGGCAGGGGTATTATTATGCAAATGAGTTGGGGTGGAGGAACGCCATCACCTCCCCCAAATGATGAAGGGTAGTTCATTAAAGGACTCCGGGGGGCGTCGCCTCATCCGAAACCTATGGAGGCTAGGGCCTAAAGCGCGCTCCCGAGCGGTAACCCCTCGGGGAGCGCCTAGGGATGTGCATCTCGGGGGCTCCCCCTGTTGGTGCTTAACCCTTCCCGGTTCTATGCCAGTTAGTCTGATAGGGCCAATGCCTAAAGCCAATACAGCTCTTACCTGTAATCAATAAAGTTGTGGCCATTTTTCGCCCATTAACCTAAATTCTGGTGTCCATGTGTCTTTTTTTATTACATCTGCGGGAGGGGGTGGGAATCGCCACACAACCTGGAAATGGCATATTCATTGAGCATTTATCCTGATTTGCTTGCTCAAAGCTTATTTGTAGGTTAGACCAGGCTTAGGCAAACTCCGGCCCTCCAGATGTTTGGGACTACAATTCCCATCATCCCTGACCACTAGTCCTGTTAGCTAGGGATAATGGGAATTGTAGTCCCAAACATCTGGAGGGCCAGAGTTTGCCTATGCCGGGGTTAGACTATATCCGGTCATTATTGAGCATTTGTTTTGATTTGTTTGCGGGGCAAGGGGAAGGCTATACAAAAATGAGCATTCACTCATATGCTTGCAGGGTATTCATATCTTCCCATCAATCCTTTGTCCATCCCTAATTTTGCAGTGCATTTCCTAGTCATTCTCCTAACTGCAAAAAGGCATTTTTCTTTTAAGTTGGATTTGTTATAACATGAAGCTTTAATTCACTTTAATTTTGCAATTTCCCGGTGTGTACTTGAATTCCTCCTGCAAAACACTGACAGTCTGGAGGCGCCCCTAATGCAACACATGCAGTCAAAATACTGAGCTGTTCAATATATCCCTGACACTTCTAACATAAACCCTCTTCCAGCTTAATGCAACTTAGATATTGATGCTTCTTACCATTTCTGGAAGGATTCTTTTAAAAAGGAGCCCTGTGTTCACAGCACGTATCATTCTAATATGTGTACATGAGCACAAGCATACCCATTTTGCATTTTGTTCTGTTTTCAACATATACAAAACCCATCCACTGAAAATCCAGATAATTCTACCTGCCAGGGGCACCCCCAGCTCAATGTGAGAATATGCATTAGAATTTGTATTAGACTTGATCAAAACAGTAGCACTAAAACTGTTTAAAAGGGGGGGGGGGAGGCAGAGTTATTCCTGGATGTCTGAAATGGGACTGTGACTCCTATTAATTAATCTCCAGCATGAACTCAAGTATGTGGTATTGGGGGGAGAGACTAATTTGGGTAACAATCCATATCGTATTTGCTCTAGTGGTGGGGAACCAGGGCAATAATTACCCTACCTGTGAGGCGGGGGGGGGGGAGAGAATATATCAGGTTGGATAGTTGGCCAATCATATTAAAGTTCTTTTTTCCCCCAATTCCATAAAGTTCAAGAAAACTTGAAGCTGGCAGAACTCAGCTGAAGTTTCAATGTATTTTTAAAAGCAAATTTCCCATTCCTTTTGACTTGTAAATAATATGACAAGAGCAACAACCATAGGAATATGCAGCCAAGCAGAGATACAACCTTCCTCATCAATATGGGGCGGGGAACCCTTCTGTGTATATGACTCTTAAATTAAGAAACAACTTCTTTGTTATTGCAGATAATTCAATTCTGTCACTGGAGCTTTCAGTTGCATGGACTTACTCATTGGTAGTCGACCCAGCAAAACACATATCTTTTCCAACTATGGAAGTCTCAGAGGACAACAGGAATCTTTCTATCAACCCTACTTATAAGAGATGCTCCCACTGTAGAAATATATCTATTATTAATCTGTTTTGATCCCACTCTGTGGTATATGTGAAGTTTTCTGTTCTTATTCAGATACATTTCTTCCTGAAGTTTCTATATTTTGTTTTCTTTCAGTAATGTTCACTGTCCTGGTGAGATTTCAATGGATTTTGTATGAGACTGTTGCTCTGTAGTTTTCACTGCAAACCCATATGACTGCACAGTATGCCAGGTGATCCATCAGAGTTTAACTCGGGGGTGGTCAACCTGTGGTCTACATCTTGCATTATTGTGCTGGCTGAGGCTGTTGGATGATTTCAGCTGCTGTGTCCCATCTGTGGAACTCGCTCAGCCTGAAGGTATGGCTTGCTTCACTTTTAGTGAGTTCCAGGTATGGTCTAATAACTACCACTGCTGTCAAAACATTCTGATACGTGCATGCATGTATTTTTCTTAAATAGTATCCATCAGTTAACAAGAAAATAAATTGCATTCAAAAATTATGAAAGAAAATGTATGCAATTTTTTCATGGGTGGGGTACATAGCTTTTGTTGTGCTTACCATTCTTTTGATGTGGCTGAGGGTTGTTGATGAGTGTCCTTTTTTCATTTCACAAATTATCTTACAAGGAGTCTGCACCCCCTCTAGCCTCCCTCGATGCCAGAACTTTAATAATAGCCCATCATGGGGCTTTTTTTCAAATCAAGAAGCACAGGCAGTCAGGGAAGCTGGAGAAATGTGTACAGGAAAAAATAATACACACAGTACACCTACCATGGCCAACTTGCAACACTAAAGGTAAGCTCAAAGCCACTCAGCCACTGATATTTTAAATGCATTCTCGAAGAAGGGCCTCAAAAGATGACCTCAGGGTCCGTGTAAGTTCATATGGAAAGAGATGGTCCTTGAGGCAGAAGGCAATGTCTTTCAGAACATAAAATTCTACTCGGTGATGGAAAAGGAAAGCGAATGGTAGGTAGGTTTAGAAGCTGCCAGGGATGAATTTCTACTAAGTGCATTCCAGGAATCAAAGAACGAATAATGGGGTGAAGTTAATTTGTTTTTCTTTATCTAGAAAATAATAACACTGCAGCTTAAAAGCTGGTATTAGAATTGGTAGACTGGGAGATCAAACATGGATCTTCCACAAAATATATAGTTTGACATTCAGGCTGCAATCCTATTCATGGGGCGGGACTGCAACTTACCTGATGTTGCTGGGCTGCCTCCTATTATCCATTCCAATTGTTTATGTTTGCTGGGACTTATGGAGAGGTTCACCAGACACTAATTGGCATGATTCTTGTGCCTTTCAAAAAAAACCCACAAACCTCTTGGTAGCACCAGGCATTTGGATGTTTTATTGTTCTTGAGAATGGATTCATTATGCAGATTATTTTGTGGTGACCATGTCATGGTTATGGGAGACTGGGGTATGGTTGTTTTATTTATGTGTTCACCAGATTGAATAGTTTTATTTTTGCGTCAGTTTTGAATTTTATGTGATTTTTGTATTTTGTATGTGCCATGTTACATTGTTAATTGCCTTAAGATATCTTCATATAAGGTGGTCCATAACTTGAATAAGTAAATAAAAAGATACAGCAAAAACTGTTCAGTGGAGAGCTTAACACAAATGTAATTTTGCACATCACCTTTTGTAACCTGGTTGTGATTATCAGAACATTACCTGAACACCAGGTAGGTTATTTTGGCAGGAAGAATAATCATTTTGCCAATTCAAGGTCCTTTATTCTGGTTCATATATATACATATTGTCTCGTTTCTTCTTGTCATCTTTTCATACTCATGAATGCTGCTCCTTCATTGAGGAGCCTGATGAACTCTTTACCAGCCTCCCTCAGTGGGAATACGGCTTTGCAAACTCACTGCTGAGAGCAGATTACTGGGAATCTGCCTACAACCAACAAAGTCTCTTTTGGCCTTCAGCAAAGGATGGGTTGTTCGATTTGCAGGGTAACAAACAAAAGGGATATAGAAATGAAAAACTGGTTGGTCATGAAAGTGCTCTCTAATGGCTCTTCTAGCTTAATGTGTGCCATCACCATCACCCTTGCCATCATCATCTAGGTAGTTACTTAATCAACAGGGCCAGCTTCCTATCATAAAGAGGTTCTGATTCAAATAGATCTGCAGAGTAATTTTGTAGATTAATGAAATTGTCAGTGGGTGAAAAACAGTGCAAATGAAATTGGAACTTTAGGTAGCTATAGTACGCTGAGCTGTGGCTAGCTGAATGGGCAGAGGCTGCTCTGGTTAGAGACCTCACTTTCCTAAAACCAGGCAGGGCCTCCTACATTATTGGAAATAATGAAGCTAGTATTTTTGGAGGGTGGGATAGCAGACTGTATAATGTTTCTAACTTTAGAGTTGGTTCAAGTTTCTCCTTACTTTAGCAGGGATGTTTCAATGCAGTCCCAGGCTGGTTCACAACTACAGTTTGAGTATTCACTTCAAAACATGTTTTGTCTAATAACATTGTATTCCCGGTTAACACAATGTCAATTGTCTTTCCTCTTTGTTCGAAGTGAAGATGTAAACATTTCCTGGAACTCTAAATGGTTCTTAAAATTTTCAAAACAATTGATGTTGTTTTGCACTGACTTTTGACATTTCTTACCTCCTTTCATGAACAATGTATTGCTGAAGATAAATTCTTGATGGCTTTGCTGCTTAATCTTGCCTTTTAGTTTATAAAAGCCAATGTTGTAACATTTACTTGTCAATTTTTTGGTGCAAGTAATTGACATGATTCTGATTTCCCAGAAATAATTTGAACAGTTAGTATTGTTTAATGCAGTGTTTCCCAACCTTGGGCCTCCAGCTGTTTTTGAACTACAATTCCCATCATCCCTGACCACTGGTCTTGCTAGCTAGGGATGATGGGAGTTGTAGTCCAAAAACAGCTGGAGGCCCAAGGTTGGGAAACACTGGACTTTAATGTGCCTCCTCAAGATGTACTCATGCAATGTCTTCAATTTATCTTTGCATAAATACATTGCTCTGAGTTGATGAATGTATTTACTCAATATGTTGTTTTTTCAAAGCAAACCTTCCACAAATCCTAATCATATCTCACTTATTTCATGCTTCCATTCAGATGGTTAATGTTTCTGAATGGAACAGTAGATATATTATTATCATTATCATCATGATTGTATGTGTTTTCTCAAGGAGCAAAGAATTCCAGATATGGCGTTATTTTATTTTCTTGTGGGTGAGAAAACCGGAGATCAAATGTATCCAGTTAGCATTTGTATAATTTACAAACATATAATCACAACACAATGGAAGCAAATAGGCATCTGCTACATACTGGCATCCATGGAGACAATGGAGGAGTGTGCCTTTGGGGGTGTGGTCATGCTGTTTGACAGTTACAGTGGCTGCAGAGGCCAATGCAGGAGAGACATGTTTTGTTGCAGCTGGGGTCAATGAAGGCATCCAGTTGTGCTGTTGCAGATGCACCATGGCTTTTCTTCTCTTTGCACTCCTCCCAGTGGCCATTGCTCCTGTGGTCACTGCTATGGATACATGACTTGACTGCCTGCCTCCAGGCACTGTGATCACCTGCAAGGGATTCCCACTTGGCAGCCAGCTTTCATGTCACATTTGCAGACCTCTTTGTAACACAGAGTTGGTCTGCCTGTTGGCTTGGTGCTGGAAGCCAGCTCTCTATAGAGCATGTCCATGGGGATCCTGCCATCTTACATTCTGTGGACTTGACCAAGCCAGCATAGACGTAGCTGAAACAGGAGTGTGAATATGCTGGGAATGTGTCAGGGACTGGCTGGCAGAGGAGGAGGAGAGGCAGCCAGTTGCCCAGGAGGCACTGGAGAAGATTTCAAACCTGATTCAGACTGGTGGAACAGGGAAGGGCAATCAACAGAGGAACCAGCAGGGAAGCATTAGAGCCAGAGAACTGGGATGAAAGGGAGAGGCATAATGCGGGCACAGACTCTGACAGGGGGAGAGCAGAAGCTGTGTCTCTTGCTTTGCAGAGGGACATTCCTGCTCCAGGGCCTTCCCCTTCCCCTTTCACAGCTCAAGAACGAAGGGCAGTAAAGAGCGTGTAGCAGCTGAGTAGAGCTGCGTCACAGCAGAAGGCTGCTAGGGTGGAATCTTAAATGAGGGAAGGAGAGGCCAGAAATCTAGTTTCTACAACTCACTCATCTGAATCATGAGTGTGTGCTGGCTCTCTGAGTGTTAAGCAATAAAGGTTAATTGCCATCCAGTCTCTTTCTTCCCCACTTCTGATTTACAGCATCTGACAACGGTCGGCAGGGTTATTCTGGCAACCTGACAGAATGTAGGCTTGGGGCAGCACATCTTTGTTTGGAATTCTGTCCTGCCATGTGATACCCAAAATCCTCCTGATGCAGTGCATGTGGAAGGCTTTGAGGCATCACTTCTGACGCTTGTCAGTTGCCCATGACTCACTTTCATAAAGCAGTGTGCTCAACACATAAGCCTGATAGACCGTCATCTTGGTATTGGACATTAGCATCACATTCTCCCATTTCATATTGTAAGCCACCTTGAGCATTGTTTTAACTGTGGAAAGGCAGCATACAAATAAAATGATGATGATGATGATACCCTTTTGGAGAGGCAAGCTGCTGCCCTAGCTGCCTTGCCAATACACTTGTCTAGCTCAGCATCGACGTAGAGGTTGCTGGTTATGGTGGAACCCAGATAGATAAAATTGTCTACCACCTCAAGCATGTGGTCACCAATGCTGATGTGTGAAGTGCTGGTGATCTTCTGATCTAAGATGTTGGTCTTCATCAGTCAAACTCCTTGCAGGCTTGGACAAAGCGGTTGATGAGTCTCTGTAGAGCTTCCTTGGAATGTGCTGTCAAGGCCGTGTCATTGCAAACAACAACTCTCAGATAAGGATCCACCACTCTTTTGTCTTGGAATAGAGATGTGCCAGGTTGAACAGGCCCTGCCACTCCTTGTACACACCATCTTCAGTCAAGTTTGAAGGCATATGAGAGAACCAGGGAGAAGAATATGCCAAAGAATGTTGAAGCAATAAAGCCCTGTTTCACACCGCTATTCATAGGGAAGGCATCTGAGGATGAGCCACCATTTTGGATGGTGCCACACATGTTCTCATGGAAGGGCATCCTATCTTGTTGAGCAGGCTGAAGAGTCATTTTCAGCTAACAAGATCAAAGGCCTTTGTCAGGTCTATGAAGGCAATGTACAAGGGGCATCTCTGCTCTTTGCTCTCAGCATTTCTCCTGCAGCTGGCACAGTGAGAAAAGCATTTTGTCTGTTGACCTCTGAGCTCTAAAGCCAATTTGTGACTTGGGATGGACCCTGACAGTGAGTGACTGTAATCTGTTGAGAACTACATGGGCAAAGGCTTTCCCCACTATACTTAGCAGGGAGATCCCATGTAGTTGCAGTCTTGGCAGTCACCTTTGTACTTATAGAGGGTCATAATGCTAGAGTCATGCATGTTTTGTGGCACAGATCCTTATTCCCAATACTGCAAGAGAAGGCCATGGAGGTGTGTCATGAGGGAAGTATTTAAGCCGACTTTCAGCACTTCTGTTGGAATTCCATCTTGTTCTGGGGCTTTACCACATGCTGAAGAGTTGATGGCATTCTTCAGCTCATCAAGGGAGGGAGGGACATTCAGATCTTCCAAAACAGGCAGAACCTGGATACTGTTGATTGCTGTACCAGAGACCATATTTTCCTGTGAGTACAGTTCTTGCTAGTGCTCTGCCAATAGCGTCATCAGTTTGCTATGGACTGCGATGATCTCCTCAGACAAAGTTTCAGTGGCGCAGTTTTGTTGATTGCTGGTCCAAAGGCTTTCTTTATGCCTTCATCCCTTTTTCAAGTGTTGCCAGTGTCAGCAGCGAGTTGGATGCTCTGTCAGAGCTTTAGCCAGTAGTCATTGGCACATCCACTGGGCATCAGCTGCAGCTGTAAAGGAACAATCAGAAGTATTAGAGTGCACTTTAAATTATTTATCTATAAGTGAGGTTTACATTGGACACCTTTTAAATTTGGCACCAGTGGAACTCCTGAAAGAAAACAATCCTTATCAAAAGCAGGGCTTGCCTTCAAGCACCACTTTTAGTAGGGAATATTTGAACTGTGGTTTGAATTCAAGGAATAATATGATTCCTCCTTTGAATTGAATCACCTTTGAAATTGAATTGCAAGTGTGAATGCATTTAGAATACTGTGAATAGTTCTGATCCCCTCTCTTGAAAAGTGATATTGTAGAGTTGGAAAGTGTTCTGGAAAACCAAAGGGGTGGAGCAACTCTCCTAAGACGAGAGGTTGCAGTATTCAGGACTGCTTAGTTTAGAGGTGAGCAAGAGGTAATGTTATGTACTGAGTTGAATAGGATCCAAACTGCAGCTGTCTGATTGGTCCTAGAACAATAGGATCCAAATTGCAGCAGTCTGATTGGTCCTAGAACAATAGGATTCAGAATGCAGCAGTCTGATTGGTCCTAGAACAATGCAGCAGTATGATTGGTTGGCAGGAACCACCCAATCATGCTCCAGATATAAGTGAATCCACAACCTGATTGGCTTACAGTAGAATTCCAGAATTAGCCAATCATGTGCAGCCCATTGTGTAAATAATGTATATAAAGCAGATACTTTGAGGGAACTTTCATTCATTCCTCCTCACCACTATGAGCTGAATAAAGAGCATGAAATCACTTTGCGACTCTGAGTATATTTCAGGTAACATAAAGAAGTTTATAAAATTGTGCAAAGTATGTAGAAAGTGGAGAAACAAAACCTACCTTGAATCCATGGACATTCAATGAAGCTGAAAGGTGGAGGATTCAGGGCAATTAAAAGAAAGGACTTCTTCATGCAGTGCATAGTTAAACTATGGAACTGGGTCCCATGGCAGTGATGGGCACCAACTTCAATGGCTTTAAAAGAGGATTAGATAAATTCATTGAGTATAAAGCTAGCCATGATGGCTGTGCTCTGCCTCTATGGTCAGAGGCAGTAATGCCTCTGAATACCAACTGCTGGAAACTGCAGGAGGGAAGAGTGCTCTTGCACCTGGATCTTGCTTATTTGCTTCCTACAGACATCTGGTTGGCCACTGGGAGAACAGGATGTGGGACTAGGTGGACTACTGGCCTGATCCAGCACACTCTTCTTATGTTCCTACCTGATGTCACATGATATTCAGGGAATGACAAGTGGGAGGTCATGCCCGCCTATAAAAAAATGGTGCATGACAGGTGGGCCAGCTCTGGATCCAGGTCACTAGCCAGATCCAGTTCTCCGCCCACGCTGTAACATAATTGTTTCATGGACCCAGAATTACACAAACAGGGTACCTTTTAAAACCCAAGTTCCATGTTTAATCACATCCACCAGTGTGTGAGCCTCTCAATGAGATTTGCATGTGTCTATGCATATGTAATGAAGAATTCAGAGTGGAATGGTAATGCTACCGCCTTCCGTCCACATTTTTCTTGCCTTATTGATATGAATGAAGTAAACAACCAAATGTACTCTATGTGGCAGTGCAATGTGAACACAAATTAACTCAAAAGGCTGCACTGGCAGCTCTGGCCTGGAGTGAAAATGCACTGTGCTCAGCATCTAATGGCCAAAATTATGAGTGCTGCAATAATAGAAATTTAGCAAGCCTTAATCCTCATTGCTCATGCCTCAGGGCACATCTCCCTCTGCAGTTGCTTCTCAAATAATTTCTCATTAGAGTGTAGCTTGCAGAACAACCAGTGGTTTTATGTTCTAAACAGCTCATCAGCATTCATTCTTAAGGATATGAATGGTCTATGTGCCTAGCCCCTTCAGATCACCTCTTGCTTGCTTATTAAGACTCCTTGTGTGAGGCTTCCTGCTGGCTCTAGAGCAAAAGGTATTGTTTGTTTTTGTAGCTACATGAAACTGAAAGCAGCCCTCTGCATCATCAGGAGCTGTGCCTCGCTGGCTAGACAAATGTTTAAAAACCTCTGCTGTTAAATCCTCACTTCAGATATCTATTTTTTCTTGGCTTCTTTGGGGTGGCAGAGATGAGAAAGTATGACCCAAAGGGTCAAGTTGAAGCTGCCCCTGTGTCAGTTTGTATGTTTCAAAATTCCACATCAGTTCTAATGACACTCAGTGGAAAGGTTGGCTTGCCTGCATCCAATCTTCAGCACCCTTGGAGTCAGGATGCTAGACCTCAAGGGTCATCTCTTCCAATCCTCTGCAATAAGATGTGCTCAGAAGTGTTTAACAGATGTAGACAACCCACGTTCAAGACAAATTTTGACATGTAACAGCCAGGGAACCAGAAGCTCTAAGATGTTTGAATGCCCTGAGACACATGGCATCCAACCTTTCTTTTGAGAACAGGAGTCTTACTTTGCAAAGATATGTCTCTTGTACTATCTGTTATTAGCCAAGCAATTAATTGTTTCTACAGAGCCATTGCCTTTATGACCCATGAAAAGAATTAATTCTTGGGAAGTCTGTTGTGCATAAAAACTGGTTTGGAAGGGTGAAGCGCCTTTTCTTGGCAGCTGAGATGTGTTGGAATGGATGAATCTGTCTGTTCCAGTTTCTCCCAGTTTCTCATTATTTGAATCTTTGATTCAGTTTGCCATATTTGAATTTTATTTTATTTTTTGGTCAATATTTTAGCATGCATTTCTCCAACTTTACATACAGGTAACTCACATCTTATACAGGGGTTCAGTTCTGGAGTTCTCATGTAAATGCAAAATCACATCAAGTTTGAAACCTCAGGGGAACACCCCCACCCCACACCCCACCCCGGCCAGGAGGAGCTCTGCTTATTAGGCTTCCTTCTTTGACCTTCTAGAGCCTAGTATGCAAGGCACATTCACTAGGAGCATGGATGAGGGTAGGGAAGTAAATAAATGGAGTGGGAATGGTGGGTATTCATAGAATCATAGAATTGGAAGAGACCACAAGGGCCATCAAGTCCAACCCCCTGCCAAGCAGGAAACACCATCAGAGCACTCCTGACATATGGTTGTCAAGCCTCAGCTTAAAGACCTCCAAAGAAGGAGACTCCACCACACTCCTTGGCAGCAAATTCCACTGTCGAACAGCTCTTACTGTCAGGAAGTTCTTCCTAATGTTTAGATGGAATCTTTTTTCTTGTAGTTTGGAACCATTGCTCCGTGTCCGCTTCTCTGGAGCAGCAGAAAACAACCTTTCTCCCTCCTCTATGTGACATCCTTTTATATATTTGAACATGGCTATCATATCACCCCTTAACCTCCTCTTCTCCAGGCTAAACATGCCCAGCTCCCTTAGCCGTTCTTCATAAGGCATCGTTTCCAGGCCTTTGACCATTTTGGTTGCCCTCCTCTGGACACGTTCCAGTTTGTCAGTGTCCTTCTTGAACAGTGGTGCCCAGAACTGGACACAGTACTCCAGGTGAGGTCTGACCAGAGCAGAATACAGTGGCACTATTACTTCCCTTGATCTAGATGCTATACTCCTATTGATGCAGCCCAGAATTGCATTGGCTCATGTCAAGTTTGTGGTCAACCAAGACTCCTAGATCCTTTTCACATGTACTGCTCTCAAGCCAGGTGTCCCCCATCTTGTATTTGTGCCTCTCATTTTTTATTTTTTTGCCCAAGTGCAATACTTTACATTTCTCCCTGTTAAAATTCATCTTGTTTGTTTTGGCCCAGTTCTCTAATCTGTCAAGGTCGTTTTGAAGTGCGATCCTGTCCTCTGGGGTGTTAGCCACCCCTCCCAGTTTGGTGTCATCTGCAAATTTGATCAGGATGCCCTTGAGTCCATCATCCAAGTCGTTGATAAAGATGTTGAATAAGACCGGGCCCAAGACAGAACCCTGTGGCACCCCACTAGTCACTCTTCTCCAGGATGAAGAGGAACCATTGATGAGCACCCTTTGGGTTCGGTCAGTCAGCCAGTTACAAATCCACTGAGTGGTAGCATAGTCAAGTCCGCATTTTACCAGCTTCTTTACAAAAATATCATGGGGCACCTTGTCAAATGCCTTGCTGAAATCAAGGTAGGCTACATCCACTGCGTTCCCTTCATCTACCAGGCTTGTAATTCTGTCAAAAAACGAGATCAGGTTAGTCTGACATGACTTATTTTTTAGAAATCCATGCTGACTATTGGTGATCACAGTATTCCTTTCTAGGTGCTCACAGACTGTTTGCTTAATGATCTGCTCCAGAATCTTCCCTGGTATTGATGTCAGACTGACTGGGCGGTAATTATTTGGGTCCTCTCTTTTCCCCTTTTTGAAAATAGGGACAACATTTGCCCTCCTCCAGTCTGCCGGGACTTTGCCTGTTCTCCAGGAATTCTCAAAGATGACTGCCAGTGGTTCTGAGATCACATCTGCCAGTTCTTTTAATACTCTTGGATGCAGTTCATCTGGCCCTGGAGACTTGAATACATCTAAACTAGCCAAGTATTCTTGTACTATCTCCTTAGTTATTTTGGGCTGTGTTTCCTCTGCTGAATCATTTGCTCCAAATTCTTCAGGTCGGGCATTGTTTTCTTTATCGGAGAAGACTGAGGCAAAGAAGGCATTGAGGAGTTCAGCCCTTTCTGTGTCCCCTGTTTGCATTTCACCATCTTCTCCTCTGAGTGACCCCACTGTTTCTTTGTTCTTCCTTTTGCTACGAACATACCCATAAAAGCCTTTTTTGTTGCTTTTAACCTCTCTAGCAAGCCTGAGTTCATTCTGTGCTTTAGCTTTTCTGATTTTGTGTCTACACGTGCTGGCTATTTGTTTGAATTCCTCTTTGGTGGTTTCCCCCCTTTTCCATTTTTTGTACACATCCTTTTTTAATCTTAACTCAGTTAAAAGTTTTTTAGATAGCCACCCTGGCTTCTTTAGGCACCTTCCATGTTTCCGTCTCATTGGTATTGCCTGAAGTTGTGCTTTTACTATCTCCCTCTTAACAAACTCCCAGCCATCATGAACTCCCTTTCCTTTTAGTATTACTGTCCATGGGATCTCACCCAGCACTTCCCTAAGTTTTATGAAGTCGGCTTTCTTAAAGTTAAGAAATTGAGTCCTAGTATGCTTGGCTGCTCCTTTCCACTGTATAGTAAACTTCAGAAGAGCATGATCACTAGCGCCTAATGATCCTTCCACTTCTACCCCACTAACCAGGTCATCAACATTCCCTGATCTCCATTTATTTATTTTCCCTCCACCTGCATAAAGCTGTGGTTATGTAAGTGAAAACAGCTTAAGATGCGATTACCTGTATTTTTGAAGCAATTTTGCCTAATACAATGGTGGGTTATTGTGGGTATTGCCTGTAAAATGAATAGAGCTGCAGATAGTTAAGAATGTGCCTGGGTGGTGATTGGTGGAGGTGCATTGACTAATAGAATCATGGGCAAGGGGACTGGTGGCATGTGGGTGTGGGTATGAAAGACCCTACTGAACCCTAGGTTTCCCAGCCTCTTGGATGCAGAATCAGTGCCCCATTGTAAAGCAGTTGTTTTCCGGATTCTGGTAGAGAAAAGTGGGGGCTAGATGCATCTGCAGGGAATTGCCTTGGAAATGCACAGTGCTTTCTGTAAAAGGAACTCTGGAGGAAGGTAGAGGGGTACAACAAGGAGATCAGCATGGAGTCTCCATCAGAGACAGGCAGAGAGAAAACTCCTGAAAGATCAACCCGGGTGCCCCATTTGCTGCAGTCCTCGCAGGAAGAAAGGAACAATCCTGAGTTCCTGACTGGGGTAAGTGCAGACAAGAAAGCTGTTGAGTTGAGCATTTCCTGTGGCTGTGTCCATTTGTATAAGGAAGAGGAGGGCCATGGGAATGGAATCAGGTCCCTTTGGTGTGCCCCTGCCCATGGATGCCCAGACTTTGATGGGAAAAGGGGTGACATATTTGTAAGTTCAATCGACAAATGGAGACTGACCATGCTAACTTTTCACCCCACCTCATAGTAGTGTTGATAAATGCCACGCTGGTGCATTTTAAAAATCACTTATTAAGGAACCTCTTAACTCTCCACATTCAAAGCAGAAATTCTACCACTCCCCTCCTCCCAGCCTTAATTGACAAGTTCATATTCACCAGCAGATGATGCTTCCAAAAGTCTTTCAAGGGCAGCCCAAAATAGAACACATTGCAGAAAACAGCCTGGGAGGATACTAGAGCGCCTGGGAGGATACTAGAGCAAGAGCATGGAGAACAGCATTAAAAAGTATGCTTAGGACATGCTCATTATTCCAATATTCCGAACAGGCAAACAGCCTTCTTTGCTGCTTCCATTCAGTTTGCTACTCTGTTCCAGTGTCATGGCACTGACATCAGGGGAATATTAATAAAGAGATGACATGCACACTCTCCCCCAACCTCGGTGATCTTCCAGCTGCTCAGCCTGTGTCGCACTTTCAGCCTGGACGATCCCAGAGCAATGAGCAGCAGTCAAGCAGCTAATAGGCTTTACCATTAGTCTTGCAACTGCCAGTCTACCATCTCCTGATAAATACATGTTGAATATGTCTCTTGATTTATAGAGGGATTGCCCCACACTGTCATAAATCAAATTCTCCAAAACAGTGTATCAGGGTTGTCTTGAAACCCTTCTGTTTTTAATTGCACAGTTAATTAAACAGCATGTCCAGCATATTGAAGGAAATCTGCTTAGATTTGGCCCCAAACACAAAGCTCTCTCCCTACCTCCCATCCTGTGGGAGCAACCTACCATATATATATATTGATAGATCATGCTAGGAAAGCAGTTAATCCAGCCATATCTCTGTGGTGTGAGAGCCACCATCAAAGAGTGTCATTACTCTAAGCACCAGGCCTTCAGCGATAGATTTCCAAGTGTCTCATTTTTGGACCCATTAAGGCTATCAGGCCTGCAGCGGTTGCTAAGCTACCATGAATCCTGAAGGGAAATAAAAGAAAATGGTAGATGCAAAGAGACAGCCACTGTGATGCTTATCGGGGATTCTTCTCTGCCTTTCCCTCATTAGCATCATGATTAGGATAGTTTTCAAGGAGTCCTGTCCATTTCCCTACCAGATTCTTGGATGCTGTCGCATTAAATTGGCAGGCAGTGTTTATGTTGCACAGAGAATTTGAACTGGTGCAAGTAGAGACTTGTAATTGCTTCCGAGGTGCCTATTAAACACCGTGAGAAGGTGTGTTTTCTCTCTCCTTGCTAATAAATGTAATTTTCATTTTTTGGGAATGAAATTAACCTGCATTGATTTCAGGTGCATTCTGGACTAATACACACATTACTTCGAAAGTGTTTGAAAATTTAATTTGTACTGATTTGGCAAAATTATGTGAGAGCAGCAAGCTTTTATGTTGCCGCTTTCTGGAACAATCACTTAATCACGTTTTTTCTTAAACCAGGTATAAGAAGCTGTGTGAGAAAGAGAGAGGGAAAAGTACACAGATTATGGGAAATGAATCATTTAAAAATGTATTACCTTAGGGCTAGTTTTGTTGCAGGAATAAAACACAGATGTTGTGAGGAAAACAATGCACTGCTTAATTATTATTCAGAGATCCATCTTGGGAATCAAAAGACTATGGAAAGGAAGTGAGGGAGAGGAAGGTTTGAAACTACGGGGGGCTCGTTCACACTTCTGTTTGTCCTGTATCTATAAAGCAAGGGTCCAAGAGGTTTTTTGTTTGTCCCACTGCTTTCCCTGGAGAAACTCACTGTTACCGCTGAATCAGAGCAAAGCATGAATATTCAGAAAAACCGATTGGCATTTGTTCTGATTCAGTGGTAAACAGTGGGTTTTCCTGGGGAAAGCAGCAGAACAAACAGCAGTGTGGATGGAGCATTGCTGTGCTCCAGTCCAAAAGTGGATCACATAAAGAATATGGCAAGAAAGGGGGAGAGTGAGGCAGGGCTGACCAGAAATTACAGGGCTATGGATAACATCCACTGAGCAACTTGCCCCAACATGGGTTGAAAGCAGAACAAGTCTTTTTAAGCCTCTGTCACCATTCTCCTTCCGCCATGCTCCACCCCATCGTGGACAACTTCAGAACCTTAAGGAGCCAAACCCCTGACCTGAAAACAGGCACTCTTCCCCTGGTGTGTTTCTTGTGCTGCTGGAGTGGTGGTGTGGCAGCAGGAGGCATTCCAATCCTTAGTCCAGGGCTGGCCAAAGACATTTTAGCACTTGGGGTGAAGTTCAAAATGATACCTCACTCCTTGCCAGGGAAGAAGGGGTGAGTGAAGATTTACTTCAGGAACAAGGGGGGAATAAAGATGTCCGTCAGGATCTGCTGTCCTTGTAGATCCTGCCACCTGAGGCAATTGCCTCACCTCTGCCTTAGCCTCAGGGGAAGATACCATTGAGAATCTGGTATCTAAGGAGGTTCCTTTGGAGATTTCTGTCTTCCAGCCTCAGTTACAGTGGTATCTTGTTCTCCAGCAGTGGGCCCAGAGACCTGGACCTCTTCAGGCTCCTTAGCTGGTGCCTCTGCAATCTCCAACTTTGCATCTAGATTGCTGCTGGACTCAGGAAAAGGTTGAGGGAGTAACCTGAGTCAGTTCACATTTAAAGGTGAACCTTCTAAATTTGTACTTTCCAAAACACAGTTGCCCTTTGAAATTAGTGCTTATCTGAATTTTACAGTGCAGTTCTCCAGCCAAGTAATAGGTATAACAATGCAAAAGTACAGTGGTACCTCAGGTTAAGAACTTAATTCGTTCTGGAGATCCATTCTTAACCTGAAACTGTTCTTAACCTGAGGTACCACTTTAGTTAGTAGGGCCTCCCCCTGCTGCCACGCCGCCACCGTGCGATATCTGTTCTCATCCTGAAGTAAAGTTCTTAACCCAAGGTACTATTTCTGGGTTAGTGGGGTCTGTAACCTGAAGCGTCTGTAACCTGAAGCGTCTGTAACCCGAGGTACCACTGTATGTTATATTAGAGAAAATGCCTTTGCATATTAGACAAAAAAGCAAACAAGACTGTGTATATTAGGAGAAATTAGCACTAAAATGATAATGAATTTTCATGAGGACGCTAAAAAACAACAGCATTGCAGATTGATGTTGAAATTTGGAGAACTGTAGAAAAGACTGAAAAAATTAAACTGAAATCAACCACAAATTATGAATTCATCCCTAGCCACTGGAGTGTGTGAAAGAGAGAGAGAGAGCACTGTGGTCAGGCTTCAGCACCAATCCTCCTACATTAGTACTGTGTTTGCGCAGCAAGGATGAGGAACCTTTCTTCTGTCAAGAGTGGCAATGCTCTCTCTTGGGGGCAATGTCTAAGGGAGGCTCCTGATAGTAGTATAGGTAGGGCTAAAGGCAGCTATAGGGTAGATGAATCAGTTTTGGTTCCTTCCAGTTTCTTATTATTCCAACCTTAGATCCAATTTTCTGCAGCAATTTGCTTAACAACAACAACAACAACAACAACAACTCATAAAAATTCACAGGCATTTTAGTGCAAATTTCTCTTAATATACACAGTTTTGTAAGCAACATTTCCTAATATACATAGTTATACAAGCTCCACACCTTGCTTTTTTGCAGTTCATAGAGACTTGTGCAGAGTCAACACCTTAGCAATGACAGTCAATGAGGGAGCAACTAGGAGAGGCTGCAAGGAATCATGGCATGCAAAGAGGGATGAACAAATCTATCACCTTTGATTTTTCTCAGCATCTCATTTTTCCAGTTTTGATTTTTATTCTCTATTTAAATATCAGTATGTGATTAAAAAAATTGCAAGAAAATTCATCATGATTTAGGTGTGAATATTTCCTAATATTATATAATATTTCCTAATATAGGGATGTGGGTGGCGCTGTGGGTTAAACCACAGAGCCTAGGACTTGCTGATCAGAAGGTCAGCGGTTCGAATCCCCACAACGGGCTGAGCTCCCATTGCTCAGTCCCAGCTCCTGCCAACCTAGCAGTTCAAAAGCACGTCAAAGTGCAAGTAGATAAATAGGCACTGCTCTAGTGGGAAGGTAAACGGCGTTTCCGTGTGCTACTCTGGTTCACCAGAAGCGGCTTAGTCATGCTGGCCACATGACCCGGAAGCTGTACGCCGGCTCCCTCGGCCAATAAAGCGAGATGAGCGCTGCAACCCCAGAGTCGGTCACGACTGGACCTAATGGTCAGGGGTCTTTTTACCTTTACCTTTATTTCCTAATATACACACATTTTGTATGTAATTTCCCCTAACATGCACATTTTACAAGCAACTTTCCCTAATACAATACCTTTTTGTATGTTATTCTCATAAATAGATGCTATTTAATGTGCACTTTCCCTTAACCTATTATTTTTGTACATATATTTTGGTTAGAAAACTACATTGCTAATTTTAATTACTGTCTTCTGGTTGACATATTGGTTCAAAAAGTGTGAAAAGTTCATCATTTCTCATGAAAATGCAAAGAGGGTTGAAGTTTCCCCCAATCACTCATTGCACCAGAGCAAAAAGTATGTAGGGTATTTCTTTTCACTCTTTCCCTTTGTTCCCAGAAGCAAATCAGAATGAATGCTCAATAAATTGGTTGTCTGGAGGAGCCCCTAGAAACTGATGGTTACTTTTGCTTGTAATGGATTTAGAAACTTGAAAAACAACCAACATTTGAACAGTGAGATGTTGCATATGAAAATGTATGATGCTGAAACATTAGGCTACTTAATGTCCCTTTTTTCTTTCTTTTTAAGAATATGGTTCATTGTGAAAGGATTACAAAAGTGTGCACTTGAGACTCCTCATTGGCTAGGATTACCTCTGTGTCTCTTATAGAAAGCATTTCGCTCATTCCAAATAGGATTCATTTGTCCTTACCCAATGTTAGCAAAATGCAAAATATGACTGGCTGCTTAAGTGCCGTGAAACTAGGCCTTCTAGTACACAATCCTAGATTGGTTGGAATCACTTCTATGATTCTAAGGGTGAGCCATGTATGTCTTTGCAACACAACAAAGGAAGGAAAGCAGAGTGGCTGTATACAGATGTGAAAATGCCATATCAGTACTTCTTAACAAAGCTTTCAACTTGGCCTTGATTTTACCGCTGCCTGTAAAGGGAAATGGGTTGCAACCCTAGCTATTAGAGATTATTTTAGTGGGGGTGGGGGGACACCCTTCTAGCACTTCAAAACTGATGGAGAATATCACCCATGAGGAATTCCTCCAACCCTGAAGGTTCAGAATCAATTTTTCAGCTCAGTTTCTCTTATTGCTTTCAGAAACGCGAGGGTGGGGAAGGATTGGATCGATTCTAGTTTTGATAGCTCATCCAGCTCTACTCTCCCTGCTGTGTTACTTCCATGGGCAATCTCTTATTTGTTCCACTGGCATAACAATAAGCCTAACTGCTGTATTTCCAGATAACAAGATTATCTACAACTGAGCATGGAGCTGGTGGAAAAATAATTGGCTTGAATTAAAATCCTGAAAGAAATGGAGTCATGCTCAGAAGCATGTCTAATTTCCCCCCTACTTTAGGTGAGCTGTCAGGGGACCAGGATTACTTTAGGTCCCTTCTGGCACACCTCCAACAATCACTCTTTTTGGCCCTACCAAAGGGCTATGGCAGGGGTCAGCAAACTACAGTCCAGGGGCCGGATGCAGCCCCCCAGGCTCATAAATCCGTCCCGCGGACCCTGCCGCCCACTCAGCCAGCCCCCACGTGCTGTGGATGCCTCAGCATGTGGGGACTGACTTCCGTGACACTGGCATGGCTTCTGGGAGGGCGTCAACGCTGGCTTGGCTTCAGATTGGCTGCAGGAAGCTCGGGCACCTCTGGGCGGTCAGTGGACCAGCCCCCTGATGAAAAAGTTTGCTGACCCCTGGGCTATGGGATGAGATGCTGGTTGGGCGCCCAAGGAGCCAGCAGCAACAGAGAGAGATACTCCAACGTTGGAGATCTGATCTACCTTCCTGGGTCAACCCCAGAGACTATAGAACCACACGTAAGAAATGCATAACAATGTTGAGATAAAATGCATATTTGAATGTGAATGTTTGTGTGGATTTTTTTTTTAAAAAAAATATATCCACAGATTAATGTGGAAATGAGACAGATTGGCTTTATGAATGAACCCATGTGAAACTGACATAAACTGGAATTTGACAGTGCTCAGGGAGGGGTATGGGCACTGTTGTAATGAACTTCGAAATCATTCTGAAAGGGAATGTAATGGTCAGAAACTACTCCTGCCCTGCCCCCAATAGAAATTCTGCCCTCTCAATGAACCCTTCAACCACCCCTCTCATGTGCTCTTCAGTTTCTGGGATCAGCACATACATATACTCCACCACAAATGAGCTCAAAGTTTTCCATTGAGATCTTTTGACTCAACATGAAAGAAAAAAAGATATTGAAGGGAAAAATCAGCAGGAGCACTAGGAAATGCAGTTTCCTTTCCCCTGCTCATATAAATGACAAGACGACGAGCATTAGAGGCATCAGCTGAAGGCACTGGAGTATGTTAGCAAAGCCAAGTGAAGCTTTTTAAAACTGATTTATATGCAGCTGATGGGATTAAATCCTGGCAGTCTGTTTTGCCTCAAGTTGTATCTTTTACCAGCCCTCCGCTGGTAAAGAAGCTTAATAAGCTCCAGCCTTTGACTAGAACACTATATAATTTTAGTGTTGACATGATTGCTGTTACGTTCCAGCACTCCTGGGGCGCCTTGATGCAATGGGTGACCTTTTCCTGGTTCTGTTGTTATTGCTGCCTCTCTGCTGCCTCAGAATGAATAAAACACGAGGCCCACAATTAGTAGAAGAGCTTTATTTAATGCCTTGGCTCATGGTTGGTCTTACATGCCCAGCCCAACAGAAACGGTTGCAATCAAAGTTTCTTTCTGTGCATTTGTTTGGCATTTGATTTTATTCACCTAATCCAGTTAGCTTATGCTGCAGAACTAATACCTGGTGAATTATCCTTTTAGCTTCTCATATCTCTGCTAGGACTGAACCGACATTTTTCAGAGTAGAAATTTCTGACTAACAACAACAACAACAATTTTCTGAAGCTTCTCTTGACATAGTTGGAGAATTTTTGCCCTCCCCTGGAAATGTTTGGTAAAATGGCTTCCCAAATTTCAGCATCTATGAATTTTGGGTACAGCTTTGGGTCCAGTTCCTGTGCCCACAAAACCTCTAGGTTCCCTTACTCACTGTCCTCTTGGTCACATATTTTTTTCTTCTTTGAAGGGTACACAGAGATGAAGGAAGTCTGAAGAGTGATGCTCTTTCCCACTTGCTCTTTCATCTGTGTTTTTCAAGGCTCAGAGAAATTCTACCAGATCTAACTTTTACCAAGATTTCTTGGGAATGGAAAATTTCTCTCTATGGGGCAGGATGCTAGAGGGGACTTATCTGGGGGAAGAGGAAAGAAAGCAGCATACATGGCACTCACTCAAATATCCATATGTGCCCATGAGGCTAAGAAAAGGTTGGTGGCCCCTGCAATAAAACAGTGCTGACAAATTGTAGGACTTTTGCTTGATTTAAAATACAGTATCAGATGGCTAGGGTGTTCTGAGATCAGAAGATCCATCAGGTCTTGGAGGGCTCAGGTTCCACTGTGGTCCAAAGCAGGCTGGATTGGCATTCTGGGACAGATAGTAGGTCAAAGGGCCTGAAGGTAGGTGTGTTACTAAGGCTAGGCAAAAAGCAAGGATCTGGGACAGCAAACAACGATTGGAGGGGTCAGGGCCAGCAGAAGCTAAGATCTAAGGAAGCAATCAGGTAAAGGGGTATAGAAAAATCTCTTAGTACATTATAATGTTGTCTCCTCACATTTCTATTGTCAGTTGAAAAAGCTGGTTTCAGGTTCAAGTTTGACTTGTTTCTGGGACAAAGTGTTTATGGGATTGCCTTCGGCCTCCCAGTTTAATTATTAGGAAACCATATTTTAGGACTATTGCAGATTTATTATTTTATTATATAAGAAATAAAAGAATCCTGAAGCACCTGGAATATTAATAATTTTATTGTTGCCTAAAATAATGGTTTCAATTTTGTATATTTGTATAATTCATTGTGGAAAGCTGCTTTGAGGCCTACACAGTGAAGAGCAATGTGTATTTGTGTGTATAAAGAAAAACAAGTTGTTTGTGGGCTAGATCCCATTTTACCGGATGCATGGAAGAGTCTCCTAGTGATGAGAAAGCATACATGTTTGGCACAATGCAGGTTTCTTGCATTTTGTAATAAGAGGTGTCCTTGGCCTTGCAAGGAAATCTAGGATGAACACCATCTGGTTCAGGATGCTGTTCAGTTCTGAATCTCCTCAACTTCCATAAGCCATCTGCCATAATGACTTTGAAATCACAAATGATGACTTATAGCGGTTGACAGACAGCATGTGTCTAGCATCTGTCCCTATAAATCCATTAATTCATTCAATATTTTCAATGATTTTTTCCCATTTTATTTGATCCCACTTTCCATTTCCCTTTTTTAAGTAGTATAACTTACTGATTACATTGCTCCTTCGATTCAAAGAGGCTCTCAGACACATTGGCAAGCACCTCTAGCAAACTAAGTTGTGTCTACAGCTGTTCAATACAATTCTATGATTCTGGTAAAAAGTGCTACCTGGCTGCTCTGTCTTTCAGAATTCTTCCCATGCCACACACCTCTCCTCAGGCCTCATCCCTCACTGCTCCTGTTTCATAACCCTAATGCTTTTGTGTGGCTGGAACGTGACCTTGAACTCCTATCCTTCTTGCTTAGCTGGATCCAAAGCAGAGTCTGTATGTAGAAACTCGCATACCATACAAAGGTAAACTTTACACACATCACTCATGTTTGTTTCTGGCTGCACCCACCACTGTCATTAGAAGATTGCCTTATTGGTAGTGGTATCCCCCCCTTCCATCAGATGTTAAGAAGATGTGTAATTATATAACATTAAGGAAACATTGGAAGGCAGCCCTGTATAGGGAAGCTTATTAAGATTTAATGTTTTATTACGAGTAGTAGCATGCCATGGAGATTTTGCCATCCAGATTTTCACTTTTTGAAATATGGCCACCCTATCCTAATGGATGGCCCAACTCTCTCAGGGACCATATCTTTTCCCCCTCCAGACTCTTCCATCAACTCCTCCCCTACCTCTTCCCCCAACCCCAACTCCTGCCTCATGAACCTCACCCCAACGCACAGAACCTCACAAATTGCTGGCCCCTTCCCCTAGATACTCTTCCAGGCCCCTTGCCTCTTCTACACATCCCTCAGAGTCCTGCCTGTCTCTGACACCAGGCGAGCAAGTCCATAATGCCTGGACCACTACTGGCCTGTTTTAAATGAATGCTCATAGGGGAAGGGACAAAGCCTGCCACCGTGTCACCATGTGTGAACAGGTTTATTATCATTGTCCCTTACCATGGGTAAGTATGAAATGAAGGTAACTCGCAACTTACACAGGAGCTACATTCCTGACCACTGTGCATATAAGCAAAGTCATGTAAAGCTAAAAGACCCCTAGAAAAACATTTTTTAAAAAAATAAAAAATCACTGCATTTGACAGTGAGGGATGAATGTGAGTTACTTGTACAAATTAAATGAACAAAAGCGTTTTAAGGTAATTTGGGGGAGAGCACTTTCCAGAAAACTGATGCAAAAATGTTTGTGTGGCTAGAGGTGAGAGGAGAAACAACCCAAAAACCAAAACAAAATAAAAAAATTCCTTCCAGTAGCACCTTAAAGACCAACTAAGTTAGTTCTTGGTATGAGCTTACCAAGAACTGACTTAGTTGGTCTTTAAAGTGCTACTGGAAGGAATTTTTTTATTTTGTTTTGACTATGGCAGACCAACACGGCTACCTATCTGTAACTGGAACCCAAAAACCAGAGAGACTTTCATGACAAACTGGTAGTCATTCATCAAGTACCCAGATATAGACTGTACAGGACAAACTGTAGCAGATGCCGTCTGTAGCTATGTTATATGGTTATGTTCAACATCTTCCTTTATGTTATTATCAGCTACTTTCAGATACTCCCTTCTTCAGAGCTTATATGAACTTTACTACTACTACTACTACTACTACTACTACTACTACTATGGCCTTTTAAATTGGGAAGATATTTTATTTTTGTTTGTTACTATGTTATGTCTTTCTCTGTTTTAATTTTTTTTTTTTTAAACTCCCTGTGATCCTCAGATGAAGGGCAGTATGTAAATTCAATATAAAATATATATATATTTAAATCTAAACTATGCTTTCAGGTTTTGTTAAAGCGAGTGGTAACTCAAAGTGCACTTTTTCAATGATAAAACACAGCTAAAGCATAAAAATACATTTTTGAAATAGGCTTAAAGTTTAAAATCTTCATTAAAATATCTATCTTTCATTGTCATCCCCCTGGGTGGTGGGCACCCATGTACTCAGTGACAGAAAATGGAATGGGATCCAGCAACTCCAGATTCCCAAGACTGTGCAATGTGGATATATGCTGCCTTTCATATTTGTCCTTGTAAAAAAAAAAATGTTCTCGCTGTCAGCATGATTGATTGATGTCTCATTTGTGTTTCTCCCTCTAAATCAATTGTTCAGGAGTGAGAATTTACATTTCTGATGTAGCATATGCAGTGGCTCTCAAATTGCACACGCAGTGAAGTTACAATTTGACCTTTTCATATTTCATATTTGACCGCTTGCCCATTTATTCCTACATACTTTCAGTTTTCTACATTTACACCCCTGGACGGAATGGTTAACTTCCAAAAACATTGGCCACTGGAAAGGTCATACCTGTCAAGATGAAAGGGGGTTGGGGGGGTTGGGTAGGAATATTGCAGTTTGGTGGTATAAAGCACAGATTGAAAAAGGAGTGCCATGTACCTTGGTCTGTCTCAGGGATGGAGATCACATCCCCATCTGGATAGCCTTCCAGGAGTCACAGCCTAGTGGTAGATGGGGCCAGAGGTAAAAGTGAATGAAGTAATTAATGGGTGGTTTTTTGTTTTTTACCTTAGTAGAGTAGACTAGTTTCTGCACACATTCAGGCACCCATCTCTGTTCTCCACCCAGATGACCAAGAGGCATTATCAGAGTTTAAAGACATAGTCCAACTAGGCAAAAACACCCAAGGAGGGTATAAAGTGGGGATCGTGAAGGGTGTGATCACAAGAGAAGGAGTAAGGTTAAGGAAGGTGTGTGGCCTGGGGAGAGTGCCAGGGGACAAATAAAGATCCTCCGAGGGCCACATTTGGTCCAAGGCCCTGAGCTTCCCCATCCCCACTTTATTTCATGAGTGATGTTTGCATAGGTGCTGATTCCTGCTTCATCACAAAGTCAAAAGTCAGGCTTCCCTGCTGGGACTGTTGAGAAACTGCTGAACAGACATGCAGGTCATATTGCCAGTATCCAGTATAACTCTGATGGGTTCCAGATGAGACTTAGCTTCAGGTATGGGCACTACCACATAGACCATCAAATGTTCCTGTGTACTTCCAGAGCCTGTATTTCCTGCAACATAACTTCTAATTGTAGAGTCTTTGCAACAGAAGGAACCCCAAGGAGTGTTATGCCTAGTTCCCTTGCCAAAACAAATACAAAGAACCATCATATCACTGGGGCAGAATGCTCTGTTTTCTAACAACCAACAACATGATCTGGTCCAATATAACATACCACAAGCAGAGAGAGCACGAGCAAATTGGACACACCATATGCCTGTGGGACATTGAATAAGTTAACTGGAACTATCACCATGCATGCAGTTATATGCATGAGAGCTGTTCAAAGATGCTTTAATGAACTTGCACAGGCACATTCATTAAAATGTTTGAAAGGGAACATAGTGACTGTACAAAACCGGGGTTCAGTACTGAGTGCACTTTGAAGACAGATAATGCTATAGATTGTGAGCCTATTTCAATTTACTTAATACAAACTGCCGTAGATTTAATGTACCAGAGACTATAAATGGCAAGAGTTGGGAAAGGCAAGAAATACATGGTTCCTCAGTTTATTATGTTTATTAAACACAAGGGTGCCTAGAAATGTAAAAGCTATGTTTCTCTAGAGAGTCATAGCACAGGGGTTCCAAAACCATGGGCTGCACATTGTCCATGAACCACAGCATGTCTGTAAAAATGCAACTAAAAACCATACAGCATCTAGCACAGCCAATTGTAGCTGCTACAACAGACAGAAAAATCATAAAACTGAGTGGGTGGGATCACATAGGCAATATTGAGTTTTTCCAGAGCTGAGTAATTAGAAAATGGTACTATCATACTTGAAGTTCATCTGCACCAGTTGCAATGAAATATTCTCCCCAAAAGTGATTAATCATCTTGGTGTCCAGCTTGGTTTTCTGTTAGAAAGCAGAATAGGTAAAAATGCTTCATAGGTTACAGCTGGGATGTATGGAAGGTTAGGCTGTTGGGAGTACTTCCCTTAATTGTGGCTATAAACAGCAGTACGGTGCATGAAAGGGAACATGGTGCCTAATTACTGAACAGTTTTATGTGCCTGGGCATAGCAACCAGAACTATGTAACATCTCAAGCAAAGCTAAGTTTGCTGTGTTTGTCACTGAGGGCAGGAGTGTTTCTTTTTTGTATTAGCTTTGGGGTTATTTAAATTGCCCTTACCATATGCCTTAAGCACTGGACCCGGCATCTAGCCAACACCTTCAAATTACCTGTTTGTTTCTCTATTCATGTTAATTGACAATGAATCACATATATAACTAATAAACATCTTAACACGCAGGATAGTTGCTTTCATGCCATGTTTAATGAACATTGGAAGAGAAAATAATCCAATGAAATTATTTAAATAATAAAACACTGTTTTCCTTAATAGGATTCCCACTCCTACCACCTAGAGCCTCTGAACACACATGACGAATTAGAAATCCCTAATCAGACTCGCATCCTTTCTATCGGCTTTTATGTCATTGTTGCTAATTGATTGCCATCACATGTGTCTAATTAGGAGAATGATAATCTGACCAAGGCATTTTTTTTTTAATCATCTGTAATTGCATACAGATTTTTAGCCATGAGGCTTGGTTCTCACTGCAGTGATAAACCTGTACGCACACTATCTGGCTTCCCAGATTGTTCCATAAAGGTGATATTTTAGTTATTTGGTAGTCTTTTTCTTTTGAAGGGAAGGGATAGTTAGTTAGTTAGTTAGTTAGTTAGTTAGTTAGTTAGTTAGAGCATTGGTACCAGGAAGGGCCATGCCATGAGGTCTAAATACACAGTTCAGTTCGAAACACATTGCTTACGCAATGTACTAATTGAGATGGCAACTGTACCATAGGCGCCGACTCCATGGGGCCTGAGGGGGCCCGAGCCCCCTCAAAAATTCATTTGGGGGGGCTCAGCCCCCTGAATAATTTAAGAAAATTATTACCGTAAATTTCGCTCTATAACACGCAGATTTTTTCTCCTAAAAAGTAAGGGGAAATGTCTGTGCGTGTTATTGAGCGAATGTGTGGTCCCTGGAGCTGACTCCGGAGCGCAGGGGCAAAAATAGGCAAAAATCAGGCAAAAATAAGATCGGGCGGTCGGGCGGAGGGAAGGCGGAAGCTGCTGCTTTCCTGCATTCTGCCTCAGGGTCTTACTGCCCACCCACTTCTGTTGCTGCGTTTGCTCAAACTCAACAAAGAGCAGGGAATCCCCTGCCCTCCTGGCAAGCAGAGGGTTAAGGAAAGGATCGAGTCCTTCCTTCTAATTCTTTCCTAGTCACACTGCGTGCCGGCTCCAGCCCACCACCTCCTCCTCTCCGTGCTCTAGGGACTCGCAGGTGGGAGAGAGAGAGAGAGGGCTGGCTTGGGGGGACCGGGAATTTTGCCTTCCTTTCCTCCCCCCCACCCCGTTAAACTCCTCCCCTGCATTCTTAGCCAGCTGCTTCTCCGCACACCCCTCTTGTGCTTCTTGTCCCTTCTGTGTTTTTCCTTCCCTCCCCATTTAAAACATGGTGACAAAGCACGGATCCACATGGATCCTCAGGATTTTTGCATTGGGTCACCCCAAATTCACCATCAGATCACATTACATGTCCATGGCTACAGTCTGTACAAAAAAAAATCACGCACCCACTGTTGCCTGGAGCTGCAATGGTGCAAAAACGTGGTTACAAAGCATGGATCCACAGGATCTTTGCATTGGGTCACCCCAAATTCACCATCAGATCACATAGCATGTTCATGGCTACATCTTGCACCAAAAAAATCACGCACCCACCGTTGCCTAGGGTCACAGTGGTGCAAAAACGTGGTTACAAAGCACGGATCCACATGGATCCTCAGGATTTTTGCATTGGGTCACCCCAAATTCACCATCAGATCACATAGCATGTCCATGGCTACATCTTGCACCAAAAAAATCACGCACCCACTGTTGCCTAGGGTCACAGTGGTGCAAAAACGTGGTTAGAAAGCACGGATCCACATGGATCCTCAGGATTTTTGCATTGGGTCACCCCAAATTCACCATCAGATCACATAGCATGTCCATGGCTACATCTTGCACCAAAAAAATCACACACCCACTGTTGCCTAGGGTCACAGTGGTGCAAAAACGTGGTTACAAAGCACGGATCCACATGGATCCTCAGGATTTTTGCATTGGGTCACCCAAATTCACCATCAGATCACATAGCATGTCCATGGCTACATCTTGCACCAAAAAAATCACGCACCCACTGTTGCCTAGGGTCACAGTGGTGCAAAAACGTGGTTACAAAGCACGGATCCACATGGATCCTCAGGATTTTTGCATTGGGTCACCCCAAATTCACCATCAGATCACATAGCATGTCTTTTTTTAAAAAAATAATTTTTATTCATTTTTCAAACACATAATAAAAACAAACAAAACACAAGACAAAAACATACAAAACATTTAAACATGTATAATTTCATACTCTTATTTTCATACACCTTCTTTCCTCCGACTTCCCCATACCTCCCTTTCGCTGCATCCTTATTTTGAAATTCTTTAGCAACCCTTTAGTCAGTTTGTCTATTAGTTCCCTTTCATTACGTTTCCATAAGCTTGTTAGTTACAGCTGTAATTCTCTACTTCTTACCCCTTGACATCTTAACATTCCTCAATTTTACAACAATTTTTAAGATATATTTTGAATTTCTTCCAGTCCTCTTCCACTGTCTCTTTCCCCTGGTCGCGGATTCTGCCGGTCATCTCTGCCAGTCCCATAAAGTCCATGACCTTTGTCTGCCATTCTTCCAGAGTAGGTAGTTCTTGCATCTTCCAATACTTTGCCAGAAGAATTCTTGCTGCTGTGGTAGCGTACATAAAAAAGATCCTATCCTTCTTTGGCACCAATTGGCCAACCATGCCCAGAAGAAAAGCCTCAGGTTTCTTAAAAAAGGTCCACTTAAGGACTTTCTTAATTTCATTATAGATCATTTCCCAAAAGGCTTTAACCCTCGGGCAGGTCCACCAAAGGTGATAAAAAGTACCTTCAGTCTCATTGCATTTCCAACATTTGTTATTGGGCAAATGATAAATTTTTGCAAGCTTGACTGGGGTCATGTACCACCTATAGATCATTTTCATTATGTTTTCTTTTAAGGCATTACACGCCGTAAATTTAACACCGGTGGTCCATAACTGTTCCCAGTCAGCGAACATAATGTCATGACCGATGTCTTGTGCCCATTTAATCATAGCTGATTTCACCATTTCATCCTGTGTATTCCATTTCAACAGCAAGTTATACATCCTTGACACATTTTTTGTATTGGGTTCTAACAATTCTGTTTCTAATTTTGACCTCTCCTTCTGAAATCCTATTTTCCTGTCCTGCTTAAATGTCTCATTTATCTGATGGTAATGCAACCAATCTCGAACTTTGGACTTTAATTTCTTATAACTCTGAAGTTTAACCTTTTCACCATCTTGTTCTAGAATTTCACAATATTTTGGCCATTTAGAGTCCATATTAAGTTTTTTCACCGCCTTAGCTTCCATTGGTGACAACCACCTGGGAGTTTTACTTTCCAACAAATCTTTGTATCGAGTCCAAACATTGTATAATGCTTTCCTGACAATATGGTTTTTAAAACTTTTATACACCTTTGCCTTGTCATACCATAAATATGCATGCCAACCAAAGTTATTGTCATACCCTTCCAAATCCAAAATGTCTGTGTCTTCAAGAAGTAACCAGTGTTTCAACCAGCAAAAAGCTGCTGATTCATAATAGAGTCTTAAGTCCGGCAGGGCAAAACCCCCTCTATCTTTTGCGTCAGTTAAAATCTTAAATTTTATTCTGGGCTTTTTGCCCTGCCAGACAAATTTAGATATGTCTTTCTGCCACTTCTTGAAACAGTCCATCTTGTCCAAAATCTGTAACGTCTGAGAATAACATTCTAGGCAATACATTCATCTTAATAACAGCAATTCGGCCTAACAAGGAACAGATCACATAGCATGTCCATGGCTACATCTTGCACCAAAAAAATCACGCACCCACTGTTGCCTAGGGTCACAGTGGTGCAAAAACGTGGTTACAAAGCATGGATCCACATGGATCCTCAGGATTTTTGCATTGGGCTACTCCAAACTCACTGTCAGATATTAAAAATCTTTATAAAATAGAGAATTAAATACATACAGAATGTTAAATTTTCAGTTTCGAAATATTAGTACTAGTTTAGTACTGTATTTCTATATTACTATAGTACTGTAATTGTTATTTTCAAATACTTAAATATTTTTAGGGTGTAAGACCCAATTAAAGCCCGTTATTTACATACAGTATTACAGTATTTACATACAGTATTAGGCATACTGTATTAACTTTATTAACTGTATTAAAGCATTAACTTTGAGATATTATTTTTATTTAATGAACCCTCAGCCTTATTCAAAGTAAGCTTAAATTACCTATTTCACTTATTAATCAAAGTGCTATTACTGTGCGACAGCAATATTTTATGTTTTATTCTTTTAATGATAGTTTAGGATTTATTTAAATATCATTTCAGTCTTTTCAGAGCTATAAATTCACTGCTCTGTAATAGTCTATAAGCATAATTGTTACTGTAAATTAAATTAGCTTTTTACGAAAATACCGTGCGTGTTTATGTTTTGTTTCTTTTTTCAAAGCCAAAAAGTGTTTCAGGCTTGTCGAGTTTCCCGGAGTGTGGAGTTATAGAGAGTCGAGTTTTCGGGGTTCTAATGTTGATCATATGACTCTAAAATACTTTTAAAAAACTTTAAAACTCACTAATTTTCATCTAAAATTTAGAAAACTTCCCGGGGCAGGACCCCGGTATGGGGCCCCCCAATATTTTTTATAAGTCGGCGCCCCTGAACTGTACCACCTTAAGGATGTAACATTGTGGTGTTTCCAGTACTTAAAAATAAAAAAGAAAACTAGTTTGCATATGTGTTGCTGTAATTCAGTTAAATAAAGATTTGATTTGATTGCCACACAGAACCAGTGTTCAACATTAGCTTACTACCTTTTAATTTTTATTTTATCCCCAAGACTCCATTTGGCAAATTACGTTAGCAGTCCTGCAGCATGCATTTTCAGGATATGGGATGGTCTCCTAAAGTTACTCTCATTTATGTTAGTGTTCAAATCAGTAAAATTGAATATATGTAAGACACAAGGTACTGGAAACGCATTCTGCAAAAGGGAGTTCTAAAGTTCAAAAAGACCTTGTTAGGAGCCCTCAACAATAGCCTCCATGCTGTATTTTTAGCAACAGAAGCTCTGACCCATACAGTCTATGTTTCCTATTTATCTGCACCCACTGTCCAATTAAATCTTGTTAAGCTATACCCCTGCTGTGGCTTTATTCCAAGGCCACTGCAGTGTAGTGTTTAACCCTCTCCAATGCCTCCATTATCACACAGTTATTTGGCTGCTCGAGGATTTATTCAAGCCAAAAGAAAATTGCTTTTCAGAGTTGCTTTGATGTCTTTTCTTAAAGTGGGGTGGGGGGGATAGTGGTGACTCGCTCGTGGCCTTTTAGCTTCACAGTTCTGATGCAGTCCATTTTGAATTTCACAGCAGAGGTCTAAAAGGAAAGGGGAGGGCAGAGATTCAATGCCAGTCTCTGCAATACAGACATATGCCGCGAGCAAAAAGATTCATCCCTTGAATTTCAGAATGTTGACGCACTGAGCTATTAAAGGCACAGGTACTTGCAGGTGGTGGGTGGTGCCCTTTGGCACTGATAGCTCAGAAGACAGGGAGGCCAACAGTAGGTGGAGCCACACCCAATGGCAGGAAGGGTCAATTAATTCTAGTTTTGTCCCCGCTCCCTTTCCTGCTGAGTTCTAAAAGGGCAACACTGTGACGAAGGAGGAGGAAGCTGGCAAGCATTGATGGCACCAGCTGGACTGGTTGGAAGTAAGAAGGCAGACAGGTAAAGGTAGACAGGGTTGTGATGTGCTGCCCCATTTGCCACAATGAAACAGTCTTTATTGGAATCTGCCAGAAAACAAGTTGGCAAACTTATGCAGAAAGGGTGGGAGGGTGTGGAGTATGTGAGAGTGTGTATGGTGTGTCTGTGTGTGTGTGTGTGTGTGTGTGTGTGTGTAAGAGAGGAGGGAACACCCAATATGTGTGCAACTGTGCATGCGTGTATCACACTGAACCCAGAAGTGACTTGAAAACATCACAAAAATTAGACTTTCAGGTTACCATGGAATGGCAGTGGATGGCGAGCTTTGTTCTCCATGAATGGCTCGCTTGTCACAAGAGCTTTGGGGGAAGCACAAATGCACCATGCACCACCAAAGAAGCCCCAGAGTATAATTTGGGGTTCTGAGGGGTTCAGTAGTGCAAACTGTGAGCTCTCCTGCAGGGGGCGGGATTGAGCTGAAAGCGCATGATTCCATCGCAAGCTCCGTGCATCCAAACGGTAACTTTTCTGATATTTTAAAGCAATAATTAACAAGTTTCAAAGGGAACTGTTGACTTTGCTAATTGGTTTTCTCTTGATTAATATGGCAGTGGCTTCTGGTGTAAAAAGGAGGTCCGGATGTGGGGTTTCTTTATCTGCATGGGAACAATCTACAAGGGAACTGAGTGAATGATTTTTTCTTCTTCTTAACCTATGAATGAAACTTTATGGATGTGAAGATATACGAATAGATTAAATTTGGATGGTGATGGTTTTAATTTTATTTGGATATAGATATCGCCTGGGGATATTTTTGTCCTATTTTTGTTTTTGTATTTTTTTATCTTAAAATATTTTTTATAATTGAAGATGAACCGACCTGATTTGAGTTATAACTTCAGTGATTGAACATTGCTACACTTAAATCTTTGCAACTTAAACAATTGGATCTTCTTTCTGTCCCATCCCCCCTTTTCCTTTTTACTTTGCTGAGACACTACTTGGGAACTTGAATTTAAACCCTGTTGGATTAAGACTGTTGGTACCCTTTTTAATTATTTGTTTCTTATGATTTAAGATCAGATGGATTAAGACCTTTGGTAAAAAATCATCCTATTTTTATCTTACCTCCTTATTTAATTAGATCCCTTTCCCCTTGATCCCCCTCCCCCTTTCCTTCATCTTTCTTTTTACGTGATTTGGGTTTTATTCTCTCTGAAGATTACATAATGGTTTGTGGGGATTAACATAAAAGAAGCACCTGAAGACAGTGGTGGAAGTAGTTTTATTATTATTATTCTTTTTGTTCAGTTTGGGATTTTTAATCTTTAGGGTTATTATTAAAAGACAAAAGAGAGAGAAAATGTGAAAAAGAACTGGCAAGCCTTGAAGGCATTGTATTACAAGGTCAGTGATCTCTGGACATTAAGACTTTGTTTTGGGAAAAACTCCCAGAGCAAAGTAAGCATATAAGATAGACAAAACAAAGAGGAGATTATTTTAGAAAATTTTAAACACTGGGAGAGGAGGAAGGTAATCTGGTTGCAAAGGAAGGTAATTGCACATAGCTAATATACTATCCAATTTAAGTCTTCAATACAAAAGAAAAGGGCAACCCCAACTGGATTGGGAAATAATGTAATGATCTGAGGCAGGCAAGCAAGCCTTAATAAGAATTAATGACTCTTTGGCAGTTTTATGGTATGTTTATTTACAAATTACATCAGGAGCATGGCTCCCAGCTTGCCACCATTGCAATGAGTTGGTCACTCTGAGTCTCCACCCTTGTCACAGCAGGAAGGACACCAAAGCCCAGCCCTTCCTTTTCTGTACTTCCATTGGATTCTGACTTTTTCAACTCTCCAAGAACAGGGACTAGGAGGGTGGAAATCCTCCCCGCTCTCAAAAGAATCACTCACTGTCCACTGTCTCTCTGCTGGTTGCCTAGAAACCCTCCCACTGCCATCTATCTCTTCCCCTTCTTGCAAGCTGCCTGTATCTGCTCTGAGTTAGACTCAAATCCCCTTTACCAAGAGCTTCCTATCTCTTCCTGCTCTGTCTGCAATCTATAGTCTCCAGAGCTGGACTCTGTCTCTCTTTGTACTGGCAATCTTTTATCTCCTGAGTCTGACTCTTTGTCGGCATTCGATTCAGCCACGTCCCCGACAAATAATTATAACTATAAAAAAATTGAAAATTGAAATACAGAGGGGAGAAATGGTCAGCTCATTAAGAAAGACAGCAACTACGACTGTAACAACAACCACATCCCAATCTCAGGCAAGGAGGGGTTCTCTTCTGGAGAGAGAAGGTAAAGTGGACATAGCAGAACTCATTATGGATTTTAAAAAGTAGGTAAAAACTAATGCCAAAATGCTGGAAGAAAAAAATGGAGCAGAATATCAAACAGGTGGCACATCTAACAGGATAGATGAAAGAATTAACAACCAAGACCTCAGAATTAGAAATATCAATACAAGAGTTGAAGATGAAATCACAGTGGCTCAAATAATTGGTAAAGAAAACACAGGCTGAAGGTAAAGAATTGAGAAAAGAACATGAAAAATTGAGAGAAGAATCAATTGAGGCCCGAGCGGCTCAAGACACGGTCTGGGACTCGATTGCATTGCTGGAATTACAACAAAAGGAGCCTACTTTGCACTTTCCCAGGATTCTGAGAATTCTGAGGAGACTATACGAGAAAGGATAATCAAAGGGTTGGTGAACCTAACTGAATTGCAGGAAGCAGATTTAAATATGATAACTGACAAGGCCTTCAGAGTAAAGTGCACCTACATGAAGGCCAAAAAAAATATATTCCAGGAGACTGTCTAGTGGTCTTCAACTCAAGGCCAGTAAAAGACAGAATGTTGCAGATGTATTACCAAAGACAACTCCAGATTGACAATCAAAAGATTATAATTCTAAAGGAAATACCAATGAGATTGTTTTTTTTTAAAAAAAAAAATCTAAGTACAAATTTTTGAAAGATGTCCTAAAGTGTAATGCTATACCATTTAGATGGGAATTTCCCGAAGGAATTTCATTTACATATAAAGGAAAGAAACAAAGATGTAGGGACTCATCAGATGCGGAAAAGTTTTGGAGAAAATATTGGAAACAAATAGGAGGGAAGAGACTTCTGACATCAGGAGAAGGAGGGGAGCAAGCTCTTGAAGAGAAAGAAGAAGACTCAGAGGAGAAAAGACAAGATGCAGATTAAAAGAACTTTACGAGTTTAACTAATCAGTTCCTGCCAGGCTGCACATCAATTTACCCATGTGATACATAAAGCTATACAGGCCTGCGGCCTCCCAGCCATGGATTTTGCAGCTCATTTCTTTAGGATTGGGGCCGCCATGATGGCCACCCACTGGGGTCTTCCTACAGACAGGATTAAAGATATGGGATCCTCCATTTTTCAGACAACCCTGCCTGCGATGTGGGACACAGCATAGTCCATTGGGCCCACACATGTGCCATCGCTAGTGGCAAAGGAAGCAGCCTGGGGCTCCCTTGGAATGTCAGGGTCTCCTGGCTCACAAGATGTGGAATGAAATGGCATGGATTCATGCCCATCATGACAACTAGAGCTGCGTTGCATGCCCCCCTTGACACATTGGTCATTCAATTGGGCAAAAACGACTTGGTTCCAAGGAAAGACATTGACCTAACCTTGAACATTTAACTTTAATAAGCTTGCTGCCCTGTACCCAGACTTAACCATAATCTGGTCCCAGCTATTGGAGATGTATTGGTCCCAGTTGCCATCAATAGAGCACCGTGCCCCAGTCAAACTTGCAAAAATTTACCATCGGTCTGATAATAAATGTTGGAAATGTAAGGAGGCTGAAGGGACATTCTTTCACCTTTGGTGGACTTGTCCAAAAGTGAAGGCCTTCTGGGAAATGATCTACAATGAGTTAAAAAAGGTGTTTAGGTACACCTTTCCCAAGAAACCAGAGGCCTTCCTCCTGGGCATTGTGGACCAAAGGGTGTTAAAGAAGGATAGAACATTTTTTATGTATGCAACTACAGCAGCAAGAATACTTATTGCAAAATATTGGAAGACACAAGATCTTCCCACACTGGAAGAGTGGCAGACGCAGTTGATGGACTATATGGAACTGGCTGAAATGACTGGCAGAATCCGGGATTTGGGAGAAGAGACAATGGAAGAAGACTGGAAAAATTTTAAGGACTATTTACAAAAACATTATAAGTTGTATGAATGTTAAGAATCTGCATGACTTGGAAAATTTAGCTCCTGCAACTAGATTGAGAAAACAGAAAGTTAAGTTATAAGTAAGAAAAAGTTGAAATTTAAAGCTATTATTTGCATTATGTTAAGGTATAAATATTTGACAAAAGGTACTTTAAATTTAGAAGTAAAATATTTTGAAAGATATAAATAAGACACGAAACAAGGTAATAATTTGCTGATATGTTTTATTGTAAAGAACGCAGGGTGAGGGAGATGTGGGGAAGTTCAGTTAACAACTTAAAAATGTATTCTGAAAGTTGGATTATTTTTCTTTTTTTTCTTTTCTATCTTTTTCTTTTTTCTTTCTGTAAATTGAAAATATAATAAAATTTTTATTAAAAATAAAAATAAAAATAGAGCACCGTGCCAACACTTTCGACCAGGTGTTCTGTAATGATGGAGTACACCTTTCCAATGTTGGAAAAAATATCTGGCTGAATGGCATTGCAGAGGGCATCAGAAATTGGTTGTAGATGTGAGGGTGTTGGCGGCGAGCAAATTGGGGTTAAGTGGCAGTTAGGTATTGGGTAAGCTTTTGTTTAATGGAGGGAAGGCTGCAGCCTCCAGCTGCTCCTCCTTGATAAGGGTATCCTGTTAAAGGGATCCAGGGGTGTGGATCCTGTCCAATGCCCAGATGTGGGCCAGGGCCATGCCATGACCCCAACGGGGACCCCCTATTTGATGTAAGTCATAAGGCTCCCCCTATTTGTGGTTTACCCTTAGTTGGACTCCCTGCAGACAGGCAGGAGTCAAGGTATAGCCTGGCTTCACCCAGTGCCTAAGGCTAAGCCAAACCACTCACAACTGTAACCAATAAAGTTGTGGCCTTCTTTATCTCACAAACCTAAATACTTATGTCCATGTGTTTATTAATCACTAGGGAACTGCAGGGCCTGGGGCCTTGGCACACAGCTAATTTGTGTGTAATAGCATGTATGAAGCTCCAACTCTTGGTTTTTTTGGGGGGTGGGCACAGGGAATCAGTGGGCCCCTTTTCACCCTCACTTTCTTCCTTCACTTTCTTGGTCCCACCTCTTTAAAGTGAAGTGTATTTTGACCAATATGACAAGCACCTATTGACAAAGAAAAATGATCTGCTGCTTCCCTGGATCCTGTCGCCTAGGTGGGTGGGCCTCAAGGGTGGGTTGGCCTTGTATACACCCAGTGGCGGAGCTTCATACTCCGGCACCAGGGGTGGAGAGCAGGTGGGGGAGGGGCTGGTGTGCATTCCGGGGGTGTGGAGTGCGTTCTGGGGGTGGGGCACGCCACCTGCAGGGGCATGGCATCCAGCGCAGGTGGGGGGCACCGCGATGGCACCCTACTGGGATCGCGCTGCCGGGGGCGGTGCACTCCCCCTGCACTCCTCTTCCTTCGCCAGTGCATACACCCCATAAAGAGAACTGTAACACCTGCTTCATCCACATCTTGATTGCAAACAAACCTACTGGTACCAGTGTTTAGGAAAAGATGCCAAGAACTCTGATCAGGAAAACTTAAAAACACTAAAAAAAAAAAAAGCCACATTGAAAGCACAATGTTTTGCTCTGAAATCTAGGAAATGGAGAATCACTTCACAAGATACTTCCACTCCCTCCCCACCAAACACTGGGATTAATCTCCACATCAGAGAAAAAGATGTCTGAAGCAAGGCAGGCTCTGCTTTAATCCTCCCCTTACTCCCAACCTCCATCTGTGAAATGTATGTTATGCCTACAAGATCATACTCTCCTCAGGTTTCTGTTCTTGGATTCTGTGCTTGCCACTGAATATACAGCACACATAATTCTAATGACAGATAAGTCAGTTTCAAGTCTGGCTCTTTGAAGATCTCTTGTCCTAGTGCTGCGAGCATTCCCCCCCCCCCAAGTCTGCAAAAATCTCTGGAGCCTATTGCCATCCGCCTGTGCCAGAGACATGATCTTCTATTAGTCAAGAAGATGCCTTTAATAGTGCAGGAAAGGTCAGCAGCTCACAAAACATCAACCTGGAAGCCAAATAACTTTTCTCATTGCATCTTTCAATGACAGTCTTCATATTTCTTCTGATTAATGTGGTGGCAGTGATGGATTTGTCCTTTTTCCAGGGCAAATGGGCACTTGAGTGCCCAGCACTTGCCCACCAGACTCTGTGCTGTATGCTAACAGTATATCATATTCCCCCTGTGACAGTGCAGGTTAGGATCACAGCAATGTCATGGCCTTTTGATTACGTGATGTTTTTGAAATCAATAGCACATGCATTAGTAAGTTTAACAAAGCAGACCATAACAAAAACCACCAGGGATAAAGAGTTACTAATTGAAATGAATATCCATTGTGCTTCAGTTAAAAATAATGGTGAAGAGTCAACTTCATTGTTGTTGAGATGAATTTGCTGTTTACCATTCTTCCGATGTTGATGGGTGGAATTCAACATCATGCTCTACCAGTCATATCATAAGCTGGCATCAACCCTAACGGCATTATTTTGACAAAGTGCCCCTGAGAATCCGTCACTGGAAACCTCAGTAAAAGACTGCATTGTATTCACTTCCTGTTGTGGGCTTCTTGGAATACCTGCTGGGCTACTGTGGGAGACAGGCTGATCCAGCAATGCTTTTTCATATTCTAATGAATGTGCCTATAGCCATTAGTGTGGTCAATAGGGTTATGCACCGGATTTAGCTGATGCTCAATTTTCAAACTGAATTGGGCCAATTTGAGAGGATCTGAGCTTCAGCCAATTCAGGTGGTGACAGCCCCAGGTCACCCCATGTTGGCCTACCTGGAGCAATCTGGAGCAGTCAGGAGGTGGAGCTTTGGGTGGGAAAGCTGCAAATATATTCTTTGCCTGCATGCCTCCCGCAAGGAATCTGCTGAGGAAGTAGAACCCAGCAGGGCTGAATGCTTACCAAAAGGTGGGTGAAAGATTCAATCCTGAGGTCTACAGGCTGCTCCTTCCATTCAGGTAAGGGGCAGACTTTGGTCTTTCAAATTTCAGCAGTACAAAAATTCCAGCACAAGGCCAACACACACACACACACACACACACACACACACACACACCATCTTCCATTCTGCTCAATTCACTATGTCAGTGCCCTGCAGCACCCCTTAAGCTCAGCACCCAGTGCAGTTGAACCTGTCGTGCTGCCCTACATTCGCCTCTGATGCAGGGTATGCACCAGTGAAACAGCTTTGAACTGGAGTGAATTCTCTGCAATGAAGGTGATTTATATACATTTTGTGTGCACCTATGTATAATAAACTTTTTTTACACAAGATAAACTTTTTTTCAATGCCTTTTGGTTCATTCACTAGCAAAACCCACATTTTTGTACACTATATTTTTAACTGAAAATACTGTATGTATTTTTGTGTGCACCAAAAATGCATGGCAGAACCTGGAGAGGCACACAATCCAGCTGGGAGTTTAGGAGTTATAGACTGAGTCAATTTGCTGCAAACAGTGGACCAAGCAAATTTCTCCCCCTGCTCTAATTTTATGTTCTTCTGGTTTTAGTGTTCTAACTGTGGATTTCACTTAGTGTTTTATTATTTATGCAAACTGTCCACACAACTATAATGAATCAGTATATCATATCTCTAGCCCAATCATTACCATTCATGACACATCAGTGTCCAGAATAAGTAGAAATTTGCATTCATCCTTTGCAGCACTTCCTGTTTGATGACAGATTTTGCATACAATCCAAACAGAGATGTTCCCAGACTAGCACAACCATGGCTCAGTGTAAGGAGGAAATAAAATGTAATTAAGGAGATAATACTAAAAAAGTATGTCTGATGGAGCTTTTCTCCCAACAAGACAGCAATTACCCCTTTTTTCCCCTAGCAAGACTAATGATCTGTAGGGAAACATTCATTTCAGGTCACAAATTGGCTTTCAGGGAAAACTTAAACAATCAGCCAATGCCCCCCTCCTTTCTCCTCCAACACACAGCAGTAGAGTCAAAGGCAGGGAAGAGGTCACCCCAGAAGTTAGTGAAGAAAGAAAATGCTGCCGTCTGTTCCTTTCTTACCACCTCTGGTTGGTCTTTTGGAAATTGATCCACAATAACAGCAGCTTACCAGGGAAGCACTTTTCTGCCATCAAATGGGGTTCAAAAGCCACATAAATAAATATACATGAACTAAACAGAAGCAGCTGGAATGCTCCCAAAAGGGTCCTTTAACAACCTCTGAAATGAAAAGAGCACGGCAGATCAAAGGATCATTATTACGATTAAAGGCTTAGACCAAACCCGCTGTGAAATTTAAGCTACCGAATGTAGAATGTTGCTGGTGCACAATGGAATATACAAAAATGGGAGTAATACTTAAAACGAGTGTTGGGGGTGTGTGGAAATGATGGTGCTGCTTTTGTAAAGCCTTGGGCTAGAGCTTTTCTTTAACACATTCTTGAAAGATATGTTGAGAAGCTGCATGTTCATCAACATTACAAGGTAGAGTCTTTTCTGGACCATAACAATTCAAACTCCAGGGGATTACTTTATGTGTTCCCCCCATAGAAAGTGCTAGCCATCGGTGATGAGGATGATGATTCTGGTGGGGAATCATATTTTTAGTACTGAGAACTTGTATTTTAAATTATTGTTATTATTACTGCATCTGGGGGAGATTTTGCTACATATTCTTCTCATGATTATGGCAAACATGTCAATCAGCCCTCAAATCAAGCACCTTGCTCACTTAGGTCTGGTGTAGGGCTGCTCCTACAAGTCCCCACATTCAGATTTCTTCCCAGTATTTTCTGTTACTCAAATACTTGGTCCTTATTCCAAAGCTATACTGTTCTACTGTATGAGTAATTCTACACTGTGACTTTTTAAATTTCCAAACATTGCTCAGAGCACTGTACATGTGCAGTTTGCCACAGCTTTTAGTTCATTCAGTTTCTTTGTCCCCTTTTAAAGTTGCCAATGTGCATGTGTGCATTGATATCAAAAAGGGGTGGGGTGGGACAGGGAGCAAAGATGATCTTGGTGTACATGCAGTTGCACGATGATTATTTTTTGTGTGTGGTTTTGTTTTGTTTTTTTACTAAAGTGCAGGATCACATTGGTGCATCACTGAAAAATACTACACTAAAACTCTCCCTGCAGTCATATGAGTTATATGTGCAGGCACATCAGCTGTGCTTATTCGCATTGTTTTATCAGCACACAACTATGCAAACAAAGGGACTGAGATGCTGCATCAAGTTGTGCATGTTCCAGTTCCAGAATTGGTTTTAGGATGAGTAAAACACAAATGTAGGATGAGTAGAAGCAGCGGGGAAATATATAGCAAAGTAAACCAGAGGAAGAGGGACACGGATGGCGCTGTGGGTTAAACCACAGAGCCAGGACTTGCTGATCAGAAGGTCGGTGGTTTGAATCCCCACGATGGGGTGAGCTCCCGTGGCTTGGTCCCTGCTCTGGCCAACCTAGCAGTTCAAAAGCATGTCAAAGTAGAAGTAGATAAATAGGTACCGCTCCGGCAGGAAGGTAAATGGCGTTTCTGTGCGCTGCTCTGGTTCTCCAGAAGCGGCTTAGTCATGCTGGCCACATGACCCAGAAGCTGTATGCCGGCTCCCTTGGCGAATAAAGCGAGATGAGCACTGCAACCCCAGAGTCAGCCACGACTGGACCTAATGGTCAGGGGTCCCTTTACCTTTACATTTAAACCAGAGGAACAATAATGAACTGGAAAATTGAGATGTTTCCTCAAGAGGGTGCACAGGTCAAGTTTAAGTCACTTGCAGAGTGTGTGTACATGCATGTGTTTCTTCCTGTATGTTGGGGTAGGGAACCTTTCTTCTGTCAAGCACCACATTGCCTCAAAGGCAATCTGGCAATGTCCTGGCTCTCACTGGCAGATGCAGAACTCTCAAGTTGGTTTCTGCCAAAGGCTTTAATGCATAGATCCCTGTGGTGCATAAATCAAGTTACAAGGCGCATGGGTCAGCAGAGGCTAAGATGCATAGCTAAGTGCAAGCTAAGATGTTCCAACATTTGACAGGTAAGCATTCACATGACCAGTGAGACAGTTCATGGTTGATAGAGGCTTTGTGGGCATCTGGGAACACCTCAAGGGCACCATTATGCCCCTGTGCAGCACACTGGCAATCCTGTGAAATAATATACCATACTTTTCCTTGTATAAGACGAGGGGTTGTTTTTTTTAAAAAAAATGTTACAAATTGGGGGTCATCTTATACACAGATAGTGCATGGGGGGACATGGGATGAGTTGCTGCCGCGAGCTGGAGATTGTCATTGGCTGTTGGGCATGTTATTGGTGGCTGCGGCAAGGGCTGATGTTGATCGGCTGTTGCTGCAGCAGTTGTATACACCAGCTGTATACATGTGATTCCCTACAGAATGCAGTTTCCTTGTCAATACCAAAGATGTGCTATTGTTATCTCAAGCAAATATTTCAGCCAGACAGTAATCTAGTTTCACAGCAATATTATTTCATCAGTTAAGAGCTATGTCTCTCTTTTTTCTTAGGATTCCAGAGGGATCTCCTTTCTTTAAGAAATCTGCAATTTCAAGACTACCCTTGCAAAACAGCCATTTTCAGCCCTTTCCTGACCTTTGTTACTATGATTGTTTGTGATGGACTTAATCTTGTCTGCTGAACAAGTCACTAATATGACAGCTGTCTGAATTTTTCTGCTACTTGTTCTCCTTCTTGTCCTCATGGGAAGCTTGATCCTGAAGCAAACTTGAGAGATGTGTTCTACACAAATTGTGCAAAGGATGGGAGTTCAGTTTCCCTCCCAAAGGGGGATGTTAACAATGTGTTTCCATCAAAGCATCTGGATTTCAACAGTAGATGTTGTCATCTTATACAATTAGCTAGGAGCTGAGGGACTTGTACTTCACAAGAATGCAAAATGCTAACAATTCCAAACTTCCTTCATGAATACTTTCTTTCTTGCTGCTTTTAGGGTACCTGTGTGTTCTACTTCATAGAAAACTCTCCTCTCTTTAAAGGATGGCCTGGTCAAGTTGATGGCTGCATATACACCATACATTTAAAGTACACACCCTTCCCCAAAGAATCCTGGGAACTGTAGTTTGGGAAGGGTGCTGTGAATTATAGCTATTTGGGGTGAGCCTAGGATTCTTTCTGGGTGCGTTAAATGTATGATGTGCACACAACCAACATAAAAGTTAAAGAAGGGGGAAAAGGAACCTTGAAGTTGTCCATCAACAATTAGCAATACCTGGAGAGCAGACTAAGCAGGCACGCAGCTCACCTGATCATAGTCCTCTCCCCATGTTTTTATTTAAATTACAGTAATTTTTATATTATTAATATTATATCATTTGCCATTTTCCAGTCATTCAGAATCTGTAGTCCTGCACAATACAATTATTTCTAAGCTTGCACCTAAACATAAAGTTAGCGTTTGCAAATCTGTGTCCTCTTATTTTGCAAATGCATTTCCTCTTTTGTGGCACTATGTAAATAGTCAACCTAAGGTTTTCCTGGTGACTCAGTAACCTGATATTGGGACTGTGGATAACAGTATCAATGGACCTTCAACTGCACCAGTCTTGGAGCCAAAAACCAACAATGATTTCCAAGCAGTCTAAAGAAGACAAATCAAAAACACCTTGAAATTTATATTTTTTTAAAAAAAAAATTATTAAATTTTCCACAATTATAACAAATCTCACATAACAAAACAAAGACAGAGACAAAAAAGTACATCAAAAAAAGACGACGACACAGTACGAAATCCATCTCACTCACCACCATAACAAATAAACAATAAAAACAAACTTAATTCTTTAAAAATCCAACCTTATGTACATATTAATTGACTTCTTTTTCTTTTTTCTTTTTTTTCTTTTTTTTTCACGAGAGGAGTTAGAAACCGAGATCTTTCATCTGTCCAGTTGGGACAGAAGAGCATTACATGTTCCATAGTCTCCAGAGCCGTGTCATTGCAGGTGCATGTTCTATTTGCGATGGAAACTCTGGAGTAACGACCCGAGAGAACTGCTGTAGGAAAACAGTTGAGACGGGCACAGGTAAAGGCCCTTCGCTTAGCCTCCGAGGGAATTGTGAGGCAGTATAGAGGGATCCCTTCAGGGGGGGGAATAGCTAGGGCTAAGCCTGAACACGGCCCTCTTGCATGGGAAGCTGTGTTAGAGAAGTCAAGCTGCTGTAGCTTCTTTTCGATTGGAGGTAGGGCCGCCGGGCTAATACACTCTAAGTTAAAAACAGTTTTACGGTTCAAGTTGAGAAGAGAGCGAACTCCTCTCGTGAACAAGCTTCATCTCCCAATCCAGCCTTGGATAGTGTCCCTTCTTCTGCAAGATACTGACTGTTGGATTACTGAGATGACAGCTAACTTCCTGCTTAGTGTGATGAAGAGGAAAGCGGCACCAACTTCTTCTTTAATACCACAGAAGTAGTCGATACGCCGCACAATCGAACTTGTTTTTGTATTCTCTGTCACTCGATGTTTTAAATCCCTTGTTACTTTAGTTATCCCCATTTTTTCAAAGTATTCGCCCAGGACGACATCCACTTTTATCTCCCCACCCCCATTTTATGTTGTTATTTCTATGTATATTATGCTATGGCCACATGGCTAATGCAATAAAATCGACTTAATTGACTTCCTCAAGTCCCTCCCTTCTGAACTTCCTTGTATCTGTTGTAACAGCTTTCCAATATCATTATTAAACAAAAATATTTGCAATTATGAACTAACTTATTCACTTTTCTTACTGTTCTAAATCCCATTTATTTATTTAAATCCTAATTTAATCCTAGGCCTATTTGGTACTTCCAAGTAGTTTCTAATTTTTCATATTACAATATTTATTCAAATACTCCTTAAATTTCTTCTAGTCTTCTTGGTATTCCTCTTCTTTCTGGTCGCGAATTCTTCCAGTCAGGTCAGCTAGCTCCGAAAAGTCCATCATCTTCCACTGTTGGTAGTTCTTGTGTTTTCCAATTTTTAGCTAGTAAAATTCGAGCAGCCATTGTGGCATACAAAAATAATTTAACATCTTTCTTGGGCAATTCCAAACCTATTATTCCAAGAAGAAAGGCCTCTGGTTTCTTAATAAATGGATATTTCAACATTTTTTTCAGTTCAAAACCGACAGTGTTTTATATGTACTTCTTCAGTACAAAACAACACCTGAAAGTTATTTCTTGCAAGAACAGAAATAGGCTTTCTTGAAATGTCATTAAGTCCAAACTTTTCAAATAGACACCATTTCCTAGTAATGACACTTCAGCAAGCAAGCAGACAAACAGGTTATGGGGCAACATCCAGTGGCATGAACCTGCTTGTGCAAAGGACTTCTGCTTGAGGAGTTTCCCCCCTTTTTTTCCTCCCCTGCTGCCCACCACAAAAAAAAACACACCAAAAAAAATGTTCTGGGGAACTCTGAAGAGTATCATGCCCCTGGATATCAGATTCCTCATCTTCCAGTGATGCAAGTGAGGACTCTGAAGCAGAAGAGGAAGGGCATGCAGGACCAGCCCTGGAACTACTATCACATGAGACTGGTGGCAGTGCCCCTCCAGCCTGAGGATCCATCAGAGTAGAAGAGTGATGCATCGGGCCGGGACACTTTAACTCTCCTATAGCATAGTCTGAATCATGCCTTGCCTTGCCACAGAGAGCAGGGTTTTTTGGTGGGGAGGTCATTGGGAAGAGTGGAATGAGAATTCCCTTTGCATCCACTGGCACTGGGTATTTATTATATTATAATAATAGAATAGAATATTATAATATAATATAATATAATATAATATAATATAATATAATATAATATAATATAATATAATATAATATAATATAAATAGTATAGTATAGTATAGTATAGTATTCTATTCTATTCTATTCTATTCTATTCTATTCTATTCTATTCTATTCTATTCTATTGTACTAATGATTAATATATCATCTATCTATCTACCTATCTATTTATCTTTCTGTGGTTTGAAGTACCGTATTTTTCGCCCTATAGGACGCACTTTTCCCCCTCCAAAAATGGAAAGCGAATGCAGGCTTTCACTGAAGCCTGGAGAGCGAGAGGGCTCTCCAGGCTTCAGGAAGCTATCCGCAAGCCTTGGGAGCCCGCGGGAGTTCCCGCCAGGCTCCCAAGGCTTGTGGACAGCAGCCTGCAGCCCGAAACCCAGGGAGCGTAGCGGAGCACGCCCCGGGCTTCAGGAAGTTATCTGCAAGCCTTGGGAGCCCGCGGGAGTTCCCGCTGGGCTCCCCAGGCTTGCGGATAGCAGCCTGTTCTGGGGACTGGCTTCGGGGGAAGCTCGGGCTTCCCCCGCCCCAGCCCCGTGCCTGGGGAGGGAAATATTTTTTTTTCTTTATTCCCCCCCCAAAAAAAAGTAGGTGTGCCCTATGGGCCAGTGTGCCCTATAGGGCAAAAAATACGGTAGATCTCTCTTGTATAACATGACTAGTGATGAACAAGTTTTCAATCATAGCAAACAAAGCTTCTTCCTTTTCCATTGTATTGTTTAGCTGCTGATGATCCTTTATATGAAGAATTATCCAGGTATTTTGATTGGTTTTCATTTGTAACTTATTGTGTTTAAGAGAATATTTAAAGAATACAAATGAAAATCAAATACAAAATACTATAAATGTCCTTATTCAAAGAAGTGCAATTAACAAAAATGTGGATATTTATTGCATTTTGTATTTGATTTTCATTTGTATTGTTTTATTTTGATCTTTTGTAATGCTCTGTTTGATGTTTTAAGACAGCTTGTTAACTGTTGAGATGCTTTTTTTAAAAAAAAGATGTAAAGCAGTATAAAAATAATTTAAATAAATGATACTAAAGTAGGTTGTGGGCTCACCGACAAAATTGTAAGCCAGGGGTAGCAATCGTTCCCTTTATGTTGCAGGACAATAACTCCCATCAGCCTCAGAGAGCTTGGCCAATGGTCAGGGATAATGGAAGTTGTAGTCCAACTATATCTGGAGGGCACCATGTTGGCTAACCCTCTTGCAAGCTTTTGATATGGGCTGCACATTCTATGTCCATATTCACAGATTGTATTTACATCAGGAGCAAAATCCTAGAACTAACATCCCTAAGACTTTAAAAGAGCAAAATAGGTTATCTAAAGCCAACACTGAGCATGGGCTGTGCAGCCTGCATGGCCTGCTATCGAAATGTGAAATGGGGGCAATAAGGTTCTTCTTTCCTAATAGGCACCATACCTTCTGTGTACTTTCCACCCCTTTGATTTAGTGCCCTGGAGCTATAATGTACTCTTTGTTCTGACACTGCTCTCTCCTGTGCTTAGGGATTTGCCAATGGAAAATATAGTTTCCCTTGACTTCTTTTAAAAAAAACCTTTGTTCTTGCACTTCTCTTTGCAAAGCTGATCAGGGGGGGGGGGGCATTTTTATGTTTCTTTTCTTCCCTCTCAGCCACTTCAGCCACCATCAATACCTTTCTGCCAACGATCTTCTGTGTGGTGCAGGGCTTTGCGGCTGAACAATTTTCTAGTCGCTGTCTACGTCCTGTCCAGGCAATTATTGACCTCCTTTCAGGCCTCAGCTTTGATGCTATTTAACCTTGTTCCTCTGCAGTGTTTCTCTATCTGATTTCTGGCTTTTAAAGGCAGGCAGTTAGTATTGTCTCTTCAGTGTGAGCCTAACAAGTTTGCTAAACTTGAGTCAGGGCAGATATCGAATTTTCCTTTTGATGAGGAACCATGGGCGAGGGGATCCAATTTCTGAAAGTTTTTTTCCTACAAACATATGTATAGCCCTCCTGAACAAGGCCAATGGCCCATTTAGTCAAGCCTTCTATTCTCGCAGTGGCCAACTAGATGCCTATGAGAAGCCAGGGAGTAAGACCCAACCACAACAGCACCCTTGTGGTTTCCCACTTGTGTTTCCCAGCAAATAACATTCAGAGGCATACTCACTCCAACAATAAAAGTGACTAGCCTTTGTGACTAGTAGCCATTGGTTACCTTATCCTCCTTGAATTTGTCAAATCTTCTTTTAAAACTATTCAGATTGGGGGCCATCAGATCACTACTTCTTGTGGGAGCACATACCATGTGCTGTGTAAAAGGGTTTGTTAGCTGGATAGTCCCACACAAAATTACTCATCTAGATTGACAATATTGAAATGAGAAAGGAATATGAGGTTTCCTACCATGCCCCCAAATCACTTGGGCTCATTGTACAGGCATAGCTCTGGAAGTATCTTTATATCTTTTCAGATGACTGTTAGGGCAGGCACTAATATAGTGCCCCCCACTAGGCTCTTAGCAGACTTTTCTAGTGAGCCCCATAAAGTGGGCTTCCACACTTTACATATCCTTAGGCACCAGGCAAAAACATTCCTTTTTCATCAGGCCTTTGGCTCTTAATTACCTCTATGTGGGTGGGGTGTTTTGATCTTGGCTTTTAAAAATGGGATTGTCTTATCAATTTTTTTGTTGTTTTTCTTTCAGACAGGTTTCAATGTATGTGCTTGTTTATATGTTGTAAGTCATTTTGAGTTACCTTGGTAAAAAAAAATTAAAAAAGTTAATGGCCAATGAATTAGATAAACAAACAAACCTCTTGGATACCATAAATGTGTTAGGAGTCAGGAGGCCAACTCCCCCACCCACCCCCCACATAATTCCCTACCACCACCAAATGGTGGTAGTCATTCTGTTAGTCATGAAAGCCAAGTGTGAGCTCTTATTGGGTCATTCAGGTTGGGGGAGAAATCATTTCCCCTTTTGAATTTATATAATATATTTACATTTATATACATAATATACTCCTGAGCACCTGAGGACTGCCCTGATGATGAAGAAAACATTGCCTTTTTTAAGGGAGTGCTGCCATTTTGCTTCCAAACTTGCTTGACTGGACCGAACAAGTCATGTGTTAGAAGGAATGATACATATAGCTCAGCTGGTTAGAGCATGGTGCTGATAACACCATGATAAGCCCAACAGAGACTCCATCTCCTCAGAGTATTGTGAAAGAATGATGTCAATCAACATTTGATGATCTCCTTCTAGGAGTGTGGTATGCTGGTTTGACATCAACTGATAGGAAGTGCCTACAGAGGGTGGTGAATACAGCACAAGATATTATGGGCTGTCCCATGAATCCACTCGATGACATCACGGAAGAACGTTGCCTGAGGAGAGTGAGGAAAATTCTCAGGGATGATTCACACCCTGGCCAGCACTTTCTTGATCTCCTGCCCTCGGGCAGAAGATATAAAAACATGATTAGTCGCACCAACAGGGTAAAGAACAGCTTCTATCCGGGGCTGTTAGGCTGCTGAATAAAAAGATAACAACAGGGGAACTGACTTTGGGGTTTGGTGGGTGTGCATCAGTAAACGAGGGGAATTAAGACTAAGAGAGCTGAGTGGGGGGTGCTCGTGTAATCTCACTGTATACAAGTTGTACAAGTGACAATAAAGTATTTCAATAACACAAAGACTGCAGGTTCAAACCCTGTATAGGACAGCTGTATATTAATGCATTGCAGGGGGTTGGACTAAATGATCCTCAGGGTACCTTCCAACCTTACAAGTCTATGATTCTACATTCCTTTATATTAATTAACATTACTCATCTTCAGCAGCTTCCAGTGGAATCAGCAAAGCCATGCCCTTCTTGGCTCTAGAAGATGGCAGTACACTAGCAGAAACTCTGGAATTAGGATCACCCAACTGAAGTAGAGGGTCATAGCTCAGTAGGCGAATATCTGCTTTGCATGCAGAAGGCTCTGGTTCAATCCCCAGCATCTCCAGGCAAGACTGGGAGAGAACACTGCCTGAAATCCTGGAGAGCTGCTGCCAGACAGTGTAGACCATACTAAGCTAGCTGATGGTCTGATTTGGTATAAAGGTCGTTTCCTGTGACCTTAAGTTAAATTCTTCCTGCAGTTTTACTCAAATCTATTCAAATTCAATTGTAATGTGAGGAACATCTTACAAAATAAATCGTTTGAGAAAATGTAGAGACACTGTGACACACACACATTATACTAGAGAGTGTGTGAATCTGTCTTGAAGGCTTCTTTGCTTAATTCACCCCAAGTTCCCCTGGTTATTTTTGATAATATCTCGGGACACGTTTAAAGGACATTCAGCGAGCTGGTCACCTGAATATTTGTATGAGATTAAAGAAGATCAAAATGTGTTTACAGGGCATTATTTGCCATGTACTGTATTCACTGTCATGGAGGAGAAAAACATGGAATTAATCCCAGCTCGCAAAACTAGGCTGCTATTGTGCTGGGTCACGTTCCTGGATTATAAGATTTCCACCAGTCAATCCTGAGTTATTGCTCTGCAAATACTTAGAAAGCTAATTTAATAGATGCTCTGCATAAAGTCTACAATCGGAAATTACTTTCTCTGTGTGTCAGGATAAACATTCTATTAAATATATATATCTGAAACATTTAGTTAGCTGCTAGTGTGAGCTGTTGCCTTTCCATCAAATCAGGCTTTATTTCAAAGTAGGTCTTTGTCATTCTATCATTTATTAACCCCATATAATGAGGGCATTCTTTGCACTGTTAACAGGATTTGTTTTGTTAAGATCGGTTGTGACATAGCATACTTTTGCCCCACTTTATTCTTTCAATTGGATGTTCACAAACTTTGTCGTCATCAGTGCATTTTATCCAAAAGGAGGGGAAAGAAACACCACAATCTGTTTATAGTGCTGCATTCCATCCCTTTTAGGATAAGGATAGTGAAACTCAGGCCTGGGGCCAAATGCAGTCCTCCAGACTTATCTGGCTCACAGGACTCAAGCTACAACCCTTACCACTTTTGCTTCACACCTTCATTCCATTCTGGTTGCTGTTGCCAATTGCTTCTTTCCCAATAGTTCCAGGCCACAGATCAAAATCTTGCCCAACTCTTGCATTAAAATCACCCAGGAGAATAATTTTATCTTCCTTAGGTGTCTGATAGGATGGCATCCAGCTGAGAGTAAATATTTTCTTTAATGTCTTCATCGGCATCCATTGCTGGTATATAAGCGCTTAGTAGCCTGATGGTTTTCGGTGAGTTTTATTCGAAGGGTTGAATGTTGCTCATTAATGCTGGTAAGGACTTCTGACAAGAGCTTTACAAGATCATTTTTGATAGGAAAGCCTACTCCATGCATTCAACGCTATTGTTCAGGTAGACCTTTCCAGAAGAATGTGTAGCCTCCTTTTTCTTCCTTCAGTTGTCCCTTTCCTGCTCTTCAAGTTTATTGAAGTGCTGCAATATCGATATTAAAACATTGCAACTCTCTTGCGATGATGGCAGTCCTGCATTTGGGACACTCATTATCTGTGTTATCCAACCAAGTCTGTATATTCCATGTTCCAAAGTTCAATTGTCTTTTACGACCCCTGGGTGGTGACCCCACTGGGCGTGGTAATCCAGTTGAGGAAAAAGGGAGGCAGACTATGTTTAGGGCAGCTTTTCTAACTCTCCCCCCTTTTTTGGGGTGAGCAGAGTAAACCTAAATAGGACTGTTCAGTCATGGATACAGCTGCCGAGCTACTCAACTGCCTTATTCCTTGAATCAGAATGACTGAATCTGTATCCACTGCCTATGACTAGGCGTATCCAGATTTCATGGTCCTCCCCCTGTTACCATTTGCCCATCGCTGTGGGACTTTTTTGGGGTTGGGTTTCTGATTGGTTTTTGGAAGACGCCGGTGCGTGAGTTTGTTTTATGTGTGTAGATCAGTGCATGCTAACCAATGCAAAGTCTTTGCAGTAAGGCTCTATTCCAATGCCATGAGTATCATGACAACTGGTAGATTTTTATCTGCTGCAGCCCTCATCCACCTTCACAGCCGTTGTAACATGCCGTTTGTTATCTTCTGCCTGTTCCGCCATTGAGGACCTCTTGGATCATTCTTTGTCTAGCTCCTCCCCTTTGACCTTACTGCCTTAGATGACTGCTGAGAGTACGAGACTCCCTACAGCTTCACTCACAAGGGTCATAGGAACATGCAAGCCCACTCACCACAACAAGGTGATGATCCAGCAAGTGAATGAGTGAGGAATTAATGATGACCCTTTAAAAACTTTGGTAATTTTCCTTATAGTTGCAGGTAGACTGGTTGCAACACAGGGATGGAATGATGTTTCTGCTGTTAATGGGAATTGTTGGTATAAGAAAAGTTTGTTCTTAGTTGTCTCAGAAAAAAATCAACCCACCATCTTAAGACTCTGAAAGGGACTGCTAAACCAATGGTCTTTGCTGACGCTTGGAAGATTTTTATAACATATATGAACAAATAACATATGAAGCCATTAATCCCAGTGAAATATGACTTTATTTTGCACTGTCAATGATACATGGCTTTATTTGACTGATGAGTCTGAATCTTGCCTCTGCCATAAGATCATGCTTAGCAAAACAACATTCTTGTTTTTCATTCATTGTCTTATTCATTTATTACTTTTATATCCTACCTTACCTCAAGGAGCTCAAGGTGGTGTACATAAGTCTCCTCTCCATTTGATCCTCACAACAACCCTGTGAGCTAGGTTAGGCTGAGAATGAGTGACGGGTCCAAGGTCACCCAGTGAGCTTCATGGCTGAGTTGGGATTTGAACCCTGTTCTCAATGTTTAGTGTACTGTATTATGATTTGTTGTTTTGTTGTTGTTGTTTTCAAGTTTTAATAATAAAAGTTTTAGAAAAGTGGCAAAAATGAGTACTTTTTGCTTTTGCAATAAACCAACAACAGTAGTCATTCCAGAGCAAGACTGGCACGCACAGAAGTCCAAGGTTTCTCTCACCCATGGAAGCAGAGTAGCAGTAGCTGCCAGGCATCTGTGGAGGAAGCAGACCAGTGGCAGCAGCACACACTGTGGTCTGGTGGCTGGAGTGCAGAAGGCAGAATACACACCACCTGATCCTGGAATAAAAGGTCTCACATTTTTGCTCATAAAAGGACTCACCTGCCTCTAAAGAGTGAAAACTAATCAGTGTCCCTTCTGCAAGAGATAACAAGGTTGCTGGAATGGTCTGAAGAGAAGTTTTGAGTCTTCCTCGTGGGCAACCCACAGGCTTGTTTTTTGTAGCTCATCTGTTTCTCCAGAGATCATTTCCCAACTGGATAAGAGACTTAGTGTGTGAGTGTGTCTGTGTTTTTTGACATATTCCACAAGATCCAGCACAAGGTTGGTGAACCTAGATTTGGCAAGGTTGGCAAAACCTAGATTTTCAAGGCAAAGAGGCAGACCAAAGAAAAGGAAACACACTCCAGGCTCATTGTGTGCTTAAGTTAAATGACCCATGCTAATGTCCTGTGTTCGTCCTGTCTTGTTTCTGTTCTATGATTTTGTTGGTTGGTTGGTTGGTTTTATGCACTGGGCAAATTTAAGGGGGGGGGGACTGAAAATTGTACAGAACATCCCCAGCTATGGTGGAAATGCACTATGTCTGAATAGATCTCCACTGAGGTTCTTAGGTGAACCCACAATGATTTGAAACCTCAAATGTGGGAGAAATTCGGTACAATTTTGCATTTAAAAGTTAATCTACCCAGTTCGCATTTTCTGAAACAATATGTAAACTGAAACACAGCAATCCTTTGAATTTTTCACTGAATTGTGACATGCAGTTCTCCAGCTACATAATGTTTACATTACAAAAATGCATATACTATTGAAAATAAAAATGCATTACATCAGAGAAAATAGAAATATTGGGGGAAATATGCTTTGTACAAATGTTTATATAAGTTAAAAATATGTATTAGGACAAATTGACACCAAAATGCTGGTGAACTTTCATGAGAACATTTTAGAAAATAAGCAAAATGATGTGTAAATTTGGGGAACTGAAGATTGGAAAAATGAGAAACCGAGAGAAACCAAAACTAACCGTTCCACCCATTTATAGTGATTTGCACTGACTGCTGGTCTGCTACAGGGCCAGGTTCAGAGTGTTGGTACTAGACTATTAGTACCATCTATATAGCTCAGGACCTGGTTACATGAGAAGATGTCTCATCCCTTATATGCCTGGTTAGTCACTGCCATCTGCAGGAGAATTTTTCCAAAGTTCCAAAGATACCAGAAGCCCTCTTCATAGTACAGTGGTACCTCTGGTTACATACTTAATTCGTTCCAGAGGTCCATTCTTAACCTGAAACAGTTCTTAACCTGAAGCACCACTTTAGCTAATGGGGCCTCCTGCTGCTGCCGCGCCGCTGGAGCACAATTTCTGTTCTCATCCTGAAGCAAAGTTCTTAACCCAAGGTACTATTTCTGGGTTAGCGGAGTCTGTAACCTGAAGCGTATGTAACCCGAGGTACCACTGTAACTCAGAGCAGGGCTTTCAGTATGGCTGACCTGATTTGTGGAATGATATTATGACTGAGATACAACAGGCACCCACAATCTACAGTTTCTGGAAACAACTGAGACAGTTTTGTTCTGATGGGCTTCCCTGACTGGATGTATGGGTCTCTGCCACGGGTGTCTGCTTTGTATTGTTCATTAAATATAGCTCCTGATTTCTGTATTGCTTTTAATTGTTTTTTTATTGTATCTTGCATACCACCTTGAGATGTGTGTATGGAAGGGAATAAATAAAGTCTGATCAGTTCCTGTGCATGAAATTCAAGCAGGTGGGCATTTTCCCTTCTCCCTAGACAGCAAAGTGTGCTGAGCCAGCCTTGGGGTAGATATTGGTGACACTTCTTCAGCAGAATGATCCTTCCTGAGGAATGTGTTCCATTACATGAGGCCTCCATACTGATTCTGGCTATTTCTGCCTTGCTTCTATAGCATTAGCAAACAAAATTGCTTTTCTGTTGCTGTTGTCATCTGGAGAAAGCACCTTTGTGTTAGCATTCAGAAAGCAGGGGTGATTTCTCCTATTAGCTGTCAATGCCAATCCTCCACAATGGTGACTTTTGCTAATGCTTGTCTTTGGGGATATGATAATGGCACCACCTGACTCATAATTTCAGTCAAACTCATATTGCTTTTTCCATTTTTGATTTCTGCTTTGCCATTCTGGCTGATAACTGCCAACAGCAGGCTGAAATTTTACCTAAATGGGAGCATTTCTACTCAGAGAAGGGATATTACACTGTGCCATTTGTTTAATCGTTCCCATTACCGGGGGGAGGGAGGGAATGCTATAACACAAAGCTACATCCTCACCTTTTGAATGGTTAAAGTTTCAAGAGAAAAGTCGGAGCAGAACAATAACATTGGAGTCAGGGAGAAACAAGAAAGGGTTGTTTTTTAAAAAATTAGGTGGGGGCATTTCTTTATATGCCATCTTTCCTACAAAAACCTCATATTGCCTCACCTCCAAAAGGAGGTAGAAAATGTTCAGACAAAGGATTCTGAAACACATATTGCATTCTACTTCAGTAAATCATTCTGTGAGATTGCTGAAGATAAGACAGTTGGGGTTGGAGCTTCTACACAATCGGTTTGCCTTAAAGCATAATCTCGGATCTGGCAAAACAGTGTTAATATTCCACAATGGTCCTGGAGGAGGAGATGTATCTTTAAGGGGTGGGAAACCTCAGGTCCATGAAAGGAATGTGGGCCCCTGTACCTCTCATTTTCCCATGCCACCTGCCCTCTCCTCAAACCATACCCCTCTCTGATTCTGCTTCACACACACACCAAGTGGAATGTGGCCTTCAGCTTCTATGGTGCCTCTTGCTTACCTGAGTGGAGGAGAGAGACGGATATGCGAATGTGTGTAGAATGTAGCCTACTTTACATTTGTTGCTCAGCCCACTTTTGCTTCTGGTCCTGCCCACTGTTGGCATGCAACTCATAAAAAGTTACTTTATCTAGAAGCAGATGTGTCCCTCAGTCTTAAAACAATTCTCCATCCTTATTTATGAGGTCCAAATGCAAGGAAATGACTTACTGATCCCCTACTTGGTTAAAAAAAAAAAAAAGGTAAGAGGACCCCTGACCATTAGGTCCAGTCGTGGCCAACTCTGGGGTTGCGGCGCTCATCTCACTTTATGGGCCGAGGGAGCCGGCGTACAGCTTCCAGGTAATGTGGCCAGCATGATTAAGCCGCTTCTGGCAAACCAGAGCACCGTACGGAAACGCCGTTTACCTTCCCACCAGAGCAGTACCTATTTACTTGCACTTTGACGTGCTTTTGAACTGTTAGGTTGGCAGGAGCTGGGACCGAGCAACAGGAGCTCGCCCTGTCGTGGGGATTTGAACCGCCGACCTTCTGATCGGCAAGTCCTAGGCTCTGTGGTTTAGATCACAGTGCCACCTGCGTCCCCTACTTAGGTTGTACCATAATGGAGTGGAGTAGTGGCGGTGGCAGGTTCCAGCAAGGTCTTGCAAAATTTTGGCAAGAACTTTTGAGCTTTAAGCAGGATCTTGTGAGATTCCTCACCAGAAATTGGCATTGATGCCCAAGGTGGCTGCTTCACCCCATCTCATGGATGGGCAGTCAGTATGGAAATTTCTCCCTGGCCCCAAATGTGGCTACTGAAGATTCCATAGCAAAGTTGTAGCAAAGAGACCACCCCTTTGCTGGGCAGATGCATCCCAAGCAATGAGGGAGATCTCACAATGACTGCAGCACTAAGGTAAAGAGGCAGCCTGAATTTAAGCCTGGGGAATGGTCCTGAGTGAAGGTTTTGGGCATGGACCTATCAGATCCACTCCCTGGAAGGCTGCCTCAAGGCCCACCTGTGATTGGCTGATTTACAGGCAGGGCAAAATTCAAAACCCCCCATGGTTGGCAGGAGAAAGTGATATCTCCAGTTCGCCATTGAGCCTCATTCCAGGGCAACGGCCATGGCAGCAGGGGCAGCACTATGCCACAACATCTGTGTCTCTATCAAAGTGAGCAGGCTTGCAAATATGTGTGCATTAGGCAAAATGACATACAAAAAGGTGTATATCCAGTGAATCATACTAAAGTGTTGGTGAATTTTCATGAATACATTGATATGTAGAAGTGGAGGACTGAATTTAAGATTAGAAAAATGAGGAATTGGAGATACACTGCAATTGACTGATTTGTCCTTCCCTATCTGCATGATTTCCTGTGGTTTCTCCTAGTTGCCCCCTAATTAGCAGTTGGTTGACTCTACATGGCTCTCTCCATCTTCTTCTCTGCTGCAAGGAAAGAGCACAACAAGCTGAGAAGCAGCTTTTCCAGGTGCAAACCATCAGTTTAATCTTCTTGTCCCTACTGCCATTTGCATGCATCACAGAAAAGCCAAATACCTGTGAAAGTTGCCAGAGATTTTGCCTGCCAAGTATATCTGGCCACGGTGGCATGTCTGAGAAGCTTTGATTAAGAGCACTTTGAGTTGATACCTCCCTCATTCCACCCTGGCATTCATGGCTGGAACGATCCTGCCCCAGAAGGTCTTACCATTTAAACAGACAAGAATGATCAAAGCTGGAGATGAAATAACAGCAAAGTGAATCACTCACAGAAAGAATTGGAGACAAGTTTGGAATACAGTCCTCTGTATCCCCTGTTCACTAGCCTGGCTATAGGGCCATTTGGATATGACAAGCCCATCTGAGTTGTTGTGAAATGGAATGGCACAGATGTGCTGAGACCTCCTTGTTACTGCTGCCAGAGTGCATGGGGAGCTAAGAGACAGTCACCCTTGGCAAAGTGCATTTGAAACATCTTCAAAATGTGTTTGGAACTGCAGATGTCATCCTTTTTCTTTCTTTTTTTCCTTCCCTTTTTGCAACCCTGGTTTGGAATGAGATTTTCTCCAATTCAAATGCATTAATAATCAAGCACCATTTCCCTGAGAGGCTGTTGTTCTGCTCAAAACCAAGCTTCTAAGCATTTTCAGGTCCATCAAGGGACCCTGTGAGATATAGTTTTCTCAGATACCTCAACAGGGATCTCAGGTGTTTTGAAAACTAGATGCCCCATACCTCCATTTGTCTGTGATACTATTGCATCATAGAGCACAATGATCCCAATGGGGACACAATGTTCCCAGGGAACCTGACGTCCCAGTTTATGAAAAAATGTTTTGTGGCATCAAATATATTGCCACTTCAATATTCTAAAGGAATGTAGGTTTCCTGGTCACTCTTGCTGTTGGGGCTGCTGTCACCATCATTACTGTCACTGCCAGGTAAGTTTTGTTTGAGGACAAGGAGTAGCTTATGGGAAGGTTGAGGAAGTCAAGGTGTGCGGGAGGCATTCAGGCCCTTTCATGCTCTTGATACCATCACTGGGAGTACAGTGAGATTTCTGGATTTTAAAAATGTGATCAGGAAAACAAAAGCTCACAAATTATATTCCTGTGGTGTGGGGACTAATAGATGGACAACAAAAGCAGATTCTGTGAGCACTTCAGGTGAGCACTCCAAAATTAGGAGGACGAACACCCAACATTTACTGCTCAGTGATATGAAGTTCTCACTGCCCTTTCTGTGTTTTAATGCATAGCTTATCAGTCAATCTCATTTGAAATACCTGTTTGGGCATAAGGACTTCTTATATTAATCTGTATATGTTCAAATTAGGATTAATGGAATATTTTTATTGACACTGCCAGCTGGTGATGTATTTCCTTCTTTATTTCCTTTTCATAATATTTCCAAATCAATAATGAAAAAAGGAGTAAAAATGAAGAAGAAACTAAGCTATTTTCTGACTTTGTGGAACAATATTTTGATTTGGCCAAACCCATACTGAACCAAGCCAAGAGGAGCTTGTCCATTACTTCATGAAATGTCAGCATTCAGAAAAGAGCTGCTTACAGAAACACAGACTTCCATGCACATGTATAATCATGAGAAAAAGAGCTAGTTGTTGGTCACCACCTCTTTACCTTACCCTTTGATGTCTTCCCTGCAATGTGCTATAAGGAAACATTGTTTAGGAGTTATGGGTAGAGCTATTGTGGTTTATTGTTTTTATTGCATCTTTAAAATATATGGTATAACCTGACTTGGGACCTTCTCATAAAGGATAAGGAAGGATTACAACAAACACATAATTAAGGCTCAAATCCTAGCCCATGTACTTGGGAGTAAGCCCCACTAAATTCAATAGGACTTATGTCTGAGTAGACATGGTTAGAATTGCAATGTAAGCCAGTATTTCATGCCCTCTATGCCTTTGGAGGTGCCTCATTTTCTCTGATAAAGCCAAAATATATTTACCAATAGTATTGCTGTGCAACAGAGCGTCTAACTGCACAGAAGATCCCAGTCCAGAGACAAATGAATACAACAGATAAAGATAGATTTATTTATAGGAAATCAAGTCACTTGGAATTGAAAACATGTCAGAAAAGAAGATATTGCTAACAGCGGGGGGGGGGGGAATATTTGCTTGAGTGACAAGGTTCGAAGTCCATTCTGAAAAGCTATATCCCCCAAAAAGGCCATTGCTGAAAGCCCATGCAACACAATGGTGGGTGGTGCTCACTGGACCTAGTGGGGCAGAAGGCAGAGAGACCAACAGTAGGTGGAGCCAGAGCCAATGAGAGCCAGAACCAACTCATTTTAATTTTGTCCCATGTCCTTTTCCTCCCTGGTGAATTCTAAGAGGGCAACCCTGAGACTAAGGAGAGGGCAGGTAACAGCCAGTGCCACCCATTGGACCTTATGTAAGTAAGAAGGCAAGGGAGGCAAGGGTTGGCTGAAGTTGGTGGGGCAGAGCCCCATTCACCTTTATAAATTAGCCTCTTCTGATGGAAAAGGAGAAATAAATTATTTCCTGGTGAAATTCTCATCAAAGATCTCCAAACAAACCTCTCAAGTAGCAACAGTCCTGGCCTTTGAAAATCCGAAACCACCCCACTCTATTCACAAAGTTATACTCCTATCTCTCCAGGCTCTTGATTATTTAGAGATGGGACAAGTCAGTAATGACTTCACATGTTAGAATTGAGCAACCACACTGCTCCTAAGCAGCAAAACAATTTCAGAATAAAATTCAGAAATCAAGATGGACAGAATTTATTATTATTATTATTATTATTATTTGTATTTTTCAAAGAGAAAATGCAACATGCATGCTTATCCAAAAGAAAGGTACAGTGGTACCTCTGGTTAAGAACTTAATTCATTCCAGAGCTCCATTCTTAACCTGAAAATGTTCTTAACCTGAGATGCCACTTTAGCTAATGCGGCGTCCCGCTGCTGCCGTGCTGCCACCGTGTGATTTCTGTTCTCATCCTGAAGCAAAGTTCTTAACCCGAGGTACTATTTCTGGGTTAGCAAAGTCTGTACCCTGAAGCGTCTGTAACCTGAGGTACCACTGTATTGCTTCGCTGGCTTGTATTTTATAATGACAATAATCTTGGCCATGCCTACCTGGCCAAAATCACCATATTTCTCTCTATAATATTGGTTCTGCACACAAAGAAACTGGACTTCCACTATCACCTACGTATCATCAGTTTTGGTCTAGCCTTGCTTCTGCAAGGTGTTGAGGCTTTCTAGATATCAGCACAAGAATTCAGCCCAACTTGATGCAAAATTTGTGACTGGAAAAGATTTAAATTAGATTCAATAGCTCGTGCTGTTTGCAAAAACAGGCTTTTAAAATTGGTCCTTTGGTTCAATTGTGAGTTAATAAAAAATAATAATCTGGTCCCTAAGAAGACGCGGCAGGAATTTGCTTCCTGATTCTAGCCAAAACATGGCTTCTGGTGGTCCTACCTTTTTCTTCTCCCTTTTCGAATCTTTCTTCTCATCAGCTATTTCCTATTATTTCAAAGCAGGAATGACAGGCTCACCACTCTTCTTTCGTCACCCAGAATATCTCTGTTGCTAGGAAACTGAGAAACCCAATTCTCCTGTCTTTTGAACATAATGATAATTGTACCACACCTCTTTGCAGGAAACATCCATATGGATTTACACACAGAGAGAAGAAGCATGTATGTATTACACACAGAATGCACAGGGAGAAGAAGCCTAGGTTTACTGTGTTGTTAAACTAGCATCTGGGGTGTACAATTTCAAGGTGCAGGAGGGAACTCGCAAGACTGAATACTCTTAAAACAAAAAGCCCTTTTGTAAAGCCCTTCATGTAGAGAACTAGTTTGGAGTCTGATGCTGGAAGCCTCTCTGTTGTAGGCTCAGGTTGTATATATGTGTAAATAAACCATATATCACCACAGTCTCCCCTGCGCTTCCTTTTCAAAGGAAACACAAACCCTGGGACCCCTGGAATCTTGCACCACTTGGGATGTAACACTAAAAACATTCATTCTATTGGTTATTTCCAAAATAGCAGTAAGTTAAAGTCTCTTAGTGGTATGCTTGTTTCACCATTCCACTGGTGAAATGTTTAGTACCAACGGGCCAAATGTTTAGTACCAACGGACCATTGTAGTACAACAGAATGCATAATCAGGTAAGTACATGGCACCATGGATTGCAAAAGCTATTGCAATGGATTCCTCTGTTGTGCAACATTAAAACTCACCCATTCGCCAGCACAGGAGCCATTGCACTAGTTGACAGAGAAAGGCCGCATACAGCCCATTGTTCTAAAAGATGCACTTACTAGGTCAAATTGAAAACAGAAATGAATATCTTAGGAGCAATGCACATAAAAATGCATTCAATTTTTCTTTCTTTAAAAATCTGCAAACGTATGCAAAAATGGGCAAATGGAATTTAGGAATGAAAAAATGAAAAGCTAATAGAAACTGGAAATAATCAGATTCCTAGCAAGAAGAAGGAGTAGCATCCTCCACTTGACATGTGCTGCCCCCACCTGGCAACTGTGTGGATTGGGCCCAAATGGAGAGGGCAAGTGAGCAGGCAGTGGTGCCTTGGAGAGCAGGAGAGATGCCTACAGAGATTGGGGACTCCTTGCCCAATGGCCCCTCAAAAGCTGGAACCAGCCCTACAGAGTGATACCCAGCATTGTGTCAATTCTTCTCATCTAACCTGGAAGGAAATTCAATTAATTCCTGAGAGCCACGGGTTCTCTTTCCCTGGGCTAGATGATTCCCTTACATATTTCAGTTCAAAACAAGTTTGGGAATAGGGTTAGACAACAATCAGGGCAGGAGCAGGAAGGAACAGGTGATTTAAAAAGCCACATTCTGGCCAGGATCAAGACTGGCAGACCACAGATTGTTAATTAACTTAATTCTAAGAAAAATATAGAAAACTATTGAGTTTTAATTAATTTACCCCACTGTTGCATCAAGAAATGAAAGAGTAGTTATAAGTTCTTTCAACCAACTCTACTATGGATTCTCAATTTGTGTTTAATATTTCATTATTTTGAATGTTAATCGTTCCAAGTTCACCAGATGCACTTGCAGGCAATCAATCCAAACTTTTTATGAGAAACATTATAAATAAATGACTGTCAGAGGTCTGTGCTTTCATTATAGGATAACCAGTTAACAATCGATCTGTGTAGGCCAATCTGACCTTGCAATTACTGGTTTATCTGTACAATGCATTGCAATAGAGTTATTAATTTTACTTATTTAGGCTTTTTTCTGCTCTGCAGGGGAGAACAACGTACAATCCATTAATAACAATTATCAGTGACACAGGAGGCGCATGAATAACTTGTCATTGAAATTGTGAGATTTTGTTCACAGACATAAGCAACTTTAAATACCTCCCCAGTTCCAGGAAGCCCATTTATTTATTCCACTATATCAAAGAGATGGTGATAGCTTATGCTTGCCTAGAAAAGGATGACTACATTCAGCACATTAAAATACAGAACCAAGATTCTTTGTTGTAATTGCCTAATTTGTTTTCAGGAAAGAAACAGTGGAGGGAAAGAGATTCTTTATTCTGAAGAATAAAATTTAGTTCTTTATCCTGTATGTTCCATTTCATTTTATGGGTGAGATGCAATGACTATTGATAAACAGAAGACGGGTGGATATTTCAAAGGAGGGCTATGTGTGTGTTGTCTTTGGGGAAGCCTTCATCTTCCCCAGCTGCACTAAAACATGTCTCTCCTGATTTGGTCTCTACAGCCATGGCAAGCACTGTAACTTTCCAGTAGTTTGGCTTTACCCCTGATGACACACTCTTCCATTGTCTCTTGAGACAACAACAACAACAACAAAATTTTATTATTTATATGCCACCAATCCGACTGGGTTGCCCCAGCCACTCTGGGCAGCTCCAAACAACCTATCAATTCTTAAGGAAATCAGCCTTGAGTGCTCACTGGAAGGACAGATCCTGAAGCTGAGGCTCCAATACTTTGGCCACCTCATGAGAAGAGAAGACTCCCTGGAAAAGACCCTGATGTTGGGAAAGATGGAGGGCACAAGGAGAAGGGGACGACAGAGGACTAGATGGTTGGACAGTGTTCTCGAAGCTACCAACATGAGTTTGACCAAACTGCAGGAGGCAGTGGAAGACAGGAGTGCCTGGCATGCTCTGGTCCATGGGGTCATGAAGAGTCGGACACAACTAAATGACTAAACAACAACAACAAAACAACAACCATCAAAAACTTCCCTGAACAGGGCTGCCTTCAGATGTCTTCTAAAAGTCTAATACAGTACTTTTACTTTTTTAAATGATTGGGTGTGTCTGTGTGATTCTGCTGGAGAGTGGAACTAGAGAGGAAAGTGTCAACCTTCCCTCACAACTCCTCTTCCCCCCCCCCAAACAACAATTAGGCTGGAAGAAAGAGCCAAAAATTATTTTTCTTTTATTGAAAAGTGGGGGGGGGGTGGACTGAACACCCCACTCTACCTCACCCCTTTTATCCAACCTGAAAGTATAATTCAGCTCTAAACAATAATAGCAAAATTCATACAAACACTGAAGTACAGAGTCTGAAAGTTGCTGATGGAGAAATATAAAGGAAAATGTTAACACAACTATATATTATGGAATGCAGCAGGTACAGTTTGTCCTGCAGAGTCTTTGTTCATGTGCTGGATGAATGGCCAACACTCCACCATAAAAGTCTCTTGGGCTTTTTTGCCCTTTAACCACAAAAGGTTTTTGTGTCAATTTTTCAGAAAGTGCTATGTCCCAAATTACATCATAACCTTTTTGTGCATTTAAACCCTTTGCTTCTCTCCAGTTTCTAGCTAACAATATCTTGCTGCTATTAACAAGTAAGCATTTAATGTTTATATAGTAATTCCTTGGTTGTCTCTACTGACTATAGCCAATAATACAACACCAGGAGGTTTTTAAACAGATCTTTCAAACGTTTCAAATATCTCATCCCAGAAATGGGCAACAAAAATCCCCCCAGCCTTATTTCAGCAAGGGAGGCATGGAGATTGGGTGCTGCCAATGCCAATGCCAGGGAAGGCCTCAGTGGGCATATGTGAACTCATGGGTGACACGCTGGATTCTGTGAAATAAATCTACACCAAAAGAAGCAAGTATTTCCACGCCCCATTCACTCCCTTACCATGCATAACCCACCCATGTATCCCTGATAGGGAGGTCAGAAAATCCTAACTGAAACAGAAATGAATGAGGAAATTGCTGCTGTTTGCATATTTGCTAGTTGCCACTTCATGCAAATGCAAGTGGCAGTTGTTGACACCAGTTTTCAAAGTTGTGACCTTTAAAGCCCTAAACAGCCTCAGCCCAGTATACCTGAAGGAGCATCTCCACCCCCATCATTCTGTCCGGACACTGAGGTCCAGCGCTGAGGCCCTTCTGGCAGGTCCCTCACTGTGAGAAGTTACAGGGAACCAGGCAGAGGGCCTTCTTGGTAGTGGCACCTGCCCTATGGAACAACCTCCCATCAGATGTCAAGGAAATAAACAACCACCTGACTTTTAGAAGACATCTGAAGGCAGCCCTGTTTAGGGAAGTTTTTAATTTTTGGTGTTTAAACGCTTTTTTATTGTTGTTTTTGGTATTCTGTAGGGAGCCGCCCAGGGTGGCTTTGGGAACCCAGCCAGATGGATGGGATATAAATAATAAATTGTTGTGATGATGATGATGTAACTTGCACACAACTTATGGTACTTGAAGGCAAGCTCCATTGAACCCAATGAAATGTACTTCTAAAAATGCATAGGATTGCCCTGTAAATCTCACACGTAAGACTGGGTTTTTGACTTTATGTTCCCTAAGAAAACATGGCAGTATTATTTGCATGATTTACATGAAGACCCACCATTAAGAAATACACACATACACATAGGATTGCAGTTTGCTATGCAAAATGTGAGAGTAACAAAACAGGAAAAATACATTTCTTTAACAGATATGTATCAGGACAAAACGTACAACATTTTTAATCCCTGATGCCTTACATTGCATCTTTGCGACTGGTTTCAATTGCTGTAAGCCTCTTTGGAAGCTAACTTGACTTAAAGGATGGAGCAGAAGTGAGATAAGTGAATTAACAAATGAATGTAAGAAAAGGTTCTAAACTGAATAGCCAAGTCTGATGCTGCTCCAGTTAATCTCAGTCAACTGGGGGGTGTGGACAGCATACATTCTTTCTATCATTTCAATTTATTCCACTGAGCCTGACTATGCTCATGATGGGAGCAGCAACAAATAAACCCTTATATGCTAGTATGACCCTCATATCTTCCCTTATCACTCTGGGAAGCTTTTCAAAAAGCTAAAACCTTTGCAACACAATTGAAGCAAGAAGCTTATAGTAAAACAACTTAAAAGTTCCATCAGCCAAGTCAAAAGTTGAAAAGAGGGTCTCTCTCGCCAAGCTTTGCTTTGTGCAAGTGTTATATAACAATCCTCAGAGTTTGGCTGTAGTCCTGTGCATCATTATTTGAGAGTTAGCCCCATAAGATTGAGATGGAAATTATGAAAATCTGATCCCTATATTCTAATCAATCATAATTACTGGTGGGCAGGTTGATGTCATTATGGAATCAGGCAGCTGTTTTATGACTGTGACTGTATAAATTTGGAAGAAAGTTTGGATATGGCCAAATCTTAATGTGTGAAAGAGCTCTGAAGTGCATTCTTGATAATATGGTGTGTTAAGTGCAATGTTTGATTGCTGCACTGTGCAGAACAGCATTACGCATCAGGATACATCATTCTCTCACTTGCCATTGTGACGTGTACTTGCTTACAGACAACTCCAACTCTCCAAAGGTCTCAAAAGTTGGTGCAAAGTCTCCTGGGATGGCACTTGCAAAGGCTCGTGGCATTGTTAGATGCTGTTTTCATGCAATTTTTGCCATTTTTGTGCTCTTATAGGACTGTTTTTGTCCCTCTTCATGTCACTTCCGGGTTTGTGACAATGCACGCATGTGTGGTCACATGTGTCTTGAATGAGCATAAATGGGGAGTTGCCTGTACACTACCCATATAAAGGGGTTGGTTTCAGGATTGTACCAGAGGCAAACTGTTTGGGAGACAGAACTAGGACAGAGCTTTTCTGATTTAGCCTTGTGCTGTCTTTGGACCTCTGTATCATACAAGACAATCTCAGCCTCAGAGAAGGAAGCTTATTTGAAGCAAATTAACCACTACAGTAAAATTATATTAACCCATCCCTAACACCTGAGCACTAGAGGTCTGGGGGACTGCCTACACAGTTGGAGGACTGTGTGAAAAGGACTACTGTGATAGGGCACCGAAGGAAGATAAACCCTCCTAGTTTCAGCTTGTATCAGAAGAATTAAAAAAATAAAATACAAAAAGGACTTATTCTGTGAAAGAATGAACACTCACACTTTACATTGTGGATGCCCTTTGTGGGATTGCACGCGGTGCTACAGTTCCCAGGGAGGTTAATGGCAAACAGGGACTGGCCTGTCTCTCAGTGTTAATATTTGGAGGTTCACGCCCAGCCTTGGTAGTCAAGTTTCATTGCTGGGAGGTGGGGCCAACCCCATTTATAAATAGGGGGTGCAGCCAACAGTAGCCAGACAGTCGGTTCAGGAGATTCACCCACCCTAGGTAAAGGGAAAGGTACCCCTGCCCGTACGGGCCAGTCTTGCCAGACTCTAGTGTTGTGCGCTCATCTCACTCTATAGGCCGGGAGCCAGCGCTGTCCACAGACACTTCTGGGTCACGTGGCCAGCGTGACAAGCTGCATCTGACGAGCCAGCGCAGCACACGGAACGCCGTTTACCTTCCCGCTGGTAAGCGGTCCCTATTTATCTACTTGCACCCGGGGGTGCTTTCGAACTGCTAGATTGGCAGGCGCTGGGACCTAACGACGGGAGCAGGGGCGCCGACTTATAAAAAATATTGGGGGGGCGGGGGCCCATACCGACTTATAAAAAATATTGGGGGGGCCCAAGACCTCCAAACCGCTGCTGCTGGGGGAACGAAAGGGGCAAGCCCCGGGCTGCCCCGACCTTAAGTGAACCTGTGAGGGCCCGCCCTTTGCGGCAGCCGATTGGCTGCCGCCGTGGGCGGTGAATATTAATGAGCTAGGGGGAATCCCCGCTTCTCGCGGGGCTGATGCCAGCCCCGCGAGATTGTTGATGGGTCGAGATCGGGAGTGGCTTTGTTTTAACTCATTACTGAATGTATTTTAAAAGGTAACTATTGTCAAACAAGGAAAATAAAAAATACCAACATAATTTTGTGATTTTACAAAGCATAATATAACTAATAATTTTCTTAAACTATTGGGGGGGCTGAGCCCCCCCAAACGAATTTTTGAGGGGGCTCGGGCCCCCTCAGGCCCCATGGAGTCGGCGCCTATGGACGGGAGCGCACCCCGCCGCGGGGATTTGAACTGCCGACCATGCGATCGGCAAGTCCTAGGCGCTGAGGTTTTACCCACAGCGCCACCCACGTACCATGTTCACCCACCCTACCCTCCCTTAGTTTAATGTTTTCTTGTTTGCAGGTCAACTTTTTCTTCCTGTTTAGCGGGCGCTGCTGTGGTCTTTGACTGGTTGCTGTTGAAGGACTGGGAATAAATTTTCCTGCATTGGCAGGTTTTGTCTTACCCGTAGCAATTTGTCACAACTTTGGCAGTTTATGGCCTTGGGTGGAATCCTTTAGTCTTTTCCTCCCTATAATGGGGGGAGCTTGAAGTGGTGACTCACCCCCCCCCCCCTGCGGTGGCAATTCCAGGGCCCCCCTCTTGAAAGGGGTTATATAAATGGGTGTCACTGGCCATACACTGAAAAGTTGTCAGTGAACTACCCTGCATGTGGTGATATGGGCTGGGCTGCCTGCGTACACATATGTCTCACAGTGTATACCCCTATATCCCATTTACCCTGATGTGCCCCAGTTCCCCTGGCCAGGGGGCTGGAAGGGATACAGGCCCAAGGCCTAAGCCAAGGTCTTCCTACATTTGGAAGTTTAATAAAGTTCCAGCCTAATTTTAATTCCATAACACGTTGTTGGAGTCTTTATTCCTTTCTTATGATCCCTGGGGGCTGGAGCTGTCGCAGCCTGATCACGCAAACTAATCTTCCTCAGAGACAAGGCAGCTTATACCAAATGTTAGAACGAGGAAGACTAGGTTATAGAAGAATGACTAATTAACTGGTAAAGGTCAGGATTATTATGACAAAGGACAACTTTTGTGGACTTCCAGAAAGGGGGCTTCCAATTTGGAAACTGATCCCAAAAGGTTATAATGAACACATTCTTCCAAATATGATTCATTTATTGCTGCTGCCGGGGAAAGAGATATGGCTGAAAGGTGAGTGCTTCGATCCAGTGAATATCTATAAATGTAGAGTGCTGGAAAACAAGCATATTGTATTTGCACCAAGCCTTGCAATAGGGGAGAGGACGGGTGCCCCCCCCCCATTGCAGCTTAATGGAAACCACTCTCATTTCCATTTCCCAAACCAACAGTGAACCAAAACAACATTTTTTTGTCTGTAGCAGTGTCTTAGTCTTAAGTCTGGAAAATATGTTGAATTTCCTATGGATTATTTATTAATTATTAATTGTTTCTTATGGGTTGTTATTTTTGTGCCACTGCTTAATGCCAAAATAAGCCTCTAAAACAGTTTACAAAATATATAAAAAAAATCCATTATACAGACATTAAATTATAAGCATCCATAATTAAAACACACAATAAAACAATCATATTAAGGCAACACAACAACTGAAACAGGAGACTCAAACTGAGAAATCAAGGGAATTCCCAAAGTGGTTTTACAATCAATCTCTCTCCCCAGGGAATGTGGGAATTGTAGCTCTCTGCGGGGGAATATGGATCTCCTAACAACTCTCAGCACCTTTAACACACTGTAGGTCCCAGGATTTTTTGCAGGAAGCCATGACTTTTAAAAGTGGTACAATAGTGCTTGTCAAACAGATAGCTCAGTCAGTAGAGCATGAGACTCTTGACCCCAGGGTTGTGGGTTTGAGCCCCAAATTGGGCAAAATATTCCTGCACTGCAGGGGGTTGGACTAGATGACCCTTGGGGTCCCTTCCAACTCAACAATTCTATTATTCTAGATTCTGTGACATGTATCATACAGATGGGGCCTAAGTGAGCATAGAACTACAGCACTGCAGTCTTTTTTCTTTCTTTTCTTATTTTACAATCTCCATATAAATACAAAATGTAAGCAATAAAAATATAAATTAGACTTGATATTGAAAAACAGATTGTGACTCCTCATCAGTTGAACTACGCTCATCCTCATGTCAAGCGTCATGCAGAAAAATGATTTCTGATAATGAAAAGATAGTATTCTCATGTCAGCTACAGACAGAGTCTTTATTTATCACAGATTCATATATAGCTTCCTCATTCTACTATTAATCAGAATAAGGAACAAACAAAACAATTATTAGGTATATATAGTTACAGATATATATAGTTATATATATATATATATATATAACTATCTATCTATCTATCTATCTATCTATCTATCTATCTATCTATCTATCTATCTATAGGTATATATTGTTTAGCAACAATCTGAAGAGAGTCCTGTCCAGTTCTAGAGGTTGGGTTTTGGTGAGTTTTGGTTGTATGTTTTTGTCACAATTAACAATTGTAGAATGGAAGGTTTATTATGGTCCATTTCCCCAAGTAATCAATGGAAACTGGCTGTGGTTCACAGTGAAGTCCCAGGAGATTGCACATTGTCCACTGTTAAATTCACAGCTGTTCCACTTAATCCATTGATGGCAGGCAGTTTTAAAAGGACCTTTTATTTATACCTCATTCATCATTCTTAACGTTTTGTCAAATCCATGTTGAATACTTCAAGGTGGACAAATAGACCAAGGCTAAAGTGTCTGCTTTGCTGCCTCAGCGTATAAATTCCCTGTGCTCCCCTCCAGAATGGCACTCAGACCAAACCATATTTTCTTACACTTCACATTTATGTTAAACCATTTTCTCCTGACCTAGAAGGTGACGCTGCTAGGGATTTAGTGGGAACGTTGTAATTTCACCATTCCTGGACAGGTTTCTGGAGGATCTTCCCCCCACCCACCTGTTTTCCCTATATTACTGCGTCTAGTGCATCCTTGGAAAAAGCAACCTATAAAATGCTACCATTTTACTGAAACCAAACAACATTAGATTGCCTACAGAATTTGAGTGCCCTGTTGGAAGTCTACTGAAAAAAATCAAGGAAGGCTTCCATGAACCTTGGACCAACTTTGTGATGGAGCTTCTTAATGCCTCCTTTGGGGGGGGGGACCCTTGTATGAGCAAAGGTGCCTTATAGTGAGTTAGACCATTGAGACATCTAGCTATTTTCAGGAAACCTATTATACCGGTTGTAGATTATATGTTATGTATGTAGAACATGAGTGGGGAACCTGTGGACCTGCAGAAGATGCTAGACTCCCATCATCAATGAGTTGGCATGGAACAACATCTGGAGGGCAACAGGTTGTCCATACTTGATAGAGAAGAAACCATTTCAACCCCACCTCCCATCTTCAGTGAAATGGGAAGGGAGCAGGTGATAGAAAAGACTTCTGCCAGAGACTTTGGAGAGTTGTTACCAGCTGAAATAGGCAATTTGCAGCCAAATAGACCAAGGACAGCATTCTCCAACCTAGTTTTGGACTACAAATCCCATTACCCTTAGCCAGGGTGGTCAATGGTGAGATACTGGGAGATGTGGTCAACAACACCAGGCTAGATCCTTCAACCCGGATAGAAGTCTGTGATGACTTTACTCAAGGGTCCTGCAGACTCTTCTCCAAATGCAACACTGAGACAAATATAAGTTTAAGTCCCCTGCCCCTGCCTCTCTATTGTGCTGCTCGCTCTCCTCCCCTAGTCATATTCCCCATTTTTGTGTTTGCAGGTAAGATAAGAGTGTTCCAAGTAAGGATGGGCAAGTTTTTGTTTCTCTCAGTTTCTAATTGTTCCAATCTGAAATTCAGTTCTACACGTTTCCACATCAGTGTGAGGGTATGTTGTTTTTTAAGTCTTCATGAAAATTAATCAGGGTTTTAGTACAAATTTATCCTAATGTGCACATGTTAGTATGCATTTTTCCCAATGTACACATTTTTGCAAACCAATATAATTCTATTTTCCCCTATATAATGTATTTATACACATTATTTTTCACCAATAAATGTGTTTTTATGCATCCTTTAACCTAGTGCATGCATTTGTTAAAATATGTACAAAGGTAAAGCAACCCCTGACCGTTAGGCCCAGTCGTGGCTGACTCTGGGGTTGCGGCGCTCATCTCACTTTACTGGCCGAGGGAACCAGCGTACAGCTTCCGGGTCATGTGGCCAGCATGACTAAGCTGCTTCTGGCGAACCAGAGCAGCGCACGCAAATGCCATTTACCTTCCCGCCGGAGTGGAACCTATTTATCTACTTGCACTTTGACATGCTTTCGAACTGTTATGTTGGCAGGAGCAGGGACTGAGCAATGGGAGCTCACCAAAAGCAATGCTAAAAGAGAGAATTCTGATGAAGGAGCAGCAGTTTCTCAATTGCAAATCTCAATTGCAAACTCTGCCTTTACTGAAAGATATTTCTTCGCATAAGGGGGCTCAATCCTCTCCAGCAGTCTTTTACTCCACCAGAGTAAGGAAACATTGATTGTATTGGGGTTTCTGCAATAGAACCCTCTGAGTCAGAGAATGGCACTGGTACCATGGATTCATCTTGAGGACATGCTTCCAGGTGCACAGGTCCCTCTCAGACTCAAGTGTCTCCCAAGTGATTGCAATCATGCTAATTGCAGCCCCTGTAAGAACAGTTCCCAAGGGAATGTGTCTAATCTCACACTAACCATGTCAGACTTCCCTTCATTCATCAAGCCCAATATCATCTACCCTGAGAATCAGCAGCTATTCAGAGGTTCAGCACAGTGCACTTTGGGAAGGATCATCCCTGAGTGGAAAGCAGTTGCTTTGCATGGAGGATGTTCCAGATTCAATTCCCAACATCTCTATTAAAGGGGGATGGGAATAGGTTGGCAGGCAGTGGTGGTTTATGCCCACTGTGACTAGTAGGGCAGCAGGCAGGGAGGCCAAACAGTATGTGGAGCCAGAACCAATGACAGGTAGCAAAGCCAACTAATTCTGGGCTTGTCCTATCATCCTACCTGCTGAGTTCTACAAGGGTAGTCCTGAGCCAGAGATGAAGGAGGAGGAAGCTGATGGGCAGCTCCCATTCCTGGACTGGATGTAATTAATTAAGACAGGCTGGTGGGGACCAGCTGAGTTCAGTAAATTGAATCTGGGACATTCTCCATGCAGAGGCAGATACGCTTAGCCTAGGGATAGGGAAGAAATTTGATTCTGTTCACATTTAAAGCTGAATCTAACAAACCTGCACTTTCTAAAACAATATGAGAATTGGAACACGGCCATCTTTCGATGTCTGCACTTACTGAAATTTTGTGATGCAGTCCTCCAGCCAAACAATGTTTATAGAAATGCAAGTATTAAGGGCATGCAAGGATAAATGTGAGTATACTTTTAAGGGCACCTCCCATATATAGGTCAGGAGGTCAGGTCCAAGCAGGAGCTGGGGTTAGAAACCAGACTGAGAAAGTAGCTAAAGGAGAAAAGACTTGTTGTACATAGTTCTTTAATAACATTATTTCTTATTCAATCCCTTTGATCTGCTCTTCATTTAAACAGAGAATGTAGCAAGGGAGAATGAAAATAACATACAAAAAACACATATTAGGAAAAACTGCTTGTAAAAAATGTGCAGACAAAAATGTACTTAGAAGAAATTTGCACTAAGATGCTGAAGAATTTTCATTTAAAAAAAAAAAAAAAAAAGCAAATTGCTGCAGAAATATAGGCAACTCGATTTAAGATTGGAAACAATGAGAAACAAAATTGACAGATCTCTCCATCCATAGCTGAGGCCATAAAGCTGTGTCAGATTTAAGAGGTTCTATATCATTACCAAAACAATGTGTATCATTCTAACAGAAAGGACTATAAAAATAATAAACTTTTATATTTGCACATATACTGGTGTGTAGGCAAGGATGCAACTAAAAGCTAACAACCTAACTGAAACATATATCTTGCAATAATACCTTTAAATGAAAATGCCCTATGACTTCTTACTTAGCATGTATGAGAATGTGTAATGTACAGCAACACAAGAGCAGCTAAGCACACTGTTTGGCACTTATGATGTGGAAAAAGGAACACAACATGAACTGGGTGTGTTCTGTTCAGGACATAAAATTTACAATACCTTTGTGATTTTTGAGAGCAATATCACTGGAATTTAGGAATGTTTTGAGTGTGGGGGTGTATTTAGACCCCCCCCCCCATACGCACACCCACACATAAACTGAGGCCCCAAACTATAGTTTACTTAGCACAGACCCTCCAAGTGTCCCTATTTTCCAGGGAAGTCCCTGGTTTCTGATTTGATCCCAGAATGTCTCACTTTTCCTCAGGATGTCCCTATTTTCATTGGACAAATGTTGGAGGGCATAGAGTTATCTGACCTCTGAGCCCTCTGAAAACAATCCTGCATGGGGAAGTTTTTAAATGTTTCATTATGTTTTTATATATGTTGGAAGCTGCCCAGAGTGGCTGGGGCAACCCAGTAAGATGTGTGGGATATAAATATTAAAATCATCGTTACAGAATGGGACGTCCCTATTTTCATCGGAGAAATGTTGGAGGGTATGTTAGCATGTGAATAAATCTGGCACCATCTCCATTTAAAACGGGTGCTTTACTACCGTGGCCCTTCCTCAGGCACAAAACAGTTGCTTTCTCTGAAGCAGGACAAAGACAAGGAAGCAGCCGTAGGGTCCAGAAGGTTACAGCCTCATTCAGCAATTTTATTTAAAAACCAGTAAAACACTATAATAAAAACAGGGATACAACATAGCAACCAGTAAAACAGTATTATAAAAACAGATAAAAACAGGGTCCCATTTTATGGGTCAGGGAAAGTCTGGAAGAAAAAGTTACGCCTTTACGAGATGCCTGAAGCAACAGAGGGGCAGAAGGAAGGGCATTCCTCAGTGAAGGAGTGCCCTGCCAAGGGGCAAGGGCTTATTTTGGATTCAAGTAGGCAGGAAGTAGCCAGGTTGATGCCTTAGCAGTGTTTGTTTGCTGGACAAGAATGCAAAGCAGAGCATAGAAAATGAAGAATTTGTGGGCCTTTGCTGAAAAAGCTCTCTAAGAAGAGCTGCACATCCTCCCACTCCTTCCAACCTACAGCTGTCATTGGGATCTCCAGTTAAGCCAGGGAACTATTGGGCCCCATGGTATTTTTAGTATCAAATGATGATGTCATCAAACTTTTATACTCATAATAAGAGCTTGCTCAATAAGACCAAAGGCCCATCTAGTCCAGTGTCCTGTTAAGCAGGATTCAAGCACAAGAGCACTCTCTTCTCCTGTGGTTTCCAGCAACTGGTATTCAGAAACAGAGCACTCTCCTGACTGGTGACTTCAAAGGGCTGGCCAGTGACCAAGGGTGATGGCTCATTGCTCCTGTGCTAGCCTCATGCATCGATGATGCCTGGGCAGCTATCCAGTGCCTTACCTTGATGGCCTTTAAGGGGAGCCCGCCTCCATTATGACTGTACTTTCTCATACTATGGTCTTAGCAGAAGACCCCAGCCCTTTCTCATGGCATCATCATTTCTACGCAAATCACTCCTTATGCAGGACACACCTTAGATTGATTCTATCATTACTTATCAGTTTAATAAGCAGACCCTTCATAAGGCGTCAGAGAGATATCCTGTTGAAATGCCACTGTCTCCACGTGATCACAACATGTGATCCACATATTTCCCATACAAGGGGAAATGGCAGAAATTTATTAAAATGTCCAGCCCAAACAAATGTGTCACTTGGATCTAATATGATGGTAATGGTGATGATAATGCATGCATCTTTGGTTGCATCTGTGTTTTATTTATTTTCTGGCATTTGTGAGTCAAGCATTTGTGAGATTACATTTTCCTTTGCTAACATCTCACAGCACCCATAATGTCATATCCAGCCAGTACCTGTTCTTAAAACTCTCCCACTTATTTGTTTAATCCAAGGAGCATAAGCTTACTGCCAGCATTATCGCTCACTGTTCATGCACAGCTTATTCTATTCAAGGGTAAAAATGTAGAGTTAGCCTCACAGCTTGCTCCTTGGTCCCTTTAAAGGTATAATTTGTGGGGCTTTTGTTCTGTTTTGCAAAATGAACTACACCCCATCACCAATTACTTCCAAGGCTGCAATATTGCACTTCAAAACGGGAAACCTTTCAGAGCTATGTCTTGTCACACTAGGTTATGTTAGAAGTCCAAATTTAGGAAGGCAGACATGAAAAGTTTCCTTCCTAGGCAACTGCTGCACAATAATCTCTAGCTGGGGTGTAACATTGTAGGAATCTGCCAGAGTTCAACTTCTGCTTCTCAGTAATTCCCCCATCACTGCTTTTGCTGATGACCCTCATCACTGAAACTTTTTCTAACTCTTCCCTCATTTTTCAGCATAAATGGTTTTTTCACTATTGCATGAAAGTCTGTGCTCTACAACAGAGTTAGGGATTTTTATTCCTGATCTTTGGCACTTTTGATTTGCATTTGTAATTGAAATGTGCTAGCCCCTTTTCAAAGATTGCTTATGCTGAATAGATTATTTTTAATGGTGCACTGATTTGGGAATCAGCCTGTTTATTTCTCTAAAGCATTTTTACCCTGCTCCCCAGCCAAAAAAGCTCCCACAACAACTTACAGATGAATGTTATAGTCCCTTCCCTCACTCTTATAATGTAAAAGAGAGACATAAAAGGAAATTTTATGGACAGGGAGGAAGCAAATAGTGGCACTGGTTCTTAAAGTTACATAGCTCTTACCACTGAGGATGGAAATTGGAAACAGTTCAGGGAGAGAAAGCACCTAAAGGACCTCATCTCTGAGCTTATCAGAGTGGCTCTGCTTTCCCAGGGTTGTATCCAACTAAGTTCTACTTGGAGTAGACCCATTGAAATTAATGGACCTAAATTAGTCATGTCTATTTATTTTAATAGGTTTAACTCTGAGTAGGGTTAACAATGGATACAACCCCAACTCCTTAAACCTGCAACAAAGACATCTACCTTTCCACTACCATTACATGAAAATATATGCCTAAGATTATACCTTGCAATGTGTTACAGGGAATGCCAGCAACACCCCAATTGTCAAACCTGACTGAGCCACCATAAAGATTGGAATTGTTCAGGCTAAGGATGAGTGAATCTGTTTGTTTCAGTTTCTCTCAGTTTCTCTTTTTTCAGTTCTCCATATTCCAATGTCTGTGATTTTTTTTTTTTAAAAAAGGTGACATTTGATTTGCATTTGTAAGCAGTGCTTTTTTCTTTAAAAAAAAGTTTAGGGGTGCTCTCATTTTGACTCAAGAAAACCACCATATTATAGTTCAAATCAGGGAAAATAAATATAGTAAATGGACAAAAGTACAAAGATTCACAAAATATTTAGGGGTCTGCATCCCCCAGGAAAAAAAGCACTGTTTGTAAGTGAATTTTACATTTGCATTTGAATTTGTGAAAATTCATCAGCATTTTAACATAAACTCCTCCTAACGTACACATGTATACAATTCTATCTAATGTATGCAATTATTATTATTTTGGCAAAGCAGTTTCTGCTAAAATAATGCATTTCTTTGTTATCTTTACTAACCTGTGGGTTCAGATAGACACTTTACTCCACTATATGCATTTTTGTACACATTACTTATCTGAAGTACTGCATTTAAAAATTTGGAAATGTGCATATTTCAAAGGATGGTTCTTTTTAAGATCTTGGGGGTTTTCAAAAATGCAGATTAGGAAAGTTCACTTTTAAATGTGAACTTTACTTTATTTCTCTCTATTTCTAGATGAGTCCCACTGCCAAACCCCAAGAACCCCTGTTGCTGATGCAGGTTCGATCCCTGTATGGACCAGCTGCATATTCCTGCATTGCAGGGGGTTGGACTAGATGATCCTCAGGGTCCCTTCCAACTCTACAGTTCTATGATTCTATGATGTTCTCCCCTTCACTTTGCTGCTGCTGTTTTTCCACTTGCCACCTCTGAGCACATGCACAGAGACAGGAGCAAGAAACCTCTGTTCAGCTTGTCCTCTTCTTCTGTGTGAGAGTGTGGATTGGCAAGCAAATAGTCACCAGCAACAGTAGTTAGGAAGAAGTAGGGCTACTCAGGGACAAGGGCCTTGAAGACATCTTGCTCAAACCTACACACACACCAAGATCTGACACATAGATAATATCCACCTCATACATTTATTCTACTAGCAGTCATGGTAAAAGTAAAGGTAAAGGTACCCCTAACCATTAGGTCCAGTCGCAGACGACTCTGGGGTTGTGGCACTCATCTCACTCTATAGGCTGAGGGAGCTGGCGTTTGTCCGCAGACAGCTTCCAGGTCATGTGGTTTAGACCACAGCGCTACCCGCGTCTTACTAGCAGCCATGGTTTCTCCTAAATAATACTGGAAGCTGTATTTGGTAAGAGTTCTGAGAATTGTTAGGAGACCCCTATTCCCATGATACTGCCACAGTTGTGCGTCAAGACCCGGCGCACCCCCAAGGATAAATAAATACACACTGACACAGAATTTTAATTTAAGGTTAATGGGCAAAAATTTAGGCCACAACTTTATTGATTACAGCAATGTGAGTGGTATTGGCTTAGGCATTGGCAATAACTATATCTGACTCCTGTCTGCCTTGCAGGAAGTCTGGAAAAGTAAACAACCAAACAAGGGAGCTCCGTTGATGGCAACCAACTGAAGCTCACCTCGATGTTCCCGCTGGGTCCTGGCATGGCCCTAGCCCCTCAAGCAGACTTCGGAAGAGGTCCAGATCCACAGATTCCTTTACCAGAATACTCTTGTACCTGGAGGGGCAGGTGATGGCTGCACCTCTCCTCCCCCACATCACAATAAGCCAATGCCTAACTGCCAAACCTTACAAAAGTTGTGACAATTGCTAAGAGGTAAGCGAAAACCAAGTGGCCAGCGCCAATTTGCCAAATGGAAAAAATTCCTACCCAGCCCCTGTTCCAAAACAGGGAACCAACCAAAGTCCAGAGCAAGGCCAAAGCCGACACCTAAAATACAGGGCGGGCAGGTGGGTACTCAGCGTCGCAAAGCCAGGTAAATCCCCAGAAATGGATCGCCACCTTTTATATGCCCCCATGATCACACCACTGATCTCTGATTGGCCAATAGGCCATGGTGTGATCGTGGGGCCATTGCGTGGGCTGGCTCAATCTCCCACCCCAGGATAGTGGGGAAGGGGCCTTGGGCCCGCGTGCAACGCAGACCCTCAATTTCTCAGAATTCCATGGGAAATGGGATTGACTGTTGAATCATTCTGAGAACTGTAGCTCTGTGGGAAATCCCCCCAAATTTCTACTCATAAAAGATGGCTACCCGAAGCACACACTGTAGGAGGAGTGATGGCAAGTGTTGCAAAAGGAGGGAGAAGTGGTGTGTGTGTGTGTGTGTGTGTGTGTGTGTGTGTGTGTGAAGTTAGCCTTAATTTTTTAAAAAAACAAAAAAAACCTGGTCTACTCCCTCCAAGTGATTTGCCCTAAAATCTATTATCGGCCTGAGCTCTGGCTAAGGCTGGTAGAAGTTGGAGTCCAGCAATATCTAGAGACCGCCTGATAGGGAAAGACTGCCATATGCAGAGGCCATAACCGAACAAGGTTTGTTTATTTTCTAACCTGCCCTTCTTCCCAAAGAAGCCCAGAGAAGCAAACAGCAGGGCAGTAAAATAATACAACGAAAAATAAGAACATAGTAAGAGCCTGCTGGATTAGTTGAGTGACCCATCTATCCCAGCATCCTTTTTCTCACAGTGACCAGCCTGGTGCCTGTGGGAAGCCTTGAAAGCAGGACCTGAACACTCTTCAGCAACTGCTACTCAGAGGCATACTACCTCTGACAATGAAGGGAGAACCTACCCATCATGGCTATTAGCCACTGAGAGTCTCATCCTCCGTGAATTTGTCTAATCCTTTTTAAAAGCCATTTGAGTTGGTGGCCATCACATTCTCATGTGAGAGAGACTTCAATAGTTTAACAATGGTCTGCATGGAGAAATGCTTTCTTTTCTCTGTCCAACATTCAGCTTTGTTTGATATCCTCAAGTTTTAGTATACTTTTTCCACACCATGTATTGCTTTTTACACACCTCTTACTTGTCTTTTCCCTAAACTGAAAAACCCTGGAATAAAATAAATAGCACAAACCAACAAATGTTCAATGCATTTAAAAACATTAAGAATAACTTAAAAAATACATTTTTGTGCACCCACATATCCCTCACAGCTAATAATTTCAAGGTTGCCGGGAACAGTATCTTTCACCCATCAAATGCCTGGGGGAAGAGTAATGTTTTATTACCATTTATTATATTGAAAGATACACTTAATGCATGCCTTTTCAGAAGTAGAAAGACTGCTTCCCACTGTTCAGTTACTAATGAATACAACCAAACCATGTTGATGTTTTCCAAAAAGGAAAAGGGGTGGCAGCAGGGGTGTGTGCAATACATTTGAAGCAAAGACATGTTTGCCTTCTGTAGAGTTATTGGGGAATCAATTCAAATTCATAAGCAGACATCACCTCATTACCACCATGCAGGATCACTGAACCGAAGGGGTAGAGAAGTGCACTAAAAATCATGTAAACAAAAGCAGCTTCTAATTTTAAAACGATCAACAATGCATGCACTATTATGCATCTCCCAGTGGGAATGTGTTTATCATTAACTCTCAGCTAGGTGCAGTTATATTTAATTTGGGGGGAAATACAAGGATGTTGAAAGCACTGAGACAACACCTGTTGGTGTGAGAAAAGGTGCCACCCATCATAAAAGTGTCATTTCTCCTCCTCCTCCTCCTCCTTCTTCTCCTTTTATCTTTTATACACACAAGAAAAATCCCATAGGGGAAAATTAGACTGGTGGGGAGGGCATAAATAAATAAACACATATATCACTACCGGGTAAAATAGCCTGGTTTGGATGTTTTTAGCCTCTGGAAATGCAAAGTGTTCCTAATGAGAAAATTGATGGTGAATTAGTCTAAATGGTGATGAGTAGCTTAATGCTAGGAGAAAACATAATGGGGTCTCTGCGCGGCTACTCTTGGGAGAAGAGAGCCTGAGTGCTTCTGCACAACCTAGCTATACTGAATAGATGTGTGAATTATCTGAGGTATAATGAAAGAGCCAGCTTCTCCTCTTCCCCCCACCCCACCTTCCTCCAAGTCCTGCTCTATTTTGATCCCCTCTACCTCCATAACTGCTGAGAGTAATTATGCAACCCCTCTTCCCTTCAGAGAACTATAATTCCCAGAGTGTTATAACAGTAAATTCCTCTTCCCAGTGAACTCTACAAATTGCGGCTCTGTGGGGGGGGGGGGAATAGGAGGCTTCCTAGCAAACCTCAGTGCTAGGAACCCACAGCTCCCAGAATTGTTTGGATGAAGCCATGACTGTTTAAAGTGGTATCAGTTACAGATAGGTAGCCGTGTTGGTCTGCCATAGTCAAAACAAAACAAATTCCTTCCAGTAGCACCTTAAAGACCAACTAAGTCAGTTCTTGGTATGAGCTTTCGTGTGCATGCACACTTCTTCAGATACACTGAAACAGAAGTTTCCAGACCCTTCTATATAGTGAGAAGGTGGGGAGGGGTATTACTCAGTGGTATCATAGAGCTTTAAATATATAGTGTATATGGGGTCTTAAGAGACAGCAGTTTGTGTGTGTGTGTGTGTGTGTGTGTGTGGAATGGAACAGGTGAAGGGCCTGCTATCTTGCCTGTCCCTCATCTACATAAATTATCATTAGTTCTCAATTGTTCATTTGTACCTCTGTACTCATATTTTTTCCAGTTGGTATATGAGGCCATATGAGACATTTCAATTGTGTGCATTCCTTTTGTTTTTCACAATTGCAAACCGTCATAGGGGAAATATATTATTTCATGCCCTCTGTTGCTTATGATGATCCCTTTGCATTTTCTATTGTTTGTTCATTCCTTCTTAATGGGTTTTATCTGCATAGTTAGTTTGAGAAATTAAACCTTGGTTATTGTTCTTTTTACAACGGCAATTAACTACTTTAAAAGCATTTTCTAACACTCTCTTTTCAAATACCGTCATCTTTTTCTTTTATCTCTCTTACCATAAAGTTTGTTTTATCTTCTGCTGTACCCTTTATGTACCATGATTGTCCACTTTATCTATGCCCATCCTTCATAGACTGACCAGCTAAACTGCCCATTGCCATTTCCCCCACTTTGATTTCTTTCCACCGTCTCTGCAGATTTCACCTGCCCATTTTGTTCTCTGACCTTCCTGTTTTCCAGACTCTGGTTTCCTAATTTATGGGTTTTCTTCTTTCTCTCCTGTGCAATTAACCTTTGACTGTTTCTTGCTCAGCCCCCCCAAAAAGCACTTAACTCTAATCTTGTTTACCATTACAGGGAGCTAATTCATAGACCTTTCTTTCCATTAGCATAAATAGCTACTCAAGTGAACACATTCTTGCTTTTCCAGCATGCTTCTTAATCTGTGCAGACAACTAGCAAAGTTACTGTAAACCACTGCTAGAAATGTGGAGTTCTAGAACACCACATTTTGTTTGCTGGCCAACAACAACAAATCAGCACATTGAAAATCACAGGGTGGTAAGGCTCATGGTGGGGTTGTGCAGACATTACATACCTATACAGTGAATGTATACAAGGAAGGAAGCACAGTAATGTCAGCTAGCCATGCCAAGCCCTCACCTATGCTTAGTTAGTTTCCTGAATCATAAGAATTATATTCATATTGCATGGAGACCTGCGGGTATAGGATGGTATATAAATTCAATAAATAATAACAATAAACCATTTTACCCAGTAAGCATCCTGACTGCTGAGCTTACTCACCTCCAGTGGAGTGGAGTGGATAGTAATGGCAAAAACAGTTGCTAGAACTGGCTGAGGCAAAGAGACAGAGCCCTAAAAGTTTTCTAGTTGGAGTTAGCTAGGAAGTGGGATGTGCCTGGGGATGTGTGTTGGGTTCTGAACAAGTTGTACTCTGGGAACAAGTTGCACTCTGATAAAGGCAATGCTGTCTGCTTATAGATATGTATTTGCCTCGGGGAGAAGTCATAGCTCGGTGGTAGAGTGCACACTTTGCATGCAGAAGGGCTCAGTCACTCCCTGGGATGCACAGGGAGGAGGAGGGGTTGGGGGGATATAGTAGATAATGTGAAAGACCGCTGCCTGATACCTTGGAGAGCCACTGTGTCAGAGTTAGGCAACACCGGATTAGATGGAGAAATATTAATAGACACTCCAGATACAAGGCAGCTTCCTGTGCTTGCTTGCTTCCTGGCCTCTGCTCATATATTAGTAAATAAAATGAATCTTACAAATATACTTTAAGTCTCTACTGTTCTCCCATTCATAGAATTATAGAATCGTAGAGTTGGAAGGGACCCTGAGGCTCACCTAGTCCAACCCTGCAATGCAGGTAAAAGGTAAAAGTAAAGGTACCCCTGCCCGTACGGGCCAGTCGTGTCCGACTCTAGGGTTGCGCGCTCATCTCGCTTAAGAGGCCAGGAGCCGGCGCCATCCGAAGACACTTCTGGGTCACATGGCCAGCGTGACGAAGCTGCAGCTGGCGAGCCAGCGCCGCACACGGAAACGCCGTTTACCTTCCCGCTATAAAGCGGTACCTATGTATCTACTTGCACTTAAGGGTGCTTTCGAACTGCTAGGTGGGCAGGAGCTGGGACCAAACGATGGGAACTCACCCCGCCGCGGGGATTTGAACCACCGACCTTACGATCAGCAAGTCCTAGGAACTGAGGTTTTACCCACAGCGCCACCCGCGTCTTCTGCAATGCAGGACTCTCCGCTAAATCATGCATGGCAGATGGTCATCCAACCTCTGCTTAAAAACCTCCAATGAACATCACAATTGAAAGGGAGTCCGTTCCACTGTCAGAAACATCTTACTGTCAGAAAGTTCTTCCTGATGTTTAGTTGGCATCTCTTTTCAAAGGAAGCGAAACTGGATAGTGCTCCCTCTGGAACATCAAACTGCTGAGGAAAATGTGAACCATGCGTAAAAGCAGTAAAAAAAATCTCATCAGGTCCCTTTCCTGTTTACAAATACCTAGCATTTTCTCTTCCATTCTGTATGTATAAATCCCCTGACACTCTGGAAGGAAAACATGGAGAAATGAGGCTGTGTCCACAGGTATCTGCTTTTATTTTGCTACCAATTAAGTGTAAGCAACTGTTCATTAGAAGCAAGATATGCAATTGCACATCTCTTCCTAGGGGCATGCCAGGTGAGGAAAAGTTCCAAGAATTACATTTTGCTTTCATTTTTTTCTCTCCCCACTCCCGCCCTGTTTCACTGCAAACTCTCAACTTGGCAGCCTCAGCTTCAGTTTAATGGCCTCCCCCCACCTTTCCTTCCCACCTTAATCCTTGAGGTCACCAGGGTATGCTTCTCCCGGTGGCTCACTTCATTAGGAATTCACCGCAAGGGTGTCAGAAACATACTGCCCTTAAATAATTGAGCATGCTCTCCAGCGACTGGCCTGCTGTGGGTTGATACACTAAACTTCCCAGAACTTTCTTCGGTCACACAGACTAATGACTGTGTGCTCAAGTTTCCATGGAGCAGGAAATTTCATTTCCACTTTAAAGCCTCGACTCTTCTCGCCTTGCCCATCTACCATTACGAAGAACCGGCTAGCAAGTCACAGAAGGATACACTAGAATAAACCTGTCGGAGCTTTGACTTTCGCAGGGTCTCTACTTCAGTAAATTTTAATGCTTGGCTCTTCTCTCTCTTTCTCTCTCTTTCCCTCTCATATTCTATTGGTCATTTAATCACCTGAATTAAATCAGGAGAAACCACACACACAAACAAACAAACAAACATATAATAAATCTAGCACTGCTGATTTTACCCTACTAAATGCTCCCGTTTAAAAGTGCCTTGGTATATTAGTTTAATAATTAGTAGGTTTCACACTGCCATCTGTATTTTTTGTCTCCTTTGTAGAAGGACTCATCTCTTGTTAATATGAATCTCATTATATTGTCATGGTGCCACCTCCTGAGCAATGAAGGGATTAATCCCTCAGCCAAGATGTCATAAACAGGATTTAAGCAGCATCATTTAGAGCCTAGAGACAGCACGGTACAGAGCAAAGAGAAAGTGTCTTGAAGGCCTTTTTGCATGACTTTTCTTCTGTGGCAGACAGTCTAGGGTAGGGATGGGGAACTTTGGGCCCTCCCTTCATCTCTGAACATTAGCCATGGCTAGGACTAATAGAAGTTGGAGTACAGCAACAGATGGAGGGCCACAATTTCCCAGACTAGTGACCCCCTACCCACCCATTGATTCAGTATGTTAGGGGGATGAATGCAGCAACACACAATATAAATGAAAAGTTAATATATTATTACTTTCAGTGCAAGGAGTTCAGTCACCAGGACCTGCCTCACCATGAAATAATAACACAGGGTTGGAAACATAAACTTCATCTCTAAGGTTGTATTGCCAGTTCAAAATAAATCACATAGTAGGACCTGGGAGCAGGGTGGGGGAACCTTGTTCACAATCTTGTTGCCAATCAGAGTCAATAACACTAGTCTTGAAATACGAAATCAACTAAGTCATGAAGAATCAGCTTTGCAGATACCCAACGCAATGGTTTTGCCTTGAGCAGCAGATTCCAGAATGCATGTCCTCCACTATCGCTCTTTATTTCAGGTGTGAGAATAAGTACGGCTTACACTATTGAGTATTCTGTTTGCAATTTTTTTGCATTTCTTTATCCCCCCCACCAATTTCAGGCATGGTGTGTCAAACTTCATCAAACTCCATTCCAATATCCCCAGGTACAGACATCCTGCTGGCATTTGACTAGAGCAGAACCAAATAGATGCCAGAAGCTTGAAACAATTATTGAAGAAAACTGAAGGAATCAACCCATTAAACAAGTTTGTGTGTGTGTGAATGCACACAGACATAAAATATGTTGGCATAATGCATTTCATACACAGTAAATTTATATTTTAAGTCATTGCACATTAAAATCTTAACACTTCAATGGTTTAGCATGCTAGATAGATTCTTGCATTGGTGCACCATCATCAATATTCCCTGCCGTATGTCTTTCCCCCCCTAAATAAAATGTCATGTGCAAAGCAGTAACAGCCTCCCCCCTCTTTATTCCCAGCTTTAGAGGAGGTAGAGCATCTATCAGGTATCAAAGGTAGCTGTGCCTCTGGTGGTCCTCCCCGGTGGACTGCTGTGCATTTAGGGATTATTGTATGTGTGTTTTTAAAAGTGAATCTTTGGCATTTGCTTCTATAAACCTTACTGAGTTTTCTAAATCTCACTGAGGCTGGATTAGCATGAGAACACACAATGCAGAACATTAAATACCTCTCTTTTGATCCCACTCCCTAATGGATAGTCTGTAGGTGGAGATTTATGGCCACATACAAAGCTAATAGATAGAGTATAAAAGTGTTGTGCTGGTTAAACAGGAAGAACAGGCATTAGGCACTGCATGTTAAGATATGCAAAATGTTAAATCCATCAGGACGAAAGTACCTGCAGCCAGCCTCGGTTTTCTTTGTACTTCTTTTTGATCTGTACAAAACAGGAATAACTACAAAGAGCGGGGAGGGCGCTATTTAAAATTCTCTGTAGGGGTTTAATACCTGCTATAAACAGCTGGTTTCCTTCTTCTTTTTTGTTATAGGGAAGTTGGGTTGTAAAATATGTCACTACTTTACGAAATAATGCCACAGTCCACTTCTGTATGATATTACACAGAAGCAGAACGAAAACAAAAACAATCAAGTAATGCTCCAGCTTAGAGATGCGTGAACCTGTCAATTTCTGTTTTTCTCATTTTCTCACTCTTCCAATCTTCAGTCTTCATTTCCACACCAGTTTGCAATTCATTTATTTTAAAAAGTTCTCATAAATGCACATCATAAATGCACAATTTATGTTGACATGCAGGTGTTTGTATGCAGTTTTGCCTAATATACACATTTTTGCAAAGCAATTACAATGGTACCTCGGGTTAAGAACTTAATTCATTCTGGAGGTCCATTCTTAACCTGAAACTGTTCTTAACCTGAGGTACCACTTTAGCTAATGGGGCCTCCTGCTGCTGCCGTGCTGCCGGAGCATGATTTCTGTTCTCATCCTGAAGCAAAGTTCTTAACCCAAGGTAATATTTCTGGGTTAGCAGAGTCTGTAACCTGAAGCGTCTGTAACCCGAGGTACCACTGTACAATGGTACCTCTGGTTAAGAACTTAATTCATTCTGGAGGTCCATTCTTAACCTGAAACTGTTCTTAACCTGAGGTACCACTTTAGCTAATGGGGCCTCCCACTGCCCCACTGCCGCCCCACGATTTCTGTTCTCATCCTGAAGTAAAGTTCTTAACCCGAGGTACTACTTCCAGGTTAGCGGAGTCTGTAATCTGAAGCGTTTGTAACCCAAAGCGTTTGCAACCCGAGTTACCACTGTATCCCTAAAACAACATATTTTTGTATATTATTTTGACTAATCTATGCATTTGTATGCATACAGACAATGAGTGTTTTACATGGGGTTTGCATTCCTGACCCCCACATACATTGGCAGAGCATGTGGAAGCCCATTCTGTCTCCCCTGCACCCCTGTTCCAACTCCTTTTCCTGCCACTTTCAGGTTGCAGCGATGCACACATGCATGGTCACAAGATCTTTGAATGTGTGCAAAATGGGAGTTGCCTGTACATTATCCTAGTATAAGCACTTTAGCACACATTACATGGATAAAGAACTGTGCTGCAAAATTCAGATAAGTGTGACTTTTGAAGAACTGCTTTATTTCAGTTACATCTTGTTCCAAAAAGTACAAATTAAATACATTTGTCATCAAATGTGAATTGAATTTCTCCTCCATCCCTAACTACATGCTTACTTGGGAGTAACTGCTACTGAACATAGCAAACATGTAAAAGCTTGCTTACTGGCACAAGAGTGTGTTCGGCGTGGTTACTACTTCATAAAGGAACATCAAAATAGTGGTGCTCTAACTCTCTTTGAAGACTACTAGGTAGGCAGTCATCTGGGCCATCTGGGATCTGACATGCAGCACTGAAGGTTGAGAGGGGGCTAAGAAACAAATGGCCAAATGGATTTTATACCAAATACAGTACATAAAACCAGTGGATCTCTTCTTCTTCTCCCTTTATGAAAAGAGTGCAATAAAATGGATCAGAGAAACAAGGTATTTATTTTGCCCTTAAAGCCAAGGCCTCCTTGGGATTAAGGGAGAAATCTAATGGAGGTTGTATTTAAAGGCAAACCTACCTAATCTGCACTTTCTGAAACAATACATGAACAAAAATACACCCAGTCTTCAAAATCCACACTTCAATGAATTTTGCAGTGCAGTTGCCCATATTGCTGTAGTGTATACAGAAATTAATGTACTTGGAGAAAGTGTGCATATAAATGCATAATTAGTTAGAATACAAAAATGCATTTTTTTATCTAGGCACTCTTAGAGGAAACTGATTTTCTAGATCCATTTCAATTAGGGTTTATGCCCTGTTTTCACACAGAAACTGCTTGGGTCTCCCTGTATGATTACCTGTGTCGGGAGAGAGACAGGGGAAATGTGTCCCTGTAAATTCTCCTTTGACTTCTTAGCAGGCTTCAATGCCATCTATGATGGTATACTTCTGGAGTGTCTGTCCAAGTTAGGGGAGGGTGGCTCTACTTTGTGGTGGTTCCAGTCCCACCTGGGTGGCCATTTCCAGAGGGTTATGCTTGGGGAGCATTCTTTGGCCCCACTGACCTTTGTTGTGTTTTTATATTGCAAACCACCCTGTGATCTTCAGATAAAGGGTGGTATACAAATATAATAAATAAAAAAAATTATTAGAAGAGAAGAAGAAGAAGAGTTTGGATTTGATATCCCGCCTTTCACTCCCTTTAAGGAGTCTCAAAGCGGCTAACAATCTCCTTTCCCTTCCTCCCCCACTACAAACATTCTGTGAGGTGAGTGGGGCTGAGAGACTTCAAAGAAGTGTGACTGGCCCAAGGTCACCCAGCAGCTGCATGTGGAGGAGCGGAGACGCGAACCCGGTTCCCCAGATTACGAGACTACCTTAACCACTACACCACACTGGCTCTCCATTAAAGAAGATTGTGTTGCAAAAATGTGTATATTTGGCAGAATTGCATACATCAAATTCTAAGATGCTGAAGAATTTTTCATTTAAAAATTGCAAGCTAGTGTGGAGAAGTGAACTTAAAGTTGTGAAAATGAGAAACTAAAACTGACTGATTTGCCCATCCCTAGCCATTTTAGGGAGTTGATGCATAATCCTTAGCAGCAGCATTTTCTTTCTTCTTCTTTTTCCTTCTGTTTTGCACCACTTACAAGCAGTAGCAATGGGCATCTCCCCTGTTTTTAGAAGCTACTTTAGCTATGTTATCCAGCTCTATTGCCTTAATATTTTACAGAAAAAAAATCCGCATTTGCTGCTGATCCATCTTATAAATATGGATTATGTGGTGCTGGTGTGCCTGTTCATTGCGCACACATGCTTTGCATAACAAAGAATTCTTGCCTTAAAAGGAGGAAAATCTGTAAACCTCAGAACTGCACTACAAAGGCTTCTCTGGAAGCACATGGCGCCTCCAGGTCTCTGATATACTGAAGCAAGGTCAAGGTCACAGATAGACCTAAATGGAACAAGAGGTCTCTTAAATTCAATCTGAAACACTGCCTGGAGGTAACATGGGGCTCCTAATAGGAGCACTAGAAATATACTGTGGCTTTCACTCTTGCACCAGAATTCTGAGTGAGTTGTTAGAACCTAACTGCCTAGAATTCCAATAAACCAGTCAAGGTATAGCAAATGTCACACCCGCACCATATATTTAAAACAGTCTTATACCACCTTAAAAGTCATGGCCTGCCCCCAAAGAAGTCTGGGAACTGTAGTTTGTTAAGGGTTTGGAGATCTGCTAAGAACGACAACTGCCAGCACCCTTAACAAACTACAGTTCCCAGGATTCTCTGGGGGCAGGCCATGACTGTTACAATTGTATAAGCATGCTTGAAATATATGGTGTGAATGTGACCAAAGTTATGCTGGACTTGAATATCACCATCACTCAGAAGTGGGCACACCACTGTAACATCAGTAATGAGATATAATAACAACAATGTAATCTCTTCTTCACCTTCTCCTTCTTCGTCTCCTCCTTCCATTACATTGCATCATTTCATCAATAATTTTGAAATACATGAAGACTTGGATGTTGCACAAATGAAATGTCTGTTCCTTGGAACCTTTGGATAATGGGGACAATCATACAAAATTCACCAATGCACAAATGCCTTAGGAATTCTAGCTTTCTAAAAACAAAACAAAAAACAAAAGTGGGGAATGTTTTTGGCCTGGTGGGCCAGATCTTTTTACAAACCAGCTTTGATAGGTGGGCAGGGTTAACCACTTGTAAGTCATCTAATGTCATTATATGAACTGACCCAAACCCTGTGATCTTCACGTGAGGCCCTTCTTTGTGTGTTCCCTCCACAAGAGATCCAGAGGGTGGCCAAACAAGAGTGAGCCTTTTCTACGGTGGCTTCCTGCTTGTGCAATGCTCTCACCAGGAAGGCTTGCCTGGGGCCATCATTATATATCTTTACTCAATGTGTCCCCTTAATGCATCAGCCAAAGTGGTATCTGGCCAATAAAAGCTAATGCCACTATAAAATTCTGAGTCTTTAAGGGGTCCCAAGACTCTTTGTTATTCTTGCAGCAATAGACTAACACAGCTACCTACCTGGAACCTGTCTCAAAACAACATTGTTGTTAATCAGAAGTACACGATTTCCAGTTTGGGTACAAATTTTCATGCCACGGCCATCTCTTGAGCTCTGCTTCAGCAACCTCAGATACCTCGACACTCTTCTTTCTCTTCTTCACACAGCTCAATAACAGTGAGTTGTGAAATGAGGACAGCTGAACAGCAAGCGCATCTCATTTTGTGATACCCAGGCCTTGCAAAATCATATTTACAAGGGATGTGAGAGCATGTGTCAAAGCCTTTGCTTCAGAATTTGGTGGGAAAGAACTGCAAAAAGAATTAACAATAAACCACACAGCACATCTCACCCTTCAAGATGCTTTGCTGTAGTGCCAAAGGCCTTTCAAGATTGCTGTTCTGGTGACATTGTGGAACACCAGGAGCACGTCCCTTTCTTGAGACTGAGCCCTGAGACCAGGAATGCTCACTGCCTGTTTATCTTTGGGATATGTAGTGTTGAATTTGTTCATGGTGTCATGATGGTGTTCTTTTAGATCACAGTTTTACAGAGGCTGGCCAGTTTGAAAACAAGCACATTGCCTGTGTCTTTCCCTTCATGCACTACATATGAAATGAGCTCAGCAAAAAGAAATGTCGCATAGTGTGCTATCACTGCATTTGTTTCCCAAAAGTTTGACCTTGGGTCTGGGACATTGGTAGAATTTTTAAAAAGGCATTTGAAATGATAAATTGCACTGGGTGCTATTAAATCACCACTTGTCTGATGATGCTTTAAGAGAACATCCATTTATTTGTTTGGACTATAGATGTGGGAAGAACTGTACCTAGTGGGTAAGTAATCATTTTGCATGCAGAAGGTCTCAGGTCCAATCCTGTTTGTTTGTTTGTTTGTTTGTTTGCTTGCTTGCTTGCTTGCTTGCTTGCTTGCTTGCTTGTTTGCTTGTTTGCTTGTTTGCTTGCTTGTTTGCTTGTTTGATTTCTATAATGCCCTTCATCCGAAGGTAACAGGGTGGTTTACAATATAGTCATCATTAGTTTATTTATTACATTTATAGACCACCTTTATCTTCCAAGGAGCTCAAGGTGGTGCACCTGGTTCTCCTCCTCCCCATTTCATCCTCACAACAACCTTGTGAGGTAGGTAAGCTAAGAGACAGTGACTGTCCCAAGGTCACCCAGTGAGCTTCATGGCTGAGTGGGGTTCCGAGTCCAACACTCTAACCATTACGTCACACTGGCTTGGAATGACCTGTATTTGAAACTCTGGAGAGCCACTGCCAGTCAGTATGGATCATACTTAGCTAGGTGGCTCAATACTTTGATTCAGCATAAGCTTCCTGTGTTACTCCCTATGTTATTGGATAATTAACATCCTGATGTTCCAGATCCCAAATGGAAGGTCATAAAACCCCTATTCAGGAATTCAATGTCCAATGCATGGAAATGGGGAGTAGGGCCACACTGACTGGCCCTACCCCCTTTGCCTTGTCCCTGTTGCTGAATCTTGATGTCCTCCAAGCACTGAAGGGCAAAATCTTGAAGCTGGGAGCTTAAGGTTGCAGGGTTCAATTATTCATGTAAGCCACCTGCACTGCTATGTCTTCATATGGTTCCATGATTACTATTGTATGAGGGAAGGTGCTTCTTGGCCCCATGCTATTTGATGCATCCCCAGTTACAAGAGCCTCTTTGCCCTCGACACATTAGTGAAGGTCTGCAGCAAGGAGCTTGTTATGACAATTAAAAACCCAACTTGTCCAGTGCCCAAGTACCTCTGAATATCTTCAAATTGGCTTGGGACTCAGGTGAATCCCAAGCACAGCCATACCAAATATGGTCCTCTCTATCTGGCCCCCATGACTCTCCCCAGCCCCCACAACTCTTAGAATCTGCTCTGCACCCTCCTTGACTATTTCCGCCAGACTGGGATGTGTCCTTGAACTACCATGATACCTCTTGCTTGCTTTTATGGAGAGATAGAAGCCTCAGACATTTGTGTGGCTGGAATGTATGTAACCTGCTATATAAAGGAAAGAGTTGCATTCATTGCTCCACCCACTTCCCCCATACCCCACCCATTATTGGCTTGTTGCCACTGGAAGGTTTCCCTAGGTGGAAAGTGCCCCTCAAGCTGAAAAAGGCTCCCCACCCCTGATTTAGACCATGAGGCTGAACATAATGCTCGTTGTAACTCAATTCCTGGAGCAGAACTGAGTTTAAGTTTCATGACAAATAATGGGACTTTACTGCGTGTTGAGTAACATATGCATCACTGATGCCATGAATTAAATCATTCAGTTTTGATCATGCTGGACTTTGAAGTCTTCCATTCCTTTTACACTACAAATCACACACTCTGCTGATGACACAATTGTAATTATGCTATTATCATGGTATGGTTGACCTGTTATCTAATCAACAAATGCAAACTTGATTTTCTTTGCTGCAGATGACATGTTGACTTGAGAATATTACCTACTCATTTGAACCACTTTCTTAATTGCAAAGCTTGAGTGGATAAGAATATGAACAAAATTAATATACAAACCCTTGGAAATCAAGCATTTACAAAGAAATAGGGTATAACCTATGATTTCTGTGCAATAAATGTAATTTCCAGAGCTGTTCATGATTAGAATTGACCCACTGCTATTATGTTATCAGCACAATTACAGCCACATTCCTATAACCTCAGTTGGGTGCAAATTAATGTCTCTCTTCTCAATATGTGTGAGGTGATGGATGCTCGGAGCCCTTGTTCCAAAATGCATGCAGTTTATGAAGTTATTCTTTGGCTATATTCACATGGCATTTTATTCTGTTTCCCTGACATTTTCTTGTGCACAATATTTGAGCTTTCACACAATGTAAAAGCCACTTCTGGAAAACTATTGTAATATAGTACATATGAATTGATCATTTCTGTCTTCTGAGATTCTGGAAATAATCCATTTGTAGCCCCCTTAACTCACAAAATTGCAGGGCTTTTGCACTTCAATACTCCCTAAGTTTCCATGCATCTGACTCAAGGGTCCATATGCCAGCTTGTGCCAACTTATGTTCACACAAAAAAGGCTATCAGCTTCAAATTAATAAGCACCCTGACCTAGCCTCCCATTGCCTCATTTGCCCGTGCACCAGGATTATTCAGAGCAGGCCACATTCTTTGGTCCCAAATATCTGAAAGGCTATCTTCATCCCTATGGACTGCCTCAGAAGTTAAGATCAGTAGAGATGGTCCTCTTGCTAGTGTTAGGATATTTCCATTCCACCTTAAAAGGGAGCAGGCTTTTCTGTGTCACAGCCTGCGTATTTCCTGTTCACAGGATGTTTCTGTTGTGTCTTTGTTTCGTCTCACTCTCTGCGCCTGAACACGCAAGCAGGCAGTCATGTTATTTCTTTGTTCTGACCAACGCTGAATAAACTTGTAAATAATGCTCTCCTGAGTGCAACTTTCGCTGTGCATTATCTGCTGATAGAGCGTGCATCAGTTCTAGAATGTGGAAAGCTATTTTCTGGAACTCGTGTCGCTAATTGCTGATACTGTATCTACGGGAGATCGATGGACGTCCGGAGTCAACGTGGAGGCAGTGATGGCCTATATCTCCCTGGCAGTATCCCAACAGCTAGTTCCCTTGCCCTCAGAGGTTTGGTAGGGTGGTCCAGGAGAGAGTGTTCCCTGTCACAGCTGGTAGAATTGTAGAATTCCCTCTCCATAGATGTGCACCTGGCACCTTCATTATACAAGCTTCATAATGTGCTGAAGACACATCTCCTGACCCTGTCCTTTGACATCTGAGATATGTGCTGCGCTTGTAAATTTTTACATTGCTGGAACCTGCACTAGGACTTTATCGTGAATTATGAGTAAGATATCTAAATACACTATGACTAATGGTGATGGTTGTTGCAATTTCAACAAAATTCTAATATTTTGCTACTGAAAATGTGGTTTATTTTAATGGTTAGAGGGTCTCTGATATCTCCAATTATTATTATTTTTTTAAATAATATTTATTGAAATTTCCAAATATAGCAGAAAAAAGAAAAAGAAAAAAAGAACATTTACTTTTAGGCCTTATTTTCATTAACATCTTTCCAGGACTTCCCCACCTCACCCCCTCTTATATTCCAATTCCATTAAATTAGTTCAGCAAGTTCTTACCCCAAATTTTGAACTTATTATCATTGACCCAATGTTAGAAATATTTTTTCCCCCTAAAATCGACCCCTGTTCCCTTCCACGAGTTCCCCTCTTTAATACGCAGAACAGAATGAAATAAAAAATAAAGAACAAAGTATAATTTTACACCCTTTGGATTCCAAATTTCCCTCCCCCCTTTCCCGGTTATGATCCCCAATGTCCATCAATGTCTGCTGTCAGCCTGGAGACCCCACATCTATGTCCAAATCTCTCTCAGCTCCACTTTGCCGTCTTTTTAATAGTCTTTGCCATCTTTTTGGTAGTCTTTAGTTTCGAACACCCAGTCTTGGAAGGACTCTATCTCAAGAAGGTCCATTTTTTCCCATCCAGATCTCTATATTTAAGAGTAAAACTCAAATTTTATTTCTTAGTCCTTTTAAATCTGAATGTCCCAAATGTTCCCACTTCCAGCTTTGTCCAGTTCTTGTTGTTCTCTTTCCTCACTTTCCTCTGGTTTCTTTTCCTGTTCCACTGCAAAAACGTTCTAATTCCAAAAGCTTCTAATTCCTCTACAGAGGCTTTATTTGTTCAGGAACAAAAACTTGCGTCAAGTCCCTTCCATTCTTCAATAGATAGATCTATTGTCTCCTGTAGTGTAGAGACCTCTGTAGACAAAATAATGTTTCATTTCTGCAGTTTTCCCAGGAGATAAAAAGTCCTATTCAATTCCATGCGTATTTTTCCACTTACAGCAATTCTTGTAGTGTCCCAAAGCCCCCTCTAGAGGGATTATGGTAACTCAGTTTCCTTCCAGATCACACCCAAGAGTCAAAGTAACTTGTTATCCCTTGTTTTCAACAATTTATATCCAAATTGTAACAAATATAACCGGCAAAGTCCTCGTAACAAAGTTCTCTTTTTATTCTTCAACTTTGACAGCTACTTTGACAGCTGTCAAAACCTCTATATCTCCTCACCAGGCGCTCTCACGGATCACTCCCGGTTCCCGGGGGGGGGTTACATTTTAGCTCACACATTCCACTTTTCTCCTCCAGCACAATCTTGTAATTTTCCATCGTGAAATTAATAACTTTATCAATAAAAAATAGACCCTTCTCTCGATCTTAGTTGTCAAATCCTTGCTTTAAATCCTCTACAACAGGGGGGAGACGGACTTCCTTTTTGCACCTCCCCCGCTCGTTCCAAATTTAAAATTTTTTTCCCTTTTAAATCTGATTTCCCAATTACTCACGGGTTATTCTTTTTAGTCCAAATTTTCAATGGAAGAAGTCAGCGCTCTCCGTCAAATGGCATGCGGCTTCGCTCGGCAGGGGAAGCGGAGGACTCATAGCACCACACCACCCCCCGTCCCCCGCTCCGGAGCCTTTAAAAAGGCTCTTTCGCGGGTCGGGGGCGCAAACGGTGCCCGCCGAGTCACCAAGTCCATGGGTTTCAGCGCCCATGGTTTTTGAGGGTCCCCGCGTCGCCGGCGCGGCGGGACCCAACCCCTGCCGAGCAGGCTCCCTCCGGAGCTCGGAGGGAGTCCGCCATTCGGCGATGGCGCCAACCCGGAAGTCCTGATATCTCCAATTATTAACTGTGTATGAACTGCCTTACTAAAGGATATTGATAAACCAAGGGATGTTTAATTGCATCATGCTACTCCTCTATAACCACACATGTCTTCCTATAGACATGGTCTAGTTCAGGGGCAGCCAACATGGTGCACTTGAGATGTTGTTGGCTCATAACTCCCATCATCCCTAATCATTGGCATGGTTTTCTGGGGTTGATGGGAGTTGCAATATCTAGAATGCACTTCATTGGCTACTCCCGGTGTAGTTTGTCTTTGTGCACACTTTTATTAGCATCTACATAACACAAATAACCAGTGAAAGGGATTAAGAAAGATCCTGTATCAGCACAAAATGTATGAACTTTGGATAGGATAGTTCAGTCTAATCAATATTTCAGCACTGGAAATGAGGTCTGAATACGGAATAGCCATCAGTTTTAATGTGTGAAGCATCTCAGATGCGAGCACTTGATGCAGCATCTCAGTTGCTCATGTTTACAACAGAAGAAGGATTGAGAGGGGCTGTATAAGCAACATCAAGCAATTGGGTGCTCAAGTAACTGAGGATTCAAACAGGAGACGCAAATCAGCAAATGATACGTTGACATTATTTTCCTAGACAGAGATAGATCTCCATAAAGGATTTTTTTTAAAGGTCTATAAATCCTTGAAATCATGACCTTATTTGCATCACCATATCAGAAGGCACAGGGATTACCTGTCCCAGAAAGGGGTGCCTGAGGAAATCATCCCTCCAAACTCTCCTGAGAAAGCTATTACACTACAGGATACCAATGCTTTCCCCAAGCATTAATTGCTAAAACTCCACCAATTTCATAGCATGGGGAATGGAGTAAGGGAGTTCTGCAATCTTAAGCCAATCAAAATTCAGCCCACACATGACCAGCTAATAAGAACATGAGAGCCCAGCTGGATCAGACCAAAGGCCCATCTAGCCTAGTACCCCTGTTTACAGTGCTCAACCAGAGGCCTATAGGAACCAGGTTTGGTTATGTGGTGACATCGCTGATGGCAAACTAAGTTAATTTAGAGGGAGGGCAGTGCCTATTCAAAAATCATTGCCCTCAGTCTGAATTTGCTTCCTTTGAGCTCAGTACATGGTTATGTGACATGATAATATTACCATTACTAGGAATAAGTACGACTGAAGGGGAGAAATTGTGTCAAAACTTTTACCAATCAGGGCTCTGAGGAGAAAAACTATGGAGTATCTACCTGAATGACTAAAATAGGCCAGACACAGCTTGATTGTCTCCTGGAAGGGTGCCCTTCCTACTGTCATAAAAGAAGCAAAACTTCCCCAGTGGAATCACTGAAATGGTGAGGGGCAGATTTCACATGAGAGAAACATACACTGAAAAATGTCCCTGTTTGTGGTTCAGCGCTAATCATTAATGCATACATGGCTGGTGCCCAAACTGGGTGAAATCAAGGATGGATGAGATATTAAGGAGGAAGGTGGTTAATCAGGAGAGTAAAGATGTAAGAAATAATGTTAACCAGGCCTTTTTGTTACAACTCAGGAAGGAGCTGCGTGTGTATAAAGTGTGTACATAAAGTTTTATAACGGTGCTCTAACTCAAAACCTCTGACATTTATAATACATTTCCATTACTGTTGGCTCTAAATTGCCTATATGTCTTTTACATTAAAAATAAATGGATCCAACTAGGCAGCTAAAAGGCTTGATAGCAAGCAATTCCAGCCGGCAGTATCAAAGTGAACATGTCTATAACTTAGAGTTTAAAGCTGAGGAGGAAAGGGAAGGTATACAGTCCTACTTAACAGGAAATAAGAGTCTCCAGTGCAGTAGCAGGGAACCTTAGGCCCAGGGGCCAAATGTGGCCCTCCATGCTGCTGTATTGGGCCCTCTGTACTCTCCCCAGGACACACACCCTCATTAGGCCTGCACCACTTGCTCCTCAAGTGCTTTTGCCTAGCTAGACTATGTCCTTGAGCTGTGATAGTGGATAGAGGTTGGTGAGATCTCTGTATTGTGGCATATGTGTAGAAACCTTTGGTTTATGTGTGGCTGAAATGTAGCCTACTGGAAAATATGTTGCCCCACCAATACTTTGCCTCTGACCAAACACCCACAGCTAGTGTGTCCTCCTGGAAAGTTTCCTACAAGGAAATGTGGCTCTCTGACTGAAAATGCCCTCCACACCCATGCTGTAGGGCCCATCCACACTGGAGTTAAATGTAAATTTGGAACTGCTTATGTCTCTGTTAATTGTCCATTCGTATGATATCCTCATCACTTCACTGGTGTCCTGCAATTTTAACTGCAGCAATCTGGATTTTTCTAAGCCCTGGATAACCCAAAAAGGACAAGAATATCAAATTCAAGCTGCTGCTTCAAGGGGCTGAAGATCACATTGCTACAGTATGGGTTGCAGTATGGGTGGTTTATCTCCTAAGTAGTAACTGCTCTCCTGAGTTTGCTTTCTCTTCCTTTTGCTTTTCAGGCAGGGCTTGCTTTAGTTTTGTTTGCTAGCTGCTGGTGGTATATTTGGACCTTAAACAAAAATAGAATACCTGCCCGAACCTACACAAAGCAGGATTCATCTCAGTGCTTCCTAGCTGATGAACACAGAACTTGATGCCGCTTGGTTTGGGCTAAACCTGCTGAGTCAGCCCCCCCCCCCCCAACCAGCCAGGTGGGCCAGTGTGGACAAGTGGGCAGCACCACTCACAAGTCAGCCACCTAACAAAACTGCCTCTTACACCTACAGTGCATGATCAGTTCTTGGCAGAATGGAAATGGCAGATCTGAACCAAGGGATCAAATTCAGCGTGGCCAGGTGTGGACTAACACAGACAAATCCAAAGGGTAAAAAAAAATGTGGGTTTTAGCCGCAATAGTGCTCCTGAATGAATGAGCCCCCAGTGTATTACCTCCATTAATTTCAATGGGACAGCTCCCAATTACAATGAAGTAACAAGGAGAAATTTGAATCTGCATTCACTTACCAGGGAGACAAAGCAGTTAGGAGCAAATTCTAATTTAACTCCATTAGCTGATGAAAACAATCAGAAACTTCTGTAATTGATTTCCAAAATAGAAGGAGGAAAGCATTTAGCTGCTTAGTGAATCGTCCTGCTTTGGATTTAATTAATGCTCAGGCTCTGACAGCTCGTTCACAGCTCGTGCCAGTGATCCTCACCCACACATTCATAAAATGAACTTCATTCACTCACGGAACTACTTATTATTATTTTTCCGACGACATATTTGTGAGTGATGACACAAACATCATTTGGGTTGGTTCCCCTGGTGCCAGATGTTGCCTCTACAGGGGAAAGACCAGCACAGTGCACAGCTGTGGCACCTGCTCCCTCAGATGGTTAATGCATGTTATAAATGACCATGGTCTTTGTCATTAAGAAAATAGCAATTAAAGACAGATTGCACATTGTTTGTTCATGCCCTCATGGTTATGATAATGGGAGATGTTATGTAGCACGCCATCTCTAATCACTCTGCCACATCAATTACTCCAGGGCAAGGTGGAAGAGTGGCATGCTGCTAGAGGCAGGGAGATAAATAATGGAAGGTAATGTGAAGAACATACACTGGCACTTAATGCCAACGTCTCTTGTTCTGCTTTTCCCTTTTGCTGTGGGCGTGACCTAGTTCCTAACAGTTTAGCAGAATGACAAAGAGTTCTGAAGCCTACAGCTTATGTATAAGAGATGTTGTTTTCAAAAATCTAAATTAAAAACAGGAGGAACACTTCAGATTTGTCTGAGATTTGTAATTGTGGTTGACACAACTCAGTGCTGCAGAGGAGGCTTGCAACCACTTAAAAACAATCCTTCTCCAACAGAAGCCAAAAGCAAAGACAAGATGGGGAACCTAGGGCTCTTGAGAGGTTGTTGAACTACAGCTTCCATCATCCATGACTGCCAGCTATATTGGATGAGGCTGGTGGAAGCCAGAGTCCGGCAACATCTGGAAGGCCACGTGTTTCCTACCTCTGTGGCAGAACACAGGATGCTTCCTTATACCAAGTCAGACTAGCTGTCCATCTAGCTCAGCAATATCTGCTTTGATTGACAATGGTTCTCCAGTGGAGTCTGGCAGGGAGAAGACAGGGAGGCCAACAATAGGTGGAACCAGAGCAAATGGCTACTGGAACTGGAGCCAGTGATAGGCAGAACTAATTTTGCCTTTGTTCTGATCTTCCTCACTGCTGAATTGTACAAAGGCAAAACTGAGATGAAGGGGGAGGATGAAAGAATTTGTAGATTAATATGAGCAGAAGTTTTTCTCTTTATAAACTGACTCTTGTTTAGAAATAAATTGCTCCAGTCCCCCACAAAAATGTTCAAAAAGCTTTACTAACAGAACTTAGCTTCTAATTGTTGGCATCTGTCTGCCTCAAGAGACAATGAAAGAGGGTGCCTTTGAGAGTGAAGTCAAACAGTTGGAATGTTGCAGTGCCAGCTGTGGCTGTAGAGACTGATATGGAAGAGACAGGTTTTGTTGCAGCTGGGGCAGATGAAGGTGTCCAGTTGGGCTGCTGCAGATGCACCATGGCATTTCTTCTCCTTGCGCTCCTCCCAGCAGTCATTCCTCTTCTGGTCACTGCTATGGATACACAACCTGACTGTCTATCTCCGGGCACTGTGGTCATTTGCAAGGATGGGGTTGATGTTGCCAGCTACAAAAACAATATGTTGTCTTAGATATATGTATGCTTCACACAGTATAAGGCTTAAAGGCATACATAAGTGCTGAAATCCAGCTTTTGAGATAAAATCAAAGCTCCCTCTCTCCCCCATATCCAGCCTATCTGCTTCAGGCTGTTTTTTCCAGTGAGAAAGCATGTCCCTTCTTTTCAGCAATTGAGAACAAAGGCAATGTGGTCTAAGACAGAGGATCCTACTTCATTAACATATTCAAACATCTTGTAACCCACTCCAAGTCTTATGACTGCATACAGCTGGGTTGCAAAGAGTTAGATCGCCTCACCTCTGTAATGAAAATTTACAGCAGGTCTCCATCTCAAGCCCCATGGAAAAATACAGACATGATTTCCCAGCAACTTCAATACAATACAATGCAATGCAATGCAATTACATTTGTTCAGCTTTTTATGTAACATTAAATAAAATTAGAGAAAGCTGGCAGGCAGTGCCACCCTCTGGACTGGTTTAAAGAAGGGAGGCAGGCAGGTAGGGGCTGGCTGAAGGGAGAATGAGCTTGCCCTAATGAAGCAGCCTCCATTGTCTCATGCAGAAGTCTTACACACACACACACACACACACACACACACACACATGTACCAGGGAGCAAATCAGGGAATTTTTGCTTGCAAATCAGTTGTGCTACCACTAATCTATAGTCCCTTCTCTGTTGAGGAGGATTGCAACCTTTCTGTTGATCAATATCCTTCAATCTTTGGTCTCCAGAAGTTGTTAGGCTACAACTTCCATTGTCCCTGACCATTGGGTAAGCTGGTTAGGGATGTGATATCTGGAGATCTAAGGTTGAATAACTCTGCCACAAATACACACAACCCACTTATCCAATGCATGAAGTGTTCACTAGACAAAGTGGTACAAACACACACACACACACACACACACACACACATAAAAACCAACAACATACAGTGGTACCTCAGGTTAAGAACTTAATTTGTTCTGGAGGTCCGTTCTTAACCTGAAACTGTTCTTAGCCTGAGGTACCACTTTAGCTAATGGGGCCTCCCGCTGCTGCCACACCACCCGAGCACGATTTCTGTTCTCATCCTGAAGCAAAGTTCTTAACCCAAGGTACTATTTCTGGGTTAGCGGAGTCTGTAACCTGAAGCGTCTGTAACCTGAAGCGTCTATAACCCGAGGTACCACTGTATTGCCCAATTCCTGAATGGGTCACTCAGTCATGCCATCTAGCCCCACCCTCTGCTATCAGTTATATGTGTGCAGGGCCCATTCTCACTGCAGCTAAATGCACAGCTGGTAATGGAAGGCATGACTGGGGGACACTTTGGTGAGAAGGACATAGCTAGCCAGCAGAATCCTGATGCATGTATTAAATAAGCTTTAGATATGGCCAAGTATCACTGCAGATGGTGACAGCAGTCACGGAATTAAAAGACACCTGCTTCTTGGGAGAAAAGCAATGACAAACCTAGACAGCATCTTAAAAAGCAGAGACATCACCTTGCCGACAAAGGTCCAAATACTTAAAGTTATGGTTTTCCCAGTAGTGATGTATAGAAGTGAGAGCTGGACCATAAAGAAGGCTGATCGCTGAAGAATTGATGCTTTTGAATTATGGTGCTGGAGGAGACTCTTGAGAGTCCCATGGACTGCAAGAAGATCAAACCTATCCATTCTGAAGGAAATCAGCCCTGAGTGCTCACTGGAAGGACAGATCCTAAAGCTGATGCTCCTATACTTTGGCCACATCATGAGAAGAGAAGACTCCCTGGAAAAGACCCTGATGCTGAGAAAGATGGAGGGCACAAGGAGAAGGGAACAACAGAGGACGAGATGGTTGGACAGTGTTCTCGAAGCTACCAACATGAGTTTGACCAAACTGCGGGAGGCAGTGGAAGACAAGAGTGCCTGGCGTGCTCTGGTCCATGGGGTCACAAAGAGTTGGACCTGACTAAACGACTAAACAATAACAACATGGCCAAGTAAGTAAGTAATAAGAACATGAGCACAGTATTATGAGCACTGATCATCATGAATGCACAGTAAAAAGAACTGAATCAGAGTATGGTGGATCAAAATTTGAGGGAGCCAATCTAGTTCTCACAGTGGCCAAACAAGCCCTCATGGGAATCCTGCAAGCAGAACCTGAGTGCAGGAGCACTCTCCCAACTTGCATTTCACAGCAACTGGCATTCAGAAGCATCACTGCTTCCACCAGTAGAATGTATCCACCAGGGTTAGTCGCCATTCATAGTCTTACCCTCCATGAATATGCATAATCCTGTTTTAAAGACATCCAAGTTTCTGGCCATCCACTACATCTTGTGGGAGAAAGTTTCATAGTTTTAACTATGCTCTGTGTGAGGGGGGATTTCTTTTGCCCATCCTGAATATTCCAACAATATTCAGCTTCATTGAATGGCTTCAAGTTCAAGTATTATGAGAGAGAGAGTGAAAACTTCTCCAATTCATTTATAATGCGACAAGGTCAAGGATCACAGTCAGAATTATATGGAAAATGGAACAATTGTCTGGTGTGCAATGATGCTTCTGTTTGTAACCAAGGTGTGTTTCCAAGGTTTCAATCAAGATAAAAAGTCTGCTCTTCTATTTTCCTCCCCACCACCCCGCTGTATAGAACTACGTACATGGGTATTTAAAGAGGAGTATTGTGGAATGTAATTCAGGAAACTCAAGTGCCTTTAATGAAAGCATCCGCCTTTTTTGCATTGACTGTGTTCCTGAAGCATTTTAACTTCCTGCAGTAGTTTAAAATGTTCCTCTGAGTATTATACTCAAAAAATTGCATGAGGAGTACTCAAAGGAAGGTTAAATTCCACATTAAGTAGCACATGCACTTTCTGCATTAGTTTATAAAAGAAAATGCACCCTCAGTTGTAGTTTCTCTGCTGTTTCTATTTGATGATGGATATATTTAAGTTTTTGGTTTTCAGAAATTCCCAAAGGGTAGCCAACTTACTCTGTTGCTACAGAAACAATAGAGCCTTGTGACACCTTAAAGATGAGGCAATTGCATTTGTGGCAGAAGCTTTTTTGTTTTGGCATCATTAATGTATTGTACTCTGGCATTTGGAAGAATCTCAGTGAGTGATTCTTTCGGCTTGATACCATTCAGCAACCAATTTTCTTTAGTCTTGTTTATGTCCCAAGGGTTCAATTACTAGAGCAAAGAGGAGGAGGATCATGACATATACTTGTATGGGATATGAGAAACATTTTTTGAAGTGGAAGGCAAATTATCCCAGTGGAAATCTGCTAGGGGCTACATTTCCAACCTGGCTTGTCATTGTCATCAGAGACCCTTCCTCTTGTGCCCCCTCCAAGTGTTGAGGTCCTTAAGGTGGCAACACATAAATGGGCCTTTTCAGTGGTGGCTTCCTGGTTATAGAATGTTCTCCTCAGGGAGGCTTGCTTGGTGCCATCATTACTTATTTTTGGAGGTGCCAAGCAAAAACATTTGTTTATCATCAGGCCTTTGGCTTTTAATTGTTTGTTGCATTTTTTGCATGGGTGGAGTGTTTTTATCCAGTTTTTTTTAAAAAAAATAGAATTGTATTTTTTATTTATTTTAATACTGGTTTTATTTTATGTTTGTTCGCTTAAAATATTGTATGTTGCTTTGCATTGCAATGGAAAAAGGTGACCAATAAAGTTAATAAAACACAATAAATGAATACTAATACATTCCAACCGTGGGAAGGGTCAGGACCCCCCCCCCCCAAAAAAAATCATATTCCTTTAACAAGCACAAACTCATGCAAAACCATTTCCCATGGAAACAAAGTATATTTAATTTTTAGCGACTCCACTTTTAGTTTCACTTCCATTTTTCTTCATAGATTCTTCCTGCCACAAACTCTGCTTCTGAAAGAATAAAAGCACCGAGGGCCTTCTGGCGGTTCCCTCACTGCGAGAAGCCAAGTTACAGGGAACCAGGCAGAGGGCCTTCTCGGTAGTGGCGCCCTCCCTGTGGAACGCCCTCCCACCAGATGTCAAAGAGAACAACAACTACCAGGCTTTTAGAAGACATCTGAAGGCAGCCCTGTTTAGGGAAGCTTTTAATGTTTAATGTATCACAGTATTTTAATATTCTTTTGGAAGCCGCCCAGAGTGGCTGGGGAAACCCAGCCAGATGGGCGGGGTATAAATAATAATAAATTATTATTATTATTATTATTATTATTATTATTATTATTATTATACCTCTTTTTGAAAGTTTGAAACTATGTAGCTGAAACCTTTCTTATTGTCTTCCTTAAACTGTTCATTTAGTTGTCTATGACAACTTTGTAGAAAAGTCTTCAATTCCTCATATTCTTTCAACTTTAACCCTTTTTCTGCCTCTGTTAATAATTCTCTATACGTTGGCCAATTTCCTCTCTTACTAAGTGGTTTCAGTGCTAGTGTTTCCACCGGTGAGAGCCACCATGGAGTTTTTGGTTCTAGAAAGTCTTTGTATTTATTCCAAACATTTATAAGCGTTTTTCTCATTATATGATTGTTGAAAACTTTGTGCTTTTTATCTTTCCCATACCATAAATATGAATGCCAACCAAATCTATTATCTTGTCCTTCCAAATCCAAGATTTCATCTCTCTAATTTAATCCAGTCCCGAATCCACATGATGCAAGCTGCTTCATAATACAATTTTAGGTCTGGAAGGGAGAAGCTTCCTCTATCCTTAGTATCTATAAGTATTTATATTTTATTCTAAGCTTTTTCCCATTCCAAACAAACTTGGAAATTTCTTTTTGCCAGTTTCTGTAGCAGACGATGTTACTTATTATCAGTACTGACTGAAATAAAAACAACATCTTTGGTAATGCATTCATCTTTATTGCTGCTATCCTTCCCATCAAGGAAAGATTCATTCTGTTCCAAATTTCCAGGTCTTTCTTAATCTCATTCCAAACTTTCTCATAGTTATCCTTGTATAAATTTAAATTTTTATTGGTAAGCCAAATTCCTAAGTAATTGACTTTTTAATGAATTTCTATTTTCATAATCTCCTGCAACTCCTTTTTCTCCAATTCTATCATACTTTTTGTTAATATTTTTGTCTTTCCTTTATTTAATTTAAATCCTGCCACTCGCCCAAACTCTTGTATTTTTTCTAATACTTTAGGGAGAGATAATTTTGGTTCTTCCACTGTAAATACCAAGTCATCTGCAAATGCTTTCAACTTAAATTCATTTTTCCCCATTCTTATTCCCACAATCTGTTTATCTGCTCTTAGATTTCTATTCAAAACCTCCAAAACCTCAAGATGAATAGTAAAGGTGATAGCGGACATCCTTGTCTCTTTCCCTTTTCTATTTTAAATTGATTCGTTATCACCTGATTGATAATTTTGCATTCTGTTCTGTATATACAGCTTGTATCCCTTTTATAAACTTTTCTCCGTATTCCATTTCTTCCATCACTTTCTTAATAAAATCCAAGATATACTGTCAAATGCTTTTTCTGCTTCTATAAACATCATTGCTGCTTTTTTCTCATTTCTTACTTCTAAGTATTCTATTACATTTAAAATATTTTTTATATTATCTTTCATTTGTCTACCTGGAAGGAATCCCACTTGATCTGGATGTACATAAATATTTAAGAACTTTTTCAATCTATTAGCTAAAATATTAGCAAATATCTTATAATCATTATTCAATAATGAAATAGGCCCACATTTTTTGATCAAGGTCAGATCTGTATCTTGTTTTGGTATCAAAGTAATATAAGCTTCCTTCCAAGTTTCTGGGATTTCTCCTTTTGTTAATATTTCATTCATTATATCTTTCGTTGAGTTTACAAGCTGTTCTTCAAGTGACACCAGTCATTACTGAATGCTTGATGGCTTATCAAAATGAAGTTACCATACTTTTCCATGTATAAGACTAGGGTTATTGTTTTTTATTTAAAAATAATGTTAAAAATTATGGTCTTATACAGGGGGGCAATCTCCCCCCTTTTTCTTAATTTTGAGTCCCCGAAAACAGGGGGTGTCTTATACACGGGGCATGTCATACACTGAAAAATACGGTTATTAGAAGAGATGAAATGAGCACAGATGTCCTCAGAATTAGTTAAACCCTTCTGTCCTTCCTGCTCTTATTTTTGATATGTATTGACATAGGAAACCGTCTTCTGCCAAGTCAGACCATTGGTCCATCTAGCTAAGTTTTGCCTACACTGACTGGCAGTGGCTCTCTGGGGTTTCAGACTGGGGTCTATCCCAGTCACCCCTGGTATTGCCAGATATTGAAGCAGGGACCTTCTTCAGGCAAAGAAGATGCTCTGCCACTGATCTATGACGCTTCCCCATCAGATTTAATACGTATTTTTTTCAGCAAACCTCTAGCTAATATTTTTATTGTGCTGTAGTTGTTGTTATTGTTAAACCTATTGTCAAGCTGAGATATGCTTTAAAGCTTTGCTAACTTCAAGTATGTCCTCATCTGAAATTTCCTTTCTCTGTCTTCAGCTTCCTATTCGAACCTATGTAAACACCAGACATTAAAGTGAATAGTTAGCCTGGAATAACTGATTGTGCAAACCGTTTGTCTTAGGCTTCAGCTTTCACCATGGCATTGCAGGTGCATCCTCATAAAGGGAAATTGTAACATGGAGAGCGGCTGTGAATTATGGACTTATCAGGCAAAAGTAATGATGACATCATTCAGATGGCAGTAATAAAGATAAATGAAATAAGAATTCAAAAGCACTTTAACAAGTGCAAATGCTATTTCTAGTCCTTTCAATAGGATTTCAATCATGGCCCTTTGTTTACAAGGAACTTTGTTATATACACACAACATTTAAATGAAACTAAAACACACACACAAACAGAGATGGGAAGAATCAGAGAAAGTAAAGCACTTATTGCATCTTCCCACATAAAATGTATTTTATTGCTGCTTGAATAATGCAAACAATGCAGTTGTAAAGCATTCTTTTTGTATCTTTTTTAGTATTCACAGTGAGCTTGTGTGGTCTAAAAACAATTTAAAATGAATTGAAAAAAAACACTGCTGCTTTTACTGATTCCAATATTGGATTCTTTTCTCTTTCCTCCTTCCCTCCTATGAATACACAGCAAGTCAATCTGGTCTATCTTGATGGTTGAATAAGCTCTTTGATTTTTGAATTATTCTGAGATTAACTGAATTTGAAATGTGTGCTGCATGCAACGTCTTGCTGGCCCAGAAAGATGAGCTTTGTTATTGACAGAGAAAAGTTGCAAAACTACATTTTCCATTATTACTCACTCACGCTGAACTTGCGTCCCCCACCTGTCAGGCTGCCTGGCTGCCATCAAGGCAAGGAGAGATGGAGTTGAAAAGTTCAATTTGCTATATTCTCTCCTGACCAGCTTGAACTTCACAGAGTTAAAAGTGGTTCTAGCACAAAAGGCAGCATCTCCCTTGCACATCTCAGGAGAAGAATAGTGCACATTATGTGAGGCGTTGCCCAAGACCAGCACTAGGCATGGTGTCTGGAAGCAGAGTCAACAATGTGCTGGAGCATTAATGAGCTCTGAAGGGAGCTGTTAAACAAGCAAAGGTCCAAAGAAAATGCCATAGCTCAATGGCATCTGCTTTGCATGCTGAAGGTCCCAGGTTGAATCACTGGAATATCCAGCCCTTGTAGGGCTCAGATAGATCCCCATCTGAAACCTTGGAGAGACCCACAGTGGAGAGACCCACTGTGTCTACTAAGGGCTTAGTTTCAATCTCCGGGTAAGACCAGGAATGTCCTGGCTGAAACCCTAGACTCGCTGCCAGTCAATTTAGACAGTTCTGAGCCAGCTGGCCCAATAGCCTTCTAAAGCAGCTTCCCATGTTCTGGATGAGACTGTAGGGCTTGAATAGTCACTGCCTTTACCACGCCCTCTGCTAACTCATTTCCTTTAGGCAGGTGTTGGCTTGCAGTTGGGCCTTCTCCTTCCTCCTGAGTAGATTTTTCCTTCCAAGTAGACCCTTCATCCAGAGTACAAACCTGCTGTAGAGCTGTGCTTCTGTGTCTTTTGCTTTCCCATCTACTGTGCTGCCAGAGGTTCAAGGTACAATGATGAAGGACTGATGCACAAGACAGGCTTGCAATGGGATCATTGGTAGGGTGGGGCAAGTGATATATCCCTGAGATGGGGCTCTTCAGTCTACCTGTGGACTGGCACAGCATCCCACATGTCTTCACTCAGGGTATGGTGCTCCAAGCCTTTTTCTTCAGGATGCTGGCAGGTGGCTGAGGCGAGGTCTAGACATGCAGCTTTATGAGACAATAGAAAACTGCAGTGAACTTTACCACTTTACATTAGCAGTCTCCAGGCGCTTACTCTTGTTTTCCCTGACATTTTTGTGAGTGCTGCCCCTTGCTTTTTTGGCAAGAATTGAAATGCATGTGTGTGTGTGTGTGTGTGTGTGAGAGAGAGAGAGAGAGAGAGAGAGAGATTTTGTTGTCTTTGTTGTTTTATAAATTGCATTGTATTTGAATTTTGCAAATCTGTGTTATTCTGTGTGAGTTGCTTTGTGGATCTCTTCTGACTGAAAAGTGGCATATAAGTAAACAATCACAATCACAAATGCCTGCTCCCACATTTCCATTTTTGTCAGAATTCTCAGACATTCCTAGTCACAACACAGGTAGAATACATTCACAAATGCCGTTTGTACCTGTTGGCAAGTTTTGGTTTCCACACCAGTTGATGTGCTATTATTCCATTATAGATGTGGAGGGATCACCCCCCCCCTCACCTTGGTTCTATAAATATACTTGACACACATCATATTTCTCATACATACACATAATTAAAATTTAGACTTTTAATTAAATATGTTGGAGGGTATTAAAACAGTGCTATTGTTGAATCCAGTAATTGTTTTAAATCACTTTTTGTGGCAAGTTCATTTGCAGGAAAGATTAAAATGAAAAGGAAACATATCTGCTCTGCCCAAACTCCATTGTGTGGTGGTGGTGCCTTAACATTGGAACAGCCCTTGTTGGATCAGGCAAAAGGTCCAGCGTCCTGTTCTCACAAGGCCAACGGGATGCCTATGAGAAGCACGCAAGCAGGGCCCAGGCAGTTGTGATCTCCAGCAACTGATATTCAGAGACATGCTGCCTCTGACAGTGTAGGTAAAGCACAGCCACCATGGTTAGTGCCCACTAATAACCTTCTCCATTCACTTGTTTAATCCACTTTTAAAGCCCTCCAGCTTGGTGGCCATCACTGCCTCCTGGGGGAGCACATTCCATAGTTTAACTTTACTCTGCAATAAGAAGTATCTTTTTTTGTATGTCCTGAATTCCCCCCCCCCCACACACACACATCTTCATTGGATGACCCCCAAGTTCAAGAACTATGAGAAAGGAAGAGAAATGCACCATAAATAATTTTATATACCCTCTACCATGCCCTCACCCTTACATATTTTTTTCTCAAATCAATGCCCCTCACCCACCCACCCAAACTTGCAATATTTCATCCTAGGGGAGTTGCTCCAACCACTTGATCATTGTGATTCTAGGCAGGGCTAATCTAAGTCATGGTGTCTGGGAGGCAAAAGTCCAGAATACAGTAAACCCACAGTTTACGTGGGGATTATAATCTGGGGATCTTGCCTGAAGCCAAAATTGCATATGGTCAAAACACTTTGGATGTAATGATGGGTGGAATTGCCAAATTCCTTTTTCCCCCAGATGCCCAACACTTTTCTGCCCATTTACTTACTTACTTATTTATTTTGCCGCCTGTGTAAAGCTGAATGTGTAAATTGCAGGTTTACTAAACTGCCTTGTCACAATAGCAGCTTCTATCCTGTGCCCTTTCTATGTCTTTAAATTATTTACTGTAAGTTCTGTGCCCACATTTAGATGCTGTGCCTCTGAACTAGAGTCCTTACCACTGGGAAGGCCCTGGCTCAGTAAACCAAATATTTTCATGTGAAAGGTTCCAGGTTCAAAGCCTACCATCTCTAGGAGTCCTTCCATTGTAGGCTCAGGTTGTATAAATGTGTCAATAAACCATATATCATAAAGACATCACAGTCTCCGCTCTCCCTCATTCTGAGGAAACACAACACCTCATTACGTGCCTGAAAACCCTGGCTTCTGGCACTGCTCATAGACTGGGGTGGCATGCAACATTACACTGGGGTCCACTATCAATGGATGTTTTATACCAAAACAACTCCTTGGTGTGGAACTACAACATTCAGTCCAGGGCAGCTCTGCAAAATACATCTCCTTGATATTACATTCCATGAGCACCTAGCATATATAATTGATATAAATTATATATTCCTCATGTGCCATGCTAGCAATGAGTAATAAAGCACAATATTTATGAAGAAAGACAGCAATTATCTTATTAAATCAGACAGCTGTAATATTTTAGTACAGGTCTCTTCAGCCTGTACTATATTCAGCAGTGATTGTGAGTATAAAAGAACCAATTAATGCTGCTATAACACTAAGAAATATCCCACACCAATGTGGCATGAAGTATGCTCTGGGAATAACAAGATGTGGAGATGGCCACCAACTTTGATGGAAGAGTACCTCTTCACACAGCACAAAGCTAAACTATGGTATTTGCTACTGCAAAGCGTAGGCAAGGCCACCACTTTTAAATGCTTCAGAAGGGAAATAGACTAATTCTTGGGGTTCTCAGTGGCTACTAGTTTTGATGCTGTGCACTACCTTCAAGATCAGAGGCATCATGCCTCTGAGTAGTTGTCATTGGGTAAGACTATGAGTATGAATGTATTCTACTTACAAATTTCCAAGAGGCATCTCATTGACCATCGTGGGAACAGAATGCTGGAATGGTTAAGGCCTTTAGTCTAAACCAGCAAGGCTCTTACGTAGTTAAGACTTTAATGTCAACATGAATCCATTGGGGTAGGCTGTCCAGAGCTTTGGGGTTCACTGTCATAGTATAACCAGAATGGCCAAATGCATTTCACCTTTCCATCTGATTCCAGGAAATCTAGTTTTGTTAACCTTTTAGGTGGTGCAGGATTGTTTTAGAGGTCACACATCTTTCTCTGGGGCCAGTGAAAGGCTGGATGCGGGTAAACAAACTGAAACTGAAACTAGACAGGCCAGAAGTGCAGTTGGTACATTGGATGAATTGATTTTCTGATTTAGACATGATTGTGTTTTCCACAAAGCAGCAAATGCATGGTTTGGAAGTATCCTTTGCTCCAGAATCTTTTTCTTAAATAAATATTTGAATAGATATTTTTGGAGATTTAATAAAAATGATATAAAAAAAGAACTATTTGAAGAGCATCGTTTTTCAGTGTTATCTGCAGTTATACCTCAGCAGTTGCAGTGTGTGGAATGATGGACTGTGCATTGGAGGTTGTCCTATTATTCATGTGTGTGCAGTTCCCTAGAGAACAGGGTACACACACACTCAGAAATCATGAGCAGGCAGCTTGGCAACCCTAACTAGCCACTTTTCTCAGACGGCCAGTGTGGCATAGTGGTTAGAATCTTAGAGTGTTGGATTGGGATCTGGGAGACCAGAATTCAATTCCCCACTCAGCCATGGTGCTCACTGGGTGACCTTGAGCCAGCCACAGTCTCTCAGACTAACCTACTTCATAGGGTTGCAAGGAGAAAATCTGAAGGGGAGGGAACCTTGAGCACCTTGGGAAAAATGTGGGATATAAATATAAGAAATAAATTATATATAACAAAAGTTAATGGCAAAAAATGTGGCCAATAGTTTACCAGGAACAAGTTCCAGAAAAAGTGACTATTTCTAAGCGAAATTGGGTGATCTGCAGCATAGAATCATAGAATCATAGAGTTGGAAGAGACCACAAGGGCCATCGAGTCCAACCCCCTGCCAAGCAGGAAACACCATCAGAGCACTCCTGACATATGGTTGTCAAGCCTCTGCTTAAAAACCTCCAAAGAAGGAGACTCCACCACACTCCTTGGCAGCAAATTCCACTGTTGAACAGCTCTTACTGTCAGGAAGTTCTTCCTAATGTTTAGGTGGAATCTTCTTTCTTGTAGTTTGGAACCATTGCTCCGTGTCTGCTTCTCTGGAGCAGCAGAAAACAACCTTTCTCCCTCCTCTATGTGATATCCTTTTATATATTTGAACATGGCTATCATATCACCCCTTAACCTCCTCTTCTCCAGGCTAAACATGCCCAGCATGTAGGTAACCAAACTAATACATTAGAATTATCCAATGAAACCTTTAAATTAATCATCAAATTAAATGTTTGCAATTCACCATATTAACCTCAATTTTTAAAGAAAATTACTCAGCTTTCAGACAGCCAGTCCAAATCTCACAACTCTTGTCCATCACTGATTTGTCAGAATCAGACAACAAATATGTGATTTCCTTTCCCTTCATCACCATCAGGTGTCTTACTTTGCTCTCAGTTCAAAATACGAGGATCAGTATAATAAATAATGATAAAGATAGTCTACTGCTTGAGCACCACATGTGCAAAGATGTTGTTCTATGTATATCTTGCTGTAAGAGTATTTAATATGAAGAAAATACACCCCCCAAAGAATTCATTTTGCCCAAGAAATGACACATCCCATCAAGCTGAGAGAGTGTGGTTACTCCTATTAATATAAATGATTAACTATGTTTTTTGAAATATTTAAATGTTTCAGAACAAGAGTATGTGAAAAGGAGAAGCATTACTGTTGTAATCATGTGTTACACTGGATTAAGTATGGCAGAAACAGATCTCATTCCATAAGTACTATCTCCCAGGCCTCTCTTCTGCTTTGCAAGGCACAAAGAGAACAGCCTGCCAAATATCTATTCTTTGCTTTCACCTTTAATAACATGCATCCTCCCCTTTCTGTGAGAAGGCTTTTTGGTGTGTTTGCTTCACACTACTGACATGTGTGCTACTCCCAGCTCTCTCTAAGGCATGATTTATACATTATCAAAGCAAGATGGTTCTGATTTCGGAAAGGTAGGGTAGGGACAGTACCACCTTCTGCATGGCCAAATCCATACTGAATCTGTAGTTTATGCCATGAAGTTCTCCCATGCCATAGATAGAATTGACCTGTGCATGGGTCATGAAAACCCACATCAACTGATAGGCAACTCTCAGAAACCTTCTCAGACCAAAATCTAGGGCATAGAAAAAATCCCTGTGTTCCCCCTTCCCACACCCCCTGACGCCATTCCTTGCCATTTCCCAATCCCAAAACACATGCATACACTCTTCTCTTTCCATACCACCCAATATTCCTCAAATGAAAATGGGGACATTTCTCACTTGCCCCCTCCTCACCCACTCATTTTTGTTACCTCTCCCCAGCACTTCCTATCAGAGAGACAGAGACTGGCAGCAGTGGCCATGGAAAGGTCATGGGGAGGCAATGGGATGCTCCCCATGACCTTTTCGCCACTGCAACTCAGGACAAGCGCTAGCTAATCCTCCTCCCCAAGCTCAGCAGCAGCAATTCTGGTGGGGAAAATAGGGACATTCCGGGATCAAATCAGAAGCTCGGGTGGCTTTTGTAATTCCAGGACTGTCCATGGAAAATAGAGACACTTGGAGGGTATGGCTTTCCTTACCTCTAAGTAAGTAGCCACATAAGGGCTTCCAAAATTCTTTTTTGTTGCCTTCTGTTAGTCCCCACAATGCAGGAATTTAAAAATATATGAGCATCTGCAAATAACCCAAATTTATCCCAAACTACATTAATGCAAGCAATCATTTCTAACCAGGAAGACACTGCAGGACATGTCCTCAACATATGCCTCAAAGAGGCATTTCCAGTACAGTCATAGCTCAGGTTACAGACACTTTGGGCTGCGAGATTTCGGGTTGCGCACCGTGCCAAATCCAGAAGTACCAGAATGGGTTACTTCTGGGTTTCGGTGCTTGCGCATGCGCAGAAGCACTAAAACACGCTTTGCGCATGCGCAGAAGCGCCGAATCGCAACCCGTGCTTGTGCAGACGCGGCACTGCGGGTAGCGGATGCTGCGGGTTGCGAACGTGCTTCCCTCACGGATCACGTTCGCAACCCGAGCATCCACTGTATTACATTATGAGCATCTATCTGAAGAAGCCAAACCCTTCTAATAAAGACACTATGGAGTCCAACATATAAAAAACATCAAATTTTGTTTGCTATTTTTTTAACCTATTATTATTGTGAGATTTTTCGAGAGGGTATTGTAGGCAGGCTCTGTTGCTGCTTTTATTGCCCTAACAGTTTTAAATGTTCTAAATTGTTTTTAACTTGTGTGCTTTTAATTTTGGGTTTTTGTTGTTTTTAAATTAACCAACGTAGGATGTGCCTGGGAAAGAGTTGCTGGAGAGAGGGCGGGGGCTTCTGAAATCACAGTGGTTCTGAGCAAGGGGAAGTATAGGGGGCACATGAGATAAGGGGCACATGGCGCCAGCAGTTAGTGACTGTGATGTGCTGGACATGCACATGATATTACACAACTATTTAGATGTACCATTATTTGTTTTTGTATCTGTTTTGGAACAAGTTCTGTTATTTAAGCTTTTGAATCATATTTATGGGTCTGGACAGTTTTTATTCCAATAGAAGTCCGTTTTTATCCATCCTATTGCTTCAAGCTGCACAAAGCGTGTTCTCCTTCATGGAGAGCACGTGTTGCGGTGGGGGCTGCCAGGACACTCCAAAGTTGGGGGGCGGGCTAATTGATCGTTGGCCACTGATGCGATTGGGGCTTCCCTTGTTGTTGGGAAGAAGTTAATGTTGCCATTTATTGATTGACAGCCAGAAATAGTAAAACTCCTTGCACGAGGCTAGGGCTTTCTCTTTTCGCCAGTGCATTGGATTGCCCGTCCCTCCCTCCCTAGAATAGGGTTGTTTGCTTTGACCTTGCTATGCCTGTCATGGGGTTGTCTGCTTTGGAGCGGGGGCCTGGTAGGAATTTTGTCCATCTGGCTGATTGGCTGGGGCCATTTGGTTTTTGCCTACTGCGTAGCAAATCGTCACAACTTGTAAGGTTGCGGTTAGGCATTGGTTTATGGTTTGGTTGGTTGAGGGGCATGGATTGGCTGTGCCTGCCCCTCTAATGCTGCTGCTGCAAGGGATTCCGTTAAAGGAATTGGGAGCTAACTATTGCTTGTCCACTCTGGCAAGGGGGCTCGGGCCATAGCAATGAGCTCCTGGTTGCATTTGGGGTGAGGGCAGGTTCCCTGCTCCGCGTAACCCCCAAGTGTATTCCCCCATTCTGACTTTCGCATCGTGCGGAATGTCAGACTGTCCCCCATGGTGGGGGCAGCTAGTCGCAACCAATGCCTATGCAACCACTCACAAATTTGTATTTTAATAAAGTTGTGGCCAAAATTATGCCAAAAATCTTAAACAAAAATTTCTGTGTGATGTGTGAGTTATTGGGGTGGACCTGGGGACCTCGACACGCAATATGACTTGAAGAGTGAAAAGGTTTCTTGGGGTGATTAACATTCTGTGGCATTTTAAATGTTTGAAGGGGGTAGTTTTTGTTTTGTTTTTATCTTATGATGTATTTTGTGTTCTCATTTTGTATTTTTATGTTGTGAACCATCCTGTGATCTTCGGGTGAAGGGCAGTATACAAATTTAATGAATAATAATAATAATAATAATAATAATAATAGTTGCCCATTCATTGTTGAACATACAAATATTAAATCAGAACTAAATCAAACATGTTCTGGGGTGATTCCTGTATTGAATTGCCTGCCCACCAGTTCTGACAGTTGTTCTCAAAAGTATAAGGGGGGGGGGACTCCAATAAATTGAATAGGTGAGACCTTTTCCAATGCAGAAGCCTTGAGCTTCATTTTGCAAAGATGCACATCTCCTTTTTCACAGGGTAAATCTTAGAGCAATGCTCATTTCCTCCAACTTTGCCCCTCTCTCTTTTTCCCAAAGTTCCTTCCTTGCAATAGATTGGGCTATATGAAAAGAATGTGCCAAATATGCCATCTTCTTTTTTTGCTTGGTTCCCTTAAACTCTACAGTGCACATTCTCCTTTTTCTTCCCTCACTCCCTTTTAACAGCCTCCCCAGCTGCTCTCATCTTCACACATTAAGCCTCATTAAATGTCGGATGCATTCACAAATCCATCTGCCTCTCAGCAGAGACGCATGGGAAGAGTTATTCTAATAGTCCCCATTTGCTAGACCCCTAGCAGACCCCTATCTACACACATACTAATAATGATGATGATGATGATGATGATGATGATGATAAAAGTCCCTCCTAGCTTTTTCCTCCTGTTTTTAGACAAGCTTTGGAAAACTAATTCAGTCTGACATTAGAGCCTTTTACTAACTGGCCATTTCTAATTACACTACAAGAGAACATACGCAAATTGAATGCAGGGGAAGCTTTTCTGATACACAATAACTTCCCAAGGATAACTACATCATTTTTCACATACCTTCCAACTGTGCCTAATAAATTGCGTAAATGTTCTTTCTCCCCACAAACACCCTGCATTGTGCTGGCTCCTGATGCATGCTGAAACTTCATACTGAATCTCTGCTCGCTGACAGGCTAGTCTGCCATATTTCACAGATTAAAATAAGAAAATTCTTGTGGATAATGGCATGGGGTCAACAAGGGAATTATGGGGGTCTGCCACCTTCAGGAATATTCCAGTCCCAGCCCCAGCCTGTTTTTAAAAATATGTTTATCACCCTTTTTACTTAGGGAGCTATGGGAAACTGTGTGTTCTTATTTTGCTCAATTCCTCCCTAAGTGGTAAACTAGCTTCCTAAAATATTATTCTACTCTGTCATGCATGCTTTGGTTGAGGTTGCTGTAAGACCCTCAGGGTCCCTTCCTACTCTGCAATTCTAGAATTCAGCTAAATCACAGTCAGAGTAGACAATGGTTTTAGTTAAGTTGGATCAATGAGTCTAAGTATGGCTTGGTTAGCTACAAGCCAAAATCAAAGGGAGAGAAAATGTATCATCATTTTTTAACAATAAATATTTGCATACACAAATTTCTATTTACAGATGCAAATTCAGTAATTTCTAATTTAAATAGAGATACACCTAACCATAAGTAACCAGGTATCCCAGCTGCTGGCCCAGTCTGCTATCAAGGTACCTCAGTGTTGATGGACAAGTCCAGAGTGTCTGCTCTCCTTTTTTATGCTTTATCTTTAACCAGGAGGGGGGCAGGATGGTCCTTCATGTAGAAGACATCTTCAAATAGAGCACCCACTATCCTCCAACAGCCCTCTGTAGGTGACATCCTGCTGCTTCTCAATTCCCAAATTCCAATATTCCTCAAATATCCTGGGAGTGACTGCTCAGAAATAGGACTTTGCATCTGATAAAGTGGAAGATTCATTATTGGGGGGGGGGGCGGTTCAAGCAGGAGAAAGAACCACAGGATTAAATTGTGCCAGCAGAGGCAGTTTTAGGGTGGAACAAACAAAGCACAGAGTGTTAGAGGCAGGGGGCACTGGATTTTAGCATCACACAGGGTGCCGCCCAAAGTCCACCAATAGTGCCAGATGCCTTGTTGGTGAGCTGGTGAACCTTTAGAATTATGGATTTCCATTTGTGGCTTCTGCTGAAGAGAATCTGCCAGTGTTTGCTTGCTTCTGCAGATACATTGAGCCAGAAACGTCAGGGAACCATCACAGAACAACCAGATGTACATGAATAGAAGTAGCTCAATAAACTATGTATTAATGCACTAACTAGTTTAAGAGCAAGAGAGAGAAAGAGAGAGAAGAAATAGAAAAGAAGGTTCTAGTGCTTGCCAGTTGTTCCGTTCATTGGCCAGAAATTGAAAGACAGAAACATATTTTCTTTGTAGTGAGCAATGGGGAAGAACTGGAGGTTTTCATTTTAAACAGGAAGCAGAACATTCAGGGGGTGAGTTCAGAGTTCCCATGCAAGGCCAGAGTCTCTCAGACCTCATCATGACTGTGGTCCTTTTCAAATGCATCAACTGAAATCAGTAAGATGTGGGTTTTGGCTGAACTGCGCTTACTTTTTTCTTCCTTCACTGACCTTCACAACATCTCCCTTTTTACATACTCATTACTGCTGCTTGAAAGGCATATTAGTTTGTCTAATGCTGACTTTCCTACAGCAAATATATTTTCTCAAACAGGAGAGTGAGCTCTGACATTTTACATGGCTACTCCTTTCTGGGCCATTCAGTTGCATGAATGAATTCCAATCTCTGGGCAGTTTCCAAACTGAAACGGTGGTTTGGGGTGACATGGGCATGTAGCACTGTCACCCTGACAACCTCCATTTCAGAAGCCTCCTGCAGCAGGCACTTTTTCCTGTGGTGACATCATGCCACCTGTAATATTGGCCGCCTCACCCTTGCTTGTCTGATGCTGAATATCTCACCTTTTGTCAGGGTAAAGACTCTGCTATCACCTGTCTTTGTTCTTGGACAGCACCTCTTTAAGACCATCTCTTGAAGAAGCTGTCTTGACTTCAAACCCCACATTTACTAATTTCAGAAATTATAAGAAGTAAGAGAGTCATTACTTATTATCAGGGCTTTCTTGCCTCCCAGAAATCATTACACCACCTTTACTTCAAAGAGCTTCAGATGGTGTATATGATTTTCTTCCTCCTCATTATATCCTGACAGCAACCTTATGAGATACGCTAGATTGAGAGATGGTCACATGGCAAGGTTCATGGCTGAATGGGGATTTGAACCCTTGTCTCCCAGACCCTAGTCTATCACTAGGTACATCACTGGCTTTTTGCCTTCCACTTGCTACAGGCCTCACTGCTTACAATTCCCCCACTTAGGATAACATTATATGCATCTGATGGAGTGAACTCTAGTGCACTAAAGCTTATGCCATAATAAATTGGATACTCTTTAAGATGCCACTAGACTCTTTGTTGGTTTTGAATCTGATGCCAATGAAGAGGAATAAGCAGCAGATGCTTTTAAATTAAGTCTAGTGCATTATGTAATCTTTGCTCACACTTAATCTCAGCCTTCTAGCACCTAATAAGAAGTGGGAAATTACATTTATGCTTTGCCAGCCTATCAGTTCTGTCAAGTTGAGGTAGTTTTGAAATCTATCTGTCATTTCCATGCACATAAAATTTATTGTCATTCAGCATATTTTATATATCCACATACATTTTATTTCAGGGGTGTTTGGCCAGTATGTTTATTTCTTTAGGCATTTATAGATGTGGTGCTTAGCATAAGCCAAAGAATGCTTTAGCACTAAGAGGCTGCAGAGCTTGATAATATTAGGGAGACATTGTATAGTGCCGCTTGATGACATGAGTGAGTGGAACAGATTGCTTCCACTTAAGTGCGAGTAACAGTCAAGCAAGATCTCAGACAAAAGGTATTAGGAATTTACAAACTCTTAAATTGGGCTTCTCTGTGAATCCTCTGCTAATGCTTTTTCTCCATCTAACTCTCTCTCCTTCTGCCACCTCTTTTGCTCTTTCCCCACCATGCAACACACATTAGATTAACTAAAGGGGTTCAGGTTTCCCACTTCTGCTTTAACAGAATGCGACTGGCCCTCTCATACCTGCTGTTCACTGCTTGGCCCCCAAATTATGTCCTGATGGTTTGGGAGAAGAGGGACATCAACTGTGGGCAAAACAGTGGATGCAGCTCTTCCCCGCCCACCTGGCACCTTACATAATAAGAACTTGCTGGATTAGGCCACTGGCCCATCAAGTCCAACACTGTTCTCACAGTGGCTGATCAAGCAGGACCTGAGCACAAGAGCACTATCCCCCACTCCTGGGGTTTCTAGCAAGTGCATTCGGAAGCATTTCTGCCTGCAGCAGCATAGCAAAGGTACCATGGCTAGAGTTTTAGCAAAAAATGCAGTTAATGGCTAGAATCACCTGATAGAGATAAGCTGGGTGGAGGAAACATACTGGAAAGAAGTCTACTCCCTCTGTTGTAGCCTCACATGTGCTATTGACTAAAACTTTGGTTAGGGAAAGGAGACAACTGCCTCCAACATCATCACAGTAAGTTCCCCCCTTCCCCTGGAACATCATGAGATGGTTTAGGGACCACCACCCTTAAATCATACCCTCGTTTCCTCCCCATCACCCCAAATTTGGCCAAAACATCAGTTTTGATTGAATTTGGTACAGTCCTCATCATTACAGATAATGAAAACCAATGAAGAAAGTCATGATGAATTCTCATTTTCGCAGCTGGGAAACTCGGGTCTAGAAGTAGTGAGGCATACTCAAGAACTGGCAACACCTTGCAGGAGGTAGGATATTCTGGCAGCCATGCATGGGTGAATCTTTTTCTATCCTAAGTTTAGGTTTACATTTCCATGTACTTTTCCACTGTCCTCATACAGTCAGTAGTGAAGGCATAATTGTTGGGTGTGCTGATGCTCCCCCATGCAACAATGCATGAGGGAAGTTTGAACATCCTGTAGATTTTAAGCTCCTTGGGGCAGAGCAGCCTCTCCTTAAATTCTTTCTGAAGTGCCACTTTGTGTCATTAATAACAACTAAACAAGCAATATGTGTGCATCTAGTCATGGGGAAGGTCTGCAAGGAGCAGGGCCGTCTTAAGCATATCCTGCACCGTGGTGCAAATATCTCTCTGGCGCCGCCGCCCCCCCCCCATTTTCCAGAGTTGCCGACCTTTTTTAAGGGGGGGGGGACTTTGGTTTGGCTCGTTTACATCGCATGGTCCGATGCGCGCTCAGTGCTGCACATAAGTAAGAGGCGCCCGGATCACAGCCCAGACGGCCTCCCACATCCTCCTGTGAAGCCTCCCTCTAAGTGCCCGGCGCCCCTTACCTGTCCCTGTCTGGGGAAATCCTCACGACAGGAGGACCAGCAAGCAGATCAGCTGGCTCAGATCAGAGAGGCACGCAGGCAGTGACATGGCCAGAGAGAGGCAGGAGAGACACGCATGCCCCGCCCACCCCCAATTGCACCCGCCAGGCACCCAGGCAGCCCCGGTGGGAGGGGATGCAAAGGGCTTCCCTAAGCCGGACACAGCATGCTCCAATGGGTGGCTGAGAGGAGAGGAGTGGGCTGCCCCAGAGCAGAGAAGGGAGGGTGCCCTGATGCTCCTTCCTGGACATTCAGCCTGTGGCACCCTCCAAAATATGGAGCCCTGACACCCTGCACCACTAACGTCTATGGGTAAGATGCCCCTGGCAAGGAAGCTTGTACTTGTGCTTGCTTGAACATGAAAAGAACCCTCAATGTGTTTGTGGGTCATGGTAAAGCAAGATCATGCAAGGCATTCTACTTGCGTTCAAGTGGGCAGAAGTGAAAGCCTCTCATGGACTTTTTCCTGGTTTTCAGGTGTAAAAATGGTGTCGGGGGGAATTTTGTCAAATCAGCAAAAATGTCAGGGAAAACCTGGACGTATGGCAACTTGATGGGAAAAGCAGCCGAAACAGCTTAAAATAACTTTTTTCAGGTTTGTTCCTCCAATAATGGTTTCCTCAACAATGTTGGTATGTTGGGGTCTTCCTAAAAAACAAACAAAACAAAAAAATAACCACCTCAACAGGAATTTTATTTTTTGAAATATGGCAACCCTATTTTTCCCAGCCAACGTGGACATATTCAGGGACTGAGAATCATAGGAACATGGGGAACAGGATTTCCTGCATTCCACCTACGGATTCAGTTTCACATGTTCATGCAGGCACCAGGACATACCTGTAGATACGCACACATCCAAATACAAGAGCACAACAAACACTCTGTGAGGTGAGTGAGGCTGAGAGACTTCAGAGAAGTGTGACTAGCCCCAGGTCACCCAGCAGCTGCATGTGGAGGAGCGGAGATGCAAACCCGGTTCCCCAGATTACGAGTCCACCGCTCTTAACCACTACACCACACTGGCTCTCTGGTTTAGGCTCAGTGGTGTTTGGGCCCCTGAGATGCTGGTTACTTACCTGACAAAAGAGAGAGAAAAGTGCCTTAGATGAGATGAAGACAGTTGAAAACAGTTAGTTAAACAGTAATGATCTTCCTGTAAAAAAGAAGAAGAAAAGTCTTGTTTGAAGATAATGGTGTGGGAATGAATAGGGTCGAAAGAGGTTAATTATAAATCTAATTTAGGAAATCTATAGATCAAAGTATAAAATGCAAGCATTACCTTGGGTCATGTATAGTTAGAGAAACTTAAATAAAACAGAACATAATTTAGAAAGATCTTTTGTTTAAAATGTTGTACAGGCATCTCTTTGTTTTGCAGCTTCTGCTTAGTCATGAGAAAACAGAGTATATAAGTCTATGGCCCAGAGATGGACCAGGATGCAAACAGGAAAAATCTGTGCACCTCGCTTGGCTTGATTCTGTTGTACTTTTTAGCAGCCATTATAACAGTCTTAGATTAAGAGAAACCTCTTTACCTTATAATTGTTTTGTGATTGTTGTGTTACAATCACCATATGATGCATTGACTCAAAATTGTTCAAAGTCTAAAGGAAAACAAAATAGTTAAGAAATTCCCTATCTTATTCTTTGGTATAACTTAAATGTATGCTCTCTCTGTTGGACCCTTGGGAGCAAGTTTTGCATTAATGTGAACCAACCTAATTTCCACTTCCCAAAACAATATACAAACTGAAATACAAATATCCTTCAAAATCTGCATTATTCTGAATACTGCAATGCAGTCATCCAACCTATAAATAAATAAATGCAGTAAAAGCATATATCAGAGGAGAGTGTGCATAAATATGTGTTGGCATCCATCTGTCTTGGGAGACAATGGAAGAGTGTGTCCTTGCGGGCCAAGTCAGAGTGTGTTGGTGAAGTTGGAAGGTTGCAATGCCTTCTGTGGCTTTAGAGACCAATATGGGAGAGACATGTTTTGTTGCAGCTGGGGCAGATGAAGGTGCCTGATTGTGGTGCTGCAGATGCACCATGGCGTTTCTTCTCTCTGTTATCAGAATCTGGAGGAATTCTGAATACTCAAGTTTCAGTTCAGATGCCACACCTGATTTATGACATGTTTATGACAAGTGCATGACACTTTTTCCAAGGTGTTATGGGTAACCACGGGCAACTTTTGTTCAGGGTTTCTTTCTGCTTCTTTTATGATGTAGTTTGAAGTCTTGTTGCAACCATAAAGATCAGGCCTCCTGGCCACTGTTTTGCTTCACTATCTTGGCCAGAGACTTTTGTTTGACTATCCAACTTGAGCACAGGGTATTCCTTGCTACATCTCTGTGCTCGTCCCAGAGGTATCCTCCTCTGTGGATACACAACCAGATTGTCTCCAGGCACTACAGTCATTTCCAAGGCAGTCATGTTTGCAGATATCTTTGCAATGCAAAGTTGGTCTGCCAATGGTCCTGGAGCTAGCTCCCCATAGAACAAATCCTTGGGGATCCTGCCATCTTCTATTCTGTGGTAATGACCAAGCCAAAGTAGATATGGCTGAGACAGGAGTGGGACATGTGTATATTAATGGAAATTGTCCTTTGCCTAAAATTATGTAGGATATTCTTGGATATTGGTGTAAGTCCATGGCAGGAATGGGGAACCTTTGACCTTGGACTCCAACTCCCATCATCTAGGACTAGGGCTGATGGGAGCTACAGCCCAACAACATCTGGAGGGTAACAAGTTCACTATCTCTGGTCTATGGAAAGGGCCCTCACAGTCTCACTTTCTCTGTGCAATCCTAAATATAATGGACTTTTCCCACTAGAAACAAATAGGATAAAGCGTGCATAAAATACTTTATTTTTCCGTGTATAAGACTGGGGTTTTTAAACCCAAAAATTAGGTTTAAAATTGGGGCTTGTCTTATACAGTAGTGCTGAGGAGTGTTTTCTTAATTTGGAGTCCCCCAAAATTTGTTGTTGTTGTTTAGTCATGTCCGACACTTCTTGGTCCCTTGGACCAGAGCATGCCAGGCACTCCTGTCTTCCCCCCCAAAATAGGCGGTGTTTTATACATAGGAGTGTCTTATACACGGAAAAACACGGTAATTTAGTATTACAGTAGCAAAGCCCCCGTTTTGAAGGGGGCTTCTTTGCTGGTGGTGAGGGCAACAGTTTTAGCATTTCTGTCAGGCAATGGAGAGTTGTCATTCCAGGAAGATTCTAGAAGAAATTGAAGTTACCTCACCACCAACCACCAGCGTTTTTGGTTTTCTGCTGGATTCATAGCTGAATCTTCTTTGGCTCTTCAAGAACATAGGAAGCTGCCTTATACCAAGTCAGAGCAATGGGCCGTGTAGCTCAGCACCAGCAGTAACTCTCCAGGGTTTCAGGCAGTGGGCACTCCCAAATTTACCTGAGGCATGGAACCTCAGGACTTTGGCATGCAAAGCAGATGCTCTACCACTGAATTGCAGCCCTTCACTACACCATCAGACCACTGAACCCTCTAGCTTAATACTGTCTGCACTGATTGTCTGCAACTCTCTGGGGATTTTAGATAGGGGGCTTTCTCAGCCCCTCCTGGAGATGCCAGGGATTGAAACTGGGGCTTTCTGCATAAAATGTAATTGTTCTACCACTGAGATACTGCCCATCTCATTCAACCTTCTTCCTCATCCCAAGTAGACCGTTCATTCCAAGGTGAAACCAAGATTCCTGGCAGACAAGCACCAACTCTGGGAAGACATGAGACAGACAAACAATGATTAGTCCAAGATAGAGCCCTGAGACCCTTGTCAAGAATCCCCCAGCTCAGAAATCTTGACAGGCTATACTGCTAGAATTGGCAAAGCAGTGAATGTATCTGCTGAAGAATAATCTCCTAGCTGTAGTTATTACTATCATTAGCTTTACAGCTATTTGGGGATATTACTGGCCTGTTGGTGTGTTTTATGTCTATTTAATTTTCTGGATTTTAAATTATTAATTATTGAATTGTTAATTTAGTGTTGTAAACAGTATTATAATTTTAATTATGTATCATGACTACTGTATTGTCTTCAGACTGTTATTTGGTTGCAAACCACTTTGAGCAGAAATTTGTAGAAAATGCAACATGGGAAAAGAAGCAAGCCTGTGCATAGGGCTGGCCCACCCATGAGGCAAGGTAAGGTGACTGCATCAGGCAGCAGGATCCAGAGGGGCAGCATATGTCAATGTAGATCTTTATTCCCCTCCTTGTTCCTGATGTAGATTTTCACTTACTCCTTCTTCCCTAGTGAGGAGAAGAGCACCATTTTGTGGTTGGGTTCAGGTGCCAAAATGTATTGGGCTGGCCCTATTTGTTTTGTGTTTGTACATTGTGTTTAAGATTGCAGTCTATATGTCATTCAATGAGCTGGATCCATGTGGGTGTACAGAAAAATCTACTTTTAATGTATTGAGCTGAATGGTCAAGGTGGCTCAGAAAATATATTTCATTATGAGAAATTCAAATGAACCAACTTCATTGGTCTGGATGGTCTTTAAAGGAGGAGGAGGAGCTGGTGGTCTGTGTATTATTAACTCTTCAGGATCTATAAGTTGTGGCAATGATTGTGTGATTAACTATGGACCCCTATTTTCCCCAGCTGCCCCCCCCCATATTCATGTCTGGCTGAGATCCCTTTTGATACTGGATTAAGAAAACTGAATACAGCTCAACAAGCTCTAATCGATGCCTCCAAAATGGATATTCAGGAAACATCCCCACTTTGCTTCTAAACAAATAATTTCATCATAAGATAATTCTCAGCAAAACTACAATACATTTTCACAATGTGTTATGGGAGCTGGGGCCATTCAGTTCTAAATAATGGATTCTTCACTCGACAAGTAAATTGAAATTGATTGGTTTCAGTCTCCTGTGCAGAAGCACACAATACCTATGCACAGCGATGCGATTGACTTCAGCACAACAGACCCCAGCCTTCCATTCTCAAGGACCCAGGGCAGAATTTTGCAATCACTCCCCTTCTGTACTGGAATCTTTGTGAACCTTGACTCTCTTTAAATGTCAGCTTGTGACAACAATACCTTTACAGAAGGGGAATTGGCCTCTTGTGTCGGAAAGTAGAATCCTGCATGTGGATATAGGGCAAAACAAGAAGAGTTTTTTAAACAATAAAAATGATGAATTAAATGAAAAGGTTATGCACCTCCTTTATACATTATAGGTGAAATAGATTAAAAAGTCTTGGCTATACAGAGAGAACGTGGCAATCAGTTCAACCTTCTGTGTGTTTGTGCAAGATGAAGCAGTCTTACACACATTTACCTGAAAGTAAGATGTATTGAACTTAATGAAACTGTTTACAGACATGATAGCATTGTGCTGTGTATGTATGTAGTACACCTCACAGACACCCCAGTTATCAAGAAAGACACACCCTCCCCCAAGGTCTCATTCCTGTTTAGTCACCAACAGTTCTGACCCTTGAGGTTACATGTGGAATTGCTGCTGCTGCTGCTGCTGCTGCTGCTGTTGTTGTTTTGGCCTGAATATGGGTCACTTTACACTTGCCTATATGAAATTGCATTTACCATTTTACTGCCCATACAGCCAGTTTTGAGAGGTCCCTTTGGAGCTCTTCATAGTTTGTTTGTTTGTTTGCTTGCTTGCTTGCTTGTTGCTTGTTTTAACAACCCTGAACAATTTAGTATTATCAGCAAACTTGGCCATTTCTCTTCTCACTCTTAACTCTAGACAGTGGTGTAGGAAGTGGGGTGCGGTGGGTGCAGGTTGCCCCAGGTGTCATCACTGAGGGGGGTGACACAATGACAAAAATATGGTGTGTGTTTTTTAAAAATGGGGCTCATGAAACTTTTTAGTTCAGTCAACAAACGTAATGAAACGCAGATGGCACTGGGCACCACACCACAGGGACCAGCACTTACCGCGGGGCCTGCAGCATGCCTGATCCACACTTCTCTCCTGGGAGTGACATGGTGGCTTGGGTGCCTGCAGGCTCCTCGCTGCCTGAAACGGCAGCATGGGGCTTGCGTCTGCCCACCACCTCTCCTTCAGCTGCCCTGCAGCTGAGGGGGAGGCAACGGAGAGGCTTTGCACAGTGCGCCCTGCCCTGGCTTGCCCCGTCCCCATGGGCTCCACCCCCAGGTGCAGGGCGCATGCACCACCCTGGGCAGTCGAGCAGCTAGCTACGCCGTTGACTCTAGATAATCTATTTACAAGTTACAAATCACAGGTTGCAATTCTGAGCCATTGGGAACTCCACTTTCTACATCCCTTCATCAGAACTCTCCATTTATTCCTGCTCTCTGCTTCCTTTTTTGCAACCAATTTCTGATTCACAAGAGGATATCACCTGTTATCCCATGACTGCTAAACTTACTCAGGAATCTCTGGTGAAGTACTTTGTTGAAAGCTTTTTGAAATTCCAAATGATGTTGGGAAAGATGGAGGGCACAAGAAGAAGGGGACAACAGAGGACGAGATGGTTGGATAGTGTTCTTGAAGCTACCAGCATGAGTTTGACTAAACTGCGGGAGGCAGTGGAAGACAGAAGTGCCTGGCGTGCTCTGGTCCATGGGGTCACAAAGAGTCGGACACGACTAAACAACTAAACAACAAACAACAACATATATTATATATATAATTTTTATTCATTTTTAAACATATTAATTGTCATACATACCACAAAGTTTTACATCTTATACAATCTTTTTGGACTTCCATCAACACCTCTGATGATCCCCCATTTTTATCATTTCTTCTGCATTTCTTAAGTTCATATTGCCTTTAATTATCTTCACTAATGTCTCCCTTTTTATCCAATTATGCAATAATTCAAATTATTCACCTCACAAAACTTATTGCAAACCTACAAATGTAATCTGGTCATCACAATTACTTTTCAAATAGTCCGTAAATTTACACCAATCTTCTGTGAATCTCTGGTCCCGCTGGTTTCGAATTCTTCCTGTTAGTTTGTCTAGTTCTGCATAGTCCATCAATTTCATCCTCCAATCTTCTTTTGTCGGTAATTCTTCTTGCTTCCATTTTTGTGCCAATAATATTCTTGCTGCCGTCACTGCATATAAAAACAGCTTACAGTCCTTTCTATTTATATCATCTCCTACAATGCCTAGTAAAAATGCTTCTGGTTTCTTAATAAACGTATATTTCACGTACACTATGGCAACTGGATAATCTCTTATATGTTTGCTGATATTCTTAAAGAACTGTAAAAGGTTTGTGAGACAGGGCTTAACCTTGCAGAAGCCATGCTGGTTCTGTTTCAGCAAAGTTTGTTCTTTTTATATGCTTAGTTATTTCATTGTTAATGATATTTTCCACCAGATTTCTCAGGACAGATTTTGCCTGTAATTTCCAGGAATTTCCACTTGGAAGATAAAAATTTATGGCAGATCCATGTGCATGAACTAACTTTTGCAGGAAGGGAGTCTGAGGAACTGAGGCAAATACTGGTGTTGAGAGATGAAATTCTAGGCCTAAGAGACAATAAATAAATAAATAAATGGACAATTCACCATGGCATCCATGGATGGCATCCACTCTGGATGGCATCCACTCAATTGTTCTCAAAGAATTCAAATGTGAAATTGCTGATTTTCTAACAGTTTCTTGGGTTGCTGAGTTTGTTTTTTCTAAGTGCTCGTGAAAATTCATCAGCATTTTAGAACTAATTTCTCCTAATATACATATTTTTGTATGCCATTTTTCTTATATACACATTGTACAAGCACATTATTTCATCTCATTTTTAGTAATACATGCATTGTTACACATATTATTCCCCAACATACACATTTCTGTACAAACTGTTTGGAGAACTGCATTGAAAAATATGCATAAATGTGAATTTTGAAGTATAAGCTGATTTTGGTTTGCATTTATTTTTTAAAAAGTGTGTAAATCAGGTTGAGTTTGCATGAAAATACTAAATGAACCGTGTCCTAAGTTGTGAGTTAAAGAAGGCTTACATTAATTTGGGGGTTCTGTATTTGGTTCTGGTGGTTTACAGTCACAGACAATGAAATGAGCAGCTTAAAGATGGTCTTTGTGTCTACCCATGAAGGGCAAGTTCTCTTTATTAAATTCTAAGTCATCTTACTCTTCTTCAGAGATCTTTGAAAAGGATCTTATATTAATGTTTTAGAAACGTGCAAATTAATTTCAGTATAATTGTTGAATTAATAAGTTAAGAGGTACATGTTTAATCAGCCAAAGATTCTTTCATTGGCTGACAATCTTCATGCATTATATTAGTTTAACAATTAAGCCAAGCTTAAAATAGCAATAGGAATTCAGTTAGTAATTGACTGCTTCTTTATTCATTCAGCCTCGACCTCCCCATTACATGGAATTTTATCTTTCTTCTACTTCTTTCATTCAGAATCAGCCTAAGAAGGATGTGAGTCCTACTAGAGGAAGAGTAGGCAGCAACTCCTTGATGCTTTCTCCTCCAGTCATTTTTTCAGTTCAAAATCACCCTCCCTACTGTGGGGAAAGACTGGGGTTTCAAGGCTGACAAAAATCTCAGAAAGTTATAAAATAGCTAGTTATAAAATAGCTGTATTTGCTCCTTGGAAAGCCTTTTATGGCCAGGAGGAGGGTGGGGTAGTGAAAGTAAAGGTGTGCATTGTATGTTTACTGTATGGCGTGGTGGTTTGAGTGCTTCACTAGAACCTTGAGAGACCAGGATTCAAATCCCCACTCTTCTTTTTTTAAAAAATAATATTTATTAAAGTTTCAAAAATCACAGAAAGAAAAAATAAAAATGCCACATTAAACCAAAGCAAAACAACACATCACAATATTAAAAAAGAAAAAAAAACAGAGAAATAGAACCCGTTAAACAAAAACAAAAACACAAAAAAATGCATCAAATCTCCTCATTACTAATATTTCATTAGCTTATTTCCTTGACCTCCTCCCACCTCCCTTTTTTGTATTCTAGGTCAATTATCCATTTCAGCAAATCCTTTCCCTCTTTTAAAATTTTTGTCCTGTAAATTGTCTTAATATAATGTAACTTTACTTTTCCTCCTTTCACCAATTAACAGTCAGTTATTCCCAAATCCTTTATATCATTCCTGCTAAAATCATATAATATTATTCCAGCATCCTTCTAACAGATATTAATTTTACCATGTTTCTGTAAATAGTCTTTAAATTTCCTCCAAATAACATTTCTACTAAATCCATAAAATATCAATCCACCAATTATCTATCACTCATTAATTTTGCAATATTTCTATATATAAACTTTAAATTTTTCAATCTTCTTCCATCAACTCCTCTCCCTGGTTTCGGATTCTGCCAGTCCTTTCCGTCAATTCCATATAGTCCATCAACCTGGAGATCTTATGTCCGAGGCTCTTAACTCTTTTCCAGGTCCCTTCTGCCGATCTCCTTCATATTCTTTGATGCTAGAGAGCAAATCTCGAGAAAACTCCATCTTAACAATATTTTTATTCCTTCTGGACAGTTCAGCCAGATTTCCATAGTTGAGGCTAGGGTCAATAAAGTATTTCAGGTCATATTTCAAGATTCTTCCAAGTCCAAAGGCCCCCAGACCTTCAATCTCCTCCAAGTCCAAGTCCATGTCCCAAAAATCAATTAATCCCTGGATAGAGGGATCATTCCGACTTTCCTTCTTCAGTCCAAACCAGGAACCAATCCTCGAAATCTGACTTTTTCTATATTCAATCATAGAAGGCCTCAATTTATAGTCCTCAATTTGCTTCTGTAAAACTAAGAGTCCCGCTTGTGTTATTTTAGGTTCAAAAACAACAACTTTCTCCTTTTCCTCCACCATTTGTTCTGCCAAAGTAGGTTCAGCCAGGAAGCTCACTGGATGACCTTGGACCAGTCACTATCTTTCAGCTCAATCTACCTCACAGGCTTGTTCTGAAGATAAAACTGGAGAACCATGTATGCCCCTTTGAGCTCTTTGGAAGACAGGTGGGATGTGAATGTAACAAATAAATAAACCCACTTGTATGCACCTTGTTTGCGTTTTAAAGCCTTTCTCAACAGCCTTGCTTTATGACAGCCCTGCTTCATGTCAGAACTAATTCTGCACACAGGGATTTCATTTCTGACTCATTTCTTTCTCCTTCACAGGGCTATTGATATCACAGGCTAGCATTTAAAGAAAGTCTGGGTTCGCAATGGTTCCACTACAGAAGGAGAAGGGTTGAAGAATTCTACTGAGTCCAAGCAGGTACCAGCAGCTGGATTCAGTCAACATACCATGTTGTTTTCAAGCATCCTCAGTGATAATCTCAGAGTCCAGGTGTTATGTATTGAAGTTCTCACCCTGGGCCAGCAGGGAGATACTGTAGATAGTTCAGGTCCACATATGAAAATAAGGGATCAAAAGGGACGTTCAGTGATTGGATAGTTACAGAAAGTTTTTACATTTACGTTGTACTGGAGCTCTATATAAGCAGGCTCGCTGAACCCTTCAGCTCAGTTCTGTTCTGACCTGTGAATAAACAAGAGCTGTTTGGAGAATCGCTGTGTCATCTGATATGTTCACCCACAACTTAACACTAGGTATGATGGTTTATGTCTACTGCCACCTAACATTCCTTGGCCAGCAGATTTTTAAATGGTTCAGAACGCCTTACAAGAAAACACAGGCACATACATTAATTATCAGCATCCAAAACTCTCTCATTCCAATCATTTAGCAATCCATGATAGCTCAGTTGGTGGGGCATGAGACCCACAATCTCAGGGTCTTGGGTTTGAAGCCCACGTCAGGCAAAAGAATTCTGCATTGCAGGGGGTTGTACTAGATTATCCTCATGGTCCCTTCCAACTCTAATTCTATGATTCACACTCAGGGCCAGCAGTAGACATTGTGCCAATGTGCCATCCAAAGCAACTGCTGTCCCACTTACTTTCTCTGCCCCTTGTCAACTGCACAGCTGCCACTAGCATGGTAACAGCACTGACCATGCATTGACTCCAGTTCCCAGTCCCTTTATGCTGAGAAAGGGCTAGGGTTCCTTCAGAGCAAGGCATTCTGGGCAAGGTCGCCCAGAAGATTGCCTGCTGCACCATGGCTTGGTTGCCATGGCCATCCCTACTTGCACTGGAACATAAGAAACTGCCTCCTACTGAGTAAGACCACTGATCCATTTAACTCAGCATGGCTTGCTTGGGCCTGCAGTGGCTCTCCAGTGATTCAGACAGGATCTTTCTCAACCCTATCTGGAGGTGCTGGGGATTGGGATTGGGGGGGGGTGCTGTTCAGGAAGCTACAGCCCTTCTCCTGTTAATCACTCTCTCTTAACAAGGAGAGGAGGTGTGATTATCTGCTGCTGTGGCCTATACACATTCACACAAACATCCACCACTGTCATATCTTAGAATACAGAATTTGGTAGAGTTAGTGGACAATTCTTTAAAATACTCTAATTCCATTAGCAATGAATGAGCTAGGCTGAAAAAAAAACCCCAGCATTCGGTTATTGATAAAATCAATTCAAATTAAACTACACATTAGCATTGCAATATTAATATGCACATATCTGTATGCAATTGTCCCTGATATACTTATTCTTGCTACACATTTTCACTGATATACGGTAATTCATTTTTAAATGTTATTTCCACTAATACATGCATTTGTACACTTTACCATAAATATATTCATTTTAATACACATTACTTAGCTACATTTCAAAATTCAGAGAACTGCACATTTCAAAGATGTTTTGTTTCACATACTGTTGCAGAAAGCAATCTGATCTGAATTTATCCCCCATCTCTAGTGATTGCATAGCATTGCTCTGATGGGGGCATCTGGGTTAAAAACATGACAGCCTACACTGCTAGAAGTCAACATCCAGAGACCCAAGGTTGAAGAATCATATTCCAGGGTATTTCTGGGTAAGAGGATCATGGCCACTATCAGGTAGCAGCCAAGGGAAAGTAGTCTGCAGCCAGCCAGTTTTGCTCTAACTTTGAATATCACTTTTACCCTCAAAATTAATTTGACCCCATTTTCCCACCTCAATTTTGACATGGAAGTTCTCATTAGAGAACTTTTGTCCCTTCTTAACTGTCCCTGAGACATGTTGAGCATATGCCACTCAGAAATAATTCCAGGTATCCGTCTCTTCATAAACAGCCTTGTTAATACCATCACTTCTAGTAGATTAATTTTTTTAATATCTTCTCATTCCAAATTTAGTGCTGCATGTAGGAGTTCTTACCTTTTTCCAGGTTACTCAAGCAGAAGTATTCATTTAATTCTCCCAAACAGAGTTATAAGGGTTTAAAATTACCTTCACTCTCCTGCCTAACCTTTCTGTCTCTTTGCTCATTTATTTCTCAACCAGTGGCAATAGACTGATATAAAAGATTACACAATCTGTGTTAATCAAGCCGTTTGTGCAGAGACAGAAAATACTGTTTGATTAAGGGGCGGGAGGAGAAATGTTTAAGGCTGAAAGAGAGAACTGTGCAAGCACGTCACTGCATTAACACAAACCACTGAATGTCACCTATATTAATTTTTGTTTTGTGGAACAAATTCTTAGGATCAATGTCCTTTAGAAATACGTTCAATCTAAAACCTAAAAGCTGTGCTTCTGCGCTAAAACTTCTGCAAATATTTATATTACTGAAAAGTTGCCTTTTCCTGGTTCCAGAACATATTGTTCAGAGGGTGCTATGTGAGGGTTCACCACTGAAAAGGCCCTCTCTTTAATCACCACTTCCCCAACCTCTGACATTCTGAGAGGAGCCTCTGTAAATGATCTTAAGACCCAGGTGGGCTGATAAGGTGCCGGGGTCCCAATCTGTGTAAAGCATTATAGGGTTTGGGGGTGTTTTGTTTTGGTGTTTTGTTGTTTTTTAAACAACCTTGAATAATATCTTGTGTTAATACCATCACTTCTAGTAGATTATTTTTTTTAATATTGTGTTACATGTAGAGCCTGCTGGATCAGACCACTTGACTGACATAAGTAGTTATGCTGCTAGTAGGTTATTAGGTTTTGTAAGGAAGTTACAAAAGTTGTAAGGAAATGAAATATTGTTTTTTAGTCTTGCTCTTCACTTTGGGAACATGGTATCAATGAAGAGTGGAGAATAAATCATTTAAACAGGATAATTAAATAGTAAATTATATTATGGTAAAATTTGTATTAGTTGCTCTCCATTTTTACCCCTGGCCCTGCCTACCAATTGTTGCCCATACGGAGATGCAGCCCTTTGTCTGAAAAAGGTTTCCCCACTTCTGGTTTGGTTAATGATTGCTGGAGGCTGTAGCCAACTCTATACATTAAGGATCTGTATTTGAAGCATTTTGGGTTTTAATCATATTTATCTTATTTACTCTTGTTATTAAGTGGAACTTTAATTGCAAATGTTTAATTTGGATGGGTTGCCTGGCCTCCCACCCGGATATTATGATGGAGGGCAGACTACTTCGAAATATTTTAAATAAATGTTGGTAAGTATAAGCAGAAGCAGGATATTTTTCCAACTGAGATTATTCACTAAGTGAATCTATGGGTGAGTCATTGATGATTGAGCAGAACAAGAGTGGCTTTAAACTTCACTGCACACACATATGGCATCAGTACAAAAACAAAGCAAAGATCTGAATAATATCCAGGTGCAACATTTGTGACATCTTATAACTGAGATGTCTATTCAGTACTTTAAATAACTTTTATCTTTTTAAAGGAAATCACATGCTAAATAGGGGGAAATCTTAGCAATCAGTACGAAACTTCATCCAGGAAACAGCTGTTACATATCTTGTGTGTTTGTGTGTATGTAATACATTCATTTCCAGCTTTGCCCCTTTGATAGTCTGATATTCAAGAAGCATATAATTGTATTGGGCCCCTCAATGCCTCTTCTGGAAAAAGCTTGTCAAGCACAACATCATCTGCCATCACCCTCTCTGATGGTATGACTAGCCCTGATCTGGGGCAAAATCCAAGCAAAGGGGGTTTCAGAAGTATCCCTGGTTCCTGAGACATGAGGAAGATCTCCTTCAGAAGTCCCACTAAGATTAATGGAAGCCTTGCAAGACCACCATATTGTTCACTTAGCAATTTGACTAAAAGTTCAGCACAAACTCAGGGTGACTGTTTAGAGCCTGCCAATGCCCCCTGAGCAAGCACTCTTGTTATTCTGGAAGTAATTGTGAGTGTTAAAAGGTATGATGTGAGCTTTGCTACAAAAAGAAATACATAACACTAAAAATACCCCAGTGATCCATGCACGTTGCCATCGTGTCTGACAAATTCAATTAAGTCAGTCATACATCATTTCCCCCAGTGTTATTGATAGAGACACAGCAGTATTGAATTTTAATTATTCAGCACGTATCGATCCCACAATAATTTGGTGAGAATGATTTTCGAGTTGTCAGTCCCCTCAAGAGGCAACAGCTATTATCTAATTATATATCACACAGTGTCATTTGAGCAAAAAGGAAAAAAGTCTTGCAAATTTTTACAGACAAGAGACTCACACATAGCTTACAGTGACATGGAGTGGCTGTAAAGAAGAGGTGGCAATGGCCTTTTCATTTGTATTGAGAGGGGGAAATGCCATGTCAGAATTACACTTCGGAGAAGTTCACATTTTATACAATTCACTCGACAATTGCCGAGCAAAGGCCTTCTTCCACAGATCCATGCAGGCATACAGCTATGTGCAGTGATATCTCCATTCCGTAACCTGTTATCACTTATGATCATCTCTCTCTGAGGTTGAACAAAGAAGATTATTGAGCCATGAGTAGCCCCACAATACACACAGCATTAATCACATGTAATTTCCCCATGGGGCTAAATGCAGCTGGGAAGACAAGGAATTTAGAAGCAGAACACTGACAAGGGGGAAAGAGTACATACTCCTTTAAAAAAAAAATGCTGTTCTAACTTTAAAAAGATGTTGCTCAAGTTTTAAAAAATGGAACATGGGGAAAACAACATGGGATTAACAACATGGCTAGTTTGAGCCATGCACATGCACTCACAGACAGATAAGTGGTGTTCTCAGATATCTCCATGGCAAGTGGTCAGCCATCTGACAGAGCAAAGGGGGCTAGCCTGCAGCCCTCAATACTGATGGACTCTAACTTTCATCAGCCCCAGCCAACACAGCCAACAGTCAGGGAAGATGGAAACTGTAATCCAGCCACATCTGGGGGGCCACAGGTTAGTCACCTGTGTGGCAGATGCACTTGTGGTGGCCTTGCTCCTGAAAGAATAACTGGTCATACAGCCACACGTGTGAATGCAAGGTGCCCTAAGGCAGTGTTCTTTGAGCTTCGGAGCCCAGATGTTGTTGAACTTCAACTCTCATCACTCCTAATCATTGACTAGGCTGGCTGAAGAACATATTACCAGTTGTGGATGTGGGTAAAATTCCTTCCCAGGCGTCTTAATGGCAGGTCTTTAAAAATGATTATGAAACTCCCATCTATAATTAAACGTTTTTCTCTAATTTTTTGCAAAATTAAATTTCTAAGTTCTCTATCCTTGAAGACAATTAAGCAGTCTCCTGGGAATTTCTTCCCTCTGGTTGTCTTTGTTTTAATCCTAAAGGCATTTTGAATCGTTTTTTTCCACATCCTCTAATTTCAAATCTAGCCATTGAGCAATCTCTGTTGTCAGCTTTTCTTTGATTTTCTCGCCTTGAACCTCTGGCACAGACCTGAACCTCAAATTCGTTTCTCTTTGTCGAAGTTCATTCATCGAAACCGCGTCCCACAACTCCTCTTGTGTCTTATTCACCTCAGATACTTCCGCTCTTATTTTTTCCTCCTCCTTTCGGGACTCTCTCATTTCCAATTTCATTCTCTTCATTCCTTCCTCCAGATTCTGCATTCTTTTAGAAATTCCTTTCATCTGCTCTTTTAATTCATTCACTGTAGCATCCATTTTTTTATCCACTTGCTCTAGTTTGGTCTCGATTTGGCCTATTTTGTTCTCAATATTTTTCTCACTGCTTGTTATATCTGTTTTTATCTCTGTCCTTAATTCTGCAAGCATTTTAGCTATATCTATTTTCCAGTCTGGTTCCTGTCTCAAACCCCTTCTTTCCCCCGGTGTTGCCCCCTCACTTTTCTTCTGCAAATGTGACATTTTTAACCACTTTTAAAATTCTGCCCCCAGGGATCTTCAAATTCTCATGTATAAAAAATTAAAGACAGAAAAGAATCTTAAAACTTCACATTTTAAAGCAATCTTATAACAAAATAATATCAATCTTGAGAACAGTTTAGACCTTTAATACAAAGAGATGGTACAAGTTTTGAGAAAGAATGATATAGAATTTAGATAGGAGTTTCCGGAAGGCGTCGCATTTACCTATAAAGGAAAGAGGCACAGACTGACAAAACCGGATGAGGTCGACAAATTTCTTAGAAGATACAAGGGGCTGACCAGAGAAGGAACAGAATTAGAAGCAGCAGGAGCAGAAGATGGTGAAGGAGAAGCCACGGACCACGAGGAAGAAGAGCAAAGAAGCAGGAAAGACAACAGAAAAGATAGGAGAGGAGAGGAAAAAAGGAAGAAGAAACAGAAGGGCAAGAGGAAGAAGAGAAATAAAAAGTTAATAAAAAGAATATTTAATTGATTGACATCATGGCATTGAAATTATGGACTTGGAATGTTAATGGAATGAATGATATAAAAAATGGAATAAAGTGCAACAATATCTAAAGCAAAAGAATTTGGACATAATCTGTTTACAAGAGACTCATGTGAAAAAAGTACACAGGAAAAATTTGGTCAACAAAAAATTAGAAAACGAGTTTATTTCATAAGACAAAAATAAGGAAAGAGGGGTTGGTCTTATATGTTAAAAATAAATTAGAAGCACAACAATTGTTTAAGGATGAAGAGGGTCGAATTATTGCAGTTCAAATCAGTTGGCAGGGTGGAAAATTGATAATAGTTGGAATATATGCACCAAATGGAAGCAAAGAAAAATTCTTTAAGAACTTAGAAGAGAAATGGGGGGCCACTAGGGGGCGCATTTGAAGATGGCCGACAATACCATCTCTCCAACCCACACGAGGTAATTAAAAGGCTGTTATGGGAGTAGGCAGCTTCCCTTGTTGCCCCAAGGAAATGGGGAACACTGCCCTTGCCTGCTGTGCCCATAAATCACCCCCTAATTCAAAAGAAGGGGGTGAGGGCCCTAGGCAGAATGCCCCCGTGTGGACCTCGGCTCTCCTGGACTCTGTCTCTGATCGCACACTAGTTGCAGCAATTCGGAATAATTAATTACAAAAGAAGCAAATGCACATATTTCAAGTGAAGAAGGGGAGTGAAGTCTGCTAATTTAAGTGACCTCTGCGAAAGAAGACGACGGGCTGGAGAAACAGGAATATTTTACGATGAAGATACACCAAAGGCGTTGACAACAGGGCTGAATGGGGCGGGACCTTTTTTTACTTTCCTTCTATGTGGTTTACAAGAACCCCTCCTCATTAGAACCGTCGGTTGAACTGACCCAAGCAGGATGATTAAGGTCTGTGTGGAGATAAACTTTAACCAAAAGTATGCTTTATGGAGACTGAGAAGCAATAAGAGCTTTTGGAATGGCGCAGCAATTAATTCGGAGTCGTCATCTTGCCAAAGGATTTACAGCCGGGAGAAAGAATGGTCTTGTTTTTAGACTGCACTCCTAGTGAATCTCCTCAGAGGTTTTGAGAAAGGAGGCAGATTGGTGAAGATTAATGACGCTAAGACTGTTTTGATGTATGAAAGTGATGTTATATGGAAAATGTCTGGATATGGCTACTGGATAAAAAATAATATTCATGCAGGATTACAAACTGTTCTAACCAGCTTGCGGAGACTATCAGAGGTCACAAAGAGAAAGGAAAAATATATGAAAATAACAACAAGAGATGTGGAAAAATAATAAGAAAGGACTGGATAGTACTGTGAACATCATAAGGTTAGATTTGTGGACATTAAAACAGCAGTAAGAAGCAAGAAGTTGATTGGATCCCTTCGGAACTTGAAATATGGGTACCCCCAACAAAAATTTAAAATTCGGCTGTGTAATTTGGAATTTATGTAATTTGGTTTGATTTGATGTGATTGGTCAGTTAATAAAAAAATATTCTTAAAAAAAAAAGAACTTAGAAGAGAAACTATTTGAATATATGGATCAAAAAGTAATAATAATGGGTGACTTCAATGGAGTGGTGTCTATGGAAATGGACAGATTAAGAAATAAAGGCAAAACAAAAGAAGGGACACTACCAAAAACTTTTTTTGATATGGTTGAGAATTGCAACTTGATAGATATCTGGAGATTGAGACACCCACTAGAGAAACAATTTACATTGCATTCAGAAGTAAATCAATCAATGTCAAGAACTGATCAAATTTGGATATCTAATGAATTAATTTCAAGATTTACAAAAATTGAGATCCAACCCAAGGTTCTATCTGACCACAATGCCATCCAAGGTATTCTGAAAGGGTATGAAGAAAAATCGTTCAGGTGGAGAATAAATGAGAGAATCTCTTCGATGATCAGAAGATTGTGGAAAGAGCACAGAAATGTTTAACTGACTATTTTGTGAACAATATAAATAAGGAAACAAAAATCAATATGGTCTGGGATGCTAGTAAAGCGGTCATGAGAGGTTTCTTTATTCAGCAAAATCCAATAAAAAACAGATTGAGAGAAAGAGGGGGGGAAATCTTAAGACAAATAATGGAGAATGAAAAAAAATGATTAACAGACCTAAGGATGAAAAAGTTAAGCAAAGTATAAAATTACTTCAGACACAATTCGCTATGATAATCAATAAAGAAGTAGAGTGGAATATAAAAAGAATGAAACAAAAGAATTTTGAATTTGCAAATAAATCCAGAAAATGGCTGGTGTTGCAACTTAAAAAAAGGAAAGAATAAAATATAATTAAAAAGATTAAAGTAGAAGACCAAGACATTGAGAACCCGAAAGGAATAAGGAAAGGATTTGTGGACTTTTATAGAGATCTATATAAAAGAAAAGAGAAATCTAAGATAAAGATGATAGAAGACTATTTAAAGAAGAAAGGGGTGCAAAAGATTCCAGTGATAAATAAAAATAAATTGAATGAACCAATTGGAATAGAAGAAGTTAAAACAGCTATAAAAGAATTAAAAAGTGGAAAGACTCCGGAACCGGATGGATTTGGTGCAAGATATTATAAAGAAATGAAACACATCTTACTTGTACCGTTGGTAGAAGTTATGAACAACATTTTGAAAGAAGGACAAATACCAGAGACATGGAAAGAAGCATATATAACACTAATTCCCAAGCAGGATTCAGATTTAACTCAAGTTAAAAACTATAGGCCAATTTCGCTATTAAACAATGACTATAAAATATTTGCTAACATTTTGGCAAACAGAATGAAAAAGACATTAAAGGAATTGATTCATAAGGACCAAACAGGATTCCTGCCAGGGAGGCAGATGAAAGACAGTATAAGAAATATAAGAAATATAATAGAATATCTGACTAATAAGAAAAATAAGCAAGCGGTGTTGATATTTGTTGATGTGGAAAAGGCATTTGATAATATTTCTTGGGGATTTATGTTAAAGAATCTGGAATTTTTGGAGATGGGTCATTCATTTGTGAATGGTGTAAAGGCAATATATTCTGAACAAAGAGCAAAATTAATTGTTAATAATGTACTCACAGATGATTGCTATAACCAAGGGTACAAGACAAGGGTGTCCCTTATCACCATTGTTGTTCATATCGGTCCTGGAAGTCATGTTGAGAGCATTAAGAAGTAATGATTTGATAAAAGGTGTGACAGTTGGTTGTAAGGAATATAAGGTGAAAGCCTTCGCTGATGATTTGGTTATAACAATAGAAGACCCTATCAAAAGTGTTAGCCAAGTGTTAGAAGAGATAGAGCAATTTGGACAAGTTGCCGGATTCAAATTAAATAAGAGTAAAATGAAAATAATAGTTAAAAATATGGACCAAGAGATAATAGAAAGAATTCAGCAACAAACAGATATGAAAGTGGTTAAGAAAGTTAAATATCTTGGGATTATATTAACTCCCAAGTGTATTGATCTTTTTTCAAAATAATTATGTACCAGTTTGGAACAAGATTAGGAAGGACCTGGAAGTGTGGGGAAGAATGAAGTTGTCATTTTGGAGAAGAATTGCAACGGTAAAAATGAATGTGCTACCAAAAATGTTGTTTTTATTTCAATCAATACCAATAGTTAAAGGTGTTACGATATTTAAAGAATGGCAAAGAGTATTATCAAGATATGTCTGGCAGGGCAAGAAACCTAGAATAAAATTTAAGATTTTAATGGATGCCAAAGATAGAGGAGGCTTTGCCCTGCCAAACCTAAAGCTATATTTTGAGGCTGCATGTCTTTGCTGGGTGAAAGAATGTATAAAGTTGGAAAATGCAGAACTTTTGGATTTAGAAGGATATGATAATAGATTTGGTTGGCACGCATATTTATGGTATGAGAAAAAAAAGAGTGCATAAAGGTTTTGAAAATCACATTTTCCGAGGTCCTCTGATTGAAGTATGGAATAGGTACAAAAAATTATTAGAGTTTAAAACTCCATTCTGGCTGTCGCCATTGGAGGTAATGAGTGTTAAGAAGATCAATATGACGGGGAGTTGGATTACATATGAGAATTTAATTATAAAAGAAATAAATAAATGGAAATTGAAGCCATACGATGAAGTTAAAGAATATGTGTTTGATTGGTTACACTACTTCCAACTAAATGCGATGTTTAAAAAAGAGATGCTGGAAAGAGGTTTTCAAGATGAAAAATCTAGATTTCAAAAAGAACTTGTGAATAATGATGTGAAAATTTTATCAAAAATGTATAAATTATTACTTGAGTGGCAAACTAAGGATGAAGAGGTTAAAGTTGTAATGATTCAGTGGGCCAAAGACTTTGGTTATAATATTCAATTTGATGATTGGATAAGATTGTGGAAAGAAGGAATGAAATTTACTGCATGTACTACAATAAAAGAAAATGTTATGAAAATGTTATACAGATGGTATGTTACACCAGTAAAACTTGGAAAGATGTACAAAGTGAGTAATAAATGTTGGAAATGTCAGGAAGGAACATTCTATCACATGTGGTGGGAATGTAAAAAAATGAAAGGTTTCTGGGAAATGATTTATAATGAGTTGAAAAAAGTGTTGAAATATACCTTTGTTAAAAAAACAGAAACTTTTCTGTTAGGAATACTAAGAAATGACATAAAAAAGAAGGATGAGAAGTTGTTTTTATATGCAGTAACAGCGGCAAGAATTTTGGTGGCACAAAAATGGAAACAGGAAGAAATCCCGACGAAAGAAGAATGGAGAATGAAGTTGATGGAATACGCAGAATTAGACAAGCTAACGGGGAGAATTCGGAACCGGCGAGACCAGAGATTTACCGAGGACTGGAATAAATTTACAGAGTATATTAAGAATATATGTGAAGTTCAATTAACGTTTGTAGGTTTTCAAGAAGCTCTGTGATAATAATAGAAAGAAATATTGTTTTATAATAATTGTTAAGATTAATTTGGTTTAAAAAACAAAAAAACAATATAGATGCAAGAAAAGTGAATAACTGTGAAAACATGAAAATTTCCAGATAGACTGAAGGAAGTCTAAAAGTGGAAAGATTAGAACTGGATGTATAATTCAAATGAAATGCTTTTCTTTTATTGTTAAATTTGGAAATTTTATATTTATTTTTTTTTAAATTCCTTACCAGGCCCATCAAGTAGCAGCTAACAGAAGTCTGAAAAAGAGGCTGAAATCCGAGGGTGGGAAGGGTAGATTATGTCCGTTGACTAGTGATAAGAAGAGGATGCACTGCGCTAAGAGCTGTAGATAGGTGATCTTGCGCCCCTGGCAGAACTGTCCAAATTGCGCCCCCTAGCCATGAACAAATTAGCTCTTCTCTCCACCTCTCCTCCAACCACCACCCCCCCCCGCACCCATTCAATTCCTCACACACTTCACCTTGTAATGGATTCTGATTAAAGGAGGACACCAAGATGGAGAAGGCTGACCTAGATGACATTATATAGGAGTCTCCCTGCTTATGCACAGGTTACATTCCAGGACCCTGCATGCATGTGAAATCGCATAAAGTGGGGAGCACCCCACTTTAAAAGGGAGTAGGGCATGGGAGCCAATTCCTTGGGGCCAAGTTTCCTTCACCCCCCTAAAATATTTGAGGAGGTTCCCCCCCCCCCCAGTTAATGGGCATTGCCATTCAAATAGTGCACATGTGCTCCATCTTGTGGTCAGTTATACAGCCCTGACTGTACTCCCATTCCTGACTTTTGGGGTCGGGGAGAGCTGAACATGATGGAAGGTTCCCCCTTGCCCAACCCAGCCGTACTCCTACTCAGGCAGTAACCAGCACCTAGTTGACCCCCAGGCAACATGGAATGACTTATGTTTCAGCAGAATTGGGTGCTGAGCAGGGAGGTAGCAGAGGCCCCTCCCATTATTACTGTGTGTGATGCACAAAGTGCCTTATCCCAGGGGCGTAGGAAGGGGGGTGAGGGGTTTGGGTTGCCCTGTGTGTCATCCTGAAGGAGGGTGACATTTGGGGCAGTCCCCACCCGCCCGTGACTCCCCCAAGCCTAGCAAGAGGCGGAGCAGTGAGCGTGAGCATGAGTGGGAAAAGCGGTGAAGCAGCTGCCGTGGCTGTCCCCCTTCCCCCAGCTCACTGTAGGCTTGGGAGTCGTGGGGGGGCACTGAATGTCACCCCCCTTCATCTTGAAGGGGATAACATTCGGTGGCCCCCCAGCCCCAGGGAGGATTGTGGCACTGCGCCGATTGGCCCCGTGAGTGAATCTCCTTGCCCCTTGGGTGGATCGCCCTTCCCCCGGGTGCACGGCATGTGTGCCGCTCCAGGTGCCGGAGCACCCAGCTACGCCACAGCCCCATCCCACTTATGTGGTTGAAACTGATTATGCCTATACAGTGGTGCCCCGCAAGACGAACGCCTCGCAAGACGGAAAACTCGCTAGACGAAAGAGTTTTCCGTTTTGGAGGTGCTTCGCAAAACGAATTTCCTATGGGCTTGCTTCGCAAGACGAAAATGTCTTGCGAGTTCCTGCGGGTTTTTTCCCCTTTTCCCCCCTTTTTCTAAGCCGCTTATCCGATAAGCCGATAAGCCGCTAAAAGCCGCTAATAGCGCTAATCCGATAAGCCATCAATGGGCTTGCTTCGCAAGACGAAAAAACCGCTAGACGAAGAGACTCGCGGAACGGATTCTTTTCGTCTTGCGAGGCACCACTGTACACTGATGCAGAGGCTGCTGAAATTGTTAATACTCAACATTGCACCAGTCTTTATCTAATCAAAGAAATATGGGTATGGAACAGCTGAGGGATTTTAAGTGTCCTCTGCAAAGACTAGTTCAAACTCCCCCTAAAGCCTTGACGTTCCTTCTTAGTTATATAGGAACAAGATAACTCTTTCTCTCTCTCTTTTGCTCTGTCATGCACATAGAAGGTATCGACTTTCCAGGACTACCCTACACTTTTGTTAGACTTCTATGCTACACTTAATGCATAGCATGCAACTAAGCTATCTTATTAGTCTTAAATGAACTGAGCCAGACCCTGCAGCAAACTTTTAAGGCCTTTCTTTGTGTGACACCACACACACACACACACACACACACACACACACACACACACATGTTGGAGGGTGGCAACACAAGAATGGGACTTTTCAGTGGTGTCCCCTTGCTTATGGAATGCTTTCCCCAGAGAGGCATGCCTGGCACCATCTTCATCCTTAGGCAGCCGGCAAGTATTTTTCTCTTTATCTAGGCTTGTGGCCCTTAATTTGAAGGATGGCATTGTGGCCTCTTTTCATGGGGACAGGACCCATAGATCTGCTTTCTATTTGTACAGCTGTGTCTTTAGGTTTTTATTGATATTTTTATTGAGCTTAACAATTCTTGCACAATTCCCCTTCCCCAAGTCCTCCTTGCATTTTTGGTGTGTGTTTTCCCCCAGCAGACAGACCCTCTGCTTAGCTTTCAAACGCTCTTCTGCCTAGCTACATTTTTCAACTTCTCAGCTGGATGCCAACTCTTGCACTGCACAACCCCTGAACTCAGGGTGATTCCAGAAGTGATCATGCTGGGATGAACTCAGCTGGAATGAACACACACTTTCTTCATAAAGACAAATGGCACAGCAATACTCTCTTGGAAATGGCTTTATATAGCAAGGACAGAAATAAGCAGCTGACCACAGCTTCCTCCAACAGTGTTGTCTAAAGGGCTAGATTGCAGCAAATGTTACCTTGAGAGGTTTCTTTCCTTTTTTCTGCAAAAACCTTATAATATAGAAACAGATATAAAATAAATGGTGGGTGAACAGAGCCTTCAAATGTGGTGGTTAAACATTTAGAAAATGACACTCAACTCCCACTCACTTCAAATGGAGTCACATTTTAAAAAAAATTAAAAGGTTACTGCTGGTTTTAGGGCAATTTAAGAACTAGATACCGGTATATTTTTCATATTGAAAGAGAGACATTCAAAAAAATCTGGACCATCTGAAAAAATTGAGAGGGAAATGACATCAGGAATTCAGCACAGAAGACTGGAATGACAAACTTGCACGAAACAAGAGTTAAATATTGTAATTACTAACAGGTTAGTACTTATTTAAGTGGATGTGAGCATATATGTCAGATTCATTGCCACCTTGAAGATTCTCTTTATTCTTCATTATAATGCTTGTTTGTATTTCCCCTTTCCCATAATCTGAGTAATGTTGCTGCATATGCCCCTGATTTGTATATGAGATGAAATATTGCAGTTTAACAACCTCTGGATGCCACCACACTGGCAACCTGTGGTGTAGATCAGAGTAGAACTGGAGAGACTTTGAAACTCAGTCATTTTCTCTCTGCTTAACCAACCTTACAAGTTTGATGTGAGAATTAAAATGGTGGGGAGTAGGAAAGCATATATGTCACATTGTGAGCTGTAAGCGGGAGGGTGGCTTATGAATATAGTGAAGAAACAGAGCCCATGGCCACAATCCCAAGTATCCGTCAGCATGGAAACACTCAACAGAATATTGAGGATAGGGGTGGGGAGTGGCTCAAGCAGAACTTTTCTACAATGCGTACCTTGTGATTCCTAAGCATTCGTCCATACTGGTAAATAATGGGTGCTTGCTGAGATTATCCATTGGCAAAGGAAATATACTCTGTATAGGCTGATGAGTGCTCTTATTAAATGACATGATGAGTCTTGCTACTGGAAATTGATCACCTTGGGTTCCAATTAATACCTGACTGTTCCAATAATTATTTCAGAGCAATTTTTTTATATAAAAGAGAGAGAGAGAGAGAAAGAAAAGAAGGAAAGAAGCAGTTTAAAACCTGCCAAGTTGTTCAGAGCCCCAATCGTCACATTTCCTTCAATAAATGTGAGCAGCTTTCCAACAGAAGCTCACAGGTGCACCTGAGATCAACATCTAGCTGAAGGCAAACGAAAAAAAATAGGGCAATTAAGCAAGGGCTGTGAGATGTTTGCAAGGCAAAATGCTCTCTGAAAGGCTCCATCAATCAAAACCCCTTATTATCTCTGAATGTGACATCAAATCCATGTAAAGTATAATACATTTTCTTGTCAGTCAGACACCTGACATTATGTGTCATGTATCTAATTATTCAGCTGTATGGGGAGGGGAAAATTCAGTACTTGAACTACTAGCAGGGCGAAGAGATGGGCAAACATCCTAGAGCATAAGAAAAGCCCTGCAGCATCAGAGCAAAGGCCCATCTGGCCCAGCATTCTGCTCTCATGGTGGTGAACTGGTTGCCACAGGTGGAACAGCACATTCCCCTGCCCAAGTGCCATGAGACTGATGGGAATTATTACCTCACCCCATGGATGTATCCCCCCCCCCAAAAAAAAATGCTTTGTTGAATTTTATGAAAATGCATGTTACACAAATGTAACAAACGAAAACTAGGTGCAATATTAGGCACAGTGAAATCAGTAAGTAGTAGGAAAAACCATTTCAGCCATGAATTGTAAATGGGAAAAAAGAATAAAGACTCCAAAGAACTTAAACCTCTTTCACTACTCAGCTTCATTGGATAACCCAGGTTGCAATGTTATGAGAGGAAGAAAAGCCTCTTTCTGTCTACTTTCTCCACACCATGCATTTTATACATGAAATGAAAAAGCCCCAAACGTTGTAATCTGGAGAAGAATTTACTGTTCTTACAGACCATTATGCCTTGAAGTGGCTTCAAACAATGTACGGTACAAATACAAAATTGCAACTAGGATTGTGCATCTTGCAGGAATTCAGCTTTAAAGTGGAACATTTCCTTGACAAACAAAATCAAATTGCAGATGTGTTTGTCAAGACACAATTTCTTCTCTCTCTGATTTGTTTTGACATCCCACACTGTATCCCATATGGAATGATAGTGTTTTGCTTATTAAGAAGGTGGAGAAATTTCCAGCTGTGAACTCATCAGTGGCACCCAGTCTGTTATCCAGTAGAAGGATAACTTCCAGTTGTTCATAGATGACAGTTTTCTAATGGTATATTGGTCAGCAATACCTGCAACGACTATTGAGTGCTGTGCTGTACTGAGGGTTTCATATGAAACTCCCTGATTCAGAGGTCTCAGGGATTGCTGAAGATGGAGAAATGAAGAGGGTGAACTTTTAACGAACTGAAACATTCATCTAGAGGAACTTGAGCTTAACAAGTTCATTTCATAAATGGACAAAATTATACTAAAGCCAATTCCTTTTTTTAAGGGGTAAAAAGGTTGAAATAGAACTAGTTCCTTCTTAAAATGAACTTTTCAGGCACTGGCTTTTGCCGAAGGATAAGACATCTTCAGTAGCTTTGTTCTCAGTCCCTGATCAGCTGAGCTCTACACATAATGCTCACAATCTGCATATGTCAGTAGGCTGCCTGAGAATTCAGACTGTCTGCTTCAAGTCAACTGAAACCTGGAGGATTGTGCTACAAGGATGACCATCTTCTGACATCTGGCAGCATGACCTAGTCCTGCTGGCTGCAATGACCTCATCTTTCTCCCCCCAAAAAACCTCTTGCTGCCTTAATCAAGAGAGCACCAGCAAAAATAGCACAGAATGAATATTTAATGAAGTGTGGGGAACCCCACCAATGGAGATTTCTCTTTTAAATCCAAGTTACAATTATTTTTATACTTCCAGTCTAAGAATTATAGTAAGTACCTGAAGTTAAACAGAACCTCCTGTTGTGTAGGCAGACCAGATGAACTGACCTGGACCCTGCAGTCACCATCTGAGGCTTTTCTATGTGTGCCCCATGTGTGAGAGATACAGAGTGCGGCAACACGAGAACAAGCCTTTTCGGCAGTGGTTCCCTGTTTGTGGAATGCTCTCCCCAGGGAAGCTTGCCTGACACCTTGCAAGTGTTTAGGTGCCAGGCAAAAGCATTCTTGTTCTCCTAGGCCTTTTGCTAATAAAACAATCTTTGGCCTTTTAAATTGTGGCAGGTATTGTTTTTGCTTTTTACTTTGTTGTGCATTATTGTGCTTTTATATTGTTAACTGCCTCGTGACCCTTAGATGAACAGCAGTAGAGACAGTGGCGTAGCGTGGGTTATCAGCACCCGGGGCAAGGCAAGTAATTTGCGCCCCCTAACCCATGGATTTGCGCCCCCTAACCCGTGGATTTCCCTAACCCCCAGATGTTGCGCCCGGTGCGGCCGGCCCCCCCTGCACCCCCCACACTACGCCACTGAGTAGAGATCTTTAATGAGGAAGAGGAAGAAGAAAACCCAGAACATGGCTGAGATTAACAATTGCCAAGAATCATAAGCATGCTTACTTTGGAGTAAGCCCTCCTGAACTGCCTTAGCCCCTGCCTGGACAGCCAGACAGAAGCACCTCATCCCAGATCCCTTTAATGGGATGCCCCTTTCTTTGGAGGGGCAGATAGAAGCTTACAACCTCCCCTCCAACCAAGACTAAGGCCAATCCAATGCCAAATCACCAAAGTGGTGACAATTGCGATGAGGTAGGAAAAACCCTCAGATGGGGCCAATTTAGCCTGGAGGAAAATTTCTGCCTGGCCCCAAATATGGCAACCAACAATGTCCATAGCAAGGTCAAGTAAAACAACACAGAAAGAGAGGGTGGGTGGGGAATCCAACAAGGAACTGCACAAAGGGGAAGAGGCCTGTTTATATGCTCCAGGAGCAGATCCAAGTGAAGCCTATTGGCTCAGTTGGGGCTGCCCCTGGCGAGCCCCTGCCTCCCAGGTCGCCTGCCATGGGACAATTCATCCAGCAGACCTACAACCTGCTTCCCGATCAATGGGGAGAGCCAATTTGGTTCCCCATCAGCTGGGAAGCTGTCCCCATGCAGTTGCCATGTTGGATAGCATGGAGGACGCAGTAGCTGGCCCACAACACCACAGCACCAGAGATAAAGTAAGCCAACTTCTAGATACATTGAGCTAAAAGAAGTTCTGGTTCTTTAAGCAGGGAATACAATAGCCCCATGAAAAGCTTGTCCTTATGTCATGAAGATAAGATGAATGGAGAAAGAGTTGATACCCTCAGAAATCCAGTCTCTGGGCCAGATCTCAAGAGTGTCTGGAATACTACACAAATGTAATTCCAAAAAATGAACTATCCACTCAGAGCTCCATGTCACAATACCTTTCTGCAATCCTATTTATGGTGTGCATTATTGAGTGGCCAGTGTCTTAGGAGTCACATAAAAGCAACACAAAGTTTTTGTGAGTGAATGAGAAAGAAAGGGAGGCACCAAACCTGGAGAATTTATCCAATCTGATTTTAAGGGTAAGAAATTGGGATGCTAGCTTAGCCTTCTCAGAAGGCAGCTGGCGCCCCCTGCAGGTCAATCTTTCTATTAGCCTCGTTACTCCTGGTTGTGTGGAATTCTGCTTGGAATAACCAAATGCAAGTGTACAGCTGAACAAGTCAGGGGTTAGTTGCCTGAGTAGTCTGCCAATTAAAGTGAGTTTAGAAGAAAGGCTGACAGCTTTGTGATTAAGCCCTCTAAATTATTTACTTGCCTTCTGAAAGAAGCACACCTAGAAGTGTTTTCTCTCTCCCTCCTCCCCTCTTTCCTTTTAAAGAACAGCTTTGATACTTTTGCGAGATGAAAATAAGGTGAAAAGAAAATCATCCTTTAAAAAGATTCCTGAAGCTCCTCTTAACTGGGGAGAAAAAAAAGCCAAGCTCTTGTCTCCTACCTCTGAGTGATAGGAGATTCATTGTCTGCCTTTCAAGCTGTCTATTGTGGTTGAGACAATCTGCTCCTCCTCTAGCAATCCTATTGAAGCAACATAGCCATTTTATTTTATTTTTTGAAAAAGATTAATTGACTGAAATGCAACGAGACTGCAGAGCCCTGTTTTGCTCATGATCTTCGGGGTTGCTTTGTGCAAAGAGGTCAGCCCTTAGCCACGTTTGCGTGGAATTCTGGGAGATGGAGAAGGCACAAAAGCTATTTCAAGCCCCTGTTTATGACAAGGCTTTGTAGCCACAGTAATGAGACGGTGGGCTAAAGCGTGTATTATTCGAAACCATTTTGCAGTCTTGCAGCATGGAAAATGAAGACTGTGCCTGAAAGACTATCGTCTCTTTAATTCTGTTCAGAGGGAATAACGATGAAACACTCAGCCATAAGAGGATGTAATTGTCAGTGCAGTCACTTTAATCAAAGGCATCTGCAAACATTAACTGACAACTTGCCCATTGTTTCAAATTTGTTGCACTCTTCCTAGTTATTTTTTCCCATTTAAAGCAATGATCCGAATCAAAGGGCCAACTACATGCGGGTGAAATATCATTATCGATTGCAAACCCCAATCCCATAATGACTTTGTCTTTCAGTAAGTATTTAAGCAGACACTGATAATTACACAGCTCTATACAGATTTAGAGATAAACACTACCTCTAGTCATTGTAGCATGGATTTATTTATTTTTTTCGAGGGAGGGGGGTAGTCGCCTGTTGTTGCTACTCCAATTCCCATTAGCCTCTGGTCTGGGATTCAGGACTCTCAAAAAATCACCATAGGTATGTTATAAATAATAATTGTCTGGATGGGGGAGAAATTTGATCCAGCTCACATTTAACCATGAACCTACCTAATTTGCACTTCCAAAACATTACATGAACTACTGTGCAACCTTGTTTCAAAATTAGCATGTCTCCAAATTTTGGAGTGCAATTTTGCAGCCAAGTAATGTGTTTATACTAGGGTACAGTGTGCATTAAAATTTACATGTTGGTGAAAATAACAAACAACAATGCATTATATTCAGGGAAGTTGCTTTGGGGGGAAATGTGCATATTAGGGAACACTGCATAAAAGCATTACGAGAAATTTACACTAAAATGCTGGTGAGTTTTCATGGGAGCTTTTATCCATAAAACAAAAGCAAAATCACAGATTGATGTGGAAATGTGGAGAATGAGTTTAAGAATAGAAAAAATGAGAAACAAAGAAAAACCAAAATTGGCAGATTAACCCATTCCTAGTCTAGAGAAACAAAACACACACAACAAAGAATAAGAAGACAGCTGTCACAGATCCCAACTGTGAGTAAATTTTGATAACCAAGAGCACAGCTTTACTTTTGGACTATTTTTGCAGCATGCCTGCATGGGGCTGTTTCTAGGGGGTGAGTTGGAAGAGCATCATTCAACATCTGCCATGCAGACAGGTGGCAGGCCAGCAGGGGTTGAATGTCTCCCAGGGATTTGTATCACGGCTTGCCCTAAATTATTAAATATGTCCCTTTTCTCCTACCTGTGAATTCTGAGCAATGAGGAGCAGGGAACAGCTTGTGAAAACTCTCCCTCAAGATTAAAGTGCAATAAGAGCCTATATGCATTGTGCAATAAAGTACAAAAAACAGCAACAGGAGATCATTCAAAAGCACTGTTTAGCTATTGCTTCTCATCTCCATCACTTCACATTGAGAAGGTAAAGTCCATATTCACCCCAGCCACCTTGCCTTCCCAGTATCAGTTTATTATATATATGTTCTCATTGCTTTCTCAGTAAATCAGTGCTCAAATTACTGAGAGGGAGATCCCTAATGATATCCACAAGCCCCACCCAACTCCCACCAAGTTTAGCCAAATCATTCCTCCCACCTAGCCTTCTAAGTGAAGTAGCTAAGGCATACTCTGCAACTACCCTGGAAAAACTGGGAAATCCCTTTTTTTAATCATGGGAGAACTGCAGCCATTCTGGTTGCTGTGATCTCATATAACTTCACAGCGCAATTTCATTGTGCCTGGAAAAACTGCTTTTGGGGTGGAGCCATGGCATGAAGTTGCATGAGATCACAGCAACCAAAATGACTGCCATGCTCTCGTAATAAAAAAAATGGGAAGACGGTGTCTTGGAAGACGGCATCCCAGATTCTGGCTTCAAATTGCTGAAGGGTGTGGCTAAGGCAGCTTAGCCACACAGGAGCATGGGAAACTGCCTTATACCGAGACCACTAGTCCATTTAGCTTCCCGTTGTCTATACCAATTGGCAGTGGCTCTCTAGGGTTTCATACAGGATGCTCTCCTAACCCTAGCTGGAGATGTTGGACATTGAAACTGAGGCCTTCTGCATATGAAACGATGTGCTCTGGCACTGAGCTATGGGGCTTCCCTGCCTCTGGTCTCCCTGTAATGAAAGTATTGCAATAAATTTGGCTAGATTTCACCCTACCCAAAGTAAGTTACAGAATCTGCCCTCAGAATTCTCAAAAGCTTTCTTTTCATGAAGGAAGCTTCCATTTTTCTTCCTCATTCTCAGGACACTTGAGAACTGCTTTAGAATTTCCATGGATGTGGGCTTTTGAGTTTTTCTTGTACATGTGAGGGGGCTGAGGGTGGTGTGGTGTATGTTTTTTCTTTCTGGTCAATTTTTCTCAAGCATTCTGAAGCCTGCCTGCCTAACTACACTTCGGGATCTTTGGGGTGGGGGTTACTTCATGTTGTCTTCTCCTGGGTTTTATAATGAACCACAGGCACCAGAGAAGGCTGAAGAATGCAGACCACCAGCAAGATGATCTGTAGGGTGAAAGTAAGGACACTCACAAACACCCCCTGCCACCTCAGAAGTAGGTAAACATAACAGAACTACGGCACTCTACATGACAAAGTCATAGAAGGTTTCTCTCCTTTTTGACAGTTTTCAGATTCTCATCAGTAGGTGGGGAATGGCTGGGGGTATGTGACCAAATTTAGGGCTGATATTTCAGTACCAAAAGAAAGTATTTCAGGGGCCTTATTGCTTGCTTGCTTGCTTGCTTGCTTGCTTGCTTGCTTGCTTGCTTGTAGAATGCAGACTACTGATAAGACAATTGCAGGATGAAAGTAAGGACACTCACAAACATCCTTCAGACACCTCAAAAGCCACCCATGAGAATTTCATTGAAAGTTTCTCTCCCCTTTGCTGGGCATGGTCGGCCAATTGGTGTCAAAGAAGGATAGAACTTTATTTATTTATGTATGCTACAACAGCAGCAAGAATACTTATTGCAAAGTACTGGAAGACACAAGATCTACCCACCCAGGAAGAATGGCAGATGAAGGTGATGGACTACATGGAACTGGCGGAAATGACTGGCAGAATCCAAGACCAGGGAGAAGAGTCGGTGGAGGAAGATTGGAAGAAATTTAAAGACTATTTACAGAAACATTGTAAAATTAATGAATGTTAGAAGGATGTTGGAATGAAGTTATGTGGTTTTAGCAGAAACGTTATAAGGGTTTAGGAAAAAATAGACTGTTAATTGATGAAAGGAGGGAAAGTAAAGTTACATCATATTGAGATAAATTACAGAACAAAAATTGGAAAAGATGGAAAGGATTTGCTGAAATAGTTAACCAAATTATAATACAAAAAAAGGAGGTGTGAGGAGGTCAAGGAAACAAGGAAATGAAAGATAAGTTATGGGAAGATTAGTTGTGTGTTTTTTTTCTTTTCTTCTTTTTTCCTTATTGTGATGTGTTGTTTTGTTTTTGTTTAATATGGTGTTTTTACTTTTGCTTTTTGTAACCCTTAAAATTTTTAATAAATATTATTTTTAAAAAGAAGAAAGTTTCTCTCCCCTTTGATAATTTGCAAATTCAAATTATTTTCTCATTAGTACATGGAGAATGGTTGGCGGGGGAACATGAGAAAAATTTCTGGCACAATGCTAGCTTTTTCCATTTTGAAAGAAATCGTTCCGGGGTGGTTGTTTCTTTTCTGTTTGCTTGTTTGTTTAACTCAAAGCAGCTCTGCATGCATCTGAGAGGGAAAAAGGGAAGCAGAAGTTGTTCCACTTTTACCCTTCTGGCCATTTTTATTTTATTTTATTTCAAATCACCCTCTGCACTTTTTATATTAATTTGTTGTTTATTTGCTGGGGCATTTCTGCACTGCCCAATCAACTGTGTCCTCGGGGCAGCTCTCAATTTAAAAATCAATAAAACACAAATATAATCAACAGTACTAAAAACAATATAGGAACACCAGCAGCATAAAACCATACAAGGGCATAAAATCATTAAGTGGTACTAATAATAAAAAAGAGGGGAAAGACAAAATAATACTGACAAATCAAAGCAGGCAATAAGAAAAGCCTGGGAGAGGGGAGGGAGGGGCCTTGCAACAGTAATGGTCAGCAGGGCTGGTGCACTTACCTGATCTCCCATCACCAGTATCACTGCAGCTCATTGTAGCTGACACAATGCAAACCCACCAGCAGAGACAATCTAGCACTATTGTTGGTTCATTTGCATTGTACTGACCTTGCTGGCACCTCTCTTCACCGCTCTCCCTCCTGGTAAGTTGCTCCAGCATTCCTCAGATGAAAATAGGGACATTTCTCATTCCCCGCATCCAACTGACTCCCCCCCCCTCATTTTTGTCCCACCCACCCCTGAGCATTTCCACCACCACTTCGCCAACAGGACGCAGCACACACATCCTCCACTGTCCTGAGAAGACCCCTTAATCCTGATTTGATTTGATTCTTTGGTAGATTTACAAAAAAGAAAAGCAGACACCAATAAATAAATTTCAGAAAAGCACAAGACTGAACATGGATGCACAAAGCATTAAAAAAAAAAAAAAAAAGACTCCTTGCACTCTAGTCCCCCTTTCTTCCCACCCAGGGAGGCCCTGACCTCTGCCTGCACCTCAGAGCCAGCACTTCATGCAAGTCTGGGCTCAGCAGCAGCAGCCTCTTCTCCTCACCACCACACTCCAGTAGCCACTATGAGCTGCTCAAGGGAGGAGGCTGATAGCAGTGGCCATGGAAAGGCAGCAGGATGCTCCTTCACAGCCACCACTGCTGTCACCACAGTCACTCGGGTCAAGCGCCAGCTCATCCACCTCCCCAAGCTTTGCGGTGGCGGAAGTGGTGGGGCAAACAGAGACATTCCAGGATCAAATCAGAAGCTGGGGTGGCTTTCATAATTCTGGAACTGCCCCTGGAAAATAGTGGCACTTGGAAGGTATGGCATTATGGCTATTAACATGAGGTCGGTTAAGTGTCCCTACCCCACTGATCATAACTGTTTTGCATGTATAAAGGGGGAAAGAAAGAAAAGTGACCCTTCCCAAACAGCTTGGGTAAAATGATTTGGAAATTAAAAATGGCTTGGGGAGGATAAGATTAAGCAGCTTTCCTCCAAGGAACTCAAGATGGCATATACGGTTCACTCCCTTTTCTCCATTTATCCTCACAATAACTCTGTGAGGTAGATTAAGGCTAAGAGGCAGTGGCTGCCTCAAGGTCACCCACCCAGTGAGCTTCACACCTCAGTAGGGATTTGAATTCTGGTCTCCCAGATCCTAATCCAGCATTCTAACAATTACAGTAAACTAGCTTTCTTCCTGAGCATGATTTTTCCATGCCACATAGAAATAAAATTTGGGTGTAATTTGAACCTACCAGTGCCCACATTTATGGTGATCTCACTGCTGTGTTTTATACTGGCCCTGCCACCTAGCCTCCATGTGTTTGGCAGAAGATCTGCAAGGGGCATTGATGGACATGCGCGCGCACACACACACACCACAAGGCCTTCCACACAATCAGGAATCCTGATTACACAGACTTCTCTCTCATGCAGTTGTGCTGGCTGGGGCTGATGGAAGTTACAGGCCAAAACCCATGGAGGGCATCAGACTGAGGAAGTCTGGACTACACTCCCTCATGGTATGGAATTAGAAACTTGGTACTGCAAATTGCAAACTCTTTATAACTGTCGATATTGCTCCCTGTCTCAATAGGCCACTATAATTTTCATGAGGCTGCATATGTAAATCAGAGGGCAACAACTTTTTAGGCCCATAGTCACATATGGATTTCTGAGCAACCACCATAGGGGACTGCCCCCTCTGGTCACTTCTCTCTCACCTCCCGTGAATCAGCCCATTCCATCCCTGGAAGACGGATAGGGAGAAGCAGCAGGCACACAGACTTTGCTGTCCCAAACAATCTGAGTAAAAGTCAGAAAGAGCAGAATTACTCTGAGCCTTGAAAAGCACATTAGAGCTGAAAGAGAAAACGGGAGCCCTTCTTTAGCTCTATGTATTTCTCAATGCAGAGAAGGATAACCATTGGCGGATGAAGGTGGGGGCGGTCTGAACCAGGTACCATCTGGGGGGGGTGACACCGCCCCCGCCCCCCAATGCTCAGCACTCACCACGCATCCCCGGAGACACTCGCCACGCATGTCCCAGGACACGCACCGCTTGCCATGCACCTCCCAACATGCGCCACGCCCCCATGGTGGTGCATCATGCCCCCTGGGACATGCACAACACCCCCTGGGACACACACCAGCCACGCCCCCAGCTTGTATTGACAAACTGATAATGAATGAGATTTCAAAGAAGGCTCAAAGGATATTATCTAGGAAAATAAAAATAAAAATGTTATCTGAATATACCCACTGTTGCATTTTAGCAGCAAATAAAGAACCAACCCTGTGTCTTCTGCATATTAATATCAGAAATGGGAGGGGCAAGCACTGTCTGTTTTTAAATCAGCACAGCACCCTAGAGACCAGGGATTAAAGAACAGCAGAAAGAATTCTAATCCTCAGTGTCCTCATTTTCATTTTCTTTTCTTTTCTTCAATTAACTAAGGGAGAGATTCTGCAACATTTACTATTGCATCAGACAATAAAGGCAACATAAAGACCTTGTAAAAGGTACCATATGGATAGTCAAACACAATTAAAACATAGGGGGAAGGGACATAGCTCAGGGGTAGAGCATCTGTCTTGCAAGCAGAAGGTCCCAGGGTCAATTCCTGACATCTCCAAGTAAGGTTGGGATATCTTGCCTGAAATCCTGGAGAGCTACTGCTGCCAGTGTAGGCAATGCTGAGCTAGATGAACCAATGGTCTGACTCAATATAAGGCAGTTTCATATGTTCCTATGTAGCAGCCACAATAAGCACCTTGCACTGCAGACAGGGATTTCTGTTATCCAGAGATTATGTACAAATCTGGTATGTGGATTTGGAATATTAGCATGGCTTCTACACAGGGATGGGTAAATCTCTTGATTTTGGCTTCTTTCCATTCCTTGGTTTTTTGTTTTTTTTTTTTTTTCAGTCTTAAGTTCAGTCCCACATCATTTTGCAAAATATATTTTAAGTCCTCATTAAACTTTGTCAAATTTCCCTTAATGCAGACATTGGTGTACAGAATGTTTCATAGTAAAACTATTTTTTTCCTGATAAAAAGCATGTAATGCTATTTTAGTAATATATGCATTTAAGTGCCTGTTTTAGTCCAGCACATGTTTTTGCACACATTATTTAGTTGGAGAACTACACTGAAAATTTGGAGATTTGCAGAATTCAAAAGAAAGAAGTATGGCCTAGGAAAACTCCCAAGGGTTGGCTGGCTGGAGAGTGATTTAGAGGGCCACATCCAACCCTCAGGCTTGGGGTTCCTCACCTCTGAAACAGAATGTGTCTTTAAACAGAGGAATGTCCTCTGCAAAGTATGATGTATGGTCACTCTAATCTCACGTGGCACCACCCATCACCCTGATAGGGTCAACACTTGGCAGGGAAAGGACTCTTGCTACGCTGTTGAGACATCAATACCTGTCTTCATCCATTCCCCTCCCATTCATGGTGACACCTAGGGTCATTTCACCTGCTGCATGTCAGGACCAGTTCCGAGGGTGTGGGTAGTGTAAAGGAAGAAAGGCAGTGAGATGAGCTGGCTAATTCCATGCATGTTCACTCTAGGGTTGGATCTGCTACTACAGATTTCAGTGGTATTTGCTACCAGGGCAGTGTGCATAAGACTGAAGTGTAGGGATTGGCTTCCATTCTCCTGTGGACTCCGTACACACTGGGATTCATAAAATAAAAATGGGTGGTCTAGCTTCTGTGGACAGGAGCGCATGGGAGACTTGGGAGCTGTGGCTCCCCAGTTGTTGTTGAACTCCCATCAGTCCCAGTCAGCTGGGCCAATAGCAAGGGGTGGTAGGAGTTGGAGCTCAACAGGAGGTTCCCTGTACATGACTGACAATCATGTACAATCTGACAATCTAAACTGACAATCTAAACTAGTTGTGAATCTAAACTATCTAAACTAGCTGTGAAGCTGGACAATAACTTTACTGTCTCCTTTAAGGAAGAGCAGGCAGGATGGACACAGAAAACTAAGCTTGGGGACAGCAAGTGGCTAAACCTTTTAATGGCATGACCCATGCACCCTGCCTCCAGGATCTCTGTAGCCCATAAATCTTATTTCCGTATACTTTTTGCAAGTAAGTTCTATAACTCTGTGTGTGTGTGTGTGTGTGTAGTGCCACATTACTTTTACCGTTCTCCAATTAATCACAAGCAATATTTATGCACAGAATATCCTATATTTCAATGTTAGTCATAATGTATGCATTTTTCAACCTTTTAAGCTGTTTGTGCAGCCGCTGATTAGATGTCTAATTAAAACTTCTGTTGAGTTTGTCAGGTTAGACTTTGACTTCATCTAGCAAAGAGGCAGAATGGAGTAGTAGAGAAAAGTGCAAGGAGGGTCACTCACATGAGCAAATTAAAAACTGAGCAGTGCAGCTTGAAATTCATTAGCATCTTGGCTGGGGAACACACAGGGCTGTTCGTTTGATCGGAGGGGGAAACTGGGCTATTCCCTCACAGAACCTCTGATCCTAGAGTTCTGTCACAAAAACGAGTGGAATGATGAAATGAATTTATCTGCCTGACCAAAGGTGATCTTAGTCCTGACAAAGAATCAGCCAGCACCCTTTTTTAAAAAAATGAAAGTACCCCTCTCTTACTCTCTTTTTCTATTTAACCTTCTGAACAACAGCAGCAGTGGCAGCCAACTTGAATAAAATGGGGGGGGGGTGTCAGGTAAGCCCTTCTCCTCATAATCGATCATTTGATGTGGTGCACGAACACCATTTGAAAGGCAATGCCCATCAACTTTGGGGGAGCCCTGGTCCCTTCAAATATTTTATTGGGGGGGGGGGAGAACCCTCAGCCCCTAGGAGTTGGCTCCTATCCCTGAAACAAAACCAAAAACTATGAAAGCGATACTGATCCGAGGAATGTGCCAAACCAGAAAGGGATAGTTCTGAAATTCCCCTCATTTGAATTGATCAAGTTCCAAGTTGTTTTGATTTGATTCCAAAGCAGAAGTGATGCAGTTGGGAATTAGGGGTGTGCACTGACCACAAGATTTAAGTTCCAACCCTAATTCAGTGCTTCAGGATTCAGCGGTTCCAAAAACAGCCCACCTCAATTTAAAGCACTCTGGAGGCTGCCTGATTCAGTCGGAGTCCAAGTCGACTTTGCGGGGTGTGCTACAGGTTTCCTTCCCTGCATTTGCTAATGGGAAATACAGTAGTACCTCGGGTTAAGAACTTAATTCATTCCAGAGGTCCGTTCTTAACCTGAAACTGTTCTTAACCTGAGGTACCACTTTTGCTAATGGGCCTTCCCACTGTTGCCGCGCCGTGATTTCTGTTCTCATCCTGAAGCAAAGTTCTTAACTTGAGGTACTATTTCTGGGTTAGCGGAATCTGTAACCTGAAGCGTCTGTAACCTGAAGCGTCTGTAACCCAAGGTACCACTGTAATAATAAAAGAAACTATAACTTTCATTCTTTTTTTATAGAAGTGGGTATAATTTACCTCTTTAGAGTAGATAAAGCCTGCCAAAGTACAGAAAAATAAGTGCAGGGATTTTTGTGCTAGGAACCTTTGAAGTTTGGTTTCTTTTGTAGCCTTTTTTTTTTTTTGCAAAATGTGATGGAATTTGCAGGTGTGTGTGTGTGAGAGAGAGAGAGAGAGAGAGATTGAGAGAGAGAGAGAGAGAGAGAGAGAGAGAGAGAGAGAGAGAGAGAGAGAGAGAAATAGCCACAGGCACACATAGGCATAAAAAAGAAAATAATAATAGAGGCAATGGGTTCACTGATAAATAATACCATAAGTAAATATCACTCAGGATAAACTAAGGTACCTGTGTTTGAAAAAGCCACACACATACACAAATAACAAATTTATAACATAATACGTGGCTTAATGAATTCACTTGAAATAGACTAAATAAAACAAATTGCACTGAACTTAAAGCAAACTCCTCAGACCAGAATAATTTGAAGGTGAAGGTGTGAGGAGGGGGAATCCACTGCCTCTTTTAAGAAAAACAACACAAACAACACAAGATAAACAACAGCAAGAGTCAATCAAAAGGAGTAAATGAAAAAGAACTATAGAATTTGAAAAAAGGGGTAGGTAGAAGAAGGAACTGGGTTGGACTTAAGCAAAAGGAAGGTCTCCCTTCAACTGCTCCACTAGAAATCTTTTAATAATGTTACTGTCCCCCATAGGCAGAATTTTCAAAACAGCAATAAACACATGAGATCAAGGCTATATATTTACTTCAGTATCCCTCCCACAAAGCACTTGGATTGGAGGGTCCGAGTGAAATCATCCCCTCTGATTACAAGTTTGACATGTCAATCATAAAAGAGCTTCCCGTATTTCCACCTTGGTGTTTGGTCTCCCTTCCCTGTTCATCACATCCTTACATTTGCCTTATAAAGGCAAGCTTAGAGACATTAGTTTTCCTTTTAGCAGACACTTGTATGCAGCACTTTTAAAGGAAAAATCCCAGTCACTGAGCCACCACAAAATACACTTAGGTTCTCCCCTTCAATTTGGAGCTCCTCAAACAGGTCCTACTTCACCTATTATAAGCACCTCACTTTGGCTCATAAATCATACAAATCCACTGTGAACCCCATTAGGAAACACTGCTTGTTTCGTGTGGTATTCATTTTTGCAAATTCTGTTGTGCATGCCAAATTTGTGACATCTTTCAGCTCCCTCTGGTTCATTTGTGACTTTCCGTTTCCTTTTATTACTGGTCTGCATTGCTTTTTGAGTAAACACTGCATAAAGAAAAGAAAATATTGATGTGATTGTATCTCCAGGGCACAGTCTGAAGCCCATGATATATCAGTCTTGCTGAAGCTAAGCAAATCTGAGTCTGATCTGTGCCTGGATTACAACCCCTACCACAAAATATAAAGCAAATCCAACAGTTGATCCTTTGGGTCTACACAGAACAAGCCCCTATCCACTGACCAACATTGTGTATTGTACACAGATCACTGATGTGAGTCATTCCTATAATGGTCTCTCATATGCATTCAATCATACTCACTTTGAGTCGTCTACCAGTTGAAATGTAGACATTAACACAACCACTTCATTAATATTCTTAGATCCTCAGAAAACGAAGGTACTGAGAGAGTTCTAAATTTGGGGTGAGAATGTTTGGAGCAATTAACAGATTTCAACCTCACCCCGAATCATAATAATACCATCATTCAACTGCTCTTTTCAATTCACCCCAAAATTGCTGAAAATGAATGGGATAATACTTTGGCTCAGCACTCATTATTTCCCAAAAATGTTGGCAGATCTTTGCTGAATAAAGAACTGATGTGACAGGAAAAATGACCTTAGAGCTCCTGGGAAGACACCATCCAGATATTTGCTAAATTTAGATGATTCTCTCTGACAGAACAAGGGTACAAGGGGTCTGACCTCCCACCAGAATAATTGGGGCTTCATTGAACTAACAGCAGCATGGGAAGTCCAGCAGCACAGTGAGATTCATTGTTCCCATTTTTTTTGCCCTCTGTTGAAGTTAATAGGGCTTTTGGCCTCTGTATTTTATTTGTCCTTTGGTTCAGCTCCAGTATAGGCTATACAGCAGATCAGAACACTTTACAAAGCTGATTCACATGCATATTGACTTTACAGGCTGACTCCACAACTACCTTTGCCTGCTGTGTTAGTCTTGGAGAATTACAGGAAACAAGAGTGCCTTTAGTTCCATGACCCTATGCTACCATGCTGGCAAGAGATGCTGCCATTCAGTGTGATTGTCATCTTTGGATTTGACCAACAAGGCCTTAGGCTGTCATGTTTTGGTTCAAAATTGGTCAAAGGCTGCTGGAACATGGATAGCTCCAAGTGAGCAGCTGATTCCAACAAAGGTTGGGAGCAGACTGAGGGCTTATATGGGGCTGTCTTCACACTACCCACTCCAAACTCCACCCCCTTAAGAGAACCTCAGATCCTTAAAGGTCAAAAAATTATGAAATCAACACACACCATGCAGCCATTATTCAGTCACCATATTCAAATGGCACAACACCATCGAAAATGCTCGAGCCAAATACTTCAGTCAAGTACTAAATAAATAAGCAAATAATGCAGTCCTCTGCTGAGCTTGCTAAGAAGCTTGTGGGGCAAGTCAGCACTGTGGAGAGTTCCACCGCACTGTAGAGAGATGAACAACTTGCTCCAACAAAGGCTGGGCAGTGGCCTTAGTCCTACCCATTCTAGGCTCATAGCCTAAAGACAAGTGATTATCCATCCCTCTGTGAATTTCTGTCTCATTTTATGCCTATGGCATTGGGTAAGCACTGTGTTTGACCCCTCAAGTGAATCTGGCTTGGGGGAAGGCATTTATTAGGGTCCTAGCCAGGGCCGGATTTATGTATAGGCTAAGTAGGCTGAAGGCTAGGACCTCTAAATTTAGGGGGCCTCACCAGTCCACCCACTCCCCAGCGCTGCAGTCTCCACTCTCCAAAATTGCAAACCCAAGACTTCATGCGAGGGCAGGGCAACTCGGGCCCAGCAACTATGAGACTCAGGGCTAGCCAGTGGGGCCCAATTTGAAGCTCTGGGGCCCAACTTGGAATCTTAGAGATATAAATACAATCCATCTAGATTGCCCTGGTGCGGGGGGTCACTTAGGAGCAGCCTGCAGGGCCCAATTTGGCCCAATTGCTCCATTTGCCTTAAGGCCAGCCCTGATGAGACTGTGCAGGGGTTGGGATGACAAGCGCTGCCACTTCTAGGTCCCTGGTGTCACTATTCAGAGTACAGACTCAAGGACTTGTAATGAAAATAAAGGGGAGATAAAGGGGGGGCACTTACTAGAAATCATTTTTGTCACCTCTCAACACCTCTCTTCTCTCAAAACCCCAGGATAATGAGCCTTTGCACTGTTAATGGAGAAAGCTCGCAAATTGTATCCCTTCTGGTTTCTATTGGCAAAACTTGTTGCATTGTTACAAGAAAGTGTCAAAATTGTATCCCCTTATACTTGACCATGCTGATAGACTACTAACCTCTGAAAATCACATAAAATCAATGTCATAACCAATTCTCCTATTTCAATGATATTTGCTTCAAAAGGAAAGGCGGACTTGGACATCGCCTTCCTCCATAATCCTCTAAGGGAGAGGTCACGTACTCAACTTGGATACTACCTTCTCCCATAATCCTTGGGATATACAGTCAAGTACAGAGCACCCCTCCCTTGAGGGGAACAATGAACATCTGTTGATGGGTTTCCTGAGGCCAGGTGTTCCCACAGCCCATCCTCAGGAAGGCCAGAAGGCAAAATATGCATAGATAGTTTTGTTGTTCTTTAGGTGGCGGGTACTTAAGGTGTTAGGAACTTGATCTGATAACTGGGGCAAGTTGATGAACTTGGGTAACCTCACGACTCCCCTCCCTCCTTGTGACATGATGATGATGTATCAGTGATGGTTCTGGATATGTATTCTAGGGAGGGAGGGAAGGTCTTCAAAGAGCTTGTAGCCCATGTTTGGGGTTCTTACTCTGTTGTGCAACAATAAGGATTGTGGTCTACTGACCACTGTTTTGCTCCTGTATTTGGCTGGAACTTCCTTCTTCTACTAAACGCGGAGACCTACAGGGACTTTTGCCCTGACGAGCTGGGCTGTTGAGTATCCTCGCACCCCAGAATTTTCCATCTCAGAATCCAGAGCCAGCAAGCCCAGAGAGTCAACAACCAGCTGCACAGCCTTCCCCAGCTCAAGGGTCAGGTCAGTAGTGGTACATGCTGCACTTCAATCAGTGGGAGAGTGCGAGTTGGGGGGGCCCAGCTGGGGCAGATAGACTAGGCAAGCAAGCTCTCCCAAGTCTCTTCCATTCCTTCCCTCCTCCTTGGCTTGAACAGAGCAAGGCAGGCACATGTGACTGGCCCTGGCCTCACCCTTCCCTGGCAGAGAAGTCTATCTTTCACACTTCACAGAGCCCTGTTGGTGCCTGCAGCATGCACTGCAGATTGCCCCCAGGCAGAGAGAGGTCTTGGGGATCAGGGAAGGCAGCAGTGGGAAGGGATCCGCGGAGGGATCCAGAACTACCTGTAGAAGGCAGGAGGCCAGGCTGCAGGTTGGTAACTGGACCTCATCCTGATGTTAATGGGAAGGAGGAGACCAGGCTCCAAACTAACAATCTTTTGCAGAAAATGGAAGAACTGAAATCTGTGTTTATGCTGCATTTTTGGACCCGTGTGCTAGGTCATTTTCACAAGGTCAGCAAAGCCCTTCAAAAATCAGACCTGTTATTGAGTTATTGTGCAAATTTGTACAGTTCACCTCTGGATTTGTTTAAGGAAAATTAGAGATGATTTTGATGAGCTTGAGAAACAAGCAAAAACCTTGCCAAATGTTAACTACAAAACAAGGAGACGAAGAGTGAGGGAACGGCAAAGAAATGACAGAAGTGCACCTGATGCCTTAGATGCACTTTCTTCAAGAGATAAGTTTAGGATAAAATCCTTTATTCCTATATTAGATGCACTTGAAGCCAATTTAAAAAGAAGTACTGTGTAAAGTGATGTTGCACAATTGTTTGCCATTCTTGCTAATTTGACAGCATCTAAGCAAGAAATTAAGCAAGGTGTTGAACAGTTGATGGAAGCATATCCAGAAGATATTGACCTCAAACTTCATGATGAACTTTTGCACTTTCACCTGTACATGACACAAAACTATAGGCCTACAGCAGAGCATTCTCTGTCTCATACAGACCTTTATCAAATTATATACAAGGACAAAATTCATATGGCCTTTCCCAATGTGGAAGTAACCTTGCAGCTATTTCTTAGCCTTATGGTCACTAACTTCTCGGGAGAAGAGTTTTTCAAGACTCAAAAGAATTAAAAAATGAATTAAGGGCCATAATGTCTCAAGAGAGGTTGTTCGCACTGAGCAGTCTGTACACTGAAAGTGACAAACTTATTTTGATGAAGTTTTGGATGATTTTGCTATGAGGAAGGCTAGGGGGAAAACATTTTAGCCTTACTGTATTTGATGGTTGTAGTTTACTTCTTAATATGTATTTTAAAACTGACTTTTTAATGACAACATAAAGTAGATTCTAAAAGTGCCACACTGTCACACTTTTACATTTCCCAGGCAATATAATTTGTAAACTCAAGGTGTGTGTTTTTAACATTACAACTTCATTTTCCTAAAAATTAATGCTTATTCCACAAAAGGTTTACAAAGTTCATTTATTGCAAAAGGTTCTCAGTGTTAATTTTATGCATTTTTTTAAAATCACCATGGTATTTAACAATAACATCTTATGTCCTTTAGAGGAGAAATTGAGAAATGCATAATTTTAAATACCCGTCATCATCCTTGGCATCACTCAATTTTGTTTATAACACTTCTATTTTCTTCTAGTCGTGAGCATGGGGGATTGGGAGGGGCCTCACAAGTGGAGCAGCCTAGGGCCTCTCTTCATCTAAATCTGGCCCTGGTCCTGGCAGAGGAATCACAGGTTCGTGACCCTCAGGCTCAAGTTCGGTATCAGGAACCCAGTTCAGTTTCTCAGCTGGCAGTTTAACAGCCATGCACTCAGCCAGCTCATCTTCCTCAATCCCAGCCTCAGCTAATGATCAAGACCAGGGAGAAGGAAATACTGACCCTTACGCATACAGGTTTTTTAAATCTGTTTCATCCCCCCATTCATTCATGTATATTCTTTTTTTTATTTTCAACAAGTGATATCTCACCCTTCTGTTTCAGAAACTACTGGGTTGGCTTATCATCTGCTCACCTCACTCTTTAACAGTTCTACTAAGTCTAGCTACTGTTGAGTTGCAGCAGAACTGTTGGGAACAGTAATGGCATGTACCTTGCTGCCACATTGGCTGCCCCTGCTTCTGAATCACAGCAGCCATGACTGTTTGCTTCCACCTTCCAAGCAAGAAAGCTAGTGTTGTATAGTGGCTAGGGTGATTATATTAGAGCCAGTGGAGACCAGGGTTCAAGTCCCCACTTAGCCATGACCATGGCCAGCCACAGTCTCTTAGCCTGACCTACCTCACAGGATTGTTGCAAGGATAAAATGGGGAGGGAGAGAAACAAGTGTGCTTTCTCTCAGGAGGTAGGGTGGGAGATAAATGTAATAATAAATAAAAAATGAATAAGAGAAAGCAAGACTGATTGTGGGGTTCCTTTTGGGCTGTGAGGTGAAGCCCCCACCCCACCCCACTACTGAAGTCTCAAAGCAGACATCGCAATTCATCAGGGAGAGAAAGGCACTATCAGTCCTGTGGTGTAGAGCTCTCAGCCTGAGCAATGTCCTTTCAACTGGCTCCATTATTAATGCGGAAAGCCTGTTCTAGGGAGACTCCCTCAATGACAAGTTCTCACTTCCAAACATTTTTATCTCTTCCTACAAGTCCTTGGAAAGAAGGATAAAGGAGAGGAGGGGAATCCATTTTCTGTTGACATAAAAAGCAATACCCATTAAAAAAAAAAAAAGGAACCCCTACCTCCCCTTTGGTGAATGCTGTTGAAGGCAAGGCTATGAGTCTTTCACTCTCTATCAGGGGAAAAGGCATGTGTGCTTTTAAGATACCAAAGAGCTGGATGTCACTAGTATATTTTCAAAGCTTTCAAAAAAAATAAAAAAATAAACAATAATAAATGCATTGTGATTTATGCCAAGCTGTTTATGAAAAGAGATCACAGAAACGTTTTACTACTAACCAGTATAAATTGATCAAGAATGTAAACTTTGTAAATCACCAGCGCTGGAACTCTGCCAGTGGGCCACAGTGTGAGACCTGATTCCTTTAGGTACCTTGCAAAGCTTTTTAAGAGTCATAAATAACCTTGCTCCATTGATTAGTGCAGAAATGTGTTTCTTGTATCTTTTAGCCCTGAGGAGTGTCTTGATAGAGTCATCTTCTAAGTGCAGGTAGGTTGGGAACCTCAATCCCCAGCGCTGAATCTGGCTCTTTGGACTTTTCCTAGGCTGTACCCCATCCCCAGACACACTGCTCCCCCTGTTTTATATACCCCCTTGAGTGTTTTCAGGAGGCTGGGATGTGTCATTGAACTCTGATAATGCTTCCTCTTTGCCTGCACAGAGAATAAAAAAGTGTGCCAGTGTTTATAGGAACAGGTGTATTGTGAAAAAGTAAAGTACACATTCTTTGCTGCCCAGCCACTTTTACCTCTAGCACCAGCCAACACTGGCATGTGGCCCCCAAAAGATTGCCTATGAAGGAATGTGGCCCTCAAGCTGAAAATAGTTCCCCAAACCAGGAGCAATGTATCCACTGCTTGTAGATGTGCTTTGTTGCCTCCATTTGCCCTCTGCTTTTATAGTTGTAGAATAAAAGCAAATATTATGAACAGTTTTGAAGGAAACTAAACCACACAGTGCTTACTGCCCCTGAAATGCCTGAGAGCTCAGAGAAGTAGAGAGCATGTAGCAAGATGGATGAAAGCACAGCCATGAGATGAGGGTAGCATCAAAGAGCATTTAAGTTTCTAGCACAGGAAACATGGGGAAGCGGGGGGGGGGGAGGCAACCCACATGCTTTGGCAGGGCCTGAGCAAGTGGGAGCAAGAGCACAAGGAGCTGGCAGTGGTGCAGCACCCTCTGCCTGGTTTCTGAGCAGGGCCGACCCTGGTATTTGGCAGAGTAAGGCAGTCATCTCCAGCAGATAATTTGAGGTGTCATGAAAAGGCAGCAACTTGTTCTATTCTGTACAGTACTCCAAGGGGACTGCTTGTGGATATACTTGCTTGCTGGCAGAACAGTATGCATTACCAATTCCTACCTACTTTAGACATGATCCATTTCCCAAGAAAATGAAAGACAAAGTCCGAGATTGGTTACATTACGCTCAAATTAAAGAAGTTTTTAAACTTGATAAAAAGTTAGGATTCCAGGTGGAAAAATCGAAGCTAGAAACGGAATTGTTAGAGCCTAAGACTAAGGTACTTTCAAGAATGTATAACTTGCTGTTAAAATGGAACACACAAGATGAAACGGTTAAATCGGCTATGATAAAGTGGGCACAGGACATTGGGTATAATATTATGTTTGAGGACTGGGAAAGGTTGTGGACTACTGGGTTGAATTTCACTGCATGTAATGCTTTGAAAGAAAATGTAATGAAAATGATATATAGATGGTACATGACCCCAGTCAAACTGGCAAAAATATACCACTTGTCTGATAATAAATGTTGGAAATGTAAGGAAAATGAAGGAACGTTCTTTCACCTTTGGTGGACTTGCCCTAGAGTGAAGGCTTTCTGGGAAATGATATATAATGAACTGAAAAAGGTATTTAAGTATACCTTCCCTAAGAAACCAGAGGCCTTCCTTTTGGGTATTGTCGGCCAAGGGGTGTTAAAGAAGGACCGAACATTTTTTATGTATGCAACAACAGCAGCAAGGATACTTGTCGCTAAGCATTGGAAAACTCAAGATCTACCCACACTGGAGGAATGGCAGATGCAACTGATAGACTACATGGAATTGGCCGAGATGACTGGCAGAATCCGAGACTTGGGAGAGGAGACGCTAGAAGAAGACTGGGAAAAATTTAAGATTTATTTGCAAAAGTATTGTAAATTGTATGAATGTTAAGCAGGATGCTTGATTATAAACAACTTAGCACCATCAAAATAGACGAAGTGAATTATGAAGATAAGTCAAATTCAAGAAAAAACAAATTTTTAGATAACTATTAGGCAAAGTTTAATTTTTTAAGGAGTGAAATAAAGGTATCTAAAATTTGAGATATAATATTGGAAAATTAGATAGTAAGGATGGAGATAAGGTGATAAATTGCTGACTTAATTTTTATAATTTGGAACGCAGGAGCGGGAGATGCGAGGAAGTCCAAAGGAGATAAGAAAATATGTTATGATATGTAATAATTTTGCTTGCTTTTTTATATTGTAACTAAAAAACTCTTAATAAACATTAAAAAAAAATAGACATGATCCATTTCCCTCCCCTGCCCCTGCCCCAGCCCCTGTCCCAGATGACACAAAACACATTCTGTACAATGGGGTGGTCATCTTGCCCTGACTCCAGAGGTACAATGGAAGTCTCCAAAGCGGAAGCAGATTTTGGTGAAAAGACCCTTTATTGTCAAATCCTCCCAAATTTCCCCCAAATTCTTGAATCCCGTGAAAGCCACAGGAGCCTGTCTTGCCACAACCTCTGCAGCCTCAGCAGCTTAACTGTGCCACTGTGTTTTGGCTGTCTTTTTTTTGCATGTCAAGATGGGAACCTTATTTATTTCCCGTCCCTAGCTGACCCTCAGCTACATGTTCAAGGGTGCAGATACACTGAGATGTGCCAGCTGTCACTCACAACAGGAGGATTATGTGTAGCTCCCATACACTGTATGTCTTCAGCTGCTTCTCTCTTCTTCAGGGCCACCACCTGTCAGTAAGTGATGCTCCACAACAGCGGCACTCATCTTGTCCTCTTTAGTCTTTACGAAGCACATTTATTGGACAAGCATATGATATTTCTAGAGGGTGGCAGATGGTCTAAAATCATGCACCAGGAGGCATGTTGAGATCTTGGGAGGGGAAGAGTGTAAGTGCTTCCAGAAATATATACAAGTAAAATAAAATATAATTTGTCACACAAATTCAATTTTATTTGAAAATTTGAATAAAATAATTACACTGGTCAACAACAAATTTGTTGTCTGCGATTTTTCAGTTGATTTAGGATGAATCTGATGCGCTGAATCCAAAAATCACATTGGTTTTGCTCAATCAGGTCAAGTTTTTGAGCTATGGCCACATGTCATTTTTTTTACGTTTTTGTTCACATGTACGCTTGTTTGGAGCATTTTAGAAGAAGTTGGTGGGGGTAAAATGCCATGTCGAATAATTGTTTTGATTGGAAATGATTATTTTAATGACAAGAAGTATTCAGGTCTGATAGTTCTGGGTGATTATGTCGAAAAGGGATCAGTTTGAAGTCATAAAACCTCGAAATCTTCCATAAATTGGTGTGGCAAAGCATAAAGTTGCTTACTATGCTTATTTTGGTATTAAACTTGGTGACCAGGATAAAGCTTGGGTGCCACACATGGTGTGCAAGGCATGCACCGAGACTCTACATGGGTGGACCAATGGCAAGAGGAATCTGAACTTTGGAATTCCCATGGTTTGGAGGGAGCCGACAAACCATGTCACTGACTGCTACTTCTGCGCTGTTGATGTGACTGGGATCAACAGAAAGAACCGGAGCAGCCTCAAGTATCCTGATCTTCAATCAGCACGTCGTCCTGTAGCTCATTGTGATGAAATTCCAGTGCCTATCTTCGGAGAACTTCCTGACATTAGTGACGAAGATGCCTCCAGTGTTGAAGGACATGAAGAAGAAGTGGTTCTTGAAGATGATGCTCCACATCCATTTTCCCAAAAGGAGTTGAATGATCTAGTTCGCGACCTCAGCTTGTCAAAGGACTCTGCCAAACTGTTGGCACCCAGATTGAAGGAAAAAAAACCTCTTCTCTGACAGTGCTCGCATCAGCTTCTTCCGCAACAGGCATCAAGAGTACCTCCGTTTTTTTCTTGGAAGAGAAGGACTTGGTGTACTGTGCAGATATTGCGCAGCTTCTGCTCAAGCTTGCAGTGCCACAGTACGAACCCAAAGATTGGAGACTGTTCATTGACAGCAGCAAGCGATCACTGAAATGTGTTCTGCTACACAACGGCAACCAGTTTGCCTCTATACCCCTGGCTCACTCGACTACACTGAAGGAGAACTATGAAGCGGTGAAGTATGTGCTGGAGAAAATTGGTTATGATCAGCATAAGTGGTTTATTTGTGTTGACCTGAAGATGGTGAACTTTTTGTTGGGACAACAGTCTGGCTTCACAAAGTACCCATGTTTTCTGTGCATGTGGGATAGTAGGGACTGTGCTCAGAGTTACACGAAGAAGGACTGGCCTGTGCGGGAGGAATTGGTGCCTTGCAAAGAAAGGAACGTCATCAACAACCCTCTGGTGGACAGAGATAGAATACTCTTCCCACCGCTGCACATCAAGCTCGGCTTAATCAAGCAGTTCACCAAGGCTCTGGACAAGGATGGTGACTGCTTCACTTACTTGTGCCAGGCTTTTCCAGGATTGACCATGGAGAAGTTGAAAGCTGGGATCTTTGACGGTCCTCAGATCCGTCAGCTCATCAGAGATCCAGAGTTCGGAAACTCAATGAACGAAGTGGAACTGGAAGCGTGGAAGGCATTTGTTCTGGTAGTGAAGAACTTTCTTGGCAACAATAAGACCAGAAACTACGCAGAACTTGTCAACAACATGCTGACTGCTTTCAGAAACCTGGGCTGCAACATGAGCGTCAAGATGCACTACCTATTTTCACATATGGACCGGTTTCCTGAGAACCTGGGTTCAATGAGTGACGAGCAGGGGGAGAGATTCCATCACGACATGAAAGAGATGGAGACCAGGTATCAGGGTTGCTGGGACGCAGTCATGATGGCTGACTACTGTTGGACTCTGAAGAGAGAACTCCCTGCCGCTGAGCATTCCAGGAGTTCCAAGAAACGGAAGTTCAAGCCCTGAAGTTTGAAAAATGGTGAAGCAACATGCAATTTACGTGTACTTACCTTTATCAATGCCCACCATTCAGTTTACAGTAATCAATGTTTCTATCAGGTAATCAATATATGTTGTTGGAAAAACATTTTTTTCTCTTAAAAACATATTTAGGATGATATGTGTTGACAAAAATCAGCTGATAATGCCACAAAAATGTAATCGATTTTGACACAAGATCTGATTTTTTTCAAATCAACATAGGACAAAAACCTGACCTGATGGAGAGAAACGGATGCCATTTCCTGATTCAGCAGTGCAAAAATACCCTAAATCAATTGTAGAAATCTAGACAACATTCAAAAAGTAAAAAATTGTTGCCCAGTGTTATGGGAGCCCAGTTTTGTTTTGTTGTTTGTTACCCCAAAATGACCTCATGTACTGCTGCTTGGATAATTTTTTTGAGCGAAAGAGTCCATACATTATCTCAATAAATGAATACCTAAGAGCACCATTTACAGAGTATTGGGCAATGGGTCTGAGTCCACAGGTTTGAGAATGCCAGTCCCCTTCTACAGGGGGAGCAAATTTGCCACACCCCTCTTTCCCTGGAAGGAGAGAAGAGGTGTTTTCCACCAAAGGGATGAACTTTTAGAGTCATACGAAGCATTTTCACCCAATGTGAGGAGGTGGAGACAGACTGTTTAAGCCTTCCCTGCACTCTCTCTTCTTCCTTTGACACCCACCCTCCTACCTTTTACAGTGTGGGCCTTTGGTTAGTCACCCTTTTGGCAGGTGTGGGGAGGGCTATGTAGGATTTATTGTTTTTGAAAGGTCCTGGGTGGCTCTGGGTTTTCTCCTTTTTGCCTACTGTTGGGTAGTGTCCGCCTGACTTGGGTGTTGTTCTTTATTTGCCTAATTGTCATTTAGTCTGCACAGGTGAGAGGATTTAAGAATTTACAGGTTTGATATCTGTTTGATAAGCAGTGTTTGGTTGAGGGCACTCTTTAGTCACCTTTATGAGGCATGGCCTGCAGAGTGCTGGGGTGTTTTCTGCCCTGGCAGGCACATCTGGATAAACATTGTCCACAGGGGCCATGGTGTGCCTGTTGAGTTTGTGCATGTTGAGCTCATGCAGGGCCCATGCAATGGGGAGGGAAGAATTTTAGGAAACTGCTGGTGGGCACAGTGTGTGGCTGTAAACTTTCCCCTGGTGATGGGAGGGACAGATTAACCCCATCTGGACTACTGCAATGCACTCTACGTGGGGCTGCCTTTGAAGGTGACCCAGAAACTGCAATTAATCCAGAATGCGGCAGCTAGACTGGTGACTGGGAGTGGCCACCAGGACCACGTAACACCGGTCCTGAGAGATCTGCATTGGCTCCCAGTACGTTTCCGAGCACAATTCAAAGTGTTGGTGCTGACCTTTAAAGCCCTAAACGGCCTTGGTCCTGTATACCTGAAGGAGTGTCTCCACCCCCATCGTTTAGCCCAGACACTGAGATCCAGCGCCGAGGGCCTTCTGGCGGTTCCCTCATTGCGAGAAGTGAGGTTACAGGGAACCAGACAGAGGGCCTTCTCAGTAGTGGTGCCCACCCTGTGGAACACCCTCCCTTCAGATGTGAAGGAAATAAGCAGTTATCCTACCTTTAAAAGACATCTGAAGGCAGCCCTGTTTAGGGAAGTTTTTAATATTTAATGCTGTACTGTTTTTAACATTTGATTGGGAGCCACCCAGAGTGGCTGGGGAGACTCAGCCAGATGGGCGGGGTATAAATAATAAATTATTATTATTATTATTATTATTATTATTATTATTATTATTTTACTATTATTATTATTATTATTATTATTATTATTATTATTATCTATTACCAATCACATGCCCAAACATATTTGATTTGGTTACATTGGTTTAATTAAGTATATTTTGCACATCCTCAAGTTATTTTACTTTAATAAATATAGACTTTTTACCCATATTCCTGTTGTTTTGAGTCTTCTTCTGGGTGTGCTGGTGAAGAAAGGGGGGGAAAGCCAGAGTATTCACAGAGGATTTCTTATTTCAGGTTTTTTCAGTAGCATTGTTATCCACACTCTTCCAAGGAACTCTTTCAAATCACTTGCCTCAAAGGTCTATACAAGGCTCCAAGCACAACGGTAATCTTTCTGCCTGCTTTCTTGTCCAAACTCCTTTTCTCCTAGGCTCCCAATTTAAGAACCACCTAATTTTTCTAGGATTCTGAACAAAAAAATAAATTGTCCCTCATTTAAAATTATGAAAAAGGGCATCTAAGAAGACAGTGTTGTTTTCCCAGACCGAGAGAGATCGTTCCTGTCCTTACACTTAAAAAAAAAAAAAACCTGCTTTGAGAGACAGACTCCAAACCACAAAAAGGAGACAGACACAGGGAAATCTAATTAGCCTCAGCATAAAAACTAGAAATTTATTTGTACTCAAATGGTGGTTGCATATTCCAAATAAAATGGAAGCATATAAGAAACTCAACAGACAGATTAAGTAAAGAACAGGACTGATAAAAAAACAATGCAAGTCATCTGAATAAGCAGGAGGTAATTTACCTCTCTTCAGGTTTGCTCCTTGACTTGCTGGTCTCTTGCAACTGGCCTAGGAAGCTGAAGAGGTAACAGGCTTTAGTGAGCAGGAAGAGTATATGGCAGAGAGCACTCCAGAACCAGAGGTAGTAGCAGAGTGTGGCCATGAGGCAGGCTTGTTTTATAATGTATTTTGTGTTTTTTATCTTGTGTTTTTATGCTGTGAAGCACCCTTAGATCTGTAGATGAAGGGCGGTATACAAATAATAATAAATAAATAATTGAACATATTGACTTCACAGCTCAAAAAGCAGAGCAAGTGAGAATAGTAATTTGTAGGTTTTCTTCACAATGGTTTCTCCAAGGGATCTTTTGCCATATTTAGTGATATTAAAGGACTTGCTACCCAACGGGATGCATTGTTTTCTGTCATTCAGCAATACTTAGGCACTTGGGGATAATCTGAATGTGTTCTAATAGTTGTCATGGTGTTTTTTCTTCCTTCTGATCCAGTTATTTCATTACAAACCCACACTAATTCCCAACAGATATCACCCGTCTGCTTGATTCCACCCCCACCGACTCCAGTCTTCCCCAGCCCATTTCCTTTTGAATCCAGCTTGCTAGCAAATTTCTTCATATAAAATTAAATCTACTGTATCTCAAGTTTGTATAATCAGATCATTAAAATGCATGGCTAATGTGTGTAAATTGGAACTCAGCTCATTACCATAATCACGCTCCATAATTATTAAATAAACAAGCACTGGAGAATTTGGAAACCTGCTGAATATGCTATCCCAGGTCAGCAGTCTTCTTTATTTTTTAAAAAAGTTTTGTTTAATAATGGCAAGGCATTGTGGAAAGACCATTACTCACTAGCCAGAATGGCAAAAGCCTAGAGCAAAAAGTGGTATATGTGCACTGCTTCCCCCCCCCCTTAAAAAATGTTTAGGGGTACTTTCATTTACCTACTCATATTGAAATACTGCCCCTCAATGAGGCCAAACTTAGATTCACAAAATGTTTAGGGATATGCATACCTCTGCGTCCCCCCCAGGAAAAAAACACCACTGCATATATGCCCACAAATGTCAGAATTGCCTATCCTAGCACCATAATTGTAAACCAAATGGGCACAATCCAACTAATGCTAGTACTATTAAATCCATTTGTTTTCATTTTGATGATCTGTAGCCAGAGGTTCAACTTCCCTTAAAATTTAAAGGTACTTAATTATTTCTGGACCATGTTCTAGGGGTGTGATCCCCATACTGCAGCTACCATCTGGATGTTCCCTGAGAAGAAAGACAGTAAGAATCAAACACCATGGACTCATATATACAGCTGCAAATAAAATGTTTTGAATGTGTTGTAAAGTGCAATATACAATTTTGACCCTAGATGGTGACAGTGAGATACAGCAAATTCAATGCATTTTTCAAAACAATTTTTTAAAAAACGTTTTTTCACAACATTTTTAACGTGTCTAGATTCCACCCATGCGTCTATTCACGAGCACTTCTCCATTGCTTCTCACAAGTACAGGATTGCAGCCACAACTACTTCTATGTAGGGCCATCAACTTGTTGCAAACCCATCAATGTGTAGGACTTAAACTTTCTCTTAATTGATTAACTTTCTCCTAATTGCCTTTTAAGAGATTAATTGATCAAATAATTAATTCAGTGTAAAGAAGTTTTGCCAAAACTCATTGTGAAGGTGCCCTTGAGGAAAGTTTCCTTTTAAGTCTGAAAAAGATTTGCTTCCAAATCAACTTTTGTCCTTGCTGTCTCTCCTGTCAATTAACCAGAGGACAAACTTCAATCTGCAATTTAAATGTTAATCTGCTATTAAGGCTTCAGTTGCTAAATCATGCCAATTAATCAATTACAGATTGCAACCCTATTTATTTGGGAGCCCAAAGGGGCTAGGCACTATTAGGCGTGGTGGGGAATGGCTTTCAGCAAGAGGACAGCATTTCCTCCTGGGCAGCCTACCACATGCTGGTGGTGGGTGGGGCTAGAGGCAAAGGTAGGCGGAGCAACAGATGCAGTTCTTACTTTCCACAGTAGGTCACACACAAAAAGGGCCAGAGGTATATGGGCACCCAGCTCATTATCCTTTATTGAAGCAAATAAGAAGCATTGTCAAAATTTAAGGAGCTCCAATAGTGTTAAATAAGGGATGTGGGTGGCGCTGTGGGTTAAACCACAGAGCCTAGGGCTTGCCGATCAGAAGGTCGGTGGTTCAAATCCCCGCAATGGGGTGAGCTCCCGTTGCTTGGTCCCAGCTCCTGCCAACCTAGCAGTTTGAAAGCACATCAAATGCAAGTAGATAAATAAGTACCACTCTAGCGGGAAGGTAAACGGCGTTTCCGTGCGCTGCTCTGGTTTGCCAGAAGCGGCTTAGTCATGCTGGCCACATGACCCAGAAGCTGTACGCCGGCTCCCTTTGCCAGTAAAGCGAGATGAGCGCCACAACCCCAGAGTTGTCTGCAACTGGACCTAATGGTCAGGGGTCCCTTTACCCTTTACCTTTATAGTGTTAAATATTCAAATTCACATAGGCTCTTGAGCTTGGCAATAGGGTTATAGGAGGCAATGTTGGTGAAAGGAAATCTCTCTCTGAAGGCAATCTATTATCGGAATATCCAGCAACAACAATAACAGTTGGGGATGCAATGGGACCAGAGACAGGGAATTTAATAACCCCCCAGCTGCTATTTGCTTGAAGGAGGAAAACATAAGGGTCCCATATGGGTGGAGCGAGGTGTTGATTGAAAAAAGTAGTGTAGAGGGGAGAGTTAAAACACACCTCCTTGGTGCTGTGATACCAGTTTTGGGACACACAAACCCCAATTGCTTCTAGCTTTCTGAAGCAAAATGGTGAAGTATTCCCATGTCACGTTTCATTTGGCCTCAGGTTCATAAACACACTGAAAGGAGTTCAGGGGTTTGTCACTTAAGGATAATTGATCAAGTAACAAGCCTCCCGATGCCTTTTGATGTAGCTTGTTTTCTTCAGAGAGAAAGACAAAAGTGGTATTAAACATTTATTGTTCCAGGACCAAAGGCTGTTTCATCATTGCTGCATTATTTAAAAAAATGAAAAGTCCACAGTATACTTTGCCTCAATTAGGTTTGACGTTTCAGGTCTGCTTACATAGGAAAGTGAACTACAAAGAAGCTCTCAATTTAGATTCAAGCCATGATGGACATTACCATTTTGGTGAGCTGGAGCTTATCAGGTTGCCTTACCCTTGGGGTTGAGCTCCAAATTCCCAGAGCGTGCAATGGAGATTTGAGCTGAAATTACATTTTATTATGCATTTATGGGACAGAGTGGCTGTTCTTATCTCAGATATGGGAAGAAAGATCAGAGTGTTATAGAATTTTTTTAAAAAGCTTTGTTCACATACATTGAGAGGAGCACCATCGTCCAGCTAACACGGGAAAGCCTGCTCTTCTCTTTTGTGCAGGGATTGCCCACAGCCCTGGTTTTGATCCTTAAAAATAAATAAATCAACAAATCAAATAACTGCCTTGTAAAGAACCCAAGCTGAAAAATAATTGGGGGGGGGTGGAATTTAGCTGGTAAGAAAATTCCATGCAGGAAAAGAGGAATAACTAGGACCTAAGAAAAAGTAGAGGGACACGGGTGGCGCTGTGGGTTAAACCACAGAGCCTAGGACTTGCTGATCAGAAGGTCAGCGATTTGAATCCCCGTGACAGGGCGAGCTCCTGTTGCTTGGTCCCTGCTCCTGCCATCCTAGCAGTTCGAAAGCACATCAAAGTGCAAGTAGATAAATACGTACCGTTCCAGTGGGAAGGTAAACAGCGTTTCCGTGTGCTGCTCTGGTTCGCCAGAAGCGGCTTATTCATGCTGGCCACATGACCCGGAAGCTGTACGCTGGCTCCCTCTGCCAATAAAGGGCCACAACCCCAGAGTCGGCCACGACTGGACCTAATGGTCAGGGGTCCCTTTACCTTAAGAAAAAGTAGAGGCTCAGGAAAGTGAGCTTAAATCTCTGCTGATCCCATTAAATCCTGAATTCAAGGCTTCCCATGTGAAGGCCTTCCCACTGTAGGGAAGTTACCGAAGAGTGCAGATTAGCCAGTTATTCAAAAGAGCAGAAATGCCATGTCAATAATTTTCATAATGTGATGTTAGGTGTTTCTCTTTTCACTTTCAAATCATCTCATATCATCAAGGGCTTTGCAAGAATTATTCCTTCTATCTGTGATGTTTAGGCTATATAGCCAAAATAACACCACCCATGTAGAAGAGGGAGCTATCTACAATTTTGGGAGAATCCTAAGGTTTGCAGAGGCACACATATACAAAAAAATAAGTAAATAGTGGCTAAATCTGTTTTCATTGTTTTGCCCGGTGTCTTGATTGCTGTTGTAACTTCTGCTGCTTTTAAAGTGTTGAAGTTTCTTAACTGTATGGTTCTTAATTGATGGTTTCTATTTTATGGTTTATTGTTGTTAGCCTCCATGAATTCTTGTTGAGGGGAAGGGAGATTTTAAAAATTACTTACATAATAAGCTACAACAGGAAGCGACTTCTGGTATTTGGAATACCAGTAGCCACAGAGTCAGGAAATTGAGGAAGGAGACAAAAGTCCTATATGTGGTAGGTGTTCTAATTCCCCATGAAGTGCAGGAGAGTGGGAATAGGCATGCCTCCATAATCACTGTCCTCAACACTATCCACAAGTTGGAGGCAAATGTCTACAGAAGGAAACCTGCTCTACTCATATAGTCTTCAAACACAGTTTAGGACCGTGGAAAACCAGGGTTCTAAATCGTACAAGGAACCTATATAAGTAGAAAATGTTCTATGCTGCAAAAGTTCATCCCAGGACTATCCATTGAAGCTGAACATTGGAAGTGTTTGGGGCAGACAAAAGGGAGAACTTCCTCACTATGGAATTCATTCGCAGAAGATGGCTTTAAAGGGGGATTAGAGAAATTATTGAAAGATAAAGGTCCAATACCTACACTGTCAGAGGCAGTATGCCTCTGAATATCAGTTGCTGGGAATACCAGTTGCTAGGAATCCCAAGCAGAGCTGTTGCACTCAGGTTCTGCTTGAAGGCTTCCCATAGGCATCTGGTTGGCCATTTTCAGAATGGGATGATGGACTAGATGGGGTTTGGGCTTGGTCCAGTGGAGTTCTTCTTATGAGCAGTGACAACTAGAATTCTAAAGGTATGTGGTTGTTTGTCCAACCAGATCTAGAAGGTCAAATCTACAACAGCCAGTGATTTTATCTTATTACTTTGCATAGATATCAACTTCATTGTATGCATATGGCGCATACTAATTAGACTGCTTCCCAGAGTATTATGATAATTAATTCAACATCAACATGTTTAATTCGTAAATTCATTTAAATGTGGTAACGACAGTGGCATATTAACAGCTCTAAGAGATTGAAAGGAGGATAATTCGTTTGTTATTTTTTTAAAAAAAAATGCTGGAATTGTACAAAAGCAAAATGCTGCAGGTAAAATGTAAGAAAATAATAGAAGGAATTTTGGAATAAAAAGTACGGTGAGCTTACAAAAGACTTTTTTTTAACACAGTTAAAGAACAAAACTGAATAATTAGGTAGCAATCCTAAAAACATGTGTACAAAGGAGTAGGCACTCTTGAAAATGTTTCTGCAGAAAAATGCACAGGATCACACTGTTAATCCATTATATAACAGTGACACAGAGACGTCCTTTTCAGGTGTCCAAAACACACGATCACATTCAGCAAAAGAAAGCATAAAATATAAGGCTGTCAGTGACTACTAGCTATCCCATTTGCTGGCCAAGTCCAAAGATGGGTCCTGCTTGCAGCACTGAAGTCATGCCCAACCTTTATAATTGGAGTCTGGGAGTATGTCAACCATTGGGTCATTGTTTTAGCTTGCTTAGCCATGTATCACACCAACTGTTCATTTGAGGTTTACCTATGTACCATACTGAGCTGAGTATTAAAGGGATTGAGGTTTTTTTTTGTGGGGGGAGCTTTATTCAAGTTTGAGTTCTTCATTCCATGGGTAGCAGGGCATGGCGTCATGACCTCCAGTCCGAGGTCATAGAATTCCAGATCCATCCACTCTTCAGCATCACTGACAATGTGGAGATTGCTTGGGCTGTCCTGCTCATACAAGCTTTTCTTCAGAAGACACCCCAGGTTCCACATCTGGGCAGGATTGAGCCCCAGCATAAGGCAATGATTAAGGAGCTCAGTGGTGTATTACTGGCACATTACAAATGGGCTCATTAACTTAATTACTATCAGATACACTACATTTCAAGCAGTAGTTTCAGAACACTCAGGCTATATGCACTAAAATGTAGGAAGTTGCCTTACACAGGATAAGGTGGCATTGCACAGGTAGGGCATCACCATCAAGAGCACACAGCCACACCCTCAAGCCTGCAAACAGCTCAGACAAGCAACTAACCTTAATCCAAAAGACACAAGGCCACAGGTACACTGTCACCTTATGCCAGGCATGTCCAAAGTCCATTTTGGGGGCCTAATCCGGCCCGCCGGTCGGTTCAATCCAGCCCCCATAGGCAGTTCCTCCCTGTGGTTAAAAAAAAAGGTCAATGGTCGGCCCTCATGCATGTTCACTTCATCAAATCTGGCCCTCTTTGGAAAAAGTTTGGACACCCCGCCTTATACTGAATCAGCTACACTAACTGGCAGAAGCTTCTCCAAGGTTTCAAGAAAGGGACATTCTTAGCTGTACCTGAAGATGCCAGGGATTGGACCTAGGACATTCTGCATGCAAAGCAATTCCTCTACCACTGGGCTACAACCCTCCCCCAAGTAGTATCAATCTGCCTGGATTCATGCCAAAACAGAATCAATGCAAAATTGTACAACGTAATAGCGACACCTCCCATCCTTTTCTCACAGCTTCGAGAAAGAAAAAGATTGCCACACAATATCCAAGAGACTATTGCCAGTCTGTAATCACTTCCACATTAACTGAGAAGCTGGAAGATTGATGAGGTACTTTAAGGTCAATTGGTTTCCTTCTTTCTTCCCTTCTTTTTCTTCTTTTTTTTTAATTGCAGTTACTTTAATCAGCCTGGTTTGTTTTAAATAAGAGGCTGTAAGAGAGATGTGAATCACAGAATATCTCAGTCAATTTGCTCACTTTTGAAGGCTGACTTTGGGGGGAGATAATCCACAGATGGCTGTGCCAACTGACTGCCATCATCACCAACCCTCAGAGTACGAGGCCCACCAGCAACCTTTTCAAAGGGCCTTGAGATGAACACAGCACCTTGAGGTGCAGCAATGTACAACAATTAATCTGAAATGGAACAAAGCCTCTTCTCAGGCTTGTCTTAATAATCTATTTTTTGTTTGTTAAAAAGAAATGCAAATTAGGATGGGAAGGGAGATCAGGAGGAGGAGGAGGAAAGAGAAGGTGAAGAGATGAGAAGTTAAAACAAGTGTTGCTAAAGTGATGCTCTCCAGATGTTGCTGGACCATGAATCTGAACATCTGGGACCCACTCAGCAGGCATTATAATTTATGTTTAAATTTATAGTTTTAACTTTTTATTTTTTTATTTGCATTCCCTCTTTGTAAACTGCTTAGAGACTACTATAGTGAAGTGGTTATATGAATTGTTCATCATCATCATCATCCCTGACCAGCCTCCATGGGACTGATGAGAGTGGGTGTCCAACAACACCTAGAAAGCAACAAGTTAGCCGCTGAGAGGCTTGGGGGAAGAGAGATGCTTTCAGATGCTAAGTAAATGCCTGGAGGAAGACAGACAGATGTTAGGGGCAAGTGAAATCCAGGGTGCATCAGCATGATAATCTATCATGGACCCGGTGCTGCTCAGGCATACAGGTTTTTCACAGCATCTGCACAATGTGGTCCACATCCAAATACCATCCCACATTCTCTTCCCATTTTATCCAACAACAACTGTGAAGTTAATTCACCCCCCTATAATATTACATCTGGATTATATGGAATGGCATTTTGATAAGGTTTATGTTGCATGGATGCCACAATAAACCCTTGTTTGCAGAAATTGCAGTGTGAAAGCAATCCCAGAGAAAGGGAGAAAGGGAGAAAGGAAAGACAGAACTCAGGAAACAGAAGTATCAATCCAGAAGGCAAATAGAACTAGGAAGACCAATGAGTATGTGTTATATCCAGTGCTTTTTTTCTGGGGTACGCAGAGGTACGCATACCCCTAAATATTTTGTGAATCTAAGTTTGGCCTTGTTGAGGGGCAGTATTTCAATATGAGTAGGAAAATGAGAGTACCCCTAAACATTTTTTTATATCTAAATAAATTCTACACAGAATAGACCCATTAACATTAATGAACCTAAATTAGTCATGTGCATTAATGCCAACGGGTCTACTCTGAGTAGGGTTAACATTGGATACAACCCTGTTTGTGTATTTATTTAAGTGTTGTGTCAAAAAAATATTCTCTCAGTGTGTATGTGTGTTTGTTTTTTACTATTCTCTATCAATGAATGAAAAAAGAAATTGCATCCAAAAATTACTAAAGGGTGGGGGAGAGAATGGTGGATTTATCAGGGGTGGGATGCATGATTTTAGTTGTACTTGTTTTACTCTGCAAGTAAAGCAAGTTCATTTTCCTCAATTCCTGTGCTTCCGGAAACCCCATATGGCATATTTTGGTTGGGCCCTCCGAGATTTGTAAGAAGACGTTCTACCATACACTTGGCAGTTGTTCCTTTTGGGGGGACGGGGGACAACCTGTGTGTGTGTGTATGTGTGCGTGCGTGCGTGCTTGCGTGTGTGCGTGTTTGCTTTTGAAGAAATCAGAGACTGTAGGGAAGGTTTTAGCAGAGCACTAATTTATTTATTATAACTATATTGCACTTTTCAGTCAAGATTAATGAGACTGGCTCCCAGTGAGGAAAGTAGTCTGTGATAAATGTTAAAAGATAGAATTATAGGATTAAGGGGACAGAGATAAAGCGAGAGAAGAGAAGTGGACCTGAAATAGGCTCATGTTTACTCTCCCAGGCATTTGAGCAACCATACCTTCTTGGTTTGATAGCTATTTTAGATTGTTGGTTGAGGGAGAATATTCTTGTTTAAGAATGGCTATTGTGGATGGCCGCTTTTAGTGGGTAGTCTTTTTAAATGTATCTGCTGATGTTGTTATGTGTTATATGCATGTATTTTACATTTATTGTAAGTTGTTTCAACAGTTCCTTGCTTGTGGAGCGTGATCTTGGATCCCCCTCATCACTGCTGCCCCAGATGAAGTGATCTAAAAGTGAAGGCCAGCTTAGGTTAAATGAAGCACCAAATATCTTCAGTACCCTGCCTCCATGTTATTCAACTCCTGAACACTTTAAAAGAAATCCATTTGTAGCTCATTTCACACTATTGACTTAAACATTGTAAATTATATGAGTGACTTATTATTGTTTATCTTTGTGGTATAAGGCTGTGGTGTTCAACCAGAATGCCATGGCACCCTAGGGTGCCTTGAATTGGTCAGGGGTGCCGCGGGCAACACTGGCCTCTATACCTCTTTTCTTCCCTCCCTCCTGATGCCCTCTCATGTCTCTGCCTCCCCAAGGCTTGCACAGCTTTCTGTTGCAGGAGCCTGGGTATAAGCTCGACAGGTGAATGGTGCCTCTGGGGGCATCTCTCTTTGGGGTGGCGGGGGGCGGGAAGCTCAGAGACAAAGGACAGCAGCAGCAGCTGCCCAGAAGACTCCCAAGGAGAGAGGAGAGGAAAGAAGGCTGGGGGAACACTCCACAAGGGAGAGTAAGGGAGCTATGGATTCAAAAAGGTTGAAAACCTTTGGAATAAGGCAATAAATTTATAGTATAATGCAATAAACGTGCATCACAATCACTGACATACACACTGTAAACTGAATGGTTTCTGATGTTACACATTTTCCTCCAAGTAAAACAGCAACAAACCCCTCATAGTTAATGGCCACACAAGGCAATGTTGCATTACCATTCAAAATGAAATGTTTGTACTGTTTATTTTAGTGGGGAGTGAAGCAAATAGCCCATGGTATGTGTGGTTCCCTGGCTGTCAGGATCCTGTCCAAAGGTACATGAACAAGGCATGAAGCCTATAACTGAATGGAAGCCTTGAAGATATCCCAACAGTTGATACACCCCTCCTGCCAAGCTTTTAAATACAAGGTGGGTGGAGCTCACTCACAAGATTCTCACCCTACAGTTTTGCCATGTGCACATGTGCTGTCCAGATGGGTATGTCTGATCCCAGCTATGAAGATGGTACCTGGATCTCATTCATAGGACTGTGCCCCATTCCTCTGCCTCCAGGTCCATCACCGCCACCTCCTATTCAGCCCTCTACCTCTGACTGGTTGAAGTCCTCATCCCTACCTGATGAGGCTCTGTGCTCTGCAAAAGGTTCTGTGGAGAGAGCTGACAGTTGAGCTTCCTTCTGTCTGATACCTAGAGTCACATGGGGAGAACCCCCCTCTTCATCCCTGCATGCCAGCCATCAGCCCACCATCTGCTGCTTCTCCTTCTTCCTCATGCCAGATTCCCGTAACGCTAAGGGGCCCATTACACTGGGTCACCTACACATAGATTCAGCCCTGGCTAAAGGTACCAACAATCATATCAGGTCCCTAGCCTTGCAATGGGAACCATGCACACTGCCCAAATGATTCAGTGCAAGTTGGATACTCTGTTGTTCAGCCAGAGGATCTATGCAGAGGAGCCTGCTTCCCTGATGGGATCATGGAAAATATATTCTAATGCACATTAGCATCACAACCCTTTGGCAGCTCCTCCTATATGTGTCTCCCAGTTAGGGACTAGGGAGAAACTCACTTCATTTTTTTAATATAAAAAATAAAATTATATTTTCATTAATAACAAATGAATATTTCAAACACTAAAAAGTCATTGTTGCATGTTAAACCTCGACTAACCTCCCCCTCTTTCTGCAGTTCCTTAAATTTGCTTTCTTTTTTCTTGCATTTCCCAATTAAAACTATTTATACTTTTTAGCATCTATTTCATATGTGTTTTAGCAGCTGCACATTTTTACAATAATCCTGCTAACGTCTTAATTTGTTTGCAATTTGTTTGTAAATATTCAATAAAATATTTCCATTCCCAATTAAAGAGTTTGTTGTCTTGGTTTCTTATTCTTTTGGTAAACTTCACCATTTCTGCATAGTCCATTAATTTCTGTAGCTATTCTTCTCTCGTCAGGACTTCTTATTTCCATCTTTGGGCAAATACCATTCTTGCAGCTGTGGTTGCATACATAAATAAATTTCTATATTGTTTAGGTACCTCTGATCCCATAATTCCCAAAAGAAAAGTTTCTTGCGGGGGTTTTTAACACACATTATCTTAAACATCTTTTTCAATTCATTATAGGCCAGTAGGCTTTAGCTTTATTACAAGACCAACACATATGAAAAAATTACCTTCTTTCTCTTTGCATTTCCAATACTTATTCGATTTCAATTTATACATTTTTGACTAATCTGGTAGGTGTTAGATACCATCTATATAACATATTCATATAATTTTCTCTTAAACCATAATATGCTGTAAATTTTATATTCATATTCCACAGTCGTTCCCATGCCTTCATTTCTATATTGTGACCAATATCTATTGCCCAAAGTATCTTTGATGATTTCACTTGTTCGTCTTTTGTCTCCCATTCTAGTAGAAACTTACACATTTTAGACATCATTTTAACATTACAATCAGGTCTCTCTCTAATTGAGATACTCCTCCTGCAAACCCCCATTTCTTATCCTTTATAAATACTTCGTTTAAATGAGGATATTGTATTCATGTTGTTAACATTGCTGATAAGTCCTTAAACTCTTTTAACTTAAATTCTCCACCCTCCTTTAACAGATTTCTATAAGTTACCCAGTTTTCCATCATATTCTTCTTTTTCACCCCTATAGCTTCTACTGGTAAAAGCCAAAGTGGGTTTTTTATATTTGTCCCAAACTCTATACAAAATTTTCCCAATTTTATGGCTTGTAAATCCTTTACAAGCTTTTCATACCACAAATACATGTGCTAGCCAAATATATTATCATGACCTTCTAAGTCAAAGATATACAAATTCTTCAATGACAACCATTCCTTCAACCAGCACATACAGGAAGCTTCATAATATAATCTCATATCTGGAAGGGAAAAACCTCTCTCTTTAGCATCTATCCGTATTTTATCATTTACCGGTATTCTCAGTTTTCTCCCTTGCCAGATATATTTAGACATATCTTTTTGCCATTTCTGGAAGCAATCTGTATTGCCAATCACTGGTATTGATTGAAATAGAAATAACATCCCTGGTAATGCATTCATTTTAATGGCCAACACTCTACCTAACAATGAAAGTTTCATCCTATCCCATATTTGCAAGTTTCTTTTAATATCCTCCCAAGTTTTCAAATAATCAACTTTACACAAATTGATATACTTTGTTGTTAACCATACAGTGGTATCTCTGGTTACGTACTTAATTTGTTCCGGAGGTCTGTTCTTAACCTGAAACTGTTCTTAACCTGAAGCACCACTTTAGCTAATGGGGCCTCCTGCTGCTGCCACGCCACTGCCATGCAATTTCTGTTCTAATCCTGAAGCAAAGTTCTTAACCCGAGGTACTATTTCTGGGTTAGCAGAGTCTGTAACCTGAAGCGTATGTAACCCGAGGTACCACTGTACTCCTAAATATTTAATCTTTTTTTCAATCTTTAAACTGGATATAACTTGTAGTTTAATCTTAACATCATCTTTAATATTTTTTACCAGGAGCTTGGTTTTATTTTTATTTATTTTAAGACCAGCTACTTCTCAAAAAAAAACCAAAAAAACCCGACTCTGCTGGATCTGCTGCAGATATCACCGCATCATCTGCAAATGCTTTTAGTTTGTACTCTCTTTGTCCCACCCTTATTCCTTTAATATCCTGATTACATCTTATTCTTTGCACCAAAACTTCTAAAACTACTATAAACAATGAAGGTGACAATGGACAGCCTTGTCTAGTTCCTTTTGTTATTTTAAAATTCTCACTCAACATTATTTACTATCAGAAACTCACTTCAATTCACATTTAAAGTTAACATCACCTAATCAGCATCATCCATCCTTTGCACTATAACAAAGAAAATGGGGAAAAGATTTGATTCCTTTCTTGTATAAAGACGAACCTACCTAATTCATATTTTTTGAAACAATATGTAAACTGAAACACAGACATCCTCCAAAATCAGCACTTCTAATTTTGCAACAGAGTTCTCCAGTAGTGTACTAAAATGAATATACTAGGCTGAAATGTGCATAAAAAATACATGTATTTGCAACAATAACACACAAAGAATGCATCGTATTAGAGGAAATTGCATTGTAATGATGTGTGCACATGAACATGTATGTCAATAGTCCTTTTTGTACTCATCCTTTGAGAAGGGTAAGATTTGTTCCTTGAAATGTATTTTTGATGAGTATTTTAGGGTTTTCTTCTTTATTTTTGTTTTTACATATGGTTTTAATGTTACTGTGATTCTTTTTTTGTGTGTGTGCAAATCACTTTGAGACACCTCAGGGGTGCCCAAACTTTTTCCAAAGTTTTTTTTGGGAATGAAATTGTTGAGCTTTTTGTAGGATTTGACCCCAATAAACTGTCACAGGGACCAAATAAAAACAGCCAGGGGGACGAATTAGGCCCCTGAAACAGACATTGGTCATGCCTGCCTTAGTGCAAACATGTGACCAGAAAATAACAACACTAAAACAACACCCACAAAATGCAGAGAAATTTGCACTGTGATACTGATGAGTTTTCTTTTTTAAAAAATCACAAGCTGTTGCATAATATGAAGTACTAAACTTAAGATTAGAAAAATGAGAATCTTAAGAGGGCTGAGAATGGACACATTCATCCAATGCCAACTCTAAGCTGCTACCAGGTCCCTTTCCCACATATTTCAAGTCTGCTTGTGTGTACTTCTTTGCAAAGGGCTTCAGTGTGACCTCCGAGTCAGGAGGACATGCCAAGTGAAGAAAGCTGTTAGTAAATCAATCCTAAAGTGATTTATTTTCCAAGTGACAGATACCAAGCAGGCAGTATATATTTATCATTTGGACAAGGGCTTAATAAAGATAAATTCAAAGGACGAAACTCTGGAAGCTCATGCTTTGAAAAGAGCCAGATGCCAAAACATACTTCTTTGATAATTAGCCAGCATTCATACATAATTTCAAGAGGTGTAGCTCAGTACTGTAATTTGGACATTGAATTCTCTAGTAAATAGTATGAAGCTTGCACAGGCGGGGAACTGGAGGGACCTTATGTAGGAAATGAATATTCTTTTCCAGCCATAGATTCCAAAATGCTGAACCATCCTCTCTACAACTTATCCAAATTATGAAAAGACACACAGGCACATAGGAATCCACCTTATAGGGAGCCAGACCCTTGGTCTATCTAGTTGGCACAGTAGCTCTCCAGAGTTCTAGACAAGGGATATTCCGTCCTACCTGGTGATAATGGAGATGGAAGCTAGAACCTTCTGAATGCAAATCAGATGCTCTAATGCTGAGCTATGGCTCTTATCCCTGGTTTGGGAAAGGACCTGCCAGGAGGACATCTGCTGATCTGAGAACACAATATGCAGATTAAGGTGTTCTGTTGCAACTGTTCCTCACAGAGAAGATTCCACACCTAATAATAATAATAATAATAATAATAATAATAATAATAATTTTATTATGTATATGCTGCCCATCTAACTTGGTTGTCACTTTGGGCAGATTCCAACAAAATACTAAAAGTACAACAAAACATCAACCATTCAAAATTTCCCTGAACAGGGCTGCCTTCAGATGTCTTCTAAAAGTCAAATAGTTGTTTATCTGGCTGACATCTGGCAAGAGGGCATTCCACAGGGCGGGCACCACTATCAAGAAGACCCGCTACCCAGTTCCTTGTAGCTTCACATCTCACAGTGAGGGAACCGTCAGAAGGCCCTTGGAGCTGAACCTCAGTGTCCAAGCTGGATGGTGAGGTGGAGACGCTCCGTCAGGTATACAGGATCAAGGCCATTTAGGACTTTAAAGGTCAACACTAACACTTTGATTTGTGCTCAGAAGCATACTGGAAACCAGTATAAATCCTTTAGGGCCAGTGTTATATGGTCCCAGCTGCTGCTTACAGTCACCAGTCTAGCTAATGCATTCTGGATTAGTTGTGGTTTCTGAATCACCTTCAAAGGTAGCCCCACGTAGAGCACATTGCAGTAGTCCAAGTGGACTTGCTTTTTTATGAAAAAGAGAGTAGGCGGTTGTTAGCACACACCTGAAAGTATGTGCTTAATGCAACATTTGTTTACATCAGTGGTCGGCAACCTGCGGCCCATGGGCCACAAGCGGCCCACAGGGATCGTTTAAATGGCCCACGAGCTGCCCCCAAATCAATCTGTCGCTCAGCAAGTTGCTTCTGCAGCACAGGAAATCGTGTCTGCGCATGCACAGATGCCAGAAATCGCGTCTGCACAGACACAATTCGGCCCACAGAGCGATCTCCATGGGAGTGAACCGGCCCAGGCGAGATAAACCTTGCCGATCCCTGGTTTACATACAAGTTATCACTGGAAACCTAAGAGACTGCAAAAAATCCTGAATTGTTTTCAAGTAGAGTTGACGGTGGAGCTTCTTTCTTTAACCAATACACCAAAACCAGACATGCAAATCTGAGCTGCTGAGTCTACAGTCATCCTGAGTTGCTCCAGTCAGGATCAGAAACAAAGAGAATGCATTAAAGCTGATCAGGCAAAGCAAAAAAATACCTTGCCTTGTGTATATACACAAGTAAGGAGATGAATCACTTGCACCCCTCGGGAACACAAATCCAGTCTTGTCAATATGACAGAGAAGCAGGTGTTGGGTGCTTCAAAGCTACTCTTAAAACACACAAGTTTGCTTTTTCAGCACTTCAGAGAGGTGTAGGCTGAGAAAAGACAAGCACTCACAGGAACATAAGCGCTTGTGAGATACCCACATTTAATGATGAATAGTTGGGTGGGTGGGTGTCCCCCCAACAGCTTATGTGGAACTGATCTCTATGTAAGCCAAACAATAATTGGAGGGCAGTGCAGAGAAGGTTCCTCTCCTACTTGTGTTCTAAGGCAGGCTAGCTGGACAGAGAAGGTGAAAAGTTCCATGGGGCTAGTTTCTGCATCTTGAACCTAATGGTCAAACGAGATGTTACTCTAATTGGCAACTACATCTGGGAATTTTTAATAATGATAATCCTAGGGGGTGGCTGGTTATCATTGGGACCAAAGCATGTGGAAAGGTGAGTTTTAAGCCTTCCCTGCCTGGCTGTATTTTAAAAAGAAGCACTGTTCAAGTGGTACAATTAGTATCAGAAATGTCAAGATGAGCTCCTCCTACCTTATAGCATAGGTTGTTAGTTTTCATTAGTATCACAGCTGAAAAGGACTAAACCTCCCTTTCCTGGCATGCTGTGGACCCAGTGAAAACCAATCACCCCCTGGACTCCTAGCAGAGGTGGATTTAGGGGAGTGTGATTGGTTCAGTCACACTGGGCACAGAGCCTATGGGGCACCACAACTATTATGTAGAATGGAATACAAGAGGCAGTGAGGTGTCAATTTTGGTGTTGCACAGGGTGCCACTGAAATTTGAGACCCTAAGATCCACCATTGCAGATGTGGGAGGAGAATAAATCACTTTCTTTGCATTTAACGTCTACCCTACATAGTTCACACTTCCTGAAACATTACATGAACACAGCCATCCTTTGAAACTTGGGCTTATCCAAATCTTGCAAAGCAATTCTCCAGCCAAGCAATGTGTTAAAAAAAAAAAGGAATATGTTTGTGAAAGTAAGATACCAACACACACACACACACACACACACACACACACACACACACTTAAATCCATGTTACTGTTTTATAATTAGTGATATGAGGTGGAAAATTTGATTCAGTTCATGCTTAGAGTGGAACCTACGTAAATTGCATTTTTCGATACAATACGCAAACTGAAACACAGCCATCCTTTCAAATGTGCACTTCTGTGAATTCTACAATGCAGTACTCCATTTGAGTAATGTGTACAAAAAATGCATACGCTTGGGTAAAGTGGGCAGAAAGGCGTATATAAGTAAAAATAACATAGAAACATTAATTATCTTTGCAGAAACTGCTTTGCAAATGTGTATATTAGGCAAAATTGCATACCAACATGTGTATTAGAAAGAGTTCACATTAAAATGCTGAACAATTTTCATGATGACTTAAAATACAATTATCCCAAACTGTTGTGGAAATGTGGAGAGTGAACTTAAGTTGTGAAAAAATGAGAAACTGAGAGACACCGAAAAGAACAGCTTCATCCATCTGCATCTAGGACTTTTGGGGAGTGAGCAGATAACAACCCAGACATAATTGCTAACTATTGCATAACATGTAGTTTGGGCCTAAATTCGGGTTTGTTTGGTTGTTTGATTTGGTTGTTGTTGTTTTTTTTAATAATTCAGAAGTGTGTCCTACAGAATTGTGGAGATTTCTGTCTGAGCAAATATGCTTAGGGCTGCAGCCTAAATCAAGCCTCTGCAAATGACACACGGCCCACAGTTTGCTGTTATTAAAAACCAAGAAACTTCTTTTAAGTTCTTTTTAACACAATCATTTCTGCGACTTCATTGAGCTGTGAAGATAAACAGCCCTCCCGCAGGTGATTTAGCCAGGGGATACCTCTCCACCCTGCAAAACCTTTCATTTTGATAACCCTTTTAGCACCTCTCTTGATGTGACAAGTGATAAGGGGCTTCATCCATCTGTTGTGTTAGTGTGTGTGTAGGGGTGACGGGTGGAGGGGTGTGTGTGGAGCCAGAGAAAACCTGCATGAAGCCCAGAGGGACATGCAACAAATCATCAGAGATTTTAATAGCTAGGAAAATAGAAGCTGCAAAATATTGTCATTCTAGATGTAAAGAAAACGAATCTTTTTATAATGTCACATTTCCGCCATAGGGAATTGCAATTTATTGCCTCCTCCCGTTCTAATATCCAAAACAGGGATATTTTATGAAAATTGGAAGATCACTACACTGGCGTGCTTCTGAAAAGTCACTCTGAGGTAGACCGTAAACCATCCCTGGCACAGAGTAGCTTAATCAGGGTAGTGTAACCAAATGGATCACCATCAGCACCCAATTATTATTAATAACAGTTTATTAATTGTCTTCTGCACAATTGTCCCAGGACAGTGTACAATAGAAGCAGAAGAAAAACCAATTAAAAAACATAAACAGCAGATCCATTTAAAAACAAAAACAACACAATACAAAATAAACACTCAAGGTAGAGACACATTTATACAGCTGGGAAAGCCTATTGGAACAAAAATGTCTTCAACTCTTTCTTGAAGGTGCAGATAATGGCTGCCTGTCATACAGAGTTTACTCAGAGCTTCAGAATATAGAGCTTACCAAGACCATGAGGTAGGATTGACGTATGTCCGGAATGTCCCAGACATAGCCGGAATACTGCAGTCAGAAGCAGTGTCTGGGCAGAAATCACAGAAACGTCCACGGAAATCCGGACATATGGCAACCAGTGTTGGAAGTAGCTTAAAAATACTCAAAAAAACTCAAAAACTTCCTTTTTTGATATTTTGCCCTCCCCCCCACCACAAAAAAGTGCTCAACAACTTTGCCCCCCAAAAAGCTCAAAAACTTTCATGCTCGGATTTTCACTTTTTGAAATATGGCAAACCTACCATTAGGACACATCCCTGGCCAAAGGAATTGCAACCTGTAATTCAGCATGGAGGACAACACAGGGAAACAAACTTAATCACACAGACTTAGGCTTTATTATAGCAGGTACACAGAAATGTAGGAGCCAGCCTTCTACCAGATTCAACCATCTAGTTTAGTCATGCCAACATTGGCTGGCAGCAGTTCTCAGGTTTCAAGCAGGAATCTTTCTGGGCCTTCCTTAGACATATCAGACCATGCAGCTTGGGTGAATTAGATTGGAATAATCAACTACAGTTTTGTCAGGATTTATGATCTACCTCTCACACCAAGAGATGGCTGGCTGGTTATTTTATAACTTTCAGATTTATTGGTATTTACACAGTAGTTCAGTCCAAGCACACAGCTCAATCTTCCTCATTCGATGGGTCAGTGGAGTCTACTGGAGGGTGAGCTCTTTTCCAACAGAATATATGCCATCTGCTCTGCCTTCTGTTGGCCTGATGCCAAGCCTGAACTCTGCTCACCCTCCTAGTACGAGAAGACTCATGAGCAGATTGTCCAGTTTGCCCCTCCTCCCCTGAGAGCGTGTCTGAAAGCTGCTGCCCTTCTGCCTGCCTTTAGCTGTCCTGGGAATTTATGATTTGCATTCCACGACAAGAGGGGCTCACCTCACTCTTGGTCCTCGGAGCCCTCGCTGTCACTCTGGAAAGGGACGATCCTTACAAGTTTCAGGAGTTCAAAGGCTTTATTCATGCAGGAACTATTTACAGGATAAATGGAGATTACAGAGAGAAACAGAAGACATCTTGTCTCAACATGTTGGCAGAAAACAACAAAATGGCACAGCTTTTAGGGGTGGAGTTAACAGACAAAAAAAGTTTACAAACAAGTGCTGTCTAAATTGCTAGGCAGAGAGGGCACTCATGTGGTTTAAAGTAACGCATGCATTAATTAGAATCTTAAGGGAAGGAAATACCTTCCTCCAACAGTTCCAAGGACTGAATCATGGGCCTATTCCATACAAAGGATATGCTGCATCACTGAGCTGCAGCCCTTCCCTAAGTCAGGGAAATGAGAGGATTCTGCCAACAGCTTCATGGAAAAGATGCGTTTTGATGAGGAATTTGGAGGAACTAGGAGTGGTGGCATGACACAAGTGTTCTGGGAGAAAGCTGCAAAGATAAGAGGCCATGAAGGAAAAAATAAAGCAGAGACATAACTAGTGGCAGTTGATAGTGGACTCCATGAACATGCATGAAGGTCTTTTAAAGCTAAATCTGTATATATTACCGTATCTGGTGGAAGCAACTTTCATAGTTTACCCAACCTTGCTGTGACCAATGGAGTAGCTCAAAGCATCTATAGTCCAAAGCACTAGGTTGAGGAAGGCTGAACTATGTGTTTTGTGAAGATGTACTTCCTTTTGTATATTCTGAAACTTCCACCATTCAGCTGGTGTGGGGGTGACTTTCTCTCCATCTGCTTTTATCACATCACTTGCAGCTGAAGGGGTAGAAATACTGACCTGAGTTGTTCATGTTTCCTGGTGAATCAGTTGAGAAGATGCAAGCAGAAACAGCAGGCACACAGTTGAGCAGGCTAAGCAACACAGTCTTATTAAGGTCTACTCAAAAGGAAGCCCCACTGAGTTAAACGGGACTTACTCCCATGTGAATGTTCATAGGCTGGCAGCCTTGAAATGAACAAAGGAGCATAGATGGAGGCAGGAATTGGTGCCTGAGTGGTAAAACAAGGCTTTTATTGTCCCTTGGATAGCTGAGTTCCATTTGGACTCACAGGAACATACGAACCACCTGCTGGACCAGGCTAATGGTCCCATCTAGTCCACCATCCTGTTCTCACAGTTGCCAAGCAGGACCCAAGCAAAAGTGCACTCCCCTGCTCTGTTATGGTTTCCAGCCATCTTTGGACAAGCAAGCTGATGAGCAAACAGCTAAAATTGATCAAAATACAGAATGTCTAAATAGATTAACTGGACAAGTATCACAGAACGTACAAGCAATTGGGCAGTTGACGGAGGCCGCAGTAGAAAATCGGAAATTGGCTGAGGACACTAGCCAAAAACTTGAAAATTTAGAACAAGTTTTGGAATTTAGAGGAAAAGGACTTTAAAATTGTATCAGCTTTCAGGCTTGGAAGATTTGCAAAGAAAGAGAAGCCCAGAGACTGTTTGATAACATTGAGATCAAAGGAGGAAAGGGATAAGATTTTGGGCCTACACTACGAAAAGTCACTGGACACTTTGGATAAAAGAATTGAAATTTACAAAGACATTCCTAAACAACTGTTGGACCTTAGATCTGCCTACCTTGAATTGGTTAGATTGTTGAGGAGCAACTCAATTATCTTTAGGTGGGAATTTCCCCAAGGATTATCCTTTACCTTCAGAGGGAAGAAGGTTAAAATTAGAACATTGGAAGATAGAGATAAATTTTTGACTGCATACGGAGAGGACCTTCAAAAAGGAATTGAATTACCCTCTGGGCCTGGAGCACCGGCGGTACCTGCACCCTTGGAACCTGAAGACCCAGCGAATAAGATACCACCCCCAGAAAAATAACCAGATTTATTCAGGATGTCTCTGCAACTTTTGAGTTGGAATATAAATGGCTGCAACATTCCGGAAAAAAGGAGGAAAATTTTTCACATATTAAAAAAAGAACAATTGGACATCATCTGCCTGCAAGAAACACATGTGACCAGGCTCCACAGAAAAGTGTTAATAAACAAAAGACTCGGCCAGGAATTTATATCTTCGGACAGAGTAAAGAAGAGAGGTGTGGTGATATATGCAAAAGAGAGCCTGTCACCTAAATTTTTATTTAAAGATGAACATGGAAGAATTTTGGCAATTGAGATACAACATCAAGGAGAGAAGCTTTTGATATTAGGAATCTATGCACCAAATGAGGGGAAATCGGAATTTTACAAGAAGTTGCACGAGACTATGCTGGATTATCTGGACTATAACAACATCATCATGATGGGAGACATGAACGGGGTCGTATCAACTAACATGGATAAGTCACAAAGCGAAAATGTCACAAAAGACGGCAGACTACCAAAGACTTTCTTTGAAATGACAGACAACATGGACCTGATTGACATTTGGAGAACAAAGAACCCCTTGGGAAGAGAGGGAACATTTTTCTCTGAAGCCCAACTGACATGGACAAGAATCGACCAAATATGGATATCTAGATGTCTGGCACCTAAGGCTAGAAAGGTGGAAATCTGCCCAAAGACCTGCTCCGACCATAATGCAGTAAAGATGGACATGACACTACTACCAACCGGCTCCTTTAGATGGAAGATGAATGACAATTTGTTTAGAGATCAGGAGATCACTAAGAAGGCCCAAAAAGTTTTGAAAGACTATTTTGAGATAAATTTGAACACTACGGTGGAAAAAAGGATTATCTGGGACGCAAGTAAGGCTGTGATGAGGGGGTTCCTGATACAACAGAATGCTGTAAAGAAAAGGACACAAAATGAGCGGAAAGACAAAATTTTGGAGAAAATTAAAGAATTAGAGAAGAAGTTAAGATCAAATCCGAAGTCACAGCCGACTCTGAGAGAAATTAAACTCCATCAAGCACAATACTCTAAATTGATAAACCAGGAAATAGAGTGGAAGATCAAACTAATGAAACAAAAAACTTTTGAATCGGCGAATAAATGTGGAAAACTGCTAGCTTGAAAGTTGAAGAGGAGACAAAAATTAAATACAGTTACAAATTTAGAGATTGAGGGAAGAAAAATTCAGAACCCTGTGGACATTAGAAAGTGCTTCCAGAGATACTTCAAAAAATTATACACTCAAGGGCCGCAAGACGAGGTTGAGATTAAACAATTTTTGGAAAAAAATGGACTACCAAAATTGTCACAAGAAAATAGATCAATCCTGAATTGTAAAATAACACGACAAGAGATTGAACAAGCCATTCAGAACATGCAACTGGGCAAATCTCCAGGGCCAGATGGGCTGACCTCCAAGTACTATAAGACATTAAAAGACTATTTGATACAACCACTGATGGAGGTTAGCAATGAAATTATGGAGGGGAAGAGGGCGCCGGAATCGTGGAAGGAAGCTTTTATCACATTGATACCAAAATCGGAAGCTGAAAAGACACAACTTAAGAACTATCGTCCCATCTCTCTTTTAAATGTGGATTACAAAATATTTGCAGACATTTTAGCAAGTAGATTTAAAAAAGTTTTAAATGAAGTAATTCACAAGGACCAGGCAGGCTTTCTCCCAGGTAGACACTTGTTTGCTGATACAAGGAACATTATCGACATTTTGGAACTTTTGCAAACAGACATAAATACAAAAGCAGTGTTAATTTTTATAGATGCGGAGAAGGCCTTTGACAATATTTCCTGGAGATTTATGAAGGGAAATCTAAAAGAAATGGGAGTGGGACGGGGTTTTGAGAATGGGATTGATGCAATATACTCAGAACAAAAGGCTAAATTGATAGTTAACAATGTGGTTACAGAAGAGTTTGAAATCGAAAAAGGAACATGACAAGGCTGCCCTATTTCCCCTTTGTTATTTATTTCGGTTCTGGAGGTGCTCTTGAATATGATTAGAGGGGACTGGTTGGTGGAAGGAATTCAGGTCGGAGCGAAACAATATAAACTTAAAGCTTTTGCAGATGACCTAGTTTTGACCCTGCAGGAGCCAGAATCTAGTACGAAAAGAGTACTACAATTGATTCAGGACTTTGGTCGGGTGGCGGGATTTAAATTAAACAAACAGAAAACCAAGGTGTTGGAAAAAAACTTGACAGATACAGAGTCAGAACGGTTTCAGAGAGAGACAGAATTAAATGTGGTTAAAAAAGTAAAGTACCTAGGGGTAAATATAACAGCAAAAAATCTGAGTCTATTTAAGGATAACTATGAAAAATGCTGGTCAGAAATTAAGAGAGACTTAGACAGTTGGACAAAATTGAAACTTTCTTTGTTAGGCCGAATTGCTGCTATTAAGATGAATGTATTGCCAAAAATGTTGTTTTTGTTTCAAACACTACAGATTGTGGACAAGACGGAGTGCTTCCGGAAGTGGCAGAGAGATATTTCTAAGTTTGTCTGGCAGGGCAAAAAGCCCAGAATTAAGTTTAAGATATTAACTGATGCAAAGGAAAGAGGGGGCTTTGCCCTGCCAGACTTAAAGTTGTACTACGAGGCCGCAGCTTTCTGCTGGCTAAAAGACTGGCTACTTCTTGAAGACACTGATGTACTGGATTTGGAAGGTTTTAATAATGCTTTTGGTTGGCATGCATACTTATGGTACGACAAAGTTAAGATCAATAAGGCCTTTAAGAACCATATTGTCAGAAAAGCAGTGTTTAATGTCTGGACAAAATATAAAGACTTATTGGAAAACAAAACTCCAAGGTGGCTATCACCTCTGGAAGCTAAGGCCCGAAAAAGACCCAATATGGAGGCCAAATGGCCAAAATATTGGGAAATATTAGAAAAAGATGGAGACAACTGGAAATTGCAGAGTTTGGAGAAATGAAGGATAAAGTGCGAGACTGGTTACACTATGCTCAGATTAAAGAAGTCTTTAAAAACGACAAAAAGTTAGGGTTCCAGGTGGAGAAATCGAAATTGGAAACAGAATTGTTAGAACCTAAGACTAAGGTAATTTCAAGAATGTATAACTTGCTGTTAAAATGGAACACACAAGATGAAATGGTTAAATCGGCTATGATAAAGTGGGCACAGGATATAGGCTATAACATCATGTTTGAGGACTGGGAAAGGTTGTGGACCACTGGGTTGAACTTCACTGCATGTAATGCTTTGAAGGAAAATGTAATGAAAATGATATATAGATGGTACATGACCCCAGTTAAACTTGCCAAAATATACCATTTGTCTGATAACAAATGTTGGAAATGTAAAGGAAATGAAGGAACATTCTTTCACCTCTGGTGGACCTGCCCTAGAGTGAAGGCCTTCTGGGAAATGATATATAATGAGTTGAAAAAGGTATTTAAGTATACTTTCCCCAAGAAACCAGAGGCCTTCCTCCTGGGTATTGTCGGCCAGAGGGTGATAAAGAAGGACAGAACTTTTTTCCTGTACGCAACAACGGCAGCAAGGATACTCATCGCTAAGCATTGGAAAACTCAAGATCTACCCACACTGGAAGAATGGCAGATGCAACTGATAGACTATATGGAACTGGCCGAGATGACCGGCAGAATCCGAGACCTGGGAGAGGAGAGGGTTGAAGAAGATTGGAAGAAATTTAAGATGTATTTGCAAAAATACTGTAATTTGGTTGAATGTTAAGAAGGATGCTAGATCATAAATAATTGAGCATCACTAAACTAGACGGAATTGGGATGACAAGTGAGAAATATAAACCTTCTGGAGAACTATTAGATTATATTTAAATGAACGGGGCATAAGAACGTAAACAAGATGATAAATTGCTGGTAAAAATTTACAATGATGTAAGTGGGAGCGGGAGACGCGAGGGAGTCCAAAGAAGTTATGAAACTATGTTACGATACATGTTATATTGTTTATTATTTTTACACTTGTATTTAAAAAATTTAATAAACATTATTAAAAAAAATATATGCTATGGTTTCCAGCCACTGGTCTTCAGCAGCATTGCTGCCACCAACTATAGAGACAGAGTATAGCCCTCATGGCCAGTAGCTGTTGATTGAATGTCCACAAGTTCTAATGGTTTGGGAGATGGAGAAAAGCTTTTCTCTACCCACTTTCTCAAAGATTTGCATAATTTTATAAACTTATTTCATGTCTGTCTTGTCCTTTCTCTAAACTCAAAGTCCCAAACACTGCAACCTTTCCTCAGGGCAAATTGCTCCAAGCCCTCAATAATTTTGGTTGCCTTTTTCTGATTTTTTTTCCCCTGATCGACAGTAGCCCTTTTGAGGTGAGACAACCAGAACTGTACATAGCTTTGCTCCACTTTAGAGAGCAAAATGCCTTGGGTCCTCACTGAGTGAGTGGCTGGCTGCATGCATTACATTCAGAAGTTCAGTGCTCAACGTGATCCAGTTAAAAGGATCCCAGGGAGCAGTATTAGGAAAAAATTACTGTTGAGATCTTGGTGAGCCACTACCCATCAGAGTGGCGAATACTAATACTAATACTAACACTAATACTAATTTATTATTTATACCCCACCCATCTGGCTGGGTTTGCCCAGCCACTCTGGGTGGCTTCCAACAAAAGATTAAGATACAATAATTCATCAAATATTAAAAACTTCCCTAAACACTGGATTATTTGAACTAATTGTCTGACTCAGTAGTGCTAGGTCACTCCATATCCACCTCCATGGGATGTTGACACATCCTCAGCTGAAGTTCTGGACAAGAACAGGCTCTGCATGCAAATCAGGGCCATTGTCTTTTGTCTACAACTTGTATAAAGGTAAAGGTAAAGGGACCCCTGACCATTAAGTCCAGTCGCAGATGACTCTGGGGTTGCGGCGTTCATCTCACTTTAAAGGCTGAGGGAGCAGGCGTTTGTCCGCTTCCGCCGTTTTCCAGGTCATGTGGCCAGCATGACTAAGCCACTTCTGGCGAACCGGAGCAGCACATGGAAACGCCGCTTACCTTCCTGCTGGAGCGGTACCTATTTATCTACTTGCACTTTGACATGCTTTCAAACTGCTAGGTTGGCAGGAGTAGGGACCGAACAACGGGAGCTCACCCGGTCGTGGGGATTCGAACCACCGACCTTCTGATTGGCAAGCCCTAGGCTCTGTGGGTTAGACCATAGTGCTACCTGCGTCCAACTTGTATACTTTATCTTTATCTTAAATGTCACCCAAAACCTAGTGCAAGATGAAAATTTTGCTGAAACAATTGGAAACAGTGATTGTGGTCCTGTCAAATTCAACATATATTTAAGTGGACAATTGCCAATAAAGTCCAACACAGATTGGGTTTGTTTGTTTTTGTGTTTTTTTTAAAAGGAAGATGAAAGGGAAAGTCAAGAGGGTCAAATATCTCAAAACCACAAGAGCAGAAGCTCAACTAGAATATACTGCAGGTAGTGTAGTTAATAGAGTCAAATAAGCTGTTAGGAAACAAATGTCTTGGGCAAACAAAGACAACAAGAGGAAAAAAAGACATTTGGTAAAAGAAATGCAAGATTTAACAAGAGAAGGAAGAAGTTGTCTGATCCATCCACAGAAGCATAGCTGCACAATATTCCCATCTATGACATACTATTGTCTGCACTAGAAGCCTAATTACTAGTTGTGATATCCTGTCCTTTTCTTAGGCATTGTCACCAGCATTCTAGATCTGACTGATTCCTGCAGGGGTGGGATTACTCTTTATTAAGGGCAAGATAGCCAGAGCCACTGTTAACACCAGATGTAACTTTAAGACCTCTTATTTTTTCCTTGTAATTTTTGTTTTTGTTTTTTTAGATAGCAAGCCTGATGGCAGGGACTGTCTTAGAACTGATTTTTGTAAGTCCACCTGAGAGCCATTTTGTCTTAGGATAGGTTACTAAAGCTGTGACTAAAGTGACTTTTGGTGTAATCCTATAACACACACACACCCCTGAGATTTAATCCCAGGGCATAAATGCTGCAAGTAAATGAATAACATTTCTGAAGGATTAGGCATCTCTTATTTGTTTTTAAGAAGATGCTCATGTGTCATAGCAGGCATCATTGCAGAATAGGCATTTTTCCTGTGTGTGGAAGAGGAGAGAATGCCACTTTTACTATTATGTGCATTTCACTTGCAGGTATAAGCACTTCTTTTAAAACTATTTTATTTTTATTTTTTTAAAAGAAATAAATATGGTGCCTGATTAATAAAAGGTACCTTTAAAGTTAATTAAACATTTGTCTTCATCAATTAATCTAACAAAAAAAATCAACTAAATTGTATGGTTCTACTAATTATCTGTACTGCTGTGCAGCAATGTAGCAATATTTTGTGTGGATTTACTTGCTGTTATTATAATCTCCCAAAGACAAATGACTAATGAGCTTCCACTATGGAAAATGTCAAGACATTTACTGTCTGCCGTCTCTGACAAATGGAGAAAACGGGATGTTTCATATTGCAACTATCCATGAGACCAAGTATCAAACCATGAGTGAGGCTCCCGAAAAAAACAAGAAAAAATAGCTGTATCTGTTTTTAACAACCTCCCTCATGGCTTCTTCTCAAAATAAGAAGACACACTCTTATTTGAGCAAGAAAAAGCAGCAGCTTTTCTGTTCCAGCACATTTTGCACACTATGTTTCCATTCTAGTCCCTAAATAATCCATTGAGGCAAAAAAGAATACCTCCCAAAACTGGATATGTGCATTTCTCACAGCGGTTTATTGGTGTTAGTAAGCAACTTACTTTTCACATAATTAATATTGTCACTTAAGGCATCATCCTGCCCACATCTTGTGATCAACCACATGCCAGCACTGCTCTCTACATGCTAGAGGAAGGCCCATTGGGGTTGGTGGTGGTGCCGAAAGAAGGGGTGCTGCACAGAACTGGGTTACACACACCCAGCATGAAAGAGTGGGGAGAGGGAGATTTGCTGGATGTATTATTAGGGCATCTCCAGACATCTAGACAAATTCACAGAGGATACAGCTGTCGGTGACTACAACCCTGATAGCTATGTTCTAACTCCACTGTCAGAGGCAGGGTGCCTCTGAATACCAGTTCTTGGAAACAACGGGAGGGGAGAGTGCTATTGTGCTTAGGTCCTGTTGGTGGGCTTCTCACAGGCATCTGGCTGGCCACTGTGAGAACAGGATGATGGACTAGGAGGTGTTGGGTTATGTTTTGTGTGTATGTATGTACCATGGAAGCTTCCCCCAAGCAGTTAAACTCACCACATGGAGCAGTTTAACAGAGTTCTCTTTTACTTGGCACACATAAACATACACTATATACAATTGTTGTGAGTAGCCATCTCTCTCTGATCCCAGAGAGGGTTCTTTGCTTCAAAAGTTAAAGCTGTTCCAAAATCCACAGCAAGCCCTATGTTCAGCTGCTTCCGAAGTCCCTGCAGCCCTTCATAAAGTGTTTTGCTTTCTTCCATGATTCCTCCCACACTTTTCCAGCCAGCAACATACCTAATACTGAAATGCTGTGACTTTTGCTCCTTATATACCCAGGGGTTACATGCAAATTCTGCCCAGCAACAGAGAAGATAGCCACCACAATTAGACAGTTGCATTGTGGGGAATGAGTCAGAATTATCAACTCATGTGGAATTAACCCATTATACACTTTCTTATTAACAGATGGACCATTCACCTGATACAGTAGAATCTTCTTATGTTACCATGTTCTTTTTATAGCACACTCATGATTATTTGTGTTCATGGTGCTATCACAACAATCCCACGCAATCCCACTTTCAATACTGTTTCTACCTGAAGTTTCAGGGTGGTCACACTGCTTCATTTTCAAACAGTGTATGTCCTGTGACTTCCAGGTAAATTCCTATAACATTTTATACCACAAATGTTCTGGTTTGTTTCTGTTGCGCTGCTGCCTCTCTGGATAGCAATAATGCAGTAGCATTGGGGAAGCATCACAGAAAAACTAATAAAGCAGAATAAATCCACCTAGTTGCACTATTATTGTGTCAAGAACATGTTCCAGAATACACCCACTGCAATAAAGCACCAGTCTGGAGGGGCTCTTAGTTGAAATGTGAAATGTTATTTAGAAGAACCTGAAAAGTAGGTCCAAATAAGGCAATTCTGTTTGCTTCTTGACATAAGAATGTAAGAAGAGCTCTGCTGGATCAGGCTAAAGCCCATCTTGTCCAGCAGCCTGTTCTCACAGTTGCTAAGCTAGGAGAAGACTGCAAGTAGGACTTAAGTTCAACAACTTTAGCCAGCATATCCAATGGTCATGGATGATAGGAGCTGCAGTCCAACAACACCTGGAGGGCCACAGATTCTCAGCTCAGCTCTAAAATAAAGATGGAGAATCTGTAACCTTCTAGACCAGTGGTTCCCAAACATTTTTGGGCCATTGCCCCCTTGGTTCCATAAATACATCCCCAGTGCCCCCAACCTTGTAAAAAACTTTATTCATAGTATCCATTTGTATAACCCACTAAGGGCAATGACAACGCAATAAAATTCAAAACAGGAACAATTAAGTGCACATTTATTCAGAATCCAGTTAAAACTATTTTGATCAACTTTATGCAGCCATACCAGCTTTTCAGAGTCAGATAGTCCTTTAAGCCTCCAGCACGCCGGGGGGGGGGCAGTACCATCCATTTTGAATACCGTTGTTTTAGATGTTGTTGTTGGAAAGCCAGCTAGCATGAGCTGAGTGCAGCAGTACACCAGTCAGCATGGCTTATGTTTAGGGATGGTGGGATTTGTAGTCCAGCAACATCTGGAGGGCTCAAGAATTACCCATACCTGCTTCAAAGACAGTTAGAAGAAGCACTGAGTCAAAGTTTCCCACCTGTGATTTGGGTTGCACTCAGTGCTAGTTCTATAAAATATTCCCCCCCAAAAAATGCTAGTTCTATTAGGCACAGACACAATGAAAAGAATGGACATGACTTACCAAGGTCAAATAATTTTAAAGGGTCTGCTCTAGCTTAGTTGGATACAACTCTTTATTTATTTTTTTGCCCTTTTAGTAGTGGGAGTGTGGGAAAGGGCCGCCGAATTATTTATTGTTTTGGAAGGAGGTGATATATACATTCCAATGTCTCCCTCCACTTTGGTGGTAACCCAACTGGCCCAACAAAATTGGGGGAGTTTTCTACCCACCACTATTTAACAGACTAATAGACCCTCATGCATGTGCCAAAAGAAAATAAAGGGGAAAGGTTTACTTTCTTATTTTGAAAAGAGAAAGCAGTCACTCCTAATTCATTTGCAGAGTGAAGTAGTCAAAGTGTGTGATTTAGAGACTGCTAGGAAAGCCCAAGCTCTGAGGAGCCAAATATCTATCTCTGAAATAAATGATATGCAAATAGCAATTCTGTTTATCTGAACACCTGATTATCTGGACATTTGGATGCCTTCCAGCCATTCAGCAAGACAGATTGCATTCTAGTTTTTAAGAAAATAAAAAATAAAAATGGGCAGATAGATCCTATCGCCTAGCTGGCGTCTTTAGTGAGGGTTAAATTGCTTATCTGTTCCCACTGGTCATTCTTAAAATCAACCCTGTTACCATATCACTCCACTGGCTGATCTCTCCAGACAGGCTATTTCTGGGATAATATTTTAATGCCAAAAAAATACTGAAAACAAAAAAATTCCTTCCAGTAGCACCTTAAAGACCAACTAAGTCAGTTCTTGGTATGAGCTTTCGTGTGCATGCACACTTCTTCAGATACACAAAGAAGAAGTGTATCTGAAGAAGTGTGCATGCACACGAAAGCTCATACCAAGAACTGACTTAGTTGGTCTTTAAGGTGCTACTGGAAGGAATTTTTTTGTTTTGACTATGGCAGACCAACACGGCTACCTATCTGTAACTAAAAAAATACTGGTTAGTCCGCTCAGCAACACAATTTCTCAGGCGTGATGGTTCCACACACTGAACCCATGCAAGAAACGTTTTCTAATTAATTAACCTACGTGTCTCTTTTCTTCCCCCATCACATCTGTATACATCAGTGCTGACATCAAATTGTCTGTTAACTTCATCACAACTATTTCCTTCCCTGGAATTTCCCTGGGGCTGTATCAAAACCAGCTTTCCCCTAAATCAGAGCAGCAGCCGGATGTAAAGTAGGTACCTACTGAACTAGCCCCTTCAGCATATCTCTGAGTGCAGATGGTAAGCAAAATGGTTATTAAAAGGTTAGAGATCCCTCCAGCTGACAAGACGCCAAGCCCAGGTGACACGCCTTCTACAAAGTGCTAATGGACACGGAGTCTGAAGCTGCAAAACTGTAGGAGACATTTTGACAGCTCAGCTGAGTGGCAGTCCCCAAAGGCAAGGAAATGCCTCAAATAAATAAATCATCATTTTTAAAGGAGACCAAAAACCAGACACAGAAGGAAACACAGCAACAGCAATAGCTGGTGATGTATTAGCTGAGCTAACCTTAGAACTGTTTTCATGCAATATTTCTAGGAATGAAAATATCAACGGGGAGTCGGGAGTGGGGATATTTTAGAAAAACAAAACAAAGACAAAAACTTTATATATGAATTATAAATAATAATGGGTGAATCTGTAGGCTTCATTTCTTCTAATCTTCAATTCATTTACATTTAATAAAATAAATAAACACTCTCATGAAAATTCATCAATATTTTAGACCAGTTTTCTCCAGATATGCACATTTTTGCCTAATACAAATTGCAAAGCAATTGCCTCAAATATAATGCATTTTGCATGTTTGTTTGTTTATTTGTTTGTTTGTTTGTTTGTTTGTTTGTTTGTTTTGTATGCCATCCTTCATCCATAGAGGTACAAGGCAGTTCACAACATAAAAATACAAAATGAGAACACAAAATACATACAGTGGTACCTCAGGTTACATACGCTTCAGGTTACAGACTCCACTAACCCAGAAATAGTGCTTCAGGTTAAGAACTTTGCTTCAGGATGAGAACAGAAATTGTGCTCCAGCGGCGCAGCAGCAGCAGGAGGCCCCATTTGCTAAAGTTCAGGTTAAGAACAGTTTCAGGTTAAGTACAGACCTCCAGAACGAATTAGTAAGTTCTTAACCCGAGGTACCACTGTAATAAAACAGACAAACAAAAAACCTCCTACAAAGACATTTAAAAGGCCATAGAATGTTAATCGGCCAAAGGCCTAGTTATAGAGAAATGTTTTCATCTGGTGCCTAAAGATATACAATGAAGGCACCAGGCAAGTCTTTCTGGAGAGAGCTTTCCAAAAACAGAGAACAAACAGAGAAAAGGCTTGTTCTCATGTTGCCACCCTCCAGACCTCTTGTGGAAGAGGCACATGAAGAAAGGTCTCAAAATGATAGTTGCAGGGTCCAGATCGGTTAAATGGGGAGAAGCAGCCTTACATATAACGTGTTGCTGTAACCAAACCTAGAGGCTACCAGAGCATAGACAGCAGAAGTTAGGTTATCCCCGTCCAGATAGAGGTACAGCTGTGCCGGTAGCCAAAGCTGATGGAAGGCACTCTGCGACACCGAGGCCACCCGAGCCTCAAGCGACAACAAAGGATCCAGAGGGAGTGCAACTCCATCAACAGTAGGCAACCTCCCATCCATCCAATCTAGGGAACTGCCCACTAAGAGTGGCTCAGTCTTATCTGAATTGAGCTTCAATGTGTTGGCTTTCATCCAGTCCATTACCAAAGCAAGACAACAGTCCAGCATATCCACTGCTACATCTGCAGATGTAAAGAAGAAGTAGAGCTGTGTGTCATCAGCATATTGCTGACAACGTACTCCAAAACTCTGGATGACCCCACTCAGAAGTCTCATGTATATGTTAAACAGCATAGTGGATAAAATTGAACCCTGAGGAACACCCGACTGAAGGCTTCATGAGGCCCCAAGCATCACCCTCTGGAAATAGCCATCTAAGTATGAAAAGAACCAACGCAAAGTAGTGCCAACCACCCCTAACTCTAACTCCTACTCCAGAAGGATACCATGATCAACGGTATATAGATTTTTGCACACTTTACCCTTCTGTATGTATTTTTGCACACTTTATTCAAATGGCATACTGCACTGCAGAATTCAGAGAAGTGCAAATTTCAAAGGATGGCTGTGTTTCAGTTCATGTATTGTATCAGAAAGTGCAAATCAGGTGGTTTCTCCCCTAAATCAAATTTTCCTTCCCCCATCACTAATTGTAAAACAGTACCATGCTTTGAAGAAAGCACAGGTGAGATTCTCAAAAGCTGGCTTGCTTGCTTTTCTGCTGATGAGCCCATGATGAAAAGGAACTGACAGCAGGGAAAGGTATTCTTTCCTTCAATTTGGATGCTATCAGCTATTGAAGGCAAGGGTCATCAGAACCGCAGCAGTCTCTTCACGTCCCTAGCATACTTTTCAAATGTCCTGCGGATACTTATCAGGAAGAAAACCCTCAAACCAAAAAAAATCAATATTGAGCACAAGCTTTTCATCCTGCCCAACAAATGCTGTTCACATGCAAACCAACTGCATGTAACTTTTGCAGGGAGAGATAAGCTACCCCCTGTGCAAGTTTGTCTAACTTGTCTGATCCCCCTGTTAAAGCTGTCCATGTTAGTGCTAGCAACAGCATGCTATGGTAGTGAATTCCATAGTTTAATTATGGAATGTGTGAAGGAGTTCTTCCTTTTGTCTATTCTGAAGTTCCCAACATTCAGCTTCACCGAAAACTCAAAGTTGAACACTCCATCAATCTAAGTCCAATACTCTTCTGAGACCCAAGTCCATTGTCTGGACATTTGCTCCCAGACAACCGGACAGGGAAGTTTATATAAATGAGGTCTCTCCCCCAAGCCACTAATGAGTTAATAAGTGTCTGCCTTTTAAAAAACTTTTTGGATGGGCTCCTATTTGAAAGACTGAGTATATGATGTTTCAAAGTCAAATGCAGCACAAATAATTTGAACAGAAAATGTCCAAAATGAATAAGCAATCATTTATAATTTAACCATTCAAGAAATAAGAATCATCTTGGACTAACTCTGTACACAAAAAAGGAAAGCTGATTTTCTTAATGGGCAACAGTTAATATTAAAAATGCCTTAGGCTAAATGAGATGGTGAATTTGGTTGGATGTGATCCTTTCCTCCCTCCCCCCATAACATAAAAATTAAATTAGTCGAAAGCTGAGATGCAGCAATGCAATGTGAAAAGCCTATCTTTCTCAATCTGAGAAGAGTTGCATTTGCTAAATACAACACACCATACCCAGAGGGAAGCTACTGCATGACTAAAACTCTCACAAATTAAATTAGGGGCCTTAAGTGGGAGACAGTAAAACATACATGCATCGGATGGTTAATGCATGACAACAAAACAATCTTTGACTGTTACCAGGCTTGCATGATAACACATGGGTTCCTATCCTGCTTTGCAGGTGAGCTTTCCTAGCAGGGCTGGAGGCAAAATGGATAGGGGAAGAAAGTTGGTAGTTAAGTTCTGAGCAAAGCAGATAAGGGAGCCAAAAAGAGACAAAATAGTTGGGGTGGGCTGGTGGTCAGATAGTAGATCAGGCAAATGAGAACCAGAAGATCCAGAAGCAGAAGATGTGGTCAAGGATGAGGGGGTGGTCAGCTGTCAGATGAGGTGGGACAGGAGCCTGCTTAGTCCTTCTGTCATGGAACAAGACTAGGCAGCCAAACCCAAGAGATTTGTTATATAGGCTTCCAATTGGGTCCTCAGGTAACATTGTTCCTCTTTGGCTGTATGGCTTAAGTTTTCCTCTAAGCTTTCCTTTTGGCACGATGCTGTCACGTTCCCTTGCTGGAACATGTCAGTGCCTTATACACAGGCGAGATTTTGTCCAAAATTGCAATAAGAGGGAAAAGATAGACCTTACTCACCTAGCCACCCAGCACGCCTTCCCAGTGTCCAACACCATTAGATATTTACACAGGGCTATAACGTTTCAGCAGCACATGTGTGAGTACAATAAAATGTAAGTGGGTACAAATCATACGATTCGTCCTTGGGGGTTTGCTTTCTTTCCTGGAAATTGACCATATGGAATGGGCCTACATGTGTCAAATTGTAGACACGTGGGGCCCATTTGAATATTATATCTTTGTGTGCATAACCCTAAGGTGGTATCAGAGGTAGGTTACTCATGCCAGATCAGTGGACCAGTACTGCACGCTCACTCTTGCTCTCCTTTATAAGGAAGAAGTTGGGAAAGTATTGTCCCATGAGGCTGTGGTTTGCAATGAACCTGGAAATCAGGTGGGTGAATGGAATGTGAAACAGAGGGTGGTGGTTATGAGTCTGTACTTACAAATCATGGTTTGATATTGCATCTGCAGTGAACCAAGCCAACAATTTCATCTAGTGTAAACACTATAAAACAGTGGTTCCCAATTACCTTATTACTGAGGACCTCCCTATTTTTCAAAAGCCAAGCCATGAACCCCTTACTTTTGAAAAATTAGATAACTCTATGGTAGTTAACCTGTGCAAAGCATTTTTATTTTTATTTTTGGAAGAAAATGTGGGGTAACCCCTAATAAGCAAAGGATTTTAGGTATACTGTAAAACAGACCATAAAATATGTGATATTACCACAAATTGCCTATCCACAGACAGTAGGAAAAACATGTCTCCATTGCTCCACTACAACTAAATTTTAAAAAGCAAGTGTCCCTAACTTGCAAGCATTCTATATGAGAGAGTATTCAAACATGCTATTCCTTACTTGTAATCTGAGATGGTACATCTTAGCAAAACCTTGCAGCATATGGTTCTGCTGAGTGATCTTGCATCCTCAAGACATTGGTGAAGGCTTGGTCAGGGCTTGATAAAGTATTGGTGAAGACTGAGTAGAAAACAGCTGGAATTTTGTAATGTTGGTAATAGTAGTAGTAGTTCCAGTCATCATGATATATTGGCATATGCCAGTATTTAGCTGTTGATATATCACAATGTTGAAAAGTTTTGCCCAGCCCTAGCACTAAACTATATCATCAGAGGGTGAGCTGTTGTGCTAACCATAGTGGCAATTTGCTTAGCTATTTCCCATGTTGTACTTCCAAGATGAGACATGAATCCCAATCTCATAAAGCAAGATTCACTGAAACCCTACCTACAAGCAGTGAGAGAGTCCTTTAAACTTGATAGTCATTGAAAGCAGTTAGTTCTTTTCAATTAAAAACTAGAAAGGAGAAGGGATCCCTTACATTGCTTTGAATGATAAGCATGTGAGCTGTTTGCACTCTTCCCCCTCCAATCGCAAGAGCCCTAAGAAACTATATCAGAGGTTTGTGCCCAATTCCAGCTCACTTGCCATCCAGCAAATCTTTCACAAGTTTCTTCCCCTGCCAGCAAGCAGGTGCTGGTTGTGAGCAGAGGCTGGATGATCCGTGCAAGGCTTTCACTGTGCAATTAACAAAATAAGTGAGTCCCAGGCAGGGGATGGTGCCAGGGACCCCTTGGGTGTGTTACGTGGACCCCAGAGGTCCCCAGACCCCTAATGGGGAACCACTGCTATAGAATGTTTGTTTGTTTAAGCTTTTGGTTTATCATCTACACCAACAGACCCCAGAACCTACACCTATAAAATGAAACAAAATAACACACACACACATTTTTATAACTCAACACAGAAGAAAAAGGGAAGCATTAAATCCTCCATCAATTCCAGGCAATGCTCAGCAGCCGCATTAATCATTTCCTGAATCTGTTTGTTTTTGCTTTATTTATGCACTAGTGGTTTTTAAAAAATGATTATTTATTATTACATTACATTTATAAACCACCTTTTCTTCCAAGGAGCTCAGGCCATTACTATGTTGATAGAAATGTTCGCTAATGCTGTAGTTATTATTGTTAGCAACTTTGAGCACAACATTGTTGTTCGAAAAGCATAATAAGAGTCTCAAATCAAATCAAAATTCTGCTGTGAAAAGTCAGCTAACAATTATTCACTCCACTCCACCCCTCCTCCTAAAACCTACCAAAAGTAGTGCCTCTCTTGACCTGCTTTCTAAAAGTGTATAGATGAAAAAGTCATTGAAGAGGGAAATCTCAATTACAGTGGTACCTCAGGTGACAAACACCTTGGGTTACAAACACTACGGGTTACAGACTCTGCTAACCCGGAAGTAGTACCTCAGGTTAAGAACTTTACCTCAGGATGAGAACAGAAATCGCACGCTGGCTAAAGCGGTACCTCAGGTTAAGAATGGTTTCAGGTTAAGAAGAGACCTCCAGAATGAATTAAGTTCATAACCAGAGGTACCACTGCATTGTTTACAGATATGGCCTTAATATTCTGATGCAGAAGGGGAAAGGTTCCAAGTAAGATAACTTTGAAACAAGGAAGATTCAAACATCAACACCACACTTCAAAGGTTGACAAGTTTATTGGTGTTCTACTTCTTAGTGATTTCTTACCTTCGGTGCAAACTGGTGTTCCTGTCAGATGCTGTACACCTCATAGATTGGGGGGGGGGTGTACAATTGACAAATACCATAAATAAAAATCCAACTTAATCTACTAGCGTATGGCTGGTTGGTTTTCTTCAACACCATTCAGGAAACGAGTTACTATTAACTAGTTCAGCGAGTCATGGAAGAAGCTCACATTTTTGTCAATTCTATTAATAAGCTAGAGAATTATACAGATCACCCTGACATTTGAGGTACTCACTGATTTTGCTTTTATAGTCCAAAGAACAAATGATGCTGGAAGCTATTTAAATGCACAAAAATAAAATGAAAATGTAAGATATATCAAAGAGAGAAAGGATCTGCAGAGGAAAGCAAATGTGATCAGCCCATTCTTATGGAAATTCATTCTGTCTAGACCTTCCAAAAATGCTACTTTACTGCTAGTCAACAAGAATGGATACAGCACAATGCAGAAGACATTGACACTGGTATCAAGGCAGATGCCATTAATATATGTATATTAAATTATTCTGTTCATTTCTTATTCATGATGAACAGAATACATTTTTTCTCGCATTCTTCATATCATTTATGAAGTCAAATCCACTCATGTGTTGGCAGAACAAAAGAGAGAGAGAGAAGAGAGATTTCAGTTTTAATGGTGTCCTTTTTCAGCTGGACTGGGAGCACACAAGTTGTGGAGCAAGCTCTGGAAGAACTTACTAGGAGTACATTATATATTTTATATATTAAACACATTTATACTGAACACTTCATCAAACTGATACCAGAGCAGGATGCAATATATGGTAGGATCGACAGCCAAATTTGTACAGCAATAAAACATTGAAACAGACTAATCAAAACAAATGCAAATAACACAGAGGAAGGCAGCTAAAAACAGCAATCCAATCCCACACTTAAAAATGCTTAAAATGCCTTTGCTAACAAGCAAGTTTAACTTCTGTGAAAACTGTAACATAGAAACACAAAGGCTGCCTTCTACTGAAACAGGCTTTGGGTTCATTTAGTGTCCAGACTCTAGCTTACTATTGCCTACACCAGGCGGACGGGGAGATCTTTTTAGCTCAAGGGCCACATTCCCTTCTGGTCAACCTCCCCAGGGCCACATACCAGTGTGGGCTAGGGCCAGAGGAAAAAGTGGGCAGACCCATGTTCATTAATTTCACTGTTGTACAGTATGCTAGTTCTCCCTCACCCACCCACACATTTTTTAATTTTGGTGATGGGGTGCCAACATGAAGTGATGCTTCATTTAATTAAGTCAAATCCAGGATTTCCATACATATTAATGAGCATCCTAATGAGCATTAATTTTTGATGCTTCTTCATTAACAAGCATTATAAGCCATGACAAATGCCTGTTTGACTGAATGCCAGAACTCTGATGAGCAGTGTCTAAGCGTTGCGAGGGAGGGGGGCATACTCTGGGAAGTCATCCACTGGGATTTGAATGCTAGACGAATGCCTGGCACTCGCAATGTCAAGTAGGCAAAAGTAAATGCCACGCCAGGGTACCTGCCAGTGCCCTTTTCTTCCATGTGTCTAATGGAGAGAAAAGCAGTTGTGAGCTGCAAATAACTGGCCTTAATCATTTCATTTCAAGCTATAGGGGAAAGAAAGAAAGAGTAAAAGAAAGAAATTTTTGAATGCTAGAGTTGAGGGGAAACAATTTAGACTGAATAAAGTTCTTCTATGACTTTTTAAAGCTACACTTCTCGAGTAATGATTTTATCATCATCATTATTATTTACTTGCCTAAGATAGGGCAATCTCTAGAAGACTTACAATCAAGTTTAAAACCGTACAGAATTTTAACATATTAACAACTGAAGCAAATCATAAGGATGTGTAAATGTCTTTGTGGATTCTGTTGTTTATTTACTGGCTATATTTATATGTAACCTTTCCTCTGGGGAGCTCAAGGCAGTATACATAGCTCTTTTCCTTTCCCCTCCATTTTATCATCACAACAATCTTGTGAGGTAGGCTTGGCTAAGAGGTTGTGACTGGTCCTAGGTCACCCAGTGACCTTCATGCCCAACTGCAGATCTGAACCTGATGGAGCCCCATCTGAAGGCAATTTGTTGCTGGGCTCTTCTCAAACCTGGAGCCAGTTTCGCTTTCCCCAACACCTGAACCTGAAATGATATATGATGGATGAGAGAGATGTGAACATCTCTGCCTCCCCTATGGCTAACACTACCCTAGCTCCAACATTAACTTATCTCTGCCTTTCCCACTCAATAAAAAGTGAGGCGAGAAAGTGTCTGACCCCCCCCCCACTTGTTGCCATCCATCTGTCTTGTGGGACAGTAGAGGAGTGTGCCTTTGGGGGTGAAGTCAAGCTGTTGGCAGGTTGCAGTGCCTGCTGTGGCTGTAGAGACTGAAATGCAAGAGACAGGTTTTGTTGCAGCTGGAGCAAATGGTGTCCTGTTGTGCTGCAGCAGATGCACCATGTTGTTGTTTTCTCCCTGCGCTCCTCCCAGCAGTTATTCCTCCTCTGGTCACTGCTATGGATACAGGACTTGACTGCCTGTCTCCAGGCACTGGAGGATTCACACATGGACGGGTTGATGTTGCCAGCCTTCATGTCATGTTTGCAGACATCTTTGTAATGTAGAGCTGGTCTGCCAATTGGCCTGGTGCCAGAAGACAGCTCCCTGCAGAGCACGTCATTGGGGACCCTGTCATCTTCCATTCTGTGGACATGACCAAGCCAGACATGAAAGGTGTTGTCAGGGAATAAGAGTGAGTCCCCTTCCGGTGGTGGAGCAGAGTACTCTGAAACGGAAGGGGACAGGCCAATCCCAGAAGCCTTATCATGTGATGAGCTTACTGGGTCGGTATCCCCCTCAGCCAAAGTATGTGGAGGTAACTTTGAGGACTCCACAGAGGATTCAGCGTAACCAGAAATTTCCCTGCTCCATTGTCATATATAGGAGAATAGGAAGCTGCCTTATACTGAGTCGGACCATTAGTTCATCTTGCTGATAGGCAGTGACTTTCTGATTTCAGACAGAAGCCTCTCCCAACCCTACCTGGAGATGCCAGGGATTGAATCTGAGACTTTCTGCTTGCAAGGTAGATCCTCTACCACTGAGACTAATGGAAAGGCTGCACCCTTTTAAGCAAATTACAAGTGTACTGAGAATGATGGAGGTGGGGGCAAAGTCATCTTTTAAAACATCTTTTAAAATTGAGCCACAGGTGACATCCATGATCCAGGTGAGGTCTAAGTCCAGAGTATTTAACATTCATTTCTAAAGGGGTGGAGCAAACTTGTCCCTTTGGCAAGATAAAGGAGCACCCTTCTTCCTGTCATTCAGGACCTCTGTGCAAAGCAAAAACAACACCCATCAATTTAGGGCTCCTCCAGCCCCATGTGGCCTGTTTATATACCGCTCATCCTGATTTGCTTCCACAATTTTTTTGCAGGGGTTAGACTAATTCCAAACTTCATTAAGTATTATCCTTGGTTTGTTTATAGTGCTGTTGTACAACAATGAGCATACATCCTGGCTTGCTTGTGGGATGTTTGCATGATTTTGCATTACTCATGGATTCATCCCACATTTTTCAGTGCATTTCCCTGTCCCTTAACCTACTACAAAAAGTCTATTGTGGCTGCAGTTTTTAAAAGTGAATTCATTGTGCTAGGGTGCTTTAGTATACTACAATTGCACAAACCTAAATTTCCAGTGTGCATTTGAATTCCTCCCACAAAATACTGACAGTCTGGGGGCACCATTAGTTTGCTCTGGGAATTTTGGGGGACATCCCAGTGGAGCTTCATCCCTGCTTTGCATCTGAGTTTTCAAACAAGGGTTGTAGCCTGCCAGGCACGTAAGCCTGATGGAATGTTTAACTACTCTGAATCTCTAAAACATATTTTCTAGAAGTGGCAGGCAAGTCAAGTTGTTTCCATGTCAACAGAGGTAAAGGGGAAAAAAGAGGAAGTAAATGGAATGTGTTTCTTCTGTAAACATAGCATATCAGCCATAGCCCACTGAAAGAGAGAGAGGTGCACCAAGGGGAGAACCAATATAAATATGTATGGATGCCTGCCTACACACACACACACAACACACACACACTAGAAATGGGGAGAAATGGATGAACTGGTGAGTTTAAATTCAAACTTAAGAAATCACACCACACAGGGCCTTATTTACATTTGTTTGTTGCATTTTATATCAAGGTGGTGCACATGTTTCTCCAATTTCTCATTCAATCCCCACAGCAACTCTGTGAGGTAGGTTAGGTTGAGAGGCAGTGACTGGCTCCAAGTCACCCAAGGAGCTTCCTGGCCTAGCAGGGATTTAAACCCTAATCTCCCAAATTCTAATCTGATACCCTAACCATTACACCCAGTGCTCTTTTTCCAGAAAGAAAAGAGGTGCGAAACTCACCATGAATGCCTCCCTTGTTCTCTTATAATGGCAATGGCGCCCACCTGGGAGGTGCCAGAATTGAGTTCTGGCTGGGGGAAAAGCCCTGATTACACTACACTGGTTCTCCAATAAGAACTCCTTGTTCATACTGCAGAAGAATATCTCCAATATTCTTCTTCAATATTAACAAGGAGTACCGTACTTCTTTATTTATTTTTTAAAAAAATAAAAAACCCCATGGATTAATTTAAAAGGGAAAGAGTTATTTGCACTTCTGAAGGATAATCAGTGCCTTATTAGGTATGCCAAGCAAATGCCATGAAAGAGGGGCAGAGGTGGTTGTGGGAGGATTTGTAGAGAAAGCAAGAGATTAGGAGAAGGGGGCGGGAAGGGAGAGCAGAGGGAGCTTCCACCGGGAGAGTCCCATCATCTTTCTCGTGCCAGAATATACAATGAAAGAGACAGCTTGGTATTTCTGGCTGGGTTGAGGAGCAGGAGTGCTATTAAGTTTTCCAATAAAGCCTGTTCTTCTGAGACAGCCCCTCACAGTTATGCAGGCTCAGGCTGTTTGGATAGAGCAGATAAGCTTTAGTTAAGCCTCCACATTTCCAAGCGCTTATCTGCGCCACGCTGTATATTCCAAGAAGCATCCATTTTGACACACATTACCATTCTGGGAGGGCTGAAAACAGACAGAGTCCCTGACTTTGCATAAAGCTGCACCGATTCAAAAATCCATGGAAGGAAACAGGCATACATACACACACACACAAATATATATATATATATATATATATATATATATATATATATATATTTCTGAAATGGAATGCTTGCCCAGATTTAGGTGGCACCATGGGCAGTTGAATTTTGCCATAATCATAAGCAAAGAGTATTGCTTCCCTCGGGAGGAATGTAGATGGGAATCTGCAATATACTATGTCAACTTGTACATCTAGCCCAGTATTACCTGGAACAGACTCCATTGGGAGGTTGTGGACTCTCCTTCATTGGAGGTTTTTAAGCCATCTGTCATGTATGCTGTTATGTATTCAGTGGCATGTGTTTGCCTGAGCTTCAGTCTGGACTAAGGATTCTGAGCCCTTGTGTTCTGATTCAATACATGATATCCAATCACAGAACATTTCAAGATTTGGGCCTCTGCACATTGGCCCTTAAACTCTGCATCATGATTCGCAGCTTAGAATCATGTTGCGAGTGGGCCTTCAGAAATGTATATAAGCAGTTGCTTTGCCCCTGTTGTCCAGTTCTGTTAGTTCAATAAAGATTCTTGCTGTTATCACTGTGTCTTGCTTTGTGGGAACCCACCTACACTTAAGATGCTTTAGTTGAGATTCCTCCCAATTCTACAGTTCTGTAATTCTATTCTTCTAGCTACACTGACCGGCAGCAGTTCTTCAAGTTCTCTGGCTGAGGAACATAAGAACTTAGGAAGCTGCCTCATGCTGAGTCAAGCTATTGGGCCAGCTTGCTCATATTGCCTACACTGGCTGGCAGTGGCTCCCTGGGATTTTAAACAGATCTCTCCCAGACCTGCTTGGTGCTGCTGGAAAGTGGAAACTTATGTGTGCAAAGCAGATGTCTTGCTGCTGAGCTAAGGCCCTTCTCCATCCATATGGAGCTGTGTTATTCTAAGTCAGGCCATTGGTTCAACTAGCTCAGTATTGTTTACACTGCCAGTCAGTGGTTCCCCAAGGCTTTAGACAGGGGACATTCCCAGCCCTACCTGGGGATGCCAGAGATTGAAACTGGGAGTTTTTGCATGAAAAGCTGATGCCTCGACACTGAACTGCAGTCCTTCCCATCTTTCTCATCTTTTACACACCTTCCAGTTTATCCTTTTACCTGAAGAGGTTAGCAAATATCCATCATCATTCCATATGCAAAGCATGAGCTCTGTGACTGAACAAATGCCCCTCCTCTAGTGGTGGTGATGAGAGCAGCAGTGAAACGGGTAGACTATTTCCTCAAACTGATGCTGAAATGTGGTGATCTGAATTTTAACGTTGGGAAAAAAATTAGAAAAGGAGAGTTCGTGTGCATTCATGACTTAAAATACAGTGAGGCTGTTCCCCACCCCCACCCCCCGCAATTCATGTCACGTTTTATGTTGCTGCACACACATTTACTTGGTTACCTGATTTGCTTCCCTACACCTGCAACCATTCCAACTCCGATTCAATGAATTCCTCATCTTTGCATGTGCAACAGATATCTAAAATGTACACACTTCAATTTAATCATGGCATGTTTTCAATTCAAATGGAAGCTGGTTTGAGGGAGAACAAAAAAGCCAGCAGTATTTCTCAAGAAACTACAGGGTGTGTATGGATTGAGGCTAATGTCATGTGCACTTGGCTTCAAACACCAGCAGTGGGAGTGTGCTGGAGCCAGAAAAACTGGAATTGACAGATTTGTTCATCCCTGCTCCAAATCTCCCCATGCTTGATAATCTTGGATGAGCTAAAAGGATCCCCATGAGCTCCTGTGTGATGACCACCCTGCAGGGGCTTACAGCAAGATCAGAGAAGCAAATTCTGACGTAGCTTGTACACACACCATACATTTAAAGGACATTTTGCCCCAAAGAAACCACGGAACTATACAGTGGTGCCCCGCAAGACGAATGCCTCGCAAGACGGAAAACTCGCTAGACGAAAGAGTTTTCCGTTTTGGAGGTGCTTCGCAAAACGAATTTCCTATGGGCTTGCTTCGCAAGACGAAAATGTCTTGCGAGTTCCTGCGGGTTTTTCCCCCTTTCCCCCCCTTTTTCTAAGCCGCTAAGCCGCTTATCTGATAAACCGATAAGCCGCTAAAAGCCGCTAAACCGCTAATAGCGCTAATCCGCTAAGCCGTCAATGGGCTTGCTTCGCAAGACGAAAAAACCGCTAGACGAAGAGACTCGCGGAACGGATTCTTTTTGTCTTGCGAGGCACCACTGTAGTTTGTTCAGGGTTTTGGGAAATGTAGCTCTGTGCAGTGTATGCTGCAGTCAGTGGCGTAGCGTGGGGGGTGCAACATTTGGGGGGGCGCTCGCACTCGCAGCTCTCTGCCCCTACCTGGCTCACTCACTCTCTCTCACTGCAGTGCTGGCTGTGCGAATCCGATCCGAGCTGCCGGGTCGCCGCCCACTGTGGAGGGGGAGGGTGCCAGGCGTGCATTGCGGTGCGGAGCGGAGAGAGAGTGAGGGAGGGACTATCTGGGGGAGGGACAGTGCAGCGGCCGCCCAGCGCAGCGCTGAGCATGGGAGAGAACCACACCCGACCAGCCCAGGCAGCAGCAAGAAGAAGCTGGCAGCGGCGGCAGGTTAGGGTTTAGGGGCGCAAATTACTTGCCTTGCCCCGGGTTAGGGGGCGCAAATTACTTGCCTTGCCCCGGGTGCTGACAACCCATGCTACGCCGCTGGCTGCAGTTCCCAGGATTCTTTTCAGGGTGGGTGAATAAAGACATTCATGTCTTTCAGTGTGTGGTGTGTGTACATAGTCATATCTTCTAGATCTGTCTCCCTATCATGCCTAGAAGACAATATTTGGAAATGTCCACCTAAATAAATAAGAAGCAAGCCACTTGTATGTGACAAAAATGCACTATTTTTCCGTCTTTTCAATTGTCAGCACACAAATGATGGTGCAGTAAACATCTTCATAACGCATCAGGTTGCAGCTGCATTTCAGGGTGGGGGGAATCCAAATTCAATAAAATACAAATGGTGACACGTTCATGACTTATTTGAAAAGCACAAATATGTGTAAAGGGATCTGCCACAACAGGATTAAAAGAGTACAAGGTGTTGTGTTTGTTGAGTATTTGATTGTCTGTCTTGTCAGTGTAATTCTGTAACAGCTGGGGATTTCTGCACGTCAACTTGTAGGTTTGTGCTCAATTTCACATTAGCAATAAATCAGTCCATATGTACGCTTTTCTTTTTCAATTTACTGCAACATAAGTTCATTAAATCACATTGTGAATGGGGGACAACATGCCAAGAACTAAATAATCCAGTGGCTCATGCATTTGAAGCATAATAAGATTATGTATTGGAGACGCCCTCAAGTTGTGTGTCCTGCACAGTCATTTAATGTGTGGATGCTTTGGGAATTTGATCTTTGCAAACTCCTACACAAATTCCCTGAGGGGTATTTCTTGGGACTGATGTCTGGAACTTAGGTGGCAGTCTTGCGTGACAAGGCCATGTGACCCTTTCACTCCCAATGTGATGAAGCAGAATGTAGACAAGTCAAGACAGCAGAATGTAGGTTTTGCAGGGTTAAGATAGGCCGCAACTTTATTGGTTACAGATATGAAAGAACTGAGAAGTGCTGGGCTGGCCTCAATTTATTCCTCAGCAGGTGGACACAATGGAGGCCCACTGGCCTGCAGTCCTCCCCAGCCAGCTGCCAGATCGTGGCTAGGCTGCAATGCTGCCTGACAGTTTAAGGTAAGCGGACTTAAGTCTCAAGCTGAACATAAGGCTAATGGAACTTACTACTGAATAGGATTGTGGCCTGTCAGTGATCCTACAGATTCTGCACTCCCCCAAATGTGGTAATGCGGTTTAAACTGTCTTAAAATATGAATTAAAAGGTGAACTTTTGCAATAAGATACGTTGATTTTGAGAGGAAAACTACATTGTGCATTTATTAAAATGCACAAGGGGCTTTGGAATACGGTAAGCCTGCAACTTATGCACATTTAGCTTGTGCACATTCAGCTTTATGAGTGAAACAAAAAATGAAGAAAAAAGCAGTGGAAACAGGGCAGGGTTCAGTGGAAAATGACATTGGCAGTCCCACCTGCCATTGAACCCAGTGGGTTTTGACTAAACACAATTTTGGCTTTAGGCATGATCCCCAGAATATAACCCCTATGTAAGTTGCAGGCTCACTGTACTTTTTAAAAATTGTTGTTGTTGTTTAGTCGTGTCCGACTCTTCGTGACCCCATGAACCATAGCACGCCAGGCACTCCTGTCTTCCACTGCCTCCCACAGCTTAGTCAAACTCATGTTCGTAGCTTTGAGAACACTGTCCATCCACCTCGCGTCCTCTGTCGTCCCCTTCTCCTTGTGCTCTCAATCTTTCCCAACATCAGGGTCTTTTCCAGAGAGTCTTCTCATGACGTGGCCAAAGTATTGGAGCCTCAGCTTCAGGAACTGTCTTTTTTTTTTTTATTAAAAAGGTGCAAATTGATGCAAAAGTGGATCTAATATGGCACGATGAGAAAAAGGCTGATTTGGCCATCCCTGGTTTAATGCTTAAATGATTATTTGTTTGCCTTGCACACTGCTCAAAACCCCATAGAAATTCTCAAGCGCCTTGAGAACGAGTCAGAAAAATGGAAACTTTTCACACATAGGAATAAACTTTCAAAAAGCTATAATATACATATTGACACGGCACTAATCTTAACAGACTGATCTTGCAAAAAATAATAATGTTTCATTCTTTAAAAGTTGTGTACAGATTTTCTTTTGAGATTATCCAGCATCTTTTATAATCTTTAGGAGGAATGCAAACATATTTGATCTTATGTGTCTCAATTCTGAGCTGTTGTCTCTCAAATTACTGGTGTTAATGTCAGGTCTGACCCTCTGGTGGACTTGCTGAATCACATTAATAATCATTTTCAGTGGGCTGCTGAATTATTTTTTAAAAACCATTTATTAGCTACCAAGATTTGTTTTGGCCTGACAATGGAGAATAGCTGTAAACCTGCAATCAAATGGTAGCTGAATAAAGTGTTAAAAGTGTAAGAAAAATGCTGGGGCCTAAATTGATCAGTAGAGTGTTTGGTATGTGGTGGGCGGGGCTTGTGTGTTCTACTCCGGAATCAGCCCCTCCCTTCAGTCTGTGTTCTGTTAAGAATGTCAGTTAAGAGGGACCAACTGCCTCTTCTTGTTTCTTGCCTCAGATTTGCCTTATGTTGTTGTATTTAGTTTCTCTCATTATGCAGTTTTGATTATTATTAAAGCTTACTTTATATTTTTGCGAGCCTCTTATTTTTCTCGAAGAAACTCTGCTGAGGAAAGCGGTTGAATGTCCTAAACTACATGAGTGAGGGAATATTCCCAGTTTTCCAGGAGGATTGATTTTGTTAACCATCCTCGCCGCCCCCCCCCCCCCCCTTACACCTCCATGGCAAAAAGATTACTGAAATAAGATTATGAGGCATCTGATCAAGGCCTGTATTTTAAAATGAGCTTAAAGATATATTTGCAAATGTTTGTATGTTTCATGCCAAGCAGAAACCAGCTGGCTAAGTACTTTGGCAGTTGTTTATCTTCCTGCTCTCCTGAACAAGGGCCCCTCTGATTGATAGCAGTAGCGGGAGACAAGTTTCTCAAAGTTGTAAAAGGGAATTACAGGCTGGGAGCAAATGTTACACTGATCCTACATATTACAGAATACAATCAAGCTGCAAAAACACTAATTAAGAGTTGGTAAATAGTAATATTTATTCTTTAACAGAAAATAATACCATGTGCCTCCCATCAGACTCTAGCCATATTTTCCTAAGGTTTAAGGTATACTGAGAGAGTTAAAGGGCAATAAATTTTGAGAAGAGCTAATGGGAAGAGCAGCTGGCTGGGAAAGGGGGGTGTAAACTGAAGAGGCTTCTTTTGAAGCTGTTTTTTACTGAGTTCCTTTTTACTTTGCAAAGGCCTTTTCTTCTAAAAAGCTATCTATGTTATGTATGAGATTTGTTGGCTTAATGTAATTAGTCAAAGGATTTAGAAAGTAAGAAATGTTAGATTCTTATGTTAGATTCTTATTTCATTGATGGTGTGTGAGAATGTGAACCCAAGATCTCTGTTTAGATAGAATTTAATACCACAAGCCATTTGTTTTAGCCATTTGTTTTGGAATGCAGGGGCAACAGGGGCAAAAGGTGATCTGGTAATTAAGCTGCCTTGTTGAGGCAAATGTAAGATATATGGCTACTTGTCTGCCATTTATGGATAGAAGGAAATATAGCTCTTTGTCTCCCATAAAAGGTAATAGAAAATGGGTGTATCTTTTACAATTGGTTCTAGCAAACAGCCAATAGGAATTTCAACCAGGCTGATTGGACAGAGGCAGCCAAAGGAGGAGCAAGGGGGCTGGGCTGAGGAAATATAAGTGCTGGCCATCAGGGCTGGAAGGGCAGGAGAGCTTTGGTAACCATATACCACTGTGCCTATCATTTATTTGTCTGACAAATAAATTATTATTTTAATTTCTCTATTGCTGCGTTGAATATTTCATTCCAGCTAAGCGTTAACCACAAGCAGGGTGCTACAATTACAGACAAGATTCAATGAGGAAAAAGTTCAGACTACAAAGGGGAGGAAAATGGTCTTCATTTACTGTATATTTAATGATTTTTAAAACTCACTGGTTTACAACCACAACTCACATAGTGTTTGTTATGCCATGCCAATCTCCACGAGCAGTGTGAGATTCCAGGGGTATCAGGCGTGTTTACCAGGGTCTGTGTTCCCTTTCGGGACAGTGAGGCACCACAGAGACTTGTGGTGTCTTTATATGGTTTATTTACACATATATGTAACCTGCACCTAAATGGGAGGATTGTAGAGCATCCACATCCTAAGAGGGGTTGGTGCTTCCCAGCAGTACAACATTGGATTCAGAGGCATCCTAAACATCACCCCTTGTCTAGTTCTGCCCGCTTCCTCCTCCTCCTTTCCAGCAACACTTGTAGAAAACAACTCTTCTGCTTCCAGCATCTTGCCCCGCACCCCGGTCACACTGGCAACCTACTCAAGCCCACTGCAAAAGGCCCTTTTTCCCTATTGTTTACACCAGACCATTGGTAATCCTACCCAAAAAAACTACTGGGAAGAGAATCTGATATTTTGCCAATTGCTCACCATTATCAAACAAACCAGATCCTTACCAACCTTTTGCTTCTTCATTTTTTAAAAAATAATATTTATTAAAGTTTCCAATTAATACAAAAAAAATAAGCATACACAAAAAAAGAAATAACAAAAATACAAAAACAAAAAAGAACAGTTAAAACAAATGTAGTTTCCATTACTCATTTCCATTAACTTATTTCCCAGACCTCCTCTCACCTCCCCCTTTTGTATTCCAGTTCAAATTCTTAATTCAGCAAATCCTTATTATAACTTGTTGTAACTTATTGTAACTTATTACTCAACCTCTACATTACAGCTGGTAACCACTTAATTTTTATCCAACATCACACTAATGTCCATTAATTTTATAATGCCTCTGCAGATAGTCTTTGAACTTCTTCCAGTCTTCCTCCACCGTCTCTTTTCCCTGGTCTCGGATTCTGCCGGTCATTTCATACCTGTGGTCCACAACTGTTCCCAGTCAGCAAACATAATATTATGTCCAAGATCTTGTGCCCATTTTATCACCGTTTTATCTTGTGCCCATTTTATCACCGTTTCATCTTGAGTATTCCATTTCAACAGCAAGTTATACATCCTTGACAAATTCTTAGTTTTAGGATCTAACAGTTCTGTTTCCAGTTTTGATTTTTCCATCTGGAAGCCAATTTTCCTGTCCAGTTTAAAAGCCTCCATTGATAGTAATGAAGCCAGTCTCGCACTTTATCTTTTAATTTCTCAAAACTCTGCAATTTCAATTTATCACCTTCTTGTTCCAAAATTTCCCAATATTTCGGCCATTTGGCCTCCATATTGAGTCTTTTAAAAGCTTTCGCTTCCATTGGTGACAACCACCTTGGGGTTTTATTTTCCAATAAGTCTTTGTATCTTATCCAAACATTAAACAATGCTTTTCTGACAATATGATTTTTGAATGCTTTATGTACTTTAACCTTGTCATACCACAAATATGCATGCCACCCAAAAGCGTTGTTAAAACCTTCTAAATCCAAAATGTCTGTGTTCTCAAGGAGTAGCCATTCTTTCAACCAGCAAAATGTTGCTGATTCATAATAAAGTTTAAAGTCTGGCAGGGCAAATCCCCCCCTTTCCTTTGCATCAGTTAATATTTTAAATTTTATTCTGGGCTTTTTGCCCTGCCAGACAAATCTAGAGATATCTTTCTGCCACTTCTTGAAACAGTCCATCTTGTCCACAATTTGTAATGTTTGAAATAAAAACAACATTCTGGGCAATACATTCATTTTTATAGCTGCAATTCGACCCAACAAGGAAAGCTTCAAATTTGACCAAATTTCTAAATCTTTTTTCACTGCCATCCAACATTTTTCATAATTATCTTTAAATAAGTTCACATTTTTTGCAGTCATATTAACCCCCAAATCAACCTTTTGCTTCTTCAAGACCCACCCACAAGACCCACCCACCCATAGTTTCATGAGGAAGCTAGCCAGTATTCTTTCCTGCCCTTGCTAAATTAATAAATGTATGAGTTTGCTCAAATTCTAATCCTTCACTGAATGTAGAGCTTATGGGTGTTCTGCCCCCTGGGCAAGTTATAACAGTAGGAACACAGGAAGCTGCCTTATACTCTATCAGACCATCTAGTGGTCCATTTAACTAAGTGTTTCTACAGTGAGTCTCCTTTCCTAGAGAAATTGTATGTGCCAAAACACACACATAAAGTGTTGGAGTGGCATTGCCACTAGGAAGCAATAGAGGTATCCATGTCTAAACCAGATTATATATAAATTCCTCCACACAGCTGCCACCTCAGAAGTGTTTAGGCTATCCTGAAGGCCTCGGATACTTTTAAAGCCCCATCGGCAACATCCTTTAAAACCTAAATGGCTTACCTGCTCATGAATTTGTCTCATGAATGCAGTGAAGTAGCATCCTAGAATCATATTTACTTAGCTGATGAGATGAATGAAAATGTGTCATCTGTTCACTCCAGGCAAAATGTATGGTATATTGCTAACATCGCATATTTAAAATAATTTTACCCAGATTTAAAATCTAGGGCAAAAACAAATATGTCCTCCTAATCCCGGAACACACGGCAACCGTTGGAACTGCAATCAGTGATTTAAAGCTTAAATTCTGTATTAACCGCCCGGCACACATGGAAGATTTTCTTTGAAATAATAATATGCAAAGGCTCCAAAGTCATTAACCACTAAACAAATCATGGGGGAAAGAATTTTTGGAAATGCCTGATCTTGAAAACACAATAGTTTCACTTTTTATCTCTTTAGCAAAGCTGCTTAAACTCTACACAATCGGAAGAGCCACCATCAGCTTTTCTAAGGAAGTTTGAGAACAGCCCACTACATTTCTTCAGATTGCTGAAGATTTGAGGGAACAGCAAAAGTAATACTGTTTGTTAGGTCTGTCTCTGCATCTTCCTCACCATCTGGTGAGGACCTTACTCAGAGTTTGGCTACCCTCTTTCATTACAGGAAGCCATTCTGTTTGCTTTGTTTTACATACAATGTTGTCTCCCCTGTATTTTCTTTCCTCCTCTTCTTTCTCAGTCTCATAAATCTTTCCTCCCATCCATTCTCTTGTATTAGCAATTAGGGATTAGAGATGGCACACCCTAGGCTCAAGTTGGGGCCTCTTCCGGGAATGAATCTCTCATTCCTGTTGCCTTGTATGACCCTGCACCATGACAGGATTCAACACTGGGCAACACCCAGTGAGGGGGTTGGGGTGTTTCCCAACCCTGATGGAATGCTATTCCAACAGTATGGTCTGAGTGGAATGCCCTGCAATCCTACTGCCATGCCAACATCAACTAACAACTAACAAAATGACCCTCAGACTGCACACCTGGTCCTTCAGGGGTACACTTTCCTCATTCAGGACCAGGGAGTTCTCCACACCTCCTGTCTCCCCAAAGCAGTACTTCTGTCTTGTCAGGATTCAACCTCAATTTGTTAGCTGCCATCCATCCTCCAACCACCTGTATATGTATACCTGCCATTTAATATTGAAGTTCATGCACCTGACAAAGCGGATTCAAGTCCATTGCTTCTCGGCCTTTTGGCTAAGATCAAGTGTGTAGTGTAGCAACTTTTGCCATCATAAATTTGCAAATCCTGAAGATGTGACACGTTTTCCTTGCAACACAAAGTAACACATCTACTGCTTTGGAAACTGAATAAACATAGAAATGTAGGGAGCTGGCTTATACCAAGTCTGACTATTGGTTCTTCTCTTTCAGTGCTATCTATACTGACTAGCAGCAGATCTCTGGGAACAGGTACTATAGGAATTCTGCTGTTGTGGCTTCTGATGCAAACTGAGCTGATTCACCCCTCCCTGAATAATGTGTGTCTTGGAATACAATTATCCTACAGATTTCACACTCCTAGTGGTGTAGCAGTAAATTATGAAGCACAGGAGCTCATAATGATGGACCTTATAGCCATGTCCCCATGGAGAGTCCAAAATGAAGGCAACTGTGTTGCTCAATGTATGAATATACATATACACACACTACAAAGAGCAGCAGTGCATAGCAATGTCCTCAATTTATTAGGATCAGCTGACAGTAAAAAAGACATTTGTTGAATAAAATCAACATAAAAAAACACTGAACTTTAACCAAAGATCTTCAGCAACCTGAAATGAAATGCAACCTTTACCTTTAATTAGATATGAAAATAATCTGGCAAAGAAGTGCTGCCATTAAATCAGCTATTCTGAAGGAGAGATCCCATCAAATAAAAGGGAAGAAGAACCTAGCCTCTGTTTGACTATTTTCCTTGTACCCTGACTTCCTCCATGCTGATTTGTGACCAACACTAAGAAAACATGAATGTCTCATCACCTCATTCACCTCCCTCGATTACCCAGGCACCCTAGCAGAAAACATCATCACTCCTGCCCTGGAAAAAACCTCCTGGAGTTTCGCCCTTCTGTGCTCCCCCTCCAGTACATCACTGCTTGCTTTTTTGAATTTTGCAATACAAATTTCAGCTAATAAAATGCAAAAAAATGCATTTTAATGTGTTATTTTTTTAATAAGCTGCCTTTAGAAATGTATACAATGAGAAACAAGATGCACTTAAATATATATTTTGCTATAAAATACATTTAAGTACAAATTGTAATAAAATGTTAAATACAAATTCTCTTATGGGTGTTTCTGTTGAATAGATTACTGTGGAAATGAAATAAGCTAATGACTGAATACATCCCAAATTGGTACAAGTCAAAAATAGACTGATCCATGCAACCCTAACTAAAAAACTGGGGCTATCGTTGATATTTTTATATATATAATTTTTTATTAATTTCCACAAAATATATATATATAACACATCACAATTTCAACTTTAACAGATTTTCCAATTTTGGACTTCCCTCAGCCTCTCTGACAATCATCCAAATTCAATTTTTAAGTACACAGTTCTTAAATTCGTTATTGCCTTTCGAAAACCATTTGAAACCTTTTGTCTTTTTTGCAATATTTCTTTAACTTTTACAGAGCTTCTTTAAATGCCACTAACGTTATTTCTCTATCACTTATACCTTCCCAATAGTCCACCAACTTTTTCCAGTCCTCGATAAACTTTTGATCTCGTAGATATCTGATCTTCCCCGTCAATTTGTCCAGTTCTGCATAGTCCATCAACTTTAATCTCCACTCCTCTATTGTTGGTACTTGTTCTTGTTTCCAGTTCTGGGCCAGTAATATTCTCGCCGCTGTTACTGCATATTGAAAGAGTTTACAGTCCTTTCTATTTATTTCATTTCCTATAATTCCTAGAAGAAAAGCCTCTGGTTTCTTAACAAATGTATATTTCAACATTTTCTTCAATTCATTATATATCAGTTCCCAGAAGCTCTTCACTTTTTAACATTCCCACCACGTATGATAAAAAGTGCCATCCTTTTCTTTACATTTCCAACATTTCTTACATGTTTTATACATTTTTGCAAGTTTTACCGGTGTAATATACCATCTATACATCATTTTCATTATATTCTCTTTTAACGCTGTACATGCAGTAAATTTCATGTTTTCATTCCATAATTTAGTCCAATCATCCATTTGTATATTATATCCAAAATCCCTGGCCCATTTTATCATAACAGATTTAACTTCCTCGTCTTTGGTGTGCCATTCCAGCAAAATTTTATACATTTTAGATAATATCTTAAATTCATTGTTTATTATTTCTGTTTGAAATTTCGACTCTTTCTCCGCATATCCATACTCCTTAAGATCCTTCTTAAACATTTCATTTGTTTGTAAATAATGCAACCAGTCATATACATGCTCTTTTACCTCTTCATAAGGTTTCATTTTCCATCTCCCCCCTTCCTTAACAATTAACTCTCCATATGTAACCTAGTTTTTCCTCATATTAGTTTTTTTAACACTCATAATAACCTCTGATGGAGACAACCAGTGTGGAGTTCTTGGCTCGAGTAGGTTTTTGTACCTATACCAAACTTCTTTCAACGATCTTCGGAAAATGTGGTTCTCGAAGCCTACATAACCTTTCTTCTTTCCAGACCATAAATATGCGTGCCATCGTTGATAAATGGGTGCAGCTGGGGCGTGCACAGATCCCAGTTTCAAAACAACCACTACCACTGGGTCATGCTTTCTTCTTTAAACTATTTGGGAAGGTGAAGGAAAGAAAGTGAAAACAGGCTGCTTGGAAAGAGCAGATTAAAGCTCCCTATAAAAAAATGGCTGCAGCTACATGACAGATATCATCTCCTGCTCCATCAGCATTTGCCAGCCGTCAGGAGTTTCTCCCTATTCCGACTTGTAAGTTCTCCCTTTACGACTTCCCATTCTCCTCTGCAGCTTTTTGTCAATAGGCCATAAATCTGAATACATTTGCAAGTCTAATACTGACTCTACTCACAGCGCTTCTCGCTGTATTGCCTCCCAAGTGCCCATTATTGTTTTAAATTTGTACTTACATACTGTATGGGTTTGCAGCTTGCATTACTCATTGGCATGCTGCCCTAGGAGGAAACACACAGCATTTGGTGGCATATAGACTTTCATGTGGGAATAGCAACCAATATAAATCTAGATCAGGCTCCTAAATCAAACAGGGATTCGGTTCCAAATAATGACTGCACATTATGCAGCCAGAACATGCACACATAACACCCACTCGCACTGCTCTTAGATTGAAACAGCCTCGCTGAAAAGTCTGCATCCGTTCTATGCTTCTACTCTTGTTTTGAAAAATGCCTGGCTTGATAGGCATAACATTTGGGCTTTTCTAAACAGCAGGAGATTTCGGAGGCACTTTCTACTGCCTTTAAACACCCATGCTGGCAACATCCCAGTGTCAAAGTATTATCTCTTGTTCCTTCAAGGCACATTGTTTTGTTTCATGGCACCAAAGCACCAAAAATACATCTTGAGTGACCTGTCAATGCACAAGAAATGGAAAGCAATGTGTTCCGAAATGGCAGGTTAAGAAAAAAAATTGTGTCTGCCTCCAAGCCTATCACTCCAGAAACGTACTTCCTGTGGCTTTTGATGGATTTGTAATGTGGCTTTGATGTTTGCAAATACCTCCAACAGAGGATTTCAAATTATTTCATGTGTTTCATTTTCAATATGCTACCGTTGGCAACACATAAAGAACACAAGGAAAGGTGTGTGAATTGCAAAAGATAGAGGCTGTTTAACTCTCTAAGATCCATCCCAGATGTACAGCCCTAACTCAGGAGCAATATGCTTCCAGATACTCAGAAGATCATATGATCCCTTATAATTTCTCAACATAAAGTCAGGAAAGACAAGAACCTGCTAGAACATTTAGGGGAAAGCAAGGAAGACAAGATACATTGATATTCACAAGAATATATTTCAAGTCATATATAGGGTGCGGGGTTAATGGATATGCCAATCTTTCATGAGGGTTGAGAGGAAGAATTATAATTGGCCCTGTAAAGGATAGAGCCTAGGGTGACAGTCTTGCTAATATTCCGTAAGAATTGGGAGTGGTAATATCCCATAAGAACTTCTCAACACCTCTGGAATTAAGAAACAAGACATTGTAATTGGGCAACTTTATTGTGTGTTAAGGAGGATGCGTCAATGTCATCAGCCTTGAGCCAGTGCATGTTATGCTCAATTTATTTTATTTAAAAGCATTTATAAACTACTCATTTAAAAAAAAAATCTAAGCAGTGTAGGGGCCATCAGGGCCTGGAAGGGGAAATGTTTCCATGCTTCAGATCACTTTGAGTCATTAAACTATGAAAGATCTATTGGAATCTTCCTTCATAATTTTGATGCCTTGATGTGTTCAATCATGTCTCTTAAACCTTACACTCACAACTAAATCCGCCATATATCTCGGGTTCAAACCCTGGCATCTGCAAGTAGGTATGGGAATCTGCAAGTAGGTATGCTGTCTGCAAGTAGGTATGCTGTCTGAAATCCTGGAGAGCTACTGCCACTCAGTATAAAGACAATGCTGAGTTAGGTGGACTTGTGATATGACTCAGAATCAGACAGCTTTTTATGTTCCTGTCCTAAAGAGCTGCTTCGAGTCAGTGTAGACAATACTGAGCTAGACGGACCAATGATCTGACTCAGTGTACGTCAGCTTCCTATCTTCCTACATCCTTCTCTGTCAAAAGCCAGATTGCAGGACAGGTTTCTGCCCAGACCTGCAGCATAAAAGAGGTGCACCTTATATCAACACCACCATACCCGTACCTGACTGGGAAGCATGAGCCTTGTGCAGATGACCCAGTTTATCTGCCCACCTCTCTTACTCTAAGGAGAATAAGGGCAAGATCCTGGCCCCACACAAAGCAGCCTGGGAACACCATTCCCTGTACTTGTTGTGATGATAGAACAATGTGATATGAATATAGTAGCCTCAGCCATTTTCATCTGTAGGAAATAACTACAAGTTCTGGTGTACTGAAAACCATAATCTGTACAAATCATGACCTGCATCAGCCCAAAACATTGATAACGGGACAGTTTTGGAAGGCAATTTCTTTAGGATCAAAATAGCTTTCACATGTGTGGATTTATTATGTAGCTTCAGTAGATGAGTAATGTCAAAGTACTTATGGAGATGTCATTTAATTGTCTGCCTTTGTTGCCCGAGGGAGGAAGCTCTCTAACAGAGGTTTTTACAACTTTTTCTTTTCATCACACTGATACTTTCTCTGTCTGTCTGAAGTTTGAGTAACCTGTATCCAGGTCAGTGGGACAACTGAGTGACTATTAAGAGATGGCAGAGAATTATTGATTTAGATGGTTTTGTGCACAGAATTTGGTGGTTGTGACTCAAATAAACTTTGCTTGCATCAGACACCCTCTTCTACTAAGTGATTACTTATGTCCCAGTCAATTGTACATTGTCGGTGTGCAGTAGATTCCACAATCAATTGTGCAACAAAGTTTTCAGCAATCCATTTATGCTTTCTCATGTGCAAGAATGTTCTACTCATGCACAATATTTCACCAGTGGAACAAGTATACAGCTAAATGGCTAATTTAATTTAGCACTACATTGGATACACCCTTATATGTGTATACTATATGTATAATATAATACGTGTAATAATATATATAGTAATGCATATAATTTGTAAGATTTGTCAGTTCATTTTTTGGCAAAAGCAAGGTGTAGGACATCCTTGTTGTTGACATTAAGATCGGAAGAGGGGATCGATGTGGATCAGCTTGACATCAAGATCATTAGAAAATTCCATCCCTAGTGAAGATGACAGCGCCACTCCATCCCTGAAACAGTTCTGCACGTACACAGTAGGGAAGAGGAGGAAAGCTTCTATTCAACCTTTGACCATCCCTATGACAATCTCTTCATGCACAGACATTGAGCCTGTAGCACACTGGTTTATGCCCTTGCTTTTTCTGAAGCAGTGTAATGGAAAATGGACTCAATTATTCAGTGGGTAGGAAATCCATGCATAGACACTGGTCAATGGCAAAATATAGCACTTATTCTGAAACTGCTAGTCTGAATCCACTTAATCTACATAGTTGTTGGGACGTGGGTGGCGCTGTGGGTTAAACCACAGAGCCTGGGACTTGCTGATCAGAAGGTTGGCGGTTCGAATCCCTGTGACTGGGTGAGTTCCCGTTGCTCGGTCCCTGCTCCTGCCAACCTAGTAGTTCGAAAGCACGTCAAAGTGCAAGTAGATAAATAGGTACCGCTCAGGCGGGAAGGTAAACGGCATTTCCGTGCACTGCTCTGGTTCGCCAGAAGCGGCTTAGTCATGCTGGCCACATGACCCGGAAGCTGTACGCCGGCTTCCTCAGCCAATAAAGCGAGATGAGCACCGCAACCCCAGAGTCAGCCACGACTGGACCTAATGGTCAGGGGTCCCTTTACCTTTACCTTACATAGTTGTTAAGATAGCATTAGATAGCATTATTCAATTATTGTCCCCAGTTATGAGACTGCCAATGTTTCTGGCAGATCCTTAAGTGTATAATCTGTCACGCAGGGAAGTCAAAATGCAGTCTTCACAGTAAATGAATAAAACTTTACTGAGGCAAAACATACTTCTTTACAAACGCATAATGTAGGAGAGCAAGGTAAAACAGAAGAAGATTAGACTACACTAGAGAGCACACACTGAGCCCATTTGTATTTATCCTTTCTGGCTCCATGTGTCTTCCTGTAAAAGATACAATACTTGTAGAAAGAATGAACCATCTAGAGGATGAGTCAGAGTGAGTCAGCTAGCTGAGTGAGTCTGCACTTTTCAGCATTTTTCAACACTTTCTACACTTTACTGCTTCTGCTCTCCAAGACCTTTGTTACATGACATAATCAAACCATGGGTGGTAATTATTCTCCTCGAGTAACTAATGGGTTGCATCCAGTGTAGCGCTTACTAACTCATTCTGTCAGCACAAGGATTTACACTTGTCAATGGAACTTTCCCCCTTTATTTGTGCCACTCACTCCTAATCTGTTCTGTGGTTTCCCACAACTATTTGGAGCAGCTCAGGGGAGTAAGCAAGGGAGGGTTCCATTGCCCAATGTCCATATGTGCAATTTTGTCAGGCAGCTGTTCAAAGTAGAGTTAATTAAAGCATAAGAGGGCAGAAGGAACACACATGCTCAGTCTGCTGCTTTCCAGGGTCCTATAAGGTGCAGGGAGCATCCACAGATACAAATGGGTGGCCTTGCATGCATTGGAGAGCAACTAAAATAGCAATGGAGGGGGCAGAGCTAGCATTCTCATCCCGGATCGTGCTCTCTCTCTCTCTCTCTCTCTCTCTCTCTCTCACACACACATCTTTAATTAACCTCCTTTGGAATGCCTGAAGAGAACTATTTATTTCCCAGGTTCCTATTTCTGTACACATTATTTACATTCCTTCCCAATAGTATGCTAGCATGTGAAATGGGACCCATTGTGTCAAATAAACAAATCATTGCTTAGCATTTCCTGCAGGCCAGAGCATTTCTCCAAATAGGATTTTGGGATACAATGCCGGAGCATTTTGCGTATAAAAAGCCTATTTATTAGCAGAATAAATGTGTCAGTCGTTTGTGTCCCTCTTGTAGATAGCCTGCTGGATTAATGTAAACTTGAAATAACAACATAAAAAGTGACCAGAAGAAGCTTTTCTTTGTCTTAGCATGGGGGGGGGGAGAGAGAGAGAGAAATGAATGAAGGGATTGTGAAAAATTGCTAGTCATTCTCCATGAATAGAAAGCCATGATGAGACTCTGTGTTATTTACCAACTTAACTGCAAAGTACCTCATTAGCCAGCTTGGAATAGACAGGAGATTGCATTAGTTCTTCTGACAATATATTGCCAAACTGTTTTAAGATTGCTGTTTATCATTCTTGTAAGGCTGGAGACCACATCAATCCCTTACGTTATGACCAGGTGTGTGTCATAAAGAGCCAGTCATTGTAAAATGTTATTGAGTCAGGTGCTAAGAAGTTCATGAGGAAAATGCAAACACCAAGCATGAAACAAGAAGCTGTACTTCCTTCTCCCAAGTACCAAAGCTAGGATTTCTATACACTCTGCTTCTTGTTTGTTACCAATCCCATAAAAGTGATTATCATCCTAGTAAAGAAATGTTTGAACAAGCCATTTCAGATTACAGAAATGTCACCTGGAAGGGTGGCAGCTCAGTGGTAGAGCATGTGCGGGTAGATGGGAAAGACCCTGGAGAATTACTACCAGTCACTATGGATAGCACAGAGCTAGATGCATTACTTAGTCAGACCTGGTATAAGACAGGTTCTAGGTTCTATCACTAAGGAATTTAAAGACTACAATCCGATTATACTTATATGGATGGATATATTAGGGATGGTGGAGATACTGATTCTGTTAAAATGTTAATGAGAAACAACTTAATTTGTACTTCTCTAACCAGTAGGCAGGACGCGGGTGGCGCTGTGGGTTAAACCACAGAGCCTAGGACAGGGGTCTGCAACCCGCGGCTCCAGAGCCGCATGCGGTTCTTTTACACCTTTGCCACGGCTCCGGGGCAGATACTAGCGAGGGGAGGAGGCGCATTGTGCGCCCCGACACACCCCACTGTGGCGGCGCTGTACTGGCTGTGACGTCGCATGGAGGCGGTGCGTGCGTTAGTCACACACCGTCCTGCCGTCACCTTCCCGCCCGCCCGCTACATTGTAAGGAGCATGTACGCTGGTCACTGTTTTGAAGGGGAGTGAAGAACACACACACACACAAAGGTAACTTGTTAATTTAACGTTTATTTCTATGAGGAGGAGTAATTCTGAGGGGTCAAACAAAGAAATAATTTTTAAAAAGTGACAAAAAAGTTATTTTTATAATGACGAGTTTTGCGGCTCCCAGTACAGACTGGATGCTCTACACACATTAGCAGCCTTAATTTGTCCTCTGTCTTAGTTCGATTAGCTCTTTTCTTGTCTTTTCTCCCAAATTCCACTTTCAGCCCTCCAATGTCTTGCCCCAGTCCCATGTCTTTTTCTTCAGTCAGGTAATCCCTTGGGAACAAACAAACCTTCCTTTATTTGACTTGCACCTTCTAGCTGCTCCTCCAGGGACTTTGGGAGTCCTGGAAATTTGGAGGCTTATAATACGGATGGTTTTCACAAAAGGAGACTGGTTCAGTCAGGTAAATGAGGCACTGCCACACCAAACTCAGTCTGCCCTTAGCCAGCCCTCACCTGCCTTCTTACTTACAGCCAGTCCATGGGAGTGGCTCTGGCTATCAGCTCCCGCCACCTTCCAGTGTTGCCATTATAGCAGTTTCAGCCTACCCATAAGGCAAGGTGAGGCAACTACCTCAGGTGGCAGGATCCACAGGGACAGCAGATCTGGGCTCCAAGGAATGCATCGCCCACTGCTACTGTGGTGGCAGTGACGGTTGTATGCTCCTCAGCAGCCTCTCCCCCATGATGCCTCTACAGTGGCCTCTTGGCAAATAGGAGGCACTGCTGGTCTATCATCTTTGTTCCCATTGTATATCTTTATCCCCTCTTCTTCCTGATGTCGTTATCCCTTCTGCCCTGGTGGGAGGAGAGGGGACGCAATTTTGTGGTTTGCCTCAGGTGCCAGAATGTCTTGGGCCGGCTCTGCATTATAGAACTCACCAGGGGCAAAACTAGGACTGATTGGCTCTGCTTGTCGTTGGTTCTGACTCCAACTATTGTTGGTTTCTCTGTCTTCCACCCCAGCTGTCTCAGTGGGCAACCAGACAGCACTGATTCTCACCTTCCAGGGAAAGGCTATCACTCATTTAGGAGATTTCCAATTCAGTTTCTTTGCTACTAGGCTACAACCAGCTCTGCACTTTCTGAGAACATGAAAATCTCATCATATTGCAAAGATCATTTAAAAAATAAATAAATAAATAACAACAACAACAACAATAATAAGTTAAGGCTTTGATGGAGTCTTGATCTTATGATTTATTTTGCTTCATCAGCTCCGTGCATCATGTACTATATTTACAAGAGACCAACCCCACTGTCTGATGGAAAGATATTGAGGGCAGAACTAGACATAAAGATAGCTCTGCATTATTACCATTATCTTGATAAAAGAGCAGGGACACACAGCCTGCCTGTCACAATTAGGGTGATAAATGTCTTGTTCTTTGAAGCTTGTTTGAAAGTCAATTATGCAGATTATTTTGAGAATACAGACAGATGGTCTTTTCCCCCTTATGAGACAATCAAGTTGAACTTTGATATGTGCATAAAAATGCTATAATTTGTCAGGCTCCAATGGGGCCGCTTTATCACACATCACCCAAGGACTCCATGGATTGTTATATTTAGTCCTTCTCTACTGTCATAACTGGCACTCTATTTTTTCAACAAGAGCAACAACAAAAATCAGAATATTTCATCTCTAATTGGAAGCTTTGCTACATTTCATACAGAAGCCAAATATTGATCTTACACTCTTGAGCTTCAGGTTTTGATTAACGCTGAAGGTTGGCAAGCCAGTGGCTTTTCCTTGGTATTCTGCTAATTTTTAAAATTATTCTTCTTTGCTTGCTGCAGTAAATCTTTCTTTTTATTGTCCAGCCACTGAAAACAGGGGAGCAGGGGTGGATTGATCCAAAAACCTGAATAATTCACAAGGCAGGCCTTTACTGGAAAAGCCTAATGCAACAGTGACCTTCAATACCACTCCTGACCATGCTTTCTTGCCAAAGGAACTGTAATTCTGACATTTTAATGGTGGTTTTAATGGCTCAAAAGCTTTGAGAGGATTATTTTCAAGGCGTGCATTGACTCCAAGAAAAATACATCCCTGTTGGCATGATTACAAAACAATGGCCCTGATCCAGAAATGTGATGCACTGGAGAAGATGCTGCCCCCAGCCCAACTAAAGAGATGCACTATTATCACTGTCAGCTCTGACAACTGTGATGCCCTTTGGTGTTTGAGAAGGGAGAGAAGATATGTCAGCATTGTTCAACATTTGGAATACTAATTTATCCAGCTCATGATCCTCTCCTCCATTGAAATGAAAGCGCCAGTTATCCCAAATTTATGCATCTCCTGAAACTTTCAGTGCTGCAACAGCAGTACTACAGAACCCCTGGGAAAGTGATTTTCCCAGGGTGTTCAAGTCCTCTGTATGGACAGCAGGCATCCTGGAAACTATGCTGTTTAGGACTTTTTACAGCTGCAGTATTGCTTGAGATGTGCTGCTATCACTGGGCTAAATAAGTGTGACGATAATGAGTGTCAGAGCAGGGTATGGGGTGGAAAGTAGTACAAGGAAGTTGAGGGGAATTTGTGGTTAGTGCTTGGAACTACCCAGGTGAGTGGAGGTGGCACAACATTGCCCACTACCTCATTTCTGTGGGATGTAATCCACTGGGAGCAGTCAAATACAACATTCCTTGTTTAGCTAGACTGGACATGCAAGGGAATGTTTAGTCCAGCTAGTCGAAACTTCCTGTTCCTCCTGGCCTGGAGCATCATTCCTTGCATGTGACTAGTAGGTGGGCGTGACCTTTCCAGACCTGGTAAAAGGCCAAGGCATGCTGCCATTCTCTCTCTCTCTTTTCCATCTTCTTTTCGTCCTCCGAATTTCCTGGTATGAACTGCTGGCTGTCAGCCAAGCAGTCCCCCAGGTCATCTCCCTTATGTAACTTTAACCCTAAAGCCTGCCTTCACGGATCACACTGTGCTGTGCCTGATCGTGAGTAAACTTTATTTTTATTGCTTATGAATAAGACTGTGGTGTCTTTATTCTTTTAGGTGGGGTTTACAAGGGGAACTTACCAGGAACATACAATTCAATCTGAAGGAGATTGAATTGCATAATAGTAAGATGTTCTAATGAGCCTGCAACCAGATTTCTGCTGTGCATGAGAAGGGGAATGTAAACTCTGCTAAGTAAAGGAACTTGCTAGTTAGGAAGGATATTAATAAACAATATATCCTCTCCTGACACCCTGAACATTCCCAAAATTTCCCCATCTCTCAATCCCTCTTTTCTTGTAAGCTGCAGTGACTCCTATGCCAGATATACCAAGGGTGACAGCAGCACCCCTCCTAATCAGAAAAAGCTGTCTTCAAACCTTAAACTCTTCCTTCCCCTCCCTAGAATGGAGTAAAACAGAAGAACATAAATAGATTACTAGCTGGAGCCTGACAGCCAGTCTCAACAAACAAACAAACAAACAAACCTAATGATGCTTGCCTCCAGCAATGCTGCTTAGTTGGCCACACTTGCTGTGACCCTCAGTATATCTTTAGCAATAACTTTGGACATCATTGACTCATAGCTTCAGCTGCATATCTTGACATTGCTGGTCATGACTAAATTTCAATAAACAGAATTCAAGTATTTGTTCACTGGAAAATAAACGTTCAGACTTGAACTGCCATCTTGAAAATCCATTAAACCTACTGAGTGAAAGGTTCACTGCAAATATTTACTTCAGTTCTATTCATATTTGTTTATTTCTTTGCTTTATTATATTCAACACATACACAACACTGAACCGGAATGTGCTGTCAGCCAACACAGACATCATTCATTAGTGGAAATATTTAAAGCAAACAATCACAGGGCTGGAAGAGGCCAAACACAGAAGTTCATGGCTATCTTATTGCTCAGTGAGGCTAATGGTGTGCTCCATTGGAACGTCTGCTATTTCTTGTCACATAAAAGCTATTGTTGAAGCACTATAATGCATTGTTGTAACATCGAGTGACAACACAGTATTACAACACCAAGCAAACTGGAGGGAGGGGACCACCTACATGTTCCAAGCCACAGATGTTTTCCCACTTACAATAGGTGTCACAACTATCTGCAGACAAATCCAAATAGTCAAACACAAAAAAGAAGTTGTTGGTGTCTTATAAACCTACTCCAAGTCTTCTGTGAATTGGCTTCTCGCTTGCTAGAATTTGCCCACTCACAAAGCCTGAATTGGATGGGGATTTGGGGTGGGGGGGGGAGAGACATAAGCCTTGAGAAGTGATGGGTATGGGAGGAGACAGCATATCACTGTGGAGATTCTTGGGCAGTTTCCCCAGAGCAATTTTTGGTAGCCGCCAAAGCCCCACAACAATTTGGTTTTCTTTTAATTAAAAAAAAAGACCATCAGATGGTGCTGTAGAGCATTACTAGCATACTGGGGGGGGGGCACACACCTCTATTCCACCTATGCAAAATGATCCCTTCTCCCCTATTGTTCATAGGTTGGTACCACTGTTTGAAGTTTTCGGCTACAGTAATCAGTTACTGGTACTTTTTTATTATACATTATCCTGTTTCTTCTCTATAATAAGATCCTTGAAACGAGTCCTATCTAAAGAAGGGCCCACATTTTACATAAGAGACAGCTTAGACTGTTTGATGGCACATTTTTGTTTTTTTCCAAATGGCCTGATGGCACATCTATTTTTTCCAAATGGCCTTATGTTCAGATAAGTACAGGAAAACAGGAAGTATGTCTAGGACAAATAGGGATGATCCAGGCTTTAAAGCAGTTTTCCCCAACAGCTTACGTTTGTTTGGGGAGCCATAATTGAATTGGTGGTGACAGTGCTTGCAAACAAATTAAATTTCTGAATGGGCATCTGGATGCTTAAAAATAGTAAAAATGAGACAGACATATAGAAAGAACATTAGAGTGAAAAGTTAACAAATTAGAGAGAAAACAGTAAAAGCAGTATTTCCTCCAAGGTAGCAAATTCGGTTTTCCATATGGAAACCATTTCACAGAGCATTGCTAGCAAAGTTACTGTGCACCTCAAGAGTAAGCCTGTAAATGGGTTTGGATTGTTCCTCAGAAAATTGTTCAAAAGCTAGGGAGTAAGCTAAGGTAAAGGTACCCCTGCCCGTACGGGCCAGTCGTGTCCAACTCTAGGGTTGTGCGCTCATCTCACTTAAGAGGCCAGGAGCCAGCGCTGTCCGCAGACACTTCTGGGTCACATGGCCAGCGTGACGAAGCTGCTCTGGCGAGCCAGAACCAGTGCAGCACACGGAAACACCGTTTACCTTACCGCTATAAAGCGGTACCTATTTATCTACTTGCACTTAGGAGTGCTTTCAAACTGCTAGGTGGGCAGGAGCTGGGACCGAAAGACGGGAGCTCACCCCGCCGCGGGGTTTCGAACCGCCAACCATATGATCGGCAAGTCCTAGGCACTGAGGTTTTACCCACAGCGCCACCCGCGTCCCACCCTAGCAAGCACTCATCACAATTGGGACCTCACCCACCTAACTTGACTGTTAGGTATGGGTTGAATTTGATTTTGTTTGGATTTTAATGTGAAACTAGGTGTATTTCTCAAATGAATAAGAGCACAGAAAACAATTTTATCCTCCAATATTTGCATTTCTCTATTATTTTTGTGTGGTTCTCTAGCCAACAAATGCATTCAGAGATGCATATATGGAGGAACAGCACTAAGATGCATACATGGTGAAAATAGTGTAGGCCACATCTACACTATACATTTAAAGGAGCGTGAAATTATATTAAATAATAACATTATATTAAAAATCTGTAGCTTGGACAAAAGCATATATATTTTAAGAGAAATCTGTGTTAAAATGCTGGCGGATTTTTATGAGGTGTTTTTTTTATCACCTGTTGCTACAGAAATGTGAAGAACAGAATTTAAGGCTGGAAAAATGGGAGCTGAGATACATTCACCCAGTGCTTTTTTTCCTTAAAAAAATGTTTAGGGGTACTCTCATTTTGACTCAAGAAAATCACCATTTTATAGTACAAATCAGGAAAAATAAATACAATAAATCGACAAAAGTATAAAGATTCACAAAATGTTTAGGGGTATGTGTACCCCTGTGTCCCCGCAGAAAAAAAAGCACTGCATTAACCCACGCCTAGATTTGATGAAGGATTCCACCAATCCTTAGGTTATTTGCAACAGACTTTAGAATTTGCAGCAGGATCCTTGCAAAAATAAGGGACGCGGATGGCGCTGTGGTCTAAACCACTGAGCCTTAGACTTGCCGATCAAAGGGTCAGTGGTTCGAATTCCCGCAACGGGGTGCACGCCTGTTGCTCGGTCCCTGCTCCTGCCAACCTAGCAGTTCAAAAGCACGCCAAAAAGTGGAAGTAGATAAATAGGTACCGCTCCAGCAGGAAGGTAAATGGCATTTCCGTACGTTGCTCTGGTTTCACCAGAAGCGGCTTAGTCATGCTCGCCACATGACCCAGAAAAACTCTGCAGAGCGGACAAACACCAGCTCCCTCGGCCTGTAAAGTGAGATGAGCACTGCAACCCCAGAGTCGTTGCTCTGGACTTAACTGTCAGTGGTCCCTTTACCTTTACTTCCACCAATCCTTAGGCCATTTGCAACAGACTTTAGAATTTGCAGCAGGATCCTTGCAAAATACAAATAGCCTGCAGGATGCCTCTTGACAAAAACCTTCCCTAAGTTTATTACACCTTGACAAAGAACCGTTTTGTCTTTTGTCTCCTTTAGTTCTCCCTTTCTTCTCTCCCCTTCCTCTCGCTATTCATGCAAAAGTGAACTCGCCCTCCAGTTGAGCCTTGCCAAGTGCTCGTCATCCTTGCCGCCGTGTGCATAATGAAAAGTTTACATAAAAAGTCAAGGTTTTGATGAATGTCACACTTGAAAGCCAATTACGGGGGTTGAAAAGAAGACACAATTTCCTATTGTCTAATTGCCTCCCAGCACCTTCAAGGTAATAAATTTGTCACATTGAATTATTAATGAGAAACGAATATTTGACTTGCAGCTTTGAATAGGAAAAGGTTCATTATCAGTTGGCATTGTTCCTTTCAAATAATGAGTGTGACACGAGGGGAGTTAAGAAGGGGGAAGTGTCATTGTCTTTCTGTTTCATGCGCCATTCCATTTAGCATCTTGCAACAATATTTTTTGCTGAGAGGAAAGTGTGGGGAGGGGGGACTCAAATTAAAACTCATTCTTGACCCTGCTTACCCTTTATTCAGCCACGTTTTAAGTGACACTTAAAAAGTCCCCCAAAGCAGAAGGCCAAACCACTGGGGCAAGCTCTGTAATTAAATCTCCCAACTGTTTTGGGTTTTATTTTATTGTAATTATCATCATCATATGCAACACCTTTACCCCACCCTTTAGCCAAAAAGCCCTCAGAGTGGCTTACAAAAATCAGTTCTAAGGCAGTCCCTGTTCACAGGATCACAATCTAAAAAAACATGGAACATGAGACATGGCACTTCAACGCTGGATTACTGCAATGCACTCTATGAGGGGCTTCCCTTGCACTTGATCGAGAAGCTGCAGTTGGTGCAGAATGCTGCGGCATAATTGCTAACAGGAGTGAGGCCTTGTCAGCATATAATACATGTGCTCAGGGATCAGCACTGTTTTGCTTATTTGCTACCGGGCCAAGTTCAATAAGTTATTATTATTATATAAAACGCTGAACAACTTGGGACCGCTTTACCTACAAGCGGTAGGTAAATGCCCACTGAACCGCTTTGATCTGTGGAACTCACACTCTTACAAATGCCACATAATAGGCCTACCCATTCCACATTTATAAGAAATCCATATTTCAGTGTATCACCGTGTGCACTTTAGAACTCCTGTTCCATTGATTTCAGGCAGCTGCCTTCACTGTACTCTTTTTTGTGCATCCTAAAAACATTTTTGTTTAAACAAGCCTGCCCAGATGTGTAGAACGTTGATGTATGTTTTGATAAATTTTTAGATTATTGCTCATTTAAATTTTTTGAACACACTGACTGAGAAACTCAAGGGACACTACACACCCAAGGTGTCCAGAATTTCTGCCCGTCACGCGTTCCATCATCGAATCCAAAGCAAGGGGGAGACAATCAGCGAATTCTTACCGGCCCTCAGAAAGGCTGCATACCGCTGTGAATTCTGGGACTTGGATGATGCCCTGCTGGATCGAATCGTGTGCAGTGTGAGGGATGAGAAACTACAGTGCCGTTTCCTCGCCAACTCCGATCTCACTCTCAAACAGGCCATCGAGGAAGCTCAAGCCGCAGAGGCAGCAAAACGGTCAACAGCGGAGATCCGCAAGGCCAACAGCCCAAAAATTTCAAAGAAGCCAACCTCGGTCCACCATGGAGAGATCGGCGAATCAAAGGGCTGCTCAGACAAAGAGGATGATGTTTGCCACATCAAGCAGGCACGTGGAAAGGTCAAACGGCGAACGACGGACCAATCAGACTGTGCGGGTTGTGGTGGCTCTCATCCTAGTCTGCAACACTTCACCTTTCGGTGTCGGGGCCATTCTCAGCCATGTTTTCCCTGATGGCAGAGAGGCTGCCATTGCATACTTTTCGAGAACCTTGTCTTCAGCAAAAAGGAACTATAGTCAGCTTGACAAGGAGGCGCTGGCACTCGTGGCAGGAGTTAAACGTTTTCATGAATACCTCTATGGCAGAGTTTTCGACCTCGTCACAGACCACAAACCTGTTCTGGGTATCCTGGCTGGTGACTGCCCGCCCCCCCCCCCCCCAATTTTATCACCACGAATGCTACACTGGAGTGTTTTCCTCACAGCTTATAACTATCGACTCCTATACCAACCAGACAAGTTGTCAGGGCACGCTGATGCACTTAGTCGCGGGCTTTTGCCAATGCTGGTCGAAGATCCGGCACCTTTGTCAGCAGTACTCCTGATTGAGGAACTGCCTGCATTTCCTCTGTCAGCAGCTGACGTCGCTCTCCATCAAGACCTGATCCACCTGAGCATCATGGGAACTCATGGGAGACCCCCCAAGGCACCATGGTCAAGGGTGCATATCTATTTAGCGGGGCCTTTCCACGGATACACTTTTATGGTGGTAGTGGAAGCGTATTCTAAATGGTTGGAGGTGGTTTTAATGTCCTCAACCCCCTCAAAAGCTGTTATCCGAGTGCTGCAGAGGCTTTTTGCCACACATGGCTTACTAGACGTTCCCGTATCGGACAATGGAGCCCAATTCACGTCGGGCACATTTGAGCTCTACTTCCTTGGCCGGGGCATCCGCCATGCTCCGTTTCATCCAGCCAGCAATGGTCAGGCAGAGTGAATGGTTCGCTCAGCTAAAGAAGCAATAGCATGCATGGGACAGGGGGACTGGCACAAATGGGTAGCCGAGTACCTGTTTGTACAACACATCACACCGTGCACAACAACAGGCCAGAGCCCGGCCGAACTTTTGATGGGCTGCCGCCTGCGATCTCCTCTCGACCGACTGCACCCAGATTTCACAGTGACAAATTCCCCAGGCTGTGCTAGCGCACCACGTGTCTTCATTCCAGGAGAGAAGGTATTTGCCCGGAACTATGCAGGGGAGGTTCCCTGGGTGCCAGCTGTGGTGGTTGGGGTTACAGGGCCAAAGTCCTATCAGGTGGCTTTGGACTGTGGACAGATATGGCGCCGGAACATTGACCAGCTGCGCCGCCGGGCTAGGTATTGGGACACAGGGACAGTGCCTCCAGCAGCCCGGGCAGAGGCAGACCAGCTGCCAAGTACCGCTGAAGTTCAACCAAGTGAGGCTTGGTAGGAAACTCCAGCATACAGCCCATCTGTACCTGAAACCTTACCGGAGCCTACGGTACAGCCGCAGTCAGGAGCCGCTGCCGCAGAAGCTGACATAGAAGCCTCCAAACCGAGCCATACGCCTGCGTCCCTGGGGGGCAGTGGCGTAGCGTGGGGGGTGCCAGGGGTGCCGGCCGCACCGGGCGCAACTTCTGGGGGGGCGCGAGTCCAGAGGGAAGGGACAAGTTCCTTCCTCCGCCGGGCTCCCCGCCGCCACCGCCAGCCTTGCGCCCTAGCGCGCGCGCGCCCCCCGCCGCCGCCGCGCTCCACTCACTGCTCGCAGAAGGAGCAGCCGCTGCAGCAGCGCCGCCGCCGCCACCAACGCCTGGCCGGCACGGGCAGCCTCCGCACCCCGCCGCCGCCGCCATCCCCTCGGCCCAGCCACAGGCGGCGGCTGCTTCTGCCGACTGGGGGGGAGGAGAGCTCCCCAACACCCTCCGAGAGGAAGCCGGCGAGCGGGCAAGGGTCTCCCGGCTGAAGGGGGCGCCGCTGGCTCCGGCTCTCAGCACAACTCTCAGCTGCGGGGGGGGGTCGGGCGAGGACGGAGCGCGGCTGGAAGCCCCCGGTCCAGGCCGGAGGGAGGAGAGGCGCTCGCCAAGCCCCGATCTGGAGCGCCTCGGAGCGCGGGCTCCACCTACAGCCCAAGGAGAGGAGGGGGCGGGGAGGCGCCCGAGGGGAGGGGGCTTCGGCTGCCTCGGCCCGCGGGGGCGCCGCAAATAATAAATTTAATAAATTCCTGCTGAGCCTTAAGGGGGGGTCCTTGGCTCCTTCGCTCGCCCCCAGCCCCAGTGGCGTAGCATGGGGGGTGCAGGGGGGCCGGCCGCAACATCTGGGGGGGCGCGCTCGCACTCGAGTGCTAAAATCCAGGGGTTAGGGGGCGCAAATTACTTGCCTTGCCCCGGGTGCTGACAACCCACGCTACGCCACTGCTGGGGTGCCCTCTTTCCTTCCCTCTCTCCTCTGATGCCCTCTTGTGTCTCTGTCTCCCCAAGGCTTGCACAGGTGTTTTTTGCAGCAGCCCTGGCTATAAGCTCCACAGGTAAATGGTGCCTCTGGGAGGCATCTGTCTTTGGGGCAGGGGGCGCAGCTCAGAGACAAAGGGCAGCAGCTGCTGCCCAGAGGACTCCCAAGGAGAAGGGAGAGGAGAAGAGGCTGGGGGAACACTCCACAAGGGACAGTGTTCTGAAAAGGGCGGGAGGCTGCCAGCTCTGAAGGCAAAGGGTGTCATTACTGGGCTCCTGAGCCCCACAGGGGTGCCACAGAAAGAATGTAGTTGGTCAAGGGAGCCATGGACTCGAAAAGGTTGAAATCCTCTGGCTTAGAGTCTCTGAACCAATGCACTGGATGCAGTTGCCTTGTCTGAAACATGGCAATGTTCTATTTTTTGTTAATATTATTATTTTCTGTTCATTTAATTAAATTAGCTTGAGTTATTTTATATAATATTCAGTTAAATTGGGCTAGTGTAATTGTATTGTTTTTATGCAAACGTGGATTGATTGTCCTTTGTATCTATTAATAATATTATGATTTCTAATTGTTTCTATTTTTTAATTATATGTTTCATTTTATATGTTTTGAGCCACTTTTGGCACAATTCTATGGAAAAGTGGCCTATAAATAAGCAGGTGGTGGTGGTGGAGGAAGATTTACTGCAATCAAGCGGTACATACATTTTGTTAAATAAAAATAAAATAAACCATTATTATTTATTTCATTTATGAATCACTTCCAATGATAATCCCGAAATGATTTACAATAGCATATATAAAACAGTTGCATATATAAAAATAGTTTAAAAGGATTGCATATAATAAACAATTTTAAAGAACAATTATAAATATTAAAAACAATTTAAGTGAAATAGAGCACATGCATAAAATCAACTCCAAGACAGATACCAGCTGGAATAAAGTTTTCCAGAAAGCTAGCTAGGAGAGGAAAGTGTTGAGCAGGTGCCAAAGGGAACATAGAGGGGACACCTGTCTGATGCAAAATGAGAGAGAGTTCCAAAGGGAAGGTGCCTTCTACATTTCTGAATAGTGCATAACAGACCTCCTGATGAGCTGGTATCAGCAGGAGACCTTCCTGTGCAGAATGCAGTGACAAGTTGGGTATGTAGGGACTACAGCCCTTATTTAGGTATCTTCATCCTAAGCTATTTAGGGCTTTATATATTGATGCCAGCACCTTGGACTTTGCCTGGTACTTAATTGGCAGCCAATGCAATCCTTTCTTCACCAGTGTAATATGATGGTGATACAGTGGTACCTAGGGTTAAGAACTTAATTCGTTCTGGAGGTCTGTTCTTAACCTGAAACTGTTCTTAACCTGAAGCACCACTTTAGCTAATGGAGCCTTCTGCTGCTGCCATGCCGCCGAAGCACAATTTCTGTTCTCATCCTGGAACAAAGTTCTTAACCCGAGATACTATTTCTGGGTTAGCGGAGTCTGTAACCTGAAGCGTCTGTAACCTGAAGCGTATGTAACCCGAGGTACCACTGTTTTCTGCACCAGTGGGCATTTGAGCTACTGCATTTTGCACTATCTACAGCTTCGAGGTCAGCCTTAAGGGAAGACCAACATGATGCAGTAATCTAGTCTGGAGGTTAGGGTACACAGATGATAGCTGTCAGGCTATCCTAATCCAGAAATGGCTATAATTGTTTTACCAACTGAAGCACTCTTAGCCTAATCTAGACACTATTACATTGTTTTGAAACATGATATGGAACCCTTTTAAATAAATAATAATAAATCACAGTAGGAGGCACAGAACTTCTCCCTTCCTGATTGCTGCTTCCCGACATCATTTTGCAGAGGGGAAATTACCCCCAGGGTTTAACATGTGTGATGGTGGAGGTTCACAGTTTTCTACCCTGAGCAACACTGTAAAAAAATTTAAAACTGGAAACATAAAAAGCAAAAAGGAGACTCATAAACTAGAGCTTTATGTTGCTCATACAGGCACTCTGCCTTATCGGCTTCACAACAAAATATCATTCTCATATACTGAAGACAAGACAGATACATCAGTAAATTTACTCTGACTCTACAGGCGTTGAACTGAGAGTATTTCAACTGAACAGCTATTCATTTTATTACCTGATATTTTTATATGTTTTATACGTTTCTCTGCCTCTGTAATTAAAGAGATGCGAGGGAGTAGAGAGAAAGACGGAGCTGCTCAACTGATGCATGACAAAAGTAACTATGAAGGTCCTTCTTATCCATTTCTCCATTGGTGTCTAAATATACAAGTTTGGATTCTACTTAGGGATGGGAAGGTCTGTCAATTTTGGTTTCTTGTTTTTCCAATTTCAAGTTCATTTTACTCCACATTTCCACATCACTATGTAATGTCCTCATGAAAAGCCAACAGCATTTTAATACAAATTTATCATAATATATACATGCTTGTATGTAATTTTGCCTAATATGCACATTTTTTTGCAAATCAGGTATACTAGTATAATGCATTTTATGTGTTATTTTACTCTATTTTATGCATTTTCATAGGCATTACTTGGCTGAAGAAGTGCATTGCAAAATTCAGAAAATTACTAATATCAAATAATGACTTTCTGAAAGTGTGAATTAGGTAGTATGCCTTTAAGTGTGAACTGAATCAAATTTATCCCACATCCCTACTTACAACAGGTCAATGCTTGGAAGCATACTCCATCTATTTATTTAATCATTTTACAGCATTTCTAAACAACCTGATGTTTTAAAATCTCTAAGTGATATACAAAAAAGCATAAAAGAATAGTGAAGCATAAAAAATAGCGAAACAGCATTATAAAAACAAGAGCATATAGAAACAGAAATTCAAAAATAGGGAAGGAGGCATTTTTGGGTCAGGGAAAGCCTACACAAAAATATGTGTATTTTCCAGGTATCTGAAGCAACTGGTGGATGGTGCTTCAAGCATGGCAGAGGGATCGAGGGAAGCAAAAACACTGGTCTACTCTGCCCTGGTCAGACCTCACCTGGAGTACTGTGTCCAGTTCTGGGCAACACAATTTAAGAAGGATATTGACAAGCTGGAACATGTGCAGAGAATGGTAACCAAGATGATAAAGGGTTTAGAAACCAAGCCTTATGAGGAAAATTTGAGGGATTTGAGTATGTTTAGCCTAGATAAGAGGAAACTGAGATGAGATGTGATAACCATCTTTAAACATCTATGGGGCTGTCATATGGAAGATGTAGCAAGCTTGTATTTGGGTAGGACCTGAACCAATGGTTTCAAGTTACAAGAAAGGAGCTTGCGACTAAATCTCAGGAAGAACTTTCTGATGCTAAGAGCTGTTCAGCAGTGGAACAGACTCCCTTGGAAGGTGGTGGACTCTCCCTCCTTGGATGCTTTTAAGCAAAGGTTGAAGGGGCATCGGTCATGGATGCTTTGAGATTCTTGCATTGCAGGGGGTGGGACTACCACTGCATACCTTCTCCTCAATGCACAAAAGTTTGGAAGTGGACCCTAATGGGGGGGGGCGTGCAGAGATGGTGTTGGGTTGTTTGCAGAGCCAGCACACCTAACCCTTATTTCCCTGTCACATATTATTGGACCCTTTGAAGCAGAGCTTTCCAAACTTTTCATGTTCATGACATACTTTTTAGACATGCATCATTTCGTGACACAGTAATTCAGTTTTACTATCAAACCAGAGGTTAAACTGACCCCTTACCAGCCCCGGAAGGAGCATGGTGAGTGTTTGCACAACACACCTACACACTGCAGCTGACATACCAAGCAGGGTTAGACTGAAATACAGTGATTAGCCTGAAGCCATTCACTGAGCTTTAAGGATGAGCAGGGATTTGAATTAAATTTTCCCCAGTCCTGCTCCAATGCTTTAACCACTGCACCACACTGACATATTAGCAAGCAAATTGTGTGGTGAGTTGAACTCAGTTGAATATAAATTGGTTTTATTTGTGGTTGATCACAGAATCATAGAATCATAGAGTTGGAAGAGACCACAAGGGCCATCGAGTCCAACCCCCTGCCAAGCAGGAAACACCATCAGAGCACTCCTGACATATGGTTGTCAAGCCTCTGCTTAAAGACCTCCAAAGAAGGAGACTCCACCACACTCCTTGGCAGCAAATTCCACTGTCGAACAGCTCTTACTGTCAGGAGGTTCTTCCTAATGTTTAGGTGGAATCTTCTTTCTTGTAGTTTGGAGCCATTGCTCCGTGTCCGCTTCTCTGGAGCAGCAGAAAACAACCTTTCTCCCTCCTCTATGTGACATCCTTTTATATATTTGAACATGGCTATCATATCACCCCTTAACCTCCTCTTCTCCAGGCTAAACATGCCCAGCTCCCTTAGCCGTTCCTCATAAGGCATCGTTTCCAGGCCTTTGACCATTTTGGTTGCCCTCCTCTGGACACATTCCAGTTTGTCAGTGTCCTTCTTGAACTGTGGTGCCCAGAACTGGACACAGTACTCCAGGTGAGGTCTGACCAGAGCAGAATACAGTGGCACTATTACTTCCCTTGATGTAGATGCTATACTCCTATTGATGCAGCCCAGAATTGCACTGGCTTTTTAAGCTGCTGCGTCACACTGTTGGCTCATGTCAAGTTTGTGGTCAACCAAGAATTCCTAGATCCTTTTCACATGTACTGCTCTCAAGCCAGGTGTCACCCATCTTGTATTTGTGCCTCTCATTTTTTTTGCCCAAGTGCAATACTTTACATTTCTCCCTGTTAAAATTCATCTTGTTTGTTTTGGCCCAGTTCTCTAATCTGTCAAGGTCGTTTTACTTTGTTTATTAGTATCCCAAGGTTAATGCAAACAATATATATCTTTGGTCAAATTTCAAATTACTCTATTAACTGGGCTGAATTGGAACTGATGCCAATAGGTGAAAATATGTTTTCATATTCATTTAAGAAATATCAGTTCCATATTTGTTCAGAATCTGTAAGGTATTTAGGTATTTTAATAGCAAGTGACATAACCCAGTTAGTATCATGTAAAATGAATAATTACAGTTTCCCTCAGGTCTTGAGGAACTTTGGCCTGGTAGCCCAGTTATTTCTCCCTCTTTCCACTGACAGCCTGGCAAACTACAGGACAGGACTCTCCTTCCAGATCTTTGTGCAGGCTGCTTACCATTCTGCTTTCTTTTCTCAATTAAAACAGCAGTTTCCAGCAGCACAGGCCTCTGCTGTGTTGTACCACAGTTCCCAAAATACCTGAAGCTTTGTTCCTGCTTGCCAATATTAGTTTTCTCCTCGCCTCTCCTGAAGAACTGACCCTTGAAGAAGACTCATACCAAATGATGGCAAGACTTCTGGAAAGTTCAGAAGGCACCATTAATAGCGCAACTCCCAGACTGGGGCAAGAAAGCCTCCTTCCCTCCCTCCCTGCACTAGGCCCAGCAGACTGAAAGGCTTTGCAGACTGGGCTAGGTAGGCCCAAAAAGCACAATGTCCCGTTGATATTAATACATTTGTGCCCTGGAACTTTGTTCCAGACAGAAACCCAAAGGTTAGAAGCACCAACTACACAATTTTTGATCAGTCATTTTGTGAAGATCATGATGATGATGATGATGATGATGATGTATACTTATACCCCACCCATCTCGTCATACCCCACATTACTGTTGCAGGAAATCCCCTGCTCTTCCTGGATCTTGCTGATTGGACACAGAAGACGAGAGGAGAGAATCCAAAGTTCATTCATTTTGCTCCACAGCAAATTGTCTCTTCGGGATAACTCCCAAAAGAACTAAGCGCCCCAGGCATAGTTCCTGGGGCCTTATATAACAATTGTAACAAAACTTTACAAACACAACCAACCACCTTCCTTTATTTTGCTTATTCCACCCCCATCGTTCAGCCCTGACACTGAGGTCCAGCTCCGAGGGCCTTCTGGCGGTTCCCTCACTGGAAGAAGAGATGTTACAGGGAACCAGGCAGAGAGGCCTTCTCAGTAGTGGTGCCCGCCCTGTGGAACACCCTCCCATCAGATGTCAAGGAAATAAACAAGTATCTGACTTTTAGAAGACAGCTGAAGGAAGTTTTTTATGTTTGATGTTTCATAGCTTTATTATTATTATTATTATTATTATTATTATTATTATTATTATTAGAGCTGCCCAGAGTGGCTGGGGAAACCCAGTCAGATGGACGGGGTATAAATAATAAAATTATTATTATTATTATTATTATTATTATTATTATTACCTCACCGCCATATCCAATCACTTTCTTGGATTTCACTCATTGCCTTATATGGCACCTCAGTCAGGGTCATACTGGATAAAATGAATGAATCTTTATTAGCCATCGGCCATAGCAATAAAACAACAATACGATATACAAAGAATAGAAATAAAAAGTCAATTATATAAAATACATTTTAGGGTTTTGAATCAATAGTCAAATAGTGGAACTTATTCTGATTGCCCCAGCTAAAATCCTTGTAACCTCTGCTGTCCCCTGCTCATCTTGGTCTGCCAAGAGAAAGGACCGTGTAGCAGTGGGTGGGTGACCTGAAATGGACAATAAAAGAGGGGTGATAACCTCATTCCTCAAGTCTTTATAAAGAGTGCAAGCCAGAAGGACATGTGCCACCTATTCGGTACTGCCATATCCACAGGGACATAAGCGTTTTTCGTGTGGAATCTGCTGGAATTGTTCCTCAGGTACAGCTCAGGGCAAATACATTCAATCCTGCAAGAGTAAAGATGGTTTGACAAAGAGTGCAAACAGGCTAAAAGACACCTGAAGAAAGTTTACTGCAAATATAGGAACTCTAAATCTCCCCTCTTATTTACTGCATATGTCTCCCTCAGACAGAAGTATAAACTTCTGATAAAATGGTCATACTGGATACATTCACAGGCAGGGTAATACTGGTTGTGTGGCAAGGCCCCCAGACCAGCCCTTTGTTAAAATAAATTCACACGGACACAGAATATTTAGTTTAAGGTTATTGGCAAAATTTTAGGCCACAACTTTTATGGAATTACAGAAATGTGAGCGGTATTGGCTTAGGCATTGGCATAGACTATATCTGACTCCTACCCGCTTTGCAGGTAGTCAGTAAGGGTAACCACCCCAATAGGAAGCCACATCAGGGGAACCCGCCTGTAGCTTTCCTCGGTGTTCCCAGAGGCCTGGCATGGCCCTAGCCCCTCAAGCGGACTTCAGACAGGAACCAGGCCCTGGATTCCTTTAACGGAATACGCTTGGTCAATGGAGGGGCAGGCGATGGCTGACCTCCCCTCCCCCACAATTCAGTGAGCCAATGCCTAACCGCCAAACCTTACAAAGAGGTAGGCGAAAACCAAGTGGCCCATCCCAATATGCCAAATGGAAAAATTCCTACCTCGCCCCTGTCCCAAGACAGGCGACCAACCAACATCCAAAGCAAGGCCAGAGAACACATAAATTACAGGGTGGGTGTTTGGCAGCGTGAAGCAGGTGCATAGCCACATCACGCTGCCACTTTTAAACTCCTCACAATCCCCCCACTCAAAAATGATTGGCCAATATGCCTGGGGTGATTGTGATGCCACCCTGGCATGAAAGCATTACTCCGCCCATGCCAGGGTAGAGGGAGGAACCGGGCTGGGGGCCTGCCTGCAACCAGGACCATTCTAAAGATGATCCCATATACACTTCTACCACAGTACCACACCTATGTACTGGGTCCTTTAGAATTTGCTCCTATTGTGCCTGAGCAGCCTACGTGTTAGAACATAAGCAAAGGGGGGGGGGGTCAAACTTGGCTACCTCATTACAAAACATCTTTGGGGAAAATATTGCTTCAAAAACAACAAAACCCTACCTAATACTAATCTAAAATACGCACCTAAGCTATCCCTACCCATAACCCTACCTCACCACTCAACCTGCTCCACCCCTAAAAATCTGGCTATAGAATTGTTAAATGTTTGGAAAAAGTCAGAAGCCCAAGGCAGTATAAGTTCCTCAACTACGTTTATTCAACACTGTCAATGACAATGGCTCACTCATAGGAAAATAAAACCCAAACTCACAGGACTACACAATAAAAGCCCCAATAAGAACTTACAATTGACATTTGACAGTTGAAAGTGCATGTGCTTACTTGCCATTAGAACGTTCATCTACCAACACTTATACAATTGGTTAGAATGTGCTTTGTAACATAAAATGTGTTAAACCCAATACATAACACGAATTAAAATAAATTACAACTCTCCTCTCTTCGCATTCCAGCACCTATCCTGTACAACTATCTTCTCTCTCTAATGCCTCAACAACCCACCTACCTGGACATTCCTCCTCCTGAGTCGTGATGTTTCTCCAGAACTTTGAGGCACCTGCTGTTTGGTCTGCCAATTTGGTCTGCTGTCCTCCATCACACTTGAATGAAGCTGCCTAGCTTGATTGTAGGTGGTGCAAGTCAGGCCATGTGGCACCTGTACCTCTGTCTTTGCCCAGAAAAAGGAGAAGCCAGCACCTATCCTGTACAACTATCTTCTCTCTCTAATGCCTCTCCTCTCTCACACTGGACTTTTAAGCCAGGAGCAAGTGATGTCACACAGAGGGCAGGTCACTGTTGCCTCGACAACCTACCTACCTGGACATTCCTCCTCCTGAGTTGTGATGTTTCTTCAGAACTTTGAGGCATCTGCTGTTTGGTCTGCCAGCTTGCTTCAACCTCACTCTTCATTTCTATAACTCCATTCTCTAACAAATCAGGTTATTCTTCATTCACCAACATTTCTATGGAAGATCACCTCAACTTCCCTTTATATACAGTAGAACACTCATACCTGTCAAGTTTAAGGGAAAGGCCATAGCTCAGTGGTCAAGAATCTGCTTTGCATGCAAAAAGTCCTGGGTTCAATCCCTGACATCTACAAGCAGGGCTAGGAAGGAAAGAAAGCTGCTGCCTGTCAGTGTAGTCAATACTGACACAATATAAAACAGTTTCTTAGGTATATTCCAGTTTTGTCATTTATCCTAAGAGAAAGCAATCTTCTGCCCAAGACATGCAGATTCATTTGAATTTGAGCATTCCTGCACCAAAGAACACTGTGTCTAGGAAGAAGAAGGGGAAACCAGCATAGTTGAACCTAAAGAGATTTAATAGCCATGGGGAGAAAAGCTTACTGCATTGCACTGAACATTGGATTGCCCTTGAAGACTGCTTGGAAACTTAATCCAGTTCAGAATCAGTAGGGTAATGGAATAGGGATGAAGGGCTACTCTACAGCAGAGATGACGATGCAATCCCCTGGGGTGGTATTTGCCAATCCTCTGCATACTAAACCAATAAGTTTTCTCAGCAGAAAGTGAAGCTGAGGACTAGGTAGCTGACATTATAATGCATGGTTAAGGGTTAAACTGCAATTTCTATTCTGGAAAAATCCTTTATGATGACCAAACAGAATGTCACTAAATTCTGAGTGAGCTTTTTAGTTCACCAGAATTCTTCATTAGGCTGGATGTTAAGCAAAGTCCAGGCAGGGGAGGGGGCTGGATAAAAATGCTGACTTGGTATTGAAGTCATAATATCAATATTGATCAAAACTTCATTTTTTGTTCTTTAGTCTTAGAAAGGTCAAAGCTATGAGGATGTGGCCATGGAGGCTGTCATGAACAGCACCTGCATTTCAAAAATTTCCAAAAATTTCAGAATAGTGAGCAGCCCAAGTGACTGTGACTGGCCCAAGATCACACAGTGAGCTTCATTGGCTGAGCATGTCAAAGTGCAAGTAGATAAATAGGTACCGCTCCGGTGGGAAGGTAAACGGCATTTCCATGTGCTGCTCTGGTTCACCAGAAGCGGCTTATTCATGCTGGCCACATGATCCGGAAGCTGTCTGCGGACAAATGCCTGCTTCCTCGGCCTATAGAGCAAGCTGAGCACGCAACCCCAGATTTATACGCAAGTGGACCTAACCATCAGGGGTACCTTTACCTTTACCTTTACCTTTTACCCACAGATCCTTATCTGATATTCTAATCCAGCAAATTTAGAATTATTTCAACACACTGTCCTCCACACTTGAGTGAAGCTGCCTAGCTTGATTGTAGGTGGTGCAAATCAGGCCACATGGCACACATAGCTCTGTCTTTGCACAGAAAAAGGAGCAGCCAAGGGCTGTCTCTCTCCAGTATCTGCTACCTGATTTGACTATCTCACTCTGCCTAATGTTAGGACCAGCACTTTAACATTGCATACCCAACCTACATGTTGTAACAAACATGTGCAAGTCAGAGATGGAGCCTCTCACTGCAATGAGAGCCTCTTGGCTGATCAGAAGGTTGGCAGTTCAAATCCCCAGGGTGAGCTCCTGTTGCTCCGTCCCAGCTCCTGCCAACCTAGCAGTTTGAAAGCATGCCAGTACAAGTAGATAAATAAGTACCACTGAGGTAGGAAGGTAAACAGCATTTCCGTACACTCTGGTTTCTGTCATGGTGTTCTGTTGTGCCAGAAGCGGTTTAGTCATGCTGGCCACATGACCCAGAAAGCTGTCTGTGGACAAACACCTGCTTCCTCAGCCTGAAAGCGAGATGAGCACTGCAACCACATAGTCGCCTTTGACTGGACTTAACCGTCCAGGGATCCTTTACCTTCTACCTTTTAAATAGGTTGTCTGACATAGGAACATAGGAAGCAGCCTTAAACTGAATCATCCAATTGGGTCATCTAGCTCAGTATTGTCTCTCTACCCTGACTGGCAGTGCTTCGCCAGGGTTTCAGGCAGTAGTCTCTCTGTTAGCACTACTTGGTGATGCTGGATCCTGAACCCTAGGACTTTGTGCCTGCAACACAGATGCTCTACCCCTGAAGTAGTGCCTCAGGTATAGAAAGTCAAAACAGTGAGTCACAATTCCAGTGAGCTAACATGGTGAACATTTTTTGAAAAGCATTTTGATATCTGGTTAGCCCTGGAAAAAAACATTACCACAAAAAATTGTGGTAAGCACTACATCCAAAGGGCTTGTCCTGGCTGATCAGTGAAACAGGAAACCATGAAAACAGGAAGATTAGAGAAGATAGCATTAGCCAAAGCAGGAAGCCAAAGGCAGGAATGAATTAAAGAGGCAAGAATATTTTATTGTAAAATTGTCCAGGTCTCTTAGAAAATACCCTCCATGTAGTAGTGAAATTCTGACATACTTTCTGAGTTATATCAAGCATTTCCTTGGCAGACTACTGAATAAAAATTATCTTATTGCAAGAGCAAGTGGTAAATAGTGTCAAAGAAGTTTACTGCCTGCTTGTTAAAAAAATCATATGGAACATTTGCCAATGATGTTAAAAATCTTATTCAAAAAGCAGCGTTTTACTGTGTATTTTAAAATGTGTGATATATAAATATGAGATAATACAGTAAACCCTCTTTACTGAATTTAGCAAAGATTGTAACAGTGAAAACATATGTGCAGGCGTGTTTTCAGCCCTGCGGCATGTAGGAGCTGGTTCCCCATTCTGAATTCCAGATGACTATGAAAGACTCTACATGGGGCTGCCCCTGAGGATTGTTCAGAAAGGTATACCTGGTGCAGAACACTGGGTTTTTGGTCTGAGCATTCAACAGAGCTTAATTAAAGTTGCAGCAAACACTGTCCCCACCCTGAAACCCCAGGTGAGCGGACAATACTGTACCACTTCAACAGTCATAACTTCCCTCAAAGTGCAGTTTTGAGGGAAGTGTAGTTTGCTAAGGGTGCTGAGAGGTGTTAGGAGACACCTGTTGGCCTCACAGAGCTACAATTTCCAAAGTGATTTAACAATCCCTCTTCCCCAAAGAATTCTGGGAACCGCAGCTCTATAAAAGAAATAGGCTATTACTACTTTACAGGAACCAAACGGAATATGTCATTTGAAATTTTTTTGCCTTGAAGTTTGTGATGCCTTTCTCCAACCAAATACGTGCCCAAAAATGCATATAGATAAAACTAATTATATTATGGACAGTTCCTTTCAAAAATGTGTAGATTAGGAGAAATGTGCACTAAAACACCAGCAAATTTTTATGGACTTATTAAGAAAATGCACATATTAATGGAGAAATGTGTTTGAACCAACATTCAAACAACAAACAGATTCAAATCACAGCAAAGGGAATTTTGACTAAACATTAGGAAGAACTTTCTGATCACATGAGCTGCTCTGTAGGTGAATGGACTACCATGGAAGGTGATTGACTCTATTTCATTGGAGTGTTTTCAAACAGAATCTGGATGGCCCACCTATCAGGGATGCTGTATTTGGTGATTTCCTGTGTTAGTAGAGACTTGAACTCTGAAAATTGTAGCTCTGTGAGAGAAATAAGAGTCTCTTAACAACTCTCAGCAGCTTTAACATCCTACAATCCCCAGGATTATTTGAGGGAAGCCCTGACTTTTTAAAGTAGTATGATACTGCTCTGGAGATGGTCATTCTTAGAGAAAAGATTGTGCAGCTGCAGTGGAATCTCTATTTCAGTTTTTTCTCTATACAGGGAGCAGCAAGGCACCTCGGTTTATGAGCTTTCACTCATCTCTCTCTTTTTTTTTTTTTAAATTAAGGGCACTTATTCAAGATATTCAACATCAAGTACAAACCTTGGAAAAGTGAGACAAAAACTTACAGAGAATATCTCATGTTTCCTTCTACCTGTGCTTGTTTATTTATTAATGTAATAAAGATAAGGCAGAAAAAGATACTTTAAAGAAAATCAATGCTTTTTAGATAAAACATCAATGTAATTCAAGCAGTGTGAGTCAACTGCTGCTGTTAAATTAAGTTTACAACTTGAACAAACGGTCATATAAAGCTGGCAGGGCCTGACAAATTGAATTACTGGAGTAATACATCACTCACAAAAGTATTATTGATAGTGACAGGGTGATATTGAATTTAAATTATTCATTTGTATTGATTAAACAGCACTTCTTTACCATGAACAGGGGAAAAGCAACTAACAAAGGTTTTTAGAGTCATATTTTAGCTTAGAGAACAAAATCAGAGGCAGCTTTGCCCAGTTGTGCTCATCATCTGAAAGCAATCTGAAATCCTTTTGGGGTTCTGAACAAGAGGAAGGATGCCCCACATGTGTGAGAGACAGGCTAACAGGCACTGTATGCTAGGGCTGTCATACATCCGGGATTTCCTGGTCATATCTGGGACTTGTCAGTCAGAAATAGCGTCCAGGCGGAATTTCCAGAAATCGGTAAAAATGTCCGAGGAAACCCAGGCATATGGAAACCCATGTCAGAAATGTTGATTTTTGGGGGGGAGAATTTCCTTAAAAATAGCTCAACAACTTTTGTGTCCAGTTTTCACTTTTTGAAATATGGCAACCCATCCCAGGACCTTATGGTGGAGTTGCTGTTGGCATCCGTCTGTCTCGATAAGCAATGGACCAAGCGGCCCGGAACACCCAAGCTGTCAAGTAAAGCTTCCTGAAGGCTCGCATTTCCAATGACCTCGCCAATCCCACTTGCCAGAGATTTTGGAGTCCTCCTTCCCCTAACACACCATAACCATGGTGGAGGGTACATAAGAAATTGGGGAGGTAAATAATAATAAATAAACTGATAATGGTTTTGTCAAGTTTCAGGGAATCTGATCCTCCCACGCATAGCAGGTTGCCAGTAATAGACAAGAAGCTCTTACCAAATCGTTTATTCAATATTCACAGAAAGAGGCTTAGAAATGCTGCCTCTAGGAGTAATGGTGTTGTTCCAAGTAAGCTCCACCCCCTTCCCTTCTCAATCGTCAACAGTCCCACCCTCCTTACGGTGGCTGCTTAAGGCCAATTGCCTCTTAGCTCTATGCTCTTCTACTTTCATTGGTTTCTAGTGATAATGTGTCAGCCAGCTGCTCCAACTCTGCTTCTTCCCTTTCCTCTTCTCCTATTATCTCCCAACTTTGCCCCTCTTCTGTCTCAGAGTCGTAACCTTCTGCAAACCACTGTTGTACATCGAGGCGATCTCCAGTCCATTCCTCCTCAGTCCATTCCCTGACAGGTTTACTCTTTGGCAGGTTATTGAATTTGAATATTCTGGAAAGAGTTACTGAAATAGTCCTCCAAAAATCCAGTGTGCATCTGAGGAAAGTGCATAATTTTCCTTGTGAATGAACAGCAAAGATATAGGACAGATAAATTACTTCTTCAAGTAGTGCATAGTTACACTAGGGAACTCACTCTATTGGAGACAATGATGTAGCTCTGATGTATTGGAGACAATGATCCCCCAACTTTAAAAGGGGATTGAACAAATTCATGGAGGATAAGGCTATCAATGGCTACTAGCCATTATGACTGTGCTCTGCCTCCATGATGAGGGGCAGTAATGCTTCGGAATACCAGTTGGTGGAAACCACAGGAAAGGAAATTATTATTATTATTATTATTATTATTATTATTATTATTATTTATTATTTATACCCCGCCCATCTGGCTGGGCCTCCCCAGCCACTCTGGGCGGCTTCCATAAAAACCAAAAATACAGTAAAATATCACACGTTAAAAACTTCCCTAAACAGGGCTGCCTTAAGATGTCTTCTGAATGTCAGGTAGTTGTTTATCGCTTTGACATCTGCTGGAAGGGCGTTCCACAGGGCGGGCGCCACTACCGAGAAGGCCCTCTGCCTGGTTCCCTGTAGCTTTGCTTCTCGCAATGAGGGAACCGCCAGAAGGCCCTCGGCGCTGGAAAATGCTCTTGTGCTTAGGTCCTACTTGTGAGTTTCCCACAGACATCTGATTGGCCACTGAAGGAACAGGATGCCCATTAAATAGCTGCAATACAGTGTTAATAGATTAATTCTACCCTCTCTTTTTTCCCTTTTGCTCCTGTGCTTTACAGAATAATAAACTTCCAAGTAATAAAGCCACATTGCAATAAATATGTACATTTTAACAATCTGATTTGTTTCCCAACTGAACTGATGCCAATTCCCTATCCCCACCCTGTAGAAAGATGTGCTTTCTTTCCTCTATCTGACATTTTTATTTTTTCTGTGTGTGTGTGTGTGTGTGTGTGTGTGTGTGTGTGTGTGCTTGTGTGTGTGTGTGTGTGTGTAGGCTTTTGCTACAAAGAAGTCGGGACTGCTGCCCAGATTATCTCCGTCTACTTGAAATAAAAAGGAATTTGTTTTATATACTTGACCTTTGATAGACTGCTATGCAATAAATCCTTTTCATTTCCCTCTTCCTGCTGCAAGAGTCTATTTAGGCAAGCACAAAGCAGCGCTTGACTGTCAGCTCCAACAAGTAACAGCAACAAAGAACGAGAAGCTGCAGAAAATTAGTTTGTTTCTTACGCGGCCATGTCCTTGTATAAAAAGCTAATAGTACTGCTTCAGGTACTACTTCAAGTACAGATGCGCTTGAATAATAGAAATATTTGAAAGTTGCCTTGCACTCTAACTGATGTCTATTACCCTATGAGTGGGGGCTGGTCCATATGGGGAAGTGGGGCACTGCCTTCCCATGATCAGTCTGCCTTCATGCCTGCCTCCATACGTACAACCATTCCAGAAGGTGGCACTAAGATTGGCACTGCCTGTCAACTTCTGCCTCCTTAGTCTCAGTGTTACCTTTGTAAAACTCAGCAGGTAGGAAGATGGAGACAAATTTAAAATTAGTTGACTCTGCTTATCATTGGCTCTGGCTTCAGCAACTATTGGACTCCCTGCTTTGAACCCCACCAGTCGCAATGGGCACCAGCCTCCACTGCCACAAAGTTTTTGTTTTCTTTTAAATAAATAAATATATATATATATATATATATATATATATATATATATATATATATTTCATTTTTACAATTGAAACAATTAACAGTGATCAAAATAAAAAAATACACATCTGTTTTTGACTTCCCTATACCCCTTCCACCGATCACTTCATTATTTTCTTATTCCCAATATTTTCACTTTCTCCGTTTTATATCCAAATAATTGTTATTGCTGAATTTACTCTTATTACTATTAACTTTTTAATATGCCTACAATAATTTCCCAGATATTCTACAAAACATTTCCAATCTTCTTTAAATTCTTTTTCATCTTGATCTCTTATTCTGTTTGTCAATCTTGCCATTTCTATTTATTCTATCAATTTCATCTGCCATTCTTCCTTTGTTGGCATTGTACCCTCCTTCCATTTCTGAGCATATACCATCTGGGCTGCAGTAGTTGCATACATAAAAATAGATTTCTGATCCTTTAATACACTTACATCTATTAGGCCTAAAAGAAAAGCTTCTGGGCTTTTAATAAATGATTTTTGAGCATTTTTTCCATTTCATTATATATCATCTCCCAGTAAGCCTTAACATTTTTGCATGTCCACCACATGTGATAAAATGTACCTTATTTTTCTTTACATTTCCAACAGATATCTGATTCAGATTTATACATCTTAGTTAATTTACTCAGTGTCAGATGCCACCTATAAATCATTTTCATATTTTCCCTTAGTGTGTAACATGCTGTGAATTTTAAATATTTTTTCCATCATTTCTCCCAAGCAGTCATCTCTATGTTATGGCCTATATTTCTTGCCCAATGAATCATAACTTATTTTGCCAGTTAATCTTTCGTTATCCATTCAAATAATAACTTGTACATTTTGGAAATTATTTTTCTTTGCTCTCAATAATCTTCATCTCATAATGCGAGCTTTGGGTCATGAAACTCTAAACAAGACAGACAGTCTGTGCAATCAGTCCTGCAACCAGTCAGTATTGCAACCAGTTCATCACTGCCTCTCCAATGTCCTCATGTTTTTTAAGTTTTATTCTCTTGAAAAGTCCAAGGGGTCTTTTGCCCAATGTTCTATATTTAGGTTTTTCAAAGAAACCATTTCTGTGGTGCCTCTAAGTTATTTTTAAAGGTGCATATTTCCTGTGACATAACAGCACAAGAAGAACCATACTGGATAAGACCAATGGTCCATCTAGTCCAGAAACTCATCTAGCAAAATTCAATGTCAGCCAAATGGTTCCAGCAGAGCATGAATACAACAGCCTACTGTTGCTCTCTGGCCCCTAACAGCTGGTATTCACTGGTACAATGGCTCTGAAACTCTATTAAGCAAGCATGACTAGTAGCTATCATCACTAGCTCCATCATTCTCGATCTGGCCATCACTGTCACATGCCATCTACATACAGGTTCAGGCCATGCTAGAACTCTGTCGTCTGTACCCCTCCAAGGTACATCTAATCCTCCAAGTGGGTAACCTTTTGCTGCCCAGCTGGAGGATAGAGAGGTGTGTATGGAACCTATTGAATAAAGGTTTAAAACAAAATACATTTTTTGCTCTGCTCATTGTGGCATCTAGCCCTACCCGGGGTTGGCAAGTGGCCCCTGGAAAGTTTCCCAGAAGGCAATGTGTCCCTGGGTCTGGAAAATGTCCCCCCCACCCTTGCCTAACCAAAACAAGGTCAGATAGACTTCTTTAACAATCCAGAAGTCCCACTCCTTTATTGCCCAAATAAAATCACTGAGGACGCCTATCCTGTCACTTCCTTACAAGGAACTCAGTATCTCTGCATTCATTATTCTCCTCTTACGATCAGTGCTTATTCTGGCATCATTAATCCCCTGCACTCTAGTCCCAGCAGCTTTACTAGAAATATGTCACTTTTAATTTTGCATTTAACTCTTTCCTCCTAAAAAAAGACTTGGAGCTGATTTTTTCTAGTGTCAGAGACAGCTTGTAAATTACTGTAAAAATAAAATTTAAAAAAACTTTAAAAATATTGGAAATCACAAGGCGGGGGCCAAATTAGCCCATAACTCTTACTCTTGTTCAGGGAAACTTCTTGCAAGCAACAAAGGTTTGTCGTGAGGAATGTGTTATTGGTATTGCTCTCAAGTCTTTTAACCTATGGTTGCCCTGTTCATTGGTGGAATGGAACATTCCTTGTGGGCTCCAGTAAGGATGTTGAGTGGTGGGCAACATTAATGAAGAGGGTGAGAGAAGATGCAGGACCCCAACCAGATGAATGAAAACAAGTGCATGCAAACTTGGGCCTTTGTCAAATGCTAGGATAAGAACATAAGAAAAGCCTGCTGGATCAGGCCAATAGCCCATCTAATCCAAGAGTCTCTTATTGCAGTAGCCAACCAGGTTCCTGTGGGGAGCACACAAACAGGACCTGAGAGTAACAACAACTTCCCTGTAATGCTGGGTTCCCAGTCCCCAGGAGATTTCTAAGTACATTCAGCTAAGCACATTTAGAAGCTCCCTTCATGCTAAATCAGGTGTAAGGAACTTTTGGCCTTCCAAAAGTTGTAGTTACTGAACTACAACACCTTTCAGCCCCAATAAGCATACCAATGACCAGGCCTAGTGGGAGGAGTTGCAGTTCAGCAGCATTTGGAGGGCCATAGGTTCCCCACAACTGGGTTAAACATAAAAACCTGGATAGAGGTGCAGGGACATTGAGGTTGGGGCAAAGTATTGGGGGATGTTGGTGGTGGGGCTGAAATATGTGCCTCCAGCCGCCTACAGAATTGTTACTCTGGCATTTTCAGACTGAATAAAACTATTATCTTAGAAATATATGGGATTGTATCCAACCCATTGAAATTAACAAACGAGGTTCATTATTTCCGATGAATCTACTCTGAATAAGACTGACATTGGCTACAATCTGTGAAGCCTTGAATCACATGGGGAATTGCATGAAATAAGACTTTCCTTCCCAGTTGTTTGAACCACCAGCTTGCTGGCTATGCAGTGTGACAATCAAGCCACAGGCATACTGAAGCTCATTTGAAATGTACTTATTGCTTATATGGAGCGGTGAGGAAGGAGCTCGATACAGATTGGCATTATCAAGGGGCAGAGAAAGACTGATGGGAACCATAGAACACCAATATTGTTAAACTTCCCCTAGGGTACAATAAACATAGAGCAATTGAAACTATGCACTAATTGGCCTTCAGAATGCTGGAAACAAGCATAAGTGCTTCAGACATTTGTTCATTTCTCTGCAGTGAGAATCCCAAATGTCCAGGGACTCAACAATGTAGGAAGAATCCATTTATTGCTTTTTTATGTCATCCTTTTCAATACAGTTCAGAGAAGTAGATATAGTTTTCCTCCCCATTTGATCCTCACAACAACCCTGTGAGGTAGGTGAGACTGGCACAATATTACTCAAGTGAGAAATTAATAGGGACTTGATTTCTGGCCTTCCTGGCCCAATAGACGAGTATGAGTAATGCCTGAGATACAAATGCAGTTGGCAGCAATTTGCAAGATTGTCTTTTTCAGTGGCTGCACTCACGTAAATTGACAGTGGAAAGTATCTGTAGTCATTTCATGATCCCCTTCTGTGAATGAAACAGAAATATAGGAACATAGGAAGTTGCCTTATACTAATCAAACCAGTATCCCATCTAGCTCAGTTTTCTCAACACTGACTGACAGCTGCTTTCCAGGATTTCCAACAGGAGTCTTTTCCAGCCTTACCTGGAGATACTAGGGATCAAACCTGTGACCTCCTGCATACAGAGCAGCAGCTTTGCCACTGAGCTATGAGCCAGATACCATTCCTGGACCTTAATACAAACTCTAGTATTGACAACAATGAGTTGGCTATGGAGGACATGCAAATCTTGATCAAACCATTCTAGGTCCACTGAGCCACTTTAGAGAGAATTAATCTGGAGGGAAAATGCCTCGATGCAAGGTGTACGAATAAAGACCAGACAGCTATCTATTGCAGGTGATCTAGCTCTGAGCATTTTGCATTGGACTTGGCCTAGGGATGTACAAAACAGTCCATTTTGGTTTTCTCTCCATTTCTTCTTTTTCCAGTCTTAAATACAGTTGTCCACCTTTCTGCATCACTTTGTGGTTTGGTTTGGTTTTTAAGCCCTCATAGAAATCTGCCAGGATTTTAGTGAAAATATACACATTTTGGTATGAGAGTTTGCCTTACATGCATTTTTCCAAGCCATTTTCCCTCATACAATGCATTTTTATATGTTATTTTCACCATTTGCTGTTATTTTCACTGTTGTGGTTTAAAAGGTCCTACTCAGAGTAGGCACATTGAAATTAAGTAGTGGTTCTACTCCAAGTAAGACTTAGTTGGATACAACCCAAACTCTCTCTCTCTGTGTGTGTGTGTGCACTTTTCAAGTGGTTTTAATATATGCAACTGTTTTATATATGGCATGGAAAGTGCTTCTTAATTGAACTAATAACCACAATCATAACAACAATGGAAAGGTCATAGCTTGGTGGTAGGACACTTGCTTTGCATGCAAAACAACTCAAGTTCAATCCCCAGCATCTCCAGGTAGGACTGCAAAATATCCCCTTCTGAAACCCTGGAGAGCTTCTGCCAGACAGTGTTGCAATGCTCAGCTAGGTGGTCAATGGACTGACTGTATAAGGCAGCTTCTTATGTTCCCATCCTAGAAAGCTGCTGCCAGTCACTGTAGACCAGTGTTTCCCAACCTTTTTCCAACTGTGGCCCCTTTTCGATATTGTTTCCGTCTTGTAGCCCCACCCCCTGGACATAGCCGGGGGGCAGGGGGCAGCTCCCCCCCCCCATAAGTAAAAATTAATACAAGTCAATACAAATCTGAGGTTCTGCCCTCCCTAACAAAAGCCTGCCCCCCGAACAAAAATCCTAGCCATGCCCCCCCCCCCCCGCTCCTACTGGTTTGTTTGTTTGTTAAATGTTTTGTTTGTAATTAAAACATGCTTTATATATATATTTTTGTAATTTATACAAAATATAATTACATAAAATGATAGGAACATAATGAAATATTATTGCAGCAGAAAAACATACAATCATAGAACTGGAAGGGAACCCAAGGGTCATCCTTCTCATCCCACCCCTTGCAGTGTAGGAATCTCATCTAAAGTATCCATGACAGATGGCCATCTAACCTCTGCTTAGAAGCCTCCAAAAAAATGTTGCAGGAAAGCCCCTGCTCTTCCTGGGTCCCACCAATCAGACTCAGGAGACGGGAGGAGAGAGTCCAAAATTCTTTTATTTCTGCCGTGCAGCGAAACTGTCTCAGTGGGATAACTCCCAAAAGAACTGAGCACCCAGGCACAGTTTCTGGGGCCTTTTTATAACAACTGTAACAAATGCCTTCTAACCTAACTTCGCAAACACCACCAACCGCTCTTCTTTATTTTGATCATTCCCTTATATGGCACATGGCACCACCAGGCAGAGTCACAATGGATGCTTTTCTACCACAGGTGCCCCACCTATGTACGTGCTTATTCTGTGCTTGTGTGGCCTATGCATTAGAAACATAAGCAAGGGGTGGGGTCAAACTTGGCTACCACATTGCTCAGACTTGGCTGGTAAAACTTGGCTACCACAGAAGAAGAGTCCAGAATCTCCTGAGGGAGATCCATCTTCTATGTTTTATAAAAAGTAAACAACACTTATTTGACCTCAGTTATTAGACACAGAGGGGGAAACCTAGATACGGTGGTAGCTCAGATTACAGACGCTTCAGGTTACATACGCTTCAGGTTACAGACTCCGCTAACCCAGAAATAGTACCTCGGGTTAAGAACTTTGCTTCAGGATGAGAACAGAAATCGTGCTCCGGCGGCACGGCGGCAGCTGGAGGCCCCATTAGCTAAAGTGGTGCTTCAGGTTAAGAATAGTTTCAGGTTAAGAACAGACCTCCAGACGAATTAAGTTCTTAATCTGAGGTACCACTGTACAGTCCAAAAGGTGCACAGGGAGTTCTGTATATACTGTATGGGAGAATTTTAAAAGCAAGTGGTCCTCACTGACCTGGTGCAAGAAGATCTTGCCATCCAGAGGAGCCCTGGCTGCCTAGATAAAACACTATAGCTCCACACACCCTTATCTGTGAGCAAGGCCCACTGAACTCAGTGTGGCTTTCTTCTGAGTGGACACTTAGTTATTTACTAGATGCAAGTCAGCAGCACCAGATGACCCCACTCAGCTAGGCACTGGGATGGATTTCACCCCATACCTTGCAGAGCTGGGCCAATGCTGTTGACAGGCCCTGTGCCCCTTGGCAACATCCAAAGGCCCTGATCCACTAGGCGCTGGGGTGGATTTCACCTTGCATAGTCAGGCCCAGGCCTGGGCACTGGCAGCAGCAACAAGCAGCTCCAGCTCACCCAGCCCTACGCATTGCCACCCCACCACCGCACTTAACCTGACGTTGGGGTTCTGGATCACAGGCTCTGCTGGTCAAAACAGGAGCCTCTGCAATCACCCTGGCAAAAAGGAGTATTAGACCCGGGTGGGCCACCCTCCTTCCCATGTGATTAGCCAAGTGGATAGCCACCCAATCAGGATTTATTTTTTTTAAATGTAATAATAATAATAATAATAATAATAATAATAATAATAATAATAATAATTTATTATTTGTACCCTGCCCATCTGGCTGGGCTTCCCCAGCCACTCTGGGCGGCTTCCATAAAAACCAAAAATACACTAAAATATCACAGATTAAAAACTTCCCAGAACAGGGCTGCCTTCAGATGTCTTCTGAATGTCAGGTAGTTATTTATCGCTTTGACATCTGATGGGAGGGCGTTCCACAGGGCAGGCGCCACTACCGAGAAGGCCCTCTGCCTGGTTCCCTGTAGCTTTGCTTCTCACAATGAGGGAACCACCAGAAGGCCCTCGGCGCTGGACCTCAGCGTCCGGGCAGAACGATGGGGGTAGAGACGCTCCTTCAGGTATACTGGGCTGAGGCCATTTAGGGCTTTAAAGGTCAACACCAGCACTTTGAATTGTGCTCGGAAACGTACTGGGAGCCAATGTAGGTCTTTCAAGACCGGTGTTATATGGTCTCGGCGGCCGCTCCCAGTCACCAGTCTAGCTGCCGCATTCTGGATTAACTGTAGTTTCCGGGTCACCTTCAAAGGTAGCCCCACGTAGAGCGCATTGCAGTAGTCCAAGCGGGAGATAACCAGAGCATGTACCACTCTGGCGAGACAGTCTGCAGGCAGATAGGGTCTCAGCCTGCGTACCAGGTGGAGTTGGTAGACAGCTGCCCTGGATACAGAATTGACCTGCGCCTCCATGGACAGCTGTGAGTCCAAAATGACTCCTAGGCTGCGCACCTGGTCCTTCAGGGGCACAGTTACCCTATTCAGGACCAGGGAGTCCTCCACACCAGCCCGCCCCCGTCCCCCAAAAACAGTACTTCTGTCTTGTCAGGATTCAACCTCAATCCATTAGCCGCCATCCATCCTCCAACCGCCTCCAGGCACTCACACAGGACCTTCACCACCTTCACTGGTTCTGATTTGAAAGAGAGGTAGAGCTGGGTATCATCTGCATATTGATGGACACCCAGTCCAAACCCCCTGATGATCTCTCCCAGCGGCTTCATATAGATGTTAAAAAGCATGGGGGAGAGGACGGAACCCTGAGGCACCCCACAAGTGAGGGCCCAGGGGTCTGAACACTCATCCCCCACCACCACTTTCTGAACATGGCCCAGGAGGAAGGAGCGAAACCACTGTATAACAGTGCCCCCAGCTCCCAGCCCCTCTAGACGGTCCAGAAGGATGTTATGGTCGATTGTATCAAAGGCCGCTGAGAGATCCAGCAGAACTAGGAAACAACTCTCACCTTTGTCCCTAGCTCGCCGGAGATCATCAACCAGCGCGACCAAGGCAGTTTCAGTCCCATGATGAGGCCTGAATCCCGATTGGAAGGGATCCAAAAGGTCTGCATCCTCCAGGCGTGCCTGGAGTTGTTCAGCAACCACGCGCTCAATCACCTTGCCCAAGAATGGAAGATTTGAGACTGGGCGATAGTTGGCCATACTGGCCGGGTCTAAAGATGGTTTTTTAAGAAGCGGTTTAATGACCGCCTCTTTCAGCGGATCTGGGAATGTTCCCTAACAGAGGGAAGCATTCACCACCCTGCAGAGCCCATCGCCCAGCCCTTCCCGGCTTGCTTTTATTAGCCAGGATGGGCAAGGATCCAGGAGACAGGTGGTTGGTTTCACGCGTCCAAGCAGCCTGTCCACATCCTTGGGAGTAACGGATTGAAATTGATTCCATGCAACTTAACCAGACAGAGCTCTAGCACTCTCCCACCCCAGCCCTGCTCCCACGGTGGTGTCTAGCTCCTTCCGAATATGAGTGATTTTATCTGCAAAAAACTTTGCAAACTCATTGCAGGAGATCTTGGGGTCTTTACGAGGCCCCGGTGGTAAAGGTGGTTCCGTTAAATTACGAACCACCTGAAAGAGTCTCCTGCTACTATTTTCTGCAGATGCAATAGAGGCGGTGAAGAAAGACTTATTCACCGTTGCTATCGCCACTTGGTAGGCTCGACGTTGAGCTCTAACCTGTGTCCGGTCAGATTCGGAGTGAGTTTTTTGCCACTGACGCTCTAGCCGTCTCAGTGATTGTTTCATCGCCCTCAGCTCCGAAGAAAACCACGGAGCTGTCTGGGCTCCATGCAATCGGAGAGGGCGCTTCGGAGCCAGACAGTCGATAGCCCTGGTTAACTCCGCATTCCAGCGGGCCACCAGGGAATCAGCTGAAAGGCCATCAACATGGGATAAAGCATTCCCTACCACTCTCTGGAAACCATTTGGAGCCATTAAGTGGTGGGGGCGGACCATCCGAATTGATCCCACCTCCCTGCAGAGGGGAACGGTCGCGGAGAAGTCCAGTTGCACCAGGAAGTGATCTGACCATGGCACTTCTTTTGTTTCACTTTTACTTAGTGTCAGATCACCCACGTCACTAGATGTGAACACCAGGTCTAAGGCATGTCCATGACTATGAGTTGGGCCAAACTTATTCAGGGACAGCCCCATGGAGGCCATGCTTTCCACGAAGTCCCGAGCAGCCCCTTGTAAGGTCGTGTCGGCATGGATGTTAAAATCCCCTAGGACAACCAAACTAGGTGTCTCCAGGAGAAAATCTGCCACAACCTGAAGCAGCTCAGACAGGGAATCCTTGGTGCAGCGGGGAGGTCGGTACACCAAAAGGAATCCTGTACTGCCCCTATTGCCCAACTTCCAGAACATGCACTCAGAAAACTGGATCTTCCCAGTAGGACGCCTAGTGCAAGCTAGTGACTTCCTAAAAATCACTGCAACCCCCCCTCCCCGCCCACATGACCTGGGTTGCTGTGCGTAAGAGAAACCTGGTGGGCAAGCAGCGGCAAGGACAGGCCCATCTGCTTCCTCCAACCAGGTCTCTGTCACACATGCCAGGTCAAATCCTCCATCCACAATCAGGTCGTGGATGGCAGTGGTTTTATTCATCATTGACCTGGCATTACACAGCAACACCTTCAGGTCATGTAGGTTTCCCCTGTTGATTCCAGTATCCATCCGGTCAAGGCCAGACCCGGAGGCAGGGATAGTCTTCAAACAACGACTAAACCTGCCTCCTCGGTAATGACATGGTCTGGTCTTAGCCTAACTCCGCCTCCTGCCCATGATCACCGAGATCGGATGTCCCAGTGCTTCCCCCCCTGTGGAACTTGTCCCAGCCATCGTGTTGGCTGGGGCCCCACTCCCAGGCAGCCCTGATCCCTTAAAAACAAAACACAAACTATACAGAACCAATAAAACAACAACAACAACAACAAAAAGGAACAGAACAGTTATACTAAAATTAATCCCCAACTAAATATCCATCCCACCCACCCCCAACAATGGAAAAAAGGAAATAAAGAAATAAAAATTTAAATTGCCACTGACTGCTTGAGGACATTTTAAAGCACATTAACCACCTGGAACAGGGAAGCAATGGCAGAACACTTCCCACCCTTCCTAAAAAGTTTGTTCCAAATAAGGGCCTGGGCCACGCCCCCTGGGCCAGCTGGAAAAGGCCCTGGAAGGGAGCAGGCCCTGCAGTCCTCATCCAGCCGATGGTCCAAGGCCTCACTGCAGCAGGAGTCCCTTTATAGCTGGGAAAGAGGGCCTGGGCCACGCCCCCTGGGCCAGCTGGAAAAGGCCCTGGAAGGGAGCAGGCCCTGCAGTCCTCATCCAGCCGATGGTCCGAGGCCTCACTGCAGCAGGAGTCCCTTTATAGCTGGGAAAGAGGGCCTGGGCCACGCCCCCTGGGCCAGTTGGAAAAGGCCCTGGAAGGGAGCAGGCCCTGCGGTCCTCACCCAGCCGATTATTTTTTTCTTCACTTCTCACTTCCCTCTGTGGGCCCCTTGCAATATCCTGGGGGACCTTAAGTGGCCAAATGTCCCCTGGCTGGAAAACAGTGCTGTAGACAATATTGAGCTAGATGGACCAATGGTCTGATCCAGTATAAGCAGCTTCCTGTGTTCCCAGCAGCAGCAACAATCCATACTAATCCTGCTATTTGCTCTCAAAGATGTCGCAGAAGTTAGTAATTAGCTGGTTCAGCTGTTCATAATGTTCAGCTATATTAATTTTCCCTAAATGTTCATCTTGGGCTTAGAATGTAAAATGCAATATTGGAAAAATCAAACATTTTCAGATTTGTAAAATTTGACGGTGCATTTCCTTTTTTTATTTTTTACTCTAGACTTGATTGTTCACTCGTGAAATAAAAACATCTGGCCCATAAGTAGGGCCTGGGCATTCAACCCTCTGGGTCATAGCTCAAGCTAAATCTGGAGTAGAGCTAGGGTAGTGTGATGGGAAATCCCATTCTTATTTGCAGCAGGTTTGAAGAAGAACCCAATAGAGATGAATCATTTGGCAACCAGGAAGGAGGGAAGGAGATGTGGATAGTCCTAGAACTGTAGGGCACAAGGAGAATAACTTTGGCTCCCAAAAACCAAAAGCATGCCCTAAGGATTTGATTACTTTCAGCAAGCTTAGAATTAAAGATGCTAAATGCTTTGATTAGGCTACGCGAAGTCCAAAGCTCTCCCTGCATAAACAGAATTGATGCTTCTGTTCATTGATATTGACTGTCAGCCTTGTGCGTAGCAAATCAGGGGATGCTTCACCCTTCAGCCAAACTTAATGATGATATAAATGGGTTGAAAAACATTGTAATCAGCCGCACCTCATTTGAAACCTTCAGCTCCTCCATTCCGTGTTAAGAGAAAATGAGTTATGGAGATAACGCAATAAGTATGATATGAGCCAATAAGTCACTGAAGAACTCCCTGTTTAGGAGATAATTTTCAGATATATAGCCATGCATTTATTTGAAGGTATGTAATGGATTTCTTTAATGTAAGTGACACACTCTGGTTCGTGGAGGGAGGCTCAGAAAGATTTTGCATTTATCTCAGACTCATTACCCTAAATAAATCATACTCTTTGAGGGTTGCTCCCTTGTCCATGCAGAAGGATCAGGCTATGCATATAATGAGAAACAATAAAAGAAACAGTACATCCCTTTGCACTTAAAAGGGGGAAAAACAATTTTTTCATGAAAGCAAAGGGTTGTATCCAATATTATTTTCATCAAGAGTAGGCCCACTGAAATGAATAGACCTGTTAGTCATGCACATTCATTTTAATGGATCTACTCTGAGTAGGGCTACAGCTTAAACCAGGGGCAGGCAACCTAAGGCCCAGGGGCCGGATGCGGCCCATTCACCTTGTAAATATGGGCCGCAGACGGTCCGGGAATCAGCATGTTTTTACATGAGTAGAATGTGTCCTTTTATTTAAAATGCATCTCTGGGTTATTATTGGGGCCTGCCTAGTGTTTTTACATAAGTAGAATGTGTCCTTTTATTTAAAATGCATCTCTGGGTTATTTGTGGGGCATAGGAATTCGTTCATTCCCCCCCCCCCACAAAATATAGTCCAGCCCACCACATGGTCTGAGGAACGGTGGACCGGCCCACAGCTGAAAAAGGTTGCTGACCCCTGGCTTAAACTCTGCAAGCATAATGAAGTGCAGTTGCATTGAAAATGTGGATAACTTTTATTTGCCTCCCCCCGCCCCATTTGATTTTTCTAATATTGCACAAAACTAGACAATTAGAATTTGCTGGCAATTTTGAGCATAAATAAGTTTGTTAACAGATTCCAGACCATTGCAAACCCATTTGTTTTACAAAAGAAACTGTGCCAATTTACATTTTGTTGTAACCTCCATGTATCATGCTATTGTTCGATTTAAAATTAGTTCCTGATCATCATGGTAGGTGTATGTTTTGTATAGCCTAATAACCTTATCCTGCTCTCCTTATTGGAAAAAACAGACTAGTCTCAGAAGCATTAGGCAGAGCATCGCCATAATAACTAGTAGCCGTTGATGGCCTTGTCCTCCAATAATTTGTCCAATCTTTTTTAAAAACCATCAAGTTTGGTGGCCATCCCTGCCACCCGTGGGAGTGAGTTCCATAGTTTGACTATGTGCTGCATGAAAAAATACTTTCATTTATCTGTCCTGAATCATGTTCTGCCTGTGCAACAGCTTGTACATGTTTTTTTTTCCTTTTTTTGCAGAAGTAGATTCACAATAACTGCTCTGAGTGAATGCTCAAGCATTTTCAGAACAGTAACTGTAGCTACTTCCTTTTGCTCATGGATATTTGGATCTGACCACATAGGCTTCACATAGAAATACCATGGGGGTTTGTATTTCTTATCACTGTGCTTTTATTTAGAAAAAAAAGCCCTGTAACATATGTGCCTACACACATGTGTGTCATTAGGACACAAAGAATATATTGCAGGGGTGGCTAACTTGCAATCTTCCAGTTAGCTCAAATAATCTCTACCCATTGGCTTTGCTGTCTGGGGTTGATAGGAGCTGGCATATAACAATACAGTGGTACCTCGGTTTTCAAACATAATCCATTTCAGAAGACCGTTCGACTTCAGAAACATTCGAAAACCAAAGCATGCATTTCCGGAAGCATTTACATTCAGAAAACTCAATACGGAAGCTGTGTGGCACATTCGGCTTCCAAAAAGCATTAAAAAACTGAAGCAATTACTTCCAGGTTTTTGGCATTCGAAAGCCGAAACGTTTGACTTCCGAAATGTCTGAAAATCGAGGTAGCACTGTATCAGCAAAGTCACTTGTTCTTCATCCTTGAGGCAAATATGTCTTTAGCTATGAAGCTTTTTCTACGTGTTTTAATTGTTTTTATATAGATTTTATTTTATTTGCAGGTGTTTTCTATTCTGAAATCACTTTGAGATATTTTATGGGAACTGATTCATAAATGGAATAAAATAAATACTACAAAATGAAATGAGGATAACATCATCCATCTGATGCAGTGGGTTCTAGAACACGGACACTTATTCCACATCAGTCTCCAAAATTGCCACAGGACTCCTTGTTGCTCCTAAACACATTCAAATTCTTGAAAGGCAACATGTAACCTGCTATTTGCTGCTGCTTTCCTGATAGTAATTTCCACCAATATTCTCCAGAACTGATTTACTTTTGGACAGAATCACTAACAGTGAATAAAATCAGCAGGCTGAGCTCCTCTGCTTAAATCATGATACATTTTGGCCAGCCTGGATGCCATTATCCATCCCCATAGTAGTTTATAAAAATTTGATGTGACAGAGAAATATTAGTACATATACGCCCATATTTTGTCTCATAGTTCAATACTAATATCATCGGTTCATTTGATCTCATTCTTCTCTGATGCTGATTGAGTATACATAATAACAATTATAAATCTTTCAGAGAAAACCACATATTATATGCAAATGTGAGCAATGAAGCCTTAATCTTAAAGCTTCTTTATCTTTAAATGGTGGGACTTGGGGGCGGGCAAGCAATGACTCTGTTCAGCCCAAAACATGGGGGGAAACCCCACTGCCCCCAGAGATATTGAAAGGTATCAGCCCTGATAGGGAGCAGGTAGTCAAGGAGCTCTTCCATATGTTGCACACAGCTTGGAGCAACTGGACACCACCACCCCAACTAGAACAAACCACCTTCAATGTCCAGTACTTCCCCCCTCCCCACGCCAGTGAAAAGCATTCCTAGGGGTGACCAAAACCACCTCAATGACCCAGCAGGTGTCATATAGCCGAATTGTCATCCTCCTCTACCCTCAAGGACCTTCAAACCGAGCCATAGCCACTAATCATGCTGCTGATCTTCCAATGCTCCTGCCACTGACCCCTGCTGTTCAGGCTAACCCACAACAGATGTTGTGGTGTCCCATTAAACCAAAGCCATTTCCAAAGCCATTACTTGAAGAAACAGGTAGAGTGTGTTGGCAGCCAGTCTTGGTAAAGAGAGCCACCATCAGGGCCATCTTAACCATTGGCACTAGAGGTGCACGGCACCCGGGCGCCAGGCTCTCAGGGACGCCAGGCTGAGAGTCCGGGGCCGAGCGTTGGAGTCCAGGGAAGAACAGCTGACAGCCGAGTGGAGCAGAGCCTGTTGGAGCGCCGTGGGCTCTTCTGCTGCAGGTGGCTCTTCCCCAGACTCCAACTCTCGCCCCCAAACTCGCACCAAGCAGCCCGCAGCAGAAGAGCCTGTGGCGCTTCGACGGGCTCTGCTCCACTCAGCTGTCGGCTCTTGCCCCAGCTGCATGGCGGCTGTTTTGGCGCCACGCCCAGAGCACGGTGTAACATTGTGGGCGCTGTGCAACGCATCCTGTTGCATGTGCTGAGCTGCAGATTCCTTTGCTGACTTTTCCACTGTCAGCGCACGCTCCCAGCACCACCCAGTGTGGGGTGCCAACGCAGAACAATGGGGAATGCAAACGGCAGCAGAAGAAACATCTCCGGATGGGATCTGCCACGCTCCGATGGCAGCAACAAAACCCGATGAATAGGAATGCACAGATCCCGTCCAGAGATCTTTCTTCCACTGCCACTTGCATTCCCCGTCGTTCCGCGCTGGTACCCCACATTGGGCGGTGCTGGGAGTGTGCGCCGACAGTGGAAAAGCCAGCAAAAGAACCCTCAGCTTGGTGCACGCAACAGGATGCATCGCGCAGCACCCACAACGTTACATGGTGCTCCAGGCGCTGCGCACACAGCCGAAACAGTTAACCACCATGCAGCAAGGGGTGGAGGCAGCGGGCATACAGTGCTGCGTATGTGCCACCCGACATTTTGTTCTCCCCCAGCATGAAACCCACTTTTGTACACCCCTGGGGGGGGCTGGCAACCCCGCTGGTTGGCGCTGTGAGTCTCTGCGTCCCACAACCGTTCTAAAGGTAAACAACTATTTCCTTTAAAAAAAGGTCAACAACTTTGGGCAATCTAGGGGCGCCGGGTGAATCTTTGCACCCCGGTGTCGCATATGCTTAAGATGGCCCTGGCCACCATGCTTCCCCTCCCCAATATCTCATTGGGTGCATGAGATGCAAGACCTCCTCAGATCTCACAGGATGATCACCTGTCCTCCTTCTCAGCCCTGGCAGCTGTCACTCCACCCAGCGAGTCAGCTGACAGCTTCAACGGTTTCATCAGGCCATGGGCTATAGAGTTTTGAGGATAAAATGTTCATAAATGCATCCATTGCTGAAGCCACATGATGTTGGTACTAGGCTGAAGCTTGTATACATTCAGAAGCTCTCTCTCTTTGTGCTAACATCTCTATTGCAGTTTGCTGAATATAGATATATAGATATATTCTCCTCTGAGTTATGGCCCTTTCCTGATGAATCTGTGTAAGAACTATTCAATTCTTTTCAAAAGTCTCCAACTATAATGCAAAATGACATCATCTAATGAAATGTGGGGTGAGGGTATAGACTCAACCGAGCATTTCTTGATTATTCTGGCTTGGACCTTCACTTGTCAATCTGAATGCCCCACAAGCTATTCCCTCCAGATTCCCCTCTCTCTTTTTTCCTATTTATGTCTGGATTCCTTTATGCCATCTGCTACTGCATGCCTCTTGGTGTAATGAGAATTCAAGACAACTGCAAGCAGCAATACCTAGGTGCCATTTAGAAGGTAAACACAGTCTCTTGTGGTTAAGCAACCATGAAAACAAATGGCGTGCTTTGCCTTAAGGCTGGGACAGGCCCAAAGAAGGAAGCAGCGGGGAGTCGGGGTGGGGGGGAGCTCTTTCTGCAGCCCAGCAAATTGCTTCCATTTATTTCTCTTTAAAGGGACAAAGTAGAGCAAAGCAAAACACTGAAGCGATTCAGAGTACAAAACTAACTCGAGGGGCAGATGATGTAAATATATGAAATAGCATAATGTCTCCAATCTCTAGGATCAGACCTCTACAGAGAGCTTCTGAGACACACAAAAAAAAGATCAGATTACTCAAATGAGAAAGGTTTTTGCTTTCCTTTTGGACATTTGCACCGGACATAGGAAAACCCAAATTACACCATCTACTGTAGCTCAGTCTGGTCTATGCAAAGGGTAGGGAATGTGGTCCCCCTCTTGGGCTGGATCTAGACACATCAAAAAACGCTTCAGGAAAACACATTCTAAACCTCATAATGAAAAATCACGTTGCCGAAAGATGGAACTCTACAGCGCCATCTGGTGCCACAGTATTATAACGCATTTAAAATGTTTGTTTTGTTTTGTTTTTGAACCTAATGTAGCTGAGTCCTGGGTCTTGTTGGAGCACAGCTGCCATCTGTCCCGGCCCACATGGCAAGGGGCAGGAATGATGGGAGGTGTAATCCAACAAGGTCTAGAGAACACACTGATTCACTGGCACAGAGTGGGAGTGCTGGGGGGGGGAGGCATTGCCCTGGGCACAGAATTGGGAGGGGCATGCAAACCAGGTGTCAGGATGCTGTCAGTGGCTCCTGGCTGGTTGCCCAGTAAAGTATAAAGCCAAGGAAAAGTTTCTTACAGTCTTTTTTGATTTCAGTCTTTACAGAGAGAGGCTATAGAAACCAGCCTCTTGAATAATGACATTGTCCCTTGTGAATAGCCACCTCCTGTCTCTCCCACTTCCTTGTTCATCATCATCATCACCTCCTCTACGGGTGCTGCTACGTGTCCTCTGTCTTTGAGCTCTTTGCTCTCCTACTTTTAAGGCTCACCGGGTTCTGGAAGATGGAGGGTCTGGAATGCTTTCTAATGACAACGTGTCAGCCAGCTGTTGCTCTGGCTCTGCCTGCTCCTCCTCACCCATTATTTCCCAACTTTTCTCCACATCTGCCTCTGAGTTGTGACCTCCCACAAACCACTGTCTTCCTCTTCCTCCTCCCTGGAAGGGTCAGGATGGGGAAGCGGTCTCCACCATTCCTCCTCTGCCCAGCCTCTGACATCACCCACCTCTCCAGTGTTGTCCTCCTCTGCCCAGCCCCTGACACCAGGCATCCCCCGCAGAAATCCACATCACATGGCTGGCTGAGTACAGAGGGTGAAGAGCTGCACACTCTGCACCTGCCCAGGAGGCAGGGGCTGGGTGAGCAGAGAGTGAAGAGTGCCCTCTGCACCTTGCCCACCCCTGCGCGACACACGCGCACCTGCTCATCTGGTGAGAGGGCTGGGCAAGTGGAGGATGAAGAGAACCCTCTGTGCCCTGGTCCCGCCCATCGTGCAAGTGCCTGCCTTGGCAGCTAGGCCAAGGCAGCATTCTCGCACCGGACCAGGAGCAGTGGGCTCCCTCCATGCTCCGCCACTGCACTGATCTACCCTGAGAGGCAGCAGTTCTCCAGGTTTCCCCAGCCCTACCTGGAAGTGCCAGAGACCAAACTGCAGGACGTTCTACGTCCACAGCAGATGCTCTGCTGCTGAGCTATTGCCCTAAGGACAAATCCACATGTTATGTCATTCTTTATTTCAAATATAGCCCACCTTTTCTCTTTGGAGCTGAGTTCCTGTCCCAACTCCACCCCAAATTTTATCCTCCCTATAACCCTGTGAGGTAGAACAAAACAAATTCCTTCCAGTAGCACCTTAAAGACCAACTAAGTCAGTTCTTGGTATGAGCTTTCGTGTGCATGCACACTTCTTCAGATACACTGAAACAGAAGTTTCCAGACCCTTCTATATAGTGAGAAGGTGGGGAGGGGTATTACTCAGAAGGGTGGTGGGAATGGGTGATTGGCAGATAGCTGTGATGAGCCTGTTGACGACTCTTAACGACTGCAATAGGTCTTACAGGAAAAAGCAAGGGGTGAGAAGGTGAAAAATGGCTTTGTCGTGTATAATGAGATAAGAATCCAAGGTCTTTGTTCAGACCAGGTTTCTCCATGGTTTTGAGTTTGGTGATAAGTTGTAATTCAGCAGCTTCTCTTTCCAGTCTATTTCTGAAATTCCTTTGTAGTAAAACAGCTACTTTGAGATCTTGTATAGAATGTCCTGGGAGATTGAAATGTTCTCCTACTGGTTTCTCTGTCTTGTGATTCCTGATGTCCGATTTATGTCCGTTTATTCTTTGGCGTAAGGTCTGGCCTGTTTGTCCAATATAGAGAGCTGAAGGACACTGTTGGCATTTTATGGCATACACAATGTTAGACGATGAGCAATTAAATAGTCCCGAGATGGTATGTGTGATGTTGTTGGGGCCAGTAATGGTGTTGTCCGGGTGTATGTGGCAGCAAAGTTGGCATCTGGGTTTATTGCAGGCTCTGGTGCCAGTGTCCGTGTTAGGTCTGGTTGTAGTATTATTGTGGGTTAGGAGTTGTTTAAGACTGGGTGGCTGTCTGTAGGCAATGAAAGGTCTTCCTCCCAGAGCTTGAGAAAGAGAACTGTCATTGTCCAGGAGAGGTTGTAGATCTCTGATGATGCGTTGTACTGTTTTAACTTGGGAGCTGTATGTGATGACTAGAGGTGTTCTGTTATTTTCTTTTTTGGGTCTGTCTTGCAGCAAGTTCTCTCTGGGTATCAGTCTGGCTCTGTTGATCTGTGAGGTAGGTTAGGCTGAGAGACAATGACTGGCTGATGAGCTTCTTGGCTGAGTGGAGATTTGAACATGGCCCTCTCATGCCCAGTACATCCATTGCATCAGATATGCCAGATACCTCAGTTGGTAGAGCACAAGACTTTTGATCTCAAGGTAGTGGGTTTGAGCCCCACATTGGATGAAAGATACCTGGATTTCAGAGGGTTGAGCTAGATGACCCTTGTGGTCCTTTCCAATCCCATGATTCTGTGTTTTGTACCACAGTGCTGAGTATGAGAAAAAATGGGCATGAGAAAAGTTGAGAACCTCTGCCTTAAATCTTTGTTCCTAGCTGTTAGTTTTGACTAAAGGCTTACAAGGGTAAATAGAGGGGGATGTGCATAATAACTAAAACTGGCCACACACTTCTGTTACAGATAATGCAACCCACAGTATCATATTTTTTTTGAACATGGTGGTGTAGAACTCCAACGGATCAGTTTTCTATAGCTAAAAGTTACCACCTTGTCACTTGTCACTGAACTGAAGCCCAGCTGTCTTGTGTTAGATGTACATAACTAATGCTGGACAAACCACCCTAGAGAATATTAACCAGGCTAGGCTTCTGTGCAGTTTCCTTCTCTTGTCAAGCCACCTGGAATATCTGATGTTATCCCCTCTGGATCTAGCTATGATCAAAAGAGGGGGGAAAGCGAGACGTGAACTGCATTACGGGCACATGGTGAATGAAGGCAGTAGCCAAGAGAAAAGTTGAACTTATTCGCCTTAAAATAGGGATAGGGAAGATATTTATTTGATTTGGTTTGTTTTTAAAGGTGAACCTACCCAATTCACACAACCATCTTTCAAAATTCTCTCCTCTCCAAATTTTGCAGTGCTGTTATACAGTCAAATATGAACATATGCTGGGGTGAAGTGTGCATGAAAATACAACACTGAATTGAACTAGGGAGAAATGGGTATTTAATCAAAAGTGCATACAGAAATGTGAATACCAAAAGAAATTCACATTTAACTTGCTGGTGAATTTATATAAGGACTTTAAATATATATAGATTGCAAACTGATATGGAATGAGCAATCTTGCAATCAGGAAACTGAGAAAAACTGAAATTTACAAATTGGCCCATCCCTACCTTCAAATCCTACTGATGGGTGCATTTTCTGCTAGAAGAACCAAGTAAACTACAAAATTATTTGACGAAAAATCAATAGCCTATTAGCTTGCATAGCCAAGGGAGAAATGGCAAGAGCTTTGCACCTGTCTCTTTGTACTCTCCTCCCAACAGAGGTAATTTTTGCTAAGCGAAATTACCCAGGCGTGTTTTGGCTCAATTAGCAACTGCATTTGTATCATATTTGTTTCCCAACAAAGTATGTTTGACTTGTTACATTTCCCATGCCCGTTGGCAAACAGCTGCATAGGTTTTGTTCTGACACTTTATTGGAGGCAGGAACAGGGAGATGAAGAAGGACAGAGAGACAGAGAGAGATTGAACGTGTCTGCAGAACAGGCAGGGACTATCAAGTATCTCAGATCTCATGAATAAACCCAACACTGAATGAATCATCTTCATAGTGTCAGTCCCACTGCATCTCATTAAAGATCACTGAACAAAGAGCACCAAAGAAGCGTCTTTGGATCTTGTAATCATTAATAATATCAGATGTGTTTCATCTTTTCTTTTCATGACTTAACGTTGCAGAATGAAAATGGTGATGTAACATTTGACAGACCTCTAAAATAACGTTGATCTTCTGATCCAGCTCAGTACCCACCATTGCTCTGTCTTTCCTTCCTTTGTAGTAAGTGATGTGTGCATTGATACTGTCTCTCTGACAATGTCTACCACAGCTGATCCAGCAGACTCCACAGACATTGCCAATGATAGTATCTATGAGAGAGAAGGGACCCAAAGACTATCTAGAGCAGTTATTCAGTGCCCATCAACCCTAGCTGGCTTAGCCAGTGGAATGATGGGAGCTGTAGTCCAACAGTGTCTGGAGACCCCAAGGTTGAAGAAGGCTGATCTAGCCCAGCCACTGGTACAAAGCAAGATAATCTGTCTACCAAGCTCCTTAAAGACCAACTAAGTTAGTTCTTGGTATGAGCTTTCGTGTGCATGCACACTTCTTCAGATACACTGAAACAGAAGTCACCAGACCCTTCTATATAGTGAGAAGGTGGGGAGGGGTATTACTCAGAAGGGTGGTGGGAATGGGTGATTGGCAGATAGCTGTGATGAGCCTGTTGACGACTCTTAACGACTGCAATAGGTCTTACAGGAAAAAGCAAGGGGTGAGAAGGTGAAAAATGGCTTTGTCATGTATAATGAGATAAGAATCCAATGTCTTTGTTCAGACCAGGTCTCTCTGTGGTTTTAAGTTTGGTAATAAGTTGCAATTCAGCAGCTTCTCTTTCCAGTCTATTTCTGAAATTCCTTTGTAATAGAACAGCTACTTTGAGATCTTGTATAAGATGTCCTGGGAGATTGAAGTGTTCTCCTACTGGTTTTTTTATTTTGAATTTTTTTATTTTGTTTTGACTATGGCAGAGCAACACGGCTACCTATCTGTACCAAGCTTCTGTAACTCACTAGGTACAACAGAGCCTCCATGGTGTGCCAGATAGAAAAAGCAGGTACATGTAAACAATGGTGCTTAGAAGATGAACAGCTTAAAATGACTCAGAAGAGGATTGGACAAATTCTTGGAAGATAAGGCTATAAATGGCTATGACCCATGAAAATCATGCTGTGCCAGAGGCAGTAAAGCTTCGGCACACCACTTGCTGGAAACTGCAGGAAGGGAGAGTACCCTTGGGCTAGGGTGCTGCTTGGTCTTCCTAGATGCATCTGGTTGTCCATTTAACTAGAGCAGGGGTAGGCAACCTAAGGCCCAGGGGCTGGATGTGGCCCAATCACCTTCTCAATCCGGCCCGCAGACAGTCCGGGAATCAGCGTGTTTTTACATGAGCAGAATGTGTGCTTTTATTTAAAATGCATCTCTGGGTTATTTGTGGGGCATAGGAATTCGTTCATTTCCCCCCAAAAAATATAGTCCGGCCCACCACATGGTCTGAGGGACAGTAGACCAGCCCATGGCTGAAAAAGGTTGCTGACCCCTTAACTAGAGGGAAGCAGCACAGATGAGGAAGTGCTGTGTTCCATTCATAAAGAAGACAGACTTGCCAGAGGTATAGTAAAGCAGGCAGGGATGAAGCACCACCACTTAACAGGGCCAATGTCATCACCTCCTGGGTGTTCTTTTCCAGTCCCCTGCATGCCAAAGAAACAGTGTTCTTTCAGAGAGAAATCCACTAAATAAGCTAAGCAGAGGAAGAGGCGGGTAAAATTAACATGCATGGCTAAGGGTCCCACTGCTATTTTTATTTTTGAAAATTTCCAGTCTTCTTTTGACCAACCCAAATGTCAAAAAATAATGTGCAAGCTTTTAACTGCACCAGAACTATTCATCAGGCTGGATGTTAAACAAAGTGAAAGTGGGATGCTTAAGGACAGAAAGCTGATTTGGTTTTGAAGCCATAACATCTGAACTGGTCGAAATTTTATTCTTGGTTAAGAGTGGATGAATCTGTCAGTTCTAGTTTCTTGCAATTTATCATTTTTCCAGTTCAGTTTTCTACATTTTTCATCACTTTGTGGGGTTGTGTGTTTTTTTAAGTCCTCATTAAAAATTGCCATTCTTATTGGTGCAAATTTCCCACAAGCAGGCACATTTTTAAATGTGCAAACGTGCCTAATATGCACAATTTCCCCAAATGTAATGTGTTTCTATATGTTATTTTCACTAATATATGCATTCTTATACATACTTTCTTCCTAATATACACCTACTGTACATGCTACTTGGTTGGAGATCTGCACCACAAAAGTCATAAATGTACAAATTTTGCATATTGCTTGAGATTTGTTCACATAAGAAATTTTAACTCAATTGAATTCCCTCATCCCCATGTTTGGTGTAAGGTCTTAGAAGGGCATGGCTATTGCGACAAAGTGGGGGCTGTTCAGACGAGCACCTGAACTTGAGAATTCACCACTGCACCACCAAGATGAGGTATGAGAACAGAAGGTTAAGAACAAGAGCTTCACCATCTCTGTTCCATGAATCTTTTAGGGACAAGGATGTGTGAATAAAGATTTTTCATCACTGCTGATGAGATGGTTTGATATTCCTCAGTTCCTTCAGCCACCTGCCTTATGTCTCTTATGTTAGCCTTATAAACAAATACTCTTCCTAACAATGACACATATTCATACACAAGCAGTGGCATGTCTAGCTTGATCACTGAGCCCAGGAATAAAATTAAGCCGTTCCATCTGCAGGTGAGAGAGCAACAACTATAGATATGTTGCTAATGGTTTTTCTCAACTCTTCTCAACTTTGGTTTTCTAAATGAATCTATTAGGGCCCCAGGCTGTCACTTTGTATGTTTCTAGGCAATCATTAAATACATCAGCTTTACCAAGAGAGATGGTCACCTGCAGCCAGCTGTGCCGCTGCAGCATCTGTGATTTGGAATTAGCATGACATGCCAACGTGGGCTGGAGAGAGAGCCTTCAGGCTGCAAAAAGTAAATACTGGCATTTGAGCATTTCATTCAGATAGTAAACAATAGCAAAAAAAAAAAAGCTCTATATCCCTTATTTAACATTCCCTGCATGCTGTGGTTAGGATATAATATGCACCACTTAGCTGATAGGAGCAAAGCTGAGGAGCAGTGGATGATGTTCTGCTTTATCACTGCACACCAGAGATGGAAACTGGGCTGCCTTCACCTGCCAGAAATTGAAACAGAAGCAGTGACATTCTAACCAGAAAAAATAATACTGTAAAATAAAACCCTTGTCTGAATGCGGCCTCTGTGAGGGATTACCAAACTATCTAGTACAACTATCTAGTACAATTCTCATGATTCTTTGAGGGAAGCCAAATGGCATAAAAGTGCTTTAAATGTAAGCTGTGGGTATTGTCATAAACTGTCCCACTTCAGATTGTTCGGGGATTGGAGACTATAAGACTGCATAGCCGGCCTCTTACAGTGGTTGTCACATGAACAGAAAGATTTAGGCCATCTTCTGTTAGAGGTTTTTTAAAAAGCCTGGGTGGATGCTGTAATTATGGGTTTCCGAGGTTGGTGAGAGCTAATGACATTATTCTTCACTTCCATCTCCACTATTCTATAATTTTAAGTAGAAATAAAGCACAATTGGGAGAGGTCTAGGCCAAGGGTACACAAGGTGGTCTGTGTGCCACCAGTGTCCATGAGCTTCATTAAGCTGAACTGCAGCATGTCTGTGGATTTGTGGTTGAAGATAGATGACAGCACATCCATTGCATTAAATATACGTATTTATTTTTGTTGCATTTGATTTGCTTATTTTCTAATGCAGTGCTACCTCGGGTTAAGAACTTAATTTGTTCCAGAGGTCCGTTCTTAACCTGAAACTGTTCTTAACCTGAGGTATCACTTTAGACAGATCGTAAAGCTGAGGCTCCAATACTTTGGCCACCTCATGAGAAGAGAAGACTCCCTGGAAAAGACCCTGATGTTGGGAAAGATGGAGGGCACAAGGAGAAGGGGACGACAGAGGACGAGATGGTTGGACAGTGTTCTCGAAGCTACCAGCATGAGTCTGACCAAACTGCGGGAGGCAGTGGAAGACAGGAGTGCCTGGTGTGCTCTGGTCCATGGGGTCACGAAGAGTCGGACACGACTAAACGACTAAACAACAAATCACTTTACTTTAGCTAATGGTGCCGCCGCACAGCCAACACGCGATTTCTGTTCTCATCCTGAAGCAAAGTTCTTAACCCGAGGTACTATTTCTGGGTTAGCAGAGTTTGTAACATGAAGTGTCTGTAACCCTAAGTACCATTGTATTGCATTTTACTGCATTACAATTTGAATTATATGGAATTCAGATTGTAACACAGTAAATTAAATATATGATAAATAAAAGAAACAATAGGAAAAAAATTAAAAATCACATGACACCTAGCACAGCACATTACAGTTGCTAGAACAGGCAGAAAAAAGCATTTAAGTGGTCTGCCAAGACCCTCAGCTATTTTCAAGTGGTCAGGGGGGAGAGTTTGAGAATCGTGGACTAAGCTTCTCTAAGAAGTGTGTTTTCTGCTTACATGGAGTTCCAACATGAAGGAACATTTAAATACCTACAGTCAAAGTAGCACAATCCATTCTACCACCTCATTCTGCTGCACAAGTAGACCAAAGCCTAAGTGATGTTCTGAGCAGTGAGTCACTGCACGTTTTTAAAAGAGAGACTTAAATCATAATCAATATTTATCCCACTGGCAGGCTCCCAGTCTTTATAATCTAGTCCATAACTCTTCCTAATAAATCACCACCTTCCTTGCTGGATAGACTGCCTGATACCAACGACACAGATCTGAATACGCAGCAGTGTTTATGAGAAAGAAAAACTAATGAATGAAAAATTATGAGTGGAAATTGAATCTGCCAGATGAATTCTCAGATCTAGATTAACATATGCCGCATTTGCAAAAAAACTCTCTCATATATATATATATATATATATATATATATATATATACCAGCCTGTATTAAATATTGAAATTGCTGAGGTTTCCACAATGTTTTTTTCCCTGTGTATTGTAAGTGTGCATATTTCATTAGCTGCAGAGACATCTCTCTAATAACTTTCTAACCCCTGAATTCCTGTCATTCAGGTTTAAATTTGAAGAGGCAGTGAAGAACTATAAAACAGGGGGAAATAAGCAAAGAAACACGAAAGGCAGTGTCTCTTCATTGCCTTTGTCAGTAAAAAGTTTCCTTTGAGATACATAATTGAAAAGCCTAACTCCAGCACAAAAATATTATGAGTTGCATATTTCCATGACAAAACCTTGATCTTACAAAGCACCAACACAATACAATAGATAATTGCAGGAGTATCCATCCCATTTTAATATTTTTGTCACCTTTCTATGTCAACACTACAGAAGGAAAGTAAGAGTGGGTGGGTGTTTTTTTCTTTGCATCAAAACATATCAGCTATTTTTTCAGGAGTGGGGCAGGGGGTGGGGAACAATTTATCAACAGCAACAGTGGGAATAATCAGAAACTTCAAGAGAAAAAGTTGCCCTGACTTAAGCCAACTGCAGTTTCTGGAGATATGATCCATGAAACTGTTGCATTGGAGACCTTTGTATTTCTAAAGAAAAGCTAGAACATAGCCTTACGATCCTTGCTGTAAATTTAATCTCCATTGTTCACGTCACATCTTGGCTCTACTGCTACTTTCAAGTGATCCCCAAAAAGATGAAAACAGCAGCACAATCCAAACCTAAGATCTTCTGGGATAAGAGAGTTTGGATTCACTGGAGTAAGTCCCTCAGCCAGGGCTCAACCTTTAGAACTTAAGCCAGCAGAATTTAAGTCCCCCCAAAAGGAGTGTTCTGGGCGAGGATGTGGCAGGGGCAAAGTGGGGTAAGGAGAAACTTGTGCCTATTCTAAACTCTGTACAACTTGGTCATGTGGCTTAGGGTCCAATGCTCCAGTCTTTCCCAGAGGCTCCTGAATTGGATTTTGAATAGGGGTCACTTGCACCGGCTTCCTACAGATTGCTCTGTAGTGTTTCAAGGTAAATAATTCAAAATTTAGCAATCAGACACCTATTGTAGAATCTACAAATTCTTCAGTGGTCAGCCATAAATGAAAACCACAAATGACAAGTTAATGGTCAATGCAAGCTAATAGTTAAGTAATATGATGATAGAGTAGGAGGGACCCTCAAGGTCATTATTATTATTACAGCCTTGGCTGATTCAGGAAATCTTTTGCCACAGCACCTGAGAAGTGGCCATCCAGACTCTGTTTAAAAACCTCTAACCAAGGTAAGCCTACCCCCTATGGGGCAGTCAGTTCTAGTGATGAACAGTTCATAATGTCAGGAAGCTCTTCCTAATGTTTAGTCAAAGTCCTCTCTCTTATTACTGAAACTAGAGGTGAGCCATCCTGTTTTGCCACCTAGGGGTGGCGCCCCACCACTACCTTGCAGCAGTGGCTTCTGGCAAGATCTCACAAGATCTCGCCAAACTCTCGCAGGATCATAGCAAAAGAAGCTACAATCATGTGACCATGGCAAGGGCAAGTGGGGCTCCTGCACAGATGCTGCCTCGTTGGATTCTGCAGCCCAAGGCAGCTGTTTCAGCTTGCCTCATGTGCGGGCCAGCCCTGAATTGAACCCATTGGTTCAAACTATTTCTCACACAACTTTACAGAGAAGAGAAGAAATGTGTCACAAGCAATATAACCTTAACTCTGATCCAGACGAACTACATGGTTACATGCTCTTTTCACTGAACTGCATAATAAAAATTCTTCCTTAATTCAGAAACTGGAGCTTAGGAACATGAGTGTATGCATGGTTCTCCAGTGGTTATTGCAAGAAATATTCGTCTGTTTCTGAAAGAACAGGAGGGGGGGATTTGTGGCCCTTCAGACAGTGCTGGACCACATCTCCCATGACCATTGGCCATGATGGCTGCAGGGCTGGGGGTAGATGGACTCTATCTGGGGGGCATCAAGTTCCCCATCCTTGTGAATATGAACCAGTGGCATCTGTCCCTTCATTTCCTTGGATCCCTAGCACCTTTGTGTATGCTGACTTTGATTGTTATGGACCGTGATTCATGATATACAAATCTGCTTTCCTTTTGCTCTGTTTTACTTTTGCATTTATATGCTCACAATTCCATCCCATTGTTTCCCAACAGTAATCTGTAATTTTATTTTAAAATAATAACAAACCTACCAGAATCATATTTTTTCATCTGTGTTCCCAGTAGTAACACCGATGGAAAAATATGATTCTGTAATATTATTCTCTGTAATATTGCTTTCTACCCCCCTTTATATGCAGACAGGGTGCATTGTTTGGGTCACTTCCTTCCCCATCCACATTCTCCCCTTCCCACTGCAAATCTACATATGCTCTCTGATTTATTTATTTTTTGACCAAAGAAATTCATTTTCAAACTTTCACTTTGTTGGCATTTTCTCCATGAGAGGTTTGGCTGTGATAGTGAATATGATTCTAATAAATGGAGTGGGGGTAGTGGTGGCAATAGGCAGCACCAGCAGTGACAGCTCTACAGTAGTGAGTGTGACACAGCAGAACATTGCCATGCCTTAACAAAATGTGTTGCTTCTTATAATCTGAAAATTCTGTATAACTGCTAAATTATTCTTAACCTCTATCTAGCAGTGCATTGAAAATGTATTCTGCTAGGAGTAATAGAAACCTAGAAGCACCGTGACCCACAGAGAGAGAACATTACTAATTCCCACAGCATTTGAATAAGTCGGCCCCTCTCTCAATTTGCCATAGCTATAGCAAGGCACGCACAAGAGGAGATAATGTTGATCTAGGTGGAATAATATTTAGAACCAGGATGTCAGTTTCAAGCACAAATACATTTGGTCACTAGAGCAGCTGCTTCATCAATTAAAAAATTCTAATAAACTGCTATGAAGATTGACACATTGGAATTAATTACGTATTACATATTTTCAGGCAATTACTGTGGCAGTAAAGTTAGACGTGCACATTTTGGAAATGAGGAATTATTTGTGGCTTCCCTCCTCATACTCATTGTAATCATTCGTATTGGTTTTGACACCAAATATCATTTTTGATAATCAGGTTTGCAGCTTTCCAAACAATTAGATGCAGGCAAACATGGAGAATTTACACTTGAGACAGAAATCCTGCACTTGTACTTAGCTGGAGGAAATCTCTAGAGATCAAGAGGATAGAGAACCTCAAATACATCTGTTTCCACAAGGCAATTCAGAACAGAAAATGTTTTTCAGTAAACATTGCTTCTAAAGAACTTCTGAAGAATAATTACTGTCAGAAAATTAACTACATCATCAAAATGTGCCTTCCTGCTCAAATAAAGTAGTTTTCTGTTCTTGTTTTCCCCCGCATCCTTTTATCAGTAGTGTATTGATTATTTTCTCTGTTAACTTCAAAAATAACAATAAAAAGGGACACAATGAATAATCATTTTTAAAAAAACAAATGAATTTGAAAAGCAAACACATAAACTCTCTGGGGGATGCAAAATCTTCCAGAGGAAAGGAAGCTGCCTTTGTAATTAAATAATGCCTTTGTTACTTCTCTGATCTCTGTAAATTCACAGCCCGTCCTCTATCTCCATCCAGGTAAGTAATGTAAGGAGCAAGTTAATGGGGTGGGAATACTGAAGAAGAAAGGAGAGAAGTATGCAGAATTGAAATCATTGTGTGTCAGCTGGGCCTGGCTGTCATCAAGGAAGGGGGATCCGTGGAGACATGCCCCCTGAAAGTTATTCCACTGCCATCTCTGAGCTTTTAGATTTCCTTTTTGAAAAGATGTATCTATCCCTTTTATGTGTGGAAATATATGGGAAAGCATGCAAGCAAATGCTGCACCTATCTGCCCATTTAGGAGGCAAACTTCATCTTCCACATGTCAAGTCCTGCCTGCCCCCTGAGATGAAATCAAACATGATGTCCCCACCATAGAAGGAGGTTACTGTAGGTTACAGCATGAACAAAGGCCAGAAGAAACAGGACACCTAAAGAGAACCCACTACCTTGGCCACATAATTCATCACATTTCAAAGTCCAATTATTTATTTATTGCATTTATATTCCACCCTTTTATCCATGGAGCTTAAGGTGGCTTACATGGTTTTCCCTGTTTTCATTTAATCTCTACGACAATCCTGTGATGTAGAATAGGCTGAGAGGCAGTGATTGCCCCCAAGGTAACTCACTGAAAGCTCCATGGCCAAGTGGGGATTTGAAGCCTGGTCTCCCAGGTCCTGATCCAACACTCTATCCGCTACACCATGCTGCTTCTCAAGAGGAAGCTTGAGTATCATAATTAGAGTCTTACTGGTACTCCAGAAAAGGTGAGGAAGCAGGCTGATCCTATCAGTTCTCAGTTGCTGCCTAGAAGCTGCAACAGCCTCCAGAGAGCTGCTCCCAGTTTTGCTGCCTTCAGACAGCTCCCCTTCTACTCAGCAGCTCCTCTGACTGCTTATGCTGCTGGGCAGCTTCCTTGCCTCACGTGGAAGACTGAAATGGTTCCGGTTAAAGGCTGGCCAAATATAAGGAGATAATTGACATCGTCCTTATTTTTACATTTTATAAAGTTAAATTGTGTTTCATTAATAAGTAATGCGATTGGATTATTTTAACTGTCCTGTCCATTTTCTGTTTATTACCTCCCCATCCCTCTCCATGTACACTTGTTTATTATTTGTTTTTTAGATATTTCAGTTGCTGCTCCCTAGCTGATCTTCTCTGGGCAGCATACATAAAAGCATTTTAAATATACAGAGATGAAATAAAAAGGAATTGATCAACGCCTTAAAACTCTCACAGCACAGTGATGATCTTCAAAAGATAGGGTAGCTCAGTCGGTAGAGCATGAAATTCTTAATCTCAGGGCTGTGAGCTTGAGACCGATATTGGGCAAAAATATCCCTGCATTACAGGGGTTTGGACTAGATGACCCTTATGGTCCCTTCCAGCTCTCCAGTTCTATGACTCTATTCTAACACCTCAAAGATAATGAATGCCTCTGAGACAGGGGTGGAGGTTCCTTTCGGCCCAAGGGCCACATTCTCTTTGGAACAATGTTCCCAGAGCCACATATCAGTGGTGGGTGAGGCCAGAGGCAAAAGTATGCAGAAGAGCAAATGTGAAATGTTACCTCTGTACATTAGGGTCGTTTCTACAAACACACACACACACACACCTATCCTTCATCTAGGGAATCAAGAGGCATTATCACAGTTCAAGGACATATTCCAGCCATGCAAACATGCTCCAGAAAGATGTGAAGCAGGTCCAGTGAGGGGTGTGGACTCAAGGGAAGGGTTTCTCCCTTGAGTACACTTAGACTCAACAGTTCTGAGAGCCTGATAGAGAAGGCTAGGAGGCTGTGTTTAGGGGCCTTGGGTCTGAGGTTCCCCATCCCTGCTGTAAGATGCCCTCACCTCAAAATAAGGGGGGAATAAAAGAGTCTATACTTGATGCTGAAAGGAACACAAAGCAGGTCCCAGACAAGTCCCTCCAGACATTCTAGAACTGGAGTCCTTCTCCCCTAGTTGCTCATCCCTGGATCTCCCTAGGTGAGGTCATGCAAGGGAAAGACTCAAGATATGGATTCAGCACCTGAATATAGATATATAGGAGGTGGTGATCCTTCAGGTCATCAGCTTCAAAATATCTAGGGTAGCCTCCCCCAAGCTGGTGTCTTCCAGGTAATGATGATGATGATTTATTAATCACTTTCCTTACAAAGTGACTGGAACTGACTTACAAACGCAATACAAACACTAAAGCGAATTACAACAAAACACAACCAATAAAAATATAAAAAGACAGTTCTTACAGATCCAGCTTCACTAAAAGAGGCCACAAGTACTTGAAACCCTTCAAATTAAGGGCCCAAAGTTCAACTTCAAAAGGTTATTGAACTTCAACTCCCATAATCCCTAGTCTTTGGCCACGCTGGCAGGGGCTGATGAGAGTTGTGCTGTGAAACCTCTGGAGGGCACAAGGTTGGGAAAGGATGGTTTAGGACTTTGAACCCGCACCTTGAATAGGGCTCTGAAATGCACTTGAAGCCAATGTGGATGATTTACTACAGGTGTAATATGACCAAAATGTCCAGTCACTGTTAAAAACCTTGGAGGCCTATTATGGACTATCTGAAGTTTACAGACCAATTTCAAAGGCAGCCCGACATGCAATGCATTGCAGTAATCTGTGACAGAATCTCTGGCTTCAGCCTTGCAAGTGGGCAAGCAGCCAGATGACTTATTAGGTGACAATGGCTCTTGATGTGCACTGTTTGTTTTCAGTGTTCTGAGTTATATCTGCTGACTTTTAACTGTCCAAAAGAAACATTTACCACAACAAAAGTGATGAAAAGGAAAAGGGGTTGAAAGCAACAGAGCTACCAGTAGATGAACGTAGATGTTTTCCTGGAAAGGTACTATTGGGATTCTGTTAATGAATCTTTGAGGTTTTGAGAACAGATCAAGAGTCTGTTTGAGGTTCATCTCCAGAGGGAGACTTTGCAGGTGCAGCATTTAAAAATGTAAGAGTTCCCTCTCTTTCCTCCTACTTCAGTACTATTTATGGAGTAGCAGAGACCTTCTCGTTCCAAGTTTAATCCAGGAAAGAGCACTAGATTGAAGCCAGCACAATGGTGCAGGCCTGTCATAACACCTCATTCAGATTCCTATGGAGATGGGAGCACCGATTTGGAGCTGAAGCCCTTCACAAGCTGATTTCAAATACCCTCTATGCATGAAAGATGGCGCATACTCCCCAACAGATGCTCAGACATGAAAGGTTCCAGTTTTGTTCTGTCACTTTTAGTGCTGTGCTGACATTTTCTCCTGTGGTTTTCTCAGGCCCTTCTCCATCAGTTACCAAGAGAATAAATTTCATTCATAAATTATCAAAGGGGAGAAAAAATTCAAGTAAAATTCTTATGGGTGGGGTTGGGGTTGTTTCAAGAGCTGTTAGCATTCTTTCTTTATTCTTAAATTCTGCAGCCTTATTGGGTGCCCACACTTCAGTTCAATCCCAGGGAAGAAAGGGAGTGTGCACCCTGTTGCATTTTTGCTGCTGCTGTGGGTACCTGTGGTCAGCCATCACTACTCAGCCCAAGGGAGAGTATATCTGTTAGTTAGTTTAGTCTTTCTACATATGCTTTCCCTCTCCCCACTGAGGAGTGGATTAAATGGCGCTTGATGAGCTGGGACATCCCTGCTCTTGCAACCTCTGTTTGACCAGTCCATTTGAGTTGTAGAGCCATCAAAGAGCTACAAGAGAGGCTTCCGGCACAGTGTCCAGGTGGAGAGTCCACATCCCACCAGATGAAGTTGGAGTACACCTCCTATCATCCCTGACCACTGGCCATGCTAGATGGAGCTAATGAGATTTGGAGTCCATCAAAATCTAGAAGACCATGGGTTCCCTATTTTGGCATATGTTTCTCTTCAGCAAGATAGGGAGGAGACTCTTAGAAAACCTTGGGCAAATATCTTCCAAGATGCATCTGAGTGTACTTTTTTAAGGCAATCTTGAAATGACACATTTGCTAGAGGAGAAGGAAGAGAAAAGAATCTGATCTAAGAATCTGTTCACAACTTCTACTTTGGCAACATTGGTTCTTCACTAGTTCTGTGTCCCAGAATAAAGAGGGCATCCTCAGCTTAATAAATGTCCATTCAAACTCCACTAACTCACAGCTAATGGCACCAATGACAGAAGGTAATGAGGTGTCATTTATATGAAAATGCTTCTGGGATGTTGCCAGGCATTGTGGAAATGCACCATGTGTTCTTACAAGGGGGAGAAAAGGCCTATTGCTTAGGAAACTAAGACCCTTCTTCATGACCAACCACCAACAAGCAACTACTCTGCCCATTCTTATGAAATGTGGAAGGAAGAGTAACATGGCAGCAAGAGGTTTCCTTTAAAAGAACAGGAATAATCTATCTGATGATGCTAAATCCTCCTTGCCGATATATCATATACATATAACCAGGAATAATGGGAAGGAGGTGATAGCTATGATGGCTACGTTCTATCTCCACTATGTGCTACAGCCAGTGGCGTAGCGTGGGGGTGCAGGGGGGGCGGCCGCACCAAGCGCAACATCTGGGGGGGGCACGCTCGCACTCGCAGCTCTCTGCCCCTACTAAAATCCACGGGTTAGGGGGCACAAATTACTTGCCTTGCCCCAGGTGCTGACAACCCACGCTACACCACTGGCTACAGCTCATTGGTAGAATATCTGCTTTCCATGCAGACAGTTCCAGGTTAAATCCCCAGCATCTGCAGGTAGAGCTGGGAATGCCCTTGGTCTGAAACCCTGGAGAGCCACTTCACTGTAGAAGTTACTGAGCTAGGTGGACCAATGGTCTGACCAGTGGTCTAAGTCTGTGCATCCTGGCTGATCCTATGGGGCCATATGCTAATTCCCAGCAATGTTCTTACACTTGGGGTTGCCTGTAATTTTTTTCCCTGTTTCTGTTTGAAAATAACAATTAACAAAATTACACTAAATAATAATGATGATGATGATGATGATGATGATGATGATAATCAGCTTCCTTTCCCAATGTAGAGGTAGAAAATCCTAAAGAGATTTGAGTATCAAGAAGTTTAAAGGAACGGCTGGATCTAAAAGGAAAGGAGGGGAGGGCTTGGGGATGGTCTTACCAGCAGACATCAGGATACATTTCATGTTTTAATCCCCTGGTTCTAATAAAGACACATTTCCCTCCTATTCCATGCTCTCCTCCGGTCTGATTTCTGTGCACACTTAATACTTTTAACATGTGTGAAAGACACTGGGATGATTTGAAAGAGAAGATGAAAGCAGCACACAACTAAAAATTTGCTTTCGATAAACACACAGGCGCAGCATCAAAAGTCCAACTTTGGAGGAGAAATCAAAGTTTTATTAAATATTTCTTTAGTGCCCTTTGTCAGCACAAGCTTCAGGCAGAAGTCAGCGATTATCATCCTGCTGACACAAGCACTCCAGATACTGTAAAGGGGCCTCAAGAAAATCAGCTTCAAGGAGAAATTCTCCATACATTTCCAGCATGCTCTCTCCACTCCTGAATTATTTTCCACTCCAATTAGGCTTAGCAAATTAATCTACCACATTGTTGTTCCTTTTGGATGCAATATACTCTCTCTGCATCCGGGGCAAGTGCTGTCAACACAGCTTTGAAATCTCACAGGCAACTAGTCTCATTTCACGGTTGCTTTTAATTATTTTACTTTATTTAAAAGTTGGTGTTCTGATCAAATGTCTAGTGGTCGATGATGGTGGTATAATAGAAACATAGAACGATAGGAAGCTGCCTTATAGCAAGTTGGCATACATTGTTTGATAAGATTCAGAATTACTCTGCGGTGACTGGCACAGGCTCTCCAGGGTTTCAGATGAGAGACATCCCCAGCCCAACCTGAGGATGCTGGGGATTGAACCAGGTGCTCTGCTACTGAGCTATGGTCCTTCCCTGAAGGTAGATGAGGAGGACAGGAATGTGGAAATCGCCTGAACTGAATGGGTGGGCCTCCACTCTCTTATAGAAGAACATAAGAGCCTGCTGGACCACGCCAATGGCCCATCTAGTCCAGAATCCTGTGGGAAACATGCAAGCAGAAACATACTGCCTCCAGCTGTGGAGGCAGATCATAGTCAACAAGTAGGGACTCTTTTTTTTCAGTCCAAGGGCCACATTCACTTCTGGGCAACACTTTGGGGGCCAATGGGACATTCTATTCTAAAGCAATGCAGAATGTCAGAGTGTATTAAAATGAGTCATGTGTGGAGATAGAGGCAAAAGTGCATGGATAACTGAATGTAATCATTATCTTTAAATACAAACTTGTTGACCACAAACTTGACATGAGCCAACAGTGTGACGCGGCAGCTAAAAAAGCCAATGCAATTCTGGGCTGCATCAATAGGAGTATAGCATCTAGATCAAGGGAAGTAATAGTGCCACTGTATTCTGCTCTGGTCAGACCTCACCTGGAGTACTGTGTCCAGTTCTGGGCACCACAGTTCAAGAAGGACACTGACAAACTGGAATGTGTCCAGAGGAGGGCAACCAAAATGGTCAAAGGCCTGGAAACGATGCCTTATGAGGAACGGCTAAGGGAGCTGGGCATGTTTAGCCTGGAGAAGAGGAGGTTAAGGGGTGATATGATAGCCATGTTCAAATATCTAAAAGGATGTCACATAGAGGAGGGAGAAAGGTTGTTTTCTACTGCTCCAGAGAAGCGGACACGGAGCAATGGTTCCAAACTACAAGAAAGAAGATTCCACCTAAACATTAGGAAGAACTTCCTGACAGTAAGAGCTGTTCGACAGTGGAATTTGCTGCCAAGGAGTGTGGTGGAGTCTCCTTCTTTGGAGGTCTTTAAGCAGAGGCTTGACAACCATATGTCAGGAGTGCTCTGATGGTGTTTCCTGCTTGGCAGGGGGTTGGACTCAATGGCCCTTGTGGTCCCTTCCAACTCTATGATTCTATGATTCTATGATACTAAGGTAGTTTTTATGCACACTTCTCTGTGTTCTCCATGAAAGCAGGCAAGAGGCATTATGGGATTCCTACCAGGGACACATTCCCACTAGGGGTGGGAAAGAAGGCCAAAGAGAAGGGTGGTTCAGGGACAGAAGATGAAGCTGGGGGGGGGGGGATCTCAAAAAAAAATCCCAGAGGTCAGATAGGGAGTCCTAGGAGGCTGCATCCCCCCCCCCCCGTTATGGATGCAGTATGTGTCTATAACTTAAAGGCAGCTGGTGCCAAGCACTTTGATCTCTATGCAAGGCTAACTACTTGCAACCCTGCCGCCCCTGCCACCCCCAATTGCTAACTTCAATTTTCAGAAACAGGTGTCTTGCAGGGGGGGTGTGGTAATGAAAAGCACAAAACTTGAAACTGCTCAATTTATAGTAAATTGCAGGAACAAGTATTACAATCGTCTTTGATTATCTTTCTCAAATACAAAAGACAATGTTTCAGCACACAAATCATTTTGAATAATCTTGTTAATTGTGATGTTAAAATTTAAGTCTCTTAAAAATTGCAATTTCAGGCACATCAAAATCTCACTTTGCATGCCTGATTTCCTTTGCAAATTTTGTCATCGATTTCTTCAGTTCAAGTGCGGGTGCTTGGGCATGCTGAATTGATATAGTTGCCAAACCAACTAGTCTATTTTGCAATGTTGTTGAGAGTATGTAAATTTTTAATAAGTTTGAGCTTTGAGAAACTGCGTTCACCGTTTGCCACTGACACTGGAAGTGTGAGAAGGGTCCTTAGAGAACAGATACATATTACTCCCATTACCATAACCTTGACCAGGCAGGTTCTCAATTGATAATCCCATTTGCTCAAGGTGTCCAATAAGAGTTTCTGTCATAAAGGCACCTGTAGTCTCCTTTAGTGGAACAAGTCCCAAGAAATGTTCTCTTATGATAACCTCAGGTTTAGATATCTCATCGTCTGATGGTTTGATTACATCAGGTGCACAGTCCAGAATAATTGAGTAGTATTTGGCTGAGTTTGTATGTGCTAAAATTTTCTGCTCTATATCACCTGCTAGAAGCTGTATAAGCTCATTTTGATTATCTTTTCCAAGGTATTGAACCATTTTTTCTTGGAAATGTTCATTCATGAAAGGATCCAAAGGGGCTCGATATTCTACAAACTTTCAAAAAATATTCCATTGCTAGCACTGTACAACTTCTCAGTTGTACCACAGAAGGCCAAGTTCTGCATGCCAAGAACTCTGACCAAAGCAATCAAGCATGCCAAGATTTGTCACCACAATTGTTATTCTTTTCTAACTTTCTGCTCGCTAATATCATCAATTGTTTCTCCTTTAGAGAAGCATAATTCAAGTTCTCTCCAGGTCTCATGGTTTTCCAAATGGTCAGTATTTCTCTAATGTGAAGGCAGAAGTGCTCTGATGTTCTTCCAGTCTTTTGAACCTATTTCTTGTAGGTTTGATGCACCATTTTTTTCTCCTGAACAACTTATAGCAAAAATGAAATCCACATCTTTTGAGATTAAATATATCAACCATTAACTACACACTTCTTCACCATTTGCTAGTTTCCTCTTGTAGTGCACAGGAGAATATCTTATGTTTTGTGCGTCCTTAGGAAAATTATGTGCTAAAACCTGCTGCGGTCCATGTTGTATTATAAGCTGTTGCAAATTCTCACATGCAATAGACAGAGTGGTTACCAGGTCACTGTAATTCAAATCAGGCACAATACATCTTCTTTTGCAAACTTTGCAGTACTCTCACTTTTCTTGACATCTTCATTTCCCCTTGCATGTTTTCTAGAAATATCTCCAATTTGTGAAACTTCTGCCTTTGAGTTTATATCATTTGTAGTAGGAGTGCCAAAATCCAGCTCCCTCAGTGATAATTTCAATTTGGGTATATCACATTCTTGTTCTTCAGTTGCTTTCTGTGTACAAAGTTATTTCAAGAAGAGTGCCTCTTGCTATGTTTGCTCCTTACCTTTTTCTGCCTTTCATTTACGGTACTGAGCTGCACGTGGTCATTTTTTTAAACATCCATAGCTCACTAGAAAAATGAATGCATTTTCTAAATAAGATTAAGATGTGACTGTCAGATTTAAAATTAAGTTCATTCCCCGCCCCTCTCTCTCTCACATACATATACACACACACACACACAAATAAACCAAAACCTCCAATCAACACAGAAAGTCTAGCTCCTTCATATAGATAGGTAAAGGTAAAAGATCCCTGATCATTAGGTCCAGTCGCAAACGACTCTGGGGTTGCGGCGCTCATCTCGCTTTACTGGCCAAGGGAGCTGGCGTACAGCTTCCAGGTCATGTGGCCAACATGACTAAGCCGCTTCTGGTGAAACCAGAGCAGCGCACAGAAATGCCATTTACCTTCCTGCCGGAGCGCTACCTATTTATCTACTTGCATTTTGACATGCTTTTAAACTGCTAGGCTGGCAGGAGCTGGGACCAAGCAATGGGAGCTCACCCTGTTGCGGGGATTCGAACCGCCGACCTTCCGATCGGCAAGCCCAAGAGGCTCAGTGGTTTAGACTACAGTGCCACCTGTGTCCCATTCACATAGATACAGATAGATACCGGTAATTCCTTCATACAGATATAGATAGATAATTCTAATGTATGAATTAGTTCAAAAAATGATAAAATTATTCAAAAAATAAACGTGAAATGTTATCGGAAATTTATAAGCTATAACAAAAACTATTCTGTATAAAACTGTGCCCTTGAGGTCTGCACCCTGTTTGGCTGCCTAGCTGGCCTAATGATAGCATCAGCCCTGGTTAATGGACACACTTAAGTGCTGAGTGAGAATTTGAAACCTAAACTGGTGAAAGAAATACCGGTAGTTGTTCCAACCAAAATAATGGTGTCAAAATTTAATTACCACTATGCGTCTTTTCTTTCTTTTTTTAAAGGAAGAACTTGCAATGACCTTTGGTTAATACAGATAAACAGGCTTTGACTTCCGCATCTTTTTCCCTCTCCCTGTACCGTGTATTTGACATACAGCCCAGACTCTTGCAGTAGTGGGATGGAAAGGAGAATCAATTTCCAAGGCAACCAGTTATGTTATCTAGATTTCCAGGTTTCAGAAGTGGGGATGGGGATTAAGCCAAAGTTGATAAAGACTCAGCTCTTATGCTGCCACTGATATCAGCAGACGGATACTCAAGTGACATTCAGAATCCAAAGCTCCACTCTAATGTGGAAACAAGCTTGAATAATTCCTTTGGTCATATGGGGTGCCATATTGCTGATTCCTCTCCATTAAGCGATCCTGTGGCTCTGTTTCATTTCTCTAATTATTTTACGCTTCTCCAAACGAGTACATTTCTTGCAGATCTGCTTGGATTTTGCAAGCACAGTTGCTTGTATCATTTATCATACACGACAGCCGCATTCAACTCATGTGTGAAGGTAAAGGTTTTATATAGCTGGCGGCTGATGCTCGGAATGCAGCTATTACCTATGTTTCAACATAGCTTGAAAACAAATATGATTGAGAAGGGGAGGGAGAAAGGAAGATTTAAACTATTCTGCGTTATGTAACGTTATCTGCATTTTGGCTTGGAATCCAGTTTAAGGTATAAAGAAAAGTCAAGAGACCTGAATAATATCAGCCTGTAAACAAAGACCATTCTGGAATTCAAAAGATGAAAAGGCAGCCTGAAAAGTAAGGTGGAAGGGAGAGGGGAGTGACTACCCCAAACATAGCTAATTTGAACTTGGCAAGCCTGGTTCCCAGTGGTTGGCCAAATTGGTCACTGGCCGGGGGATGCAGGACTCAGTAGGGCTCTCCACCAGCCTGATCTGCCACTCACTTAGTTAACTGTCAGCCCTGGTTCCCATCTGCATTAGCTCCACCCTCCAGCTCCCTGGTTCACTTGGGCTCTGAGAAAGGGCCAAAGGGGTCCTTCTTCACAGAGCCTGGCATTCTTAACACCCATCCTTTCCCTCTTGAATGGGGAAGCTCAGCAAGAGGCTGTTGTGCTCTTTCACTTAACTCCGATGAAGCAGCATCACCGATCACATGGAAGGTCCTACTCATGCTCAAGTAAACCCCCACTGCAGACTTTGGATGTGCAACACAGGGAAGTCAGAGCTGATGCACATGAGAACAGATACACATGGGAAACATGTGTAGTCCTGCCCTCTCCCTTCTTTTAAAACTGGACATTCAGGCAAACACCTGAACATGGCTGCAGTTTGTCAACCAGCTTTTGTCACATTAGGCATGAGCTAAAGACATTGGGCAATAGCCATCTAAGAGAAGAGCCACTTAAATGAATGGGCCTAAGTTAGCCATGCCCATTAATATCAGTAGGCTTACTCTGAGTAGGAATAACATTGGAGACAACCTCATTCTTCAAGAGGACTTGGAGTAAGAGCTGGGATGCATCCCAAATGCCTATCAGCCTCACATTGAGAATAATGGGCATTGCATTGCAATCTGCATGTGCTGACCTATGCATGCCAAGGACCATCCAGAAAAGGGAAGAGACAGGATCCAAGGAAGCAGGTAACCAGGCTGAGCTTTTTAGCAATCCTTTGCTGTAGGCACACTGTGGGATGGGGGGGGGGGTAGAGTCTCTGTGAGTTTTGTTGCAGGGGTAAACAATCTGGTGCTCTCCAGATATTCTTGCACTCCAACTCCCATCAGTATAGTCAATGGTCAAGGATGATGGGAGTTGGAGTTCAACAAAGGTCTGTAGGGTACCCATATTGCCTATCCCTGCTATATAAACTAATATAGCTACTCTTTTTATGCTTTGAATGTTTGGTTATAAATCCATACTTCTGACTAAAAGTAAAAGTCTACTTTTATTTTTTTCATGCATTGCTGTAAATTGCAGGTGGAATACTGTGAGGAGAGGCCCAAATTCACTCTCTCACAATCTTACCTTCACAGCAGGTGGGGGTGGGGTGCCTGCAACCCTCCAGGTGTTGTTGGACTGAAGTTTCCATCAGCCCCAGCTAGCATGGCCAAGAGTGAGGGATGACAGGAGTTGGAGTTCATCAACTCTCCTCCCACAACATAGCAATGCTAAACTGACCTTTGCTGTTCTCTGCCCATCAAAGACTCACCTGCTTCTTTGTACATAAAACAAGAGCAATCGGTCCTGTTACAAACAACCCTTTCAATTCAATGGCAACATGCCTAATACCAGGCAAAACATCAAGAGGATCCACAGAGGCAGCAGACCTTGGCTGTGAATGGAATGAGCAGCAATATACTGCCGATGGCCTCACGGACTATTAAAATTTTGTTGTTGTTTTTTTTAATTACACCACCACCACTGAAAGTGTTGCCCATTCCTGAACTTTCAGGATTCGGTAAGGCTGAAAACTATAATTATGACACCGTTTGGCTAAGGGCATTGCCTGCGTAAATGGAAGAAAATCTTTGTTTACATTTTCCAGCTATAGCTAGCAATGATGCTAAATGCCTCAGGTTTTCAAGGAATTTTTTCGACAGTGGAATTTGCTGCCAAGGAGTGTGGTGGAGTCTCCTTCTTTGGAGGTCTTTAAGCAGAGGCTTGACAACCATATGTCAGGAGTGCTCTGATGGTGTTTCCTGCTTGGCAGGGGGTTGGACTCGATGGCCCTTGTGGTCTCTTCCAACTCTATGATTCTATGATTCTATGAATTAGCTGGGTTGCAGCAAAAACCATTAGCATGAGAATCCAGGCTCATTGCCACCCCAGCTGCATACACACTATTCATTTAAAGCACATCCCCTACCCCCACCCCCGCCAAAGAATACTGGGGACTTCAGTTTGTCAAGGGTGCTGGGAATAGTAGCTTTGTGCAGGGTTAAGGTACTGTTCCCAAGATTCTTGGGGGCCAGGGGGGTGCTTTAAAGTTGCAGAGAAAATTGGCTGTTTTAATTTATTTACATGAAAATAATTTGTTCCCTCTCTTTCCATCCAGACATAACCAATGCACCTGTACCAAAAGAATGGGTGACAGCAGACAGAATGATTGGCAGGGTTAGAGAGAGTGACTAGTGTGGAATGTCTGTTGGGTTACACTTAAAGCAGAAGTTGTCAACCTCAGACTCCCCCCACCCCCTTTCTATCTGCCCCTTGGGATTCCACACCTCCCCAGGCAACACATCACCTCCTGAAGCCCTGCCCCCCAGCAGCCCTGCTTCAGACCCTCCTTGAGTGTTTTTGCCTGGCTGATATAGGTCCTTTAATTCTGATTATTGTTGCTGTTTCCTGAATGCACCAATGCTTCTGAATGCCAGTTGCTGGAATCCAGAGGAGGGAGTGGAAGTGCTCTTGTGCTCAGTTCCTGTTTGTGTGTTTCCCACTTGCATCTGGGTGGCCACCATGAGATCAGATGCCAGACTAGATGGGCCACTGGCCTGATCCAGCAGGATCTTCTTATGTTCTTACGTACAGCTAGCAACATACATATTTCTTATAAGTTATCTGCCCGGCTCTGTGGCCCAGCACAGTCACACATGCACACAAACTCTGGGGAGATTGGAGGTCTTCCATTTCAGTAAAAAAATGCATGTCAAAGGAGCCATGAGGAGCAGGGGCGACAAAATCTGCTGAGTTCAACTTCAATTCCTGAGCCAGCAAAAGACCCAGGAATTATTTCAAAGCCCCCAAATGGATAAGTGGATTTAGATATTGAGATGAGCTCCAACTTTCTCTCTCTGCGTGTGTCTCTCACACACACATACAGCTCAGCTTTCGTCCAAAAAGATGTTCAGTCAGCTTTATGAACTAGCATCACGGTGTCAAGATTATGCGTGTTTCTCGTAAAGTCCTTTTATCCAGAGAGGATTGAGGAATGATGTAAAAATAAAAAATCCTCATTTAATTGAAATTTGTGCCTTGGACTCGCTTCCGAGGGCTGGTTACTAATCCAGTATGTTTGCAATGGCTCGGCTCTGCTTGTCCTTGCTTAAGCTCTCTGCATCTTTCCATGAAGAATTCATCGACTGCCTATACACCATATGTTTAAAGCACCACCACAACACCAACAGGACACAGCATATACACCCTCCACCGTATGGAGAAAACTCCTTAATCCCAATTTTATTTTATTTTATTCTTTGGTAGATTTCCAAAAGAAAAACACACACCAATAAATAAATTTTAGAAAGGGGCGAGATTAGATGCAGACACACAAAGCATTAAAAAAAAAAAAAAAAAGACTCCTTGTGCTTCACTCCCCCTTTCTTCCTGCCCGGGGCAGCCCTGCCCTCTGCTTGCCCCTCAGAGCTGGCATGTCATGAGCTGCCCAAGGGAGGAGACCAGCAGTGGCAGCCATGGAGAGGCAACAGGATGCTCCCTCACACAGCTGCCACAGCTGCCACCACTGCGTGGGAACATTCTGGGATCAAATTAGAAACCGGAATGGCTTTCATAATTCTGGGGCTGTCCCTGGAAAATCAAGACACTTAGAAGGTCTGCCATTTAAGCAAGTGAAGCATTGCCCCATGAAGGTCAGACTGTCCTCAGTCAGCATCCACTTGCCAACCTCCTTACTTGTAACCAGTCCAGGGAGTTACAGTGCCTGTCAGGTTCCTCCTCCTTCAACTCAGTGTTGCCTTTGCAAGACTTAGCAGCGAAGAGGATGGGGACAAAGATAATTAGTAGGCTCCACCCATCACTGGCTCTATCTATTTGTTCTGGTCCCCCCTGCTGTTAGCCTGCCTGCCTTCAGCCTGGAAGTGGTATAGTCCTCTCTACCATCTCTTAATCCAACCACCTCATTCAGTGTGCTGCATGCAGAGAGAAAGGCCACACCTGCACCATGCATTTAAAGTTTGCTTTAGCACTTTAACAGTTGTTTAAGAATCCTGGGAACTGTGGTTTGTCATGGGTGACGGAAACTGTACAAATGTGGCCTAAGCCTACTTTTATCCCATATGGAACTAACTACTAATTTGTCATGGCTTTGGATGAGAGAGAAAAGGCTGAACTTTCACCACTACGCACACGTGCTCTCTCTCTCTCTCTCTCTCTCTCTCTCTCTCTCTCTCTCTCTCTTTCAATACATATTAATTGGTTCATTAAATTAAGATACTCCTAATAATCTACTCATACCGTTCTCAAGATAAAGATGATGTTACACTATATGAAGGCATACAAAACTATTATTGTCACCCAAAGGGAAAATATAGGCAGGTCATAAAAACCAACAACTGAACGGTTTTGTATTGGCTTGCCCGACAGATACTGATGAGTAGGAGAGGAAAGGTGTGTGTATTGACATAGTGTATTGATTTAAACTCTCCTTTTGATTCAATGAAATGGGAAGACCTCAAGGAGAAGTTAGAGTCTCGGGGCAATGGGAAGTTGCTAGGGAAGGGCCAAAAGCCAATGCAATTCTGGGCTGCATCAATAGGAGTATAGCATCTAGATCAAGGGAAGTAATAGTGCCACTGTATTCTGCTCTGGTCAGACCTCACCTGGAGTACTGTGTCCAGTTCTGGGCACCACAGTTCAAGAAGGACACTGACAAATTGGAACGTGTCCAGAGGAGGGCAACCAAAATGGTCAAAGGCCTGGAAACGATGCCTTATGAAGAACGGCCAAGGGAGCTGGGCATGTTTAGCCTGGAGAAGAGGAGGTTAAGGGGTGATATGATAGCCATGTTCAAATATATAAAAGGATGTCACATAGAGGAGGGAGAAAGGTTGTTTTCTGCTGCTCCAGAGAAGCGGACACGTTCCAAACTACAAGAAAAAAGATTCCACCTAAACATTAGGAAGAACTTCCTGACAGTAAGAGCTGTTCGACAGTGGAATTTGCTGCCAAGGAGTGTGGTGGAGTCTCCTTCTTTGGAGGTCTTTAAGCAGAGGCTTGACAACCATATGTCAGGAGTGCTCTGATGGTGTTTCCTGCTTGGCAGGGGGTTGGACTCGATGGCCCTTGTGGTCTCTTCCAATTCTATGATTCTATGATTCTTTGTGGCAGAACATCTGCTTTGCATGCAGAAAGTTCCAGGTTCAACACCTGGCGTCTTCAGATAGGAGTAGGAGTCCCCTGCCTGAAACCTTGGAGAGCCACTGCACATCAGGGTAGGAGATACTCAGCTGGATAGACCAGTGGGCCTGAATTGGCTTACTGCATATGTTCTATGGGATGAAAAGGAATTTTACAGGAGCACTTGCAGGGCTTCTATTCATTTCAATGGGCTGAGGTCCCACTCACTGGCAAGGACATGTGTCAGTCTGTGGCCTGTTTCAACTGTTATGCCACCTGTCCAATATTCCAGGCCTGGTTCTGTAAGCTGCTTCAACTGCAGGGTTTGGGAATAGTGGGGCACAGAGCAGAACAAACCAAACAGGGGCTGCAACTAAGTGGAAGACCACCAGCAGTGCATGAGGAAGGTCATGGATTCAATCCCTGGAAACCTCCAGGCATCACAGGAACATTGAAAGCTGCCTTATACAAAGCCAGACCACTGACCCATCTAATTCAACATTATCAACACTGTCTAGCAATGGCTCCCCACAGTTTCAGGCAGGAGTCTTTTCCCCAGTCCTGCCTGGAGATGTCAGAAATTGCATCCTTGTAATTTGTGCATGCAAAGCATTGTTCTACCACTCAGCACCTTCCCCACCTGTGATTTCCAGTAACTTGTATTCAGAGGCATACTGCCTTCAGCAATGGAAGTAGAGTGCCGCTAGCATCCATTGACAGCCTTATCCTACATGAATTAGCCTAAAACAGTTCAAATTGGTGGCCATCGCTACATCCTATGGTACTCATAACTATGTACTGATTTGTTGCATATCTCTTGAACAAATATATTATTATTACTACTAACCTGTGCTTCAGCTTAGGTTCCCAGGGCAGGGTTACAGCATGAAAGCACAATATTAAAAACAGATTAAAACAATTTGCAATCACAAAGATAATATGTGACCTAAAAATATACATCTCATGTGTCAAATGCCAGGATAAAAAGCAAATCAACACCCCCCCCCAAAAAAAACAACCCCAGTATTCGCCAGAAGCTGCATAGTGAAGGTACCACTATTTGGGGAGGGAGTTCCACAACTTGGGGGCTGCTACAGAGAAGGCCCTCTTCTGGGCTGCCACCACCTCAAGCTTCTGATGGCAGCGGAAGTAGCAAGAGGGTCTTCTTGGCCAGTCTTAGCCCCCGAGAGGGTCTGTAGGGAAGGAGACGGTATTTCAGGTGTTTGCTTTATGTAGCAGATGTCACTGTACATTGCATTGTAAGCTGTTCTACATGCATGTCCTAGTTTTGCACTCTTGCTGATCATTGCAAGTGTCCAGGGCACGTCATCCAGCCCATCAGCATCTTCTGCTGTCCACTTACACTCACTGCCAAGTGTACTTATTTGAAGGACATTATTTTAATGAAGTCATTTATGCCATTAAATATTAATCTGTCAAAGCAGTTAAAGTCTAGTGACTGTAACAAAACCAAATAATATATAATGGAGAAAGGTAATGAGTAAAAAGAAACACAGCCACAAGTCAAGGTTAAGTAGCTGACTAAATGAAATTGCAAGAGAGGCTGAGGAATGGAACCAGCAAAAATCTCCTTGGCACAACCAAGGGATGAACTATGGAGTTAGTGTTCATTGCAGATATTCAGGCACTGAGTGCAGTGCCACAGCAGAGCTATAGTCAGTGGGTCTGGAAAGCCTTGAGCTAAATTAGGGATGTAAGAAAGCATAATTTTTCACTGCATCCTATATTTGTCATATGTGGTGCTGTTTCTGTTCTGCTGCAGTTTTTCTTCTGTGGAAAAAACCCCCACACATTAGTCATCTCACTGTGTGCTATGGTGAATTATTATTATTATTATTATTATTATTATTATTATTATTATTAAAACATATTAGGTGCTTGTCACCCAGAGGTTCTCCAAGCAACTTAAACAGAAAAATTATATATGCACATCATATCTTTGAAAAGTGAGGGGGATTATATAAAACAGTAATATTTCATACAACATATTGGGGAAACAAGCAAACAAGAAAACCACCAGCCCCCACCTAACGGCAATAAAACTATTAGCAGTACACAAACAATAAGCAAAACAATACTCCCATGCACCAACAGGTAAAAGTAAAAATAAAAACTCAATACAACACCCCTACTTCCTAGTCCAGAAATAACTCACACCTACCAGGCAATCTATTTGTTTAATTTATTATTTATGTATTACATTTATACCCCACATAAGAGTTCACAGTGGCATGCATACTTCTCCGTCTGCATTTTATCCCCTCAATGACCCTGTGAGGTAAGTTAGGCTGAGAGGCAGTGACTGGCCCAAGGCGACTCAGTGAGTTGGAGTTTGAACCCTGGTCTCCCAGGTCCTATTCTGACACTCTAACCCCACTACACCATACTGACATTCTGTCATCTCCCCACACCAACCCAGAAGTGCAAGGCCAAGGTCAGCTGCTGTAAATCAGTGGTGAGTTAGAAGATTCCCCCAGGGATGGTCCAGCATGTCTTCCTCTTTTTGCACAAGGAACAGCATTGAAAGTGCTTGTATTACATTGCACTGCCATCACTTTTGTTCCACCCCATTCATTTCAATGCAAAGGGAACGCAATGCAAAGTGTGTGTGTGTGTGTGTGTGTGTGTGTGTGTGTGTGTGTGTGTGTAAAAGTAATTAGTTATGTGTGGTTTGTAGACAGAAAGCAGCAGCAGCAGCAACAACAACGTCAACATCAACAAGCAGCAGCAGTGAATACTGATCACATCCGCTGCATTAATTTCTATTACAGACATGGGACGAATAAGGGAGCATTGGCAGTTTCTAGATGGACCGTTACTCTGTGTGCTATGGTAAATTGTGACTGAATGGCTGCGGGGGGGGGGGGGAGGATATTACTCGGAGGGAAGAATGTTATTTATTTATTCTGTAAATAATTTTTTATTAGTTTTTCCACAGTTACATTTTTACAAATAAAAATAAATACCTTTTCACAAACCTTCTCTTTGAGATTCTTTAAATTTCTGGACTTCCCTCCATACCCTCTTCTGGTTCCTTATATTAACCAATGTATTCTGCATATCCATTCTTAAACTTTTCCATTACTATTTCCCATATTTTGATCTAATTTTCTACTAGTTGCAAGCATTTACTTAAAAGCCTGCCATGGAGGGAAGAATGTTAAAGGAAGAGGAGTCTTCTGGAGGGTAGAATGCTGTGGGGAAGCTGGAATTTGTCAGCTTAAAGTGAGTAGCAGAGCCACATTCACACCATACATGGAAAGCTCTGTGATACCACTATAAACAGTCATGGCTTCCCCTAAAAAATTCTGGGAGCTATCATTTGTTAAGGGTGCTGAGACTAGTTAGGAGGCCCCCTATTCCACCCTCCCACTGAGCTTCAATTCCCTGACAATTCTCAACACCCATAACAGCTCCCAGAATTCTCTGGGGGAAAACCATTGACTGTTTAAAGTAGTATGTTGTGAAAGTGATCCCAACTTGAAACTATGGTGGGTGAGGTTTGGGGGTTAGGGGTAGGTCTAGAAAACCTCCCGCTTTGAAAGCTCCTATATAATAAGAAACATACGCCAAAAAGTAGAAGCAGTTCACACCATACGCTATATTGTACTCAGCAACTTAGTTTGACATATGTTTGCTTGTCCGTCCATCCGTCCCCGTCCCCCCCATTTCTCATCTTTAAACTCTGTTAAAGTGTTAATCCTGGTCTGTCTCCCATTGGAGCCCCATATTGGAACCCACCTCCAGAACCCACCTCCAGAATTTCTTACAAGTAGGGATAACAGATCTTTCCACAGTGTTGTCCGCCCCCCTTTTTTTAAGCGAGTAAAAGACAATTGCAAAAAATAAAAATATATTGAAGATTTTTAGGATGGATATGTTCTGATCTCAAACGCACAGCCAACCTTTGCTTTTGATAGGATGATATGCTGGGATATTGTAATTATAGGGTGCACCCCTGCTGATAAGGACAGCTGCATTCTCTAAACATTCAGATAAGAGACCATAAACTTAAAATGCATGAAGATGCAGCACACTTTGCCTCTCCAAAAAAATAAAAAGGGGTGTGTGCTCACATTTGCACAGCCTTCTTTATGACTGCAGCCAGCAATTTCACAGGGAAAAGAAAATGCAGTCAACAGTTTTACAGCACGTTGTCCTTTTGTAATGTTTAGCACAATCTCACTGCATGTACATCAAGAGCCTAGAATGATGAACACAAAGAAAAGAAAGCATGGAGTGAGAGAAGGATCAGGAATTGCCCTGTCTCTGTATACACAGGGGACCTTGAGTGTGTGGTGGTTAGGGGCAGGGGCAGAACAAATGGACTCAACTGCACTCTTCCCCATGCACTCACGCAGGAATGTGTGTACCATGCTAAAAATAAACCTGGCTAAAAATTACATGAAAATACCAGTGTCCACAATTCCACATGATCATCTTTCTCCAAACTCCTGGCCCTTCTGATTTCCTCATCTTACTGGTGTGCTGTGGCCAGGCACCATTCTCCTCTTAGAGTACTTCCACTTTTATGAGCAGCCACTCATTTCTACTGTTTTGTTGGAGAACTGCATCACAAAATCCAGGTGTGTGATTTCTGAAGGATAGCTGTATTTCAGTTTGCTTATTGTTTCAAAGGGTGGAGATTTCACCTTAAAATGTGAACTAAAATTTCTTATCTATCCCTAGCTATAACACAGTCATTCTAGCTTAAGTGCATCAAATGCCATCTGCAATGGGACAGGAAACTATTGTCCTGATTCAAGCCCAAACAAATAGAATAATACTAGCGTTGTGGAAGTTGTTACAGAGGCTCTCTAGATACCAAGTCTACCCCTAACTTTTGTGTGGCAGTGTGTTCAGGACCCTTGCTTGTGTGAGAGATGGCTATGAACATGCAGTATTTCTCTGATCATTGCAGTCAGTAGCCTTGATAATATTTTAAGTCATTTTGAACTTTGTTTTGCCTGGCAGAATCAAGCAATAATTGCTCAAAATATATCAAACAGCTCATTAAACTGCCCAGTAAACTTGAAGGTTAATCTGAATCAAAGGGTGAGAACTCAAGTCATTTATTGGTGAGAAGAAGAATGGCTTAATCATTGGTGTGCCAAGCAGAGGCAAGCAGCGACAAGCGACACAGCTTAAAGCCAAAGCTGTTAATTTACACTTCTCAGAAAGTGGCAAGCGGGGAGGTGGGGCTGTTATACTGCAAGCTCCTGCGGTGGATGAATGAAGGTTCATTCTAAGTAACTATAATGCTGTGGAACAAGCATTCCGCACATCCTCAAGGCATCCTCATTCTCCACATTACTCAACAGCAGGGCCAGCCCAAGACATTGTGCTGCCTGAGGCAAAGGACAAGATAGTGCCTCCCCTTTTGCATGTGCAAAAGCTAACCAGTCTTGTAACACGGGAAACTGCCTTATACCGAGTCAGACCAGTGGACTATCAAGCTCAGTACTGTCCGCACAGACTGGCAGCAGTTATTAAGGGTCTGAGGCAGGAGCTTTTCCCAAAAAGACAAAAGGGATTCAACTTGGGAGACACCACTGAGACACATTCCTTCTCAACATACTGTATACAGTTCTATATGTACTGGCCACCTAAGGCCTGGAGAGCTGCAACAATACTCAGTCAAGATAGACCAATGGTCTGACTCAGTGTATGGTATCTTCCTTGGGGAAGAACACCCTGTTTATACTCAAAAGGTCCCAGGTTCAATTCATAGCTTCTTCAGAGCTGAAAATATCACAGAATCATGGAATCAAGAATTGTAGGGTTAGAAGGGTCCCAAAAGTCCCACTCCCTCCAATGCAGTAATCTCAACTAAAGCATTCATGACAGATGGCCATCCAACCTCTGCTAAAAAAAACCTCCAAGGAAGGAGAGTCCACCACCTTCTGAATTCATCCATTCCACTGTCCAACAGCTCTTACCGTCACAAAGTTCTTCCAGATGTTAAGTTGGAATCTCCTTCCTTGTAACTTGAAGCCATTGGTTTGGGTACTACCCTCTGGAGCAGGAGAAAACAAGCTTGCGCCATCTTCCATGAGACAGTCCTATAGATATTTGAAGATGGCTATCTTATCACCTCTCCATCTTCTCTGTTTCAAACCCTGGAAAGTAGCTGCCAGTCAGTATTGGCAATCCTGAGGAAGATGGACCAAACAACCTGACTCAGTGAAAGGCAGGTTCCTGTGTTTCCCTGTGTTCCTAAAATGTATTTGCCTATTGACAGGAGCATCAAAGATAGAGTTGGCCAGGCCTCCTTTGATGGCGATCTCCTGGAGACAGATATGGGGAGCGTAGAGACCTTATGCACAGCTGCTCACCTTTTCTGTGAAAAATCCTGTTCTGACCCTCCTTCAGTCCAACCACTGGTAACTGTTACAAGGTCAGCACAGGACAAGCACCAGCTGCTCAGTTTGTGTGACTGTTGCCATGGGCTGTGTCAAGGGGACACTTCCTTTCTGAACACCTAATTCTAGCACCAAGAACATCTGTATGATGGTGCCTTTCCATGCCTGATGAAATCAATCTGCTCTGGAGCAGAATTTTCTCCCTTCCCAACTGCACTTAGACTTTTTCTCCATTTGAGCAACTCAGAAGCCTGTTTCCAAGTGTAAAGACACCTCCCTCTCCCTCCCCCACTGGAACATCTGGGCTCAGGCTGGTGCACTCTGAGCTCCACTGCACATCGCCCCATTTTTCATAAGAGGATCCTGCTCGGGAACCTCATTAGAAACCAAATTACTACCTGCATCAGGTTTGCACTAATGTATTGACATCTACAGCAGTTGTTAAATGAACTGTAAATCCAATACACTAAAGTCATTTTCAAGTGAATCAAATCAGGTTGCAGTCAAAAGAATTGTGAAGCGTGAGAGACTTAATGCCTCGTGCTTTGCAAGGCATTCCCCAGCTAGATGATTTCAGACACATACAAAAAAGAGAATTGTAAAGCCATGAGAGAGCGTGAGCTAGATTGGATGCCACTGCAAGCATACTAAGCAGAGGGCTAAGAGTTTAAGGGCAATAATGGACTCTAATTGAGTAGTTGGTAAACCTACACAGGCACCCATGGCTGGTTGTTTACTGATCGCTTTCCACTGATCTGTTTCCTTCTCTGCCATTAATTTAGACCCTCTGATTTGAAGCGACATTGCTTGTGTTTTTGAGTGCCTTTGCATTTAAGATCTCACCACCTCCCCCTACCCCATGTCTTCAAGGATAATGAATGAAAGGGCAAATGCTTTGGGGGGGGGGTCATATTGAAGTGGGAGAAAAGGAGAAACATCTGTTTGCTCTCCAGCATTTGCAGAGGAGTGAATGGCAATTATGCCTCCAATGTCTTAGGCAACAAATTGGGTTTCAGAGGGATCCTTTCCCAAGTTGCTGCCGTTGTCGTTTCTTCAACTTGGCCTTTAAAACAAATATTCAGCTAGCATACTTGAAGGGTAGGAGCACTTTATCCAACATGTTCTTTCTGACCTTAAGAACACCAGAATAGAACCACAGAACTGGAGGGCTGCTTGTGAAGCCATTTACTCCAAGCCCTATTGAGTAAAGCCTCCCCAGCATAGAATGGCTGCTCTTTGCTTGAAAGTCTCCAGAGAAGGGAAATTCTACCCCAGCCCAAGGGAATTGATGCTGCTATTGATCTGCCCTCACTGTTAAGAGGTTTCTTCTAACGTTCAGCCAAAATCCTGTATCTTAAGCCAATGAACTCTAGTCCTGCCCTCTTGGACAGCAAAAAACAAATCAAAACCCAGATCTTCACCCTTTTCTAGCAGAGCCATTCATGAATTTGAAGAGTGTGATCATGCCTTCCTCGGCCTTCTCTTATCTGAGTGAAAGATACTCATTTCCTTCAAATTAATCATTTGGGTTGTGTTTTAATGCAAATCTACCTTATCTGCACTTCCTGAAACAATATGCAAAATTAAGAATAGCTGTCCTTCAAAATTAACATGTATTTTGTGATACAATAATCCAACCAAAACATGTGTACAATTTTGCATATTCTGGGAAACTGTGTGCATTAAAATGCATGTTGTTGGCATCCATCTGTCTCGATGGGGGTAAAGTCAAACAGCTGCATTAGCAGTACCAACGTGGCCTCCCTGGGGCACAAGTCTCAGCAAGGTATATGGAGGCCCTGGACTGCCCAGATGTTGTGGTCCTAAGGAAAGCAGAACAATACTTTTGGCACCAGCTTGGCTGCAGGAATTGCCAGAAGGAGGTGTACAAGGCAGCATCCAACTGTCTTAGGGATTTCACTCTGGATTTGTGTAGGGTTTACTCCTTTGCCTTCTCTTCTCCTGAATATATCCTGCAAGGCAGTGGAGGTTTCGCCTCCTAGATGGACTGCCTTTCCAGGTTGCCAAGCCCCACCTGCTCCTCACTTCTCTCTACACACATGTAGAAACAGCAGTCTCCAGCATTGGACCCACTTTTGGTCTCGTCCTCTCAGTCTAATACAAAAATGAATTTTACTAGGCAAAATTGCATCCATATATTTATATATTAAGAGAACTCTGAACTAAAAAGCTGAACTAAAAATTTTCATGAGGATCTTTTTAAAAGGGGGGGGGGGTTAAGAAAATAATGCAGAGATGTGGCAAACCAAATTTAAGATTGGAAAAGCGAGAAGCTCAAATTGACAGATTCAGCTGTCCATGTCAGTCAGTGCAGACCAGGAGTTCCCAAATTTTGGTCCACAGACCACCAGTGAGCTTCATTCAGACGGTTTGGAGTGTGTTCTGTGAAGAATGGCAGAAGCCGCTGTTGCACTAACATTCTTAGAATTCAGCAGTTCACCTGGAAGGACAGCAGGATGGGCCAATCATGAAAGGGGAAGGAGGAACATGAAAGTAGTGAAGTTTAGCCGCAAAGCTAATAAGAGGCTAGAATTAAGAGGTTTGATCTTGGATCATGGAGATATATTTCTTACATTGTCTTTTACTGTGTTACAATTTGAATTTTATAGGGTGCAAACTGTAATACAAGAAAATGAACAAAAAAACCAAAAGAAGCCATAAAAAATATAATGAAAAACCATACAGCATCTAGCACAGCACATACCTCACTGTTTCTGAAAGTAGCAGGCTTGTGTAAAAGCAGTATCTGTAATCTGGAACTGGCCTCAGGTGCTTTGTTTGCTCCTATAATCAAAGTCCATTTGTATCAAATCCTTCCCCAGCCTTTTATAAAAACTATTCTACAGAAGCCAAGCAGATGGGCAAAATGCTGCAGTTCCAAGTGATAGACCCTTAACGATTTACGAGTCTGGATTGGGTGGGAGAGGGAGAGGGGGAGAGAGCATTAACCTGTGCACACAAAATATGTCTGTTGTTATTATTCTCTGTAAACTTGTCATATGCTGGTGGAAATATGCACAGTAAAAACCCAGTGACTGATATACTGTGGTAGTAAACAGCCTGTTAAATAGAAACAGTATACTCAACAAAATGTACTTGATCTTGGTCAGCTGTAAAATACAGTGTGGGCTCAATGCTTGCGAGATGCACAGCTAAACCTTCTGAATACTGTCTACAAACCCCTGATGAAAAGGCAGGCAGGCACTTAGGGGCACTTTCATTTTCAAATCGTGATCTTTTTTCCAACTCCAAGCATCTCTGCCCGTTTGACTTTCAGGGAGCTTATGCTCCTATTCCTGCCACTGAATCAACTTGTTTGTGTCAGGTGAAGGTTCCCAAAGCTTCTCATAGAAAATTGTTTTGATTGCCGTTGGGTTGCATCATCGGTTTCACAACCTTCTCATACAAACTTGTTTTGGCCCCAGTCATACTGCACCACTGGTTTCACAGTCCAAAGGCAGCATAAGTCATTTCCATATAATACGTGAATTTAGGGGGTAAATGCTCACAATTTCAGAAGTGATCTGGTAAAAGGAGGGGGAAAGTGGGGATAACTATTTTTTAATTACGGTATTTGATAAGATTATATAAGGTGTTCTGGACAGGGAATGTTAAAATATTTGAAAGACTCAGGGTGTTCATTACACTGGCAATCAACAACGGCAGAGATCTTCTTGGGTGTTGATTTGCTGAAAACAGTGCAGACTTTGTAAAGTCTGCCAGCTGTTAGGGAACTGCATTCTGCTTCAGTGGAACTGCAAATTTCAAACCAAATTTAGAATTTGGCAGCCATCCTAATAAACTCACTCCAAAGATGTAAGAAGTGAAGGTTATGCAGTGCTTTGGGGGAGACTAAATGCCAGCTTCTTTTGAAAAGAGTTTGTTGGGATTGTTGCCAAGTTCCAAATAGATTTGAAATATAGATTAGGAGCTGCAGCTCATATCTCACCACTGACTCCTGAGGGACCCTTTTGCACTATTCCTCATCCACAACCCCTCATTTATTTGTCCAGGAGATCTGTACATGAAGAAGCATTCCAGAACAAAATGCTGGAAGGGTGCTGGTCAGAAGTGAGCAGCCTGCCCTGCTGGTAGAGGTCACACTGTGGCTGGAACGGCAATTCCACTTAATGTTGGCTAACAAGAAACCTAGTGCTCATTGTCCCTGGACAGGGAATCCTCCTCCCCAGTTGAAAGCTATCATATGGGAAATGCTATCAACTAACTCAAGCTGTGTGGCAGGTGCTGTCCTGACCTCCTGGCCTGGACATTGTCATTAGCTCTGCCTCTGCTCCTGGATCTGAACTGGGGTGGGTGGGAAGAGCACTTCCAGGGGAGGGGCTGCTCTTTATCAAGGCCAAGACACACATAACTGTCACTGATGTCAGAAAGGTGTTGCTGCCCTTAACTGCATTATACAAACTGTAACTTTCTGAGCATGTGCTTGAGCTCACTTATGCCTCCTTCCAACTGCTAACTTTTTTCTTGCACATCAAGAGGGATAAAAATGTCTTTCCATCTACTTCCTACACACCGTGCATTTAAAAAAAAACTTCTATCTTGTCTCCTCTTATTCACATTTTCTCTAAGGTTAAAAGCCCCAAATTCTGTAACCTTTCCTCAAATGGAACTCGCTCCATCACCTTGATCATTCTGGCTGCCTTTTCCTGAACTTGTTCTGGCTCCACAACTTCTATCCCCAATATTTGCAAAGCACTGCCACAGGTAGAGTGCAAAATTTGCAGTATTCAGTGTTCCATCTCCTAGCGTGCAGAAAAGCGGAGGACAAGGCAAAGCTGTTGGCTTCTCCAAACTGCAGAGTCTGGGTAGAGAGCTCTTTTTTCCGTTCCTTATAGCTCAAATCCCTTTGGGGATATTCAGAGCTCACCCTGCCCCTTCTGGAACAAAAGGACTGCGGTCCCCAGGCAGTGCAGGGACGCATCAGAGACAATCATCCTTCCTGACTCAACAGGTGAGAGAATCAAAAGTTCAGCAGGCCACCTTTTGAGCCTTTGTCCGGGCTTGAGACATCCAGCTGCTTTAGAAGGTTTCACAGCCTTGGCAATTCAGTAGTCTTGGAAGCAGCTGGGCCTGTTTGCAGTGACCCACAAAAAGGTCAAGGAGGAAAATGTCTTACCTTATTTGAATCCTCCCTTTTCTTCACATGTGCTTTTGTGAGTGTCTGGAGGTAGAGCCACATCAAGGAAGCACATGGAGAGGCTAGCCTCGTGGAAACTCATCAGTACTTTAGTGTGAATCTCTCCCAATCTCTCCATTTTTGCAAAGTATATAATATATATTAAAATTAATATAATATAATATAATATAATATAATATAATATAATATAATATAATATAATATAATATAATATAATATAATATATAAATTCATTTTTAAGCACACTATGCCCCAGTATATACACTGTTGTACACATTTATTGGCTTACTTGGCTGGAGAAATGTGTTTATGACATGTTGTCATAAAACGTCTCTCTGTATGATATAAACTGGGATGGCTCAGTCAGAGGTAGAGACTCTTAATCTCAGGGTCGTACGTTTGAGCCCCACGTTGAGCAAATGATTCCTGCATCGCAGGGTGTTGGATTGAATAACCCTTGAGGTCTCTTCCAACTCTATGATGCACTTTGATGTATTTCAATATATTTTGATATTTGGCATATGTTTTGTTATTGTGATTCTTAGCTGTTTTACTTATGTACATTGTTTGCAGATATTTATTCAATTATGGTACTTAAAATGTGGACTTAATTATGATTTGTATTGTTTAGGTTTGAATGTGTGTTTTGTTTGTTTTTCCTTCCTGGAATTTGTAAACCAAGAGATGGATGAGAAATAGGATGAAGAGGCCGCATGGAAGATGCTTAACAACAACAACTTTAGTTTAGAACAGTTGTGAACAATCCATGTGACAGGCTGCTGCCAGTAAGGCAGAACTGAAACTAAACAGTATTCTGCCTGAGGGGCTGACTCAGCAGTGCCTGGTATGGCAAGCCAGGAGGACTAATACACTACACTGGTGACTGGCCCAATATCATTCAATGAGATTTGTGGCTGAGTGAGGATTTGAATCTGGTTTGCTCTAGTCCTAGTTTGACACTACAGTACACTGGTTCTTAACACTGGCTCACCATAACCCAAATATGTGTTTCAGTCAAACCCTTAAAGTGTCCCTATTTTCCAGGGACAGTCACAGATTTACAGAAGCCATCCCAGTTTCTGATTTGATCCTGGAATGTCCCACTTTTCCATAGGACGTCCCTATTTTCATCAGAGAAATGTTGGAAGGTATGGAGTTATGCAAACCTGAGCCAAGGAGCTAAGTAACTATAGAATCTTTAGAAGACATCTGAAGGCAGCCCTGTATAGTTTATTGTGTTTTTATATATGTTCGAAGCTGCCCAGAGTTGCTGGGGCAACCTAGTAGGATGGGCGGGGTATAAATGATAACATTATTATTATTATTATTATTATTATTATTATTGAATGAGACATCCCTGTTTTCATTGGAGAAATGTTATTATGACATAGACATATTCTGTGACCAGTGGCAGCATCTTTCCCAGGCAAGGACAACAGGTTTGTCCTCCTTTGCCGAGAGTTGCAAAAGACCTGATCTGCTTTCCTGATTGTGCTATCCTCTGCGGAAGAAAGTAACTTTTAATAACGTGCGCTAGAGCCAGGGAAAAATTGATCAGATCACAGTGCTGGTATAATAGGATTTAATTCTGCTTCAGATGTGCTAGTTTTAATAAAAAAGGATTGAACAAAGCTAAAATAAATTACACAGAAAGGTCAGGCTTATTGCTTGTACAGTTATGTTAACTCTACTAGGGACGTTTTTAGAGACTGTATTTATGAGACCTTTTGATTTTTGGAAGAGGGATATAAACCACATCTATGGTGCCTCCATTATTTGCTGCTGTGATTCATTTGCAAGTGTCAGCCCTCCACACTTAAACACAGCATCTTTAAGGGGAGTTCATATATACTGATGACTTGTTTATAGAGCAGGTTTCCCCAATATATTAACTAAACTATCTTCCCTTCCACTGGAAAATTAGGAGATCTTAACTGGTTTGTTGCATATGAAATATGGGCTCAATTATGTGTCCATCTCATTCAGCAAATGTGTGCTGGTTTCAGTAATAATACCTCTTATATGCTAAAAATGTAATACTGTGAGTCATGATAGAGAGTGGTCATACCATAGAGATGGAGAACATTTGTGGCCCTGTAGACATTGTTAGACTCTAACTCCCACATGCCCCAGCCAGCACAGCCAACTGTCGGGGATGAAGGGGGCTGTAATCCAACAGCACTGGGAGGGCACACATTCCCAATCACTGTGATAGAGGTTTATAAAAATATAAATATGAAAGGAAAGGAAAGGAAAGGAAAGGAAAGGAAAGGAAAGGAAAGGAAAGGAAAGGAAAGGAAAGGAAAGTAAGGAAAGGAAAGGTATCCCCTCCCTTTCATTGTTAAAGAACTCGGGGTACAATTCCCAGAATGGTTTAACAATCATTCTTCCCAGGGAACTCTGGGATTTGTAGCTCTGTGAGAGGAATAAGAGGCCTCTATAACAATTCACAGCACCCTTAACAAACTAAAGTTCCCAATATTCTTTCGGGGAAGCCATAGCTGCTAAAGTGGTATCATGGTGCTTTAAATGTATGGGGCAAGTGAGGCCTGTATGGTAGCTTCTACCAGCTACATGGGAGAACGAGAGAAGAGTGTATGAACTTGAGGTTTGTACTGGGCTTTCTTATACCTCTAGCACAGAGAAATGAACACATGCAAACTTGCCTTGTGAAGATCATAAATAGACACTATGAAGATTGCTAGCTTTATACAGCCCATTCCTTTGGCCCTTATCCAAAACCCCAAAGCCTTGAGGATTCCAGGTAATATCTGTGCCTCTGTGGGAAAATAAAACAAACTAGCGCATGAGCAACATACTGTGAAAGTCATGGAAGCCACATTAGTGCATATGCTCAGCCACCTGCATCTCCAAACACTGATGATTCATCTTGTCCCACTGGTTTCAGCTGTATTGATCAAATGAGAGCATCTCTCTCTCTCTCTCTCTCTCTCTCTCCCTCTTTCTCTCTCTCTCGTCAGACTGAAGAAATGATGTCTTTCTGTGTAAACGCCTGGTGTAGCTTTGAATGAAGGATCCCTGGGTATAGAAAACCCTGCTAAACCCATTGGCTTTTCTTCCTTTTTGCCAGGACCTGTGACTAGCCTGGGTGGCCCCAGTCACTCTACTATTTGGGAACAGTCTAGGTCCAGGTTTAGGGAGCCCTCCTTGTCCCCTCCTATATAGCTCTTCCCCAAGTTTTTATTTTCATTTTAACACCCAGTATTGTCTGTTTCGACTGACAGATGATCTCCAAGACAGGGATAGAAAACCTCAGATATAGGGCCAAGTATGTACTTACATTTATTGCTCCACCCACATTTGCCTCTGGCCCCACCCACTACAATCATGTGGCTCCCAGGTGGTTGCCTGTATGGGGGAAATGCAGCTCTCAAGGCTGTAAAATGTTCCCAACCCCTGCTCTGCAGTGAGTCAGAGACCTTGCTCACTATCTCCTTTTTTGCTGGAGACACTATATCCTTTGTATGGTGTTCTGCATGCCCAGTGCATGCTCTGCCACTGATTCGCTATGAGGGTGCAATGGAACAACCACACCACTTCTTCCCACTTGTTTGGAATAACATCATGATGTTAAAAATGAGCTGCCCCACCCTGGGAGGCATTCACATTGAGGCTTTCTGCTTCAGATCTCAATGCAAACTGTTGAACTGCTCAGTCATACATATGAATGTTGCTGAGGGGAGAGAAAAAGAGATTCTGTTTGCATTTAAAGCAGAATCCACCACATTCACACTTTCTGGAACAATACATGAACCAAAACACAGCCGTTGTTCTAAATTTGCACTTCTCTGAATTTTGCAATGTAGCTCTCCTACAAAGCAAGGGTACAAAAATGTATTGTGTTAGGGAAAGATACTTTGCAAAAATGTGCATATTACTCAAAACTGCATGCAAACATGTGCATGGTAGGATAAATTTGAACTAAAATGCTGAATAATTTTCATGAAAGCTTTTTTAAAAATGCAAATTGATGTGGAAATGTGGAAAGCAAAGCTTAATATTGGGGGTGGGAGCAAGAAATTGAGACAAAGCATAATTGACAGATTTCCCCATCCCCATCAGTTGGGACTACAGTGGTGCCCCACAAGACGAACGCCTCGCAAGACGGAAAACCCACTAGACGAAAGGGTTTTCCGTTTTGGAGGCGCTTCGCAAAACGAATTTCCCTATGGGCTTGCTTCGCAAGACGAAAATGTCTTGCGAGTTCCTGCGGGGTTTTTTCCCCTTTCCCCCCCTTTTCCTAAGCCCTAAGCCGCTTATCAGCTGATCCGCTGATAAGCCGCTTATCAGCTGATCCGCTAAAAGCCGCTAAACCGCTAATAGCGCTATTCCGCTAAACTGTCAATGGGCTTGCTTCGCAAGATGAAAAAACCGCTATACGAAGAGCCTCACGGAACGGATTAATTTCGTCTTGCGAGGCACCACTGTATACTTAAACACGCATATAAAAAACTATTATAGGTTGCTGTCAGCATTCTATGGAAACCCCACTGCATAGCTCAAGATGAATCGGGCATCCTCCATGTCTTTGATCTTGTGCTTACAGCTTCATAGATACTAGAATAATTTTTCATACTATTAAAAAAAAACACCCACCAAGAAAAACATGCCATGCCAGGAAAATCTTATCCATTCTCTTTTTGCTTCATGTGACCAGAATCAATAATTCCACCGATCGATTGTGGACATAAATTCAAAGCATTAATTTACATTGAGTACTTTAAACTAATAAAAAAGCAACAACTGAATTTGCCAAAATTGATTTCCCTTTTGTTTTCAAGAGGGGGATGGAATCTCGAGGTCTGTGTGGAAAACAAAGCATCAATAAGTTGTAGCATGCAAAAGCAGTTAATTATCAGTAAATATCAGAAAGTGAAGAACTAAGCAAGAAGAAAATGTGTTATTCTTGGGTTGGAGAAATTTCACATATTATGTAAGGGGCTGAGTAAGAAAATTGTTCCTTTACTCAATCCTTCATTCAGGGACAGGCAGAAGATAGATCCAGGACTACTGGTAGATCTTTGGTTATTTGCAAAGGTTCCTGAAACCCAGTCCTTTAACAATGTTATTTATTTTTAATTCAAATATTATAGGTAAAAGTAAAAGACCCCTGGACGGTTAAGTCTAGTCAAAGTTGACTATAGGGTTGCAGTGCTCATCTTGCTTTCAGGCCAAGGGAGCCAACGTTTTTCTACAAATAGCTTTCTGAGTCATGTGGCCAGCAGGACTAAACCGCATCTGGAACAACGGGACATCGTGACGGAAACCAGAGCACACGGAAACGCTGTTTACCTTCCCGCCACAGCGGTACTTATTTATCTACTTGCATTGGTATGCTTTCAAACTGCTAGGTTGACAGAAGCTGGGTCAGAGCAACAGGAGCTCACCCAGTCGTGCGGATTTGAACTGCCGACCTGCCGATCAGCAAGCCCAAGAGGCTCTCAGTCTTGCTTGGAGATGTGGGATTGAACCTGGGACCTTTGGCATGGAAATAAGTTCTACCACTGTGCCATACCCTGTCTTCAAGCATCTCTGTGGATGCACAAATTTCTTAATTAATTCTTTGCAGTGTTACAAAAATATGATGGGCACGTATTTAGTATAAGACAAGGAGTGTATATTTTAATAAAGTGCTTTTAATTTTCTGACAGTAAACATACCATTTTCTTGTAGTCACACGTGTTCCTCATTTAGGAGACCTTCAGGAGGCAACCCTACTAGATCATAACTGAGGGCTCAGTAGGATTGGTCAAGTTGGTTGCCATAGAATATGTATTGATGGAAGTTAACCCACAGACCAAGAGAGACACAAGCAAATGCCCTAATAATCTGAAGCCCAGCTTCCCAATTACAGAAATTCATTCCTGCATTAGTTTTCTTGCATACTAATAGCAAACTCATTCTCCAAGTGAGAATCATCCATGCATAGGAGAGAAGTAGCAGCATGTTTGGAAGCCCAAGATTTGCAGAAATGCAAAACAAAAGAATCCTTAAGAGAGGGGAATCCCAAAACACTCCAGGCATGCTCAGAGGCTACATAGTTTGACTGTTGTAGAGTGGGAAATGGAAAACTAAGAGCGAGGGAAATGAAATGGAGTATCCTGAAGGAAAGGCTGTCTACTCGGCTAGCTGGCCCCCTTTACAGGAGCACTCTATGCTGCAACATTTTGTTGAATTTAGCTACAAAGAACTATCATATTTTCCAACCATGATATTAAGATCTATTCAAGTAAGGCAATAGACGATGGAAGCAATCTTAAAAGACAAATCCTACACAGTGGAAAAAGCACTGTCAGGTTTTTGAAAATATGCAGATGAAGAAAGGGGGGGCACAGTCTATTGGCATAAAGATAATAAAAAAGCTTATGGCTTACCAATACAATCATTTTACTAAGTTGCTGACTTTACTGTAAAATGCTAGAATTTTATATCCAGTTCCTCAGTTGACTGACATGTAATTATAATTTTACTAGGTTAAAACTTCTTGAAGAACTCTCAATTGCATTCAAGTCATTGCTTCAGCAAAGGGAGAGGCCAAATGTTACGACTATATGAAATGTAAGGGTTGATCATTTATTTAAGTTGTGCAAATTGCCTGGAATGTGAAAATTTCAATGGCAATCATATTTTGTGTGCAAAACTCATGTCCTCACATTTTGCCGCAATGGTTTGAAAGCCTTTACATTAGCCAGTACTTCCGTTGTGGACTAAAGCAGAACATTAAGAGTGCTACACTTAAAAAGCACATTGACCTTGCTATTACTTTATGAAAATGTATTGTTACTGTAATTTTGTACTTATTAGCTTTTTTCCCATCTTAATAGTCACACTGAAAGCAGCAACTAGGTTCACACAAGCACATTTGAAACAAATGGGGTTTGTACATGACTGGTAGTTGAGCCAGACCACTAGTCCATCTAAGCCAAACACTGTGTACTCCTACTGAGAGTTGTTCTTCAAGGTCTGAGTTTCTGAGACTCAAGATCCATGCAACTTCATCTGGGTGCAGACAACTTTCAAGTAACCTGGTCACAAGCCATTGAGGGCAGCCGTCCTTAACCTAATGGCCTCCAGATGTTTTAGAGTATAATACTGATCTGCCCTGGCCAGCAGCCAGTGGTCAGGAATGACATAAGTTCTATTCCAAAACATCTGGAGGGCACCAGATTGGGGAAAGGCTGGTTTAAGGTGTGTAAATCAGCCCTTTAAATTGAACCCCAAACCATATAGGCAACCAATGAAACTAGTACGGAACTGAAGCCCACCTGACCTCCACAAACAACCTAGAAGGCTTTCTGTAGTAACTGAAGTTTCTGAACAGTCTTTAAAGGTAGCCCCGCACAAAATGCACCGCAGTAATTTAGCCTGGATATAACCAGAATGTGTGCAAGTGAAGCCCCTCAATGACCACCCATTCCTCCTGCCCACAAACTACGAACAGTTGACATTATACTTTTACTTGGGCAGGCACAATAGATGTTATTTGCAGGCCCTGTCAGATGACATCTCATCAAACTAAAAGGTCCCTGTGTTTTCCAAACTCTGGAATTATTTAGTGATCACTGAACTTACTTAATCCTTTCATTGCACTTGGGCAAGCAGCTTCAACCTGCAGAAAGAGCCTTTATCCAGCTCTGCCAACAGACGCTGTGCCCAATGACAAAGCCCTGGCAGGATGTAAAATATTGCCACAGCATGTTGCCCCAGACATCATCTCCCTCAGGGCTGGAGGGGTCCTGATTAATTTGTCTATACTGTTGTGTTCACTCCCTATTTCAGAAAAAGAACTAGATCCTTTCTTGCATACCTCTGTGCAGCATTCACACCTAAGCATAGCGTAATGCTAATCCAAAATAAGAAAGACCACCTCAGTCAGCACTTCATCTACCAATGACGATCAGAAATATAAAGGGATCCCGTTGCTTCAGAAGGATAGAAAGGAGCACACTGGGCGATTTCGTCTTACTTTATTTTGCACAGCACCACAGTCACTTGTGTTTAGATTTTGCAATTATATATATAATAAATGTTGGGCTGGCTTTTGTGTTGCAAACATCAAAAAGCTAAGCCTGATTTTGCTACTGGGAACATTTAAATATTGTTTTCCAACAGTTGTGTGAATTATTTGCTTTGTGGACTATGAACTGTTGCTGATAGATATGAGTTGTTGTGGGAAGGGGTTTGGGGGAGGTAAATAAAATGCCTGCAGCTGAGAGAGAAGGTGTCTAATCCAGCCCATTCCCTTCATGTTAAGTTGTCTATTCGCAGGGAGCTTTTAATATGGAGAGGCATTTATAAAAACAAAAAACATACTTTTTGCACAACCTTTAGTTTGTGGTTTGTACAGCCTGTTTACCACCTACTTCTGCTTCTGCCTAAGAGATACCCAGGAACTGATAGATAAAAAGCCCAAACGGGACCATGTTCACACATACAAAAAGATACTTCCTCTTATAGTCAATTACCCTAGCAGGAAATGTTATCTAAGTTACTGTATGGAAGTGGGGGGGGGGGGTGCACTACAAGATGGAGTGGGCTGAAGAGAGAGAGAAAAAACAAAACAAATTTAAAGTATATTTCTCCTCTGGTCATTTTAATTCATTTTGGTTTTCCACGATCATATAAAGTAGGAAACAACAATAATACAACAACAGAATAATCAAGTTTTTTTTTTTTTTTGTCAAAGCATATAAAACATATGAAAGCTAAAAGCCCCAGCACAAACTTCAGAAGAACAAGGACTGAGTAAAATTTTGCTCAAGAAATGCAGAAAAAGCGTAACATACAAGTGCACAAAAATAATGGAATGCATAAAATAAAAAACTACACATTAGGTAAAGCATTGTAAAATATACAGGTTTGCAAAAATTGAAACTGGCGGGAAGATTTTGGGGGGAATGGATATAATGAATACACAGACAGTGTCAATAACACTGGAAGACAGAGAAGGGGGGAAATGGCAGTTTTAAACTGAGCTTCCTTTCCCAATTTTACGTCTTCACTTTCTTGGCATCCTTTTTTCCAGAGCTTTCTATGGTAGAGTCTGCTTTTCTTTTTTGTGACTGGAAAAAAAAGGTGAGAAGGGAGAGAAGTCGTCACATTTTTGTCCATCTTAACAATGTTTGATGCTGAATGTATATAAAGGTAATGAAATCCAATAGACCATGAAGTTGCCAGTTAAAATAACAACAGATCCTAGATTTCTCTGGATTTCATCCATGTAAGTTCAAAAGCAATCTAACAGAGGCATTGAATGAAGATTCAGTTTTAAAGAATCCTAACTTCAGTTTTAAGTCTTAAGTTTGCAAGGTACCCAATTTGAGTATAGCACAGCTATTCCCAAAACCAGTAAGAGTGGATGTTCTACAAAGGTTAAAAGATAAGACTGATAAGGCAAGGAGTGGCTAACTTGGTGCGTTCCAGATTTGTTGAACTGCAACTCAAATCAGCAAGAATACTGACCATGCTAGCTGATCAGAAACATACACTATTCTGTTTTATTGTTACAGATGCTGCTGCTATGTCACATGTGGTTATGCTTGTTAAATAGCATTTGCCATTGACTGGGCAATGAAAGATCCATCAAGAATTCAGTTTCTAGGTATCAGTAGTCTAAGAAGCGCTAAGGAAAGTCACATTAAACCACCTGTGCTAGGAAAGGTAAATGTAAAGGATGACACAGGGGGTTGCCCCTGTCATTCTACTTTCCTATTATCTACCCTTGTGGAAACCAGTGTGTTAGAGAACTGAGGATAAGCCTTCATCAGTACTCCCGTTTCTGACTCTAGCATTTTTGCTTTGTCATGCTGTAGCAAGTCAGAAGTGCCAGGAATGTGGGAAGGAGGGGATACAAAAGCACAGCTCTATCTCTTCTGAACTTTCCCACCCTGACAGGTACATTGGGCTCAATGGTCTACAACTGCAGCAAGCTTAAAAATCACCAGGAAGGCCTCCCCCAACCTCCCACTTGCCTTATTGTCACCAAGTGGAACAGAGGAGGGGAGCTGGAGCAAAAGAAGTGGGATAGGAAAGTGGCACATGCACAGAGCTTTCCTCCCCCCATAAAACACTCCATAGCAGTAGTCAGCAGTTGGTTTTCCCAGAAACCATGAAGGTTTCCACCAAGTGGACCAAGTTTACACAGAAGCCACCAATATGACCTTCATCTATTCCCTTTCTGAAAGCAAGGGACCTGAAAGCAAGCTGTGGCCTGATGTCATAACAGAAGGTATCTTTCTGGCAAAGGAAAATGAGAAGGAAACCTCTAAGCATGCTGTGCTATGATTTGTTTCTACCTCAATAACTACAGTACTTTCAAAGTAAGCTACTATTATAGTTCATCTACAAAGCCTGAACCTTGAACTTGTAAAGCCTATGACCCACATACTTTAGAGACTGTCTCTTCCTGCATCCAAGGTGGGAAACTTGTGGCCCTCCAGATATTTTTGGGAAGTCCAACTCCTGTCACCCCAAGCCATCATGGCCATCTTAAGGGCCACAGGTTTCCGAGGCCCAATTCAGTTAACATCTGTTCTGTGTAATCTGAATATCTGCCACTAAAATCAGGGACCTTGGAAGTGAGGAATTATTCCACCTTGTTTTCATTCCAGAAGGACTGTAAAACCTCTCTACTCATCCTTTGGACTTCCTAAAGTGACTCTTCTCACTCATCTGCTGGTTATTTATGTTTTTAAAATCCTGTTTATTTAAGTACTGTTTTATGTTATTCTTCTCTGCATTATAAGCTACTTTGAAAACATGTTGGAAAAGTGCAACATAAGTATTTTAAATGTTTGGAAGGGGTGCTGATGATTGATTACCACTGGAGCTTTTTTCCCCCGCTTTTTCTTTTCAGCTCTTTCCTTTTCTTCAATTTCCATATTTTCTTTTTCAATGAGTGATATGAGTGTATTGCAGCGTCTCTGGAGTTCCTGAGAAATAAGATTAATATATATGTGTATATATATAAAATTCTGTGACAACCTTGCCAAACATACAGAGACATTAAGCAAGCAAGACATTCAGAGGAGAAGGTGCAGATCACTCATACCTGTCAAAATTCTAAAATGACACCCACAAAGTCCTTTTAAAATGTGTTTCATGTTAGCAAAACATATTGTTGATTGTAGCTTTAGGGTGCAGTACAGAGTAATTAAAATCAATGGGTATTTAATGATAAAATTCAATGGGATGTTGACTTTTTCTCTAATTATGTCCTATGAGATTCTACAGCAACTTAGAAAGAGAAGTATTATAAGGGCTTTACAACTTACAAAGAGACAATACAAATTGTCACAGCTACTGATTTCAGCAAGACTCTTCTAGAGCTTTGCACTTTAGACTTGCCGAGCTGGCTCATCTAAAACAAACTGCAATAAAAGCATGACTAACACCTAAATGCACATGAAAATGTGCTCTATGGCATGCAAAATGTTTTCAAAAAGTGCATGCATGCAAACACACACAGAGAAAGAAAATTCTGTTATCATTCATTTTATGGCAGCCTTTTTACCTTTTCACTCAGTTCCATATAAAACACAGTATCTCTTAAAATAATTAATATAAAATAATTCAGAAACCTTCTGAAAGAGCACTTCAAATCATCCTGCAACACTTCGTTTATATCCAATTTCAAGATACTGCTAAAATAAATTGAGATTATGTTTTTAAAAATGGGCTGATTCCACCGCCACTGTGGTATAGTTATTAAATTTAGACACCCAGATTCAAATAATCAGTCATTAAGTTCACTGAGTGGCCATGGTCCAGTAACTCTCTCTCAAACTAACCTACCTCACAGGGCCACTGCAAGGAAAACAATGGGGGTGGTAGTGAGCTCCTTGAAGCAAAAGCATATACATGTAATAAGGAAATAAATTTTAAAAACAATTAAGAGTACAACTGCTGTACACTACTCCTGGGATCGTTTTGGGATGAAGCATGTTTATAGAAATTTAAATTATGTATAAATAAATAAATAAATTTTTCAGCCTATTTTGGAGTACAGTACAAGCACACAATATGTGCATTTAACTTGCATGATCTCAACCATGTGTAGTAGAAGGCAGGCTGGTTTAAATTGCACAAGTTAAATGCAAGCACGCTGGGTCTTCCTGCATTATCCGGCGCATAAAGAGCTCTTAGGCTCTCTGAGAAACTGTCACAACATCTTGTAGGGCCATCAGTTCCCACAAGAGCATTCCTAGCCTCCAAAGTCCATCCGTCAAGCAGGCCTTGCCCAACAAGCAATGCAGAGAGCAATGAATCATCCCTAACTAGCAGGAGCAGTGGTAAGGGATGATGGGAGCTGTAGTCCAACAACAGCTGGAGACCAAAGTTTGAGAAACATCGCCCTAAGCTCCAGGTGGTTAAGATATGTTAAGTGAAGATCTTACAATGTATAAGGGATTATCACCAATAACATCAACCAACCAAAGAATATAATTTCCTATCGTATGTTAGGCCCATTATGTCCACTGTTGTCTTTGACTGGCATGAGTTCTATGAGGTCTCTGTAGCAGGGGTCTTTTCCACTGCCTGCTACATGATCCTTTTAAAAAGTGACTGCCAAGGATTGACCCCAAGACCTACGGCATGCAAAACACATCCTCTAACTCTCCTCATTGTAACCCACAGAAAAGTTTTCAACTGCTTTTCTCTTCAACCTCTATAAGAAATGTCATTTGTAGGAAAAAAGGAAAAAGCAGGTAACCTAATGATCCCTTGAAGTCAGTCATTTTCAGCTCAGTCTCTGACCCCAGTGCTGCGGGTATAAAAGTCACGCCGTATCTATGCAGCTGTCTCATACAAAGGAGTTTTCTTAAAAGCCTCTATTTCAGGCAGAGGACAGAGAGGCTGTTCTCAGTTATTTTTGGCATCTTCTAAGTTTAAAAGCTGCACGTCCGCATCTTCTTTGCACTGAAGCAAACCAGAAACTGGGTCCTGCATGTACAAGCTATAGGATTCACTGGCTTCTTACGTCTTTTCTTAGGAGGAAAGACCTGCTATTAGGATTTGCTCTGTAACAATATAAAACTTTCTGGAATATCAAGCACTTCACATTGCCTCAAAAATTACCCACTGCTCTAAGCCAGAAACTCATTTTCAGTTGAATATTTCACACACGTAGAACAATCCCAACTGTCAAGGGCGGTAAGAGGAAGAACAGGATCAATTAGAGGCATGGGCACTTTTTCCCGTGAAACCAACATCCCATTAAAAAAAAATTAAAAGACTGTATTCTTTAAAATACAACTAAAATTTGGGATACATGAGAAATGAAAACACATTGCTTATATTGTAAATGTCACATGAAGTTCACATTACAAACCTTTTGTTTAAGATATAGTTATAAAGGGTTGTAGTAAGCTAAACCCTACTCAGGGCATACCAAATGAAATGAGTCATACTCATTAACTTCAATGAGTCTACTCTGAGTAGGATTAAGACGGGGATGTAGTTAGCAGTATGCTTCCTGCATCATCTGAGAGTTTCACTTTATGACAGGACTCTTTTTCTGATTCTATGATTTCTCTGGACTACAAATATTCTTCAATTGAAGTGATGTCTGCAGTTCAGAGCCCAGAATCTTTCTTTTCTCTCTCTCAATAAATCCACAACACTAATTTGCACCGAGGGTGTATGTCATATATGTAGGAAAAGAAACAGGGGTGGTGATGTAGAGCAGAAAAGTGGTCAGCAGAGAAAGGGTTATGAAACTCCTATCAGTGGGAAAGACCTTAGCAAAAGCTGCTGAATCTTGGCTTAGCTTTTTTCACAGGACAGCTGTGAAGATACAGAGATTACGAATAGTAATCATTTGCTATTGACTTACATAAGGACCAGAAGTGAAAGAGCAAGATAGACCAAAAAACACAACCACCTCAAAACAACAAAGGGATTGGGGGGGGGAGAGACTAGGCAACTTATCTGCACTTACTGCCTTTAGATTTTTCTCCCGCTGAACACCAAGAGTATTCTTACAGCTTTTTCTTTTTGCCTCCCACAAATCTGTACCTGTGGGTTTGATTTTGACATAAGATGACATGGGAAGGACGAGCAGGAGCACCTTTGTTCTTCCTCAGGAAAACCAGAGGAAGAAGAAATTTGGTCTCCCCAATTCTGTGACTGAAATATAAATGGCTTACAGCTGTTCTCATGTGCTTAACAGCATATTGTCAGAATTGTTGCATTCAAAGTTGTCAAAAGCAGAGAGCTGATAAGAATTTCTAGAATACTTAAGTTTTAAGCTGACTGTGTGACTGAAACATGCACTAGATTTTTTTGGGGGGGATGCATGCATGATGGAAGAAGCATTCTGAACATGCATGAAGTCATTTTATTCTGTGTAGGCTGGAATGTGAGAGTAAACACAGACACCACAATTTCTTTAAAATGTCATGGTTTTCAGGTGCCCTTTCTCTTCCTTACTGGTATACCAACATATACAGTGTTTGTGACAATGGATACATTTATGTATGGCCAGGGAGAATTCATGATTTACTGAAGATTACCAATGTCACTGATACCACCACAGCAATACATGTAACAAAATCATCAATAATATCTGCTGGTGCTTCCAGAAAGCCTAACGCTCTGCCTCCGGAAAGGAATTTATGAGGAGTACTGAATAGGACACCAACTCCCACATGTGCTGAAGTGCAGGGCTTAAAGAGAGATATTTCATTCCAGTGCCAACCGCAGTCTCCGTTTCCGAAAGCACTCTCAATTCAGGAATTTTCACATGTCCTAACTGTTAAAAAGTAAATACAGCACTACTTCTTTTGGTCCTCTTTGTGTGAATTAAACCTATGGAAATCATATCCCTCCTGCTCAGCAAGTAAGAATGTCTGGCTTTGCTGAAGCTCTAGTAGCAATTTTTTGCATTTCTGTCTATGGTGTTCCCTCCCCCCCCCATCCATATCTTATTGACCCCCAAAGCATACAGTCAGTGAATGTTACAGACCTCTTGTTCTCACCACACAATATTTCCTTGTATCCTAGGCTTTAAACAATGTTGTATTTCTCCTACCCACATCTTACTAATGAAGCAATTACAGCTATCCCTTTTTACACTAGAATCCCCCTACCAGAAAATAAACTCCATTGTGCTGGGACTCAGCACCCTGGATAGTCAATGGAGTAAGAAGAGGAGGCATCATAACAAGCACAAGGCTAAAAAAACCATTATCATTTAACTTATTAAAAATTTGAACTTCCAGCAAATACAGAAAGTATCAAGTAAACCTCAATGGAGGAAGTGCTGTTCTCCACTGCCATGGACAAAAGCCAGGGTAGCCAACCTGGTTCCTTTCTGATGTTGTTGAACTACAAATCCCATCATCCCTGACCACTGGCCATGCTGGCTGGAGCTGATGGGAGTTGGAGTTCCACCACATTGTCTCTCTCTAATCTAAACCACCAATGAAGCAGAAAGACAAAAGAACACCAAAACTTCAAAGGAGAAATCACAGCCCAATGATTCTGCACCAATGGCAAAGGAAGTATACAGAGAACAGTCATATGCACGCCTTAAAGAGAACAGATCTGCGATTCAGCGGTGCGCTTACCATTCCCCTCTCAGAGTCAGAAAGAAGGGCAGTTACGACAGCAGAACATCTAAATGTGAAGTACAAAGTCTGGTGTAGAAAAACTAGAGTTTTACAGAAACCATCAAGCAATTTATGAGCCCATAGTGTGTAAGCCATATGCTTGCATGAAAATAAGAAACAAAAAAGAATTTATATTGGTTTCTGAAGAGAAGTTTTCTGAAGAGAAATTTTCAAATAAATACATAGAGGGGAAACATGGAAAAAATCAATGTATTTAGGCAGAACTAGGGAGACATCTAGTGGCCATCAGAAAGTAATGATGAATTTCTAAGTAAAATGCATAGAAGTCTTGGTTTTTAAGTATAAGCATTTTGAAATAATTGTTAAAAGATTATATAATTTCTACCTAGCAATCCTTTACAAAAAGAAAATTCTAGGAAGAACCTCCACTGTGATATGATATCATGGGCTACTGAGGTGTGACAGACTGGGACTCTAGTTCCATTCCCTACTCAACCTTGAATATTACTAGATGGCCTTGGGGCAATCACATATAAAATCATCCTAGCCTATTTGACAGGGTGGCTGTGGAAATAAAAAGTAGGAAATATATGCTGTCTTGAGCACACTGGAGGAAAAGTGGGATATAAATGTAATAAGCAAACAAATACCGTATTTTTCGCCCTATAGGACGCACCGTCCCATAAGGTGCACCTATTTTGGGGGGGGGGGAAATAAAGGGGAAAAAATTATTTCCCCCCCAGGCGCGGGGCTGGGGCAGGGGAGGCCCACCCAAGCTTCCCCCGACCCCAGCCCCCAAACAGGCAGCTCTCTGCAAGCCGTGGGAGCCCAGGGCTGGCTCCCCCCGCTTGCGGAGAGGTCCGCGAAGCCTGGATGCGCTGAGCTCAGTGCGCGCAGGCTTCGGCATGCAGGCACCTCTCCGCAAGCGGCGGGAGCGCTCCCCCCGCTTGCGGAGAGGTCCGCGAAGCCTGGACGCACTGAGCTCAGCGCGCGCAGGCTTCGGCATGCAAGCAACTCTCCGCAAGCAGCGGGAGCGCTGCGCTGCTTGCAGAGAGGTCCGCGAAGCCTGGAGAGCGAGAGGGGTCTGTGCGCACCGACCCCTCTCGCTCTCCAGGCTTCAGCGAAAGCCTGCATTCGCCCCATAGGACGCACACACATTTCCCCTTCATTTTTTGAGGGGAAAAAGTGCGTCCTATAGGGCGAAAAATACGGTACATATTTTGGTTGGATAAACAAGGTATGAACATTAAGCCAGACATTTCTGATAAGACAAGTAAGAGATAGACAACATTTTGAAAAAACTACAAACCCAACATTATCAGAGACCGGAACACATGACTGAAAAACCATGCCCTGAAATGCAGTCTGTAAATCAGGTTAAAAATAAAGAATTTTTTTAACTAAGTACTTTTGCATCAGGCAAATGGTCATGCAAGTCCAGCATCCAGTATTCCCAGCAGCTAATTGGATGTCCACAAGCAAACTAACAGTCCTCTCCTGCTGCTGTTCCCCAGAAATTGTTATTCAGGGGCATAAGCATATAGTCATTGTGACTAGTACCCACTGGTGATTACAGCTTCCATTAATTTATTTACTGCCCTTGTAAAGCCATTTAAGCTAGTGGTCAGCTTCACATCATGTGGCAGCAAAATCAATGCTTTAACTACGCAGCATGTGATTCCATCTGCCTGTTCTGAATCTCCAGCCAATCAGTTTCATCAATGATCCCAATGAGGGGGAGAAAAAATTTCTTTATCCACATTCTGCATAATTTTGTATACCTCTTCCCTAACCTCATCTTTCCACAAAACCCAAAAGTTGCAAATGTTGTGATCTTTCCTTATAGGGAACATGTTCCAGCCTCTTAACCATGTTGTTGTTGTTTTTTTCCATTCTACAAGATTTGAGCTGTGACCATGAGAATTGCATCCCATCATGATCAGGCTTGGCATTTCAAGTGGAAGAATAGTGACAGCCAGGACTGATAACTCCAGCTGAAGTGGTATGTAAAACGCCATGCATAGGAACTACTTGTCCACTGTACATGGTAAAAGGTATACTGCCTGCCAATCATAGGTGTTCAGGCACTACTAACCCTTTGGACATATTTGATCCTTTTGGGAAGCATCCTCAAAGTAACCCTTCTTGGAAGACTTTAGCCAATTTAACAGCATTGAAACCATTATTTTCACACTGCTTCTCCAACTTTAAAGCACCAGGCAAAAACATTCCTCTTCTCCCAGATCTTTGGCTAATTAAACAAACAGTGGCCTTTTAAACTGGGGGGGGAGTGTTTGTTACTATGTTCTGTATTTTTGTAATTTTATATTGTAAACCATCTTGAGATCCTTGGGGGAGGGCAGTACAGATTTATTTTAGTAATAATAATAATAATTTAAAAGTAATTCCTGAACAGAAGAGAAATTGTCTATGCAATAACAGAGGTGGACAAAAAAACTCAGCTTAGGCTAAATGAAATGACTCTTGGGTTCAAAAACAGAAATTCTGCTCTTAATGAAGTGGCATATCTTTCCCTCAAGGCTTTAATTAATTATCAAGAGAACCGTTGCTAAATTGCCACTGTGAAAAATATGTCATCCTTGAAACAACTCTACCATACAGTCTTCCTTCAAAAAACAAAAACATTACAGGATCAACCACATATAACAGATGTTAGTTGTGCAGCACTGCATGCTTCTGGGAAGTACTCAAATTATAATAGCAAACCACAGAACTGCATCAGACACCAATATTAAATCAGCACGTGTATTAACTAGCTTTTTAGAGCATACCCTCCTACCATCCCACAACAACTTCATGTTTTGCTATAAACATAGAAGAAAAACTATTGGCTTCAAGGTCTATCTTCCTATTTTATGGTTTGTCAGTTTTTCTGGGAAGAATTATTCTATGTATCAGCTGATCCTGGAAAATGAGAGTAATTTCGTTTACTTACTGTTAATGAGTGAATGTACAATTGTACCAAAATCGGTCTTTAAACCAGACACTGCATCTGTGATTAATATCAGGATCACGACAAACTTCCAGATGGCAGCTTCTCCAGATATGGTAGCGCCAGAAGAGAAAGCAGCCAAGTGGTACTTCCTGTTCACGTGGGCTTGGTTTTTTATTGGCTGTCTTCACATTACCACTGCTGCTGAATCTGTAGGGTGCCTACTTGTCCATTTGCGTAGCCACACCCCCCCCCCATAAGACTTTGGGTGCCGCGGTACTTGCCAGCATCTTGACTGGACAGGGCTAGGGACATGCAAGAACTCTTAAGACTAGAGTTTTAAATGCACTTGTTCTCATACATACTCATTCTGGTGCTCTTCTAGAGTGGTATAATATACATACAGACCAGGGATGGAGAGCTTGGTATCCTCTAGATTTTGTTGGACCACACCTCCCATCAGTCATGATCATTAGGTCATGCTGTGGGGGACTGGTTGGAGTTGGAGTCCATCAACATCTGGAAAGGCTCAGGTTCCCCATGACATAATGAATGATTTAATATCTCTATATTGCTTTTTGATAAAAGTTAACAAATTCAAAACATAAATCAGTGTAACACAATGAAACACAGGAAGACCTAAAACCCTTTGAAATAAAAAAAAACCATGCAAAAACTAAGCTCATGTAAATCAACACTATTTACTTACCATTGCTGTCCTAGATTTGATAAACCAGTCAAATCTAAATTGGGGTGCATTGCGTACACACTGTCTTAGTTCTTCATACACATTTTCTTTATCAAATCCCATTTTATGCAACATGCATATCAAGAATCTATCTTCTTCTTCTGTGTAGTTTTTGCCTTTGTTTGTTCCATACTGTATACGCAGCTGATGAAAAGGTGCTTTGTATCTAGCAATCTAAAGGGAAAAAAGATTTTTACTAGGAATGTGCATATGAATATTATTCAATGGCCATTTATGCTATTTTAGCTGCAGTGGGATTATACTAAAGTCAGCAGCCATTAAATCAGCCCCTAATCAAGACTTTATTTAGCCAGTTGTAAGACTAAAATTGTTACAGCTGGTGTAACAATCCTAATGTGTTTATACTGGGAATTTCAATCCATATGGCTTAATAAAGTTAAACTACTTATCATAGAAAAGAATAACTTTGCTCACCACTGAATTAGTGTAACCTTTGTACTGAAAAATTAGAAGGGGACTGAGAATACTTTATCAGTGGGGAACATAACCATATGCTGGTTTCTTAGGGGAAAAATTAATCAGAGGAAATATTAATTTGTGGAAAAATTACTTTGACATCCAGGGCTTTTTTGATGCTAATTCGCCTCTGTATTCTGGCCTCCCCTCGTTCAATCTGAGCCATGATCCTCTCAATGTCCTGGAGTTCATTGCAACGTTCCCAAAAAACAGCTGAAAATTTCAAGCATTCAAAAAAACACCTTAAATGCTTTGTAATAAAATAACATTAATAACTACTTTTATATAATTAAAGCTTTTACTCTTTCCCAATATTGCCTAACACAGTTTAAACAAGGTATATTATCATATATATATTTAGAATATTTTTTTAAAAAAATCTTACAATGTAGTGAGTTGGACTTCATACAGAAAGTCTTTTTTCCACAAAGGCTCTAAGTACCTTAAGAAATTTGCAACAGAAAGCAGATGCATCTCTGATGTGATTTTGTGGAAATATATGAAATACGGTAATCTGAATCTCCTATAAGAAGGAACTCCAGATGCTTGCTCCAGAAAAGGCCCGCTGAAAACAACCAATGTTACATACAGTGAGGGGGGGAAAGTATTTGATCCCCTGCTAAATTTTCTCATTTGCCCTCTGATGAAGAAATGACCAGCCCATAATTTTAACGGTAGGTTTATTATAGCTGTGAGAGACAGAATAACAACAGGAAAAACCCCAGAAACCCAAAAGACAATAGTCAGAGATTGAGGTGCATTATAATGAGTGAAATAAGTATTTGATCGCCTATCAACCAGCCAGATGGCAGGCTACTTGGTATCTTCACTGTATGTAACCAGCTGAGATTAGAAGCACCTGCTATAAGGGAGAGGTCTTACCTGTAATCCCAGCTCATTACAGTACCTGTACAAGACACCTGTCGACAGAAGCAATCAATCCAGCAGATTCCAAAGCAGCCACCATGACCAAGACCAAAGAGCTGTCCAAGGATGTCAGGGACAAGCTTGTAGACCTGCACAAGGCTGGACTGGGCTACAAGACTATTGACAAGCAGCTTGGTGAGAAGGTGACAACAGTTGGTGCAATAATTCGCAAATGGAAGAAACAAAAAATAACTGTCGACCTCCCTCAGTCTGGGGCTCCATGCAAGATCTCATCTCGTAGAGTTGCAATGATCATGAGAACAGTGATGAAGCAGCCCAGAACTACACAGGGGGAGCTTGTCAAAGATCTCAAGGCAGCTGGGACCATAGTCAGAGAGAGCCAGTGTGGTGTAATGGTTAAGAGCGGTGGACTCGTAATCTGGGGAACCGGGTTCGATTCCCCGCTCCTCCACATGCAGCTGCTGGGTGACCTTGGGCCAGTCACACTTCTTTGAAGTCTCTCAGCCCCACTCACCTCACAGAGTGTTTGTTGTGGGGGAGGAAGGGAAAGGAGAATGTTAGCCGCTTTGAGACTCCTGAAGGGGAGTGAAAGGCGGGGTATCAAATCCAAACTCCTCCTCTTCTTCTTCTTCTTCTTCATAGTCACCATGAAAACAGTGGTAACACACTACGCCGTGAAGGACTGAGATCTTGCAGAGCCCGCAAGGTCCCCTGCTCAAGGCAGCACATGTACAGGCCCGTCTGCAGTTTGCCAGTGCATGTCTGAATGACCCAGAGGAGAACTAGGTGAAAGTGTTGTGGTCAGATGAGACCAAAATCAAGCTCTTTGGCATCAACTCAACTCGCCATGTTTGGAGGAGGAGGAATGCTGCCTACGACCCCAAGAACACCATTCCCACCATCAAACATGGAGGGGGACATATTATGCTTTGGGGGTCTTTTTCTGCTAAGGGGACAGGAACACCTTCACCACATCGAAGGGACGATGGGCAGGACCATGTATTATCAAATCTTGGGTGAGCACCTCCTTCCCTCAGCCAGGGCACTGAAAATGGGTCAAGGATGGCTATTCCAGCATGACAATGACCCAAAACACACGACCAAGGCAACAAATGAATGACTCAAGAAGAAGCACATTAAAGCCCTGGAGTGGCCTAGCCAGTTTCCAGACCTTAATCCCATCGAAAATCTGTGGAGGGAGCTGAAGGTTCAAGTAGCTACACATCAGCCTCGAAATCTTACTGACTTGGAGAGGATCTGCAAAGAGGAGTGGGACAAAATACAGTGATGCCTCCCAAGACGAAAAGAATCCGTTCTGCGAGTCTCTTCGTCTTGCGGTTTTTTCGTCTTGCGAAGCAAGCCCATTAGCGGCTTAGCGGATTAGCGCTATTAGCGGCTTAGGGGCTTAGCGGATCAGCTGATAAGCGGCTTAGTGGATCAGCTGATAAGCGGCTTATCGGATCAGATGTTAAGCGGCTTAGCGGATCAGCTTTTAAGCGGCTTAGCGGATCAGCTGATAAGCGGCTTAGCGGCTTAGAAAAAGGGGGGGAAGGGGAAAAAACCGCAGGAACTCGCAAGACATTTTCGTCTTGCGAAGCAAGCCCATAGGAAATTCGTTTTGCGAAGCGCCTCCAAAACGGAAAACCCTTTCGTCTAGCGGGTTTTCCGTCTTGCGAGGCATTCGTACCTCCTGAGATGTGTGCAAACCTGGTGGCCACCTACAAGAAACGTCCAACCTCTGTAAGTGCCAACAAGGGTTTGGCCACTAAGTACTACGTCATCTTTTGCAAAGGGATCAAATACTTAATTCACTCATTATAATGCACATCAATCTCTGACTTTTGTCTTCTGGGTTTCTGGGGGCCTTCCTGTTGTTATTCTGTCTCTCACAACTACAATAAACCTACCATTAAAATTATGGACTGGTCATTTCTTCATCAGAGGGCAAACGGGCAAATTTAGCAGGAGATCAAATACTCCCCCCCCCCCTCACTGTATAGTGCTAATTGAGTTGTTTCACAGGAAATTGGTAGACGAAGGGGTGGTGGAATTGAGCAGAAAACAGACAGAAGCAAACTGCTTAGTAGTCCCCCCCCCCCACTTAAACTTCTATACTCTCAATCAAAGCCTCCGATTACAACTTTATTAAACATGAGCATGCAAATATACTCTAAGCTCTGGCACAGGATGGCTATCATGTCATAAAATCACAGAATTGTAGAGCTGGAAGGGACCTAAAGGGTCATCCACTCCGAAGCAGCCAAAGATGTACAGATCCAAGTTCAAATCCTTACTCAGCCATGAGACTCGCTGGGTGACCTTGGAGCAGTTTGCTTCCTTTCTTTTTTTTCCAGTGCTGTACCTCAGTGGACAACAGGCAGTCAGCATGTGGTGTTATGTGCGTGTTTGTAGGGAGGCAGGAGCAATTTCTAGTGTTTTCCAATAAATGGCTGAAACTATTTAAAAACACACCTCACCCTTGAAAAGGTATGGCTGAGGCTGCAAAACAGAATTATGTCTGCATACATTAGAACTGCATTTTGGGTTCTTCCAAATTCCTATCACTCAACAAAATCATTATCAGCATTATATTGCTGTCAAGAGAAGGGAAGAATAAATCCAGCCACTCCGCCCCTGCTTTGCCATCCACAGCGGTGGCAAATGAAGCATGTCACGATCTAAAAAACAGTGCAGAATAGTAATGGCTAAAGGGTTACAGAGTAGCATTCTCAGCATAATCCCTCTGCAGATTTTAAATCTCTCCATGCGGGACCATGCATTCTTTCTACACTGCACATTCTTCAAAATTGCCAACCCTTGTAGAACTACAAAGGTAACCCAACAAATAAAACCATTTTGGAAATATTTTTTTAATTATCCAAGATATATTTGACAAACCTGAATATTCAATAACTTCTTCAGGTGACTTTCCTTCCACTTCACGGGCAATATTATCTATATCATCTCGTCCATATTTTTCATTAGCTTTAATAAACTGGTTGAAGTCTCTTTTGTTCCAGTTTGTAAAACCCTGTTAAGCAAGAAGTTGCCATTAGGTGAAGGAGGAAATGTTTTGCTAGATCTTGCATCTTAGAAGGATACAGTTGGATTTGCTCGTTAATGCTTCGGTACAATGTCACATAATAATTACAGGGGTTAATGATCTTGCAGGATTTCCATAAACATCTATTATCCAAGGTTTATTACTCAGTCATAAAAAGTTGAACGAGTTATTTTTGCACACAGCTCCCCATGCATCAGGGAGAGAAGCTTTTTATTCACGCTTGTAAATGGCATTTCTTTGAAGAAACAAAGTTCAATTGAAATCTTAATGGATTTTCACTTATATCACACTTGAGCAAGCACAAGTAACAAATAAAATTGCAAGAGTATGAGGGCACTTGTCCAGATGTCACTGGCAATCTCCTGGGCATCCTGGAACTAAATGCAATAACATTCTGTTTTGAATACTTACAAAGCAAATGGTGAATGAAATGAACACCTGGATAGAAAGAAAATGGAGCCAAAACACCCATTTCCCTACACCTCCTCTATCAATACAATTGCAAGAACTTCTTGTAGCAGATGCAAAACAAAACAAAACAAAATACCCCAAAACTAACATTGTATATTAAGTCAGAATTTTAAAATCCCTCAGGTTCTTAACCCACTAGAAGTTGATTTATAAGTTACAAGAATAATGGCAACTTTTAAAAAAGAACTTCATGGAGTTTCAAGTAAAAAAGCTTACAAATTTCATCTTTATCATTTTTACTCCTAGATTCCATAGATAATGAATGTCGGACTAATTGCAGACATGACACTCAATTCACATGGTTGTAACAAACCAACTGTAAATTATTTCTGACATTGTGCATACAGGAGAGCAAACTGTTCTATACAACAGATTGGATCCAAAGCTTCCATTGCTCCAACAGAAAGTCTTCCCCTGGTGGAAAAAAAACTTCATAGGTCAACAAAAGCAGTTCTTCCATCAAATAAAATCTACTTTCATCAGAGGAAGGGAACGTTTGTATCCACCACAGTTTAACAAGGAATGTCTGAAAAGAAAACCAATGGCAATGAGAGGCACCATATCTACATTTGGTTTTGCTGATTTAATTCTAATTGCTTTTGGGTGAATAAGAAGTGAAATGCATATTTGTATTTCAAATATTAACAGAAGCCTATAACAGCAGCTCTTCTATTTATATTCTGTCCTTAATACGTGACAAAAAGAGGAAGAATGCTTTCAACCAGCGAAGGAGTAGATAGAGTCATATGGCTTTGGCTTGATCAAAGGTATTACAGAGAAATAAGAAAAATTCCAGGTACTTTGGTATAGCTCTACTTCCAGAGAGCAATACTAGCATTAAAGATTTTTAAACTGCCTACACAGAAACTAAGAGTGATGTGGCTGATATTGTACTTTCAAGAGATTCACTTCAATCAACACAAGGCAATTTAAATTTTCAAAGGACAATTACTAAAATAACCATTTAAGAACACCACTCAGGAATGTGACTACTTACATGCAGAAAAGTATCAGAGAATGTGAGCAAACCCTGCACTTCCTTCCTTATAATATTTAAAAAGTCAAGTGAGCTAAAAATGATCTTCAGAGTAACCCAAAAATAATTATGTAAGTGTCAACAAGACAAGTTAAATGCATAAAGTAAATCTAAGTTTTGAAAGCTGAAGTGGACAGCTAAAGAATGCCTCATTTGAGAGTGCCAGAACCTATCCACTGTAGTGTACACAACTATGCTATTCGAAGGAAGATTAATAACGTAATCATTGCAAGAAGAAAACCATTCACTCTGAGAGAAACAATGTGATCTTTCCAAAGGAACTGTCGAAGGACTTGAGATTCAACTTGACTATTGTTGAGTTCAGCTGCTCTCTTCTCTGAACTCTCATCTACCTGCACCTTTTTGTGGAGAGAAATCACCTGACACACCAGCGACAGCTTAGCAGCTGCCATTTTGAAAATAGAAGAGCCTAACCAACTTTCTCAGTTTCTACACACACACAATCCAAAACAGAGGCACTGTAACTAAATCCCTTCAAATTAATGTAACTATGAGATAATTTGTAAGATCAGATGATAGTATCTGCAGTTTTCCATAGGAAAACTAGTTATCACTGCCTGCGTTTACTGCACATGGCTGTTATCAACCTTTTTTCATCACAATCTAGCTTGTCACACAGTAAGCACACAAGCTTGTAAATGTTCTTCTTTGTTTATAAGTTCTTCTTTTGTTAAAGAAAAGAAATTTAAAAGCCATTTACCTGGGTAAGAAGTCTTTCTTTCTCTTCAGTCTCTTCTGAAGTAAGAGGAGCTGACTCATCAATCTTCCGCTGTTCCTCTTTCTGTACCTGAGCTGCATTTGGGAGGTCAGGGTTTCTGGGGACCTAAAATCAGTGGTGGAATGAATGTATAGTAAAAGAGCAATGCTGTTAAAGGTTCTGTATATAGTCCTATCCATCTCCCTTTACTGCCTTTTTGAGAAACACTAGTCGGGTGGGATTGATGCACTTCTCATCTACTGAGTATTTGTTAGAGAAGGAAATATTTCCCTAGCATGTGGCCGCTGGTGGAGAAACATCTTTTACTTGTGTTTACAGTCCTCAGAAAGTTCTTCAGGCAAGGTGAATGTAGCATATCATAACTCATCCATCTATATTTGTCCTTTTATAGCTTGCAGGCTCTTGTCCATGGAAATGTAATGATAACTGCAACTAGCAAGCAACCACTGCACCTCAAGAGGGTTTTCTTTAAGCCTTTCAGTGTTCTCAGATACCACAAACAAGAAAGAGAAGGGGAGGAGGAAATGTATGTGTGTTACTCCAGCGATTAAACAGTGAAGAAGACATTAATTCCTATAGTTAGGGTAAAATGGAATGAACACAAGTTGCAATTATCTGATATCAAAAGAATGTTTAAATGTGTTTTTAGTGCTCTTTATTTCTTTTAATATTTCTAACTTTTCCCCAACTACAGTGATTATTAGAACCCCAAGGCCTTTTCGGCAAGCACCAACCTTTTCCACACCTGGCATCATTTACAATCATTATCACTGAAACTGATCTCATGCAACTGGACCTGTCAGTGCTCTGGACACCTCAGCTGAAACTGTATCAACAGTGGTATCAAGTTCAGAGTGAAAGTGAACAACTTTACCATCAGAGTGCTTAGAAAATTTGTCAGAGCAAGACTCTGATGCTCCATTGCCCATAACCTTTGGGGCATATCTCAACAGTTCATTAACCACATGGAAAAGCTCTTCTGGGCAGCTAGCTGAGCATGTGAAAAATAAGAAAAAGGTGGGAAAATAAGCCTACTTTGTGCCTACCATGTGGCAGTGATGGCAGTAATCATGTGCTCAGTGGTATTCTCTATGAGATTTCTGGCACTCGCACCCCAGCTGTCACCTGTTCTGCTTCCTTGCCTGTAACTCTCTTGAAAACAGGGGCAGGGGGAGTAGTACAGGTTCCTTGTCACCAAAAAAGGGCATATAGGATTGATTGTGTCCTCCTCACCATTCTAAACTGAAAAAGAGCCTTGACAAGAGCACCAGCCATGTCAACTGGAAAATACCCCAGAGCATTCAGTAATCTTTATGATTCCTTAAGTCTCTATGGGCAAACCATCTCAGTAAGTCCCCCCACCTTGCGGGAATGGCATGGCATGGGCAGGGGGGTGGGGGAGAAAGAACTGTCACTGTCAAGCCAGGTATTGCCAGGAAATAACTCATGCATGGCAATGGAAACACTAAAATACTCCCTACACACTATAGCAGAAAGCATATCAAGGACCTATCTTGCCACATGCATTTGAGCCATGATGTACTGAAACAAGCTCATGATTGTGATGGTGACCATGAAGTCCCAGGCAGGTGCTTTTAAGGCAGATCCAGTGTGATACTGGAAGTCTCCCGGTATCTGCTCTATCTGGGGTAGGCCATCTTGGCTATGGAGACTGTTGGGCAGTGAGATGGATAGTACACCAGCAAAATCCCTGCTTTGTTCTTTGAACTGACACTAGGCACAGATCCTCAAAGCCAGCCCCCATGCATAATCAGTTTCCTGGTTTAGATAGATTCTTAAGGAAGAGCCATAATGATCCATTTGTCTTGATGCTGCATAAAGAACCCAGGAAAGCAACATAGGGTTAGATCAAGATATCATGGCTTCCCCACCCAAATCTGAATAATACATGAGAGGTTGGGACCTTCCTCTCCAATAAGACTGTGGATGATAAATGTTTTATAGTGGATGACCTGGTGACCAACTTGGTGACTTTCCTGGTAAGGGCTGTGGGAAAAGCCAACCTATAAATCAATCTCTGCCTCTGTGAGAGAGATATCTTTGAAATTAATACACAGCTGATATTTGACGCCCAAACACTTGGCCCATATTACACACTATTGGAACTGTTTGACAAGTCAAATAGGATCTTAAAGAACAAGTAAATTATTCTCTCTCTCATAAACCAGAGGTGATGAGAGGGCAACAGAAAAGAGATCAATTTGAGACTATTTAGTTTCCCTTCCTTGGATATAAAAATGCACAGAAGCCCAGCAAGATGGCCCCAGCAAAATATTGGTGTGGATATCCTGAAGTCTATGTGGAGAAATTCAATCTTTAATTTTTCCATATTTGCTAGTCAGAAACTCTGTATTTTCTTTTTTTAAAAAAATAACTGAAGAGCATCATAACACATTCAACATTAAATATTCACATACTGCTTTTGACAGCTTATTAAGTTTATATTAACTGTACTGTCATATTTCATATTGCACCTTGAATTGCAGTGTGGGGTCTTGGTCCTGTTTATCTCTGTGAATGAAGTGGGTGGGGCTTTTTTTGGTAGTTTTATTTATTTGTAGATATCCGATGACTGTAATTTTTGTAATACATAAAAACTCAGTAAGAACTATATTAAAAAAAACAAAACCTTGGTAACTCTCCATCCATAGCCTGTCAGACCTATAAGGAAGACACTTCCATACCCGCACCCCACCACTCTTGACACTTCTTCCTGGAGCAAGCTGACACTATTTGGACCCCGGGGTTGGGACTGATGTTCTGGGCTACTGAGCTAGCCCACTACTCTGCCCACACGTGTTCTGTCTTTTGAACACCATATGGTCACCAGAACAATTTGAGGAATCAGAAATTGTCCAGAGCGCATGACCTCTCCCCCAACTGGATGGGACAAATACTTTTATTTGTGTCACTAAGTTCCCAGGTACACTATGGAAAAGAATGTTATTTTTGGGATTGTGAAATGGAATTCAAGTCTTAGGACATAGATCTTATACATAGGTAAATATAGCTAATATATTCTTCAGAAGGAAATATCGCTGATTTTGTTCTGTTTTCTTCTTTTATTCACAGCAATCCTTTGAAATTATATCTATTGTAGTGAGGAAAATGTGCCCATTTCTACTACACACTTCTGAATTCATTTTAAAATGATACTTAACTTCACATAACTGCTATTGAAAAGTAACACATTTCCTATCCATCATATCTAAGAAGCCTGAGAGATATCTTCATGCCAGTTATTTCAGGACAAGAAACTGGAGCTTACCTTATCCCTGACATTGGTTTACAAAATGATATTTCACTGATTTCAGCACATATATAATCTTGGCTTCATATAGAGCACGTTACGAGGCAAATTGTTACTATTGTAAAACCATTTTTAGAAAGCATGGAAGTAATTTTGCCTATGACTGTATAAATTAGCTACTGAATATTTCCATTTAAGCATGTCAGTCACAAAAGCAAAGTTTAGAAACATAGAATTAAATAGCTCTGATTTTATCCTTTGAAGATGAAAGACCATACCAACATATTGTTCTTTTCCAAGCACAATATTACTATTCATACAATCTATCTACAGTGGTACCTCAGGTTAAGAACTTAATTCGTTCCAGAGGTCTGTTCTTAACCTGAAATGGTTCTTAACCTGAGGCGTGCTTTCGCTAATGGGGCCTCTTAATGCCGCTGTGCTGCTGGCACGCAATTTCCGTTCTTATCCTGGGGCAAAGTTCTTAACCTGGAGCAACCACTTCCTGGTTAGTGGAGTTTGTAACCCGAAGCATCTGTAACCTGAAGCGTCTGTAACCTGAGGTACCACTGTAATCTATGAATTTCTTTTGACAATGTGCCAAAAATGCAAATATTTAAAAGGACGAATTTGGAAGGCTTATTTGGAAACAATGCAAAGAAGTTGTAGGGGCAGAGCTGTCAAGCAGGACCAAAGGTGGAAGACAGTAGAACCACTAATGTGGAGGCCCAACCTGACAAAACAGCACTCGGAGCTCAACAGCAGTAATCCTAGAAGGGTGTAGTAGTGGTAGCTAGGGGACATCACTGTCACCACAAAATATTCACACAGTCTTAATGGCAGCACTCTTGCTGAGGCACGTTCAAGGCACCAGAATGTCTGCTGTCCCTATTCCTTTGTGGGTTAGGATCAAGCTTTCTATGATTCTAATATCTTCCCCCAATGTTTTTGTTTAATTTAAAAGTCAAGCAGCTGCAGGAAGCCACAACTGGGATCAGAAGCTTACATGGAGAGGAGACTGCTCCTCCTTTCCCTTGTTAAAATCACTTTTGATTGTGTTTGCTCTCACTCCACTTCACCCTTGAGCAAACAATGTAATTTATAATGTCCCTCATTTACATAAGAGCAGGTCATCTAATCATTTTCAAAATGTGGATACATGGAAATCCACATTCCTGCCTCATATTAGGGAAGGGAAGGAAAACAGATCCTTACCTTGTAGCCTATGGTCTTGCGATAATAAAGAATCTCTTTTTCAAGGAGTTCAAACAACCGTGGGGGAAAGAACTGGAAATCTTGAATATTTGGCTGTTTTGGAGGTCGTGGAGCCTTTGAAATTAAACATATATACCATTAATGCTACATGTTTGTCTTTGGACATGTTGCAACATGTTTTTATATAAAAAAGGTTATTAAAGGCTGAGGTTGGGAGGTGAGTGTAACTAGTATGAACTACCAAACTGTCCTCTCACCTTTGGGATTTTTGGTTCACTAACTCGAAGAGCTTCTCTGAAATAGGCATCCACAGCATAGTTGGCTTTGCGTTCTCGTTTTGGAGGCTCTATCCATTCCATCATGCTCAGCTAGAAAACAAATAAGCCCAAAACTTTTTAAAAATACCAAAAGATAATTCTAAGTAGCACATATTTAATTGCTCAATTGGTATTGTTGAAAGAGGTGCTTGTTTTAAGACAAGACTAGAATGCAGAAGACTGGAATGAAGACTAGTGCATGTTTCAATAGATATTAAACTACAGTGGTGCCTCGCAAGACGAAAAGAATCCGTTCCGCGAGTCTCTTCGTCTAGCATTTTTTTCGTCTTGCGAAGCAAGCCCATTGACGGCTTATCGGATTAGCGCTATTAGCGGTTTAGCGGCTTTTAGCGGCTTAGCGGATAAGCGGATAAGCGGCTTAGTGGCTTAGAAAAAGGGGGGGGAAGAAACCCGCAGGAACTCGCAAGACATTTTCGTCTTGCGAAGCAAGCCCATAGGAAATTCGTTTTGCGAAGCACCTCCAAAACGGAAAACTCTTTCGTCTAGCGAGTTTTCCGTCTTGCGAGGCATTCGTCTTGTGGGGCACCACTGTACCTGCATTGCTATGAATGGATAAAAGAGCAAATCACTTAGTTCAAGAGGGGTTACTTTAGAATAGCATTTCTTTCAGTTTTTGTTTATTAATTTCCAACTCCTCTTTGAAACCTGATAGTTTTTGAATAAGCAGAAGAAATTAGTTTTGTATGTTTTCATGTTCCCCTTGTAAGCAGACAGTAGACTGGATAACATTCAAACATGAATTATTATTATGTCATCAGCACAAATACCAAACTTCATTGCCACATCCTAATATGCACTATTAGTGAATTTTAAAAAAAAACAAAAACCTTCTCTCACACACAAGGAGAGAAACCAATAAAACATTCCAAACACATTAACTTGAAACCAGGCTCAAAATCCTTGCCTCGTTAAATGAAGCGGGTTGCATGAACTATAACAGAACTCTAGAACAGAGTTCACTTTTCAGCAAGTTTCTTTCACTTCACTTAAGAAAACTAGCAGTTCTTTGCTTTAACGGAATCTTCCAATCCAAGGTCTGCATTTATTTGTAGGCTCTTAAAAGAATGTTAGACATCTACCATGAAATAAGTTCCTGCTCTTATAGCTTTATTGTCCCATTTCGTACAGTGATAGATTGCTTTCATTCATCTCTTCACAGTTATTATTCCCTCACATTATGGACAGAATCCCATTCTAGTATCTTTCTGAACAGAGGCCTCTCAATCTGCCTACATATCCTTTTAACTTCTGTCTTACAGTATTTTTTCCTCTGCATATGCAACAGTTCTACAGTGTTCATGCTGAATACATGTTACATTATTATGGACTCCCTCAAAAACAGGTAAGTGAACTGAGTTAGTTTTCTAATGTGAAACATACAATTATGTCTTGTTACAGCAAGCTTCATTTGTTTTCTCTGAATGTTCAAATTCCAGGCATCAAAAGAAAGATGTTTTCTCAGGACTCTTTCTTTTTGATAGATATACTCTAAGCCTGGTTAATGCCCCTACAAAGTGCTATAGGTAAAGTGAACCAAAGGGGCGGGGGGAGTACATTGAAATCCTACATCTTCCCTACATAACCTGCTCTGAATATTAGGAGTGTTTGTTGTTAACCTCTTTGAAGTGGAACTTTATTCACTTAACAGTACAATGCAAACACATTTATACTTATCAGTACAGCAGAAAGGTACCTTTTGTTTTCCTCTATAATCTTCACCTTCAAAATTGTACAAACTCATTTCTGTGTCCATAGTGAAGTTTCGGAGAGAGCTCTCACCCATTTTTTGCAAACGCTCATTCATTTCAGCTGTCTAAAGCAGGCCACCAAAAATAAAATGAAGTTAATCTTTAGAAAAGCCATTTTTCATCAATAAAACATAAAAACTGATTTGATAAGATACTTCAAAAGCTAAGTCAGACAGACTTGATTCTTTTTTCTTAATTCAAAGCAGATGATTTTTATAGAGACAGAAGATGAGCAACAATGAAAGTAATGGTAACATACAGCACCATCCAAATCCTCTCACCTTTTTTTCACCTCTTTCTAAAATAGTGGTAATATCTTCATCAGTCAGTTCACTGTCCTTGGAAGCAAATACATGTGTTGCTCCATGTCGGATCATCTGTAGCATTTCATCTTTTGCCAGTTTATTAGACTGCTGATCAATAAGTCTCCCTGACACAGGAAACAAAGTCACAGTTTTAATGCAAAACTTCTCAGCTTTTTCATACCAGAGTTATAAAGGGACACCAGTTAGAACCTGTAGTAAGGCAGAGGGGTAAGAATGAATCCTAATACATGATTTACAACCCAAAAATGCATAAGTTTTAAAAATAATTTCTATAGGTGTAGGTAATGAGCTAAAGTAAGCATCACATTAAATAGATTTTATAGATTCATCAAACTAACTCTTGAGCATTTTTTCTTACTTCAGAGATGGAGAACTTTTTGGTTCCATGGATCAGAAACTTATCAGGATCAGCCTAACAGGCCAAATTTGACCAGAGGGTGAGGATGCCCACCTGACAAAATCTCTTCTACGGCTTTGCAACATTCCTCCTACAAGCCTGGACAATCTGAGGTTTAAAAGGGAAACGTGGGGAGATTTACAAAGGCTTTAAGACAGCCCCTACACTCCCATTTCAGCCTCTTGAAACATAAGTGTCCTGTTTCAGGCACTTCTTCTTTAAGTAAGTGAATGGGCAGCGGCAGCAGGGTAGGTGCTTGCCCACCTCACTGCTGTCACTCCCCATCCACTGACTTTTGAAGCACAAGCTGCTTCAAACAGGGCTTTTGCAATGTACTTTAATCCTTGTTCATCAGATGATAGGAATAGGCATGCAGCCAATGCAGTATTAAATCCTTTCCTCCCACCACTATCTGATGTCCCCAGTGACATCAGCTGATGGAAGTGGTGCAGTCTGGGGAAGATGGCTTCATGACTCTGTGGCAAGCCAAGACTGGTCCATGGGCCGAAGGTTTGCCACCTCTGCCTTGCTGTCGCTGCTAAGGAACATAACATACTTGTTTGGCATTGAGGGGGCACATCAGAAATGTAAGATAGAAGGATGGTGAGCATTCAGCGTGTTTCAGCTGTATTACATTAACATAACTTAGATATTTTTATGACCACAGTGGCCATTCAACCAACATTTGTGGACAAAAGCATTTATTTTGCAATATTCTGGTTCATATGTGAAAAATATGAGACAGGCTTTGAAAATCTTTACAACTTCAAAATCAGAAGAGATGTTGAGCAAAGAAAATAGTCTTCTTTTACAACCATTTTTTGTTTCCAATCCCAATTATTTCACACAGTATTTTTAGAACATCCCCCTGGAATCCTTAAGTACCTAGAGTATCCAAAAGCTGACATTCTAACAAAGATGTTGCAGACTGCAGAAAAATCCCCTGAGCTTATGTATGGCTTATGAGTTTTATGTTGCCCACCCAGCATTTATATATTTCATTTCTTTTTTAAAAAAACTTGATAACAAATGGGATGCCTGACCTACATAATGTTTCATAGTCACAAAGTTTCAACTACTTCAATAGAGCTTTCACCAGCTGAAAGCTAAGTTCTAATCTGCTTTACAAAATTAATCTTTGCTAACATTAAGTCAATGATTAGAGTAACACTTTACATATCCTAACCATAAAAAGCCTGTTGGTTTTGAGGGTCTTCTGCGTGAATGAGTAAAGAGTGGCCAATAATTATCTATGCTGAAATATCCTTGCTACGAAAGAGCCTGATTTTATCTTAAATAATTGCTTTTTGTTTGTATAACAACTCACTCATCTCTCCAAAATAATTGTGTGTGGGATGACAACTGGCACTGTGACTCTTTTTTATGACATGAAACAGAGATGATCAGATAGCGGCTTGCCCAGCAAAAAAAAATTAAAAGCTGGGTTTCCAAGGTGCATTGCAAAACACTCTACTAGAATATCTATCTAACTATCTATTCCTTTTCATGACAAACATTTGCCGCCTCAGGCACATGATGACCGCGGCCGGTGCAGGGAGGGCCTCCAGAATGGACACAAGAGCCTGGTATTGAGTTGAATTATGCCACAACTTTATTGATTACAGGAAAGGAGGTTTGGCTATGGCAATGGGCATGTATCCAGCAACAGGCAGCCTGCCTGCTACCTGATAGGAACTCAGTGGGGTCAACCTTGTGCTGCTAAGTCGCCCCCAACATGGATTGGGTGCCATGACACTGCACAGGCCGCCATTGGGAGAATTGAATTGGCCTATTTGTCTCCCTGTGGACTCCCAGACAGTCACTCCTCTTGGACCCCTCTAACAGGGTTCACTTGAAACAAAGAACTCACCCAATGCCTTATCCACCAAAGTTGTGACGGATGCTATGAGGTAGGCAAAAACCTGCAAGCTGGCCAGTTCGTTTGTAGGAGAAAATTCCTCCCTATCCCCGAATATGGCAACCACATAAGCCGTAGCAAGCTTGCCCGTTTTCCCCAATGGACAATCCCTTAACAGTCTGAGCGGGTGGGAAAATCCTGTGTCGATCTACAAAGAGGGTGGCCTGCACCTGGCCGCTCCCTTAAATATGCCAGGGGCGGGCTCAGCCCCCATGCTCTTCCCCTTGATGGGCCTTGCAGGCACTGACCACCCCTACCTGGAGGTCCATTGCAGCTGGAGGGGGGTGGCACCAGGTGACCATCCACTCCCCCGGCCACGTAGGAAGGTGACAGGCTCCCCGGACCAGCCGCGGCCGTGCCATGCGGCAAATGCCGCCCACCCAGAGCCCCAGGTGAGCGACTATTTAGCCACTAACAGTTAAATATTACGCAGTACCTTGCTGTATAACTATTGAGTCTAGCCTCAGTTTTATCTCAGCTCTCTCTACAATTCTCTCTTCAACAGTGTTGTCTGTGATAAGTCGGAATACTCGAACTCGCTTCTTTTGACCAATACGATGTGCTCGATCCTAAATCACAAAAATAGCAAATTTAAATAAAAGCATCCTGGCACATCTGTAATTGAAATTCTGACAGAAGGAAAAAAAACCACACACTGCTCTGTAATTATTAAGGTTAGCACAAATGAAAATATTTTTCATTGTTGTTTATTTTAATTGTTTACCCTATTTTTAGAACTCCTTCAAAGCTGGCATGTATTAACATAAGCAGCTTGTTATTGTTTTCTCTTTTTCTCAATTTTAACGGCAGCAGCTGCACCAAGACTTGAACTGGGGCAAGCCATTGCAAAATCTACTTATTTTTTTCTTTAACAGCATGAGATACCACTTTTAAACTTTTGCTTTTTCGGCAGGCCTTCACCTTAGTTGAAGCATGGGAAACAGGTAGCCTTCCAAAGGATATTTACTGGGCTGCAACACCCATAGTCCTATATCCTGACAGAAGCTGATGGGTGCTGGGAGTCCAACAACATCTGATGGCCAACATGTTCCCCACCACTATCTCAGATTGTTAATAGTGTTTTAGCTCTCCCAAATGATTGGCTTCTATGTGCTTCTGTTTTAATATTTATTTAATTATTTATTTGTTATTTTGTTATGATTTTAGAGGAAATACAACAGCCTAAGTGCTTAAAAAAAGCAGAAAAGTGGATATAGATATCCATTTATTTCTTTATCCATTTTTTTAAAAATGGATTTCCTAGTCAACTAAGGTTTAGCAACTGCTGCATTATCCACATTCAGAAATATTCTGTTAACTGTTCTCTTTCGGGTCTGTGCAATGTGGCTATGCCCAAATGCATCAGTGTGACAATGTGCTGCACTGCATTGGCACTTCTATGTGTGTACCTATGTTCTGTCTTTGAGCATTTGACAGACCCCTATATTGAGATACTAAGACTCCACTTCATCCTTTAACTCTTGCATAGCTCCTTGGGATAAATTCCCCAGTCCACTGCCAAATCTACCACAACTGAATAGACAGCTACTCCTCCTCTTAACAGGGAATAAATTGGACATTTTTTTCTTCCCTGGATCCCTGCAGTTGTTATGGGCTCACAGCTGCAGGTCCTATTCATACCTATAGTGTGGTGCTGATGATACCAAGGTTGCAGGTTCGATCTCCTAAGGGACAGCTGCATATTCCTGCATTGCAGGGGGTTTGACTAGATGATCCTCAGGTTCCCTTCCAACTATGATTTTATGATTTTAACACCAACCATGATTTGGTATTATGAAAGATAGGCCCAGGTGCTTCCCCTTCCTCTTATATTCACCCACACCTGTTTGTTATTACACATGAAGCAAGCCAAAGCCAGGTTCCTAGGCTCTTGGCTCTCTGAAAGATTGCTCCAAGCCTGCCTCTCAGCTCCACAGGCACAGCCTATCAGTTCTAACTATCCTGTTGTCACTACAGTAGGAACTCTAGCTTTGCATGAGACATACCAAGAGTACTCACCATTGCTTGTAGATCGACTTGTGGGTTCCAGTCAGAGTCATAGAGGATAACAACATCAGCTGTTGCTAAATTAATCCCCAGGCCTCCAGCTCTTGTACTCAGCATAAAAATAAACTTTCTGCTGTTGGGAGCATTAAAGGTGTCTATTGCTTCCTATAAAGGGAAAACAATTTAAATTGCGGGGATTTCATGAAAATAACCTGTTTACGGGGTATTAAAATTGCAAAAGTTGCTTATTTTCCCTGGAAAAGCTGTTGGGCTAAATATGGACAAAGTAAGATCACCGTGAATCAAAATAATTTCCTTCAACTTCACTAGTACCACAAGGCCCCCTGAACCAATGAATCACAGATAACCTTCTAGATGCTTATTCCTCACAGGTACTGTGTAAATGCATCTTTCACTTGACTGTTTAAACACAAATTAGAAGACTGAATGATATGAAAGAAACTCAAAGGACCATTTAATAACCCTAGATCAATCCCTGTTTATAAGGCATGCCATAAAATAAATCCTTATTTAGCAAGATAGCACTCAGGGAAGCTTAAATGCCAACAGAGAAATGACTAGCCACCGTATAAGAGCAACTGGACAGCTACTGTCAAGGCTCCAACATGCCTCCAGGATAGAATGGAATGAAAATCCAATGAGCTACATAAATCCTTCTCACCTCTCTCTCTTCATGTGGTGTTTGCCCATCTAATCGACAATACTCATAGCCCCGCCACATACAATAATCTTCCAGTATATCCAGCAGACGGGTCATTTGGCTAAAAATGAGAACTCTGGAACCTGAGAGACAAATAAGTTCTAAGGAAACAATTCATCACACTGCTGAACTTACACTTACATTAAATAAAAGTGTGTTCTCTGTCCCATACACTGCCTCTCCATTTCACTCTATCCTTTCTTCTACAGCTTCTGGTACTGCTCCTTCCCCTCTATAACTTTCTCTCAGTTCCTAAGTCCCTTCCCCATACAGTGGTGCTCCGCAAGACGAATGCCTCGCAAGACGGAAAACTCGCTAGACGAAAGAGTTTTCCATTTTGGAGGTGCTTCGCAAAACGAATTTCCTATGGGCTTGCGAGTTCCTGCGGGTTTCTTTTCCCCCCTTTTTCTAAGCCACTAAGCCGCTTATCCGCTAAGCCGATAAGCCGCTAAACCGCTAATAGCGCTAATCCGCTAAGCCATCAATGGGCTTGCTTCGCAAGACGAAAAAAAACGCTAGACGAAGAGACTCGCGGAACAGATTCTTTTCGTCTTGCGAGGCACCACTGTACTAAAAACTGACTTTCCCCATTCCAATCTGATGTCTTCTGCTTCACTGGCATCTCCCTAGTCTCAGGAATTCCACCCCAAAGGTCTACAGCAGTAACAACTGGTCTTCTCAATTTTAGATCCTGATAATTGCAGCCCACTACTTTTTGTCCATTTAAAATACCACTTTGTACACATCTATTTGGCTAAGGTGTGGAACCCTAGGTAGGTGCAATATGTGCCTCTGCAGAACACAGACATATTGTACATCACCTTGGGCTGCCCTGTTGAAGGCCAGGTCTTCTACAAGAGTAATGGCAGGGTTTGTTCCCAATACATTACTTTAAGGTCCCCATTTTTAGGCACTGTATTCTTTGCCATATGAATAGATGGATAAATTAAAAGGGATAAATTCATAGACCACCCGCAGTGGGAACTAAATCTGCACTCTTCCCCAGTTGACTCCAGGTTTTTCCCCATCTAGGCTGCATCCAGAAAAACATCCCATTTGCCCCTTTTCATTCAGTGGGATCCACCAGAGAAGCTTAAAATTTCTTTCCCTCATAGTTTCACCTAGGGTTCTGTTTACCTGGTCACGCCACAATGACGAAATACATTTCTAAATGAACAGTGACTCATAACAAGCCCTTCTTACCCTGCTCTTTGAGTTTTGATAGTAATTTATCCAGAGCAACCATTTTGCCACTGTTGGTCACAAGATGAGTATCAGTGGTATAGGGTGGGCCAGGCTCGGCACCATCAAAGAGGTATGGGTGATTACAGCACTTCCGCAGCTGCATCAGAATGTTCAACAGCCGCATCTTATCCATTTTTCCAGCCGAATTTAAGATATCAATATCTTTCATTAGAATCTTGGTATACCTAAAAGGTTATTGGACAATTTAAAAACAACTCTTTGTCCTTGGACGTATGAAAGCATACAAATATGAAGGCATCTAAATCCCAGTGCTTTACGTATTTACACAGTGGCAACTGGCATTTATTTAAGTGTGGTTTGCGTCTCTAATATTATTTTATTTTTCTGCAAAATGTGATTCTAACAAAGATTTATTAGCACTAGCTGCACACCCATCAGATTTGACAGTGGTTGGGGACAGGGAGGCCACTCCAAGCACAGACTAGGAGAAAGATAGGAAACAATGGGACAAGTTTCTGCACATTCTGAAGCCCCCAGTTGAGTTTATCCTGAAGTGCTACTATGGGCCAAGCATGGGCAGGAAGCCCTGATACACGACCATAGTGAAACACAAATACCCATGTCCAGCTTAACTCAAACACAACATCCTGCCCCAAAGCTACTGAATCTGGATACTAAAGTGGTAGCCAAGAGATATGCTGCCTCCTTCATCACACACCCGCAAGGCAATTCCTGGCTTACAGGGAGGGACTGCATCTCTGACACCATTCCACTCCTTCTCTGTATACAAATTTCCTTAGTTCCATGTTGGAACTGAGGAAAAATTGTTTTTATACCTAAGGTTCACACCATGTAGAATGGCCTTGCTTCATCTCATCCTGAAACCAAGTTTCTGTCTTCTGTTTCTCTGAGGTGACAGCTCACAGTATAAAACACAGACAGAACATAGGGAATTGATTTTATTTTTCATCTACATAGATACCTGTATGGATTATAATACTTAGCATTTATATAGTACATTTCAAGTGTACAAAGTGCTTCACATACATTGTCTCAGTAATATTTACTATAATACTGTAAGGTAGGTCAGTACTATTATTTTTCTATTACAGACTAAGGTGCAGGGTTGGGACTGAGATGTGGTAGCTTGCCCAAGGCAGTTTAATGAATGTGTAGCTTAAATCATATGTAGGTTTGAAGCCTACTTTGAAGGTTACTGTTAATATGTTATAGGCACTATGTTAGGCCAGCATAATAGACTGATTTTAAATTAAATTTTAAAAAAGAATCTTACCATTCCCTCTGCATTTTGCTGAGTCCTAGATAAATTTTTACTTCTTTTTTAGGTGGCAAGCTCTTCTCCACCTCAGCTTTTATACGCCGTAACAAAAATGGCTTCAAAACCTAAAAATCAACACATCAACACATTTTACACATTGCTACAAGTCAGCATTTCAAGTATTTGTTTTGCCAGTGTCCTAGACTTCTTATACTGCTCTTGTGATGCCTTTTCCTAATCCTAATTTTTTGAGGCTACTTGAGGTGGGAGAGCATGCAGAATACATGACCATTTCTCATGGTGTTTCTAGGAGCAACAGGAGCAACTAGAACCCCCGTACACAGAATGTATCTCCTAAAGACCTTGGTATCACAAATTGTGAAAGGGAAGTTTCAATATGCGCCTCATTCTAAATACATTTACTGAGTGTATAGTATAAATAACTGAATGCTTTGCTTCTGTTGGGAAAAGACACAAAGGCACACATTAATAGTTATGTTAATAAGTAGTAAACAAATGGCTGCCTCACCAGAATTCCACAAATTCTGTCTTATATCACATCACAATATGCACAACACATTTCTCAGAAACGTACATTAAGATGTTACGCTAAGAATAATATACTATTCGTACAATACAATGGAAGAGAAATTAAATTTATTTCAGAAAGCAGAATTGCCATACTTACCGCGTGAAGTCTCTCTACAAGTTTTTGATCACCAAGGCAATTTTTAGTGTCAAACCATGAATCAAAGTCCTGTAAAAATTATGTTGTTGTTACTGGGTTTGTTGTTACTGTGTTTGTACTTTCAAAACTCAAGGGGAAATTTTAGTAAACTAGAAACGAAACTGTCCACTGGAAACAGTGTGTCAAGTTCTTCCCTTCTTTAACATCTAGTAAAGCATACCTATGCCCTGACATTATTATATTTCTGCCACAGATGTGCATCACTAGCATGGGGGCGTACGTGAACAGGCACAAGCAAATGTTGTTACAAATTGTGAAAAGCATCCCTATGTCTCATATAATGTGCAGATCCACTTAAAATGTGGCCCAAAGTGGCTGAACCAACTTCTCAAAGCAGTTCCACCTACCCCTCCCTTCAAATGCTCGTGTAGAGTACACTGACTAAAAGCTAAGTCAATAGGAAAGAATGCAGTTCAGATACACAAATACTATAAACTAATACTTGCATCTGAAAGATGCAATGACGATTTAGTCCCTCTCCTCCTGTAAAATGTCCTCTACCCACAGTGACCATTTCAGTTGCTCATTATGCAACTTCACTATGTAACAGTACAGTCATACCCATGTTACGTCCGCTTCATGTTACATTCTTTCAGGTTATGCCCCACGGTACCGGAAAGGGTTACTTCCGGGTTTCACCGCTCACGCATGCGCAGAAACGCAAAATGACGTCACGCGCATGCACAGAAGTGGCGAAATACAACCTGCCTGTGCGCAGATGCGCCACTGCGAGTTGCACTCTTTTCATGTTGCAAATGGGCCTCCGGAATGGATTGTGTTCGCAACCAGAGGTACCACTGTATTAAGAATCTGCTATATAATTTTTTCCCTAACTTCCCTCTCTATTCATTTACCTTCTCTTAAGAATGTAAACCATTATAATATGATAAAAAGATAACTTAAATTATTGGCAAAAGTTAGGTTACCATATAAAGTGTGCAAAACCAAAAAATAGGACTTTAACATAATGTACAATCTCACCTCTGCAGAATTGAAGACATCAGGCAAAAGGAAATTGAGCAATGCCCATAGTTCATGAAGATTATTCTGTAAGGGAGTTCCTGTTAATAGCAACCGATTTGTTGTCTTGAACTCTCGAACAATTTCAGAGAGCTAGGAAATTTTTTAGAAGAGCACTTGTTACTACTACATTACTACCATACTCCAGGATACATTTTTTACAAATGAAAGTACATACAAAGTATTTCAAAATGAAGCTCCAAACTCCCATAACCTAAGATAATAATTACAAGCATTATTAATAGTTCAGATGTAACAGTTAGTGTTTTAAATTCTTCATTTTTTCCTTGCCTGCCATTCTGAAAGGAATTATTTTTTAACTTCCTATTTTTTTACTTCCTATTGCTTCCTACAAAAAGTTATCCTTCCATTCAAGAGTTACCAGATTTTTCCACTATCCTAGTATTCTGTAGTATTTCTCTAGGTATCTACAGAAATAAAGCTTAGGCTCACCTTAGATTTTTCATTCTTGATTCGATGGGCTTCATCAATCACCAGATACCTCCAGTTGAATTTTTTGAAAACAGACTTCTCTTTAATTACCATTTCATAGGAGGTAACGCACACATCCCACTCTCCAGGCATCATAACATCGCGGATAAAAGCAGCCTAATGAAAAATGAACATGGTAAACACTTCTAGATAGGTAAGCTGAATAGGGCCACCTAACTCATTTGGAAGCTGCTGCTGCAGCCATATACTAGTTATAAGGGGAAAGCATTTCACAAAAATGAAGAAGAAATGGAAGGTGGGGAGGAAATCAAGTTCCATAAAGGCTAATACGATGACTCACCTCCCCCCCAGTAAATAAATAAAAATCAATGATGACAAATATATATTTAAAAATAAAGGAGGGGAGGGATAAGTGAATGCCTCTTCTCAGATGAACCTTGGTGTGACATATGCATCTTAAAATGAAGTATGTCATTCATTAATACATACAAAACTTTTATATCCCACCCCTTCTCCAAACGGAGTCTGAGGGGGCTAGCAAGAATAAACAACACAGCCATACAAAATCTGATAAAAAGTTAAAAAACAAAATCATAGTAAAACAAGAAGAACATTAGTGATGTGTGGTTTAACCTGTAAACTGCTGTGCACAATTATGATGCTATACAAATGCAATGGCGGAAAGGCATTACACTCCCAACTTGAAAAGCAAGTCACTTCTTTACATAGTGCTCACTTACCCTGGCATCCTTGTCTCCAATGAGACAAACGGCACGTAGAGATGGAACCCAGCGTTTAAATTCATTCATCCAGTTGTGCAAAGTCGATTTGGGGACCAGAACCATGTGTGGGCCAGGAATGTTTCGGTAATGTTTCAGATAGCCCAGCAATGCAATTGTTTGCAGAGTCTTTCCTAGACCCTACAATAGTATTAAAAATTATTTAAAGTTATGCATCATTGTTAGCAGCACTGAACTGATTTCCATTTATAATAATGAGTAGAAAAGTTTACGAACATGGTACAATTTATGGAATAGAAATCTGCCATAATTTCAATATATTGCAATATGCAAATTACAACTCTGGTTAGAGTTTGTTTTGAGATATTAAAACTACAGCTTCTCATAAGCATTCCTCTGCAATATGCATGAATTATTACAGAGAATGAATTTTTTAATTACATTTTGCTCTTAGCTATGTTACAACTGAATATTTGAGTCTCTGTACTACTGCTATGCATTATGCATCTTTTCTTTGAATTACACACAATTGTTATTCCTTGACTCTCTGAGTTCAGTAAATTTTCTACATACCAAAGAGAAAATGCCCACATAATACTAGGAAATGCTAATGGCAGGCAAGTTGTGATACTTATCTCCTCTGTCACCATACTGAATTCTATTTCCACCAAAGTTCAACAGACCTGCTGTCAATGAACCCATGAGAAATCTTTCATGAGCTCAGTCAATAGTACGTCAGTTTAGACATAGTGATCTTCATCTAACACATCATGGTTTGTCAGAGAGAGCAAGCATTGTGCTGCCTTCTCTCGTCTTCTATGCCACAACAGTATTAATTCTGCAGTTTATTAAGCCGTAGTTTCCCATTTCATCTGAACCAGGAAACTCTGGTTTATTAATCCTGAACTATAAAAATAAAATGAAAGCAAGATCAGATCCTGGTCCGTAGTTCAAGATTAATAAACCAGTTTCCCAGTTCAGATGTTATGGGAAAGTGTTGCTTAACGAACTCCAAAAGCAATGTATTGTGGTGCTCATAATACAACACTCTTGATCAAATAAACCATGATTTATTAGACCAAGATCATTATGCCTTAACTGGCAGCACAATTCACAACTAAGAAAATGAATGGGACATTTACTATTTATTTCAATAAGGGTTGGGAACAGTTCGCAACCATTTATTTATAGTTGTCATCTTAGCAGCCATTAATTACTTTCATTACCTGGGGCAAGCAACAGTCATGTAGAGACAACCAGACAGAAAGCTCAAGTAAACTGAGGGTCAATTGGTTCTTCTTTCCTGTCACCCCAATCAGGCACCACAAATGACTAACATGGACATATGACAGGATAAATTTGTTCTTCCATGAATGCCATCAGGGAGTCACATTCTTCTAACCAGTTTCATCTGACTAGCTTATTAGGAATCATAGCTTATCAGAATCACAAAGATAATAAGAAACACCATTGCTTTTAGTAATAGCTGTATGATATCTGAAGACAATGGATTTAAAATCTTACTCCAAATATTCTCCAATTAGCTAATAATTATGGGCTAAGTACGCTGAAGAGACTTATTCCCAAAGTTGTTCTAAAACCACCTGGATTACTTAAAGCATAGGAAATGTGGACTCCAATCTAAAACTGTTCTTTAAATTCATGAGCGTTTAAAAAGTAGTTTGAGGATTTGACAAGGCAGACATCATTCGAGGTCCACATCTGGCTTATGGCCACTGACTTCAATGAGAATTACATTTTTATTTAAAACCATTTTTTTCTGCTTGGAGAATTGTCTTCTTCCAAGAGATATACACTTCACTTCCACCCCCAAAGATGTACTCCAAAAAGAAAGCCTTTTACCATTTCATCTGCCAAAATGCCGTTCACGCCATTTTCGTAAAGGGAGATCATCCAGTTCAACCCCCTAACCTGATAGTCTCGTAACGTTCCTCCTTTAACATCTGCAAAGCACATAAAATGTGACTTTTTATCTATATGCTTGATTATAATATTATTTCCTAACTCGTTTAAGAAAATGGAAAAAGATTTTAATAAATATACTCACACGAAGGCGATTCCTCAAATCTAATACACACATTTGAGGTTTTTCGACTTTCTGAAAGTAGCTCTTCATCCTCCTCTTGCTCTGTGCGCCTATGGCGATAACTGAAGAAAAAATGAAGAAACTAGTCAAACCTATGATGTGCTTTCCACAAGGACTTTTTTGTATGCCACAAAAGTCCTGCCTTTTTTCCTGTAGTAGAGCAAGGAATCTCAAATAAGTTGCTCCTCTAACTCACTCCACAAGGAAGGACTATGTGGATATGAAACATGTTCATTAAAGGGTGGGACAGCCCCTGCCCCAGTTCCTTCCTGCCTACTCAATCAGCCATTTCCTCACACGTTTGGTAGCCCTTCTTTTCTCTCTTCACTACCTTTTGGGGCTACTTCTCATACATGGGACAGGAAAGGAGGATGAATTTAGACCAGTGTCAGGACATTATGCCTACCATCTTTTCACCTCTCTAGAGCTGCTGAATTCAACTATCTTGGACAATTCTTCAAGCCATGCATCAAAGTCATGCTGAGGAGGCACGGTGGTTTGAGGAGCCTCCTGGGTGCCAAGACCAGCAAAGCAAAAACCATCCTCAGCAGTGGCCATGAGGCAGATACTGCAAAGGCCAGTGAGGTCATGGTTTGCTTCAATCTGCCCAACAGGCCTGATCTATGACCACAGAGGGTGTTCATACTTGAAGAGGGTATCCTCCCGCTATTAAGTCCCCGCACCTCGAATTCTACTGGAAAACAAAAACCCAGGATTGGCCAGAGAGAGGTGCTTCTCACTGGAGGGTAGACCTTTGTGGGCCTAAGAAGGGAAGTGGGCCTAGTGGCAGTGCACAATCCCAAAACAGTAAAGGGCAAAAAAAATCCTCATTAGCTCTCTTCTCCCCATGCCAATTCCTGGCTTACAGGGAGGGACTGCATCTCTGACACCATTCCACTCTTTCTCTGTATACAAATTTCCTTAGTTCCATGTTGGAACTGAGGAAAAATTGTTTTTATACCTAAGGTTCACACCATGGAGAATGGCCTTGCTTCATCTCATCCTGAAACCAAGTTTCTGTCTTCTGTTTCTCTGAGGTGACAGCTCACAGTATAAAACACAGACAGAACATAGGGAATTGATTTTATTTTTCATCTACATAGATACCTGTATGGATTATGAAATGGGCCTAGTGGCAGTGCACAATCCCAAAACAGTAAAGGGCAAAAAAAATCCTCATTGGCTCTCTTCTCCCCATGCCTGAATTTGCTGGCCATCTCAGCTTCAAGAGATGGCACTTTCACTCTCTCAAACCACACCCTACCCTTGTCATGCATAAAAGCCATGATTCGTCCAGCACAGAGCTGGAGAATAACACAGTCCTGAGGCAGCCAAGCTGCAGGGACAGGCAGGGTAAGCAGCAGGCTGCAGCAAAGGTATCAGAGCCCAAACTATCAGCTTAATCAGCTTCACCCTAGCCTAAGAAGCTAGACCACAGAACCCCTTTTAATGAAGGCTCGAGCCATGATCCTTGCCCCAGCAGCAAACCTAAATCAAGAGGAGACAGGTTCTGCATAGTAGGTGTGGTCCAGTTGCCATGGGCAAGGAGACACCCCGGGAGCCTCAAGTAGAGCATCTTCCATTCCAGGAGCATATTATGGCAAAGGTTAATTGCAAGATGAGGCTGTACCACAAAGTCACAGTCACTGACATGATAGCTTACTCTTTTTAGGTTTTCTAGGGTTTTTATGGTTTTCCGGGAGTGTTCTAGCTTTAGGCAATTTTGCTTATATGTTTGATGGCCAGGAAAGTAACTCCCATGTAAATTGCAAGTTACCTGTACAGGTTTGCATATAAAAGATGCACTGCATTAAACACACATAGCATTTAATATCAAACAGTAATTTAAATTAAAAAGACATACTCTCCAGCCGAAAGTAAGCTCTGCTTTTCATCCTTTTTTATTCGTGGTCGTCCAAGTTTCACTTTCAGGGGAGATGTTGGTGATTTCTGCGCCGCAGGTTGAATAAAATGTGCAAAGAGTTCTGTCTGCTTCAACAGGAATTCAAATCTCTTGGCTCGATCTGTTTTCTATATTCAACGCAACAAACACAGTATTTATTTCATTTATCTTTATTTTATACATTTGTATTTCACTTTTTCAGAAAATATCCTCACAAAGTGGGCAAATGCAGTGTAGAAAAATGACCAAACAAGAGAGTACAAAAATACATTTTGAAACTTTTAAAATACCTCAAAGCCTTACAAGAATCCATTCATAAAGAAGCATGGCAGCAAAATAATATATCAAATGCAATATAAACTGCACACTTCCTAATCAAGAATACAATATTTTCTCAACTTCTGTAGTGTAAACCTGAAGATCTCAGAAAAATCTCAGAAAAATACAAGATAAAAACACAAATTACATAATAAAAACAAGAGCATAAACAAACCAGTAACACACACCCTCCCATTAACACATTTAAAAGGATAGAGGATGTTAATCAGCCAAAGGTCTGATTGAAGAAGAATGTTTTTGCCTGGCACCTAAAAGTGTATAATAAAGTCACTAGGTGAACCTCCCTGGAGAGAGCATCCACAAAGGGAGAGCCACTGCAGAAAAGACCCATTCTCATACTGCCACCCTTTGGACCTCTCATGGATGAGGCATACCAAGAAGGGCCTCAGATTATTATCGCAGGTTCCCAGTAGGTTCTTTGGGAAGAGGTAGTTCCTGAGGTATTGAGATCCTCAGCCATGTAAAACTTCATAGTTCAAAACCAACACTTTGAATTGGGCCTGGAAACTAATTGGCAGCCAATGCAGTCAGTCCAGGATTGGTGTAACATGCTCAAATTGTCTTGCCCTGTGAGGAACCTGGCCACTGAAATCTGCACCAGCCAAAGTTTCTGAACTGTCTTCAGAGGCAGTCCTACGTATAACACATTGCAGTAATCTAACATTGCAGTAATCTAACCTAGAAGTTACCAAAGCATAGATAACAGTAGTTAGATTATCACTGTCCAGATTATGGGTGCAGCTGGGCTACCAGCCAAAGCTGATAGAAAGCACTCCACACCCGTGAGGCCACCTGAGTTCTAAGTGACAGCAAAAGATCCAGAAGTACCCCCAGGTTGGTTACACACTTCATCCAAGGAAGTATAGCCCCATCAAGAGCAAGCAACCTCCCATCCATCCTGTCTAGGGAACCACCCATTAAGAGTGCCTCATTCTTATCTGGATTGAGCTTCAGTGTGTTGGCTCTCATCTAGTCCATTATCAAGGCAAGACAACAGTCCAGCATACCCACTGAAGGTTCCATGGAGCCAAAGAGCAGTCCCCATCCAAGTAGAAGTGGAACCACTGCAAAGTGGTGCCACCCAGGGAACCAATATGGCTCTACGAAGCAGGAAAGGGCACCCAGAAGCGATCATATCAACAGCCCAATCTATTCAGATGTTCCAGAGGTCAGCCAGCGCTTAGACAGGAGCACCCTTCATATCAGCCAGAATATTCCACAGAACTGTCTTGAAATCCACTGGCTCCATTAGCCGCTGAGGGCGGACCATTCCAAAAGGTCCACTGCCTCTGCAGAGAGGAAAGGGTGCTGAAAGTCTAGATCTCAACAGGAAGTGATCTGACCATGACAAGCAACTGATGTCAATATTCCCCATCTTCAGATTACCCTTTCTGCCAAGTTGAGAAAACAAGATCCAGAATGTGACCTGCAACATGCATTGGACCAGTGACATATGGTACTGTGACAGCCCCATGGTTTCATGGCATATGCTACACAGTTCTTCTTTTGTAAGGATGGCCTAAGTAAGAAACAGCTGGTGAATTGTAGTGGCTATGAAAATAAAGCTGCAATCCTATACACATTTACCTAAGAATAAGCCCCATTAAGATGAGTAACAACATTTTTTTTTTATTTGTACCCCACCCATCTGACTGGCTTGCCCCAGCCAACATATATAAAAGCACGCTTAGGAGTATACATGCTTACACTGTGAACCAAGAAGTCCAGAGTTCAAATTCTGTCTCTGTCACAAACACACTAGGTGACTACTAACAAGCCACACTTTCTCTGCTTCCCATCTCCAGCATGGTAGCAATATTTATCATTATCCAGCTCTACAAGTCTATCTGTAGCTGCTTCTGTCCCCTCCCACTAGAGACCAAAGCCTGGAAACTAGACTATGACAAATGTCAGACTAGAACAGGGAAGATCTGGACTCAAATCCTCATTCAGCCATAAACCCACTGAGTGACCTTGGATCAGTCACCCTTGGGACATCCATCTTTCTCTCCCCTCCCGCCATGGTTTCTTCCTAAAATGGCTACAGCCAACCTGCAAATGAAAAGAGAAAGGAAAAACTGATCTGTCTGATTTCTCCTGCTCTCTGGCCGATCTCTCTCCCCACCTTCCTCTACGTTTTCCATCTGAAAATAGTTGCAGTCAACCAGCAAAGCACAAACAAACAAAGATATGGGAAAACTCCAGCTATCTGAATCAGCCATGCGTGTAGTGGGGTTTGGGCATATTTTTTTATATTTGGATAAATGGACAACAAACATTCATGTATATACAAATGCTAAGCAGTTTATTTTAATTTAAGCTAAAAAGGAGGATAGCATAACATTTCACCACATGAGGGCAACATAACACAGCATAAAATTTCTTGATGCTTTGAGGCCTTTTGTGGGGGAAAACATTTAACATACAGGATTTGAAAAAGAACAGACTAAAACTGAGCAGAGCTCTATTTAGAATAATAAGCAAGAGCTTCCTGTATTTTCTGGTTACTTCTTCCTTTGCTTTTCTGTCTTTTTGAGACACTGCTCAGGAAGTATGCTGAAGCTAAGGTTTTAAAGAATGAGCAAAGGGGAGATACAAATTTCTTCAAGTCCAAAAATAGCATACACTCTGTAGTAGGCACACAATAATATCCTACACGTCTATTTAGAAATAATGCTCCCAAGTAAATGTGCATAAGATTACAACCACACTATCTTTCTACAAACTTGGAAGCAACAATACACAACTCCTTCAAAGAACCAGGAAACCAGCCAGGTGTCAGCTGTTTTTAACTTGAAGACTGTCTTAATGTTTGTCTCCTTACTTACAGGAGTTATTGAGGCAGATTTTGAATACTGGCTAACTGAAAAGTCCGATTCCATTAGCAGCTCTGAGAAACTGCAGGATGGCTGCTATAATGTTATCATACTTGGACAGCTGAAGTTAATTCTTGACAGAATTTCATAGAAACAAGTGAATGATTAAATGTTGGTTATCATTCAGTTTCCTCTTCAATGGAATCTGTAGACTTTCAGAGCTAATTCTTATTTAGCAAGATTCATATCAATAAGAATTTCTAATATGGATATTTTCTTACGTTGTACTATACTTTCGCTCGACAGATCCTAAGCATTAGGTCTTTCTATACCACAATAGCCAACATGGTGCCCTCCAATTCTCATCACACCAGCCTGCATGGCTAGTGATCAAGAATGGTGGTAGCAGCAGTCCACACAAAATCTGAAGCGTAACACACTGGCTATCTCTGTTCTATACTGTACTATACTATACTATACTATTTTATATTTTATACTATACTATTTTATATTTTATTCAAATTGTTTAACTTTATTGTCAACAGTGATCTTCATCTTTAGGGGTTTTCCCTCTCAAGGGAAAATCTCTTCTTTTTCTCTACCAAGAAACATTCTAGCAAAAGTGAAAAGCTACTATAAATTTCAAACATAATTACAGATTTGCTTGAAATACAAAACCACTGAGTGCTGCCAAAAGTAATGTAATCAGGCTGGAATGGTAACTATGGTTAATGGCATCCAAACAAGGCAGAATCTGGAAGCCAACTTGAAATCATGGCTTCATATTCTGGCTTGTTTGGAAGACATTAACCATAGTTTCCCAATTCTGATATAATAGAAAGCTATTGTTAACTGTAGCTTCCTGGCTTCTCTACTCACTCATGCAAAGGAATGAGCAAACTGGTTGTGCATGAAGCTTGTTCCTATCTCATCTTATTAAGCTAATATTTGATTATGCAAATACAGTCACTGTTTGAACAACAGAGAGTAACCCAATCTAATAGAGGACAATGTTACTCTATACTTTTAATGTGTGGAAGAGAGAATTTCAGAAGTGCAGCTTTCCTCACTTTTCTGACAAACTGCATCTTCCACATAGTCTTTAAAAGTAGTACAGTAGTCTACTCTTCTCTTGTGTATGATCATCCTAAGGAAAGATCACTAGAATATTAAAAAGAAGATTTGTTGAGCATCAGTTTTAGAATCAAAACAATGATTTCTCTCAAGGCTACTGACATGAGAAAATGTTTTTACTTTTTAAGCAGTAGTAAAAACTTCTCACACCAAATGACGGAAGCTAGAATAGATGTTGTTTGGATTTTAAAAGACATGTAAGACAATTATGTGTAACACACACTTACTCCGTTCACATATAAAATGGGGGTAGAGGGATCTAATTTTAAAGGAGCACAAAGAAAAGTGGACCAAAACCTGCCCTTTTTATTGGCTTACCTTATTGCACTCTGTAACTTTTAAGCAGTTTTCCAACAGACCAAGTCCAATACTACAAATAGGGTTGGAAGGGATAAATTTGCTAAAATCTATGGAAAGCAGTAAAGTAAGATGGGTCTTATGCTTCTTTTGGGTAACAGCAGACTCCTCCACCTCAGCTTTATTATATGTGAAGATACAAACAAATGCCTCAAATTTCACCACACAATTACTTGGGAGCAAGCCAGAGATAGGGGAAAACTGAATTCCACGTAAGCATGCACGGGATCAGGCTGCACATACTACATACACAAACTTGCTCTAGTGATTGATTTGGTGTATTAAGGATCCCCTGAATGGGTTATAGCTTGCTGTTTTCACTTTGGCATATATGAACATCAATCAAATTATCCTAATTTTATTCAGATACAAGTGTATTATTTTTATTTATTTTACTTGAAATATTGCTTAAAAGTGGAACTTTAAAGGGAGGGCACATGTTGTGATCTGCCAGGGAAATTCAGCATTTTAAGTTCATTTATGATGTAGTTTTATTTGGGTCTGGGTTAATTTCAAATGATGTCACCTTGTGTTACTCTCAGACTGTTAAACATTTGTTTTGTGATGGTATCATGAATAAATAATATTTTTTAATGTTTACATATATGCACTTTAAAGCTTCCTAAAACTGTCTAGAAAAACAATATGTTTTATTTTAGAACAGTTAATATTATGTATACTAATATTTTTACTTCTCTTTTCACCACAACCAAAGCTCAACAAAAACGTAACAAATATATTATCAGATAAACTGCTATATCAGAAAATTTACCATCTTTTCTTCATACTCTGGATCAACATCTTTTTCAGATTTAGATGCCTTTGGAGGGGGCTTTAGTTGAAATGGAGGATCATTTCTCTGTAAACAAAATGACAAATTCTACAATTACTGTGTGTCTAATGGAGGACCAAATTCCCCATTCAACTCACCTCCCTGCCCCCATTGCCTCTGTAAAAATCAAGAAAATGCAACTTCTGAAATGAGGGAAGAACTTGTTTGTGCTTTCAAAACAATGCATATACCTCCACCACCCACACTGTGAAAAGTTTCCTGCACTCAGATACCACATAAATTGCTTAAGATTCAAAGAGTGATACAAGTAGTTGTGCCTATGGGCATCTGAACTTAAGATTTTCAAACAGCAACACATCCCTGTGACATATTGTGCACTGCTTTTAAAACTGAGGAAAATTTCAAAAACACATGGTTGTATAACAAGGGGAGACATGTGGGCTGTTGAAAAAGGGAAGTCAAAATTGCACTGGATATGCCTGAAGTTGCTCTTTAGGCTCTTACACAGGGGCAGGGAAAATTCCAGTGCTTTATTTTTTCCAAGGAACATTTTCCATTCCATAAGATCATTAACAGCAATGAATGGATACTAGTTACAAATATATTAGGCACACCTTCCAGTTTCAAAATGTTCATCTTTGTTTACTTAATATAAGTAAAATAAATAAACAAATTAGATCACTCTCTAGGTCAGGGGTTGGGCTAGTTTGACAGGTGGGCAGGAATGGACAGGTGGGCTGGGAATGAGCAAAACTTGAGCAACTACAACATGCTCAAGTATTGCTGCTTGTTCCTGCTGAACCACAATAAGCCAACAATCATACCTTAAATATGAGTTATAGTTTAGGTGGATATACAAGAACAGCAAACTAAACTGATCACCTGTTCTTTTCAGGTCTCTGTGCCCATAGTGGACAGAAAGTAGGTAGAACCTGGGCAACTGGCCAATGATGGTAACTGCACCTAATGAAAACTCCTAAAGAATGTTTAACTATATGGAATCTGCCTGGCTTTTTATGTTTTTAGGTTATGTTAGTTATTCTTCTGATTGTGTGTTTATTTAACTGATTGTGGTATTGTTTGTTTATATTGCTGTAACACACTCTGGATGGTTAACAAAAATAATAAACAACCTGATGGTCTACAGATTTTGTTGAACTCCACATCCCATCAGCCTGGGCAGCATAACCAATAGTCAGAGAATATGGGAGTTTCAGTACCAACACACCTAGAGGACCACAGCTTCCCCACTCCTGCTCTCAACCTGTCCTGTGGACAGCCTCAGTGCACAGCCGCCGCCAATGCATTTAGGCATAAGCAAGAGAAGGTCAAGAACTTGCAAGGAGGACTGCTTGGTTCTCCCACCATAACTGACCTTCACAGTCCTGCTCCCAGGACCTTTCGATGCCCTTCAAGGAATCTTAAACCAAGGATGGGGAAATTGTGACGCTCCTGAAGTTACTGCACACCATCAATCTCAGGCAGCACTGTCATTAGCCGAGAAGATGGTATAGCAGATATAGAATGCTGGACTAAGATCTGGGAAACCAGGGTTCAAATCCCCGCCTCAGCCATGAAGTTCACTGGGCCAGTCCCTCACTCCCAGACTATCCTACCTCACAGGGTTGTTGTGAGGATAAAATGGGGGGGGGGAGAGAAATACATTCAACACCTTTAGCTCCTTGAAAGAAATGCAACAAGCAATAACTAACACATACTGGGAACCACAAGTCCCTCACCCTTGCTCTAGTCCTGCCTCCTACAGCAGCCAACCCGGTGCCCCTGGGAAGCCACATAATACCCGCACATGATGGGTTGGCATCAGCCCTCGCAAAGCCAACCCCTCCCTCCCTCCCACACCACAAGTGGAATAAACATGTGCCTGGAGGATATACACTTCGCCTGAGGGCGTTTCTTCCATACATTAAGTATCAAACAGCAGATTACTCAGGCAAGCAAGGACTCAGCATGGTAAACCTTCCCAAGTCCCTGACCGCGATGGGCGTAAAATGACTGATGAGGCATAGCTGTCAACCTTCCCTTTTTTTGCGGGAAATTCCCTTATTCCAGTGCCGTTTCCCGCTGCTATCCCGGATTGTTAGATATCCCATAGACTGTCCCTGGGATAGGTGAGGCTACTGATCCCTTATTTTCAAATCTGAAAGTTGACAGCTATGCTGATGAAGATCAGCGATCCTCCATTCCAGATGTGCTGGACAGCTGCTCCTGTCATTCCCGAGCACTTTTTGGGCATGCTGGCTGGGCGGCTGATGGGGAGGACGCATCTGGAGGGCCGCTAGTTCTGCAGCCTTGGTGTAAACGAAAAATAAAGAAATGGGCGCGCGAGGGTAAGGTGGGGGGGGGGTATGGTCTCTCAAAAGGACGGATGCAGTTTCGTATGCTGGCTCCCCGGAGCTTAGCGTTCCGGGTGGGGTTGTTAAAAAATGAAAATAAAGTGTTCCTCTGAGCATACGCAGAGGTTTGAGGTGATTGTGGCGCGCGATCTAGAGGCCGCCGCCGCCGCCCTCGTCCTCCTCCCCGTTTCCCGCGCCGTACCTCCTCTGGGCCGCCGGGCTCCTGTGAGGATGAAGAGAAAGCGGCCGAGGTGGAGGGCTCCTCCTCGACCTCCTCGCAGCCCGGGCTGGCAGCGGCTGGGGCCGGAGCCGCTGTCAGTGCTGTCGCCGCCACCGGGACAACGACGTCGGCCTCGGCAGCGTCCATTTTGTGTCTCGGCAACCACCGGTCGGTAGAGCAGGAGTTGTGGGGGCAGGAGGGGGGCGGGGTAGGGACCCCCTCAAAACCCGCCCCCCTCCGTTGGCTCCCCCTCCTTTTCCTCCCGCCGCCCTCCCTCGGCAGCGACGGGTATCGCAAGAAACCGCGAGAACGACGCTGAGCGCCTTCGCGCGCGCGGGAATGGGAAGGCAAGGTTGTGGTTGTTATGGTTCGGAGGAGCACGTGACGCGAGACAGGAGGCTCCTCCCCCTTTGGGAAACTGCAAGGGAGAATTTTAAGGGTTGCTTCCAACGGCATCGTCGCGCTTTTAATAAGTCAATACCGGTTAATTAATAGCATTTAGTCCCGCTTGAGCATTTTTATTTTTTATTTTTGGTGCTAGGTTCCTTCCTCGCTTTCTTTTTTTCCGTATTGTTTTTTTCATAAGGAGCGCGGGAAGCTGCTTAAATCAAACTAACGGTCCACCTGGCTCAGTATTGTCTACACTGGTCGGCAGCAGCTTTCCAGGCTTTCTGAGGGGGGGGGGTGGCAGACATTGCACCTGGGTCCTAATGCCCCGCAAGGGATGTGCTGTTGATGCTGTAGCGCTTAGCCACAGCCCTCGCCCACCCCCCAAAAAACACATACACAAACTTCCTATTTCCATATTTGAATTTCACCAGCTGTTTTTTTGTGAACAGTCCGGTCTTTTGATTTCATACAGCACATATATGTATGTAATGTATATTATAAAGACAATAAATACTAGTGGTCAGAAGGTGTTGCTTCCAACGTTCCTCTTGTCTGTTATGACGACTGCCTTTATCTTTTATACATTTACAGCGCGTTTAGGTGCTAAAGCAACAATAGATAATCTGTTGAGAGGTGGTTGAGGTTTTTTCCTATTAGCAATTTAAAAAGTGGACGTTTGCAAGGGAGGGAGAAGTTAATAAGGAATCTTCAAATCATGGCTACACCATCGCCTTACATGCATACCGATCCCTATCCAGACAGTCTTAACTCATGCTCGTTGTTTTCCTCCCTTAGTTTTAAACTTCCGACACTTATGATGTTATCATACTGACGATTAGCATAAACACCAAACTGATTAATTAATTACTAATGCTCGCGAAGAAGATTTGTATTTCCCCCCATAGCTGTCAACCTTCCCCTTTTGGGGGGGGAAATTCCCTTATTCCAGCGCCGTATCCCGCTGCTATCCCGGATTGTTAGATATGCCGTAGACTGTCCCCGGGACAGGTGAGGCTGCTGATCCCTTATTTTCAAATCTGAAAGTTGACAGCTATGATTCCCGCCCCGCCCCCCCCTTCCCAGTTCCCCGCTCTTTCCAAGCGCTCATAACAGAACACGCGCGAGTGACCCCGGAGAGAGAGGGAGGGAGGGAGGGAGGGAGGAAGGACCGAACTGAGCACGCGTAAAGGCGACTTCCGAGGCTAGTTCCCTTACGTTGAGCCCTTAAACCCATAGATATAGGGAAAAAATGAAGAGGAGCACGTAGCTTGAACTGCCATTACAAACTTTTTAAACAATTAAATTTCTATACTGTACCACCCTTCAGGCGAGGAAATCAGAAAACTAATCTTCACAGTATTCAACTATAAAGCATGTGTCATATCTATTGATGTATGCAGGCGGAAATTTCAATACTCCAAACATATCGATTTTTTTAAAAAAAATTATTTGTCTGAATTTTTAAAGCAAATTTAATGTGTAGGTTTCAACATGGTCAGGTACTAATGCAATTTATTTTGTGATCCTGTACACATCTCCCCAAAAGGAAATGGGTTTTACTCCTAGGTAAAAGTTTAGGACTGATGCCTTGATTTGTCACCCAGCTGTTTGGTCCATTAGGACTGGTAGGACCGAGGGCTGAGAAGCTCCAACAATAGACACGAGTCAGACGAAATGATAGACAGAGCTAAATAATCCTAGTTTTGTCCCCGTCCTCTGAGAAAGCTCTGTTGGCAGTGCAAGACATGACATTAACATTTAAAAACCTTCCTTTTGATGGCGCCCCAGTCATGTCTGCCCTCAGAAGGGAGCTGTCACAAGATCTTGCATTAGTGATTTAGATCAAGAAAATGGTGCAAAAGAAAGGGTCAAACATTATTAGCTTCCATGCCCTGATCCAGCTGAGGAAAGGAGGGACATGCTTTTTAATACTGTAAAAGTAAATATGTAGGATATCCTATCATAAAGGTAAAGGTAAAGGGACCCCTGACCATGAGGTCCAGTCGTGGCTGACTCTGGGGTTGCGGCGCTCATCTCGCTTTATTGGCCGAGGGAGCCGGCGTACAGCTTCCAGGTCATGTGGCCAGCATGACTAAGCCGCTTCTGGCGAACCAGAGCAGCGCACGGAAACTTCGTTTACCTTCCCGCCGGAGCGGTACCTATTTATCTACTTGCACTCTGACATGCTTTTGAACTGCTAGGTTGGCAGGAGCAGGGACCGAGCAACGGGAGCTCACCCCGTTGCGGGAATTCGAACCGCCAACCTTCTGATCGGCAAGTCCTAGGCTCTGTGGTTTAACCCACAGCGCCACCTATCCTATCATAAAGGTAAATGTAAAGGGACCCCTGACCATTAGGTCCAGTCGTGACCAACTCTGGGGTTGCGGCGCTCATCTTGCTTTATTTTATTTATTTTTTAAATATTTTTAATTAAGTTTTAGAGATGACAACAAACAAGAAAAAGAAAAACAAATACACAAAAAAAACAAAATTATAAAATACATAAAAAAGAAAAATAGTTTCAAAAAAGAAAAGAAAAAACACATTTAAAAAGAAGAAAAAACACAAAAATCCCTCTTTTTACTTCTCATCTTTGATTCACTTATTTTCTTGACTTCCTCACATCTCCCTTTTTTGTATCCCTGTTAAAAATTAATTCAGCAAATTCATATCCAATTAATTTGTCTAATTATCCATCCAATCTTATTTTTAGCCTCGTTGCTAGAACCCCTTCAATTCATTTCAATGCCATTAGCATTCAAAAATTTTACAATATTTCTGTAAGTAAATTTTAAATTTCTTCCAATCTTCTTCCACCAACTCTTCTCCCTGGTCTCGGATTCTGCCAGTCATTTCCACCATCTCCATATATTCCATTACTTGCATCTGCCATTCTTCCAGAGTGGGTAGATCTTGTGTCTTCCAATGCTTTGCGATGAGTATTCTTGCTGCTGCTGTTGCATATATAAAAAAGTTTCTATCCTTCTTTAACACCAATTGGCCGACTATGCCTAGGAGAAAGGCCTCTGGTTTCTTAGGGAAAGTGTACTTAAGTACCTTTTTTAGTTCGTTATATATCATCTCCCAGAAAGCCTTGATCCTTGGGCACGTCCACCAAAGGTGAAAGAATGTACCTTCTGTTTCTTTACATTTCCAACATTTGTTGTCGGGCAGATGATATATTTTTGCAAGCTTGACTGGGGTCATGTACCACCTATACATCATTTTCATAATATTCTCTCTTAAGGCATTACATGCCGTAAATTTAATCCCGGTGGTCCACAACTTCTCCCAGTCAGCAAACATAATGTTATATCCTATATCTTGTGCCCATTTTATCATAGCAAATTTAACCGTTTCTTCCTCAGTATTCCATTTCAACAGCAAATTGTACATTCTTGATAATATCTTAGCATTGGGTTCTAACAATTCTGTCTCTAACTTTGATTTTTCCACCTGGAAACCCACTTTTTTATCCTGGTTATAGGCCTCTCTTATTTGAAAATAATGTAACCAGTCTCGCACCTTCTCTTTAAGCTTCTCATAACTCTGCAATTTCAATTTGTCACCTTCCTGTTCCAGAATTTCCCAATATTTTGGCCATTTAGCCTCCATATTAAGTTTTTTCAAAGCTTTTGCTTCCATAGGTGAAAGCCACCTTGGGGTTTTACTTTCCAGAAAGTCTTTATATCTCGACCATACATTAAACAGTGCTTTCCTGACAATATGGCGGCGCTCATCTCGCTTTATTGGCCGAGGGAGCCGGCGTACAGCTTCTGGGTCATGTGGCCAGCATGACTAAGCTGCTTCTGGCGAACCAGAGCAGCGCACAGAAACGCCGTTTACCTTCCCGCCGGAGCAGTACCTATTTATCTACTTGCACTTTGAGGTGCTTTCAAACTGCTAGGTTGGCAGGAGCAGGGATCAAGCAATGGGAGCTCACCCCGTCACGGGGGTTCGAACTGCCAACCTTCTGATCGGCAAGTCCTAGGCTCTGTGGTTTAACCCACAGCGCCACCCGCGTCCCATATCCTATCATAACATCTCCTAAATAATGTAATTTGCCTCATAAAACAATGGTGGGCTGAAGGTATTTACAGTACTGTATTATTATCATTATTATATTTACATCCCACCTTTCCTCTAAGCAGGTTCTCCCCCTCTCCCAATTGTTTCCTCACCACAACCCTTGTGATGCAGGTTAGGCTGAGAGACAGCAATTGATCCAAGCTCACTCAGGGAGCTTCATTGCTGAGCTGAAACTTGAACCCTGGTCTCGCAGACCAACATTCTAATCAGCATTCTAGTTTAGGATGTACTGGTATACAGGTGAAACTCGGAAAATTAGAATATCGTGGAAATTTCATTTATTTCAGTAATTCAACTTAAAAGGTGAAACTAATATATGAGATAGACTCATGACATGCAAAGCGAGATATGTCAAGCCTTTATTTGTTATAATTGTGATATTATGGCGTACAGCTCGTCTACACCCCCACCAACAGCCCAGTCCAAATTGCAACAAATCGAACTATTGGTGCCAGCGCCGGGAATTGGCCCAATCTTCATGGACTGCCGGGGAATCCTAGAAGCTATTCATGCAGAGGAATGAAATAAGGTCTTAGCGGGTGACTGCCTGGACAGACAAATTAATACCCCCAAATTAGCCCTTCCCTCAAAAGGTTCCCCCATTCCTCCGCATCGCGGCTCAGTCAAGCCAAACCCAAAGGACCCGAGGAATCAGCAGCAGAAAACAGCTACGAGTGCCTGGAATCTAAAAACCCAAGAATCAACTACTGCCCTAAACATCATCTCCTGGAATGTTGCCGGCTGGTCCAGATGCCTCTCCCATTCTACAGACATTCCCTTCTACCATCAAAACTTTAATATCATCGCTCTCCAGGAGACGTGGGCAGCCGAAAATCCATCACTGGAAGGATACTACACATATGCAGTGAGAGCAGTTGCAGGCAGAGGACCAGGGAGGCTCAAGGGGGGCGGGTATGCATCCTAATTTCACTCTGCCTAAATGCCACCTGTAAGGAACTGTCCCCCCTAGAGCACCTAGCAATGGCCCTACTCATATCCTGGGGAAACTGCAGTTTACTAATTATCAACGCTTATATCCCCCCAACAAGCAAAAAAAGAACGATATTGAGGGCATCTGGAATAGACTGGACTCTTATGTCAGGTTACTGCTAACAGACTATCCGGGAGCAAAGGTCCTGCTGGTAGGCAACCTAAACGCAAGGCTAGGTCCTGAGGACCCCAGTTTAGAAACTAAATACAGGCAAAAAAATAGGGTACCTTGACGACTTTGGCCCGGAGGCCTTACAACTACCAAGGCAGTCAAAGGATCAGCATTCAAATTTTGCTGGAGCCTGCCTCCTCAAATTCTCTAGGCAGCTAAGTCTTCATATCCTAAATGGTCACACCAGGGGTGACATCCCCGGAAAATATACATTCATGTCTGGGGTAAGATCCAGCACAATTGATTATATGTTGGTGGACAGTGAATTACTAACAAAAATAGTGAATTTAAAAGTGCTCCCATTCATAGAGGGGGACCATGTCCCTTTGCACCTCCAGGTGTGTCCGTTAAACGAGTCACCCTTCCTGAGAACAGTATACCCTGTAGAGATCACCGCATTAGAGCGACTTGGTTGCCGAGTCAAATGGACCCCTGCACTTGACTCCAAACTGAAGAAGATTCTAACCTCTGAAAAACTCCATACAATTTTAACTGGCTTTGGAAATAATCCTAGGCCTGAGGACCCAGTTTCCAAGTATGAGAGCCTGCTCCAACAATTAAAACCCCATCTTTTTAATACCACAGAAAAAAGGCCATCTAAACCAATAACATCAAACAAACCCTGGTTTGATCACACTTGCTTTGAGGCAAAGAAAGCCCTGCAAAATGCTTACAAAGCCGCCCTGACAGCTGAAAACTCTGTCAGACACCAAGCCTATCTTGCCGTCCGTGCCCTAAAAAAGAGTATAAAAACCTAATACGCCACCAAAAGAATGCCTATACCAGAAAATGTTGGATAGAACTAATTAGTGCAGCAAAAGCAAAAGATCAGACACTATTCTGGAAACTGGTAACTTCTGGCACCCATAAAGCTATTTCCCCCTTAACCTCACAAATTTCCCCTAGCCTGTGGGTCTCATTCTTCCAATCTTTGTATGAGGACGCTGAACCTCCACTACAGAATTATAATATAGAACAACTGGCTAAATGGCCACCTGTTTCAGTAACCGAAGTGAAATCATATATAAACCAACTGAAAACGGCCAAAGCCCCAGGCTCAGATGGCATTACGCCAGAAATAATAAAAGCACAGGCGTATTGGTGGGCACCTTTCTTAGTCACCTTCTTCACCTACATAGATGACACTGGCAGCATCCCAAGGGAATGGGGAACAGCCATAATAGTCCCAATCTATAAAAAGGGCAACAGAGGGGATCCAGCGAATTATAGGCCGATTAGCTTATTAAGTGTGATTAGTAAACTCTACTCAAAGCACCTCCTTAACAAGTTTACAAAATGGCTAGAGAATGAAGATATTCTGGCAATAGAACAAGCGGGCTTCAGATCCGGAAGGTCCACGACAGATCACTGCCTAACGCTACAACATCTCATCGACAAATACAAATCAGGAGGGCAGGCCTCACTATACGCTGCCTTTGTCGACCTAAAAGCAGCATTTGATACAGTCTCCAGAACCAGACTCTGGGACAGACTACAGGAGACCAGTATAGATAGAAGGCTCCTGCTCTTAATTCAGGCACTGCACGCAAACACGGCTCTTAGAGTCAGGTGCAGTCGCCTAGGACACCTAACAGACCCTATTAAAACCTTCAAAGGAGTCAGGCAAGTGTGCCTATTGGCCCCTCTACTATTTAATTTCTATCTAAATAACTTAGTATCTGCACTCAATGACTCAGAACTCCACCCGCCGAAGCTTACAAATTGGCATATTTCGGTCCTGCTATATGCCGATGATGTGGTAATTCTATCCAGAACCCCCATTGGACTCAAAAGAGCACTAAGAAAGCTCGCAACATACTGTGAATCTAAATGCCTCAAAATCAACTATCAAAAGACCAAGATACTTGCTTTTGGAAAAAAACCAAAGCTTAGAAGCTGGGAACTCCAAGGCCATAAATTAGAACAAGTCACAAACTACAAGTATCTAGAAATGGTGGTACAGGCCTCAGGAACCAACAAACTACACATAAACGCCATCGGGAGTTCAGCGGAAAAAAACGCAAATTGTATCCTCAAATTCTTCAGAGCACAAGGGGGCTTCTTTGTCCCCGCAGCTCTAAAACTATACAAGGCCAAAACTTTGGCACAACTCCTCTATGGTTCCTTTTTGGGCCCACCTTCCTCTGCTTTCTCCCCACTTGAGAGAGTTCAATCTAGATTTCTTAGAGTTCTCCTCCAAGTCCCCAGATGTGTCTCTAACGCATGGGTTAGATTGGAAACGGGGATGATGAGAGTGGAGGCTAGCATCTGCCTAACATCAATTTACAAATGGCTGACATTGAACCTGCTCCCCTGAGGGATAGCCCCATTGATCCTCTGTGACCAATTCCAGTCGGGCTGGCAGACTGCAGTTCTGAACACCCTCCGAAAATTGGGTTTTGCCCCTCAAGCCCTTCTAAGTCTGGGCTTGGACCAGGCAAAAGCTACGGTCAGGCAAAGAATATTAGACACCGAGAGACAGCAGGACTGTGCAAGGTGCCCCGACTATAGAATTGGAGAAATTGAGAGATATATAGCCACACCAGCAGTATATCTCTTCTTTCTCGTATCTAGGGATGCAAGAAGGGCCTTTACACTTGCCAGAAGTTCGGCTCTTCCCTCGCCGGTCCTGGTTGGAGCCTTTATTTTTTTTAAAAAAAAGATATTTATTAAAGTTTTGTATAATAAGACAAACAACACAATCCAAACAGAAAAATACAATAAAAAACATAGATAGAGTAAAGAAAAAAAAATCTGGTTTTTTACTTGTTATCTTTATAACCCTCTTTCCTGACTTCCTCACATCTCCCTTTTCTGTATTCCCCTTTACACAATCAAATTCAGCAATTCCTTACCCTTTTTCAAATCTTATTCAATATTATACATTTCAACCTATTATGTCTCCGATTTTTCCTTTCTTTTTAAAACCAATTTTTACGTGTTCTTTATAACTTAATCCCTTGTATCATTTTGTTTAGATTTGACATAATTTTAATCTGGTCTTTTCACCCTTTTCTTTTAAAACATTTTTGCATATTCCTTTTAGCTATGTCACTGATGCCATATTATCTTTATAACCAACATCAATTTAACATACAAACATTTTACAATGTTTTTGGAGATAGTCCTTAAACTTCTTCCAGTCCTCTTCCACCAACTCTTCTCCCAGGTCTCGGATTCTGCCAGTCATTTCTGCCAATTCCATATAGTCTATCACTTGCATCTGCCATTCTTCCAGGGTGGGCAAATCTTGTGTCTTCCAATACTTTGCGATAAGTATTCTTGCTGCTGTTGTTGCATACATAAAAAATGTTCTGTCCTTCTTTAACACCAATTGGCCGACAATGCCCAGAAGAAAGGCCTCTGGTTTCTTAGGGAAGGTATATTTAAATACCTTTTTCAGTTCATTATAGATCATTTCCCATAAAGCCTTGATCCTTGGGCACGTCCACCAAAGGTGAAAGAATGTTCCCTCGTTTCTTTACATTTCCAACATTTATTATCAGTCAAATGATATACTTTTGCAAGCTTGACTGGGGTCATGTACCACCTGTACATCATTTTCATAATATTTTCTTTTAAGGCATTACATGCCGTGAATTTCACACCAGTGGTCCATAACTGTTCCCAGTCAGCAAACATGATGTCTGGTTGGAGCCTTTAGAAGGGTCCCGTATGCCCAGAGACTTTGCACCTGTCCATTGGGAGAGATAGGAAGCCCAGAACACTTGTTCTTTAGATGCCCCTTTTATGAAGAGGCACGTAGTAAGATCTTTGCTCCCCTAGTGGTGAGGCTCGCCGACCTCCCACAAAAGCAAAAATTTGACCTTTTGCTGCTAGGCAAAGATCAGAAGATGACATGGACGGTCGCCAGATTCTGTGTACAGATCTGTAGGCGCAGACCATCACCCATCTCAAAATAGTCTGGCATGAAAAGCCCCAAACACGGCTTCATGGATGGTTCTGAGTCAACTCCCTGAGTCAGTTTATAGTTGTACATTGCTGCTAAATTTAGTGTTGTACATTGTTTTAATTGTCTGTTTTAACCATATCTGCACAGCAGTTTTTAATGTTGTGAGTGTCCTCTATTTAAGAGGCTTTTACTCTGCAGCCTCTTATAGTTGTTTTAACTGCGAATCTTTTAGTTCTTTTGCTCTCACAGTTGTTTTAACTGCGTGTCCTTGTTTGTTTTTAGTTCTTATTTGTTTTAGTTATCAGTTTTTTATCCATCCACTATCCGTGTCTAATCCTGTATTTTATCCAGATGTTTTATCCTATGCCTTATCGGTTTAAAAAATCCTAACTGCTATTTTATCTATATGCTTTTTAAACCTGGTCTGAGACCGTAATAAAGTTCATTCATTCATTCATTCATTCATTCACCTGGCTTCACTTTGTGGGTGTCAGCATTTCAGGGGAAAACAAAGTAGATCCCACTGACAAGTCCAAATGTTACCCACTCTTGAAAGACAACTCAGAAGTTAGTAATAGAAGTGATGCTTCTTCCTACCACTAGAGAGCACTAGACCCCTACTTAACACGAGCATGGGGTTTTTAAACAGTAGTAAAACAGGGCATTTTTGCCTTTCAGTGAAACATATCCTACATGCAGGCTGCTCCATTAGGACAAATGGGGCACTGCCCCACCAACTTCAGTCTGCCCTTAGCCAGCCCTCACCTGCCTACCTCCTTATTTACCTGCAACCAGTCCTGGGGGTGGCATCACTGCCTGTCAGCTTCCTCCTCTTTACTACAGTGGTACCTCGGGTTAAGAACTTAATTCGTTCTGGAGGTCTGTTCTTAACCTGAAACTGTTCTTAACCTGAAGCACCACTTTAGCTAATGGGGCCTCCTGCTGCCGCTGCACCACCGCTGCACGATTTCTGTTCTCATCCTGAAGCAAAGTTCTTAACCTGAGGTACTATTTCTGGGTTAGCGGAGTCTGTAACCTGAAACGTATGTAACCTGAAGCATATGTAACCTGAGGTACCACTGTATTGCTGTTGCCCGCATAGAACTCAAGCAGGATATCTGACATATATACAGTAGAGGGCTTGAGCCTGTAATATAATGTAATATTTAATAATTGATATACTGTAAGAGGGCGCTGTGGTCTAAACCACAGAGCCTAGGGCTTGCCGATCGGAAGCTGTTGCTCGGTCCCAGCTCCTGCCCTCCAAGCAGTTCAAAAGACCGTCAAAGTGCAAGTAGATAAATAGATACCACTCCGGCAGGAAGGTAAACGGTGTTTCCGTGCGCTGCTCTGGTTCGCCAGAAGCAGCTTTGTCATGCTGGCCACATGACCCGGAAGCTGTCTGCGGACAAACACCGGCTCCCTCAGCCTATAGAGTGAGATGAGCGCACAACCCCAAAGTGGTCTGTGACTGGACCTAATTGTCAGGGGTACCTTTACCTTTACCTTTATACTGTAAGAGACCACGAAACAATACAGAAATGAAGAGAGATGTTGAAGCTAGCAGGGTCGAAATCACCTAACTACACTCCTGGTGTCCTGGCCGGGGTGGGGGGACCAGACAGCACACTGCCCACCCACCACATACTATTTGTAACCAAAAGAAAGAACATGAAAGAGGGAAGAGAAAATAAGAATTAACAGGTAGAAATAAGAAGGTAGGAAAAATGGCAAAGAAGGAAAGAGAAGGAAATTGAGGAAATGCAAAAAAAGTGAGGGGAACAAGAAAAAATAGAAGTGTCTTGAAAAGAGTAGGGGTGGGATGTCCCCCACTTATTTGGGGAAAACAATTATCTCCCTTCCTTAAGCAATAGTGGGATAGTGAAACTCCCTCCAAAAAGCATAACTATGAAGCTGAGCTCCCACCCCCAAGCAGTATATAAATTTTATGAAACTAATAATATAATAAAATAGCAAACAAAAATACAAATCATTATGATATCACCTGGAGTACTGCATCCAGTTCTGGGCACCACAGTTTAAGAAGGATATTGACAAGCTGGAATGTGTGGAGAGAAGGGCAACCAAGATGATTAAGTGTCTGGAAACCAAGCCTTAGGAGGCACTTAGGTGTGTTTAGCCTGGAAAAGAGGAAACTGACAGGAGATGCGGTAGTCATCTTCAAATATCTACAGGGCAGTCACGTGGAAGATGGAGCAGGCTTGTTTTCTCCTGCTTTGGGGGGTAGGACTCAAACCAATGGCTTAAAGTTAAAGGAAATGTAAAGGTAAAGGGACCCCTGACCATTAGGCCCAGTTGTGGCTGACTCTGGGGTTGCAGTGCTCATCTTGCTTTACTGGCCAAGGGAGCTGGCGTACAGCTTCTGGGTCATGTGGCCAGCATGACTAAGCCGCTTCTGGCAAACCAGAGCAGTGCACAGAAACGCTGTTTACCTTCCCGCCGGAGTGGTATCTATTTATCTACTTGCATTTTGACGAGTTTTTGAACTGCTAGGTTGGCAGGATCAGGGACCGAGCAACAGGAGCTCACCCCATCGCGGGGATTCAAACTGCCGACCTTCTGATTGGCAAGCCCAAGAGGCTCAGTGGTTTAACCCACAGTGCCACCTGTGTCCCTTAAAGGAAATGAGATTCCAATTAAACATTAAGAGGAACTTTTTGACAGTAAGAGCTGTTTGACAGTGGAATGGTCTGCCTAAGGAAAGTTTTTAAGCAGAGGTTGGATGACCATCTGTCACAGATGCTTTAGTTGAGTTTCCTGCACTGCAAGGGGTTGGACTACATGACCCTTAGGATCCTTTCCAACTCTGCAATTCTATGATTCAGCAAACTGAAAACATTGCAACCCAAGCCTCACAAGTGATCCATACCGACAAGGGTCACCTTTCCCCCCAGCACTATCCCTTTAGTTATTTATCCTCGACATCCAGTTTAGTGTATGCAACGCTGCCCATTCTCCAGACGGCCAAAGATGGAAGCGGGGCTTTTCCCTTTGCCTTCAATGTTGCAATGTTTGTTTGCACAGACCGGCCAGCCCAGCCCACCTTAGCGGGAGTGCCGCTCGTGCTGTCCCCTGCGCCCAGCCCAGGTTTTTCCGCCTGTTGCTCGTTCCTTGGGCGCGCTCCACACACACGCGCGCGCGCATGAAGTTCTGGCCAAAGGTCTGGATGCTGGAATCCAGGCCGGGTTTTCACGCCTCTGCAGCCGGGCTGTTAGGTCTGGCTGTGTTGGGAGGAGGAGGAGCGGAGAAGCGCAGAGGGCGAGAGGCGCAGAAGCGGCTGCGCTTTTGCCAAGAAGGCTGGTCGCCGGCGGCAAGCCCCAGGGGTGTTCTTGCGCACTTGGGAGCGCGCGTCCGCTCCTGCTGCTGATTCAACCCACCGAGCTGCTGCCTCCCCGGCATCGGGAAGCTCTGGCCGGCGACGGTAGCAGCAGCAGCAGCTGCCCAGGTAAGGGAGCAGCGAAAGGGAGCGCCCAGCTTAGTTCAGCCTGGCACGGGCGAAACTTGCCGGGTAACTTTCTAGCCCGCTCGCCTTGCCCAGCAGGGGTGCATTTGCCAGCTTGCTTCTGTCCTCCTCTCCCCGCCCCCACTTCTTTCTCTTGTTTATTGCATTTATAGCCCACCTCCGCCTCCAATGAGCGCGAACTGCTGCGCCTGGTTCTGCTCCTTCTCATTTTATCCTCACAGCAACCCTGTGAGGTAGGTTAGGCTGAGAGAGGCTCGAGGTCACGCAGCAGGCTTCATGGCTGAGTGAGGGATCCGAACTCTGGTTTCCCTCCTCCAAAGTCATAGTCGCAAAACTCTTCACCGTTCTATTGGCTCTCATTTTCTTCCATTCGGGACCATGTGCCCCACTTTACAGAGACAGTCCTGTGTTTGAAGGGCAGCCGGGTCCAGACCCGGTTTTAAAGTTCAAGCGGACTTCCTCCCCGTTTTCTCATGACGTTCCGTTTATTTATTGCACATTTTCATCCTGGTTTGTCTGCTGCGGGGGCTAGACCATGTTGCCTAAAGCAGTTCTTATACAACATCGTTTCCCCCATCGTTTTCTTTAATGCAAACAGTGATGTATTTATTTTAATTTTTGCGATGGACTGGGTTTGTTGTGCAATAGGCACCCGGTCAGCTATAATTAGGCAACCTGAATTTTCAGTTATATATAAATGTTACTATTTTCAAGCGAGATTCAGTCTTGAAAGTGTGCATATTGTGAAGTTTCATTCAGCTATTGCAAATGGCTTGTTGGCAACATGTCTTATCAAAAATTTCCCAGAAAATGTAAATTTGGATTAAAGGGGTGGGTGGGAGCTGGGTGCAATACAGTCTGTCATTTTCACCCCAAGGACTTTGTGTAGTTGTTGCAAAGAAAAAAAATGTATGCATGAGGACGAGCACCCATCCCACACTTGCTTGGAAGCACCCCTCTCCCTCAAAAAGAACCTCTAAAAAGGAGAGTCTTGAAGTTGCCCGTCACCAGGGATCACCTGGGCAGCAGAATGGTGAGATCTTGGGTGTTCAAATGACTAGTATTATTACTTCAAAATTTGCATGTATTAAAAAATTGGCATATGAACAGCATTTTTATCCCCCTTCAGCAAAAAAGTGGGGGTTCCCAGAGCAACTTATTCTTAAGAATACAGTAATAAGAAAGTCCCACTCAAACTTACAGTTTGAAAGACACAGAAGAAAAGGGAAAGGGAGTGGGAGGGAGGAGGAAAAAGAAAACCCCAGGCACTAGTTCTTAGTTACAAATATGCTCTTAGCTCTTCATGCAGATCGTTATCCTTTTGGGAGGCAGGTGGTGATGCATTTTCTTTCTTTTAGCAGTGCTCAGGTGTGACCTATCTTTCTTTGCTTGCTTCACACATCCTCCTCCTTTCTGACTTGCCACTCTGGGTTGGGGACAAATGCATGATTGTCATGCGGGCAATGCCAGGTGTATGCAGTCATCATGCATTGCAGGTTTGTTTGCTCAAGGGAAATATGACTTAATATGCTCTTAAGCCTATACCTTGAATGATCCAACTGCTTATGCATGTGACAAGCACTTGATTGCAAATGTGCAAAGACTAAAGTAGCACATGTGACATTACATGTGTGACTACAATTAACGGGTCTAATTTTTTAGAAGTTAAAGAATAGCTTGGAATGAGAAGTGATCAGGAGTAGGACTTAGAAGCACAGGGAGCAATGTTTAACCCTATCCCCTGCAGTCACGGTCCTGATGAAAATCATCCTCTTAAGCTGCTCTTAAACCTTAGTATGTCTCTGAATGCCAGGGAGGCATTATGCCTTTGAATACTAGTTGCTGGGAAATCACAAGTGGCGAGAACACTGTGGCACTCAGGTCCTGCTTGTGGACTTCCCAGAGGCATCTGATTGGTCTCTGTGAGAACGGGATGCTAGACCAGATGGGCTCCTTTGGCCTGAGCTTCCACCATATATGTACAGGTTACTGGTGGAGGAGCTGTGATTGGACTAGTTCTCACAGCCAAATCAGAAGGGATGCAGAACCAAGCCAGTGTGCTGTAGTGGTTAGAGTGCTGGAGTAGGAGCCAGGAGACCAGGGTTCAAAACGCCACTCAGCCAGGGTAACTTTAGTATATGTGCTGCCGAAGCGAGCACTGGGTAACTTTAGGCCAGTGGGTAACTTTAGGTCCACTGAGTAGGTCCACTGAGTAACTTTAGGCCAGTCACTGTCTCTCATCCTAACCTACCTCACAGGGTTGTTGCGAGGATAACAAGGAAAGAGAGAGAGAGAGAGAGAAGTGTAGAGAAAAGATGGGATGTGAACGTAAGAGTAGAGAATAAATGAATAAGTATTACTGCAGCTAGGGACACGGGTGGCGCTGTGGGTTAAACCACAGAGCCTAGGACTTGCCGATCAGAAGGTCGGCAGTTCGAATCCCCGTGACGGGGTGAGCTCCCGTTGCTCGGTCCCTGCTCCTGCCAACCTAGCAGTTCAAAAGCATGTCAGAGTGCAAGTAGATAAATAGGTATTGCTCCGGCAGGAAGGTAAACGGCATTTCCATGCGCTGCTCTGGTTCGCCAGAAGTGGCTTAGTCATGCTGGCCACATGACTTGGAAGCTGTACGCCGGCTCCCTCGGCCAATAAAGCGAGATGAGCGCTGCAACCCCAGAGTCAGTCACGACTGGACCTAATGGTCAGGGGTCCCTTTACCTTTTATTACTGCAGCTGTAAGGGGTAGGGGAAAATTTGGATAAGGAGCATGACACCAGGTTAACCCCCATAGTTATGCCTCTGTAGCTGTGCCCCTTCTACGACTATGCAACAGAATTGAAACATTGACCAAGGCAGACATTTTGGTTTCAGTGGCAAATCACCTTCTTATCCTTTCTGCCCCCTCTACCCTCCTTGTTTAACATTCACCTCGAATAGGAGTTCTGGTGGAGTGAAAAGATTGCACACTATTTTGTGACGATTTTGATTGAACATAATAAAGAGATTTTGGATTCCCCCCCCCCCAAAAAAAAATAAAACTTTCAAATTATTATAATGATGTAATGTATGGGTCATCTTATACTCGAAGGTCTGAAGGAAACAGATCATAAACAAGTAAATGCAAACAAATATTATGTACACACACAGAGACACACTGATCATAGGAGTGATCACATGAAATGTCCTTCCAAGTACACATTTCCCAGCATAAAATGGGGTTGGAGTGTTTTTGTTGGGGTTTCTGTTTTGTTGTTGTTGTTATATCTTCATTTTAGATGTTGTGATTTATGTGGAAATTGTTCAGTTTGGTTGTGTATTTGTTGATGTTTTATTTATTGTTTATGACTACTTTTGTTTTGTTGCAGTTACATATTTTTTATGTTGTAAGCCTATTTGAACTCAGTTTGAGCTCTGTGTTAGCCTAACCTCCCTTGCAGGAGTTGTTCAGGTTGTTGTAACGATAAAATAGGGATAGGGAGGGGAACCATGTATGCTATCTGGAGCTTCTTGGAGGAAAGGTGGGATAATCAATCCATCCATCAATGCAGGTGGTTCCAGATTCCAGGTAGGACTGGTAGGACCCATGTTCTGACTAAGCATAAGGCAGCTGCCTATGTTCTTATGTACCATTCCCCTTGACTTTGGGTAGCACTTGCTGATCTGTCTCAGGCAGCAGAAAGTCTTGGGCTTTCACCTGTTACAAATTACAACAGAACCATGAACCTGAAAATTAAAATACATCTCTAGTCTTCCTAAGTGTGCTTACTTGAAAATCTTTCTCATCAAAACCACAACTGGCACAAAAAATGTTCAGGGTGGGAGTTTCCATCTGAAATACACAGTTGTCTCTTCTTCCTAAAATCTGATGTTGAAATAGCTGGGGGAGTACGAACATAGTTATCGTGCCTTTTGGATAGATATGTGATGGGAAATACCAGAACAAACCAAGCAGCAAAGCTTCCATTCAGAAAGGGCATTCCTGAATGAAAAGCTTTGCTCGAGGAATGCATTCCTAAGCGCTTCCTCTCAAATCTGTTCTGAGACAGGGAGGCAAGAGAAGGCTTTGTGCCTAACGATAAAAGGAGGAGGGTGGACTTGGTCTGAAGGCACCTGGTCTGGTCAAGATCTGGATGGGAGACTGTGCACGAACTCTATATATGCTGCTATGGTTTTTTTTCCAAGTTACAGTGGTACCTCGGGTTACATATGCGTCAGGTTACATACGCTTCAGGTTACAGACTCCACTAACCCAGAAATATTACCTCGGGTTAAGAACTTTGCTTCAGGATGAGAACAGAAATCATGCTCAGGCGGTGCAACAGCAGCAGGAGACCCCATTAGCTAAAGTGGTGCTTCAGGTTAAGAACAGTTTCAGGTTAAGAACAGACCTCCAGAACAAATTAATTACTTAACCCAAGGTACCACTGTATATAGAAAAGTAAAGATAGCTGTGTTGGCCCATAAGAAACAGGAAACAAACAAACAAACAAACAAACAAACAAACAAACCATGTTAGGGTAATACTTTTATTAGGCCAGTCAAAATGCTATAAAACAATGTGCAAGCTTGGGAGTTCTCCAGAACTCCTACCTTTGTTTACAGTCGAATCTGATGAAGCATTGTGGGAAACGCAAAAGCTTGCAAGCTATTTTGTGACATACTGTATTTTGGCCAATTTTCATTGGCCTTATAAAGGTGCTGCCCTCATATGGATTTGAGTTTTTTGCTCTTAACCTCTCTCTCCTTCTCCCTGCCGCCCAACCTCTTGTGCATTTCTTTTTCTCATACATAACCTCTTTTTCTTCTCCTTCCCAGCCTCTAACCTTGCTCTCTCTCTTAACCACCACCATCACCACTACTTAAATTCTGTAGGGGGGTATCAAGTGTGTTCTGCCTACCCCTAGCTTTTAGCTGCCCTGCCCTCTGTCCTGTCTTGCATTCCATCAGTCCCATCAGCCACCACTGCATTCAGGCATAAGTACTTCTTGTTGTCAAAGGAGTTAAGATTCTGCAGTGAGGTTTGTTTGATTCTGCCTTCCTTGCTCCTTCTATGAAAGTGGAACGTCACAGTCCAAATAGAAAATTCCAAAGATGCGGGAGGCTAACAGCCCTGCTCCTAAGATTTTTCAGTGCGCTTGGAGGGCTATGATAAGATGGAGCACCTGTGGCCTTCCAGATGTTGTTGCACTCCTACTCCCATCAGCCCCTCCAGCTTGGCTAGTGAGCACTTTGTGATGGATGTTGGGAGCTCGGCAACATCTGGAGAGTCACACACTCCCCATCCCTGGTTTAGTCCTCCGTCCCAGCTCAGTACTTGCAATGCATCAGTCAAACTGTGCACAAACTGTGCACGTTTCGTAGGATTGTAGAATTGTAGAGTTGGAAGGTAGCATGAGAGTCACCTAGTCCAACCCTCTGCAGTGCAGGAATCCTTTGCTCAATGTGGGCTTCAAACCCACAACCATGAGACTAAGTGTCTCATCCTGTACTGACTGTGCTATCCCAAGCTCTGCTTGACGTCTTTATCTGAACGAGGTGCCGTTTAAGCTCCAGCCTCTCTCACTTTCCTGTTGTTCATTACAGGGCTCATTTCATGATTTTCTTCTTGAGAAAATGTATTCTCCATGCACATAATGAATTTTCTCCACCTGGCAAGGAGAATGTGCTCATTGTGTCGCTGCCTCACTTTTGATTGCACTATAAATCAATAGTGTTATCTGCAACTCAGAAAGATTGTAGCGCAACCAAACGAGCAGCAAATTATCTTGAGTAACCTTCCAATAAAGTCACACGAGTGAATAAAAGCCCATTCTGACCATTGTCAGCTTGCTGTAAATACACCTTGGGGAGTAAAGCACAGGTCCCCTTGAACGGAGAAATCAAATAAATGTTTGGAGGTGATGCCAAATGGAGCCATTTGTCTTTCAAGGAGCATGTTGAGATGATACAGATTGGGGCAACAGTTTGCGGAAGCTGCCATTTGGCAGGCACCACTATTATGCTGACTGATGTGCAGCTGGTGCAGTTGAATAAACTGGCTTGTTTCAGATTGTTCACCTTGAGCAACTGCAGATTGTTACACCTGTGCAACCTTTTAAGGCTTTGATTAATGCTATGCAAACCATAACTTTTAGCACTAGTTACAGTTTCAGTTTGTTCCCTTTTGCTTGCCAAAGGTCAGCTCCTTTGAACCTGTGAGGTGGAAGCACTGAGTGGCTCAGAGGTGGAGCTAGTGATGTTACATACATGCCTGTTCAGCCATTTCCAGTTGCAGGACATGCACCTTTACGATACAATAATCTTCATTGTCTTTGTCCCATACAGAACAACGAAATTGAAAATCTACATCAGATTTACACACATTACAGGTGTGCTACTCCAGTGGGTGCTCCCAGGAGCTGGTCTCCTGGTCACAGGTGACATGAACTTACCCATAGGCACCTAGGGCTTCTCTAATCTCCAATAACTCAACCACTGAGGGACATCATTTGCATATTCCAGCCAATGTGTGTTTTGTATGCAAAACAGAGGCACGGGAAATAGAACTTTCCAGTTTCCAGTGCTGCATAGGACAACAGCTTGGAGATCTCTTCAGTGTCTCATTGTTCCATCTAACAATATGGAAAGTGAAGAGGCTACATCCGGTGGCCTAGGCTGGTTAAACATGCTACACCTATAAAATCAACACTATTTCCAAATATTTAAACTACAGCAGTTAAGTCTCTTAATGTTCCACTGTCATTATGGGTTCTGAGTAGCGTTTTGTATCCATGCAAATGGTGTAGGAATGAAGGAACCTTCAGAGGAGTGTGTTTGTCACATGCTGGTGTTGGATGAGGCAGGGGGCAAAAGTAGACAGAGGAATGGGTGTAGTTTTTAATTTCTAGTGTAGGCTACATTCCAGTCACTAAAGTCCAAGTGATCAGCATTTCAGATCTACACGCCTCTCCTTCCACCTTTCGTCCATTAAACAAGAGGGGATGTGCTGGAACATTTTATTGCAGGTCCCACCTGTTGTAACCTAATAAGAAGTCTTGACAGCTTGGAAGTAACAAATTGCTTCTTCTTCTTTTGCATTGCTTCCACCTTGAAGCTGGATAACTGAAACAATAAAAGCTTTCAGGGGAGCATTTCTGAAGGGTGAGATTATTTCTTGATATTGACAGAGTCAGGCCTTGACCCTCGGGGTGAAAAAACACAGGTGGAATGGGGAGAGCTGCTGTTTTGTGATAAACCACACAGCTCTCTTTGTTTTCTGGTGAGTGTGTGCCAGCTCAGCAATTCCTTCTACACTGAGCTGGAGTTTTAAGGCGTTTGAAGCACACCTCATTCACTTTGGCCAATAATGGACATTTTCACCTTTGGTTGGAGATGATGTGCACGACTGGTTTTTCACAATTTGGCCTGTCTTGGGTAGGATGCAATAGATTAAATGAGAGGTTTTTTAAACCTCTGCTCAGAACTTTTGCTTCAATATGGGGAGTGGGTGGTGCTAAAGCAGAGTAAACCTGTACCCCTTCACATCTCAGAAGTATTTTTTAAGTACAGTGGTGCCCCGCAAGACGAATGCCTCGCAAGACGAAAAACCCGCTAGACGAAAGGGTTTTCCGTTTTTCGAGGCGCTTCGCAAGACGAATTTCCCTATGGGCTTGCTTTGCAAGACGAAAACGTCTTGCGAGTCTTGCGAGTTTTCCCCCTTTCCCCCCCTTTTTCTAAGCCGCTAATAGCGCTAATCCGCTAAGCCGCTAATAGGGATGCTTTGCAAGATGAAAAAACTGCTAGACGAAGAGACTCGCGGAACGGATTATTTTCGTCTTGCGAGGCACCACTGTACATTGACATAACCTCCTTCCACTAATTTCCCCCTCCGGCAATTAGAATCACGTGAGGAGGAAGGAGGAGCAATACTTGCTGGGTCCCTCCCTTGCCATCCCATTTTCGGTGGCCCCAACCCCTGCTGCCCATTCACTGGAGCCAAAGGACTGAAGAAAGATGCCTGCTCTGTGTGAATATACCACGCTTCCACCTTATATTTAAATCACTATTATACCACTTTAAGAGTAATAGGGCTGTAGTTTAAGGATGTTGAAAGCTGTTAGGAAGCCTCATATTCCCCTCACAGAGATCCAAAATGCTAGAGGGAGGGAGGACTGTTTGTTAAACCAAACTGTAGATCTCTGAGGATAATTGGCAGGGTGTATCTCTAATACCGCTCAACATCCTTAACAAACTACAGTTCCCAGGATGCTTTATGGGAAATCATGGCAGTTAAAGTGGTACAAGAATGCTTTAAATATATAGGGTGCAGATGTGACCATAGACTTCATGCGTGATTTAGAATCTTGAACATTCTGTGAAATGTAGGTCTAACAACTCTTAGGACCATAACAAACTACGGTTCCCAGGATGCCCTGGGGGAAGCATGATCATTCTGGGGTCTAAATCATACAGGGGACCTACAAAAAGAGCCAGATTTCCTATCTCAGACCTTTAGGGCCAGCATATGGACAGATCCATCAGGGGATGTGTTCCTGCTCTCTCCATGCTATTTCCATCGCATCAAGAGAAATGACTGAAGGGAGCTGCTATGTTGCTGCTGCAATGTAAGAACAGTGGAGCAGCCCCTGCTCTCTGCAGCTAGTCACTTTCCTCCACCTGAGTTTTGCTTCCACCCTTGAAAACCTGTGTGTGATTCATAACCTGTTCTATATCACCTACATGACATTCCTGGCCTTGAGTGTGTTGGATGACGCTGTCTCAAATTCAACGGCCAGTCCAGGCATTTTCTGCAAATAGGGCTACATCCAATGCTGAAGTTCCACTGGCACAAAAGACACCTTTGTGTGCCGGAACTCCTCTTCCTCTCCTGCCCTCTTCAACTTCCCACATTCTTTCAAAGTCAACTCTGGAGGGTTAGGGAGCTGGAGGGAAACAGAAGTCCCATTGCACAAGTGGGATCTGTGCATTGTTGGATGCAACTGACAAAACTGAGGGGGCACCATTTTGTTCTTTGCCTCAAGCAGCACAATATTCCATTCAGGGCACCCAACTAGGTGACAGTTTGTCATGCTATTGATTGGCAGTTGTGTACTAAACTGAGAGGGCAAAATCCCAACACAGTAGAGGCCTTGATTTTTATTTTTAACGTACCTTTCCCTCCTCTCTTCTTCCTTCCTTCCTCCCTTCCTTCCTTCCTTCCTTCCTTCCTTCCTTCCTTTCTTTCTTTCTTTCTTTCTTTCTTTCTTTCTTTCTTCAGGCTCATAGCACAACACCTACCCATAACAACCACATGTCCTGCACAAGATAGGTTAGGTTTTCTGGTTGTGTGCACCACTTCCCCGAAGTGATTTACATGAAGTTTGAAAGCAAAAAATAAGAATGCATAGGGGTCATCCACATTACCACCCCCACCCCCGGTGCTTTAAAGCACCATCTCCATGTGTGGTTTTGGAGAGGGTTTTTGCCCTGGTGCTTTCCCAGCAAAAACCCACTCTTTGCCTCTGAATTGGAACAAATGACAATTCACCATTTGCTAACAAAACAGATTGCCGTTTTCTCAGATTAAGGATTTTGTAGGGAAAGCAGCGGGGCAGAGGAAGCACTCAGACATGGTGCTTTAAAGTTCAGAGCTGTGCCTAGAAATTCAGCACAAAAGGAAGCCTGGATGAGCCCATAGTCAAGGTGAAAACATCCAGTCATTTGTGTTCTCCAAATGCCCAGGAAAACAAAAACAACTTTGCAGTGGTGACTGGTGCTCATTGGAACTGGTAGGATGGGAAGCTGACAGTGGGTTGAGCTAGAGCCAATGACAGGCAAAGCTAGCTAATTCAAGTTTCGTCCCCATCCTCCTCCCTGAGGAGTTCTACAGTGACAGTACCTAGAACAAGGAGGAGGAAGTTAACAGGCCGTTCCACCCCATCCCACCCCTGGACTTGTTGTTGATGGGGCAATGCTCTACTCTGCCTATAGGAGCAGCCTTCAACTGCATCTTTACTTGGCACTGAAACAGTGACAAAGTTGGCACCAGGTGGGCCTCCCCAGGGAGCGCATTCCATAGATAGGGAGCTGCTACAGAAAAGACCCCTTTTCTTCATCACCACCTTCTGGACTTCCCTAGGAGGTCTTAGGGGCTGGGTAGGTTATATAGGGATTGTAACAAAGAAGGACATATTTGCCAATATATGGTAAGAATGTAGTGCAATTAATAAATATTGGGGAGAGGGAGGGAAAATAATGGTATTGTAAGAAAGGCAGCAAATGCGACCTACAGACATACCTGATTTGAGTTCTTCAAAGGCATGTGAAGTAGCAGCCCAGGAGAGATACGGTACATCCCATATGCTAATTAAAGCACTAAGGGACTTGGCTCATGGTTGCTAAAATTGGGGAAAGTGCTAGCCAGTTCCAACAACTGATCCGTGGCTAAGGAAGATCTAGGACCTTATGTTCATGAACAAAATTACCAGTTGTAAATAACATGGGAGAAGTGAATTTGAATGATTAATAACTTTCAAAATAAACTAAACACTTACTCTGTTTTCCATTGGAATCAGAACAAAACTGATTAAATGATTTCTGTGGATATATTAAGCATGAATTGATTTTGCTGCAGTGTCATATATTGATATTATTAATATATTTTTTAAAAATAAAAACACACAGTGCCCAGGACCAGTCAAGTTGAGTCAGAAAACCTGAGTCAGAAAATCTGAAAAGTGCCTTTTCCTGGCAATGAAAATGCAATAATAACTCTTTGCTACCTTTTCATCATTCCCAGAATCACCCGCTGCACCCTACCTAATGGTAGGGCTGGCCTTATATATGTAGGGGAACACTATTGTTGTCGTTATATAATGAATTAGCAATTATTATCATTTTACTCCTGCAAGTGCCATAAAGTTTCAGAATCTGTTTCTGCATCAGTTTTTGCTCAGTCCCTGCTGGGAACAACTTGATGTTTCAGTGCAGAATGGATTGTACTATGTTTTCAAGTAATTCCATTGTTTCACCATTCGTACTGCTATGCACTCATGGCAAGCCAAGCTGTCAAGTCACACAAGGACATGGGGAGGTAAAATAGGAGCTACTTAGCAGCATGCAGGATCAAAATGTATCTCAGCATGGCAGGCAAGATTAAAAATGTCTTCTCTTTTGAAAAGCAATTATTTATTAACTGCTAGAATGGGCTTTAGAACAAAGTGGTATGTATTGGTTTAGAGGTCTGTTTAAAGAGAGATGTTAGGTTGGCCACTGGACTGAACATCTTATATAGCTGCTCTGTATTTACTTTTATAGAAATATTTATATGCCACTTAATTAAAATAACCTCCTTAAGTCGTCTACGTAAACTAATATAAAATGTATTCTTAAAAAAAGCAATTGCAAATGAACTTCAAAATGTCAGATATATTAAAATTATCAAAATATAGATCAGATCAACAGTTTTAAAAACAAATGCAATATACAAAACATTGTTATAGGTTGGAGGGCTGTCCTAAACAAAACAGTTTTTGACAGGTGTCAAAAACAGGTACCCATGTGGTGCCTGCTTAATAGGCAAAGAGTTCCAAAGTTGGTGCGGGCTGAGAAGTGCATCCAGCTTAAAGTGCATCCGGACTGCAGGTTCCAGACCTCCCTACCTGCTGTCTGTACTAATGTGGAAGGAAATGGGACAAAGCAAGTACCTTGGTGGAGCAGATGCCTCCTTTACCCAAGCAGGAATGACTCTGCTGCTTCCACTGTGACTGCTAGACAAAATACAGTTGTATTTATGACATTGGCTGGGTGATTTTGCCCTGCAGATGCTATTAAGTCAACAGCATGCGAACAGGAGATTGCAATGAAAACTTTTATGGCTTCTTTTTTCTTCTTTTTTTTCTGAGGCCTCTGGAGGCTCAGAAGCATGTAGAGCAAATATAGCACAGGAAATGCACAAAGTGTACAAAAGCCTCATCTTTATGGCTGAATGCATGATATGTACACCATACTGGCAAACAGCTTCAGACTCTGTTTACTTTTGCCAGCTGGATACTGTGAGTTTAGCAGCACTGAAAAGAAGGGTCCAAAAGACTGCTTTCCTGAAACCCCAGCATTTTTTGGTCCGATGAGTTTTCTCAGAATTATGTATAGTAGGACCTTTTTTAGCACACATAGTTCAGACCTTTAATGGAGCCGGTTGCTATCTAAATAAATAAATAGTGACAATTTAAAATAATATTGTAAAGTATTGCAACTTGTTACAATTTTTAACTTAAACTGAGAGCTCTATATTTGATGAAATTTACTCAAAAGTCCAATGGTGCTTAGTCCTGGAAAAGTATGTTAACATGCATAGAGTGAAATCCTGTCCTCAGAAATAAGCCCATAGAATCAGGGATGAGTAAGAAATGTAAAGGTGAGTCTCCTTCATTTGCAGTTTCCCAAACAGCCATCAAAATTTTCATTGCCTTTTTTTCTTGCAATTTTCATTGCAAGTTTTCTGCAGCCAAGTAACGTTTACCAAAAAAAAATGCATACACTAGGGTGAAGTGTGCATTAAAAAGCACATGTCAGTGGATGTAACATACAAACGTGAATTATATCAAGGGAAATTGCTTTGCAAAATCCCACACAAAAATGTGTGTTTTAGGATAAATTGTCATTTATCCGAAAGTGTGGAGAAGTATGAATTTTGAATTGTGATTGTGCTTCAGTTTGCATATTGTTTTGGAAAGTGTGAATTGGGTATGTTCGCCTTCAGATGTGAACTGAACTGAATTTCTCTCTCTCTTCCCCCCACCCATCCTGAATTGCAATACAACAAGGAGTCTTGGAGCAGCTTGCAAATTGACATATGCTAGCATTGTGTCATAATCACCTTGTTATCCTTTTGACTACAAGGCTCTTGAGCAGATGCCCTTTCCTCCTTCTTACACTTAAGTTTGATCTGGCTGAAGCAAATGGGTCTTTCCTCTACAAAAACAAAACACTAAGGCAGTTTGTGTTGCCTGCCTACTCACTTGGTTTCTCCATGCAACTAAACTTAGGCGAAGATTATATCTCATTCTCAGGCTGCTACAACAGAGAGATTGTTTACAGTTAAACACACACACAGTTTTGCTTGCTCGAGGCTCATGTGCTCAGGAGTAAGTAAACATCCTTGATGTTCACATGTGATCACTGCATTTATCTAAAAAGGCATCTCAATGGGGGTTTTTTATTATTATTCCTCTCTTCTCAGGAGCAACTGAACCAAACTGACAGACTTCTCAGCTGAAGGAAGCAGATGCTTAATTCTCTCCTGCATCCAACAGCTGTCTTGTCTTCTCATTTGGGTGCCTGGGAAAGCTGACTCATTTACACTTCCACCTGCACGTGGACAGAGTGAAAGGAGGAAAAACTCACTGGGAGCTGCAATTGTTTTGATTGACACAGGCATGCCGTGTAGAGGACCAGAGCCTGGAAGAACAGATCTGTGCTTTGAAACAGTAGCCTGGATCCTGCAGGGGGTTCTTCCCCAAGGTATGCCAGAGTAAAGTGCTCCCTACTGCTCCCTATACATTCTGACTCATACATAAAAACTGTATCCCTTCAGGCTCTCTATTCTGGTTTTTCATGAGCCCCTCACCACTGTAGCTTCTGCCTCCAAAGTGCCAATGCTTTGATTGCACAGAGAACGCCAAGGGAAAGATGCTGGATCTCAGCTTTCTCACAGAAGAGGAGTATGGGAAGCTGATGAAGGTGCTGCAGAGGGATGCTGAGTTGAAGAAAAGGGATGGAGATCGTATCAGGTAAGAAGTCCGGGCTGTAGCAAAGTATTTACAAATTCTGAGAGGTTAAGTTTCCTGTAGTGATGATGGTGATGATGATGTTGATACCGGGGTCACCAGCATGGTGCACACAGGCACAGTGGCACCCTTAATATTTGCCCCTGGCACCCAAGAAGCCTCTGACCCCTCCCACTCACTTCCCCCTTGCTCATGAGTTGGTAAGGGTGGTTGCCTCCCCTGTGCCTTGAAAAGTACTGCTCAAGTGATGCTCTTTCTCAATTTCTTCTTTTATTTCCATGTGCTTTATTGAGCTCACATTCCACTGAATTTGACTTTAACCCAGATCCCCTGGAAAGATAAAGTGTGTGTGTGTGCATGCATGCACATGCTTTCTTCTGTCTTGGTAGGGATCTGATCTGGGAGAAGTGGGAGAGAAGTGACCAAAGTAGGTGGCACCTATGGTACCTGCTCAAAAATCTGTATGTGCCCCAAAACCTGAAGTTCAATTCTCCCTGTGATAGCAGGTTTGCTTTTTGAAATGTGAATGAAGCAGCATACAGCGCTGTGAGAAAAAGGACAATTTCCCGTATTCATGCTTGAGAAGCTGTCCATTTTTCTAAAGAAACCCCCCAAACTACTACTTTTATGCTTCCATCCTTTCCAAAGAGCTTGGGGTAGTGTATGTGTCTCCTACTTTTATTATCACAACAATCCTATGAGGTAGGCATAGCTAGCTCCTTGGGAGCCCAGGGCGGTGCAAATGCCCTGCACCCGGGGGCAGGGCAAGCCTCCCACGGGGTAGGGCAAGCTGGGGCAGAGCACACAGTGCAGAACCTCCACGGGGTCTACAAGCCCCACGTTGCTGTTTCAGGCAGCGCGGAGCCTACAGGTGCCCAAGCTGCCACGTCGCTCCCCCGGAGAGACGTGTGGCTCGGGTGCACTGCAGGCCAGGCCCCGTGGACACCATCCTCAGTGATGACACTCGGGGTGGCCCACACTCTCCTTCCTACGCCACCAGGTAGGGGGAGACTTAGAGAGAGGGGACTAGGATTACTCAGCTTGAGTAGGAATTTTAATTCAGGACATCCCAGCCCTAGACCCCTTATTGTTGTTAGTATCTGTCTGTCTCAAAAGACAATGGAGTGCGCCTCAGAGGTGACGTCAAACCACTGCTTTAGCAGCATTGCAGTGACCTCCCCAGGGCACAAACCCAGGCAGGGTGTTTGGAGGTTCTTGGCTGCCCAGACAACAAGACCCCCATCCTGGTCCTGCTGATGTGGTCCAAAGGAAAGCAGAGCAATTTGTTTGGCACCAGCTTGGTGTACAAGGTACCATCCAACCGTCTTAGGGACTCTACTCTGGATTTGTGTAGGGTTCACTCCTTAACCTTTTCGTCTCCCGAAGATATCCTGCAAGGCGTTGGAGGATGAGAGTTTTCCTTCTCCTAGATGGGCTACCTCCCAGGTTAACGAGCCCCATCTGTCCCTCAACCCATTATGCCCCACTAAATAATAGTTTGACCCAAGACTTTCTTAAGCTGGAACTCAGTTCTGGCATCTCTCAATGCAATTGCCATTATAAGAGAAGAAGGGAAGGTTTCATGGTGAGTTGCAGCACCTCTTTTCCTAGAAAAAATAGCGCTGGTATGACCTAGCCCAAACCAGCTTTCAATGACCTGTGCGGGAATAGTGATGATCTCTGCCCTTATGGCTGCCGCTTCATGAATTCTTGCAAATCAGGGATCGAGCAACTGTGCTCCTCCAGATGTTTGTTGGACCAACTGCAATCAGCCCCAGCCAATATACCTGATAGTTGGGGGTGATGGGAGTTGTAGTCCAGCAACATCTAGAGAGGCCTGGCAGGGGCTGATGGGAGTTGTAGTCCAAAGTTCCTGCAGGGGACCAGGTTGTCAAAGGCTGCTCAGGGGACTGGGGGGGAGGTTTACTGTCCCTTCTACAAACGGCACCTTCCCAACCTATTCGTTTACTTTCAAAAACTGAATGTTTCTTGTTGGCGGGAAAATCTTTATTGGACCTTCTTCCAATAAAGTCTAATATTTGCACACCTGTATAAAACAGTGAAACACAAAATAGTCGAGCAGAGGAAACAGAATAAAAAGTCAGTAAAGTAATAAAATCAGAAGAGAAAGTGGGCGGAGAGACGATGAAAACGTTGGACAATGCTGCACATCCTGGATAAATCAAAATGTTTTTATTTGGCACCAAAAACCCCAACAAATTTGGCCTTAGGAGACTCGTGCAAAGGATTTTACAGCAACTGTAGTCCTAAGTTAGCAGTGAGCTGGGAATTTCTCCAATTTCTTTTCAGCCATTCTCCAATTGGGCCACATCCATGCTAAACAATCAAAACACTATTATACCACTTTAACTGTAATGGATTCCCTCAAAGAATCTTGGGAGATGTAGTTTGTTAAGAGTCTGCAGGATCAGACCAATGGTTCATCTTGTGCAGAATCCTGTTCTCAAGGGGGCCAGCCAGACACCTGTGAGAAACCCACAAGCAGAGGTACAATTCCCAGAGTTCTCTGGGAAGAGGGATTGATTGTTAAGCTACTCTGGTGGGTTGTAGCTCTGAGCGATCAGAGACATGGTCTGGAATATCCCCCCAAAGGCAAAACTCTCCCTATGGCTAAGCTGTTCGTAGAATGAATGTACATACAAGACGGAGGGGGAGTGGCTTTACAATGACAAGCTCCACTCCCAACCACCCCCATATATTTTTCATTTATTTTATTTAGCAAGACCTATATATGTAAACGGCATTTCCGTGAGCTGCTCTGCTTCACCAGAAGCGGCTTAGTCATGCTGGCCACATGACCCGGAAGCTGTACGCTGGCGAATAAAGCGAGATGAGCGCCGTAACCCCAGAGTCGGTCACGACTGGACCTAATGGTCAGGGGTCCCTTTACCTTTTTATATACCACTTGGGACGCGGGTGGCGCTGTGGGTTAAACCACAGAGCCTAGGACTTGGCATTCAGAATATCGGCGGTTCGAATCCCTGTGACGGGGTGAGCTCCCGTTGCTCAGTCCCTGCTCCTGCCAACCTAGCAGTTCGAAAGCTTGTCAAAGTGCAAGTAGATTAATAGGTACCGCTCCAGCGGGAAGGTAAACGGCGTTTCCGTGTGCTGCTCTGGTTCGTCAGAAGCAGCTTAGTCATGCTGGCCACATGACCCGGAAGCTGTATGCTGGCTCCCTCGGCCAATAAAGAGAGATGAGTGCCTCAACCCTAGAGTCGTCCGTGCCTGGACCTAATTGTCAGGGGTCCCTTTACCTTTACCTTTATATACCGCCAGAGATACCAGAGTATCTCTGAGTGGCATACAAAAAATGGTGTAAAATGTTCATTCAAAAATAATAAAATCAGACTGATATGTTATTGCATTCAGGACTTTGGCTCAGCCAGTAGAAAAATAGAAATAAAATGATTTGTTACTGTTTGTTCCTGGGACAAATTTGGGGTGTTGCTGGTGACATATAAAGCTTGCCAAAGCTTGTGACCACTTTATTTGAAGGATTTTCTTACCATATATATTTGCCCACTCAATAATTTTCAACTGCAAAACTGGCACTTTTACAAGTGTGATATAATATTCTGTGAGAAGTACATATTTTAGTGTGGCAGCACAAGCTCTCTGGAACTCCCTGCTTATTGCTATTAGGCAGGCAGCTTCTCTGGATTATTTTTGACGCCAGCAAAAAAAAAGTGTGTTTTTTTTAGGCAAGACTACCTAGACACATAGGGCTCATCCACACTTCATTTTGTGCCCCTTTTCTAGGCAGACATTCATGGCTGCCAAATCTGTATCCAAGTAGTTTTGTTTTGGATTATTTTGGTCCTGGTGCTTTCCCTAGGGGGAGGGGGGAACATGTTTTGCTACTGAATCAGAGCAGTGGCAATCAGATTTCCCACAGACTGCTATTTGCTCCAATTCAGCGGTAAAATGCAGGTTTTCTCTGAGAGCCTCTGTGCGCTGTGTAAATGCAAGGCTCTGGCACTGATTTTCCTTTTCATTTCTGCTAAGGCGATTGGAAGGCTCACTGAAGGATGAGAAGAAGAAGAAATTTGTGACTGGACAATGGTTCCATGAGGTGAAGGCACAGCGCTTCCAGGAGGCATTAGAAGGCTCAGAACTACTTCGAGCATCGATTAAAAAGAAAAAGGGTAACTTTGACCGTAAGTACACAGTAGTAAGCCAGAGGCACGGTTCAGATGATCCTCTAAACCAGTGTTTCCCAAACTTAAGCTGGTTTTGGACCACAATTCCCATCATCCTTAGCTAAGCAGGACCACTGGTCAGGGATGATGGGAATTGTAGTCCAAAAACAGCAGGAGTCCCCCATTTTGGGAAACCCTGCTCTAAAACATTGTTTGGATGGCAGAAAGACACCACAGCTCATATCCTTTCTCCTCCCTTCTCACATGTGTCTTACAGAAACCACCTTCATAATTTCTAATTCTAATTCCTGTTGTTGGAGCACTAACCATTGCTTGTCATCATAGCAGTCTGTGGTTAGAAAGCATGCTAGGTATGTTACCTGTAAGTCACCTTGGGTCATTTTGAGAAAAGTGACTAAGAATGTAATAATGGTGACAATACTACTTTTATTATTATTACTATTATTATCAACATTATTATTTCTCTATTTATTGTTATGGCCAAAGAACCTCAAAACAACATACAAGAAGGTTTAAAACTCAAAGTGATGTTTTGGGCACCTGAAGTTTGCTTCATTTGCAGCTCTAGAAACCCAAACACTTGGATAATGGTTTTGGGGTTTTGCTGGCCCCAAAAGTAGGAAAGAGGATGATATACCGTATTTTTCGCCCCATAGGACACACCGGCCCATAGGACGCACCAAGTTTTTTGGGGGGAAAATAAAGAAAAAAAAATTTATTTCCCCCCCAGGCGCTTGTGGGGCCGGCAGTGGGGAGAAGTGCTCTTCTCCCCGCCGCCCGCCTGCAGACCAGGTCCGGGGACAGCGGGAGGACGCGCTGCGCCTCCCCGCTGTCCCCGGAGCTTGTGGGGCAGGCAGCGGGGAGAAGCTCTCTTCTCCCTGCCGCCCACCTGCAGATCAGGTCCGGGGACAGCGGGAGGACGCGCTGCGCCTCCCAGCTGTCCCCGGAGCTTGCGGGGCTGGCTCAACATCTTTGGTTAAAACTCAGTGTGTTTTGCAAGTTGTGCAGTCAGAAGTAAGCCCCAATGAGTTCAGTGACTTTTATTTCCAGGAAACTAAGCATAAAACTGCAGTCATGGTGATCCTAACGAATAGGGTATTCTACTTTGCCCTTAAACACTTTTGGGTGTGTGTAGGGATCAACACAGAACACATGAGCAACATTCAAGGTGCTGGTGTATGAAGCCCTATACAGCATGCGACCAGGATACCTGACAGATTATCTCTCGCCTTGTATTGCCAGTTGATCACTGCATTCTACAGGCAAGGGCCTCCTGCTGATACTGTCTTATCAGGAGGCCCATTACACAAAGTGTGGAAACTGGGCCTTTAGTGTGGTGACACCTACCCTTTGGAGTTGCCTCTCCTTAAATATTAGACAGGTGGCATCTCTCTTGTCCTTTTGAAACCTAATGAAGACCATCCTCTTTCAACAAGCCTTTTAAGTTGAGGTCTTTCCCATTCTGCATCTGTATGGGAAGTGTGCTTTTAAGATGTTTTTAGCGTTTCTCTCTTGTTGTTTGCTGCCCTGGACCCCTTTGGGAGGAAGGGTGGGATATAAAATAGGCAGAGGGCCTTCTTGGTAGTGGTGCCCCTCCCTGTGGAACACCCTTCCAACAGATGTCAAGGAGATAAGTAACTATATAACCTTTAGAAGATATCTGAAGGCAGCCTTGTATAGGGAAGTTTCAAAATGTTTGTTTTTTTTATTATGTTTTTTATATGTTGGAAGCCTCCCAGAGTGGTTGGGGCAAGCCAGTCAGATGGGCAGGGTACAAATAAAGTTGTTGTTGTTGTTACTACCACTACTACTATTATACTGTCGCCTACATTTTTGGACTCCCTTTGAGATCATGGCTCTAGGGGTCGTTAAATTCACTTCAAAATTTACCGCAAGTATTGTCACCTTATTGGATTTAAATATAATCTGTTTTGGATACCAGTATAATAGAGAAGATGGATGATGATGATGATGATGATTTTATTACAACATTTATATCCCACCTTTCCTTCAACAAATTCAAGATAGTTAGTATATGGTTCTCCCCCCTCCCCATTTTATCTCCACAACAACCTTGTGAGGTAGGCTAGGCCTAGATACAGTAACTGGCCTAGGAGAGCTTCCTGGCTGAGCAGGGATTTGAATTCTGGACTCCCATTGCCCTAGTCCAGAGCTCTAACCACTGAACCAAACTGTTCCTACTTCTGAGAGCAAAACAAGTGCAAGTGAACGTTCTTCTAAAACACTGATGGGGAGCCATATTGTACTCCTCAGCGGCATTCTGGGGCCTTGCCTTTTTTCCAGGAAAAGAAAAGAAAGAGGGGGGTTATTGCCTTGCACTTTGCTTGGAAATGCACGGCACTTTTTGAAATGGAACAAATCCGACCTGACGGAGCTTTTGTGAGGTAGATCATTAAATCTGGGCTTGAATCCAAATCCCGCCAGCCTGAATTTGGCACTTTGCTATCAGGGTGCACTGGTGGGTAATAACACTTTGGGATGATTCATATGATCACAGAGGCAGGCCAATTAAGCCTTGGCTGAAATATTACAGGACCGCTGAGCAATGTTGCCTAGCCTCTAGACGAATTCATTTTCTTTCTTTCTAGTGAGGATGGAACACAGTAGAATCTGAAAAAGGTTAGGTGTTCATTCCAGGAACCTAGAGCCTTGCTAAGTACTCTGGAGGGATGTTTTCAGGGAGGATACTACTTTTTGCCCTGTTCTCCCATAGCATATTGTGCACTGTGGGAATCTTGTCTACACATGCATGTACTTCTATTTTCTAGCATCTATCTTCCCAATGAGGAAATGTGTGTCATTTATACTCCCCCTTCCCTCCAAGAAACTCGAGGAGAAGACCTGTAGGAGTATTTCCTTTTGTAGGTTCTGACTCACAATAAAATAAAGTTCCTCTGAAGCCAGGGAGTTGTAGGCCTCTGCAGGAGAAAATGCAGACAGCAGAGACACCCCTTTTACATCGCCTTCATAGACCTGACGAAGGCCTATGACCTCGTCAGCCGAAAAAGACCCTTCACACTGCTCAACAAGCTAGAGGGCCCACCTAAGCTCCACAAGAAGATTGTGTCCTTCCAGGAGAACATGCACAGCACCATCCATGATGACGTCCATTAATCCTCTGATGCCTTCCCTATAAAGAGCAGTGTTACACAGGGCTATGTTCTCACCCCAATTCTCTTCAGCATATTCTTCTCCCTAGTGCTCTCCTATGCTTCAGCTCAATTGAAGATGGTATGTACTTTCATTCAAGGAGCAACAGGGCATGTTTCTGGGCCATGACAAAAGTGTGGCGGGTCCTTATCTTTATTCTTTGCAGATGTTGCAGCCTTGACAGTGCACTCCAAGGAAGCCCTGCAGAGACTCATCAGCTGTTTTGCCCAAGTCTGCAGTGAGTTCAGTTTTACCTTGTGTCTGACAAAGACCAACATCTTGGGTCAGGATACCACTAGCACACCAATCAGCATTGGTGACCACACACTTGATGAGGTGGTAGATGATTTTGTCTTCTATGGGTTTCATCATAACCAGCAACCCCTCCATTGATGATGAGTAGGACAAGCGTATTGGCAAGGCAGTTATGGCTATGGGTTGCCTCTCCAAAAGGGCATGGGAGAATGTGATGTTAATACTAATATGAAGGTCTACCAGGCTTGCGTGTTGAGCACCCTGCTTTATAGAAGTGAGTCATGGACAACTTATAACCATCAGAAGTGGTGCCTCAATGCCTTTCACATGTGCTGCATCAGGAGGATTTGAGGTATCACATGGCAGGACAGAGTTTCAAGAGATGTGATCTCCAAAGCCCACAGTCCCATTATGTTCACACTCCTGTCAGCCATGTCTACTCTGGCTTGGTCTTGTCGACAAAATAGAAGATGACAGGATCCCCAAAGACGTGCTGTACAGGGAACTGGCTGCTGGCACCAGGCCAAACTGGAAGACCAACTCTGCATTACAAAGATGTCTGCAAGTATGGCATGAAGGCTGGCAACATTAACCCCGCCGTATGGGAATCCCTTGCAGACAACCACAGTGCCTGGAGACAGACAGACAGGTTGTGCATCCACAGTGGTGACCAGAGGAGGAATGGCCATTGGAAGGAGCACAGAGAAAAGAAAGGTCATGGTGCATCTGGAGTATTATAACTGGCCACCTTCATCTCCCCCAGCTGCAACAAAATATGTCTCTTCCGTATCAGTCTCTACAGCCACAGCAGGCACTGTGACTCCAGCGATTTGACTTTCCTCCTCCATTGTTTCCTGAGACAAGACGGATACTAACAATGGCAACAACCTGGTATCACAGTGATGCTAGGTACTTAAAAGATCCAGAACTCAGCCCCATAGCAGAAAGTTGCACATTTTACTTTTTACATAAAAATGCAAATTTAGACCGCTTCCTGGCTGGAGGTGGAGACAAATTCTGATTTTTGCTGTCAGGGTTTACTTCAGAGCTATGGATTGACAACAGGATTTTCTGGATGTACACAGTAGGTGAATTGAGCCCTCCACCCTACCTGCAATCTGTTGTCAACTGCTGCTTGTGTACATATGCGCTTACATACATAATAAAACTGAAATAAGTGTTGTCCAACATCTCACCTGACTTTTCTCACTCACTTTCACTCTCTCTCACATATATAGTTCATTTGAGGGGGCCAGTTTGCATGGCCCTGGATCCAGCATGGATTAAAATCTAATGGTTGAGTCTATTTTTGAACTAGTGGAACAAGTTCCTTTGCAAGATAATGGCCGTAGCTTACCAGCTAAGTACTGTCATTAGTCCCTTCATCTAAGCAATTACTGTTGGTCTGAGCAATTAAGCGCCATAATCACAGGCTAATGGGTGGGCTTCACACACACACTCACCTGGCTGGTATATTGAAGTTCAGGGGCCAGTGTGTGGGTGTTAGCTGAGCTAGAAGCAGGTGGAAGCCATAGAGACAGAACTGTGTTTGATTTATGTTTGATTCCAAGGCTGAAACTATGAGAGAAGCAAGGCCCTCTTGGCGTGTTAATGCTGTGAGCCCCTCCATTGTAGGCTCAGTTTGTTTGTATGTATGTGTGTAAATAAACCATACAGTGGTGCCCCGCAAGACGAATGCCTCGCAAGACGAAAAACTCGCTAGACGAAAGAGTTTTCTGTCTTTTGAGGCGCTTCACAAGACGAATTTCCCTATGGGCTTACTTCGCAAGACGAAACGTCTTGCGAGTTCTTGCGAGTTTTTCCCCTTTCCCCCCCTTTTTCTAAGCCGCTAAGCCGCTAATAGCTGCTAATAGCCACTAAGCCGCTCATAGCCGCTAAACCGCTAATGCCGCTAAGCCGCTAATAGCCGTGCTTCGCAAGACAAAAAAACCGCAAGACGAAGAGACTTGCGGAACAGATTAATTTCGTCTTGCGAGGCACCACTGTATATCCTAAAGATACCACAGTCTCCATTGACCCTCATTCCACGGAAACTGAACCCTGTGTAAATGCTTGGAACCCCTGGAATCTCTCACCTGTCAGAGATTGTGGTAGCAGGTAACAATCTCTCTCTCTCCCACTCCATCCAAGTATTGCACATACTTAAGGATATGTATGTATTTTGCAATACATTCTGGACACAATAATAGTGCATTAGTGATGAATATTCTGCTTTTGTTTGTTTTTTTATGCTTCCTCGGGGCAACCAGATTATTCCTGTTCAGAGAGGCCACAGCAAAACAAAAGTGGGACAAAAATAAACCCAACCATTTGTGTTATTAAAAGTTCTGAGAGTTGTTAGGAGATCCCTGTTCCCCTCAAAGAACTCCAATTCCCAGAGTAGTTTAATAATCAATTCCTTTTCCCAGGGACCTCTGGGAATTGTAGCACTGTTAGATGAATAGCAGCTTTGCCTAATATAGTGCATTTTACCCTAGAACATGCATTTCTGCACACATTATCTTGCTGGTGAACTGCATTGCAAAACTCAGAGAACTACAAATTTAGAAGGAAAGTGCAAATCAGGTAAGTTTGCCTTAAGATGCTAACTGAATCACATTTCTCACCCATCCTTACAAACAGAAACACATCTCTGAATTTTGCAATCCAGTTCGCTAAACACAAATGTGTGCAGAACATCATAATTATGAAAAGGTATGCATCAAAATGAATATAAGTGAAAACAACATACAAAAAGTGCATTATACTAGAAAAAATTTCTTGTATGTTAGGAGAAAGGAATGTAGAAATGTGTGTGACCTTTAGAAACAGATGCAGAAATGAGGCAAACCAAAACTGCTAATCCCTGACCTCAACATGTGGGTAGGTTGATGTGGGAATAGGTATTCATTCATTCCTTCAGGTACTCAGGTCCCAACCATGTTGTGCTCAGAAATGGACAGTTAGGCTGCATGAAAAGTTTCATTCAGATATTAAGTATACTTAAAAGAAGCCATCCAGCTCAGCAGATAGGAATGTTGCTCTTTTCGAGGTCAATAGCATTTTCTTTGTCACATCACTGATAATAACCCAAAGGTCACTTGAAGGGATTTTACTGTCAAACTAAACTGCAGCAAACATTGCATTTGAATCCCCAGCCCTTCTCTTTGCCCAGTAGTACTATGGCATTTCATTTTTTAAACAAAACTTAGCAGTTTCCATAGTAATTATAGATTTCTAGATTGTAAGACTAGAGTCTTAATTCATGAAACACTCTAAGCCAGAGTGTTTTCAACCTTTTTGAGTCCACGGCTCCCTTGACCAACTACATTCTTTCTGCGGCACCCCTATGGGGCTCAGGAGCCCAGTGATGTCACCCCTTGCCTGCAGAGCTGGCAGCCTCTCACCCATTTTTGAAACCCTCCTTTGTGAAGTGTTTCCTCAGCCTCTTCTCCTCTCCCCTCTCCTTGGGAGTCCTCCAGACAGCTGCTGCTGCCGCCCCTGATCTCTGAGCTGCCTTGCCCTGCCACAAAGAGAGATGTCTCCTCACATTACCTTGCAGGGCCTGGGACTTGTCTGTCCATTCCCAACAGCAAGGGCTGGCAGACTAGCTGGCTGGGCTCCCTCTCCTGCTTGCTTGCTTGCTTGCTTTGAGGCCGATTCAACTCCTGGCAACCAGCACCCCTTGGCCTGCGCAGAGGCACCATTCACCTGGGGAGCTTGTAGCCAGGGCTGCTGCAACAAACAGCTGTGCAAGCTGTTTGGGAGGCAGAGACGCAAGAGGGCATTAGATGAGGAAGGGAAGGGAAGAGGGATGGAGGCCAGTGTTGCCCGTGGCACCCCTGACCATCATTCAAGGCACCCCAGGGTGCCATGGCACACTGGTTGAAAACCACTGCTCTAAGCCAAACTTAGGTTTAATGAGACTGTGGGCAAGCATGCAGGCTTCCAGAGTGGATATTGCAGCCACTTTACTCCTTCTCCATTCTTTTTCTTCCTATATGAATGTAGCCAAAGTTTAACTTAGTGTGATATCTAAACAAGGACCCATGGTTAAGCTCTCTCCTCACTAACTATGAGCTTGGATTTGCTCTGCCCAGGTATAAAAATAGTAGATTGAAATAATTAACCCTGGCTTATAAATGCAAACTCCTCTCTTGGAGCTCGCATAGCCTTGCTAAGCTTGGGAGCATGGCCGCAGGACTGGCTCAAGACATTTGGCTGCAGAAGGTGCCCAGCATCTGTTCAGTCTTACTTCATCACTGGCAATGGGGCAGGGTCTTCCACCCTGCGTGAGGAGAGCAGGCTAGTTTAGGAACCACATGGCACACCAGCTCTATCCTCTTACTATTTCACCACTGTTCCCTACATACTTTTAGAATTTGAAGTTGACAGAGCATAACAAAAATAATAAATGCAACTTGGATTACTTGGATTGATGCATCTCCGAAGTTCTCCTGTTCATCAGGTCTTTGTTTCAACTGGATACTAAAATTGTTGAAGCGGTTATAGTTTTTGAAGAGCTGGACCTTTAACACAACAAAGAACTAAGCAAGTTAAACTGGTTGGGCAACAGTGAGCCAGAGTGTCACTTGCCATTTCATTCTAGCTGTCTTCCTTCTATGACACTATTTCCTAAGGCAAGTTTAGTATACTGAAAGCACCTTCTTTAAACAAGCAAAATAGCTCGTGGAAATGCTTTTAGATACAAAACTTACCATAAAAGGAAAATCCTTCTCATCTCCAACCTGATATGCATTAAAGTTTTCTCAATGTGTTGCTGATCCAGTGAATTGTGGGTGTTTTAGTTCTGTAATGATCCCAGGGAGGAAAGTTACAGTAAAGGACAAATATTGTGCAATGCAAGATCAGTGGCACCTTTTTGATTGGTGTGGTGTAACCCAGTCTAGACGCATTGAGTATTTACACAGGGGTGGGCTGACTTCAGTGTTTATGATTAGTTTTTATGATGGTTCATTGCTATTATTATTAGAACCACTAGCAACCTGCCCATTGAGTCTTGGAAAAGATGCAGAATAAGTACCAGTAATAAACAATATTATTATAAGCATAATATATACACTGGTACCTCGAGTTACAAATGCCTCAGGTTACAAACACTTCAGGTTACAAACTCCACTGACCTGGAAGAGTTACCTCAAGTTGAGAACTTTGCCCCAGGATGAGAACAGAAATCTTGTGCCGGCGGTGCAGCGGCAGCAAGAGGCCCCATTAGCAAAAGCACGCCTCCAGTTAAGAACAGTTTCAGGTTAAGAACAGACCTCCTGGACAAATTAAGTTCATAACCAGAGGTACCACTGTTATAGCAATAAATCAAGTGTGCATTTTTGAACCATTAAGTTCATAACCAGAGGTACCACTGTTATAGCAATAAATCAAGTGTGCATTTTTGAACCTCTTAACTGGTAAGACATGGCTCAGGGGTTGGCAAGGTTTACATCGCCTGGGCCGGTTGACTCCAGCGGAGATCCCTCTGTGGGCCAGATTGTGCATGCTTGCGAGTGCATGCGCCTGTGATTTCCAGTGTCTGCGTTTGCACAGACGCAATTTCTGGCATCCGCATCTGCGCAGACGCGATTTCTGGCGCCGCGGAAGCGAGTCCCCCTGCCACGCTGCGCTGGTTCTCACCGAGCGGGCAGCTCGGTTTGGATCTGGTTCATGGGCCAGTTAAACGACCCCCATGGGCCGCTTGTGGAATGGATTGCCGACCCCTGACATAGCTGAACTGAGTAAAGCACTCTTGCCAAAGAACATAGCAATTGCACCAATGCATTTAATTCAAGGTGTGCATCTTAGTGTTTAATGCCCTAAACGACTCCAGCCCCAAATGCCTTAAAGACCCCCTCCTTCCTTCCATATATCCTCTCAGGTGCTAAGATCGGTAGAGGAGGCCTTCTTGGTTGTTCCTCCATCCTCAGAAACTCAGAAGGTGGTGACCCAGGAAAGAGCATTCTCTGTGGGTGCCCCTAAGCTGTGGAAATCCCTTCTGACAGAGCTGCATTTGGTACCTTCATTTCATAGCTTTCAACCATGCTTCTTCTCACAGGCTCTGCTTTGAACCCCAAGTGTTTCTGCCAGGCTGAAATGTATCCTTGAATTCTAATAATGCCTTTTGCTTGGTTCGGTGGAGGATACAAAGTGGTGTGTGTGTGTGTGTGTGTGTGTGTGTAGTTCAAAGGTAAAATTTACATGGATTGCTCTGCTCACTCTGGCCCCACCCACCACTAGCATGTGGCCCTCAGAAGGTTGCCCAGAGTGGAATGCGGCCCTCAGATTGAACAGTGTTTCCCACCCCTTTTCTACACACACTCTTCTCCATCCTCCTTCCAGGTAAACAAGAGTCCTAGGACCAGTTCCAGACAGGCAAAAACACTCAAGGAGGGTGTGCAGCAGGGTGGTTGAGGGGTGTGGCTGGGGAGGACAGGGTCTGTCCTGGGGAGAGTCCTGAGGGTCAGATGGAAAGCTTGGAGGTCCACATTTGGCTGAAGTTTCCCTACCCCTGGTCTACTGCCAAACATCCAGTTGGCACCTACCTGGGTAGTTTCGATGCCTCCATGCTCTCTTAAATATTTGTATGAGCTGCATTGTTTTCCTTTCATCCGGTAGGTACAACACAAGTCCCAACTCATTGCTTCTTCCTGTGCCAGAGCAAACAAAGGGGGGGGGTCCTCCTTTTATTAGCTCTCTTCGCCTCCTCCTGTATTTGCCAAGATCAGAAGACTTTGACTCAAAACAGGAAGTAGCTCCCTTAAAATCCTGGAGTGGATTAATTTCATTGACAGCTCTCTGCCATGTCCTGATTAGCTTTCAAGCTGGGTTTGTTAGCTTGCCACCCTGGGGAAAAGGGTGGTCTGTGTCTCTGGTTATGGCTAAACCCTGTAAGGCAGTTTTCACAAAGCTGATCTGCCAGGGTCATATGCTACCCACTCCCCAGTTGATATCTGTTCTCCCCATCACTGCTTCCTTGAACAAATAACTCCCCTGCTCCCCCAACATCAGCACATTCCTCCAGTCCTTTCAGCCATTGCTGTTCTTTTAAGCCTGAGCCATAGCTGGAACTAGGAGCTGTGTGCTTGGAGTTGGGTCAGAACCAGTGGGAGGGGGCAGAATCTATCACTACTCAGTACAGAGGAGCTAAGCCAGGCTCAAAAACAAATAAAGTTCTACTCAGGAAGACCACAGTTGCTGAAGCAAGGTTCCAGCCGAGACAGGAAGTCTTATATAGTTTTCCCTGTCTAGAAGGTCCCAGTGGCCACCCCAGGTGGGTAGGGCCAGTGCAGAGCCTAGAATACTTCACTATGCGGGAACTTCCTCCAAACTTCAATACAGTGGTACCTCGGGTTACATCCGCTTCAGGTTACAGACTCCGCTAACCCAGAAATAGTACCTCGGGTTAAGAACTTTGCTTCAGGATGAAAACAGAAATCGCGCGGTGGCGGCACAGCAGCAGCAGGAGGCCCCATTAGCTAAGGTGGTGCTTCAGGTTAAGAACAGTTTCAGGTTAAGAACAGACCTCCGGAACGAATTAAGTACTTAACCAGAGGTACCACTGTATGGGGCAGTTGCTCACAGAATCCCAGTTCTAGCTCCAGAATCCTGGGAACTAGTTTGTTAAGGGTGCTGGGAATTGTAGCTCTGGGGATAAACGACAGCTCCCATGATTCTTGGGGGGAAGCCATGTGCCTTAGCTTGGCATTAATGATACAGAAAACACTTTCTTATGTAAAATACCACAGCCATCAACATTAAAAAATAATTGATTTAATCTCACTGACTCCTTTCTAACAGATGAGAATAATGAACATATCCCAGAGAGCCCGAAAGACAGGAAATCATTCTTACCACCAGAAGCAACAGTTTTGCCTTCCACTATCTCAGAAGAAGAAAGGTAATATTAACAAAAGAGAACTACACACATGGAACTCATTGTCAACGAAAAATGTGACAGCCAAGGAATTGGTGTGATATTGCTTGTTGAGATTCTTATTCATACAGTTCCATCTGTATCTGTGGCACTGACCATCAAAAGAGAGGTATTTGCCCCAAGCACCTGCAATTTAAATATAGATGGGGAGGGAAGGAAGAAGACAACACAGAAAGTAAAAGCAACAAGGGGTGTATGCTAGTCCAATGGTTCCCAAACTCGACCCCCCCCACACACCCCAACCACTTGAAAATTGTTGAGGGTCTCGGTGGACCACTTAATGGGTTGGGGTTTTTTTTGCCTGCTGCAGCAATTGTCATATGATGTGCTATATGTTGAATCATTTCAAAGTGTATATTATTATTATTATTATTATTATTATTATTATTACTATTACTATTACTATTATTACTATTAATTTAATTTGTTTACCACCCTTCATCCAAAGACCCCAGGCAGTTCACAACAGAAAAACACTAAATGAGAATACAAAATACGTAATAAAACAAAAACAAACCAATAACCCCCCTCCCACAAGCACATTTAAAATTATTTCTTATATATTGTATTTTAGTTTGAATTCCATAGGATTCAAATGGGTAGGTTTTGTTCACATACATACACACTGCAGACTCCACAAATGAAGCAGTGGCCCATGGACCACAATTTGGGAACCCCTTTGCTAGCCAGTGAAATTACACATACTTAGAAAAAGGAGACAATTGGCACCACATTGGTCTGAGAAGGTCCGAAATGGATCTGGCATCAGTGAGAACACCCAAAGAAGGCTTGCAGTTAAGGCCTTTCCCATAGGTCTCCACCAGAGGGTTGAAGCATTGAACTTCAGAGGCCAGCACTTCAAGACCCCACAGTTGCCTGGCCTGGCAAGTCTGTTGTAATCTTGTATGGACAGCAGGAAAAGCTATTATGTATTAAATACATTAGGACCATCCTCTTTAACTGAACTGCCAGTGCCTATTGATAGCAAGTAAGGTATATTTAAAGCCCAGCACTGTGGGTTAAACCACAGAGCCTAGGACTTGCCGATCAGAAGGTCGGTGGTTCGAATCCTCGTGACGGGGTGAGCCCCCGTTGCTCGGTCCTGCTCCTGCCAACCTAGCAGTTCAAAAGCACGTCATAGTGCAAGTAGATAAATAGGTACCACTCCGGCAGGAAGGTAAACGTTGTTTCCGTGCACTGCTCTGGTTTGCCAGAAGCGGCTTGGTCATGGTGGCCACAAGACCCGGAAGCTGTACGCCAGCTCCCTTGGCCAATAAAGCGAGATGAGCGCCGCAACCCCAGAGTCGGCCACGACTGGACCTAATGGTCAGGGGGACCTTTAGCTATGACTCTGTTACTGGGCTCCCCAATGGGGAGCACATGGGCATCACCATGTCCTCAGATACCCTACTTTGAGCCCACCAGGGCACCCTATGCTACCCATTCATTTCTTTTTAAATGAAGGCTTTTGTGTTTGGTTGATGAAGGTGGTCCGTTTTGGGGTGAGGGCATGCCAGCCCTTTTTGGGGGAGGATGTAGTTTTGTCTGTTGTGTTTTTTGGTGGGGGTTCCTCAGCATCATTGTTGTTTCTTCTGTGAAGGGAGTATCTTGCATGTGTCCACAACAATTTCTCTGATTTCCAAATGTGCCCCTAGGCCCAGGAAGGGTGGATATCCTTGCTCTATCATATAAAGCTTTGCAATCAAGCACTATAGAAAACCTCCTCCTCCTAGCTTTGTTTTTGAAAGTCTTGCCATTTTTCCTGGCTATTCACAGTGAAATCGCCTCCTTAATTCATGCTCTGAACTTAAGTGTGAACCCCGCAGACTGTCAGGTCCTGTTTGCAGGCTTCCCAAAGGTTGGATACTGTGGGAACAGGATGCTGAACAGATGGGCCTTTGTCCTGATCCAGCCACAAGGCTCATGGTTTACTGTTCTGTTCAGAAGACATCTACCCATTGAAGACTTGGGGGATGGTCACAGCTACTTTCAGCTATTTAAAAGCTAAAAATAAACCATGCAAGGAATTTTCTGTTGATTGCTTCCCCATTTTGTCAATTGCAAATACAACAATTCCAACCAAATGTTAATCATTAAACAGGCACTAGCACCTGAGATGCCGAAACAGTTGGATGCCATTTGCCAAACTGTTTATTTAAGGCTGTAACTGCTTCCCTTTTGCAAATTGGGCTTTTTTGCCAGTTAGTGCAGGGTGAAGCATTTTGTAATCCAATCAGCTGATGGAGAAACATTGGGGGCCAATCCTAATTTGACTATGTCTGGCCTCAAAGAACTAGTCCAGACTGTTCCCTGCTAAGGAAGCAACTCCTTTACATCTACTGCTCCCAAGATCCAAAATATTCAAAGAAGGCAGACTGGAAGCAGAGTAAGGAACTATTTCACCAATGGCACTTAAAGTACTTATGAGCTATTGGTGTCTCTCTCTGGTTGTAAGACAGAAATGCAGTTTATAATGTGCTTGAATGCAAGTTTTTAAAGTGATGAACAAACATGAGGAAAAGTTCATTATAAGCTCACACTATTTTTGTGCTGCCTGTTACTTGCAGCATTGTAACTAGTGCCAGAAGCATTATCTTCTGAATGAGGCCTGCCTGGCACCAACACTGACATATTTTTGATGCCACAATAAAAACCTTCCTTTTCATTCAGGTGTTGGATGGAATTTGATCCTGCTGGGACAAGCTTTGTTTTAGTGCCTCTCCATATTGCTGATTGGTTGTCCCCCACCAGCAGAAGCTGGTGTTTTTATGTTTTGTGTATTTTATTTTATTTTTGTTCAAATTTTGATGCTTCTTGTTTCTAACAAAGGGGCATAGCTTTGCATATAGAAGGTCTCAAGTTCAACCCTTGACAGCTCTAGGTAGAACCGGGAACCTGTCTGAAACCCTGGAGAGCTGCTGCCAGTCAGTATAGACAATACTGATGTACCAGTGAACTGCCTCAGTATAAGACACCTTCCTAGCTTGGCGAGATGCTGCTTCGTCACTGTAGACAGTATTGAGCCAGATGGACCAATAGTCTAACTCGGTGATATACTACATGTGATAGACCTTGTGATAGACCCCATGTTGACACACAACACACCCACTCAACCATGTACAGTAACAGCACCCACCATCTGCATTGAACAACATTGTTTGTATCTTGGCCTGTGACACCTCATATTATTATATGATTTAGGACCTCCTCTATACTTCTTACTGTAAATTGTTTTTACTGATTTCAATGTTGTCCATGTCAGAATATCATCACTCAACTCCCATTGGAGGATTCGTAGGGCTGCATCACAATCCTGGATTTGCATGAAGTCAGGCAGGGGGAGGGGAGCAAAAGAGAAGGCAGGTTTTAGACAACAGTGGAGGTTTGAATAAAGGAAACTGAGCAGGGGGGAAAGTGGTGATTTTTAAACAATGGCAGAGGTGTGAGTAGAGTGTGGGGGGGGGGAGAGTGGCAGTTTAAGAGAAGGTTTGACTACCGTGAGAAGTGAGCCAGGAAAGGCTCTGTTGTATTAGCCTCAAATATCCCATGGCACCTTCGCACAAAAACTATTTTGCTCTTGGTACTGTCAATTGCCTTCAACATGAAGTTCCAGATCCATTGTTGTAATTTAGAAGAGATACTTTAATAATGAGCAGACCCCCATCTTTGTACAACACCCATCAACTGAAGTTAACCTTCTGTAATGGAACAAGCTGGCAGGATTCTGTTCACTTTCAAGACACAGTAGCATGCTGTATATCAGCATGGGGTGGTTGGGTGCAAAGGTGGCTGCAAATAGGAGAGTCCAGAGGGGATTGCAAAAAAAGAGGGAGGCGGAAGCATGAAAGAGGGAACATCAAAGGGTCTGAAGAAGAGGAAGGGATGGTAGCTTCATAACTGGGGAGAGGATGAAAAATGGTTCTTAGTAGTTGTAGTCTGTGGGAGGAGGAAGATGCATGAAGTTACTGCAAGGGTGGTTTACATGCAAAAAAAAAGGGTTGCACAAAAGGAAAGGGAGGCAGAGACATGAGTGTGAAGGCAAAAATGGGTGCAAAGTGAGGCTGCAGAATAGAAGAGAGAAGTGGCTTCAGAAATGTGGTTGGGAAGGTGAAAAGTGAGGTTAGTAGTTGTATGGGGTGGGAAGGGGAAGCTCTAGGGAGTAAATATGGGAGAGATAGCGGGGGGGGGGGGTGAGTAAGGCAAGCAGGGTAACAGTCCCTAGTATTTTCAAACTGTTTTAACCAATACATGATCCAGTGAGATTATCCAATACATCACCATCATCTCAGGATTTGTGTCTTTGTGATAAAATGTTGTTCTTTCTCTGCAGGTCATGTGAAGCTTCTTTGGATTCAGCAGAAGGACACAGATCCAAACCAAAGCCAAGGCTAAGGTTGTCTACTCTTCCATCCTCTGCAGAGAAGGTAGTGTGTCCAGTGGAAGTGGAATTGGCATTAATTGGCAGCTGTAGATCTAGAACAAACAAACGAAAGTCCTCTTTAACATAGGTAGGGATGGGGAACCTTGTTGAACCTGCCGCAGCTCCCATCATTCCTGGCCATTGACCATACTTGATAGGGCTGATGTTAGTTCAGCAACACTTAGAGGGCCAAAGGTTCCCCATACCTGGCATAAAGTATACAGAACATATGGAATCTGCTGTCACAAGGTGTGGTGATGGCCAATGGCTTAGATGGGGAGGCGGTACACAGGGAGTACTCAGGGCGGTACTCAGGGACGGCAGGTGTTATTTTCTGGTCCCAAGGTGGAGCTTCCAAAGCACAGTTGGGCAAGAGAGAGATTCTCCTGGGCGATGTATATAACACTTGATTGGAAAAAAGCCCCTGCAAATAGTTTACATGTCAGGCTACCCCCCAAAACACAACAACTGCACCCAGATGGAATGTGTATGCGTGCACAGGCAGCAGAACTGTAGGAAGAGAGGGAGAGTCTCATAAGTGAGCTCACATCCACTTTGTCTTTAAAAGCTTGGTGGGTAGGGTATGTCAACCATTGGGACATCTTTGTAGCCTCTGTTTCATTATGAATCTCTTCCCTTGGAATCATGACTTCTGCTGCTGAGCCTGTACCACTTTTCACCTGAATAAATATCTCTGTCATCTGAGGGCAGTAATTCCACCAGACTGCCTCAGTGGGATAGCTGGGATTTGGAGCTCATTTCATCAGCTTTGTTGGAGGCCCAGCTCCACCAGGCATCTCCTGCCCCTGAACTGTGCCAACTGGTTACTACAAGAACAACTGTTTAGAAATTGGGGCCTGAGCGTAGCTGTCAACATTTCCCTTTTTTTAAAGGGAAATTCCCTTATTCCAAATAGGATTCCTTGCAAGAAAAGGGAAAAGTTGACAGCTGTGGGCCTGAGTTGTGAATTTGATTTTCCTCCTCCCTCCCTGTCCCTTTTCCCTTGTGTGTCGTGGTTCTTTTTTTAAGGTTGTAAGCCTATGGGTAGGGGCTGACTGTCTTGTCTAGATCGTATGCAAGCTGCTCTGAGAGCCTTTTTTGGTTGGAGAGCAGGGTACAGATTCTCTTAGTAAATAAATAAGTCGTATTTTCTTCTTCAGAGATCAAGTCTAGAAGATATCTCTCCAGCAGACAGTGGCGTTGGTATAAGTCCTTTCCTGGTTACAAGAAGCAACTCGCAAGGATATGGAAAAGGTATAGTGCCTGGCTAGCTCTGGTCCATGGGGTCACGAAGAGTCGGACACAACTAAACGACTAAACAACAACAACATGCTTCATTTCTTGAAGTTAAGCATTCGGAGCTTCTATTCAGGGAGGCACATTTACAGGGGAGAATCAACAGGTGAAGGAAGGGTAAAACATTCCCCTCCTACCCAGTAATTCTTCCTAGTCCATATTCCATCCCTGCATTGCCATCTGAGATCAGGTGGTAGGTGAGCGTAGCAGCTTACCTGGACGGGGCCACTGCAAGGTCAGGCTCCTGTGAGTTGAACCATCAGAAGCACTAAATTGGTGGGGGTGGCCCCACCAATGCACCCATACAGTCCCAACTTCACCTCTGCTCCAGCCCCACCCAGGTCAGCAGCAGCAGCAAATGCTGGTCTCAGCTCCACCATACCATACACACTTCCACTGGAATTGGGAGTCCCTGGTTTGCTTTGCAATGTGTAGGTGCACCCTGTGGCTGGGGCAGAATGCACTGCTTTCTCCAGAGCCGAGAGAACCATAGGAGAGCACAGAATGAGGACATTCACATAGCCCAGTTGGATGGTATGCACTTCCTGATAATAAATAAATATTTGCTGAGTAGGCTTTCCCCAACCTGATGCCCTCCAGATGTTTTGATCTTCAGCCACCATCATTTGTGAGCATTGGAAATGATGCTTGGGGTTCATGGGAGTTGTATTGCAAAACCTCTGGAGGAAACCAGACTGGAAAACACTAGTTCAGAACACCTTGTAATTGCAAAGCAGTTGGGTGTAGTTCTGTCAATGATGCTCTGAACAGGGCCTTGGGGTTCTATTTTTGTTGCAGGTCATGAAATACCCTCAACAATATCCAGAAAACTTTCTGAAAAGGATCTTGATGATTTTTCTTACTCAACTGGCGGGGATGTTGCAGATGCTCCTTCAGAAAGCCACACATTCTCACCAGTTCCACAGGAAGAATTTAGCCCTTCCAGCAAAATACCCGTGAAGAGGATGTCCAACAAAGGATCGTTCCAACCTAGCACAGTTTTAGCTAATGGAGCTGAGAATCCTGAGTTTGGTCTAGCAAAGAGAGAATCACCAAAGAGCTCAAAATTACCCACTCTAGATTGGGAAAATGGCCGTTCTGTCAAACAAGGAGCCAATTATACAATCTCCTCTAGCAACAATAAAGATGAGGAGATTGGTCTGGATCGGGAACACTTTAAGAACCTAAAGAACTTTTGGGAGAAGGGTGGGGAGCCCCTCTTGACTAATGATGTATCTGAAATCTCAGCAGAAAAGGCCAGCACCACAGAGGCCAATGGAAGGCCATCAAGACTGAACCGATCTCTCTCAGCCCAGTCTAATAACAGCCAAAATGGTGACGACAAGTTCACTTCTAATATACACCCCAAAGCCAGAATCCCCTACAGGAAGCCAGTTGCCTTGTCTTCCAGTGAAGATGAGCCCACTTACATAGCTCCTCCTAGGAAAGGATCGGGATCTGCAATACCCCGGTCCACATATGGCAGAAGCAAAGGGGCAATGACCAACAGAAATAGCCTAAGTGATGGGAATGGGAAGCAGTCTCCAGTGGAGGAGGAGAAGAAGGTACCACGTTGCACAAGGAGATCAAAGTTGCCGATTCGAGTGCCATCAGTCAAAATAGAGGCACCGGCTAAGGAGCGGACTGGCATCATTTTTGAGCCAGAGACCCCTGCTGATGAGTTTATTATGGCTGATGAAAGCAAACGTAAGACTGATTCTTTAGCAGGTAGGGTTCAGATATTGATAGAGTCTGTATCTTCAGAGGATGTTGATAAAGTTGATAGCTTTGTGGAAATAAGTTCTGACTTGGGCTCTCAAGACAACCTGGAAATGGAAAAGAAGCAGCTTAAAGATGGGCCTAGTAGCCTTGCAGAGGACCCACTACAAAACGAGGCTGTAGATGAAAGAGGAGTCGCTCAGGAAGTGGATTCTTCCATGCTTTCAGGTACTGATGCTTTGCTAGTTATACATAGTTTTGTGCTGGTCAATACAAAAAACACAAAAACGTGAGGTTGTACCCAGATAAGTTAGAGTAGACTCATTAAAGTTAATGAGCCTAAGTTAGTCTTTTCCATTAATTCCATTGGGTCTACTCTGAGTAAGACTAACATGAGCTGCAACCCTGTACCAACATGCACATACCACATTGCCAATCAAACATAGAAAATATTAAGTAAAATATTGTCATCTGTTTAAAAACATCTAGGATAGTAAGCTACCATCATATACATCTTAAACAACAATTAATCTACAATTTGGTGCCTTATCTCAGCTTACCTATAAACAGCCATTTTTATTTACGGAAATACAGCCACCATAATTATTCCTCCAGTACAGTTACCCCTTCTCTAGGCTTGTCTTCTCCAGGGGCTAAGGAGCCTGTGCCTCTTCAGATGTTGTTGGACTCCAACTCTCACCAGGCCAGCTGGCATGACCAGTGATCAGAGACAATTATCTACTATGAGGACTGACCCTGACGGTGAATGAGAGAACCTGAGCTCTATGAGTGTTCCATCAGTGGATGGTCCAGGAAGATCAGAGTTGTAGTCTAACAACATCTGGAGAGCCACAGGTTCTCCACCCTTAATCTGCTTAGCCATGGACTAAAAAAACTGGAATCAATATTACACTTGCAATCTTCACTTGCAGGCTGGCAGCAACTGACCTGGGTGGCCAGCAGTGCATTAATACAAACTAACCCAGTGTCTGGGAGAGCTGCTGGAGCAGAACAATGTAAGCCAGAAGGCCCAGCTGTGTACACAAGCTCCAGGACCACAAGCCGAAATCTCTAGATCAAATAAACAAAGAATAGGAGGGGGAAGCTTAGGGTGAGGTGGAAGCCACCCTGTTCAAACCTTGGTTACAATAATGCCAATGTCTTACATTGTTTAATACACACCTGCTTGTTTTCCAATTTATTCCAGAGGGAAATGAACATCATTCTCCGTCTGCCAAGAATTTAATATGTGCCAATGGCTATAGCCTTACGAAGAGCTTGGTGAACATTTATACTACCACTGAAAGTAAGTAGTAGCTTGCTTCAATCCACTGGTCTGGCTTTTTCTAACAAAGCAAGCTGGCAAAAGTTACCATATTTTTCACTCCACAGGGTGCACCGGACTATAGGGCGCACCTAGTTTTTAGGGGGGGGGAATAAAGAAAAAAAATGTATTCCCCCCCCCAGCCCCAAAGAGCAAAGAAGCTAATACAATGAGTGGGATCCATCCCTCTGGCTGTCTTGACTTCCTCTTTAGCCGCTGGCAACCTCTCCAGCCGTGAGAGGCTGCGCGCGGCTTTGGATCCCTGTCGCTGTCTTGGCTTCTTTTTTAGCCGTGGGGCTGGGGCGGGGGAAGCCCAAGCTTCCCCCGACCCCAGTCCCCAGAAGAGGTCCAGGAGCAGCAGCAAGGTTGTGCGCAGCCTTGCCGCCACTCCTGGAGCTTGCGGGGCTGGGGGCGTGCTCCGAAGGCTTGCGGGTAGCTGCCTGAAACCCGGGGAGCACAGCGGGAGTTGGTGCTGCACTCCCCGGGCTTCAGGCTGCAGGCTGCTATCCGCAAGCCTTCAGAGCGCAGGGGGAACTCCCGCCGCGCTCCTAAGGCTTGCGGATAGCTGCCTGAAGCCTGGAGAGCAAGAGGGGTCGGTGCGCACTGACCCCTCTTGCTCTCCAGGCTTCAGAGAAAGCAACGCGAAGCCTCCGGAGCGCGGAGGGAGCGCTTCCTCTGCGCTTCGGAGGCTTCCCGTTGCTATCGCTGAAGTCAAGGAGCCTGCATTCGCTCCATAGGATGCACACACATTTCCCCTTCATTTTTGGAAAAAGTGCGTCCTATAGAGCGAAAAATATGGTATAACACATGGAGCTGAACCTATCAGTCATACATAGCAGGCTTGACAAATCTCCTGGTTTTGCTGCCTGCTGGAGAATAAGGAAACAGAACAGGGTGGAGGAGCCCAACCATCTGGAAGGCCTTTCAAGACATTTGCAGACCACCTGCCTTCAGGTGTTCAAAAGGAATATGCTCTTAGAGTGGAGTGGGGGCTGTGCATGTTAGCCCTACTCCTTCCCTGCCCCCCAACATTGCTGTTTCTGCTGGAGGAAGTTGTTTGTTTTGCTAAGAGCTATGGCCAAAGCTAACATTATTAATTACGTAATTAATTTCAGTGGAAGGGGAACATCAAACACAGTGCAGAAAATAACATAATTATTAATGTAACAATTGTGAAGTTAAAAAAAAAAAGCTACATCAAATATCGGTCATACTCACCTGATCTCAAACGAACATGTGCATTGCAATGATTCCTGCACCTGTTTCCAGCAGAATTCTGTATCACCCAGCTGAGACAGGCTTCGCTTAAACAGCCCTAGTCTGTTGGAAGATTGTAAGTCCATTTGGCTGAACACACCTAAAGGATTCTTCAAGAATAGAGTGTGGGGAACCAGTTTTTTTTAATTGTATTAAATTTGTTTTAATTTGTGGCTGATCTGGTAAAATGTGGGAAATCAATTAAAAATGATTTGGCAAGGGGGGGAAAGGATTCCTGAAGATTTGGAATCCTTTCTTATGAGCTCCCACACCAGTACAGTGGTACCTCAGGTTACATACGCTTCAGGTTACATACACTCCAGGTTACAGACTCCGCTAACCCAGAAATAATGCTTCAGGTTAAAAACTTTGCTTCAGGATGAGAACAGAAATCGTGCTCCGGCAGCGTGGCAGCAGCAGGAGGCCCCATTAGCTAAAGTGGTGCTTCAAGTTAAGAACAGTTTCAGGTTAAGAACGGACCTCCAGAACGAATTAAGTACTTAACCCGAGGTACCACTGTAGTGGATTTATAAGGGGTTGTTTTTACTTACCAGTGAAATGCAGAAGTGGTACAGGATGACATTTTGATAAAGACAACACGTGGACAATGCAACAGCAACAACCCCTCTGATCATGAACTCCACCGATTCTGTAACAGACTCCTAACTATTTATCTACACAATTTATTAAATCCTTTGGCTTATTTACACTAATTCACCGAATGCTTTTGGCAATACAGCAATTTTCATTTCAACCAACAGATGGCGCTGAATCCATGCGTAAACGCAGATATTCCCCTTTAACTGTTTTAGTTGCCATGCCTTTGTAATGGGCTTTTTAAAGGCAATTAACTCACTGGAACCCAGTTCCGGCGACTTTCAGGTAGGTGCCATTTCTGTTCCAAGAGAACGGGGAGGCGTTCATGGTGAGTTCCAGCACCTCTTTTTCTAGAGAAACAGAAAATGGCTATTTATATTTAAAAAAGAAAAAGAAAAAAGAAACAGGCTTAAGAATATGTGAGTGCAATGCAACACAGATTTTTTTAAGCTGCTTGGTTTGCCACAGTCTCTATATCTAATGGTTTATACAGATAATGAAACAGGTTCTGTTGCTTCAGAGCACAGGGTACAATCTTCATGTTGATATGTTTTCTTTTATTGTTTCCAGCGTACACTAAGCCTCAGGTGCCAAACCACCAGTACCTTGAGCCTGAGAGGGCCAAAGACTTTAGCAAATCCACTCCTCTCCTGCTGTCTGAGGTAGGACTATGTTGGTCTGCCTGTATCATGTTTACTAAGTCCTTTTGCTGCTCAGGCTACAACTGCACCAAATATTTACAGGACTTTTATACCACTTTAACAGTCACATCTTCCCTGCAAAGAATCCTGGGAGCTGTAGCTTGTTTAAGGGTGCTGAGAGTTGTTAGGAAACCCTTATTTCCCCTCACAGGACAGTAGTTCTCAGAACTCCCTGGGTAGTGGGGTAGGAAAGTTGGAAATAATTCACATGCAACCAATGAGTCCCTCCTAGCCGGAGGCTTAGTTTGGTCAGAATCAAGCATGCACTTCCAGAGTTAAGGATAAGTATGTTACATCTGGTAAATGACCCACCATAGCCACTAGAGGGCTAAGGAAAGATTGAAAGAACCACTTTCAAGGGAATGGACTTGAAAATGAAGTAGGAACTGTTTAAAGTTCTACCCGAGATAAACTTAATTCACATTTAGTGCGCCTGGCAATTATGGCAACTGCTTTCTGATGTTTTTGAACTAAAACAGTTAAACTTAATTAAACCAAACAACTTTATTCCAAGCCCTGTCTATTTTAATAAGAAAAATCAGATGGATATCCCCCTTCCCACAAAAAGCATTCTGATGCACTAATAAAAATCGGGAAGTCAAGAACCATAGTCATTCAACAATCATCTTCTGCTTGCACCAATCACATCCCTCCATCCTTTCAATTCCCATTGCAGCAAAACACTCAAACATTCTATGACCAATAATTAATATCCACCTTGGCTTGATTTGCAGACGGAATCAGACACAGCTTCAGAAATCAGCTTCCAGTTCAGCAGGCACAAGAAGACACCCAGCGTGGGGAGCCACTCCTCTGATATGGCCTCTGTCTCCTCGGTAAGCAGAGGCAGATTTAGAGGAGCGTGATTGATTTGGCTGCACTGGGCGTGAAACCTCAGGGATGCCGCAATGTTGCAACTATTACTTAGAATTGAATGGGGGGGGTGCTAATTCTGACATCACACAGGGTGCCGCTGAAATTTGAGACCCCAAGGACCAAGATCTGGACCAAGATCATCTAATGAAATTCACAGCTGAGAGAGGATTTGAACCCTGGTGTCCCAGGTCCAAGTCTGATACTCTAACCACTATACCACACTGTATCTCATTGTTGGAGGGGGTAAACTACATTTCCCAGGATTCTTTGGGGGAATCCATGTGTTTTAAAAGTATGTTGTGTACACAGACCAAGTTGGGTAATTTCTCCACATTTTAAAGCAATCCTGAACCTATAGACCTTCTAACAATGAATGAATGTCTCTCTTGCACCTTGGACAGGTGAGTGGCAGTGTCCTGAGTGTGTACAGTGGTGATTTTGGGAGTGTCGATGCCCAGGGACACGTTCAGTTTGCCCTGGATTATGATGAGAAGAACCGGGAATTTCAAATTTTCGTTTGTCAGTGCAAGGACCTGGCCATTGTGGATGAAAAAAAAGGAAGGACAGACCCGTAAGTGGTGCTAAAATTCTAAACTCTGGAATTGGGGTGGGGAGGGAAATAGCACTATCACTGCCAATTAATTGTTTTTTAGGACTGGATTGGACAGTATCTCTCCCTGGTCAGTCTCATACATATGGAAGGGGACCAGAGCATAGCTGCTGACCTTGATTCTGTTACATGCCTGTCTCTGGCATCCTTGGACATCTGCTCAGGACCATAAGATCCAAATGTTGCCTGTACAAGTAATATCTAGTACATGTAGGAACAGCCTGCATGGTCAGTTACCAGAGATTATCTGGGAAATTTGCCATGTGCATTGAATTTTCCACATGTAGGTGGAAAATTGCAGCCACAAATGGACATCCCAGGAGGGAAGTACCACTCAGAGTCTGCCAGCTTAGAAATTGTAGTCCAACACAACATCTGAGGATGTGGACTGAATAATACTTTGCATTTTGCTTTTCTCCATGGCTGGTGGGCTGGGCTGATGAGAGCTAGCACCCAAACCAGCCTTTAGCTGACTGAATAGTCCAGCAAACTTTGCACAACTTTGCAAATGAAACATCCTTCATTTTGAGAGGAAGAATGCAAATGTTCCTTGTAAAAGAACACTCTACTTCATTGTCCTACCCCAGTATATATCTCTTTTGCCACCTCTCTCCCAGGCATACAAAAGCCTTTTGATGTCTGTTGAGTTCTGGCATGAACTGGTGTCTCCAGCCTGCTTACCTGCAGATATATCCTTTTTCTGCCTGCCTCCTACCAGTCACAATCTCTGCCCAGCAGGTCACAGGCAACAGGAAGTCATGGAGGACCTCAGATGGGAGATGCGTCAGGATCTTTATCCACCATGAAGTTCTAATAATAATAATAATTTTTATTTATACCCCGCCCTCCCCAGCCAAGACTGGGCTCAGGGCAGCTAACAACCAATAAAAAACAAGATGACTGAAATGCAACTTTAAAAGCAAGATTAAAATACAACATTAAAACATTAAAATGCAGCCTCATCACAAGAGGAGAAAGAAAAAAGAAAAAGGGGGAAGGAATCAAATTGACTCCAAGCCAAAGGCCAGGCGGAACAACTCTGCCTTACAGGCCCTGCGGAAAGAAATCAGATCCTGCAGGGCCCTGGTCTCATGCGACAGAGCGTTCCACCAGGCTGGAGCCAGTGTTGAAAAGGCCTTGGCTCTGATTGAGGCTAATCTAACTTCCTTAGGCCCCAGGACCTCTAGGGTGTTGCCCTAGAGGTCCTCTGTGGGGCATACCGGGAGAGGCGGTCCCGTAGGTACGAGGGTCCTAGGCCGTGAAGGGCTTTAAAGGTCAAATCCAGCACCTTAAATCTGACCCTGTACTCCACCGGGAGCCAGTGCAGCTGGAAAAGCACTGGGTGAATATGCTCCCATGGCAGAGACCCCGTGAGGAGCCTCACTGCAGCATTCTGCACCAGCTGGAGTTTCTGGGATCTTTATCCACCATGAAGTTCTCTCTTCCAAACTGTACTGCAGGGCATTATTGCAGATAAACTCCCTAACCCCCAAATGAACAAAAAGGAAAATATGCATTCTCCTTTAATACAGAACTGTCCATATAAAAGCATAGCCCATACAGACTGTCAATTTCAGCCAAGTCCCAGTCCAGTTAAACATGAAAGTAAATATCACAAGAGCATTCTTATAATATGAGCACTCCTAGATCAGGCAAAGGTCCGTCTAGTCCAGCACTCTGTTCTCACAGTAGCCAAACAGATGCCTTTGGGGAACCTGCAAGCGGGACCTGATTGCAACAGTACTGACTCCACCTGCAACTTCCAGAAGCTGGTATTCAGAGGCATACTGCCTCTAACAGTGAGCATAGCTGTCATGGATAGTAGTCATTCACAGCCTTCTCCTCCATGAATTTATTTATTTACTTCGTTTATTTTAATTTCATAAAGTTTATATTCTTGATTGCGAAGAAGCCCTCAAAGCAAGTGGCTTACAAAAAGTACTAAAACAATTGTTAGCAGTAGCAACAGTTTAAAACAACCATTTGCAACATTAAAAAAAAAAGCCAAAAACATATTAAAGCACAAGTCAACATCTTGCCTAAGCAAAACTGTTTATCACAGTTTTATCACACCATAATGAAGGTGCCTGCCTGATGTCAAATAGACAGGGAGTTCCAAAGTCTGGATGCCTCCACACTAAAAAGTACCAATTTCTTAGAAATGTGCATTGAGCATTATTACCGTATTTTTCGCTCTACAAGACGCACCAGACCACAAGACACACCAGACCACAAGACGCACCTGGTTTTTGGAGGAGGAAAACAAGAAAAAAAATATTCTGAATCTCAGAAGCTAGAACAGCAAGAGGGATTGCTGCACAGTGAAAGCAGCAATCCCTCTTGCTGTTCTGGCTTCTGGGATAGCTGCGCAGCCTGCATTCGCTCCATAAGACACACATACATTTCCCCTTACTTTTTAGGAGGGAAAAAGTGAGTCTTATAGAGCTAAAAATACGGTATGTGGCACCTGTTATACTGCCAGTTCTGCAGATCCAAGTGGTTGAATGGGTATATATGGGGTCTTATCTTCTTTTTAAGGCCATTTAAGTTGGTGACCAACCCTACATTTGTCCCTGGCTCCACCAGATGAATTATAACTCAGCACAGACACCATGTTGACAACCCAGCTGTTGCTGACTGTCAGGCGTCCCCTGTTTGTATGCAAGATCCTAACTGTGTTGAATGTTAACTCGGTGGCTGCCTCTTCGCAGGTACGTCAAAACCTACCTGCTTCCAGACAAAGCACGGATGGGCAAGAGGAAGTCGTCTGTGAGGAGAAGAACTGTTAACCCCGTTTTCAATGAGGTGTTGCAGGTAAGGAATAAATACCTAGGAAGGTTAGGATTTGTGGCAAGGGAGGAGGTGGAATCGAGGATATAATTCTGAATCCAATCTCAGGCTCCCATCACACTAGAGCTCAGGACCACTACTGAGAATATCCTGTAGAGGGCATGGCTGGCTGCTGGTTGGGACCATGAACATGAATTAAGAAGTGATGATACACTGCAGTATTTAGTTTCAGGCCCCATTTGTTGTTTTATAAAACAAATGTGTAGAAGTGCGAACTACATGGGGCTACATAAACAAAGTGTGCTCCTCTTTTAATTTATTGTGAGCAAAGGCTGTGTTTTGCTTCAGTTGAATGGGATAACAATGATCCCTATATACCAGGGGTCAGCAAACTTTTTCACTGTCCCTCAGACCTTGTGGGGGGCTGGACTATATTTTGAAAAAAAATAATGAACCAATTCTTACACCCCACAAATAACCCAAAGATTCATTTTAAATAAAAGGACACATTCTACTCATATAAAAACACCAGGCAGGTACCACAAATAACCCAGAGATGCATTTTAAATAAAAGGACACATTCTACTCATGTAAAAACGTGCTGATTCCTGGACCGTCCGCGGGCCGGATTTAGAAGGCGATTGGGCCAGATCTGGCCCCCGGGCCTTAGTTTGCCTACCCATGATATATACATATGCATCCTGTTCTACTGTGAACTGTCTGGTGGTCTCCTATCCAAGCGATTAGCCAGCTCAGTGCTGCTTAATTCCATCAATACTATGCCCCCGCCCCCAGAACCCTCCCCTCAGCACTATGAGATGGTAACCATTAAGAGAACAAGTAAAAACAATGTGTGCAAAGTGATAAAAGTCGCTTCTCCTTTCTCCTCAGTACAAAATAGAGAAAATGGTCCTGCTGATTCAAAAACTAAACCTCTCCATTTGGCACAATGACCCTTTGGGACGCAATAGTTTCCTGGGCGAGGTGGAAATAGACCTTGCCAGCTGGGACTGGCAGAACAATAAACTGAACTGGTATATGCTCAAGCCACGGGTAAGTATGGTTCAGCAGGGATCCTGCTAAATATAGGTTCTTATATAGGGTGAAGGGCTTAATCATACATTCACATTTTTCTTTTAAGAAAACTTCAGTCATTCACGCACGCACGCACGCGCACACACACACACACACACACATTTCTGGAACAGAGCCAGTGTGCTATAGTGGTTAGCATGGAAGGGCTAGGACCTGTATGACCAGGGTTGTAATTCCCACTTGGCCATGAAGCTCACTGGGTGACCTTGGGCCTGCCACTGCCTCTCGGCCTAACCCACCTCAAAGAGTTGCTGTGAGGATTAAATAAAAAGGGGGAGATCCATGTTCAGTACGTCTCTGAGTTCCTTAGAGAACAAGGTGGGGTATAAAAGGGGTGGGGTGTTGCCTAGCAACCAGTCAGAATGGCATGATCCTTGCTGAGGTAACTCATGCTCTGATTGGCTATGTAGCTCTGAGGGAGTTTTCCTCAGTATGTATTGTGGATTTTCTTAAGGCCAGTTCTAAGAAAGGCAAACACCCCCCATTCATTTCTCCTCAAACTATATACTCTTGTCCAGCTTACCTTAGATCAACAAGGAGAATTTCAACATAATTTTAAGCAAATATCTCCTTTAGTGCAGCATTTCTACTTGCCTACTGTCCTTTCCTCCCCTCATGCGCTATTCTGCTGGCTTTACTGATCCTCCTGAGCCAATTTGGGGACAACCCAAAGCCCTGTTGTGCTAGCAGAAGTTCTTGTGCAGGCTTCCAATGGTGGGAACAGTTAGTCAAACCTGACCCTGTTTTCATTCTCTCTCTGGACTTTGTCTATGTTCTTCAAGTGCTAGCATCGTTCCCCTACACACACACACACACACACACACACACACACACACACATACACACCCTGCCTTTCTGCTTCCACTCCTGATCACAGCCTGCCAGGGCTGCATTTCATTTAAAAACTATTCTCAACTGCCATGGAAAAGAGATCAGCATTGCCCCTCGCATCTAGTTTTGCCCAGAGGCAATTTTGCTGATTTTGATGGAGAGAAATTTGATTGAATTTTCAGCATAGGTTTTCAGAATTTGTTTGGATCTGATCACCAGCTGATTTGAAATCTCTCGCTGTGGTTTTCTGCACACCATGCTTCTCACAGTCCTTTCTCTTTCAGATCCTCCCAGCCATCAATCATGTCGACCATCGGGGTGTGATGAACCTGTCCATCAAGTATATCCCACCAAGCAGTCTAGGTAAAAACACAACAGTGAAGATTTCAGAAAGCGTCTCCATGTTACTACAGGGTTGGGTACCATGCACCACCCATTCTCATTATTATATATTATTGTTGGGAATCAGAATGGATTCCCCGCCCCCGCAAGCCACACTACATAAATCAGGGCTTCCCAAACTGTGTTCCATGGACCACCAGTGGTCCTTCAGCTTCATTCAGGTGTTTCACAGCATGCCAAATAGTCATTTTGATTTTTTTATCTGCTTTTATTTCTTACATACTTTATTTTATCATACTGCAATTTGAATTCTTTGGAACGCAAGTTGTACTAAAATGTCACCCTGGGACAGTGTGTGGAGGGAGAAAAGCTGATGACTGAAATTGAATCCCTAAGGATCTCAAAAGAGAGAAGAGAATTTTAGAATTCTCCCGGCAACCCAACAGCACTAAATATTGGACAATTAGGAAGAATAGTTGGACCACCTGAGAACAGAATCATAAAGACCTATGGGGCCCTTTCATGCTGAGGTCTATGTTGTTCTCCCCTCTTAATTTTCATAACAGGCCTGTAAGGTAGGTTAGGCTGAGAGGGAATGGCTGGCTCATGATCACCAGCAAAGCAATCCTATGCATGTGAAGTCAGAAGTAAGCTTCATGGTATGGAATGGGCTACTTTGCAAGTTTGTCATAGCAAACTTCTTTTCTCTTCAGCACATGGGGGGAAAGAGGTGTGGCTCAATGGGATGAGGGCCATAGCTCAGTGGTTTGCATGGAAAAGGTCTCAGATTCAGCCAATTTCATCTCAAGATAAGGCTACAGAAGACCGCAAAGCCGCTGTTGGTCAGAGTAGACAGTACTGGGATAGATGAACCAATGTTCTAACTCAGTCTAAGTCAGCTTCCTATGCAGGGCCAGCTCTACCATTAGGCAGTGAAAGAACCCCCTCAGATGGCATGTTCTGGTGGTTAGCAGCAGCCTCCTAGCTGTACACAACTGTCTCTGCGAGGTAGAGTTGGCTGGGAGACAGCGACTGAGCCCAGGTCACCCAACGAGCTTCATGGTTGAGTGGGGGTTTGATATATCCTTGTCCCTAGTTATAGGAACATAAAGAGCTGTCAGACCATTGGTCTCTCTAGCCCAGTGTTTCCCAACCTTGTGCCTCCAGCTGTTTTTGGACTACAATTCCCATCATCCCTTGCCACTGGTCTTGCTAGTCAGGGATGATGGGAGTTGTAGTTCAAAAACAGCTGGAGGCACAAGGTTGGGAAACACTGCTCTAGCCCACTGTTGTCCACAGTGACTGGCAGTGGCTCTCCAGGATTTAAGGATGTGGTCTTCTCTCACCACTGTACTTGGAGCTGCTGGGGATTGAACCTGGGACCTTCTGCATGCAAAACAGATGCTCTGCCACTGAGCTACAGTATTCCCTATACTTAATGGCACCTTTCCTAGGCCCTGTCCACCATCAAGTCCAATGTTCTGGCCGCTCCACCACATTTCACTTTCTGTTTAGACTTGTTTTTATTATAACTACGAATTGGTGGCACTTGCAAACTTAAAAGTTTAAGGATTTCTATGCCTACTTCATGGCAGGTCCATTAACTCCTCCAACTGGAGAGGTCCATATCTGGGTGAAAGACGCTAAAGACCTCCCACAGTTACGTCCTTCTGGAGTGGATTCCTTTGTGAAATGGTATGTATGTCATTTGCTGTGCCTGTGCGCGCACACACACACAGAGAGACGTATTTGCAGTTAACATAAATTCCTTTTCTGACCAGGGACATCTATAATCCCAGTGCAGAATTAGTCATGTTAGGAAGATGCAACCCCTTAAGTAATATTTAAATGCTGGACTGAGACAGAGCCAGTGCTGATTGGTTCTCGTTGGGCAGAAGGCAGGAAGACGTACTGTAGGTGTCAGCAGAGCTAAATACAGGCAGGGTCAACTAATTCAAGTTTTGTCCCCATCCTCATGCCTGCTGAGTTCTTCAAGGGCAACCGGGAGATTAAAGAGGGGGAACCTGGCAGGCAGTGCCACCCCCTGGACTGTTTTGCATGCAAGAAGCAGGTGGGAGCCAGCCAAGCTTAGAATGAGGTTGAAGGGGGCACCAATGGGCCAGCCTCCATTGGATAGAGCTGAGACTAAGGAGGCCCATGGTTTGAAGCTCCCCTCCACTGTGGACTCGCTTGATGGCTTTAGGTAACCCCCCTCTCTCAGCCTAAGTAGTTTCCTTCCCCCTATTATATTATGGGGGATATTAATACCAACTTCCCTTACAACGTTGTGTTGCGAGGATTACAGGAAGATTAGGGACTGGAATCCGGTGGCCCTCAGCCTAATCTCATGTGGCCACTAATTCCACTCAGGTGAAGGGAAGCCCAGAGAGGGAAAAGGAGGGGAGCCAAAATGGATGGAGTGATGGAATGAACAGAGGGGGGAAGCCCTCTGCAAGCAATTGGTCCAGGTCATGGACTAAAGCAAACGGTCCATCCCATAGCAGCCTACTGGGTGGCAAGGGACAGGGAGAGGTAAAGCGAAGCCAGAGAGTTGGGCTAGAGTGCTGGGGCACAGGCATCACTCTCTTTGGGCTCTAGCTTTACCCACCACTGTCATGTGGGCCCTGAGGAAATGCAGTCCTTCTCACAGTACCCTCCTCCTGAAGTTCATTCCATAGCTCAGTTGGTACAGCATGAGACTCTAAATCTCAGGCTCACGAGTTCAAGCCCCACGTTGGGCAGCAAGATTGCTGCATTGCGGGGTGTTGGACTTAGACCTCAGGGTCCCTTCAAGCTCTACAATTCAATTTTTTTTATTGATTTTCACAAAATTAAAAACACACTAACAAATAAACAAACAGACATAAATCATAACCTTATTAAAACTAATCTTCTTAACATTGTTAAGTGACTTCCTCGTATTCCCCCTAGTTGAATTTCAGTGCATATCATTTTAACGGTTTTCCAAATCAAAGTTCTTTATAATTTTAACTTAATCACTTAACATCACTCTTTCTTCCCAATTCAGCATTAAACATAGTAATTATCAAGCTGTACAATTCTATGGACTATGCAGGCGATATACTTTGAACTATCGAAATAACTATTCCAGTGTTAAGTAGTACGCAGCATCATCATCACATGGGGTGTTCAGAATGACAGCAGCATCCTCCTTGCTGCAGTTTCACTGCCCCTTGCCAAGGCAGGGCAAGTTTGGGGGAGCTCCAGGTTGGTGGCATTGGTGCCCTTCAGGTCCTCCTGACGTCACTGCCCCCATCTTATCCCGCCCCACCCTGGTCACAGCAAATGCAGCTATACCACTAGGAGGGTCATCCTGCTTCTGCTACTCTGCCCCCTTACCCTCAGGTTCCACTGCTGGTGTAATTACTATTATTGTTATTATTTGTTTGCAGGAAAGGGGGGTGGTATTTGAAGGAACATGTAAATAAATAACTGTTGGCATATATGACATGAAACACTGCTTCTTTTTAAGCTACATCCTTCCAGACACCAGTAAGAAGAGTTATCAGAAAACCAGAATTATCAAGAGAGATTCAAACCCTGTCTTCAATCACACCATTGTGTATGATGGATTTCACACAGAAGATCTGAAGGATGCATGTGTGGAGCTGACCGTCTGGGATCATGAAAAGCTGACCGATCACTTCCTTGGTGGCATCCGACTGGGAGTGGGGACGGGTAAGTGGGTCACCTGCTCTCATCCTTTGATTTTCATTTATGGGAACATGGAACAGTCTGTCTTCAAGTAATTACTATGACTACAAAGAGCTGGCATCAGAATGTTAACCCTGGACTGTATGTAAATAAGAAAGAAAATGTGTGTGTGCTGGGAAGGCTTTTCTTCAAAAAGAGGGCTTGGCTGAAAAGTAGGTTTTGTTTTGTTTTTCCAAATTTTTTATTAATTTTCCACATTTTTAAACAAACAAACCAACACACATCGTAACTGAACTTGGTCCAATGTTAATATCATAGTTAAATGACTTCCTCAAATTCCCTTGACTGAATTTCATTGTATATCATTGTAACAGTTTTCCAAAATAGTATCTCATAAAATTTACTTAATCCTCTTAACATCTTTAATTTTCATCTTAACTTTAAACATAATGTTTTATAATTTCACATATTTATATCCTTAGTCTATCTGTTATTTTGCAAGTATTTCTAATTAATTTATCTTAGCATATTTGAATAAATAGTCTTTAAATTTCTTCCATTCTTCCTGGTATTCCTCCTTCTAGTCACAGATTCTTTCGGTCAGGTCGGCTAGCTCCGAAAAGTCCATCATCTTCATCTGCCATTCCTCCACTGTTGGTATTTCTTGTGTTTTCCAATTCTTAGCTAATAAAATTTGAGCTGCAGTTGTGGCATACAAAAACAATCTAACATCTTTCTTGGACAATTCCAAACCTGTTATTCCAAGAAGAAAGGCCTCTGGTTTCTTAACAAATGTGTATTTCAACAATTTTTTTCAGCTCATTATAAATATTCTCCCAGAAGTCTTTCACCTTGGGACAGGTCCATCACATATGGTAAAAGGTACCCTCCTTGTCTTTACATTTCCAGCATAGATTATCACTGTTGTGATAAATCTTTGCTAGCTTTACAGGGGTCAAGTACCATCTATACATCATTTTCATTATATTTTCCTTTAACATTGTACATGCAGTGAACTTGATCCCCTTTCCTCCACAACCTTTCCTAATCTTCAAACATTATGTTATGTCCCACATCTCTTGCCCAATCTATCATCACGGATTTAACTTGTTCATCCTTTGTATGCCACTCCAACAGTAAATTATACATTTTAGACAAAATTTTAACTTTAACATCCAACAACTCCGTTTCCAATTTAGTTTTTTCCAAAGCAAAACCATTTTTCTTATCTATTTTGTACAATTCATTAATCTGGTGGTAATGTAACCAATTTATTTTATCTTTAATTTGACCAAATGGTTTTAATTTAAATCCTTCATTATCTTTGTTGTGTATTGAGTCAAAGGATTTTATATCTGTATTATTATTGTCTGTATTTGCATTAGGGTAAAGTGACTGCCTTTTGGTTCTAGAGGGTACAGCTACTATTGGTTCATTTAAGCTGCTGTATTTGGATCCTCTGTCTTATTGGTTGCCTCCAAAAGGCAGGACTGTGATTGCCTGATATTGTTCCCTCCAAAATGTATCCCTTCTAGCTAGTTCCCTGTCCCTATAAATGTAGCTCTCCCCTCCTCAAGTCTCAGTCTTGTTTGCTTTAATAAAGAAGTGTTACTAGAGAACTGTCTCCAGCATATGATGTCAAGAGAGCTGAAATCACAAACCCCACGTCACAACAATCTTCTAGTAACAAATCTGAATATCTCAACCACTTGGTTTCCATGTTTGACTTTTTCTGAGCCTTTGCCTCCATTGGCGAAAGCAATCTGGGTGTTTTCGTTTCTAAAAGATCTTTGTATTTAATCCAAACATTATATAGAGATTTCCTAATTACATAATTTTTAAAAGCATTATGGCCTTTACTTTATCATACAATAAATATGCATGCCATCCAAACACATTGTCAAATCCCTCCAAATGTAATACATCAGTATCTTCTAGTTGTATTCATTCATTAATCCAGCAAAACGCTGCTGCTTCAAAATAGATCTTCAAATCTGGCAGTGAAAATCCCCCTCTTTCTTTGGAATCTGTTAGTAATTTATATTTAATTCTGGGGTTTTCCCCCTGCCAGATAAATCTAGATAAAGCTTTCTGCCATTCTTAAAACATTTCACATTGTCAATAATTGGGAGGGCTTCAAACAAAAACAACATCTTTGGCAATACATTCATCTTAACTACAGATAACCTGCCCATTAATGACAATTTCAAATTCGACCAAATCTCCAACTCTCTCTTAATTTCATTCCATAATTTCTCATAATTATCTTTATATAAATTCAAAATTTTCACCAACAAATTAACCCCCAGATATTTACCGGTAACTTTTTTCACAAAGACAAGGCCCGTCTTTTCTTGTAATAACTTCCTTTCCTCATTGTCCAGATTTTTCTCTAAGACTTTGGTTTTGCTCTTATTTAACTTAAATCCTGCTACCTGCCCAAACTCCTGTATCATCTCCAGTGCTTTTACTGCACTGGAATCTGGTTCTTGAAGTGTCAATACCAAATCAGCAAAGGTTTTTAATTTGTATTGTTTGGATCCTACTACTATACCTTTGATATTTTTTCTTCTTTTCTTAAATAAGAAAGAAAATGTGTGTGTGCTGGGAAGGCTTTTCTTCAAAGGGAGGGCTTAGCTGAAAAGTAGGGGTTTTTTGTAAGATTCAGTTGACTTCCAGATTTTGGCGGTTGTGGGGGGGACTTAATTTGAAAGCTAGTGGTTGCAGTCGGTTGCTTTTGTTCTATTTTTTACTTATTTGATTGTCCCTGGAAAGGGTAAGTCTCAGGTAAATTGGAGTCTGGCATCCCATCCGGAAGCTCTCTCTCCATCTAAACTTGTAACCTGTTACAGTTTACTTTCCCTTTAAGAAGGTTCAGCAGCTTTTAGCAACCTACATTCCTTTGAAGCAGTGTTTCCCAACCTTGGGCCTCCAGCTGTTTTTGGACTACAATTCCCATCATCCCTAGCTAGCAAGACCAGTGGTCAGGGATGATGGGAATTGTAGTTCAAAAACAGCTGGAGGCCCAAGGTTGGGAAACACTGCTTTGAAGCTCCAAGTCTGCCCTTGGGGTTCAAGAAGAGACCTGGAGAGGCTGTTAACCCTAATGGAAGTCCCAGCCCATTCTCATCACCAATAACTTAATTTTCAAATAATACTGTTAAAGAAAATAAAATTACTTATTGGTGGCCATCACTGCCTCCAGTTCCATAGTTTGACTACGTATTACGTGAAGAGCATGTCCTGAATCTTCCAACATTCAGCTCCATTGGTTTTCAATGAGTTTTTGTGTTGAGAGAGAGAGAGGAAGTTTTTCTCTATCTACTTCCTCCATGATGTTCATAATGTAATTGCTCCTTAGGTATATAACAGTCCTGCAGAGAATTCAGGAAACTCAGAAAAGAAACAGTTTAGCATAGGACAGCCCCTTCCTGCAATTATTTCTACAGTGATTCACCACATCTTTCTCTCCCCCACCCCCCAAAAAAGGTATTAGCTACGGGATTCGTGTTAATTGGATGGATTCCACACAAGAGGAGGTGGTCTTTTGGCGGGAAATGATGACGACACCAAATGAATGGATTGAAGGATCAATGCCTTTGCGCTCCTTGGCAGGGAAAAAGAAGTATAAATGAAACTCTGGGAACTCTACGAATCATCTGAGATGAAGTTTTGAGTACAGGTGACAGACAGGGGAGGACTGTTGACTGCCAGTAAGCATAAGGCTATTTAGATCATGTTTGTGACATATTCCAAAGAAGCTAAGTATTGTTTCTTATCCCAAGAGAGATCTGAAAAGATATAATCCTGATATCACATTTCAGCTTAGGTAAAAAGCACGGAAGAACTACTATTTACCTCCACAACATTATGTACTACAAATTAAGTTTTGTTTTGTCTTTAATTAGATTTTGGATATGTACCCAAAAGGCAAGGAAGAAGAGGTGTAAATATTTTATAGGTTTTTGAATTTTCTGTTCTATTACTATTCCCATGATGGTTTTGTTTGTTTGTTTTTCTGGGCAGAGGAAGTTATAATAAAAACTGTGGTGTAGCATTCATCAGCAAGCACAATATCTCTTTTGCTGAATTTATTATATTGTTCTGTCCTGGTTCAAATGGTTTTGTTTATTTTTCATAATTGGAACAGCTTGGGGTTGTATCTGGCATAGGTATCCTGTTACCACAAGGACTTCCACTTTAGCAACAGAACTTCCCTCTCCCTTTGTGCCTTCTCCTCCTAAATACCAACGATGGTTGGAACCTTAAGGAAAGATTTGGGAGCACACAGGGCAGGAGCGGAAGGAGAACTTCCATTGAGCAAGTGGAAGTCCCTTGTGGCATCACAGGAATGACTTCGTTGAATACAATCTGTTGAATACAATCAGTTTTTATAACTTTATGTCGTGATTTTGAAACCTGTTGTGGGAGATTATTGAGGATAGGCAAGTAAGAAATGTCACAAATAAATATAACTTCTCTTTTTCAGTATTGCCACACCCTTTATGTTTCACTTTAAAAATGGGAAATGCTTGATAAGACCAAAAAAAAAAAAAGTAGGTACTGCACTTCTCACTATTTTTGGGGGGTGAGTCCGGTAGCCTGTAACATGTAAACTAAAATATCCTTATGTTTCATGGTGTGCAATGCTTATGAATGTTACCTGTAAGTCATAAACATCTCTTAATGCTGTACCCCTCCTGATATGGGTCTGTGAATATGTGCCTTGAATGTTAATTATATATAATAAACCTGAAGATCATGTTTGTGGTTGCTAGCTGTTGTTTAGCCCCATCAGTGGGCTTCGTGCTTTCTAGCAGTGTTGGGGGGGCGCTTTTTCACCTTGAGGGCTGCATTCCCTTCTGGGCAACCTCCCAAGGGCCACATTGGAGTGGTGGGTGGGGCCTGCTATAGAGGGCAGTCTCCCGAAGTATGCATGTATGATTTGGGGTGGCCCAGAGGTTATTGTGAGATGCAGACCTCCAGGTTGCTATTTGTTACTGTCATTAGGGATCATTGCAGATAGACTCTCCCAGCTATGGGTGGTATATCCATATCTGCCCAATGGCACTTCCTCCTTCATTCACCAAGGGAATGTGCAGAGAGGGGAAAGCATGGGTAGCCTAATCAAATGCTATTCAAGTAACTGCTCCCTCCATTGTGGATGGCAGGGTTTAGAATCAATTTAGACTGAAAGTAGCACATTGAGGAAGAACACAAACAATTTCGGGTTGAGAAAGCTACTTTGTACTGCAAATGAATGAGTGTGTACACACAGCCATAGTACTGAACACCTTCAGCTCATGATTTTTGAATGTGATGGTTACAGCCTTTTCCAAGATGTTCTGGGAACAGAGGGGCTGCTGTTGCATAGTGACATCTGAAAAAGAAAACGCATGTTGCAGTTCAATTGATTTATTGTTTCTGTCTCCCAGGTAACGCAGATGCAAGCACTGTTGCATGCATGGTGTCCTACAGCGCTTGTTGTTGTAGTCTTCTTTTCAGCCAGGAGATTGCTAAAATCTCCAGCTGCTCATTAAAACAATGAATTTTGCATTCTTTTACTCCTCTCAGGTTAAAATGCATCTGTTGCTCTCAGTGTAGGCAAGTACTGCGCTGCAGCAGGCAAAACCCACCTGGAACTGACCCCAGACAGACATCTTATGATTTTTCCTCTTTGAGAATATTTATTAAGGTTTTACAAAGTCATAAATACAAAAATACATAGTAAAACAAAAAAAGGAAAAAACTCTCAAACAAAAATACAAGGTACGAAAAATAGAAAAATAGAAAAAAGAAAGTTAAAACCAATCCATTTTTTATAACTTTAAACTCATTAGCTTGTTTCTTTGACCTCCTCACACCTCCCCTTTTTGTATTCCCATTAATATAATCAAATCAGCAAATCCTTACCCTCTTTCATTTATCTTGACCCTATATCTTAACATATTATAACTCTATGTTTTCACCCATTATCAATTCATTTTTGCATACTCTTTTTAACTTTGTTGCTAATGCCACTTATTTTCAATCCAACATCATTTTAACATTCATTAATTTTACAGTGTTTCTGCAGGTAGTCTTTAAATTTCTTCCAATCTTCTTCCACCAACTCTTCTCCCAGGTCTCGGATTCTGCCAGTCATTTCCGCTAATTCCATATAGTCCATCACCTTCATCTGCCACTCTTCCAGGGTGGGTAGATTTTGTGTCTTCCAATACTTTGCAGTGAGTATTCTTGCTGCCGTTGTTGCATACATAAAGAAAGTTCTATCCTTTTTTAGCACCAATTGGCCGACCATGCCCAGGAGAAAGGCCTCTGGTTTCTTCAAGAAGGTATACTTAAATACCTTTTCCATTTCATTATAAATCATCTCCCAGAAAGCCTTAATCTTTGGGCATGTCCACCAAAGGTGAAAGAATGTACCTTCATTCTCTTTACATTTCCAACATTTGTTCTCGGGCAAATGATATATTTTTGCAAGCTTGACTGGTGTCATGTACCACCTGTAGATCATTTTCATAATATTCTCTCTTAAGGCATTACATGCCGTGAATTTCATACCGGTGGTCCACAACTGTTCCCAGTCAGCAAACATAATATTATGACCAATATCTTGTGCCCATTTAATCATAGCTGATTTAACCGTTTCATCCTGAGTATTCCATTTTAACAGCAAGTTATACATTCTTGAAAGTATCTTAGTTTTGGGGTCTAACAGTTCTGTTCCCAATTTTGATTTTTCCACCTGGAAGCCAATTTTTTTATCCAAATTGTAGGCCTCTCTTATTTGATAATAATGAAGCCATTCTCGCACTTTATCTTTTAATTTCTCAAAACTCTGCAATTTCAATTTGTCTCCTTCTTGTTCCAATATTTCCCAATATTTCGGCCATTTGGCCTCCATATTGAGTCTTTTCAAAGCCTTTGCTTCCATTGGTGACAACCACCTTGGGGTTTTATTTTCCAATAAGTCTATGATTTTTCCTCTTTGGAGTTCATGATATGACTGCAACTTTTAAAATTTTGAGGTCCTTTTTATTTTATTCTATACTATATTTATTTTTCTATTTTGCCCTACTTTAGACCACAGGAAAATGTGTTCTACGTGCTTCTTATTTTGCTTCTTTAATGCTGGTCATTGACTGCAACAATAAAGTTTTGGGACAATACGAAAGACATTTCCCTTCTATGGATGCATATAGAAGTAATGGTAAAACAGGAATTGGGAGAGGGTTTTGCACCATCAAATAAGGTTGCTTCCTTCATCACTCAGAATCATGGCAAGTGAACGTATCAACTGTTCAAATATTATTCTAGGCTAAGATGTCAATGATTCAAAGGGGGTTTGCAGACAGCCTGTTTCTTCAGCATTCACCTTTATCTTTATGCAGGGTAAGATTAGATATTTCTGGTTGTTTAATGAGTATTCATTCTTATTTGTTTACAAATGATACTGCATCAAAGCAATTGCTACCCACACTTCCCAGTGAATTTTCCCATCACTTTCCTTATCACAAAAAAGCCTGAACTTTTAGGGAAGCAGTATTGTTACACAAGATCTCCCAATCAACTACAATTGAATTGATAGCATGTGATTGAATCTTGCCTGAAAGTAGTGATAGACTGGAATTTTCCAAACGCAGGCATTGACAATCCAAAGGCTGATTCACTGCCCTCCTCCTCTCTCTTCCTGTGCCCCCACCCCAACGCTTCTATGTGTTCTCTGCTTTTTAGTTTGTTATTTTAGCAAGTCCATTTATTCATTTCAACATTCATTCATTCCCTAGATTTTTATAATGATTATTCAGGGATAAAGGAGAGAGGGGTTTTTGATGGCACCAATGCTAGCCAATCTGTACTGTACATAGTTTGCTCCTGCTGCAAACTCAAACTTTTTTTTTTTGCCTGAGCTTAAGCTTGAGAAGTGAAATAATTGCTTCTGAGCAAAATGCAGCAAATTAACTTTCAAAGCACCCCTGCCACCCAGTTACTGTATGCTTTCCATGTCTCATAAATTGCACAGAAATCACCATAGAGATCACCATCAATCACACTGAAATGGGAAACTTTGTGTAGCTCATAGCCCAGCATGACTCAAGCTGGTTGTTCTAAGAAACAGCTTTTTCTACTTAAGGTGATTTTGCTTAGCTGTACGGTTACAATTTGTTAACAGAATTAGACCCAAAGTGCCCGGTTCCTTTCCAGCTGGCAGTTCCTCTCTCAAATGATAAATACTTTAATACAACAGGTATGCCTTTGAAACAAGGGTTGTTTATAAAGATGTATGACAAAGAGTTCCAAGAAACTAGGGTTTTAAGCTGTGTGCACATTACCATTTACTCTGACTCTAATGTGCTTCCACCACAGGTGTGTGGAGACAATTGCACATGACGTTAGCAACCATCCACAAGCACCCTTTGGTTTCTTGGCAAATACTGCTGTTAGGTGTGTTTTTTCCACAGACCAGCTGTCAAGTGATTTGAAAGTGTTGACTGTGGTTCAGCTGAGGTGGTGTGCATTTGAGACAGTTGTTGCACATGTGCAAACGACAGCTTCATTAAGGGCTTTTCGCCACAGAGCTTTCCTCGCAGAAACCTGGTCTTAAAAGCTGAAGTGCAACAAATGGCAATTCGGGTTTTCTGCAGATTCAGGGGTAAAGAGCAGGTTTTCACAGAGAAAGCTCCAGAGCAGAGAGAGAGTGCTCAGACACAGAGCTCTAAAATGTGGACCATGTCTGGAAATCGCAGAGGAAAGATAAATGCAGATAAGCCCTGAATAGGAGTTTAGGGGGTTGCAGGCACGGGGGAATCAAACTGGTGATATGCATTGACTGAAGACATCTTCACCTCCTCTCTGGTGTGTACAGCAAAGTATATATGAGACTTGAATCAGGAAGGGGGGTGGGGAAACAACCTCCCTGTGTTTTAAGCCTCTAATGCCCACTTGAGCTGATCATAGCTTTTATTACACCATGTGGTGGTTTTCATAAAATGCCAAGGATCAGCTTTCACAATTGCTTGCTTCTTAATTAAATTTCTGGCACTCAGAGAACAAAGGAAGGCTGGGAGGTGGGGTGGGGTGGGAACTGCAGTTTCTAAGTGATCAGAAAACATGGGAGGATGCATAGTGTTTCAATGCGTGAAATAAATGCAAAGTATTATTTAAATCGGAAAGAACTTATTTGTAATACAATTAGCAAAGTGTTAGGATGCACACACTGAATTCAGACTCCAAAGTTTTGCCTCTATATAAAGGTAAAGGGACCCCTGACCATTGGGTCCAGTCGTGGCCGACTCTGGGGTTGCAGCACTCATCTCGCTTTATTCGCCGAGGGAGCTGGCGTACAGCTTCTGGATCACATGTCCAGCATGACTAAGCCACTTCTGGTGAACCAGAGCAGAGCACGGAAACACCATTTACCTTCCCGCCGGAGCGGTACTTATTTATCTACTTGCACTTTGACATGCTTTCAAACTGCTAGGTTGGCAGGAGCAGGGACCAAGCAACAGGAGCTCACCCCGTGGCGGGGATTCGAACCGCCAACCTTCTGATCGGCAAGTCCTAGGCTCTGTGGGTTACCACAGTGCCACCTGCATCCCTTTGCCTCTATATAAGCCTGTGTAATTTATAAACCTATGTACTCCCATTTTCTTGGGTGCCCCATGAACAGCTGCTGTTCTGACCAAATAAAGTCACCTCAGACATCACAATTGGTGTATATATTGAAGGAATTCACCACCTGCCCACTCCTGACCTCACATGACATCAGGTACGGAGGAGGTGCAAACACAACCACAAAGCTATGATTGGGAGCCTCTGGGCAAGATCCATTGAAGCAGCTCCAGCAGCATCGGGACTTTTGATTGTGCAAGGGAACTTGCCCCCTCTTTCCTCTGCCTGCACAACCCATGCCTTCCTAAATCTGTTCTAGATTTCCCCCCACAGCCCTCAAGAGCAGATCTGGGGACAGCATGGGGGGCAAAAGGAGGAGAGGGAGAGGAAGTTATACTATGCAAGTACGCACAAAGATTATCATTAGTTGGATACCACAGTTTAAAAAAACCTCTGTATAGTCCTTGGCAAGTGAGGCACATAGCAAGCCCTGCTGGGACCTGCTGCATTATAGAGTTCCTGGTCAAAAGCTAAACCCTGCTAAAAGCCAGGCTGACCAATAGGCAGGGCCGGCCTGGGACATTTTGCCACTGAGAGTTAATGGGTGGCCCAATTTCACCCAATGGACTCTAAGGCTCAGTCCTGGCATGGTACTCTAACCTAGGAATAGCCAATATGGTGCCCTTCAGGTGAATACTAGACCACAAATCCCATCATCCCTGACCATGCTGGCTGATGGGAGTTGGAGTGCAGCAACATACCATGTGGGTTACCACTGTGCTAACCACTACACAACATGGAAGGTCTTCTTACTCAGGCAGCTGAGAATGCAGCTATGGGGATAGTACTCCTGGATCTGCATTCATTTTGAAGTATGTAGAACTTTCCAAGGTCATTGTTGGCCTGTAAACACTCATCTCAAATCCTGTTGGCCTGTAATTGTTGGCCTGTAAATATTCAGCTCAAATCATCTCTTACAATGTCTTTTACTGTAGATCTTATCAAGGGGAAGATAATGCATTATTTATTCCTTTATGAGGTGTTGTCCTAGTCAAGCCTTAAAGCCCCTATGAGTATCTTCTTTGAGGGGCTTAAGATATTTGTGACCAACCAGGTGGCAAGATATCTAAATGCTGTAATATCTTTTAGACCTGCTATGACTCCTTAGCTTGTCAACTTTAATATAATGATCAGTTCTATTCAGGCCATGATTTCTGCCTGCTTCATAGTTTGTACTTTGCTTAATGGTTAGTTGAATGTAATCCACATTTGACATACTGACCAACTGATTGATTGATTGAAGTATGCAGAAATGCAATATATCCTAGTTTTTCCCCCATTATGCAAAAATCCTTCTGCCCCAGCCCAGAAGAGGCAACTGCTAAATCTCCCAGTGCCTTAGATAGCAAAATCCATAATGAGATCATGTAATGAGATTTAACTATTGCCGCTTAATCTTTGGATCTCTAATTCATGTAAGAGTGAGCTGCTGAACTCTGTCTTATCAATTCTATAATCATGGTTAAATGCTGACACGTAAATTTACAGGACATGGCACTGAATGAACCTTCCTGGATATAGTTCAGAGGGTACTTTTTACCTTTGTGTAAATGTTTTAAAATGTGTAGCGTTTTAAAATGATAGTTTCTTACGTATAAGTGTTCTCGGGATCATATGTAGAAACAACAACAAGTGGCGTACGATTTAAATAAAGTCAAATTCCTAATAGTTCTTAAGGACTAGGTTCTTGAATTTAAAATGAAATGCTTGTTTGTGTTCCCAAATGGCCACAGAAGATCTAAGCAGCTTTGGGTTTGGGGCGGGTTGGTGTTTACTCTTTCTTCCTTACAGCTTTCATTGGGCCAAACCGCTGTTATAATTACCCTGTAGCATCAGCTGCTGCTTCTTTAAGTGGACAGAAGTATAAATCAACATGTGAACATTATTCCGCCATGGAGATGTGATGATGGGGGAAATTAGCATTTTATTTTATTTTTCATTTCTGCCTGTGACCGTAAAAATGCTGGCAATCCCTAGGGAGTTAAATCCCAGCCTGCATCACCACGAAGACATGCTCACTTTGGGGCATTTGGCAAAAATATGTTGATATTATGGTGTCACAAAAAAGGGGGGAGGGCAGTGCTTAGAATCAAGAACACCCAGGCTTCTCAAAAGGAAGCAAAGGGGTTGAAGGGGCTTAGATCTTGCTTTGCACACAGGTGTCATCTTGGGCATCTACTGTCAGCACAGCCTTCCTGATCTAGATTGGCCAGTAGTATGACTCTGTGTAAGGCAGGTTCCTATGTTTCATTAAATCAAAGGCTGCATTCAGTGCCTACAGATGCACCAGGAGGTAGACGATATATATAATATTGCTTGATTTCAAAAACAAACAAGCAGCGAATCTCCAAGCAGATAAAACATCTCTAAGGAGATAAAAACATCAGAATTAAAATTTAAAAACAGGTATTAAAAAGAGTAAAAGTAAAATCAATTCAATTTTAAAACCAATTTAATTTAATTTAATTAATTAAACCAACACTAATGTTTCAAGCATGAGTCGAAACATGGCTTATAAGGAGCCTTATAGGGAATCTGACCACTGATCCATCTATCTCAGCATTGCTTAATACTGAATAAAGGTTTCCAAACAAAATGGTAACACAGTCCTTTGCCTACAGGATTACAATCTACATTTTTATTTACCAGCCATTTTTAATGGCTATGTTTAATCTGCATTAAAGTTCTAGTCTGCAATCCTATGCCCATTTACAGTACTTGGAATTGAATGGGACCAATTTATTGGGGGTGGGGAGGTACAGAGGCTGTGCTGTTGAGGGCTTATTGCTCGTTTTGCTAATTTGTTGTGGACATTGGTTTTTGTTGTTTTATTTGTATCTGGTATGAATTTTTTTTAGTATTATTCTTACCTATCTCTCAGTGCAACCTGCAGCACAGCCCTCTCAAGTAAATTCAGCCATAAAAGTGGCCGGCAGAATGGTTTGTGTCTTACAGCCCAGCGCCATTGAACTGCATACTATTCTATCTTGAGCGGGCAGTGCGTGGTTTAGTCACTCAATTATTATTAATTCTACACCGGGCACAGTTGCCAGTCTCAACCTCTGCTTTGCTCTCCGTGACTCTTGATTCTCCGGAGCTGATCTGTTAGCAAATTGGGGGGGGGGTATTTTTGTTTTTATAGAGATCTTATTCTTTGTTGGGAGAGGTTGTCTGAGTTTTATTATTTTAAGGGCGCTTCACTTCTAAACAATGTGGTAACGGCAAAACCAACAATATCCTGCAGGCTCCTCTCTTCTGGGCAGTACAGTAAGCTGCTGATGCCAATGATGAGTCAGACTGTTTGGTGCTGATGCTGCTGCCATTTCATCAGTTCTGTGATCTCGCCTGCATCTCTCCCCTTCGCTGCCCCTCCATCTTTGAAGCGCTGGGTATCTTTTTTTCCCGGGGGGGGGGGGCAGAACGCAAACAGGAAGGTGGATGTTCTCTACTCTCTTGGAGGCAAACGAAACCCACCTGGTGCTAACCAGATGTCCTTGAGAAGCATCCCTCCTTCCTCCTGACATATTTCCGACGGAAAGCTTCAAGGTAACTCCCTTGCCAGGTCCTTCGCTCCCCTCTGCCTCGTAAGAAGGCCCGGACGGGCTTGGAGCATCCGGCCTGCCTTAGGTGGAGGATGGAGCCTTGTTTGAGGACAATATTCCTAAGAGCCTTCCTCCTGCAGCTCTCCAAGGACCGGTTGCCTGGTGGATCCCTGGGGGAGCGCTGAGACAGCAGCCGGGAGGTCGTCTTGCTGACAGCCTTTTGTGGGGGCTTGGGGTAAAAGCAAAAAACCAAGAACTAAACAAGAACAGCAACCCACCACCACCGAAGCCAAGGGCTTGAGAAAGAGGAGAGGAGGGGCGCGCGCGCGCGTTTTCTGTCATTGCAAACGGCAAGACCCCTTCCTTGGCAAAAATGAGAGGGGCGGCTCTTCGGCTGAGCGGTGTGACGGGCTGACGGTCAGAAGGGATGCGTTGTTATTGTCTTGCTTTAAAAAGAAATGTGCTGCTTTGGCTCGAGGGAAGGGGAGAGAAGGCGCTTAGGTGAGGAGTCTCAGACCCCCTGACCTTTCCGTCCACTTTCAGCGGGAACATTTGTGAAGATTGTGTGTGTGTGTGTGTGTGTGTGTGTGTGTGTGTGTGTGTAGAACACCGGCAGCACCAGCCTAGGAGTCTACTCCCACGCGGCCACGTTCTGTAGGACCTGCCCCTCTTCCTCTTCCTCCTCCTCCAGAGAAGACCTCCTGCGACAAGGACCGCGTCGCTTCCCCCTTTTTCTCCCCTGTTCGCTCACTCTCCCAGGAGACGAGAAGAAGCCGCAAAAGGGGACGGAAGAGGAACGCCGCCCAGTGGCCGGTGCGTGCGCGCCGGCGCGCTCCCCAACCAGTCCTCGCTCTCCAACGAGGCGCCCCATCCGCCTTGCGGGCCGCCGGGAGCGCAGCCTCGAGTTGCTAGAGGTGGCGAGGGACCCTCCTGGGTCCGGTATGAAAGGCTTGTATTAGGCTCGCTCCTGCTTCCCTGCGCCAGGCTTGTGCGCCTCGACGGAAGACGCTGCGCCTCCGGCATCCGCGTGGTTGGTCTCTCCGGGGGCGAAGACGCGGCGGCGGCGGCACCAACACCACCACCACCAAGCGCCAGCTCCGGAGCTACCCCGCCTGGGGAAGGTGGAGCATGGAGGCCATTTGGCTCTACCAGTTCCGCCTGATCGTCATCGGGGACTCCACCGTGGGCAAATCCTGCCTCATCCGCCGCTTCACCGAAGGGCGCTTCGCCCAAGTCTCCGACCCCACCGTGGGTGTGGATTTCTTCTCCCGCTTGGTGGAGATCGAACCAGGCAAAAGGATCAAGCTGCAGATCTGGGACACCGCCGGACAGGAGAGATTCAGGTGAGGAGGAGCCACTTTTGAGGATGGGGCTTGGGGGGGGGGGTGTCGTGTACGGATGGAGGGCGAGTGGCAGGTCGGCGCGGCGGAGACTGCAACTGCGTCCCGAGTTCTGTCCCTTTTACTCGCCGCCACCATCATAAACATCTTTGGTCTTATGCAGAACAGCCTTCATTGTGAAGGATGGTGGAAGACCCGGACGGCTGGGTGGCGGTTTGATTTTGCTTTGCCGTTGAAGATGGAGGAGCCAGAGTAGGAGGGAAGAAGAGACACCTTGCTGCGGGTGGGGGGCCTTGGGGTGGGTGCGGTCCGGGTTCCAAGTGGGATCTCACAGCAGGTCACACAACAACACCCAGCTTCCTCCCCTCCCTCACCCCTATCCTCCTAACAGCTGTTCATTGAATCTTGAAGGGAGCCAGAAGCACAACAAAGGCTGCTGAGGAGCGCCCCTCCTCTCAAAGAAACATAAGAAGCAGCCTTCTACCGAGCCAGAATATTGGTCCATTTGGCTCCATGTTCTCCACACTGACTGGCAGTGGTTCTCCAAGGTTTCAGGCAGGGGTCTCCCCAGCCCTACCTGCAGAGCCTGGGGTCTTCTGGTAGCTCTGCTGCTGAGCTTCCCACCCAGCCCTTCCCTTCCCTCTCCATCCTCCATGTCTGGGCTGATACTGCAGAGGTTTTGTACTAGATTTATTCAAGAAAACTTTCCCACAGTGCAGATTTGTAGGCCACAAGCAACCATCTTGGACAGAAAGAAAGAGTCTCTGGCCTTAACAATTTCTCAGGGTCGGGCTTCCCTGTCCCACCTGCCCAAGTAAGGGTCTCCTAATGTAAAGAGAGAAGAAAACCAGGCCACTGGGGATCTCATATGCAGGCTTTCCACATGCGTCAAGGAGCTTTGATGCAGTGGTGCCTTCAAACAGAAGATTTCCTTCTCCGTATCTTCCCAAGTGGTACAGCCCTCTCCCTTGAGAGTACTGTACCACATGCCTGTAAAAACATCTAGGTCCATTCTTAATAGACACCAGGTGTGAGGAACATTTGGCTTTCCAGCTGTCACTGAACTACAGCTCCCATCAGCCAGTGGAGGGGGGTGATGGGACTTGTCGTTAAGCAAGTTCTGGAGGGCCAAAGGTTTCCTGCACCTGATATGCACATACATGAGCTACTCATTGAACAAGGCCTTGAGGATATAACAACTTCAGAAATTGTGTCACCATGAGGACTTTGTGGATTGTGGTCGCTTTCCTCCCCACAACACCCTTGCTAAACTATTTGGCCAAAACATTTCCAAATCTTTCTCCATAACTAACCACAAGAACTATAAATGTTAAGCTATGTTCCTGGATGCTGAATCTCAGAGCTATGTCAAGAGCAGGCAGCCAAACACCAAACTGGCTTGAGGGAGCAACATGTGATTTGCAGACTAAATGTTGCCCAGTCAGCAGATGCCCCTCCTGTCCTTTATCCTGCCCCATGATTGAAAAATGTGTTTATGAGGGACAAAGCAACCCTGTCTCACTAAAATAGCACTTCTCCACCCATTTCTGACCCTACATAAAGGAAGGAAGGAAACTGTGCACCATCTCATTCTTCCACGCCCCCTCCCCAATAAACCTGGGTGTGGATGTATAATTGCTTCTGTATACTTGGTGTCTCCATTCTCTTAGCTGAAAGCAAGCTACTGTATTTTTCCGTGTATAACACGCCCCTGTGTATAAGATGCCCCCTATTTTTGGGGACACAAAATTAAGAAAATGGGGGGAGATTGCCCTTGTGTCTAGGACTACCCCCCTTTTTAACATTAGTTTTTTAGTAAAAAAAAAAAACAACCTAGTCTTATACATGGAAAAGTTCAGTAATTCTTTATTACATTTGTATCCCACATTTCCTCCAAGGAGTTCTAAGCCAGTTCTGTCCGCTCATCCATTTTATCTACCCAGCAACCCAACAAGGTAGGCTAGCCTGAGAGAATGATTAGCCCAAAGTTACGCAATGAGTTTCATGGCTGTGTGGGGATTTGAACAGCACATTGGCCTCCAGTGTCGAGTTTTTAGTGCCCACAAAACTAGTAAACCTTCAGCTTAATATATCTTGTGACTTTGTAACGTTGCTGCATTCAGACATTGTGATAAGCTATTTATTATGCTGGGAACAAACCTCTCACAGGCTTGCATGCTTCCCCTCCATTTCTGGCATGGCCTAGAGGAGGAATTTAGGAATTTTGCTTGCCCTCTACACATGAGCTACATTTGGACAAGGATGAAGCCAATCTCCAGTTGCTACATGAGAAAGAATGGTTTTGTTTCACCAGCGATTACGCTGCAGGATGCTTAATTAGACTGTTTCCATTTAGGATCACCAAGGGTTGAATGTGTTTTTTTTAATGAAAAAACAAGTCCCATTCTTCCAATTCACTTTAGTTATGGAAACAGATGGAAATTCAAGAAAATGAGTTCAGAAACATATTTTTATTTATTTTGTTTGGTTCATTCGTCATTCATTTCTGTTGGGATCATAGGAGCTAACTCCTAGGGGCCAAGGTCCCTTCACACACACACCCAATGAAATATTTAAGGGTGCTGGCACTTCACAAAGATGGTGGGCATTGCCATTCAATTGGGGGGGGGTGCTGTGTCATGTGATCAATTATGTGGGGTGGCACTTACCTGCCCCCTATATTTTATTCAAGTCCCCCCCCCCCCCGTTTGGGATGAAATATAGAAAACAGCCTGGGGGAGAAATAGTACAGGTCAGAGAAAGGTTATAAAGAAGAATGGGGACAGAGAGCAGGGAAACTGACAGATATATATATATATATATTTTAAAATCTCTAAAATAGATAACCTGTCCAATCTGTCTGAAGATTAGCAAGTCTGATGCTTAGAGTGGGTGAGGTGAAGAGGTGGCTGAATGCCTGAAAATTGCATGACATTAGGATGAAAAAGACAGAAGTTAGAAGCAGCAGAAGACCTACTGGGTCTCCCATTGAAATAAATGAGGGGGGAAATGGAAAAGCAGAAAAGGAGTGCAATTGAACTGAATGCCGAAAAACATAAAGAATAAAGAATAAAAATGTTGTTTCCCTACTCCCCCAGAAATTACAGAAATCACAGAAATCACATGACATGCTGTGACCATTTCAGCTGTGCTTCTGGTCTTAACAGATGCTCTCTTGAGCCACCTTCCTCTTGGACCCTGATTTCCAGGCTTGGGCTGTCCCATTATTATTTGATTTAAATCTCATGGTTTCTACTTGCAGTGCACAGCTCTCTGGTATACTTAGTCTGGATCATCTCAAAGGCCTATCCAGTCCAGCTTCCTGGCTCCTATAGCCAAACAGATGCATCTGGGAAGCCTTCAAGCACAGACTAAGCACCCACTATCCCCAGTAGACAACACTAAGTGCCATAGTGCTGGGAACCTGGAAGTTGCAAAGAGCCATCTTGGCTATACTTATCCTTCATCAACTTATCTAACCCCTTTAATGCAGAGGTTTTCAACCTGTTTGAGTCCACGGCTCCCTTGACCAACTACATTCTTTCTGCGGCACCCTGTGGGGCTCAGGAACCCAGTAATGTCACCCCTTGCCTGCAGAGCTGGCAGCTTCTCACGTTTTTTGGAACACCATCCATTGTAGAGTGTCCCCTCAGCCTCCTCTCCTCTCCCATCTCCTTGGGAGTCCCCCGGGAAGCTGCTGCTGCCCCTCCCTGTCCCAAAGAGAGGTGCCTCCTCACACTGCCCCACAGGGGCCTGGGACGTGCCTGTCCATTCCCAACAGCAAGGGTTGGTGGACTGGCTGGCTGGGCTCCCTCACCCACTTGCTTGCTTACTCCGAGGCCACCTCAGCTCCTGGCAACCAGCACCCCCTGGCCAGCCTCAGAGGCACCGTTCAACTGGGGAGCTTGTAGCCAGGGCTGCTGCGACAAACAGCTGTGCAAGCCTTGGGGAGGCAGAGACACGAGAGGGTATTATTATTATTATTATTATTTGAATTTATATACTGCCCTATACCCAGAGGTCTCAGGGTGGTTAACAGAACAAGATCAACATAAAATGCATAATATATATAATCAAAATAAAACCAACAACCCCTCTCCCCCCCCAAAAAAGAGCCACATTTTAAAAGGGCATAGGATGTCAATCAGATCAAGCCAAAGGCCTGGTTAAAAAGGAATGTTTTTGCCTGGCACCTAAAGGTGTATAATGAAGGTGAACCTCCCAGGGGAGAGCATTCCACAGATGGGAAGCCACTGCAGAAAAGGCCTCTGCTCATATTCCCACCCTCCGGACCTCTCGAGGAGGGGGCACACAAAGGAGGGTCTCAGAAGATGATCTCAGGGTGCAGGTAAGTTCATATGGAAAGAGGCAGTTCTTGAGGTATTGCAGTCCTGAGTCATTTAAGGCTTTATAGGTCAAAACCAGCACTTTTAATTGGGCCCATGAAACTAATTGGTAGCCAGTGCAGTTGGACCAGGATCGGCATAATATGTTCAAACCGTCTGAATTCTGCACTAGCTGAAGTTTCCAAACTATCTTCATATCACACATTGCAATAATCTAACCCTGAGGTTACCAGAGCATAGACAACAGTAGTTAGCCTGTCCCTGCCCAGATAGGGGTGTAGCTGAGCCACCAGCTGAAGCTGATGGAAGGCACTCCGGTCCACTGAGGCCACTTGAGCCTTGAGTGACAGCAAAGGATCTAGGAGGACCCCAAAGCTACGAACCTGTTCCTTCAGAGGAAGTGTAACCCCATCAAGAGCAGGCAAATTCCCACCCATCTGGTCTAGGAAACCACCCACTAGCAGTGCCTCAGTCTTATCTGGACTGAGCTTCAGTTTGTTGGATCTCATCTAGTCCATTACCGAGGCAAGCACTTCTGCTGCCTCACCTGAAGATGTAAAGAAGTAATAGAGCTGAGTGTCATCAGCATACTGCTGACAACGTACTCCGAACCTCCAGATAACCCCACCCAGCAGTTTCATGTAGATGTTAAACAATGTTGAGGATAGGACTGAGCCCCGAGGAACCCCACACTGATGGTTCCACTGGGTTGAAAAGCATTCCCCAAGCAACACCCTCTGGGAACGACCATCCAGGTAGGACTGGAACCACTGCAAAGCGGTGCCACCCACCCCTAGTTCAGATAGTCACTCCAGAAGGATACCATGGTCAATGGTATCGAAAGCCACTGAGAGGTCAAGAAGAGACATGTTTCCCTTCTCTCTCTCTCAACAGAGGTCATCATACAGGGCAACCAAAGCAGTTTCTGTGCCAAAACCAGGCCTAAACACTGATTGAAATGGATCCAGAAAATCATCTTATTCCAAAAGCATCTGTGATCACTCACTCCAGAACCTTGCCCAGGAAAGGGAGATTAGTAACTGGCTGGTAGTTAGGCATCAGAGGGAAGGAAAGAGGCCAGTTTTGCCTGGGGCATCCCTGGCCATCATTCAAGGCACCCCACGGCACACTGGTTGAAAACCATTGCTTTGCTTAAAGCCGTCACCCCGTCATTCAGCAGCAGGTTTCACAAACTGTTTGTGTACTAAATGAAAAAATAAGAACATAAGGAGCTTTCTGCTCCATTCCCCCCTCACCCCCCGGTGCCCTTCAAGCACTGTTGAGACTACATCTCCCATCATCACTCACCATTGGCCATGATGGCTGGGGCTATTGGGAGCTGAAGTATAGTAACATCCAGAAAGCTCTAGGTTATGGAAGGCTCATGAAAAGCAATGCTTCCCTGACCAGAATACAATTTCTGCATGCAAAAGGGCACCTTTGGACATCTCCTTAGATTCATAGAGATGTGTGGAACCTAGGAGTCTATTGAGTGTTCTATATACACCATTCACTTGCCAATTCCTAAAACCTAGCCAACCTCTGTATACCACATGCAGTGAGGCGGGTGGAGGGGTATGCATTGTCAAGAGTTTTGCTTTACAAATACCTCCAAATGACTCTAGTCTTTCCATATATTTTGAGGATGACTTGAATGAGCAGACTCTTGGCCCATCAGTTTAGTTGAAGCACAGCCTGTTGGGAGAAACACCGAGACTTTGTTGTCCTGTTTAGGCTTATGGTGGAATCTAGTGACAAAGGTATCTGCATCTCATGCAGAAGGTCCCCGGTTCAATGTCTAGGTAGGGCTGGAGAAAGACTCTTGCTTGAAATGTTGAAGAGGCACTGCCACTCAGTGTGAACTATACTGAGGCAGGTGGACTGGTGGTCAGCCATGATATAAGGCAGCAGCTTCTTATGTCCCTAAATTTTTGCTGGGCTGCACCATTTCAGATTGCATGTGGGGGTTGGCATGTTTGAACATGGGGCCAACATGAGGTAGTGGGCTTAGGCTTTGGAGCACCAGGCTTCACATCTCCACTCCCTGGGTCACCTTGAGTCTGTCACAGTCTCCTAGCCTAACTTACCTCACAAGGTTGTTAATGAGGATAAAGCAGAGGGCAAGATTCATTTTCATTTTTTTCTGCTCCTTGGAGGGTGGGTGGAATGTAAATGTAGTTAACAATATTGCACCCCCAACACAAGTAAATAAAAGCAAGAAGTTCCCTCACATGTAGAAATCTAGTATATCAGGGAAAAGGGAAATATTACGGTATATGGAGTGGGCATTGAGTAATTAGACCTTTCACTAGTTAAACAATCTGTGGCCTTTTAAACCACAACAGGGGGTTTATTGTTTGTTACTATGGTGTGAATATTTGTGTTTGTCTACTGTAAACCACCCTGTGATCCTTGGATGAAGGGAGGTATAGAAATTCAATTAATAATAAAATAAAACAACAGCAACAACAGAGCAGCATTAGGATATACAGCTTCGTACCTGCAACTTGGAGCAGTATAGACCAGACAGAGTTACAGTGTGATTCTTCAAACACATATAAATTGCATCCATACATCCATTCCTTCTCTTTCCTCCAGCCCAATACATACATTGTATGTTACAGCCCACATGGTACCCAAGCAAATGGTCCTATTTCTGTAGTGAGGGTATACCCCCCAATTGTACACCTTATTTGGGGCGTTGCTGGTTTGAAATTGATCAGCGATTACTGGTCCTTTTTTTCATCACCTGTTTAGCTGAGATTTTATAAATAAGGAAACTGCTACTTAGGAAAATCTGGGATATTTTTTACTTTGCAAAATAGTAGATGTGGCCTGTGCAGAGCAGGCTTGGGACAAATGAAAAGTAAAACAAAAAAAGTGGTTATAGAGGGAATGAAACAGTCACATTTTCCAATGTCTTATGGCAACAGTGACATTGGAGTGGAATCCAGCCACTTTCTAGAATCAATTTCTAGACTGTCCATTGAAAGATAGAAGTACTAGCCACCGCAAACCCTGTGTTGCTCTTGAATTATTATTTTTTAAATCAGTACAGTTCTGAAAGGTTCAGTAAGTCTTCTTGATTCTATATTGTATTCAAACATAGAAAACCTGCTCCTTGGTCTTAGCAACCACCATGCAACTTTGGGACATAATATCTTAAGAGGTGTCCAGATTCATAATGCACAGACAAACAACTTTGCAGACTGTGTAAGAGAAAAAGATGGTGGGGTAGAGAATCTTTGTGTTGTCTTGTACAAACCCCCTTTATTTTGCTGTGTAGCACAAAAGGGCTGTGTTCTGGGTAGATTTGCACCTAACTGGCTATTTCAGATGCACGAAACCAGCCTTTGCCACCAGCATTTTCCTCTTGAAAATGATTCTCATTTCCTTCCTTGGGCTGCTACTCTCTTCCAGATCAATTACCAGAGCCTACTACAGGAACTCAGTTGGCGGTCTGCTCCTCTTTGACATTACAAACCGCAGGTCCTTCCAGAATGTTCACGAGTGGCTAGAGGAGACCAAAGCGCACGTCCAGCCTTACCAGATCGTGTTCGTTTTGGTGGGCCACAAATGCGACCTAGACACTCAGCGGCAAGTCACCCGGCACGAGGCTGAAAAACTGGCCCTTGCTTATGGCATGAAGTACATTGAAACCTCCGCCCGGGATGCCATTAATGTGGAGAAAGCTTTCACCGACCTGACTCGAGACATATATGAGCTTGTTAAGAGAGGCGAAATTACTATCCAGGAGGGCTGGGAAGGGGTGAAGAGTGGGTTTGTCCCAAACGTAGTCCACTCCTCGGAAGAGGTGGTGAAATCAGACAGGAGATGTCTGTGCTAATTGCTTAACGAAAGCAAGGAGAGATTATTGCTGAACTTTACTAACCAAAACATACCCTGCTATACAAACTTGTCGTGTGACAGAAGAGAATGTGACAGTAGTATGGCAAGTACCAATGCCTGGTGCTTTGAACCTCTGAAGAATAGAATCGTGAAGGGCTGTAACCCCCTGTTATGTAGGAATGAACCCAGATGCATGCTTATATTGTAGGAGATGGGGTAACGTTAACAGCAGAAAAGATCTGATAGGGGTAGGAAATATCAGGGAATTTTACAAACCCTGTTTTAAATAAATCTGTCATTCAGTGCTTTGTGTTGAAGCCTATTAATATGAAACATATTCAGAGGAGGAGGAGAGACAGAAATCTTGGCTTATTATTATATATTTTTAGGAAGATTAAAACATAACATGGTTGCCATTCTTTTTATGAGAACTTGATGGTTAACACAAAGAGGAAAGCATATTTTGCAGAAGGGGCGAAGGCTTTCATGCCTACAATATTGCTGCAGTATAATCCAACTCTCTTTAAAAGGAAAGGGGGAAGTGTTAGATCACTCTTGTTAAAATGCAGTGCAATGAATAGAACTGTTAAAATGTGGTGCAATGAATAGAACACAGACTGGTGTTTTCCTGATCAAGCCAGACTTGGTGGTTCCAATTCCAGTAATTTGACAGACCAAACGTTTATGCTACTTCTTCAGTTATTGAACTGGAAATGCTCCCCACTTCTGAATTTGCTATAAAATCTGTTATCAGCAATGGTGAAATTCTCAGCCATATGCAGTCATACTGTATTTCTTAAATGGGAAATTATTTTATCCTAATTCAGAGAGGGATGCAGCCTTCCCACCAGTAACAAGCTGCAGTGGGCAATTTTGGGTCATTTAAAATACAAACTTCTTGCAAATAAGGCTGGGGAGGGAAGCAGGACTCATCAAAATGGAGAGCACAGACTTTTCCCAAAGAGCGGGAAATGGGGGTGTTCGTTTTGTTTTGTGGGGTGAATGTTTTTGGAAAACAAGTTCAAAAGGACTATCTGAAGGTGAAGCTGAACAGCAGGAGAGAGAGAACTAAGGAAGAGGGTGTGTGGTTAGGAAACCCACAGGAAAGCAGTCAGAAGCACAAGAAGGAACGCTTTTACTTTGAAAGTAGAACTGGATAAAATGCTGGCCTACAAAGCTTCAAGTGGGGCTTTGTTTCAGGGTAAACTTGTTGAGTTCTGAATTAAGAAAGCAAGCAGTCCAAATGAATTAAGGTAAGCAATAACAGCCACCCTGAATACCTAGGAAGAAACTAATGTGTTGGCAAGATACACAGTGATATACATATGTGCAAAGAAAGGAAGCTTAATGTGTGTAATGGTCTAGATAGATATTAAGATGGAATAAGCCTGGAAGCAGGAAGGGGGAGGAGAGAGAGAGAGAGAGAGAGAGAGAGAGAGAGAGAGAGAGAACACATCTGGAGAGCACCAGGTTGGGGAAGAATGTGGTATAATTATTTTGAATGAAATTAATCTATACCTTCACATGCGTTTCCACACTTTATACTTACAGAAGATCCTTTTAAGAGAACTGCCCACATCATTACTTTGTAAAGATGCAGGTGAGTTTGAACTGGAAACAGAATTTTAAGTTTGGCACAACAAAGGTCATATTAGGGGTAATGCTAATACCGATGTCTTTATTTTCAATAATTAATTGGGTAATTAGCTTTGTAATAAACACCACTAATATCCACCTTGAGACAGGGAGAAAAAGTGGACGAGGGGCAGTTTGAAAAAGCTCTCCCCATCAAGTGTGTGTGTGTGCGCACACACAGGCACACGTTTTTGGAGGGGTGACATTTTTCAAACTAGCCCTCATCTACTTTTATATACATTGGCCCATATAATATTTTGCTTCTCGTCATGTGATGATAATAATTACACAAATAGTCACATGACATTCACTGCCAGCCAGGCTTTTGCAGACTTGCAACAGCAATGGCATATAAACAGCATTTAATCTTGAGTCAAAAAAATAGCTAAAAACAATCCCCAATTAATCTAGTTCATCCTGACTTCCACTTCCATTGGAGTTAAGGAGAAATGTTTTGCCCAACCCATACAGATATTACAAAGCAAGAATGCAATCAGTGAGGGAAGGGAGCCACAGACAAAATCAAAGGAAAATTATTATATTTTTCTGGGCTTGACATTAGGGTTGAACCCAGGTATCAAAAGAGTTTTGAAGTTAACACCCTAGCAAACTCTAGGGTGGAAGAAAACTGGGGTTGTCACCCAAATAAAGTTGTTTTAGTCAATTTTATGAATTTTTATTGCATGGATTTCTAGAGATGCCTTGCTTAAATGCTGTTACTGCAAAAACAGCAGTGTATCTTGTGACACCTTAAAGAATGAATGAAAGAATGTCACTTTTTAAAGTGTCACAGAATTCTGTTCTGTTTCAATTACAAGTTTCTAAAGTTTGCTAAAGAAAAAAGCATACATTCTTTTTAGTTCGGGGTGGGGTAACCTGTGGCTCTCCACATGCTGTTGGACCCCAAATTTCATTGGATCAGCCAGCATGGCCAATGATCACAGATGATGATCTAAACTTAGAACTGACCCTGATAGTGAATGGGAGAAACTTAGCTCAGTGAATATGCCATAAATGTTTTAGACTAGAGCAGGGATGAGGGACCTGGGGCCCTCCATATGTTGGTCAGGAATGATGGAAGTTGTGGTCCAACAACATGTGGAAGCCCAAAGATGCCCATATCCTTGTTTTAGATATAATGCACAGCAGTTTTAGAGAATGGACAGCAGGCATCATGGTTCTTCTGAAATGGCACTTTCCATCTATAGAAGAGCTTGCATTAGAAATTATTGTAAGATTAAATGACTACCCAATTAATTAGGGGCTCCTTTTTAGTTGATCAAAAAGCTTTTATAATCAATTAATCTAAGCAATTGACTTATGTTGCAGCCCTCTAGAAAAAACCAGTATCAGTTAATACTGAAGTTATATCATAAACATTGTAACCAAGTCTAATTTAAAACTTCCCATTTTCTGTCCTACCATAACTGAATTGAATTGAATATATATTTTATTTTAGATTGCTAAATTGACATGTTCATTTCATTCCAGGCAGGTTCATTTTCAAACTTTTCATCTTAGAACACAAGTTTCCCTTTTTTGTATGATAATATTGTGGTCTTTCATACTATTTATAACCCAAATAAGATGCTGTTGCTGTTTCTTCTTCTTTAACCAAAGTCTTGGTGGTTCCTATTTTCAATTCTAAAAAACCCTGATATGCCTAGCATCTTAAGTGTGCAGTTCCTTGCAACTTTTATCACTTACCTTGACTTTATCTTTGTGATTTATATTTTTTTAGTACAGCAAAATAATTTATCCTTTTTAACTTCATAAATATGCTGCACAGGACTAATTCATATGCTAGCTGTTAAAATCTTGGAAGAATCAGGAAAGGAAAAAGATAGTATATCTTCAACCCGCGCATAGTTAAAACTATGGAATTCGTTCTCACAAGAAATTGTAGTGGCCACTCTTTGGATGGCTTCTAAAGGGGAGAAGACTATCAATGGAGGATAAGGCAATCAATGACTAGATTGGGCCTTTGGCCTGATCCAACGGGGCTCTCCTTACATTCTTATGTAAATTCTACACAACATACTTAATGCAAATGTATTGGCTCAAATCCAAAGAAAGTTAGCCATGATATTCAAGGACCGGTATAAATTAACAAGGCATAAATAAGTCACAACGGCACTTGTCCTGGAAAATTTGAAAAGGCAGGTGTCAGCGTAGTTTGAATATTGGTCCTTAGATAGCCTCAGGATCTGGTGGTCTTCTGGGCTAGATGTCTTGGGAAACCCGATTTTGCACCTGTATTTGGTTGCTAAACTGCAGTCATCTGGCCCTAGCCTTGTGTTTAGATCACCCACCGGCAGGACCTTTGCCCCTGGATAATCCAAAATCAGCAATTTAACAAAGGTTTCTAATCTTTTCCACTTGCTATCGATGTCATTATTTAAGCTAGTTGGAGGAATATAAACATTTATAAATAACACTTCTTCCCCATGATATAAGTAAGGCCATCGCTTGTTGGTCTAGGGAGGGCAGCTCTTTACAGATGGCATTTAGACATTGAGAAATCAAGATGCAAAGCCCCCCTTTTAGACTTCCTGGGCTTCTGCCCAGGATAGCCCTAATTGCATAAGCATAAAAACCTTCCAGAACTGGAGTTTCTGCCACCCATGTCTCTTGAAGGGCGATGATGTTAAAGTTTTGGCGATAGAATGGAATATCTGTAGATTGAGAAGGAAACTCGGAGCGTTGTAATTAGCCTCAAATAGTTTTAGTTAACCTCAATGAGTTTTGGATGGCTTCAGCAAGATTTCAAAGGGGCTTTAGAAGAGCCTCAAAGGAAGAGAGGATGTTTAAAATGCTGTCCGGCAACTCCCGGAGTCTTTAGCTGGCTGGGATATAAGCTTGTTTTCCGGGAGTGTGTCTTTTCCCCTTATTATTTTTTAAAAGCTCCTACTCACTTTGCTGAGGCTCACAGGAGAGCCTCTTCAGAAACCTATCGTCCTATTGAGTTCAGAGCAGCACATTTAACTTCCTCTGGATTTGGGTCATTCCACTGAATCCATTATGTTGACAACATGTTTATTTGGATTGGTACCAGCTTTCTGAAGTTGCAGAAAGGGGGCTTTCCTAAAATCCCTTTAACCAGAGACAGTAAAAGCATAAGGGCTTCTGTATGCCAAGAATGACCTCTCTCCTTCACGTACTGATGGTACAAACCTAAGTGTGGCTACTAAGAAGCAAGGCCAATTGCATTCTTCGCGACTCTCTCCCTGGTGTGTTTAGGACTGCAACCTTAATTTATTAAAATTTAGGTTCCATGAGCAAATCAGCATTGGATACATTTCAGTTCTACCCAACCCTCAAAAAGCACTCAAATACTATTTCCCTTCATGGCTTCAAACCTTTTAAGACATTTTTTATCTCTGTAAGGGTCATGATAAAAAATCTTACTAATCAATTAATTTTCTAATTAATCTTACTCTTTATTTATCCAAAGTCATTCTAGTGTAGTGAGAAAACATTTTTAACAGCAAATAAATACCCCAGGAAAAGTTATAGATTTATTTCTGCATTGTCATTAATCTGCCAAGCATTGATTTTTACCTCAGATTCAGGTATGTTTCAAGTTGGCTTTAAAAATGAATTCAGAATTAAACATTCTGCATAATAACCAATATTACTCACAATGGACCCATGTAAATTAAGGGACCTGCTCTGAGTAGGACCAACATTTGCTACAATTCTCTATTTATAAAACATTTATATGCAGATTTTTGGCTCTAAATTTTTTTGGACTGCCCTCTTAGCTGCAAAAATACAGTTGAATCCAAAAGAAAGCAACTAGCATGAAGAATTCCAGCATCGTTTTACGTCAGGATCCATAGACTAGCATACTGGCAAATTTCATTTTCCCCCAGTGCATTTGCTGTTTTTTTACCATAATAGATATAGTTCAACTGATGCCTGCCTCAATAAATACATTTTAAATACATAGAGGGAATAAAGTTTGCTCATGTTTGGACTCTTTGATTTATAATGTATACTGCATTAGAGTTACAAAAGAAAGTAAAATGTATAGGAAATTTGATTGAAGACCTTTAAACGTACAATAATTCTGATCGAAACTCATGATGTAATCTCTTTCTAATGCCTTATATTTTTAGGCAACTTATATAAATGATCATCTGGGGAGGGGGACTTCCTCCTGTACAAATAGAAGTAGGGTTTGACTTTGTAAAATGAAAAACCTCATCTTTTTCTTGACTTGTTTTAGCATTTTGACTACTGCAAGATACACTGGAGGCTAATACTTTTAAAAAAGGCATTTTCTTTCATTTTCACTCTCTGGCAAAGACAGACAAAATAAAAGCAAGCCTGTTGGTAAACTCACAATCTCAGTCTGCATGCTGGATTAAAAAAAATAAAAATCTCTCAGTACCTCCAGATTAAAATTATACTGTACACTTTCCCTAGCTTTCTGTTATATGCACTGTAATGAAATGTGACAAAAAAAACCTCCCGCTGTATTTAGCTGTGTGTGAATGAAAACTATGCTTGTATCTAGCAAAATGGTTAATGTGATTATGTGACATTCAAAACTTGTAAAGGAAAATCCGTGTTTTTATTTCCTCTGCTGTTCCCCACCCCACCCCATCAAACATCTGTATACAGCAACCATGGTGGTAAAAACCCAGTACAGAGTAGATTAATAATAAACATATGCACTGTTTTAAAAGAATCCACTGGTGTTTTTAAGGTGCAGATATGAACAAGGTCTGTCTCCCACTATCCTGGGCATTTTCAAACTGGTATTCTTGTGCAAATCCACAATGAACAAATTATTCTATAGAGCCAGGATGGGAAATAGTCCATTTGAATCACTGCCAAGGCAATGCATTGTGAACTACAGGAAAGTCGCTAATTCCTGTATCGCACACAGCTGACATTTTAACTGAAATCAAGCAAATTATGACCTAGGAATTGCTGGTAGATTAGACTGCTGCACTTCTGCAATGTCATTTGTGCAAGCTGCAGTTAAACTTTTGAAAATCCAGCCGTGGAAAACATTTGCTGACAAATGTACATCCTATCAGAAATAATGTTGGGAGCCAACATCCTTGCAGTGCATCCTTGCAGTGCCTGTTGCCACACTCTAGCTGCCCCCCTCTCATTAAAAAAAGGCTTCTTGCTTTTAACACCCAACTGACACAGGAACACTAATGGGCCCTGTGGGAAATAAAGCTAGGGTATGCAGTGGCAGGATCTCCCTAGCTTTCCACAATGTCTCAGAGCAATGCTGTATTGGAAGAACCGCAGGACAGACAAATGGTGGTTAGACTCAGTAGGCCTGGTACAGCTCAGAGCAGAAACACAATTGGATAAAAGGAACCAGAAGGCACTTTGTACACAGACCCTTTAATCCTGGCCCTGGTCACAGCTGGTGAAGGTGAGGATTAAAGAGAACGTCCTATAGCATGGTATTCTTAGGAACCAAAAGTGTTCATCTGTGCAGCAATGCTACCAAGTGGATGGTGGACGGACATTGGACATGTTCCAGTCTTAGCCGGATATATCCCTGCAAGATCATGGGTTTAAAACAGGCAGTCAACTATGGTGCTCTTCAGATGTTGCTTAACCCAAACTTCCAGCAACCCCAGCTAGTAAGGGCATTGGCCAGGGGTGATGAGAGTTGTAGTCCACCAAAAAGACAAGAGTTGCCACCTGATTATAGAATCTGAGTCAATTAGTTATATTTGTATGTAGGAGAAAATAGTTCTTGAAGCAATAAACATATTTTCTGTTCTTAAGGTTATGTACATGTATCCTCTTGAGAATACATTGCTTCCTTTGAGAGATGGGAAATGTAACCAGAGAAGGATCAGGAAATGGCAACCAAAATGATCAAGGCATGGAAGTACATAAATATGAGAAAATGTTCCAACAGTTGGAGCTGTTTGCTTTAGAAAAAATGGAGAGTAAATTGAGGGATGGAGAATGATGAATGTTTATAGAATTATTCAGGCCTAGGGGAAAAATTGCAGTCGAGTAATAGTGGAAGATTCAAGACAGTGCATAGCTGGAAGTGTTGAGTTTGCACCCACAATATGTAGTAATGGCCACTAACTTGTATGACTTTAAAATGGGGCTAATAAAAATTCATGAAGGATATCTGATTCCTAGGCATGATGGCCAAGTATTAGCTCCAGTGTCTGTTGCAAAGATTCACAAGTGAGAAGCGTCCTGTTGCATGTAGAGGACCCCTGTGAGCATTGGATGCTGGAGTAAGTGGGCCTTTGGTATAAGCAACTCTTCTCTTATGATGAAACTTCAGAAAGGATGTCACATCATTTGCCTCAAGATCTTGTGCCGAGATGACCATGTATGAATGACTGAATTTGTAAGCACCTACCTCTTCCTTAAAACTGCAGGGATTTGAATCCTAGAATTATTGCAGTCCTGGGGCAATGCACTGGAAGTTTGGTGTTACAGCAACTTGCTGAAGCACAGTCTTAGAAAAGGAATTTCTTCTCTAGACTATCATCGCCTAAGAGGGTGCTTGCCACACACACACACACATACACAAATATACTATATATTCCAACTTTATTTTGTGGAGCTCAAGATAGGGTATGTGAGGAGATTTCCCATCCAGGAAGTGACCAGCTCTCAGACCATCTTTACTCAGACCCATTCTGAAGCATTTTAACAGTGGGCTTTCAACTGGCTGAGCTGTATAGTGAGGTGGGATTACTGCTACCATACAGCAGTTCTGGCTACAAATCATGCCTAGGATAGTAAAGGGCTCTCAGCTCTTTCAAAGGCACCACAGCTCTTCTCAGTCCCTCATGCTGCATCATGGCTAGACACAATCAAGAGTTATTGGGTACACTGAGTAGCAGTGTTAGGCCACTGTGGAATAACCAGAAACTTTTGGGAAAGAAAGGGAGACATTCACAGGCAGAGATCCATAGAATTACTTTAAGTCATCCCCAAATTGTGCACATGCTTAGGAAGCACGCTTTTAAAACTCTCCTAGAATCATAGAATTGTATTTGGAAGGGGTTTCATTGGTCATCTAGCCCAATCATCTGCAATGCAAAGCTAAAACAATCTGACAGACGGCCACCTGGCCTGTTTAAAAGCCTCCAATGAAAGTGTGCCACAAAACAACAGGACAGTGACTGCTCAAGCAAGTCCAAACACCCTTTGGATGTATAGAAGTGCCCTTGTAATTCTTTTGATTGCTCCCTTTGCAACCAAGAAGCACCAGTGCTCTGTGGCAACGTGATGATTCAAGATGCTTGGATAGCCATTTCACCCATCTTTTAGAAGTGTGGGAGGCATGCAAAACATGATTTTAGGGCTGCAAGATTAGCTGACCTCATTTGTGCAGCAGTAGAACCATTTCAGGATCTATCCTTTGTTATTATTTCTGCACTGTGTTCAGACAGTTCCATAAGAAGTTTTAGTGTTTGCTCATGCCTTTTTCATTTATGTTGCCATGTACACTAGCAGATATGGACACACTGATTAAAGCACAGTGCAACAAAGCAAGACTAAATGAAAAGTGTGAATGTGCTAACTCGTGAACTGTAGCAATTCTCTAAGTTAAGATAGGTGAGCAACAAACACAAGAGAAACATGCTCATCCCTAAAGTTTTAAGATGCCAACCTACATCCACCCTAACAGCTCAGGCTAGACGTGCCTTACATATCTAGGAGATCCAGTGTCCATATGGAACTTTTAGCTGAAGCACTATTAGCCTTACTCAGCATCTATAATAAACACTACAGCTTGAACACATATAATTTTATTCAATCATCAACTCAAACTCTCACAAGAGCACCATCTTGTCTCTTAGTAAGGCAAAAACTAACTTCTTGGAGGGGGAAATCTATAGCTTGAAGAGATGAAACTATATACAAAAATTCTGTAATCCAAAAGGAAAAATGAGAAACATTTTGTTTCATAATCGATGTTTTTTGCATTATTTGAATGTTAAGTTCTGTATTCTTATTCACCAGAAATATTGCTGTCTTCTGTTTCTTCTAAATCTAAATAAAATAATGTCCTTTTATTTTACCATAGTATCTTAGATTTGTCTTTTAAACATGCATTTATTTTCTACAGGTTCAAAAATATGCTTTGGGATCTTAAGGTATATAGTACATGGGTAGGCAAACTAAGGCCCGGGGGCTGGATCCGGCCCAATCGCCTTCTCAATCTGGCCTGCGAACCGTCTGGGAATCAGCGTGTTTTTACATGAGTAGAATATGTCCTTTTATTTAAAATGCATCTCTGGGTTATTTGTGGGGCATAGGAATTTGTTCATTTTTTTCTTCAAAATATAGTCCGGCTCCCCACAAGGTCTGAGAGACAGTGGACCGGCCCCCTGCTGAAAAAGTTTGCTGACCCCTGGTATAGCACTTTGGGATGCCACCTCCAACACTGGGTAAACTTGAAATCTCTATTTACCATTCCACCATCATCGTCAACATTTACATTAACAATTATTTCAAAAGTTTTGGTGCCCATTTGCTGAAAGGAACAGGCGCTAGAGGTTTCTGCTATAAGTCTTTCAAGTTTCAGTGTTGAAGAAGAAGAAGAAGAAGAAGAAGAAGAAGAAGAAGAAGAAGAAGAAGAAGAAGACGAAGAAGAAGAAGTAGTAGTAGTAGTAGTAGTAGTGGTGGTGGTGTTGGGTGGCTTCCCAAAAATATAAAAATACATATAATGAAATAAAAGTACAAAAACATTAGAAGTGATGTTTATTAGAAGAAATTAAAGCACAGTTAACATTTGCTTTTCATTTTAAAATAAAACCTGCACTGCCACCTATTCGGCAGTGTAAGTACAGCACTTTTTTGACCTTAAAATGTGCATCATGGTTTCAAATAAAAAGGAAGACGCCGAGGCAAGACTTTAGCAAAGCTTCATATGAAGTAAAAAGGGAATAACACTAAGCCTGTTAACCAACTGAAGCTGGGCTCAAATACACCATCCATGTTTAAATGCAGGTTCCACCAAGTATCTTTGCAATCATCTGAATTAAAACAGATGGCAAATGCAGTGATTGTGTATAGTAGGCCATTTGCTCCTGGATCCCTCCAGTTTTACAGACTTGGGATGAGATATTTATGTGAATACAGTACTGAGTAAGATCACATACAGATTGCATTGTGCATTAAATTATTTGTTTCCTCAAGAGCTAAACATGAGCTCGTGTGTGTGAAGTGTTTAGAGGATAGCTAAAGCAGCTAGAGGCAGGATTACAACGGACTGTTCCCCATATTGCTGCCATACCTTCCCCACACCAAATTTTGATATACCTCAATACTCAGATATACAAACAACCCTTTGCAAAAGACAATTCCTATAATGCACTTCAGATTTTCAGTCAAGTCTTGTAGCCAGCATTTTCCTATGACAGATTATGTTGGAAGAACCAAAATCCTTTATGGCTCATGTTCCAAAGCAGCAATAATAGAACATGCACAGAACCAAACTGGGCTTGCAAACCAATTTTTAAAAAGATGTCTGCTAACTAAGATTAAAGTTGAGAACACATTTAATATAACAGAACTAATGAATCCTATTAATAACTATGCTTTGCTTTTGGAAGGGTCATCCTTGTTTCTTCGCTTTACGTCCCAATTATAAACTCTAGCCATATCTGAAAACACAGTTAAGGAAATTATTGTGCTGTAAGGTGAAAGCAGATGCTCCTCTCCCTGGGTTTTATCTTCTTCCCATAATTAGCACAAGCAGTTTGATTCCTGAATACTAGACAGTGCTGTTCTCATAACCAATTCCTAATCTGTTCATCTGAAATATGTAAGTCTGTGCTCTGAAAACAGATCACAAATAACACTCTGCAGGGCCAGCAAGAAAAAGCCCTACAGTTTCCTTAGGATGAGCTTGATCATAAAGGTTTTTATTCCCGAATACCTGCAACAATACTAGCTTTCTCAAATTGCCAATAACTTGCCCTGCACACACTCTTGTGACACCTGGCTGGACAACAGGCAGCGTTTTCCATGATCACAACTCCATTTTTAAACCATGGGAAATGACTGCAGCCAGCTCATTAACAGCACAACTTCACTTGGTTAAGCACCTGAGCACATGCTTGTGGAAAGAATAAGATGGCTCTCAATGACTAGACTGTATTTACCTGCAGATGACCAGAACACTTATCAACTTGTAATTTTGGAAAGGCTGGCAAATAACCACTTGCCTATGTTTTTAGAAGTGGTTAAAAAAAAAAATTCTTACTCTCTGCTTCTCTGGTTTTTCTGACTGGATGCAGATGTGTGGCTAAAACTCTCTCTGCTGCATGGTAGACAACCAGCTTATCACAATTTGAATGAGAAGTATCCTGTCCTCAGTTCGAAGCTAGATAAACCTTTGATTTTAACAACAGTGCAACAAGATTAAGGGAGAACAAAGGCAGGAAAAGGTGCTAACAAATGTACTGAATAATCCAGTGCATTTTAGACTTCCAGAAATTGTCTATGAAAACCTTTGCATAAAAATCGTAAGAAAGTTTGTTCTTTTTTGAGGTTTTCTTTTCCAAAGAAGAGCCTAAACAAACTTGATTACTCAGGAGTATTGCTCACCTCTAGCTCCTTCTCTGCTCTTCCTCTGGAGAAGGAGCCTTGAGTCAAAATTCAGCCCCCAAAGCCACACCCCAAAATTTGATTTATTTTCCCTCCAAAACATTTTTTAGACAGTGCAAATCTTTTTTCTACTACTCTATATGTCTCCCACTGTGATGTTTTTGAGCCCTCCAAAGTCTCCTCACAAATGTTTACTGTATTTTTCGCTCTATAAGACTCACTTTTCCCCTCCTAAAAAGTAAGGTGAAATGTGTGTGCGTCTTATGGAACGAATGCAGGCTGCGCAGCTTTCGCTGAAGCCAGGAGCGCAAGAGGGATCGGTGCGCACCGATCCCTCTTGCTCTCCTGGCTTCACTTCGCTGGATAGGCACTGCACAGCTTTCCCTCTCTGGGCAGCGCCCCTTCAGCAAAGCGAGAGGAGAAATGGAGCCCCTTCCATTTCTCCTCCCGCTTTGCTAGAGAGGCGCTGAGCAGAGAGGGAGAGAATTTTTTTTTCTTGTTCTCCTCCTCTAAAACTAGGTGTGTCTTATGGTCGGGTGTGTCTTATTGAGAGAAAAATACGGTATACTTTGCTCTAACCGGTTCCTCACTGTGATGCTAAACAATTTTCTTTTGTGACACTCCAAGATCACCTTCTTTTGAAGAAAGTGATGAAAATTATTTTTTTTAAAAAAACTATTTTCTTATTTATTGACCACTGCCATGGGTGGTTCCTGTGATCCTAAAAGTCTTTTATAACCCTAACTGCCCCGCTTTGTCCTTTAAAAAAGTCCACTTTTACACTTTGGACACCAGAGGGGACAATGTGGCCCTCAGCATGAAAAACGTTTTGTACTGGAGGGAAGAACCTTGAACCTCATCAACTGTCCTGGAGTCACTGCTCACAGCGACTGTTGTATATCAGTGATAACTGAGGATATTGTATCTTTTCACAGCAAGTGGTATCTAGACTGAACAAACTGGGGAAATGCAATAAACACCTGCATCTGCTACTGGATTCACTATTCCTTGACCTGAATTGTTTCCACAAGCAGATTCGTTCAAAGAAAGTGGATGAATACTAAGAAATAGAGGACATAACATTGTGAAACATTGTGAAACAGGAATTCAATTCTCTTTTTAAAAGGATACTGACTTCTGTAGTAGTGAACTGATCCCTAAGAAAATCCAGATCTTCCTCGAGAGACTCAAGGTTTCTTGTGGCTGTGAAGAGATTCTTTTCTAGCAATGCCTGGGCTTCATCAATGTCATATTCCAGCATTACGTTGGCCTAAGAACAACATTTATGTTGAGGAACCTTCAATGGCTTTTGAAATTAAGTAGTGTTAAAATGAATGAATGACTGACTACAAATTCACCTTCAAGAGCCTAAGTTGGTTTTACCCTTTCTGATAGTGACAATTATCTTAAAACACATTTAAAACAGCAAATTAAGCAAAGCCCTTGACACATTATAGTTAAAAGACTGGTCTTGGACATTGAATATGGAAGTTGAATACAGAAGCAATAGCATAAGCATAGCATAGCTAGATCATAGATAGATAGATAGATAGATAGATAGATAGATAGATAGATAGATAGATAGATAGGCAGGCAGGCAGGCAGGCAGGCAGGCAGGCAGGCAGGCAGGCAGGCAGATGTAGCTATAAATATTACAGGTAGTACTGTTTGCAACCAGTTCAAAAACAGTATGTGAAGCTCATGTGCCATTTTTTTACACTTATTTACACTGTAGCTATCTGCTGCATTTGTTGCCCATTTAAGAGGTTTGGAGAGACACTTTTGGATCTCCTGAAAAGCCTGGTGTCATTCAAAAATTTTGCTCGCTCGCTGCTCACCTCCAACTGCAGATAATTTAAAACAACTTAAATAGTACTGGTCTGGGAAAAGATCATTGTGGGAACTCAATTTTACAAAAAGCAGATAAAATTAACCAATCAGAAACTGTTGCGATTTAAACATATTTTGTAAATATTCTGCTGCAGGAGTGCCAGACATTCCCTGCCAATTTCATCTGGGATTATGTGCTCCTTTGTTGGATGTTTCAGATTTGGGGTAAAGCAAGGTGTTTAGCAGACTCCATGTTTCTTATTTAATCCAGGCAAGCAATTCATCACTTGTTATTTTACTGTTAAGTACAGTTCAGAAAACCATTTAAATGATTGTTTAGGTCAGAAATGAGGAGCCTCTGGCTCTGCAGATGTTGTTGGGACTCCCATCAGACCCAACCAACATGGTCAATGGTTAGAGATACTGGGAACACTGTAGTCCAATAACAGGTTTTCCAGACCCAGTTTGGGTTATTGAGAATAACTCATGTGGAGCCTTAGGCTCACATGCTAACTTTAAGCACATGCAACTTAAAGCACCACCTGAAACAATGCACAATGAATGAATTCAGAGGAGCCTCCAATTCATGCAAGTATAAGCCAAAGCCTATATTTGGACAGCACAGCAAACGGTGGTTAATACTGAACAGAAAAGATGAAATGGATCATTAGGGCAAAGGAAGAGGAGAACCCAGTTCATTTCCATAGTCTGAAGGATCAGCTGAACTGTGCCCATTGTTGCACCTTTCAAGATCTGGGTTGATATGTATTCTTTTGCAATGTTGCTAAGAGGCTTTTGTCCCTGCTGTTCCAAAAAATTCCAGAGATTGGAAATGGGTAATGATTTCCATTGGGGGGGGGGAGGTTCATACCAAGCTGCGTGGCCAAATAACATCATGAAATGTTAATGTAATATTCAGAACTCATGTTGCCTTTCAGCCATGTTTGTGGCTGAAAATAGATGCTTAGTAAGTGTGAACATGTTTTTACTTACCCCCAACCAAAGACAAACTTTATCTGTAGGAGGAACAGAAGCTTTACAGTAGAGGTTATCTGCCAATAAAAATCTGGTTTCCATCAGTTTTGTGGATTCCTACCGAAAGGAGAGATGACAAATGAACATGGCTAGAGCACTTATGTCAAAATTAGTCATTATCAATAATTTTCTACAGCCAAATAAAGATTGATTTGTGATAACTATTGATGTAGCATTGTAGATAAGATAAATACCCACCACATTGTAAAAGGTATTTACCTTTTTCTTCTGCATGTGTTTTAAGATTTCTAATGTCTGCTTAATTTCAGGAATTTGATTTTTTAACCTGTGAATAAAACAGATATAAAATATTATTTCTGCTACACTTACTAACCAATCTAATCTGCTTTATATATAATTGGGGTTTGGAGGTAGGGCAGAAACACTCAGTCCAGCATGTGAGGTTGTTCTACAGATATTTCCATATAAGGGACCCTTGCCTTATTGGGAGTCAGCCTACATTTGAACTTACGCCTCAGTTGTGATGCTGGAAATATTGAATTAAAATTAACCAAGGGGTTCTTTAACGATGGATGTTGCAAGATAACTCTTCTAACTTTCAGCACCCGTAGAATTCCAGCTATAATCATGAAAAAGAAGGCTCATTTAGCCAGGAAAGGAGTCTTCCCTTATCAGCATTTTGAAGACACATCACGTAAGCTATTTTTGTACCTAAAAGGGCGATCAGGAGGAACAAAGTCACCTCAACTAAAGCTGACATTTGTCCTATTGCTGAAGAAGATCACAGTCAATGTGAAGAATTATTATCAGAAACTCCAGAGATTATACAAGGAAAATTCAAGAGGTCTAATCAATCTACAGCAGTTCTGAATAAAAATTACCCTCCAGATTTAGCAGACTGGATAGTCCCAGAAAAAGAGGATTTGCTAAGTAATTTTATTAACCTACCAGATAAAGAGCAAAATGGCATTCTCACCAAACTAGCTAAGTTTCAGTCCAGATTGACCCAAATACAACAGCATGGACAACAAAACGTTGGTGAAACAACTGACAATCAAACCTTTTGCCCACAAACTGTTTCTCCAAAATATATAGTTAAAAAGAGGACTACCAGATAAACTTTTAAATGTATAGATGCAAACTGCAAACTCAACCCCCCTTGGAATATGATATGGTTAGGGACAATCCTGATGGTGTGACTACAAATTCCTGGCTGAGCTACTGGAAATTAGTTCCAAATGAAATAGGTAGTCCTCTCCCGAGAATCAAAAAGTATACCAACACCACTGAATGGGTTCCCACTGATAAGAGGAATGGAAGCATTTTTAAAGATGAAATTGGGTTACCTGGACAAAGTAGAACCAAAAGGCCAGAGCCTTAAAGAAGTTGGGGCTAAAACTGATGTCATGGAACATAGCAGGCTGTCATTCAAGGCAGAGTAATAGACAACTGATGAACTATTTTGTGCAATTTGATATTATTCTGCTTCAAGAAACATGGCACAATGACTCCATAATGATTAACGGAAACAAATGTCACTCACTGAGAACCACTCCCTCAATGAAAGGTGGTAGGGTCAGTGGGGGTCTAGCATGTTTCATCTCCACAAAGTTGAATGCAACTACAACAGCCATGATTCCATGTAACCCATTTGCAACTGCTGTCTTGGTTGTAGTTTTGAAAGTATATTTAATGCTGATTAATGTCTACATACCACCTTGTCAAAAAACAAAACAAACAAAAAAACTACTGTAAATACTATCTGGACAGATGTAGAGAATTATATAGAATCCATGGAATCCCTATATCCTGCCGCAGTGTTTATCATTACAGGGGGGTTTAACATACATATGGGAGTTAACGATGTAAATTTGTACACCCATTACAATCAGATTCTGAAACCAGGTATTTACTTAGCCAGAGGTACCTCCTGCCTGTCTAATTACATCATAAATGTAATTATTCAGAGCTTTGTTTAGTCCAAGTTGTAAGGCGGAGGGAATTGCTAATATTGAACAGCATGATAGAGGGAGATCAACCCAGAGAATATACCCACTTTACAAAGCATGGAGGCAGTGTGATAGATTATATTGTGATCTTGTGATTTGCATATAAGTTTGTCATGGAGTTAGAACTGGGCAATAATATTGAAAGCGATCATTTACTTCTAACAATGGTACTAGTAGCCCCAGTATTTAACAATTCTTCCCCCAAAACTCAATTTATCTCTAATGCAAACTTAGGTGTGTCTGAAGGCAATAGAATTAGGTGGACACCAGTACACTTAATACTTAACTCGTTCCGAGGGTCCTTACGTACCCCGAAAAGTCCACAACATGAGGCACCGTTTCTGCGCATGCGCGGCGAAACCCGGAAGTATACAATGTGATTGTACATGCAATAGCATATGGAAACTTGATCCTATTCTTTTGAATGAACACTTCTGTTGATTAATGCAAACATGTGATTGCTTTTTTTCTATTCCAGTAATAATTATTGCCATCAAAATTTGTTCGATGGTAGGGCCAGGCTCATTGTCTAGTTTTTCACCTGGATTTACTTTAACTCCTAGTCAAGCAAAATAATGCATGACAAAAAGCAACAGTGGGTGAAGATACCTAATTATTTAATACAGTGGCCCCATCATTACTGTAAAAACCAGCTCATTTACGTCATGATATAAAGCAGAAAAATATTAACTGCAAACATGTCAAATACTTTATGTGCCTTGCAGACATTCCTCACAAGTTGGACCACAGTCCTAGCATTGCAAGTTGTTTTAGTATCCTACCAGTGCATCAGCTTGTAGCAACAACTGTCTAGCTTCTTAAAGGGTAGTAGCTTATTAAATTTTAGCCAAAGAACAGTCTGCATGATGACATGGGGAGTAGCATTAGAACTTTAGAATAATCCTTATAACAGACACCACAGAAAATACCTACCTTCTTTTCTTCTGGGCAAGGTTAAGCTCCATAAATTTATATTTCTGATACTGTTCATCCAATTTCTTGAGTACGGTGTCTGCCGTCTCGTTTCCTGGCTGTTTCATAAAGGAATCTACATCTTCCTTCGAGTAGAAACATATTATACATAAGTAACTCCCAAAGCTTCAATTCATACAACCATGTGAAGAGTTGGTTGGTCAAAGCCTGGCCTGTTCTGACTTCTTCCAGGGCTGACATTGGGGACAGGAATGGCCAAGCACCAGCCAAAGACCCTCCTCCAGTATGAGACCCACTACTGAGAGTCCCCTGGCCCTCCTCACCATTTCTAACCACTTGCTTGCCTACCCTTTTTTTGCTTTTAAATTTCCTAAGTCACTTAGAGACTTCTTATATGTCAGCTGGCTACTAAAATTGAACAAATAACAATAATTCTGCTTACTCTTCTACATTCAAAAGCATAAACAGCATAGTCAAGCAGTAAAATGTTTGGGAAGCGAGTCCAAGGTTAGTTTCTCCTTTTAGTATCAATCCCACATAAACAGGTTGCCTGAAAGGAATGGCAGCTATGCAGCCAGCCCCCTCCCCCCTGGGAATATGCAGACGTATGTAGCTGGCCACTCAAAGCAAACAAATGCCTGTCTAGAGAAATGTTCAATCTGATCTAGCAGGGCTCTTATTCTTCATAATGAATTAGATTCATAAGATAGGCAAACTTAAAGACTACAAGGGTTTTTTTTGGGGGGGGGGAGCCAATAGCAAGGGAAGATTACTGCTTTCCGTGTATAATTGGCTACTCAACTACTGGTAGCAAAATGTTAGCATATGGCCTAATAAACCAGTCTCTGTTGCATCACACTGGCGCTCATAGAAGCATAAGGAGCAGCCTTACATTGAGCCAGACCATTAGTCCATGGTGCTCAGAACTGACTACACTATTTCATTCCCTCTCCTTGTTTACAGTATAAAAGCCCCCACTTCCTGGTCACTTGGAAGCAATTCTTACTTGATCTGAGCCAGCTCGGCTCTTCTTACAGAAGACAAATCCATGGTACACAGACCTATTAAACCATGACATTATAGCAGTTATAGTTCGCACGACTAGCACAACCGTGAAGCTTGTTGGGACCTGACAGTATCTCTTCAGCTACCTTCCCTTGCAGTGTTGCTATAAGAATAGGGATGAGGGGGGGAAGAGCAACGGGCAGTGTCTTAGGCTGAGAGGAAAGGCGGGATGCAGTAAGTACCGGTATATTACAGACCACGGAACCTTCGCATTAAAAGGCAATCACTCTTGAAATCCGAAGTGGGTGGGGCGCAAAAAGCAGAAGAGGCTGCCCCCCCCCACATTCTTGCCCCCATCTTTCCCTGCTGGATTTATTTCCCCAGAGGCGTGACACCCAACCTGCCTCTGAATACCAGCGGAGTCCTCGCATTCGTGCCTCGCCTGCTGGCAATCTTTTCCTAAACTAAAAACAGGCTGCTGTCTTCGGCTGACCTGGCAGGGCTTCCTGCGCGTTAATAATAATAATAATAACAACAACAACAATAGGCTACCTTTAAACGCCAGTTACTGCAGGGAAGGTCGCCGCCGCCGCCGCCACGTGAAGGGATCAGGGCCTCCTTACTAACAGGCAGTCTACCCCTAAATGCCAGGTGCCGCAGAGCCTCCTGCCCTGCGGGGAGGGCGCCGGTCGGAAAAGAGGGTCTTTGGGGCTGACGGCCTCCAGGACATCATTCTTGAGCAGGCCCCCACCCCACCCCACCCCGCTCCCTGTCAAAAGTGAAGCGCATGCGCAACCAGCACACCACGCAGGACACCCCCACCCCCCACCCCACGTTCACATCAGTACTCGAGGTACACTCTCGCCCCCTCCGCGTGGCTCCCCATTTCCCACCCACCCCGCGCCCACATTTTTGCTTACTACGAAGATGGCCTCGGGGATGCCCAGGTGCGCCCGTCTCCCGCCCGTTGGTCCGTCGCCGCAAACTGCCTCGCCGACGGTGACCGCCGCCATCTTCATGAAGGGAGTAAAAGAATGGGGAGGGAGGGGGGAACAGAGCCCGGCGTGCTTTTCCTCCCTCGCGCATGCGGACTGGCATCGAAACTGAGCTAACCGTAGGCCAGACGTCGCGCGCGCGGGATCTGAGGAGGGGGAGTGGTGGGTCTCACTGCTGCCTGATAGGTCTTGATTGACTGCCCGAGGGTAAGGGAGGTAGCGTGCCCTGCCATTCTCGTTTTTGGTGTGAAGGTTGTATTGTTGGTGTTAGATGGTGGTGATAATGTGCAGATACCCCCCCCCCTAAGAAAGCGAAAGCCCCTTCGTGATTTACCATATAAATAAGATTGGATATCGTTATTATTATTGCATAGAAGCAAGGCTGTTTACACACTGTTAAAGCCCATTGCTTCACCCCCTCAAAGAATCCTGGGAACTGCAGTTACAGGATCGCCATGAAGGATGCCCGAATATTTTATATCAGACGTTTCCTTCCAAGAGCTCAGTATGATGTATGTATCATTATAGAGTCCTAGAATAGTTGGAAGGGACCACGAGGATCAAATAACCTCATCCCCTGCGCTGCCACTGCAGGAATCTTTCGCCCAAAGGGGGGTTTAAACCCACGACGCCAAGGGTCTCATCCTCTTCGGTTTTCCCACTCCCCGTTTTATCCGCGCAATAACCCTGTGTGGTAGGTTAGGTTGACTGTCAGAGGCGCAGTGAGCTGGTGGGGATTTGAATCCTAGTTTCCACTACATCACATTTGTTTGTTGTTTAGTCGTTTAGTCGTGTCCGACTCTTCGTGACCCCCTGGACCAGAGCACACCAGGCACTTCTGTCTTCCACTGTCTCCCGCAGTTTGGTCAAACTCATAATATCACTACATCACATTAGCGGTGGCAAATGCCCCTTGATTATGGTAGGGAGGAAAGGGAGGCAGGGCAACAAGAGGTGGAGCCAGAGTCAAAGACAGTAGAGCCGATTGATTCTGGTTTTGCCCCATCCACCTCCCTACTGAATTCTACAAGGGCAGCGCTGAAACTGAAAAAGAGGAAGGTAACAACTACTTAGTTCCACCACCTCCTGGGTTGGTTGTAAGAAGGAAAGGAACTGAGGTTGGCGGAGCAGTGCCACTTTAGCCCTTATGAACCAACCTCTGATATATCACACTGGTGGCTTTCATAGAAAAACTTCCTTATACCAAGTAAGACCATTGGTCCGTTTACATAGCTGTCAACTTTCAGATTGAAAGTAAGGGATCAGCAGCCTCGAAAATAATCAGCAGCCTCACCTGTCCCAGGGACAGTCTACGGGATATCTAACAATCCAGGATAGCAGCGGGAAACGGTGCTGGAATAAGGGAATTTCCCACCAAAAAAGGGAAGGTTGACAGCCATGCTGTCCACACTGACTGGCAGCAGCTCTCCAAGTTTCCAGCTGGTGACATTGCTAGCCCTGCCTGGAGATGCCATGATTTGAACCTGAGAACCTGGTGCTCTACCACTGAGCCATGGCCCTTCCCTTTTAAACATAGATGTAGAAGATATTTTTATACAGCTTTTCAGGTGACTCTGAAAATTTATATTAAACTATATTAAAATTTATATTAAACTATAAATATAAAAATAGCAAATACAAGCTACAAGAGGGGGAGCATTTTGATAAACAGATCTCAACTCTATTTTTAATAGATATGTCTAGTCAGAAGTAAGTTTGATTGAGTTCAACGAGACTTAGGTTCAGGTAAGTGCATATGGAGTTTCAACCTAAGGCTTCTTATCCTTAATCCTCTGCTGTGCGTTTAACTCAGGCATAGAAGAAGAAGAAGAGTTTGGATTTGATGTCCCCCTTTATCACTACCCTAGGGAGTCTCAAAGCGGCTAACATTCTCCTTTCCCTTCCTCCCTCATAACACACACTCTGTGAGGTGAGTGAGGCTGAGAGAAGTGTGACTAGCCCAAGGTCACCCAGCAGCTGCATGTGGAGGAGTGGAGACGCGAACCGGGTTTACCAGATTACGAGACTACCGCTCTTAACCACTACACACTACAACTCCCATCATCCCTAGCTAACAGGACAGGTGGTCAGGGATGATGGGAATTGTACTGTAGTCCCAAAACATCTAGAGGGCAGAATTTGCCTATGCCTGGTTTAACTCTTTATCATGTGTCCCCTTTTGTTACATTGAAGTTACTTAGTTACTTTTTATCATGTGTTATCATATGACATCCTATGCCCTTTTAAAATATGGGTTGGTGAGGTTACTGGGTTGTTGTTTTTATTTTTATTTTGATTATGTATTTTGTGGTTTATATTTTGATTTTATTCTGTGAACTGCCCTGAGACCGCTGGGTATAGAACTGTACAGTGGTACCTCGGGTTACATAAGCTTCAGGTTACATACGCTTCAGGTTACAGACTCCGCTAACCCAGAAATAGTACCTATTTCAGAATGAGAACAGAAATCGTGCGGTGGCGGTGCGGCAGCAGCGGGAGGCCCCATTAGCTAAAGTGGTGCTTCAGGTTAAGAACAGTTTCAGGTTAAGAACAGACCTCCAGAATGAATTAAGTATTTAACCCGAGGTACCACTATATATAAATTCAATAAATAATAATATCAGTTGCCTCATTCTACATTATTTACTATATAAATGAAAGGAAAATAGTATCAAACAATGTGATACACAGTTGTTAGGTGGTTTAGTGACATATTATACAAATTCCAGCAAGCAAACCTTAGCCTGAGATCATAAGCCACTGCCAACTCCAGGCTTAGATGGAGCATTGGTCTGAAGACTCCTCAGAGACTCAGAGAGTGGTCTCTGGCCAACAAAAGCTTATAGTGTAACAAGTACCGTATGTAAAATAGCCCTGTATCAGTGATTCCCAAACTTGAAAATTGCTGTGTTGGTGGACCACTTAAAATAGTTTTTCTGCCCATTGCAGCAATTGTAACACATTTGTGTTAGATGCCATATGCATTTTAATTTTAATTTTATTGCTTCTATTTTGATATGTTTGCTTCCTTTCACTTGTTTTCCTGGCTCCTAATCTTCTCCACTCCTTTTAAATCTCTCCCTCCTGCTCTTCTGTATTCTTAATCCTCCCCACTCCTTTTAAATCACTTCCTCTTGCTTAAGATCCTAATCCTCTTCATTTCTTTCAAGTCCCCTCCCCTTGCCAGAGGATTGCTGGGTTCTCAGAATGAGCAGCTGCTGCACCCACTGTTCTTCACAGCCATGCTGTGGACCACCTGAGTGATGCTCATAGAACTCTTGCACTCAACTCTATTGTTTATGATGTCCCCTTGGAATACTCTGGGCCACTGTGAGAATATGTCTCCCAGCCCCAGCTGCCCAGGACTGACAAGGGCCCTGCTACTCTGATGTAAGCCTGCCAGAGCTCTCATGAACATGGAAATAGGGCCATGAGGTTATTTCATTGAGGGCCTCCCTCAAATCTAGAACCAGCCCTGCTAAGATCAGCCAGAGTTTGCACCAGAGTCCACTTCCTCTTTTTAGCACCTCAATGCCCAGCAGTCTCCTCGCCTGAGCTCAGAGCTGGCATTGAGGACTCCCAGACTGCTGTTTCTGGGCAACTTCAGCATCCATGCCAAGGCGATTTGCTCCCCATTTGTGAATGCTCTCTATACAGAGTATCACCTGGCACCTTCATTACATATCTTTAGATGCCAGGAACGTATATCTCAACTAGGTATTTTCTCTTCAACCAGGGGTTTTAAAAGTTTTTTTGGGGGGGGGGCTATTGGTTTGTTTTTCATGTATTATGTATTTTGAATTCTAATTTTCTATTTTTATGTTGTGAACCGCCCTGTGACCTTTGGATGAAAGGCAGTATACTGACTAAATAAATAAGACAAGAAGGAAGTAGAAGATGGGGATTGTATCATGTTCAAGAACATGTACTATTCATAACCAGCTACCCACCCACATATGTGGTTTGCAAGCTGGCTACCTCTCTTCTCTCACACATCCATTCTTGTTCCATAGGAATTTCAAGTCTATATACATTTGATGTACACAATTTGCTTACCATATCATTGATGCTAATACATACTATTAACTTCATAGCTTGGGCCCTGCTTTGGGTGTTTCACGAAACCAAGTGAAGTGAGAGATGGCATTTTCAGCAGTGACAGCACCCTAGTTATGGACTAGCCTTTACAGAGAGATTTACTTGGCACCATCACTGTGGTCTTTTCAGATACAAGTGAAGATCTTTCCAATAGCCTAAATTATCTAAAAGCCCTATGTAATCTGGGCATATTACACACACACACACACACACACACACACACACACACACACACACAGAGCTTTTTTTCTGGGGATACGCAGGGGTACACATACCCCTAAACATTTTGTGAATCTTTGTACTTTTGTCCATTTAATGTATTTATTTTTCCTGATTTGAACTATAAAATGGTGATTTTCTTGAGTCAAAATGAGAGTACTATTTCAATTGTTTTTTGACATTGTTAAGTTGCCCAGAGAACTATGTTGTTGGGCCACACACAAACACAATAAAAATAGTTTCTGTACTGTGAAACCGATTCCAGTAGGAATGCAATTATGAATGGGGCATAATTTGAGGCTTTTAATGGCAAAATAAATGAGTGATGAGATAGTTAAAACCCTAAATCTTTGTTTATATGCATTTTTCTGCCTAGGCCCTCATTTCATATATGGATATGTGGTATGAGAATTGTCAGGGACGCAGCAAGAGCGCAGGGAGGGGAGGAGATGGAGAGCGAGGGGGAGCAATCCGAGGGCAGCGTAGGAGAAGATGACAGTAGCCCGAGAGATTCCATGAGCCTCTCCAGCGAATCGGAAGATTCACAGAAGGGGGCGCCGATGGCCAGGGCAAGGGGGGCCCCAAGGGGGACACCCCAGAAGCAAGGGGCCAGCGGGGACTCCCAGAGCAGCAGTTGGAAATCAGGACCAACTTCCCCACCAGAGCGTAGTGGGGGGGAGGAGTCCCAGGTATCAGGGCCAGTGTATTCACCACCAGCGAGAGAAGATGAGTCAGGGTTGGCCACGCCTCCATCGGAGAGCGAGGGAACGGTCAAGAGGAAGGTTGCCGGCTGGGCGCGTGCGCCAAGTTCAAATGTACAGGCGAGCGGCACAGCAGGTAGCCCGGATAGGGAACCAGGTCCTAAAGCCCGCCAGAAGGAGGGGCAAGAATCAGGGGGGTCAGCGTCAGAAGAGTCCAGAAAGGATGAAACCCCAGCGGGCAGGAGGGCCCAGAGGAGGAAGGAGCTAAGGAAGAGGTGGAGCAAGGCTAGAGTCTTAAACTGGTGTGGAAGGGGAGGAGAGTCAGACGGAACTTCGCCGGTCTAGACTTTAAGACGTAGAGCGGCACGCTGCGGCTTTGAAATGGAAACTGAACTTCAATAAAGACTTTTGTACATAACTACAGCCGGGCGTTGGTCCTTTGTGAGCTGGGACCTAGGGGCGGCTCTGACTATGTTGTTGGGCCACACACAAACACAATAAAAATAGTTTCTGTACTGTGAAACCGATTCCAGTAGGAATGCAATTATGAATGGGGCATAATTTGAGGCTTTTAATGGCAAAATAAATGAGTGATGAGATAGTTAAAACCCTAAATCTTTGTTTATATGCATTTTTCTGCCTAGGCCCTCATTTCATATATGGATATGTGGTATGAGAATGAATGTATTTTGTACATGGGAATAGCTTCCAGTAGACAAAGCTAAACTTAGAAAGCAACTCTAATATAGTACAAATTTCCAGTTGGTTCCAAGGCAAACAATGCAGGTATAAGCTCTAAATTTTACTTTAACATAAAATTAGAATACACGACCAAGGTGTCATAGGCCAAGAAAATAAGAAGTTAGGCAATGTGGTGGGGAAGGTGTGTACACTCACCTGCTTGCATTGAGAGATGATGTATTTTGGTTTTTGATAGCTAGGTTCATTATATGTATGCAAAACTTGAAGACAACTTCCTAGCGGACTTCCGGGTTGGCGCCATCGCCGAATGGCGGACTCCCTCCGAGCTCCGGAGGGAGCCTGCTCGGCAGGGGCTGGGTCCTACCGCGCCGGCGACGCGGGGACCCTCAAAAACCATGGGCGCTGAAACCCATGGACATGGTGACTCGGCTGGCACCTTTTGCGCCCCCCCGACCCGCGAAGGAGCCTTTTTAAAGGCTGCGGAACGGGTGACAGGGGGGTGGTGGTGCTTTGAGTCCTCCGCTTCCCCTGCCGAGCGAAGCCACATGCCATTCGACGGAGAGCGCTGACTTCTTCTATTGAAAATTTGGACTTAAAAGAATAACCCGTGAGTAATTGGAACCTGGACTAAAAAGGGGGATAAATTTTTTAAAAAATTCGGAGCGAGCGGGGGAGGCGCAAAAAGGAAGTCAGCCCCCCCCATCGTAGAGGAGTTAAAGTAAAGGATTTGACAACTAAGATCGAGCACAACCCTATTTTGACAAGGTTACTAACTTCGCGATGGAAAATTATAAGACTGAGCTGGAGGAGAAAAGTGGAATTGAATTAAAAAGCAACCCCCCCCCCGAATCCTGGGAGCGATTTGTGAGAGCGCCGGGAGAAGAGAAAGAGAGGTTTTGACAGCTGTCAAAGAGCTGTCAAAGCGGAAGAACAAAAATGAGAACTTTGTTACGAGGACTTTGCCGGTTACATTTATTATAAATTGGATACAAATTGCTTAAAACAAGGAATAACAAGTTATTTTGACTGGTGGGCGTGATCTGGAAGGGAACTGAGTTATTGCAATCCACCTAGAGGAGCTGAGGGATATTACAAGTATTGTTGGCTTGGAACTTGAATAGAACTTTTTATCTCCTGGGAAACTGCAGGAATGGAACACTATTTTGTCTACAGAGGTCTACACACTAAAGGAGACAATAGATTTATCTATTGAAGAATGGAAGGGACTTGGCATAATGTTTTGTTCCTGAATAACAGAGCCTCTGCAGAGGAATTAGAAGCTTTTGGAATTAGAACATTTGTGCAGGAGAGCAGGAAAAAAAAAGGAGGAGAGGGATTAACAAGAACAACAAGAACAACAAGAACTGGATAAAGTTGGAAGTGGGAACATTTGGGACATCCAGATTTGAAAAGTCTAAGAAATAAAATTGGAGTTTTTACTCCTAAATATAAAAATCTGGATGGAAGAAATGGGCCTTTTTGAGATAGACTCCTTCCAAGATTGGACATTCGAAATTAAAGATGACTGGTAAAGGACTATGGCCTAGATAGATGTGGGAGCTCCAGGAAGACATCAGACGTTGATGAACATTGGGAACGCAACCGGGAAAGGGGGGAGGGAAATTTGGAATCCAAAGGGTGTAAAATTATATTTGATTATCTTAATTATATTTTACAATTTTATTTTAATTAATTATATTTGATTATTTTAATCTGTATTGTATATTAAAGGAGGGAACGCGCGGAAGGGAACAGGTCGATTTTAGGGGATGGGAAAATATTTTTAAAACTGGGCTAATGATAATAAGTTCAAAATCTGGGATAAGAATTTGCTGAATTCATTTGTAAGAATTGGAATACAAGAGGGGGAGGGGAGGGGAAGTCCTGGAAAGATGTTACTGAAAATAAGATTTTAAATTGGGATGTTTTGTTCTTTTTATTTTATTTTTTGTAATTGGAAATTTCTAATAAATATTATTTAAAAAAAAAAAGAAGACAACTTCCTAGCTTTTATGTCATTCTGTAACAGCCTGTAAATATGCAGATATACCTGAAACAACCACGTAGTGCATCCTTTTTTACTGCCTATGCTATTTCTGCTGTAACAAATTTTGGATTGGGTCAGGGACCTGTCCTCTTGTGATCTGTAAGGCACTAGTCACTGGTGGAGCTATATAAATGATAATTAAAAGGGTAAGACAGTTCTTAAATTGAAGAAAAATGTAAGTAATTTACCAGAATTGCCAACCATAAACATTGAAACAACTACTTAATTCCAAAAGTTACAGTACAATAATAGATTTGATAGGTTCAACTGAAAGGTCACACAGACTTTCAGCCCATTCACTTCTTGGTAGCTTCTTAGCTGGTCCTACTCAAGAGGATTAAATCTACTAATTTTGGGGAACGTTTTATTCTACTGGTTTGACATGGCTACCTGAACCATTAATGAAAAAGTGTATCCCTTTTGGAAAAGCCCTTTGGTTCATTAGCCATAGCTGATCATCCTTAAACACCCAGTGCCAATGGCATCAAATAAAACAATAAATGCTTTTAAGTGTTGCTGGTTGACCCGCACCATAGGCTGAAATGAAACACTGCTTTAAAAAAAGATATGAAAACACACACCCAAGACACTTTGTGCCAGTTTATTTTCCAAAACCTGTTTCATTAACAAAATGGAGGACTCTCAACCACCTCCTGTTTTACATACTGTCAAGGATCATTAAAATGTTAACATAGCAAGCCCTGTGCTTCAGCAAAGTAAGTGCTGGGGGTGGGGAGAAGAGGCAGGAATTTATTTACGGTACTTTTTTTGATGGCTAGATGCACCATGTTCTCACACTGCAACTTTGTAAAAGGAAAGCATATCAAAATCAATCTAAGTAAGAACAAGCAGAGCTGGGCAAAATACATTTTTGAGTAGTTTAAATAAAAAACACAATACACTCCATTAAGCTATATTTCAAATATGAAATAAACTGAGAAACGTTTGAAATACAAAATATGAGAACATTTGCAGAAACCCTGTTTTCAAAATAAATTGCTAAATGCATTTATTCAGTAATGTCTTACCAATGCTTGTACAACCTGCAATTTTTAATTGTACTTGTGTTTTTAATTCTTTTACAGATAATTAAATATGCTATTTGTTGTATCAGTTGAGGGGAAATTATTTGATAAACTGAAGTCTAGAATCATTTTGGTGTTTAGTGGGCTTCACCACAACAGAACTATTGGCTGATTAATCATAATGGTACATTAAAAGAAATTTCCTGCAGGTGCAAATGGCTATAAACTTGTATTTTATTAGCTAAACAAAATTTGGGTTGCTAGGTATTCATGCAGCATTCAAACATTTTGCTGTTTGTCATTCAATTAATGTGGCAGGTATTACTATAATCTGTTCTCAAAACAAAACAAAAATTCACAAGACTTCCTCTTTTTCTAAAATAAGTTAACTCTGCAGCTGCATTCAACATTATTTTTCTGAATATAGTCTGTCTATCATAGCCAGGCAACAGGAACCACAGCTTCACATCTAGCCTTTAAGCTGTGGTTCCTGCTGCCTAGCTGTGATAAGAGACGGATGAAGCAAAGAGGTCACTGAATTAAGGATTCGGCTCATAATGCTCACCAATACCATTTCTCAGAGAATAAGGTGTAGTAGACTTTTAAAAACTGACTCACAGGGGAAAATATTGTTAATACCACAGTGACAATCAAATGCTGTGTCTGAGAAACTTTTATCCTGTTGCTTCCACCAATAGCTGGTAAATGGCACTAGTGTGTCATGAACTCCCCATGTTTGCTGAGACTCTCCTTGCCTGCACTAGCACTATTGATGTAAGCAGTTGCTTTCCGAACTGCAAAGACTGTAAGACTCACTAAGCAGCTCCTTCCCTTCAACTGACCTCTTGGGACCATGTTAGACAGTGCAAGAAATGAGTAACCCGATTTCATGTGTCTTAAAAAGGAAAAGAGAGGAAATAGTGAGAATCAGGTGTCTGGGTCATAATATGCAAGAAGCAGGGTTTAAGCCTTTCCCCTACACTCTAGTAATCTTGACACCCACTCACCCCCAATCTGCTATTTGTTCTGTGAAGGAAATAGTTAATGGAGTTAGTGGCATATGCTCTTGATTGCAAGGAGGCTTGTTCAACAAACTCAACACCATAGGTTGATCCCAGACTAAGGCAGTTATATCAGACTAAGGCAGTAATCAAGTTACTACTAACTTGTCCCATTAATTACAATGGGAGCTATGTGCTACTAACTATCTGGAACCAACGCTGCATGTTGTTTAGTGAGCACATGGGACCTAAAACCTGCTTGAAAACCCAATTAAACTTCCAACCTTCTCCAACAACGAGGTTTTCCTTGCTTGTTCTACCTACAGAATAGAAAACGATCAAATACTACAGAAAAACCCCCCCGATACATTTTCTATATCAGATACAATATGCAATTTAAATCATATTTGAAATACAAATATATGAATTATCAATACTGCCCTGCTGTGACAAAAATTATACAAGAATTTTAAAGAGTCATCCTGCAAACAGGAAGCACCTGTCAAATTAATATATATATAAAGGCACATACCTATTGCATTGGGGTGGGGCAAGGAAGAGAATATTGGGAACAATGAATTGAAATTATCAATTAGAAAACCAAACCCAGAACAACATACACATTTAACACCTTTTCCCCCTGCTTCCAATATTTCAAGAAAATTCCAGCCAAGTATTTTATAAAGGAATACAATTGCATCAAATTATTTACCAAACTGGTAGGGTAGGGGGAGAAGAAGAATAAAGACTGCATTGGTTATTACAATATTTTAAAATAAATGCTATCATCAGAAAGCTGGGGGTATGAGGTACACAATACATACTAAAGCAGTACATGGGACAGCCAAGAAGTCAAATTACATATTCAAAAGCAACATTTCTAAGTAATTTCTAGAAACTGTAGAGATAGCACGTACAGTTCCCCATTACTCAAAAATATAATCTTTAAAATGGAAATAAGTGACTGGTACACAGCGCATGTCAATATTATTCTCAAAATGCAGGCTACTTAAAAAGAAAAGAAGTTTTCCCTTTTATGTACAAATAAAAGCACTGATCCACAGTGCATTCTACTCTAAAATTGTAGTCCACCCTTACCACACATCAATAAACCCCAAACAGATTCAGGTACACCCTGTATTTAATTTTAAAGTCAAAGACAACATTTTACAAAAAAACCCAAAAAGTATACTTGCTTTCTTTTTAAGCTCTACACATTCTTATAGAGACTGAAAATGTCTTTATTACATTTTTAAAAAAATGAATGTATATCTAGGAAAAGGAGCAACAGCTTTAGAAGAGACATTTTCAAGTATGACAATATTACCCATTAATATCACATTTCTATTCTTATGGCCAACCAATATGACCATAGCAGCCATGTTTATTTATTCCTGGGTCTCATATAAAGTGGGGTAAGGTGGAGGCTGGCTTTAACTGCAACAGGTTTGCAACAATAAAGGGGACTGACTCTTCCCAGTCCATGTCATAACTACATGGGGCTCATTGCCCATTATTTACTCCCAGCTCATTTCATTTCCAGTGTAGAAGCAGAGCTGGAGGGGCACATGTGGGCAATGGACTACGGGAGGGAACGGGCTCTGGTTTCCATGCCTGTCCATGCTTTCTAATATTAAGCTCAGACGGCACCTTCCATTCCATATGAAAACGAGGCAGAGACATGAACAAAAAAAGCACAGCCACTATCATCATGTCTAATCTGACCCTTAGAGAGAGCACTCTCTGTACAAGGGCACCTATCACCCTTCAGATTCTCACACACTCTTCTAGAAGCTACATGATGAAACTGCCATCGCTCTCATCCTGTTTTAAGAATGTACGAAATCATAATATTATAATCGAACTGTCCATGCTTCCCAAAGCTTTTAAGACAGAATTCTTGCCATTTTAATAACCTATATGTATTTTTTAAAGCAAAAATAAATCTCTAATCAGAGTTGAATATGGGAAATGCAGAAAATGGTGTTGACACAGAAATCCACGTGTGGGGGGGGGAGTGTGAGTGTGTGTATTTCTTTCTCCTCAGCTTCATGCATTTTTCTCTGAATACCTGTGGGAATTACAACCCTGACCTACCAGTCTAATTATCAAACTATAAAAGTATCAAACACAACTAAAGCCAGGACACACCAATCTTAAGATTTAGGCTGTGACCCTAAATACAATGGAAACAATGGAACAAAAACAGATGAAATAAATCTGCCTTGGTTTTGTAGCTTTTAAAATGGCAGCCTTGTAGCACTGCTTTAAGGATAGCACTGCCTTAAGGATAATCTTGTGACAAGACCACCACCACATTGCTTCACCTGCAAATATTTCAGGACCACAAACACATATTTGCAGTCAACCCGTTAATGGCCAAAACACTATGGCAACCTTCCACAGCTTGGCGCCCTCCAGATGTTTTGGACTACAACTACCATCAGCCCTGTCAGCATGGGAAGGTTGCCCTAAAATAATGAATAATAGAAATGATACCAATATATTCATAAGGCAGGAGTTATTCTCTAAAGTCAGTATCTTTGAGAAGGCAGTAGGTTGGTCAGCATCTTACTCTCATAATAAATTTACACAACGATGTCATATGCAGTGCAATCCTGTCCTGAGTTTAGTTGAGTTGCTATTTTTATAGTTAGCTTTAACCTGCTAATATATCTAATAGGGAAGCAGCAAATGTCAAGTATGTATGATGGACATCTTATTGGCTTTTAAAAACCTTTAAATACATATAATCTAACATTATTCAGACAGTTCAATTATAAACACCACTAATACCACTGTAAACAACCTTTCGCCAACTGGAAGTTGAAAATAGTACAGCTACCTGTACTTTTAGCATTTCTGGCAAGACAAATAAAAGTGTAATTCTGGCCACAGCAACCCCAAATGCAGTTTCAATAATGTTAACAGTGACCACCATCTAACTGCTAGGGTCAGCTATAAAAAAAAGATGCCCTGCAATCTTTCAGCAAGGAAGAGTGATAAACCCACCTCCACAGAGATAGGAGAGTTCTAATTCTCCAGATTTGGCACAGAAAGTGGTGCTAGCAGTTGTGACCAAACTGTTATTTTGGTTTTCCATAAGAACAGACAATTCCCTAAAGACCCAGTGTGGCTGCAGGGCTGACTAGCCCAGGTACAAAGGGGAGGGGGAGGGGCGGTCCGCCCTGGGTGCCACCCTGACGTGGGGTGACAAAATGGCGGGCAGCACTCGTCACTGCGGAGCTTGCAGCACGCACAAGCCACGCATCTCAGCGCTCGCAGGCTCTGCGCTGTCCGCCTGCCTCTCCCCCCCAGCTGTAGGGTGGCTGAGGCCCCGGTGTGCGCCCTGTTCCTATGGGCACCACACACCCCGTCTCATCCCTAAGGGCGCGGTCTTGTCCCTATGGGCACTGCGCGCCCCATGGCGCTTGGTGCCCATAGGAATGGCACAGGGTGCGCGGCAGCGCCCACAGGGACGCAGCGCGTGGCAGTGCCCATGGGGATGGCACGGGACGCTGAGCACCCCGTTCTATCCCTATGAGCGCCGAGCACCCCACCCCTATGAGCAGTTTGCCCCACCGCTATGGGCGGTTCACCCCACCCCACGTGCCTGAAAGGCTTCCTCCACCACTGGACTAGCCATGGCTGTATTCTGCTCTTTCCCCAATTTATTTTGATCTCACACCTTGCCACTGTTCTCAATTGCGGCAACCTAAATATGAAGCAAAGACAGCACTCTAATCATACTCAAGAACCACCCCACCAATTGCACATTAAAGATCTGATAAGGAGGGAGGTTTTTATATATAAGTTAAAGAACTACAGACTATTACCTACAAAGGTTCAGTACTAATATTGACAGCCAAAATACAGCTTCTGACATTTATTTACTTTTTTGGACAAGATGCCATTGGTTTATTGAACAAATAGATAATCACTTATTATAAAAGCACAACCTCCAAGTTTAGGGTTATTGGAGACAGAATGTAAAACTGAATCTCACAAAAATTACACCAGTATAGTGGGCAATAATTCTTAAAAAGAATTCCTCAAATAATCATTACAGGTTAAGAGCAATGCTGTTACTAGGGTTTACAGGTTACCTTCATGTATGAAAATGGGGGAATCCCCACACATTTGTTGTAGGGAAAAGGTTAAATTAGGTTGTGCAAGTATCACACTGCTTACAAATATTGCAAGCATGAGAAGATGCACATACTCAGTAACATTTTGAGTTCAGGTCACTGAGCTGGCAAGTTAGATACGAAAAGAGAAATTACAAAATCCAGTCTTCCTTAATGAATTAAATTGCATATGAATAGAAGCAAGAATGTGTAAGTATTGGGGGCTTATGCTACCATGGGACTATTGTGACTATTATTATGCTTTGAATCTGATTTTAATGGATACATCAATGATTACTGTATAATGTTGTAGAAAGCACATAAACGACATACATAAACCCATTCATTTGGAGAGTTGAAGCTGCCCTCTCTCTGAGGAGGTGGGTATTGCATGAAGTTCCCTGCTGTAAGACTGCAGCCAGTAAATGCAATAAATTAAGCACAGTTGAACTGAATTATTAGAAAATAATATCTGGGGGATAAAAAAGGTTGCTGCCTATTTTACAACCCCAAACTTTACATGGTCACAGCCTCTGAGATCAAACATTTTAGCTAGTTATTATAAAATCTGTGTAATTTAAATACATGTACTGATCCAAATTGGATTAAAAGACAGAAAATTGGTTAGAAGCATGATTTAAAATCCTAAATGAGGATCATTTGAATTAACTCACTAGAATATCAACTAAAACAAGGCCTTTAAGTAAGCTGCTCCAGCTTGTATAGGGCTACAATAAATATTGGTTTTGGACAAACCAGGAGAGAACATTAAAGCCCAAAGCCCTTGAAAATTCACTTTCCACATTTAATTACTGTACATGCATCCAGTTTATGTCTTTGCCAGTACATGTCCAAGATTTGGTCTGAAACGTTTTTTCCAACTTGCAACATTTAATCCATACAAAGTTAGTGGTTACAAATTGCAAACACATATGTAAAAAAACGATTTGATTTTTTAAAAAAATCATGTTTAGTTTGACAAAACAAGTATATCTTTCTTGAAGCAAGCATATATATATATATATATATTTACATTCTTGGCACAATATTAACAAACACAAAAGACACAGGGAAAAGACTGGTTTTCTAGAATTTGACACAGCCTGAGCCACAAAAGTACTTTTTGTTTCTGCAAATCCCTTCCCACGGATCAAGGGCCAATAACTTGGCAAAAACACTTGGAAGATCAAGCTCAAGTGCTGCAAAAAGTTTTAAATGATAAAAAGGGGCAAGCTTAATGAAAGAAAGCCACATTGACATTTAAGAGAGAGGCTTTTTGCTGTTATTGCTACCGCAATGAGCTCAAGACAAGAAAATCATCACAGCAGTGATAGAAAGGAAAGAACCAGTTTACACGCTTTCTTCAGTTAAAATGTTCTTTTAAAAAATAAATAATCATCATTTTTTGCTTCCCATCTCCCCTCATAGGTATGCCCTGGACTCCATCTGACAAATTTAAAAATAATGTTTAAGGTAATCCTTTCATTATTTTGGGGCATTGTGTTTGAAAATCACGGACCATCTTACATTCTCCTACACTGCAATAATATCTTAAGTATCTTGAAGGATAATGGTCTGAACTTTTCAATACAAAAGAAATTTGAGCTAAATGTCTTAAAGCAGTTACAGATAGGTAGCCGTGTTGGTCTGCCATAGTCAAAACAAAATAAAAAAAATCCTTCCAGTAGCACCTTAAAGACCAACTAAGTTAGTTCTTGGTATGAGCTTTCGTGTGCATGCACACTTCTTCAGATACCCAGGTATTCAGATACTTCAGGTATCTGAAGAAGTGTGCATGCACACGAAAGCTCATACCAAGAACTAACTTAGTTGGTCTTTAAGGTGCTACTGGAAGGATTTTTTTTATTTTGTTTTGTCTTAAAGCAGTACAATATCTGCATTTTGAATGTGTTACAAAGAAGAAGAAAAGATTATGCAGCACTAGATTTTTTTTGTATTTCAGGGTTTACAAATATTTACACTCCCTCCCCCCCAAAAAAGTTTGTTTTATGTAGTGACTGGCCCTTTTAAAATTTTCTTTTGCTCCTTTACCCACAACATGGGTCGCAAGCTATAGAGGGACAGAGGAGCTCAGGAACACAATTTTCCAGTTCTTAAAGTGCAGCACTGTAAATGATGAATGACTAAGAAAATGCTGGTGCCCTACATCTTAAATTAAGGGCAAAAAGCTTCCCAGACTCACTGCTGCTGGCCACCTGCAGACTTTTTTCTGGGACATGAAGGCAACTCTAGCTAAAGTATGAAATGATGCTGCTATCTGTACATAAGAGGCTGCATAAGGAAGTGCAGCTATTGCCATCCATGCCAGGACTGCACACACTCTTACTTTGTAACATACTATTTTCTTCAGAATAGGTCAGGTGCCCCAGTCTCTGCCAAAGCATAGCTCTATCACTTGGCAAGGCAACGCTCTGCTGAAATGCCAATTGACTATAGTTTTCTGTTAATGGCCTACATTTAGTTAAAAGTTGATTCACAGCATTTAAAACTCACAGTACAAAATTTGTGAATTAGAAGAAGCTAGTCTAGCATGAGAAAAAGCAGTCAATATTGGCATTTCTGATAATGCAAGATTCTTCTCAGAGTCTTATTGTATCAGGTACTGCTTAAGAGTATCTGAAAGGTTTATTGCTCAACTTCATTATGTGGTGCCATGGTAACAACGGCCACAGAATTCTGGGAGAAAATAAATAAAATAATTATACCCTCCACTAGCTTACTAGAGGCTAGCTGTTGCATGGAAATGCTGCAAAGAGTTTCCAAGTAAGCTCTTATTTAAAAAGGGAAAGTCAGGATTCTCCTTACATATTTTGCTGACCTTCAGCTTCAGAATACTTCAGCTTTCCACTGAAAACAGTCTTATGCTATCCAAAACCAAACATGATTTCATACCATAGTGACTTATAACAATAATCTCTAAAGCACAGCAATTCAAAGTAATTGATATTGTATGGGAAGCAGGTATGTGCCCTAGTGAGGACCGCAGTTCAAAAGTTCTGTCTTCTTTCTACCAATATTTGGTTGTCAAAGTGTCTTGCTGCTTTGGCAGGTCTACATAAATTGTATCTGCAACATATATAAAGACAAACAAGCTGAATGAAAGTCATTAAGGTTACATATTTTTATTCACAAAATACTTGTAAACTGCTTTTTCATATATTTTTTAAAACAAAATTCTGGTGCACAACAATTATTTTATACATACACACACTAGTAAAGGTAAAGGGACCCCTGACCATTAGGTCCAGTCGTGACCGACTCTGGGTTTGCGGCGCTCATCTCGCTTTATTGGCCAAGGGAGCCGGTGTACAGCTTCTGGGTCATGTGGCCAGCATGACTAAGCCGCTTCTGGCAAACGAGAGCAGCGCACGGAAACGCCATTTACCTTCCCGTCGAAGCGGTACCTATTTATCTACTTGCACTTTGACGTGCTTTCGAACTGCTAGGTTGGCAGGAGCAGGGACCAAGAAATGGGAGCTCACCCCATCGCGGGGATTCAGACCTCTGACCTTCTGATTGGCAAGCCCAAGAGGCTCAGTGGTTTAACCCACAGCGTCACCCGCGTCCCACATACACACACTAAAACCATGTAAAAATTTAAAATCACAGATCACCTTCCATCTGCTTAATAATATCCCAGGAATATCTCTAAAAAGTTGTGCTGATCAATCAGAGGCTTGGGTGAAGCCCTGCTTCTTAAAGTTGAACTACAAGGTATCAAGTCTTAACTTTTGAACGTTCATCACAATAAAAGTTCCACTACTCTACTAACTACAATAAAATACATCTTAATTGCAAATTAGGCAAACATTTTTTTTGTCTGTTTTCAACAAAAAAAACAAAATAAGAAACAAAGAACTGGTTTGTTTCCTGCTAGCAACATCCAGGCACAATCAGTTGCTGACAGACCCATTGCTGAAGGGCCCATAACTGCTTTTTTAAAAAAAACCAACAACAACATTTTAAATAAATGTATATTTGATTCATTCTGTAACTCTTTTAGTGGAGCTGATCAAGCTCTATCTGAAAGTCTTAGCCTGCCTAACTTTCATTAGGAGGGGGTCTCAGTGCTGTGAGGCAAGTACTTTAGGATCTGAGGCGGTAAAAGAACATACCAGTATCCTTTCAAACTCACAGATAGTTGAATATAAATAGTGATGGTGATGATGTTTTGCAGCCTAAGGAGCAGATTTGACCAATCAGGGGCGGTATATAAATATTTTAAAGTAGCAAGTGCTGTTAACAGTCTACAGAAATCATGAAGAGTTTCATCTTTATGCTAAGGAATACACTAACCTGTGTTCCAGAGATAGGTGCAAAAGGATTTGTTGGCCTTAGGCTGGTTTGGGTATATATCATAGGCTGGGGTGCCATAATAGGAGTAGCTCCAATCTGAGCAGGTACCTAAATGTCAGACAGAAACAGGAATGTATAAAGTCATTTACTGATCCTCTGAGCTTGAACACGGTTGCTCTATCTATATATTTTGAAAGCTAAACAAATTCTACTTCCCTTTCAGCAACTTAACGCCAAAGCTCTCAAGGCTAGGTGCAGAAGCCGCTTATGCATGAACACAGTACTCCTACTGCTGAAGTGGCCAGTTTCTGCACTCTTCAGACAGTGGTCTTCATGTGGTCTTCAACAGTCAGACCACTAATCCATCTAGCCCAGTGACATCTATTCTTACAGGAAGCAGCTTTCCAATGAGTCTGGCAGAGAAGATAATTTTCCCTGCCTGAAATCTGAGAGAGATGGAGGGCTGAATTTGCTTTCAAGGAACTGAAATGCCTCAGAAGTGTGTTGACCAGATAATTCCACCCACCTGTAATGGCCAGCTTCTATAATAAATTGTCATAGAGCAACATGAGCATAATTATAAATGCAGGAGTTCAGATACAGCCAAGGTATTTCACCTCTTTGGAATTTGTACATAAATGGTGGGGGTGGATTAAGTTACAACTTGAATGCACTTTTAAACACCACCAAATGAATGGGCACCAAATAATAAACACCACCAAACGAATGGAATCAGTTACATAAAATATGACTAAAATTCTGTTTTAGCCTCAGATTTCCATACCTAAGCTATTGTGGACATCATTATAAAAACATGGTGGAGACAGAATATTTGTGTCTGTTTCAAGAAAGAGATGAGGAGGCTAAGATAACTTCCTTGGGGAGGGACAAACTAGTGAAAAGGTCTTGCTCTAAGGGGATGCTAAAATTGCATCTATTAAAAGATGTTAAGACCACACTGGCAAATCTTAAAACGTGGTGTGGGGATAATATAAAAGACATTTCTTAGGACATCCAAGTAAAGCAGTGGGAAAAACTTTATACCACACTTTGATTAAAATGTTGGTAAGTACTGGGAAGCAAGATAAAAAATACTTCAGTGACTTCCCTTGTGCATGCAGAAGCTTTTCAGACTACTTTACAATGCAACAGAATAACAAAAGAATTAGTACTTGAGATTTCAGGCTCATTAGACTGCTGCAAATTACGATGTATGACATTCAAAATAGAACATCTTCTCAATGTATTATATAAATATAAAGAGTGAATATTCTTACCATTCCATACACAGGCACTTGAGGTGTATTCAGTGGGTAGGTTACTGGAGCAGGTACCTTTGACAGTAGGGGGGGGGAGATTGCATATAAAATTTGGCTACAAATTCCACTGCTAACACTGAAGAAATTGTATAAAATGCATCTTATTTTGCAGGATAGGAACTTGCATATCCAAGATAAGGTACTCCATTCTAGCATAGCAAAAAGGAGGAGGGACAGAAAATTATTGGGAGTAGCAGGATACCAAAACTAGAATGACTTTAGCTAGAAACAAGACAAGCTAGTTATGAAGTTAATTATCCTCAGTCTCGCACACCATGTAACTGTACATTCAAAAAGAATTAAAGCAATGTGGCTGAGTGAAATTACGGGGCAGCTATATTATTTGACTGCTCTTTTGTACAGAGAAAGTTCTCTTTCCATATAAGGAAGGAATAGCTAAGGAGAATATTTTCATTAATTTGATTCATGCTTTTCAGCTCAGATTTGAAGCAACCAGGAAGCATAATAGATATCTAAGAAAGAGCTACCATTTATACACATAAGAGCAATTCGCACCGAAACAGTAAAGCTGCAATCTGTGCTACTACAAACAAGTTAGAAGGCATCAAGCACCTGTTACTGGAAGCTGGAATACAAGGCTATGAATTTTTGCCTTATCTGCCAGGATCCTATCAAAAATAAAACACCAATCCACAAAGAACTGGAGACCAGAAGTGTACATGTACCAGGGTTTATAGGGCTGTTTCTCTTCAGCTGCTTCTCCAAAGCCCTTTAATTTCAATTTAGTACACATTAGCTACCTTCAGAATACAGTATTTTCCTTCTGCAGCTTACAACATTAAAATCATTTAAAGTAATAAAATATAAACATCTTGAAGGGGAGTCTCAAAGCCAGTTTATGATGGCTGTAAAGTGCTCAGAGAAAAACAAGGCAACAATTCCACTAGGGTAGCACTAGCCCCTAATGTGCAATTAAGTAGTTCTTTGGATTCTGGCCAATATTTTTATCACAAAAATACTTTTAAAAATACAGAGAATCACATCTAGAAGGTACTAAAGTATTTACATGTTATACAAGATGCACTGTAACCTCCAATTTATTTTATGTCCAAATCCTCTCCCTTGGGATTCTAAAATTTCATGCCAAAGCCTTATTGGTAAATTCCTCTCAAAATTTTGACAAGAATGCTTTGTGAAATACAGGGGAAAGGCAAACACACAAACAATTTAAAGACTGAAAATACTGTAAGTATTACCATCTGTGGAGCAGGAGGAATAGGGACAGTATTCCATGTAGTTGAGGTGCTTGTTTTCGCTTGCCAGTTGGTTCCACCAGTAAGTTTCTTCTCTGTAGGCTGATTCCACTGCATATCAGATCTAAAAACGAATTGAAAGTTGAGCAGTTACATATGGAGAACAGCTGAAATGATACTGCAATATACGGAACTGTTCTGTTAATCACTAATTTCTTTTAGCTGCCACTATAATTACACCTCACGGCCCCTGGATCATAGCATTTGGTATATGTAACTTTTTAAACACCACATCTACTTTTTATTAAATTCATAACTGCAAAATAAATTAATTCCTCCATTTGTTTCAAGGTGTGCTTACTTCAGAAAGAGCCTGGCAAGTAAGAGAGCCAAATTTCCATAAAACTTTGTGAGTTACACTGGTAAGGTAGCAGATAACTCAGCTGGCTTTATACATCGGAAACTGCTCTCACAAAGCAGTTCCCAGAGGTTTAGGCAAATTTTAAATCATACCAACCAGCCCACCACCTGGTCAAAACAATATTTTTATTAGCAATGTTAACAATTCACCTGCACCAGGAACATCCCACACCCTGTGCCTTATTGATAGCATCTCTACACCCAAGGTGTGAAGCACGACTCAGAGCACATGGTGGCAAGTTTGATGTCACTGCACTTACAGGCAAATTCTATTTGTGATTTGTTTTAGTCAATTAAATTAGACTTTTAACATCTTTTACTCTGGGACTTCTTCTTTACCTGTTTTAGTTATTGATTATAGCAAGATATATATGTTAATTTTTGAATGTTTAGAATTAAAACATTTGGATTGTTTCCCCTCTAGTCAGAAGAGACTGGCAGGATGGTGAAAGTTTTACAAACCTTTCTTTTCCAATACTTGAACAATAGTGCTATTCATGAAATCAGTTGCGTCACATGTTTTTGGAGTGGGATTTGTGCCCCAACCGTGGCCCGGAAATGACTACCAGAACAGCCAGGTGTTACATGGGGAGACTGGGTTTGCTTTTAATATTTGCTTAATTTTGTATTTTTAGCTGGATGTTAAAACTGGATGTTTTCATAAATTATATGGAAAAAAGAGGTTCCCAAGACTTCGCTTGGCTTAGTGTAGATTAAACTCCCACTGGCAATTAGAATGCTCTCCACAGACTTATCAACTGAATACAGATAATAAGAAATAATGAATTATTAGGAGTCGTTTAAGGGAGGCGGGAAGTTACAAATAAGGGAGATGAGCCAGAAGTTGTAAAAAGATGGCTTGTAAATACAAAGATGTATAACTGAAGATGTTCAGGCTTTTAAAACTTTCTTTCTTTTTCTTCTTATGTTTTTTATTTCTTCTTCTTCTCTATTTTTTTTTTAATTCTTTTTCTATTTTTCTGTATGTATATGTATTTGTAATATGTAACCAAAATAAACAAAAAAAAAAATGCACTACCTTGAACCCCTGGGCTTGTACGAAGGCAGGTTATAAATCTTCTTAATAACTCAAAACAATCTTAAAAAGCTATTGCTGAATGTCTCCTTTTGAAGGTTAAGGTCTGTTCTGTTAGGCAATATTTGCTCTCACAGAATGATTGTATTGGCTCAACACTGAATATTAGAAAATTCTGTGATAGCTCATCAATGCAAACACAAGTCAAGGACATTTTCATCAATATATAATTAGAAATTATGAAATTAAGGAATTAAGGAATATATGTCTCACTTTTTCGATGGTGTTCCTCCAAAGCCAAGATCTGTAATAAAACACACAAAAAACATTTAATTAAGATTTAGAATTCCTTTCATAATAAACATAGGGAAACCTTTCTTTAAAAATGAAAGTGTTAAACTTACTTCCAACCAGATTAGCAAGTGAAGAATCAAGGTCATTGGCCAAAATCTTCCCACTGTGCTGACCAATTAAAGCTACTCTCTGATTTTGAGCTTGTACTGTTGGTTGCAATACATCATCTGTAAATTAAAGACTGGGTACAAAGGAGATAACCTTTTTAAAAAAGAGTATTATTGGTTTGCAGCTATCATTTCAACTGGTAACAGAAGGCAAAAAAGGGTACCACCACCCAGAAATCCCCTTCTCCCAATAAAATGCCACAACCCTTTTCGCCTAGTTAAATTAGTTGTATATGCGATAGTCTGCTTACATCCACAGATGTAGGAATAAGAGTTACATCTATACTGTGATACTCACTGAAATGTCAGAATGTATATTTTGGCGAAGCTGGGATGTGCAAACCCACCTAAGCACACTATTTACCGAGAGCAATGGAAACTGAATTCTAGCCAGCACTAGCTTTTATGTACAGTTTCCATTTCAAAAGAGCTTAAGGATTAGATAAGATATAGGTTAAACCCCCCATTATTCCTGGAAAAAATGATTCTAGACAAAATTCTAATAAGCTGCTGGAATGTAAGATTTACACTTCAAAGATTTAAAAATGAATTCTTAAACCCTGGATTTTCAAGCAGTCTTGAAAGTGTACAAAATATTTTAATGCACACAAAGATAACCACAGTTTCTCCTATGTATAGGGTGGTTTGACAATTGCACTTTCTTTTTTTCTTTTTTTAAATGAATTTCTCAGTTTATTGATATACAAAACCTAGGAGAACGAAATGACATGAACTGCACTTGTAAATGACACAGCATACAAAAGATTTCCACCCATCTTACTGTTCATGTCAACAGGACTTGCTAAAACCTAGGCTAAGAATGAACACAATCTCTTTCAGAGATGGAGAATAAACAGCATGGATGAGCAGGTGTGTTTCCTTTATGTACTTCTGGACATAGGGAACATGGACTATTTTAAGAATCAGATGTCCCCTTAATTTCTGGTTGTCAGGTGCTCCTTTGTGTTCAGATCAGGCCTCAGCACAATAATGTAGCACTTGGGAAGGAAGATGCAGCCCAGAAGCCCAGCGCTGGAGGCCAACATAGAGAAGATCTGCACGGCCACCATGTACTTGCCCTTGGTGCTCAGGTAGGTGGGCACAAAAGACACCCAAACACTGCAGAAGACCAGCATGCTGAAGGTGATCAGCTTGGCTTCGTTGAAGGAGCCAGGCAGCTTCCTGGCTAGGAAAGCCACCGTGAAGCAGGTGGCAGCCAAAAAGCCCAGGTAGCCGAGGGCAACGTAAAACATGGCCACAGACCCTTCGTTGCAATTGCACTTTCTTAGAGATGTAAAATTAGAAAGCACAAACCAAAACCCACATACAACCATCAGTGCAGGAAATGGACTTGCCCAAGCAGCACCAAAAAGAGGAAATTTACAAAACTGGGGTGGGCGTAGATGGGGAGGTCATAATGTTTATTTTATCAGAATAATCAGTTAAAAGAAATTAGATAGCAATGTTTCAATTATAGCCTTTAGGTGTCTTAAGTACTTTAAAGCCAGCGTGTGTGGTAGTTTGAATGCTGGAATTAGGTACAGCAACCTAATCGGCCACTATGCTTCCTGGGTGATCTTAAGCCACTCATCATCTCTCAGACTAGCCAACCTCAAAGGGTTGGTGTGAAGAAAAGGGGGGAGTGCCATGTACATTGGCCTGAGTTCTCCAGAAGAGGGGAATGATAAAGATCAATAAAAGTTTTTCAATGCAAGGATCATGTTCTTAGCGTTAGGCAAATATAACAGCTAAGAAATGCAGGCATGTTAAAACACCATGATGTAATGGTCCTTAGAGACTGGCTGTTTGCCTTCCCCTGGCAATGTTTGTCTTGGAAGTGGTGGTTCTTATAGAGAAGCATTCAGTGTTGGAGGCAGTTGCTGGGGAGTGAGAATGGGGAGAGTGTTCTTGCACTTTGGTCAGCCACTGTGAGAACAGGATGCTAGACTATTATTATTACCCATCCTTTACCCTCAAGGCAGATTTCAACAATTAAAGCACAATGTTAAAAACAAGCAACTTAAAATAACAGAAATAAGTTGGGAACTAAATATATATTTAACTTAGGTGTCAAAAGCCAGGTTAAAGAGATGTATGCCTTCAACGTTTTCTGAAAGCTGTATAATGAAGATACCAGACACATTTCTATGGGGAGAGAGTTCCACAATTTAGTGTCTGTCGCAGAGAATGCACTCTCCCAGGCACCCCACCCCAAGCTTCTGGGGCAGTGGAATAATCAACAGGGTCCCCTCTGCCAATCTTAACACCTGACAGGGCTTGTAGGGAAGAATGCAGTCTTTCAATTATTCAGGGCCTGGGTGTTTTAGGGCTTTACTCGCTAACTGTGAGCACCTGGGAACAAACTAGCAACCAGTGCAGCTGTTTTAAAACAGGAGTTATATGAGATCTAAACAGAATCTGGCTGCTGCATTTGGGACCAGTTGAAGTTTTAGAGTTGCCTTCAAGGCTAGCCCCACATGGACCACATCACAGTAATTGGATCTGGAAGTTACAAGAGCATAAAGTGCGGTGGCCAAGTCATTTCTGTCCAAATGGGGCCATTGCTGGTGGAACACCCAGAGCTGGAAAAAGGGGTTCTGGTCACAGAAGTCACCTGAGCTTCCAGTGACAGTGTTGAATCCAGGAACAGGCCCAAGCTGTGGATGTGCTTCTTCCGAGGAAGTGCAACCCCATCCTGGATGCCTGCCTCGGTTTTCTGATCTGGGTCTCTAAATAGGCCCTGATCAAACAGGGCTCATCTTATGTTCCAGTATGTTTTAAGACAATGCATTCCTATGGTCACAGGAGTTGAGCTTTGTCCTCTGCAATCTAAGATAGTTCCACATTCATTTCAATTGAGGGCTCTGATCTGGGCATGTATTCTTTTACAATCATATTCATTCCCTCCCTTGCAGCTGAACACAATATTGAGTGCCCAGGAAACTCTGGAAGCATGTGCATTTGAGGAGGGTAAGAGAAGCATTTTTGGTCTGTACACCAATCAGACTAATCTCTGCACGTACACCTTTACAAGTGCTCATTGAGGAGCAGTTTCCTGCTCACAACCTATAAATGCCCAGGTGGCCTTTCTATGTAAAATCATTGCTATGAGTAAGAAGAATGCTGCCTTTCAGAGGAGAACCCTAAAGCCCTTGATTTTACTTCCTGGGTTACACTTAAGGGCAGAGACTGGGGTAGCACAAACTTATTTATGTTTACAGAGAACAGAATTCTGTGCTATTCAGTGGGGCTCACTCCCAGGTTAAGCATGCATAGGATTGCAGCCTTAAGCTTACAATCACTTTATTAACTTACCCATTGAAATCCATGATCCGGAACGCCACATTGAAATATACCAAAAATAAAGAAAATGACAATCACAATGGGTATTAGATTAGCAGGAAACAGAACTAAGCACTTGTACTTTGGGGCAGGTAACTTTTTTCTAAAAGACAATTCAATCAGAAACATTCTAAGGAGCTTAGAATTTCTAAATTTAAATTATTTAAGTCCATCAGTTTAAAAAGACAGGCACCCTCCAGCGAATAAAACGATTTGATACACCATTTAAGCAAAATTAAAGTATGACTTCATCCCCATGATTAGGCAGCATGGTGAGTCAGCAAGTGACTAACTAGCAAGTAGAAAAAAGAAAAGACTATTCTCCCCTCCTCTTGTGGCTGAGCTTTAATGTCTGCTGCCCTCCAATTGTTTCGGGATTCCAATGCCCATCAACCCCAGCCAGAATGGCCAACGGTCAGGGATGATGGAAGATGTAGATCAGCAATATCTTGAGGGCCACAGGTCTCCCCAGCCTAATGGAAATGCCAACAACATTTAGCAGCCCAGGACTCTCAGGAAAGGCTATTCATGCATGTTCAAGGAAAGGAAACATACAGAGAAAAGTTATGGCTGAGCAATAAATGACAAGAAGGAAATTTGCCAGACTTGGCAGAAATTTGCTTCCCACTCCTTAGCCACTAGCTGTCCATACATGTGAAGTATTGGCGCTCTGTCTTCCATGCATTCTGGAAAGCAGTGTTTTACAGATTGATATTATATAAAATAATTATCTGATAAAAAGGCAAATACTGAATCCAATGACCTATATAACTAGACAAATAAAAGTAGCTGCTGGCTTTATAAAATGCAGAAATTTGAAACACATTAAATAGCTTTACCTGTTGCAGTTCTAAATTCTTGTACTGCTGATTTGCCACCAAATACAGCATCAAAATCCACATTGACTGTTGAAGAGGCAGTATTCTGTGGTACCGAATTAAGGGGATATCCTACAAATGATAATAAAAATTATTGGTACTGTTGTCATTAAATAGGTCTGCAATTCTAAGAGGCTGATGTTATGTAAACATTTATAAGAAAAGTACAGGGTAGTGTAGAGAAAGAAAGGAACAAAGCAGATGCCAGATTTAAGAAGGGGCATCTAGTGAATTATAGAACTTTGGAAACCCAATCATTCATACACACACACACACACACACACACACACACACACACACTTTTTTTAAAAAAAAGTTATGGTCATGAACATGTCAAAAGTAACACATGCAATTTTGCATATTTAAAGTGCACAATTTTGATTCTTAATTAAAATTGTCACAGTTATCTGACCAACAATTAGCAGTTGCAATGTTTTGAGTTGAAACTGAGAAAATTAATGCAGAAACTGAGAATTAATACAATTAGAAATATTAGAATCACTATAATAATGTATATTTAGAAATAAATTAGAGGATGTTTTACCACTAAACAGTTCCACTGTTTGTTTGGAGGTAAAGGTGGATGTCACAAAAGGGGTGGTACTTTTTACAGCTTCTTCAACTGGCTTCATATCAAAGAGGTCCAGGTGGGGTGGAGACCCAACACAACCATTTGTGGATGAGAAAGTTCCTTTCAGATACAGCATTAGGTTGAAAGAAAGGGAAAGAAGTAAAACTAGAACACAAGTAGTACTCAAGAGAGAAGACACACTGAGCAACATGGGGAGTTCACAGAAGCAGGATGGTAAGGACTTAACATGGTTTTGTGTAAGGCTGTTTCTCATTGGTCTGCTCACCCAAACATTACTGAATGAAATTCATACCAGTTTTGTCTTTCATACAAAAATGCACAAACCTTTGGGAGCGGGAAACATATATTACACCAGAACACACTTCCAGGTCTTTAGACCAAGCAGTTGCTATTTCTACTTGAGCCTCACTGACTTGCTCACAAAATACACCTTGCATTCTACCAACACAAGATTCATCCTTGGCTGTCAATCTAAGTCTGCTTTAGGTATAAAGTAGAGATGGAATTCTCACAACCTGTCTCTGCATTACATCTGAACCTTTGCTTGCTCTGCACAGGAATGCTAGCCACTGTTTCCTGGTAGACATATTTCTAACTTCTAGGGGCAGGTGGTTAAGCTGTCCACTTGTTAACTTTTCTCATAAGTAGAGTGACCTGTAGGGTTTTCTGGCACTACATTTTCCTTCCCCAAACCTCTGACTCAGAGGTGTATGATGCACAAGAGAGGATATCTGTAAGTACGAGTTTGTGACATGATCTTACAGTGCCTATAGTTGAAGCTGGGAAGCAGCATCTCAACAACCAGTTTGGACTGTATCTGTACTATAACCGAATTTTCTATGTGTTGAGGACATAACTATTTTTACTCCTGTACATATCTGTTCTATATAGCAGCTTTATTTAATTCCATCACTAACTAGAAGCCTAATGAGAGGAAAACATTCAAGTTATAATTATGGGCAGAGGCAACTCCATGTAGACCAAACTTCCTACCTCAAGTTGTTCTGATAGCAGCTAAGCATTTGGATGTAGAACTCAGAAATGCAAAATGGGACAGTTACAAATACCCACAAACCACAAACATTCTGTTATGTTCTCCGCTCCTGTTAAATGTTTCATTTACTATGGAAAACTGGTTCACAATGACATAACAGTTCAGAACACACACCAGGAGATGAAGAGAAGATGTTACACCAGGGCCATGTGGCAGCGGGGGGGGGGGAGCAGCCGGGTGCACCTGCCCTAGGCCTCGGGGAGCTCCACCAGGGACTAGCTGCTTTTTTTGTGTTTGACTTTAAAACTTTATTCTAACAAGGCCTGTGTTGCACCCTATGTAATGTACCCTCAGCAGACAAAATTTGCAGATGTTTATGTATCTAATAAAACTAGGAAGAAAAACAGCAATAATTTTGGGGTACAATAATAGCTGCTGTTATCAATTACATGTTTCTCTGCCACAGCTATTAATAAAGGCAACTGGATTACATGACAACATAAGATTAGCTGTCCATTCAGGAATGTATGACAATCTGAAAGGGTAAAGACAATTAATTCCAAGGACTGTAAATGTTTTGTTTAACCACAGCAGTAAACTTACCTCCCCAGGCACTGCCTGCTGATGTTGCTATGGCTGGAGTACTCTGTACCGTTGGAACAAATGCAGGTTGGAGATCAAAGAGATCAGTAGAAAGGTTGGGCATGCTGAAAGTTCCAAGAAGGTTGTCAGCTATAAATGGCATACTTAAGCAAGAGGAAGTTTATTATGCTGTTTGAACATCTGAACATTAGACAACTTCAAGAAATGCCTGCATATACATCCACTGACATGAGAGAAATAACTTAAGATTTCACTTTACAACACAAATTTGATTTGATGAGATCCTCCAAGAATCCTCCTCTCCAAGGTAGATTTTGTTCACAACAATAAAGCAAGTATTAAACCCACTGTCACCCCAACAATACTGTCAATGCCAGGCTTGTGCTGCAGAAGATTCTGTAGCCTTGTTTGGACTCCTCTTTATAGGCCTTCCAATAAATGGTGAAGGAAGACTTTCAGCATCTGACCTTTTTAGTAACTGGTTTTATTTGACCGTTTTAATCTTCAATTGGTTTTAATATTTGTTCTGCTGCTGGTGGTTTGTAACATTTTAAGGTGGAATTTTTATGCGGCTTTTATATTGGTTTTATTTATTGTTCTTGTGGCTGTTGATTTTCAACTGCAGGATAAAACTGCTGAATTGGAAAAAGTCTACAATCCATTTGTTGACTGGGTGAGGTCATTATTAATGCATGGAGGAATGCCATATTAATTTAAGGCTGGAAGTTTGGACAGCACTATGCACAACCTTTGGTGCCTGATCTCATACATTCATTTCTCATTGCAAAGTCAGATTTGAGCAACTTCTTTTACATTTTTTTCTTGCTGGTATCATTTCTATGTTATATACTTTATGTAAAAGTGACTGTATATGTCTTGACGTTCAGTATTCAATCCTAATTTTTCAATTAATTGATTACAAAGATTATTGTAAAAGGGAAGGAGAAAAGTTACAATTGCTTTTTTAACAAAGGAACTTAGTCAAGTTTCTCTTCAGTAAAACAATGAATGAGAGTCTAAAACCTTTATGCAAATGAAGTGCCTGTTCTCTTCAATTCCCACAAAGCATTCTGAGTTTCCACTTGGGAATGCTTTCCAATACCATAATATGAAGAAGTTCTGACTCTAGATTATTTGTACCCGATATTGAAATATTCCTCACCTATTGGTGGTTGGAGCAGGTGTTGCAAATAGGTCAACAGCTGCAGCATTGGTGTTTACACTCTTCCCTGATAAAGTGCTTGGAGAGGCAGATGTAGAAGTTGAATTTGACACCACAGAAATCTCTCTCAATCGCTGTTCCTAAAAGAGTTGTGCAAGATAATTCAAATTTTACATTATGTGAGTGTTTCAGAATGCAAGTACACCAACAATGAAACTTAACTATCTTGCGAAGTTAACCCACATCTCCATTCTACAGAGTGTCATGATGTAATCCAGCCATATTCCACTGTCATGAAAATCAGTGAGACTGTCCTGTTCATGAGTTAAGGCCATGATCCAGCCAAAGCTAATCACTTTCAAATCACATTGATTTCATGAATAATTTGGTTGGCTCTTTCCACACCAAGCTCAGTGAGATGTGGAAATGCTCAGCTTTGGCTTGATCTGTGAATCCAAGATTTTTAAAATAGATCAGAGATTTGATGCTGTGATCAAAATGAAAACTAAGGCTGCAGCATATGGTCAGTTCCCAAACACTCAAAGCACTCTTTCTCACTTACACACACACACACACACACACACACACACACACACACACACACCCTCTGACTTTAACAAGACACAGAGCCAAGTTACTTTTTACAAGGGTATATGAAGTGCAGCTGCCAAACTAGCTTACACATTTTCTGACTCTGCATGTCCAACAAAAGCAAAAGCAGTACCTTCAGTGCTTGAAGCCTAGCTTGCTCCTCCTCCAATGCCTGCTGTTTCTCTCTTTCGTCCATTTTAGTGAAGGACATTCCTGTGTTGGCAAGTGTAGAAACTGCACTGGATAGGGTGCTTGCTCTGAAATTTTAAAGGAAAAGGACCACATATTTAAGATCTTTGAACTCGAAGGAAGCTTCAAGCATCACCTAGATAGTTCACGAGTAAGGGGGAAACAGGACAGAATTCAGAACACTACAATGTTAGTCTTCTCCAAATTAACCTGGCAAAGAATGATAGAAAGGCATAGCATCTGGGATCCTATGTACACTTACCTGGGAAGAAAGCTCACTTAACTGAGAGGGACTTAAATCCAAGTAAATCCAAGTAAATGAAACATGATATCTCAAAGTATCCATGTTTACCATGCTTTTTATGCACTTAAACTGGATTACAAAATACAACAAATTACAATAAAATAAGCACAACATATTACAGTTGTTACAACAGGCAGAAAAATTATTAGATAATCCACTGAGACCATCAGCATTCTCAAGTGGTCCATGGTTGTTTGGGAACCAGTGGTTTAGAGTATACTTCGCAATGAAAAATGATCTGGTTTGTCTGCAAATCCAAAGTAAATCCAAATAAAGATTTTTAGAGTGCTTACAAGAGATAAGACAGATCTCAAAGGGAGGGTAATTCCACACGTATGAGGCAGCTACCAAGATGGCCATATGCATGTAGACAGTACTAAGTCGTTTAGGTGGAGAACTGAGGAATTCACCGGGTTCTTTTTGTGTTTTTTTCAGGGAATGTGGGAGAAAAAGAATTATTTTTCCCATTTCAGCCCATAATTCCACCCACCCACTCTTAAAGGCAGATGATAGCAGCAGATGCTTTGGGCTAATTATATAATTCAATAAATCTTCTGTGCAACTGTAACAGCCTGCTTTGCATTATTGCTTTGGTGTTATCACCCACTTTTGCCCTTACTATTTGAGAAGAAACAATTCTGCTACATTACATTGAAGTCATAAAAAATAAGACTATAAAAGAGATGGGAACATCCTATACTTCAACACTCCAATATGCCAATAATCAATACTCTGGTTGCAGTCCACCTGCCTATTTATTACCTGCTAGCAGCTGAAACTTCCTTTGTCTTCTTCCCTTCCAGTGAAGCCAGATGCTGCTCCAAAGCTTCAAGCAGACTGCTGGGAGCCTAAAGTGAAAATTCTTATCAAATGTATGCAGGATTGCATACTATTACTACTTCTTCTTAACATTTTTCCACTCCAAACATTTTTCCACTCCACAAAAGAAATCACTTTTATGCAAGGTACATTCATAGAGAGGAAAGACAATGGCCTCAAAGCCTCCACATCTACTTTCCACCATAATCTCATAACTGAGTGAAATGAACAGTGGCTGCCTTACATCAGGTCAGACAATTTGCCAATAGGACCCAGCATTGCTGATTCTGACGGGCAACAGCTTGCCAGGACCAAAGGCAGAAATCTTTTCCATTATCTCCTACACGGTCCTTTTTATTTTGAGCTTCCAGGGACCAAATCTGGGTCCTTCTGCAGGCAAAACATTGCTCTCTCTGTGAGCAAGGAACCCTATCCTGGTTTTGTTTTGTTTTGTTTTACATTTAGGCAGGAGGCTTGTTATAACATTTCTGTCACCGTCTTCCAGATGAGTTGTTTTCAGGAACTATCCCAGAGAACTGTAGGAGCACCTCAGCAATACCAGTTCTTGAAGTGAAATCGGTTAGCCCTGACAATTCCACAGTGATTTTTTCAGTTTATTATGTTGGTATGCTGGAGTCTACACTGGAGTGAAACGTTCCTTACATTTACTTGTAAAAAAGATTCATCAGCACACAGCTCATTAACTTCTACAGTAGACAAAATGATCAGAAACAAGAGCACATGATGTGCACAACTGAAGAATGCTGAATTCATTTTAAAATGGCTCAGCTCCATAAGCTACCTGAGTGTCATTTTGTTTTACTAGATGCTCACACACAGGTAAATGGAGCGGATTGCATTTTTCCAAAACATGGCACATATATTATTTACAGAAAAAATTGGCTGTTCTGCAAGGGCTCAGACTAAGCCTCCCAAAGTAAAAGAAAACAACTATTATGCCACGGTAATAGTTCTAAAGAGCTAACTTGCAAAAGTTCTTCCAAAGGCATTAGACAATGTATTAATGAAGATTCCTGTATTGTGCACCACTGTAGCTTTGATTCACAGGGGGTGGCATGTTAACTGCTTGAAAGAGAGTAGGTAAATCAATTCAACATCTCCTGGATGCATACTAAGGCTGGATGCACACTAAGGTGGTTGCAGTTCATTCCCACTGAAATAAATCACTGAAGCTTACCCAAAGACTGGGGTGATCTGCATTGATTTCACGGTGTCTGCTCTTAACATTGGATATCACCTATTGTTTTTCTTTCCCCATGTTTGCATTCAAAACAAAAACCAAAAACCTCCCCACGCTTCTATAGCCTGCATTATTCAGCAGGGCTCCACACAAACACAATAGTCCTAGTTTTGCTCCCAGTTTGTCAGATTAAGATTCAACATGTACAGAAGTCTGAAGCCATTCAGTGGGGTATTAATGGTGTGACCCCAAAAAATGTGGGGACACACACACAACATTTTAAAGAAGGGACCCACTTCAGGGGCATGCAGTCAAAAGGAGTACCTTGCCTTTACTAGGCACCCAAGTCATTAGAACAGTCAAGAAGCCAGAAGGGCTGACAAAGCAATTGACACATTGTGGGGGCTGTCTCATTGGACTGGTAAGACAGAAACAGACAGGAGTTAAGCAACTGTAGAGGCAACAATAAAAATAAGGGGACAGAGGGATGACATGCGCAAGTAGGTACAAAAGGCAATGCCTATTTGGGACAAGAAAAGAAACAGAAGAGCATGGCATGGTGCCAGCAAATGGAAAGATCCACGAAGATTAAGAGGGATCTACGGAACCATTTGATGCAATGTTGTAACATCGGCAGCATGTGAACTACTGTATCAGATTCTGAGCTGGCTAGCAAGAATTTTTCACTCTGTAGAGCTGTCCTACAGGAATTAATTCTGTACACCCCGTTATGTGAACACGTGGGGCTATTTTACATTGAATCAGACTGTTGTTTGGTTTAGCCCAGTGTTTAGCTCTCTAACCTCTTTAAGTTAAATTCTTGCCTAACTTTGCTAACTGTATCCTCTAACTAGAGATCCTGTAGATTGAATCTTGGGCCATTTTCAGATAAAAGTTTGCTCTGCCACTGAGCTATAGGCCTCATCAAGTCTTTGTAGCTGTGGCTGCAACTTCTGAATAATATGCCTGGTGTATGAGCACCAGCAAACCTCATAGAAGAAACTATATAGTTTCCATAAACAGGAGTTTATACCTATGTCAGCACCCAAAGGACAACTTTAGAGGCCTCCATTTTCTACTTTTTATTTGAGCAGCCAACTCCCTCCCTGGTTTTCAATTACATTTTTAAAAAAATCTCTGAAACACACAGGAACATTAGAAGCTGCTTTATACCAAGTCAGACTATTTGACTATGTTGCCCAATAATGTCTACTCTGATGAGCACAGGCTCTCCAGGTTCCCAGACAGAGAGATTTTACTGATTTTTTTAAAAGGATATTGAGCCAAGCATATGCTCTTCCATTGTGCTATAGTCCCCCCTCCTGAGCAAGGTTCCCCTCCTGAGAGAGGGGAGGGGAAAGCTGTTCAGCAAGTGAAGTAGTTGTACTGCCCTGCTTGCTCAGTTTGTGGAAATTGCTGATTAAAACAAAGCACCAGGTTTAGGTATCCTACCCCATGTGTTTTAAGGGTGGTGGTGTTGTTTTTAAATAAACCCCCAAAATTTCTAGTAATAATATTCTCCAAAACAGCACAGGAAAAACAAAAGCATTACTTGTTACTGAGCACATTACCTATATGAAGCAAAACAGGTTACAGGAAAAATGGCATGTATTTCCATATATAGTATATATGGAAGAAAATGATTTCTCAGAATGTATAGAATGGAACACTAACTATTAAAATCACAAAAGGACACAGGACTTGGGGATTAAATTAATATGAAATGTACACTGACCTGAGTAAGATCTGGAATGTCACCCTGATCAATTCCAACTTGCTGGGTTCACAAAAAAGGGAAAAAAATGTACATTACTACATGCAGTGGCAATGAAAAGAAAGAACTGTGGATCTGAATGTCTACATAAAAGCTAAGGGAACAGGGAGGACATGGAGAGCTTTCTGAACTGGTACAACTCTAAATGCAACTTCTAAGCTAAATTTTATATGGAGATCCTGAAAGGTATTTCTGAAGATTTTATGTATTTCAGTTACCAGAAATAGTAATAAATAGCTTGTCAGAACTTTGGAGAAAAAATATATTCAATAGATAGTTTTTTAAAAACCACAACCTTTGTTCAACAGGCATTTCTTAGTTGATAAAAATGAATAGAAACAGAGCTTTCAAAATATACCCTTAAATGTACATAGTTTAAGTGATGTTTACATTCAGCAACATACATAACTTGCATGAAATTGTGATCATAAGCACTTATTACTGTACCAGTCCAGAGAGCTAAATGAAATACTACTAATGCTACTGGATTTATTTACCTCTGCCACTTTGAGGAATTCTGACAATTTGGTCATTCTGGCTAAGAATTTTTTGTAAATATCCAGACCTTCTTTGCACTGGTTCTTCTTCATATCAAAATACTTTTCTGAAGCATGAAATTCAAAGAAAAAATTGTGTGTAAATAAAAGAACAGTAACATAATATTATTATTAATAAAGTGGTATGTCAGACTTAAAAAGGCTAGGTTTGATACTTTACTATTTGAAGATGTCACTAACTGATTTCAACTTTATTTAACAGCAGTTTTAGCCAAGACCATAAAATGAATCCACCAATAACAGTTAAGTTTATTCAACAAGTGCCCTTCACAGGAACTTCACTGACAGAAGCAGGGATTGCAAAGCCTGAAGAAGAACTGAAGGTCAGCTGAAAAGATATATCTGCAGCTGAGGATGAATACACTGATCAAAATCTATTGCTATTGCTAGTGTGCATCTCAGAAGAGGCCTACAATCTTCTGGTTTACTGCACACACATTAAATTTGTTTGAGTTTAGAATACTGTAGGAACCTAATTAGTAAGCCAATCATATTCAAACACTGACAAACAAGCTTCCATATCTTCCAAACAATCAGAACATCAATCAAAGCCTTAACTACACTGAAAATAATAATATATATATATATAAAGCACTTTCTGAGCATAAGCATGCACTCTTGCTGTCATCACACCCAAGAACTTTTACATATTACCATGGCCATCACTGGAGCATAAAATGAGAGCACACACACACACACACACACACACACACACACACAAAAGCTTTAAGTGTTTTTGCCAAGTTACTCCAGCCACCGCTACCCTTTAAAATCAGATAAACATAACAAAATAAAAGACATAGAGACCAGCGATTGAATTCTGCAGGGTGAAATGAGTCTTCCCTAGACATTGGCTTAGCACTGAAGTGTTAAGCTGTATCTATGAACACTTCAGCTGCCTAGTAGTTTAAAAATAAAATAAGTTTCTGGCACAGTAGAATTATGTGTACTGTTATGAGAAGAAGTGCAACAGAAGAGATAATAGGCGTTGGTCATCCGTTAGCTATGTGCACATGTTTAAGAGAAACTATTTGAACATGGTGTAAGTATAAAAGTAGTGAATGGGCTGGCTTGCATGTCTTGGTAAGCCAAAGCAAGAAATTAACCGTGGACTGTTGCAAATGAGCAACATTGCTCAATTGCTCTTACTTCACTCTGCCCTGCCTTGAGCCAGGAGAAACAAACGAGGAGACTTGGCACAAGGGAGTGAAGGGAGAAATGAACATGGAAGATATTACAAACAAAACCACATCTGCATATTTATACAGGTCTCCACTGGTAAATGTTTAAACAATTGTTGTGTGTTGTTTCACATACCTAACAAGTTAATGATCCCCTCATTATAGGCTGCAAAAAGTCTAATGGAATCTTTAAAGAGGAGCATGAAAGCAGCATTTATTACACCATTCGTTAGTTCATTTGGGTTTGCCTGCGTAAAAAGCAAAGAGATTTTTTAAGTCAAATCACCAGAAAGTGAAATCACAACACATTTTTCACCCTCCATAAAGCTTATCATGGATTGCAGTAATAAATAACAGCTACAGTGCTTACATCAAAATCGAGAAGTGCATCTAGTTGATTCTGAATAATTGGGAGTGTTTTCAAAAGTTTTTCAGTATTCATTGTTCTCATCACACCATCAATCCTTCAAAATAAAATAGAAAATAAACCAAACAGATACAATCAATAAACACACTATTATGGTATCTGATGTCAGCACTACAGATTACATCAAACAAAGAGGACTCTACTGCTGCCCATTGAAATCAGTGGGACTTTTGAATAACATACATTGAATAGTATTTTCCAAAGTTCTGCATCAAATTATTCCATATAAAATACTTTAAAGAATATTCTGTTCTCCCAAAAGGTTCAAACTTATACCTAAAAGTTTATGCAAGCTGTTGCAACAGTGCCACTGAACATTTTATGTACTGTCAAATTCAATGCTCCAAAAGTTGCATTTTTCTATCACTGCATACTTCAAATTTCACATCAGAACATTTTTTTTGCCCAAATTTCCAAACTCCGTTATGACAATTTCTCAAACACTTTGATGCCCATCCACTCACCAGAAGAGCATAAAAATAAATGGAATTCTTACCCTCTTTTCATTTTGGTGAAATCAACTGCTACAAGTCTGTAAGAAAGTGCTTTTTCATTCAAGTATCTGCTGTATCGTCTGATGAAGGTAGACATATCATAGCCTGGAAATGAAATGCTATTCAATTAGACTTTTCATTCTTCTAGTACTCTTATCACTATAAGTGAGGCTTATAAGTGAGTGATATAGTGAGGCTGTAACACTTTATAGCACCATGTGGGATATCAAGCTGCATTGGCTGCAATACAAATCCTGGCTAATGCAACAAACCATGGTTTAGTGGTACATGCAAACAAGGCCAATATTTTACCCAGTAAGTATCAACCCTTGCTTTCTGGAAAATCCTGGATGCTTACAAAACTGATCCTATCCATGTTTACTTGGAAGTAAGTCCAACTTTCCTCCAACAAGACTTAGATAAATAAATATACTTGGATAATAGTCTCAGCCTTCAGATAAGTTATCTTACTTAGTAACCATGAAGATATACAGAGAGCCAGTCAGAAATATGCATCTTATCCCTAAGCAAATATAATTCTGAGGTGAATGTCAGGTTCATGATGAAATTTTATGCAATTATAGCTAGTATAAATGCTCATATTAATTTGATTTATTTGTTTCCCAATACAAAATATATCACAAATATTCTAAGGCTACACTCCTAGATACTTACTTTGTTGTGAAGTTTACTAAAGTCAGTGGGACTTCCATACTTACAAATCCTGGACTGGCCTACTGGTCTACTAGAGCCAATGAATGAAAATGCAGAATACACGTGGATGCAAACTTCAATAAATAAAAGAGCATGCCTCTCCAATACGATTTGGATATGTAATGGGATGTGGGGTTGCTTGTGCGTAAGCCGCAAACTGCTCCAAGCTGAGTAGTTTGGTCAAACTTTTCCCCGGCTGGACAGCCCTTCCTCCGTGGCTGTCTCAATCACTGGCAGAATCCGTCAGTGGGCGTTTCCTGAACTTTTTCCAACATAAGAGCTCTTTGACACCAAGTCGACGCCTCGCCTCCCTGCGCGGAAGCTTTCTGCGCAGAGTGGGCATCCCAAGCAGAGGCTCTGTGCTCTCCCCGCTGGTCTCGCTGGAACAGTCTCGGAGCCCGCCCTCCGTAGCTCCCTCAACCTCCCCTTTCTTCCTAGTGTAACGCCTATCTCCTTCCCCAGCGGAAGTGAGCTCTCTCTCCCTACTTGGTCCTTCTCCTGCATCGCTGCTGCGCCTTACCTCCTCTCCTGTCTCCGATGACAGTTCCCTGACAGGATACATTAACGGGTTTATTTAAGATGACTGAATTTCTAACATTCCTTTAGCCCATAGAAGTTATTGTGCAAATTGCAATCTGCCTCAGAATAGAAAAGTAAAAAAATCTTACCCTGCATGGCACTTTTATCCAGATAGTTGTTGAGATTAAACAGGGTATTTCGAGATGCCAAGTATTGAATAAAACGCTGTTTGAGAAAGAATTGGATTCCAGATTACTTCATTTATTTTTTCCCATAGACATAACCATGTTAGAGAAACTAGTTTCTACGCAGCTGTATAAGGCATATCTAAAAGCAGGAGGGGAATCTAATACTAAGAAAAGCAAATTAGATCTACTATCAAGCTTGATTTTTTCAATCACTGCTCAGGAGAGCCAGAATTGGAACTGAGTTATGCAACAAGGGTCAATGTGTAACACAATTGACAGCCACCATGTTGTGCAAACTCTGATGTGAAGAAAGGATAACGGCAGCAGAACTTGTTACACATTATACCTTTGCATAAAATTCATTTATGTGTGGCCCACATCACAGCAGGGTTATGAAAAGATACAAACATGGTTCTGAGGCTATTCTTTAGCGACACACATGCAAACTCTCCACCTACATGGAATAAGGAAATGAAGCTAGTATAAACTACAGACAAATACATTCTTCTCCTCCCCCATTGCCAACACCTTCAACGTTCATCACATTTACAGCAAGATGACATGACTAAGGAACTATTCACTCATTCACTCATTGTCCCTTGGGATTGTTCCAGCCGTGAGATAGAGAATGCACCCTGCTCCCTCTTACCACTGACAGGAGTTATCAACCATACTTGGGAGGTCTGTGCTTATTTGATTGCTGCATCTCCCCAATCCCATGAGACTGAATCCACTAGAAAGCAAGTTATACCCTGTAATTTCAAGGAAATTCAGTTTTTCAAATTGAAGTGGGATCTACTCAAGCACTTCTTATTTTATTGCGAGAAGAAATTTAGGGGAGTTGATTGGAGCAAATGAGACCAAGGCCTGCTCCTGATTCCACCATGAATAGAATTTCAAGGGCTAAGTAATGAATGAAAAAATTCTCCAAAAACAGTTCCTATACAATTCTGTGAAGAGTGAGATGGTTGTAGAAAAGCTTATTGTTCAAATCCACCCCAATGTGTGTAGGTATATATGTGTTATAATGAGATGTGTATTAAATTCATTTCCGATTCAGACTTCTGTAGGAATATTTCTAATCTAGCCAAATGCAACCTGACACATAGTTTCCACAACTGCTAGATACAGAACAGAGTTCCTGCACCTTTGAGTATATGTATAAATTTTTCCTACAGAAATGAAAAGCTATACCAGCAGTGCAATGCTGACAATTCATTCATTTAATACAGTCACTAATTTAGTAATTTGAGTATTTTAAAGGCGGCGGCAGGGGGGGTATTGCTAAGCTCAGGCTTTCATTACTTGCTTACTAATAGGTGAGGCAACAGGATAGACAATTCAGATTGGTATTTTTTAATTGTTCTCTCTCACCATCATTTCAGAGATCACCAGCACTTCACATCTGAATGTTTTCCTTCCATTAAACACAATGTTCTACTGCAAATTGACTACTGTCTTACCTCATTTCCATACATCATGAGGTGGTGTGTTGTAATTAGAGCTTTGAACACTACTACCCAGCTACTGTTTGCTGTCCTCTCAAAAAGTGTGTCTGCCAGCTGTGGAATATTCACATTCATCTCATTTGTGCACTGAATGAGATCTAAAATATAAGAAAACAAGATAATTTACTTAAAACAAATATGGGGAAATGTGACAAAAACAGCGGGACAAATGTTTTTATTTAGTGCCTTAAGTATTTTGCAGGTGTTATACGTAAATGGGAAATACACTTATGAAGCCTCTCATTAGGAATCTGGCCTGCAAGCAATCTGGTTGCCAGTCCATTCTTTCCTCATTCCCTAACCTCACCTTCTCCAGGTTTCTGCCATTTCTTCTTTAACAATAACTATGCACTCCAGGGGTACAGGGGGGAGAGAGAAACAGCCTTAAACAAATCCCAAATGCTGCTTTCCTTTTGCATATCTTTCAGTATCAAGTTGCTCTCTTTTCTCTTTTTCATTAATTCCTTGCACTGGTAAAGACAATACTTCAAGCTTTCCAAAACCAGTCTCTAAATTAAGCTCTGTGCCTTTCTGACACCCAACCTTTGGTTAAAAATAGTCTCACAGAGCCACAGCATGCAAGCAGGTGCTGAAAAGAGTGTGCTACCAACTCAATAAAGAAAAATAAAGTGTATTATCCTGAAATAAATAAGTGTTCTCTCTTCCCAAGAGGAGGAATAAGAGATGTGAACATTGACTATAGGCAATTATTATTATTATTATTATTATTATTATTATTATTATTATTATTATTATTATTAAATTTCTATACTATCATTCATCAGAAGATCACAGGGTATTTTAGGAAAATGGTAAATGACCCCTGGACGGTTAAGTCCAGTCAAAGGTAACTATGGGGTACGGTGCTCATTTTGCTTCAGGCGGAGGGATCAGCTGTTTGTCCACGGCCAGCTTTCTGGGTCATGTGCCCAGGGTGACTAAACTGCTTCTGGTGCAACAAAGCACTGTGACAGAAGCCAGAGTGCACAGAAACGCTGTTTACCTTCCATCCACAGCGGTACCTATTTATCTACAGTGGTACCTTGGGTTACAAACATCTCAGGTTACAAACACTTCGGGTTACAGACTCTGCTAACCCGGAAGTAGTACCTCGGGTTCAGAACTTTGCCCCAGGATGAGAACAGAAATCATGTGCTGGTGGCACAGCGGCAGTGGTAGGCCGCATTAACTAAAGTGGTACCTCAGGTTAGGAACGGACCTCCGGAACGAATTAAGATCGTAACCAGAAGTACCAATGTACTTGCACTGGTGTGCTTTCGAACTGCTAGGTTGGCAGAAGCTGGGACAGAGGAATGGGCGCACACCCCATTGCGTGGATTCGAACCACCGACCTTACGATCAGCGAGCCCAAGAGCCTCGGTGATTTAGACCACAGCGCCACCCACTCCCATTCTACAGGGTAGTTTACAATATAAAAATACAAAAATACACAACATTGCAACAAACAAAAATAGTAACTCCCCACATTACAGTGGTACCTTGGTTTTTGAACGTCTCCATTGATTAACATTTCGGTTTTCAAACACCGTAAACCCAGAAGTAAATGGTTTGGTTTTCGGACAAGCCTTGGAAATTGAACATGCCATGCGGCTTCCGTATTGAGTTTTCCATACTGAGGCTTCCGTTTTGAGTTTTTGGTTTTTGAACATTTCAGAACTCGAACAGTCTTCTGGAACGGATTACATTTGAAAACCCAGGTACCACTGTATTATTATTATTTATTACATTTCTATTAGAAGAAGCCATCTAAACCAAAGCAGGAATCTAAGACCAATACATCTGGCAAAGAGCCAGTGCAAAAGAGGTTTGCCCCTTCCAACATTTCAAAGCAAGGATAAAAGCTTTATAGTTTCTCTGGAGACCTTACAACGTACAGCGGGCAAGGGGAGGGTCAGATGTGGGAAGCATTTGCACAGGCTGGAAAGAATTGTACAGTGAAATGGCACTACCCCAATGCTTTGGCAATAAGCAAAGCTAAACTGTCTATATTCACTGAGATTATTTTCACTTTACAATGGAACATTTATGCTTAGAAATGTGAAGGCCTGGGAAAAACTGGAGCCCCCCATTTTGGGGGGGGGGGCTTCACATCTCCATTTATGATGCAATTAATCATTTACTCTGGAGTAATCCAAACTTCCTTCAGTAGAGTACCTTACAGCAAAACAGGAGATGGCTAGTTTAAGTCCTCCAACAGAGAACAAGTAGGGGAAAGAGTCTCTGCAAGCACCAGGTGGCCAACTGAGAAAAACCATATAAAATGAGTTAAGGGCAATTCCCAGGGCCAGGCTACACTGGTGCTGCACTACAGGGATCCCCACCCTGCAAATATCAACCAATGAAGCAAGGAAGGGAACTTGTAGCAGGGTGGCAATAATGGTAAATAACTATTACTGTGTATCTAGCCTGTTTTCTACTTAGTCTCGGAGCAGCTAGCAGCACAAGTAAAACTGTAATCATGAAATACAAATAAGCAAAACAAGCTATTTACTAAATAAAAGCAATGAGAGATAGCAATTTGCCTATCACAATTAAAGAACATGCATTTTTTATAGAAACAGGAGGGCATGCAATACTTGGTTCTCTGTAAAATTCACACACACACACACACACACACACACACACACGGCCCCAAACTGGACAAAGTTCTTTTTTTAAAAAAACTCATTCAAATTATCCAGGTTTTTATTATTATTTCCAAATACATGGTATTAATTGCCTAGTTACATATTAGCCTTCAAATGATCTCCTGCCTAAGCTTAAGAGTTATGAAATGTGAGTAAACCTCCATGGGTAGGTGGAAGAAAACTTCTTCCAACTACAGTATTCTTGCTCTTTTAGAGTAGTTTTTCAAAAGAGCTAAGTCCCCAAAGATGACCGTCATCCCAGCCACAGCTCACACAAAGTACTGAACTATCTTCAGAACTTGCAAGGCAACTATGGACTTAGAAGGGCAAAGGGCAATTCCCCAAGGACTGCTACAGCTTGCCACAGTATCAGGCTCTCCTTTTGCTTGCCTTCTTTTAACTCATGCATTCCAAGCAGCAGGGATCAATTTATAAATGTGAACATGTGCCAAAAAATCCTGCAATGCTCCCCCGCCCAGTGTTCTTCGCATTTTTTTGAACTCAGGCCCCTTTTAAAAACCTATTTTACCCTTCTGGGGCCTCTAACCCAGCACAAATAGTCTGTGAATCTGCAGTGATCTTCGCATGCAGTGGTATGCAGTTACTACCACTACTGAAGGTAAAGGATAAAGGTTAGTAGCTACAGACAGAAGAACTTATCCCAATGCTAGCACTAAAACAGAAAATGAGCGGGACATCTCCGATCTCCTTTCCCAAAAGCAGCAATTCTATCCAAACCCCGTTCTCAAATCTCAAGAAGATGGGAGAGTGAGGGTGCAGCTGCTATCACCCTCAGGAACACAGTGAGGATGAACAAGGGTCCTCTGCCAGGTCAGCATGCAAGTTTCCATTCAGCATATTTGCAAAATATTGTGGAAAATTGGAGTGCATACATTATTGCAGTGCACTCTGTGTGTGGCTACCCTTGAGATTGATCCAGAGGCTTCTGCTAGTACAGAATTCAGAGGCTAGGTTGCTTGTGGGAGCAAAGTATCACCAACACATTCTGCAAATTGTCTGCAGGATTTACACTGACTGGCAATCTGCTGCTGGGCCAAGTTCAAGGTTTTAGTATGAATATATAAGACCCTATACAGCTCTGGACCACTTTACTTGAGAGACCACCTCATCCCTTATATACCTGGTAGGCCACTGTGTTCTGAAGGAGAGTTTTTCCTCTAAGCCCCTAAAATATCAGACGCCTGTTCACAGCAACTGGGCTTTCAGTGTGGATGCTCCTGTTTCATGGAACAACATTCCTACTGAGATATGACTATTTCCATAAATAACTGAAGATGCTGTGCATTAGCTTTCCACCACTGTATGGCAGGTGCTGCTGTCTAGAAGAGCTGAGCCTTTAATGAGGGGATACACAAGATCAATAACTGCTGCCCGTCTTGACAATTAGAAGAAAAGCATTAGACCTGGAAGACTAAGAACCAACCTCAGGGAATAATATCTAATTTACTCCACCAATACCTTGTTTCTCACAACTACTGGATCTCTGTTATCAGGGAAATGCTTTCTGCCACTACCATTATTCCAATTGTGCACACATAATGATCCACATCTGAGGTCTGTTTGTACTGCTACAATTGCATTTTGTACCAGGTGTAAACCCGATTGCTATATTCTACATATTCTTTTCAAAAAATGTAGTAGGATTATTATTGTTAGTAGCCTTGAACAATATTGGAGGGAAAGGAGAGAAATGAATGTAAATAATATAAGAAGAAAGAAAGAAAGAAAGAAAGAAAGAAAGAAAGAAAGAAAGAACCAGCTCCTGGCGAGGGGGATGAAAAAGGCATCTATTGCTTGTCATTTCCTAGAATTCTGAGCCCTCTACCAGGTGCCCCCCCCCCCAAAGGCAGAAGAGCTGCCCCATAGCTTGAGAACTAAGGATTTATTTAAAATGGACACCCCAAATTGGAGGACAAAGCTATACAACCTTAACTGCAAATACTTTTTCAATTTATGAAAACCAAAGATAGTAATGCTGGCCTGTAAGAAAAATACTTCCAAATCCAGAGTTGAGCAAATAACTGGAACCAACCCAAAATGTAACAAAATTGTGGCAAACTTTAAAGTTTTTCAGAACTCTTAATCAGGAAACTTGTTACATTAAGCAGTGAGTGGGGGGGACGGGGGGGACAAGGAAAAATAGGTTAAATGTTATGAAGACTTACAGTCCTATTTTTCTTCAAAATTTCCCTTGAATTATGGAACCAACCATCCACTATATGAATATGTGAAAGATCCAGTTATTTAAAGGTATCTATGGATTTCCTATCAGGGACACGGGTGGCGCTGTGGGTTAAACCACAGAGCCTAGGACTTGCCGATCAGAAGGTTGGAGTTTCGAATCCCCGCGACGGAGTGAACTCCTGTTGCTCGGTCCCAGCTCCTGCCAACCTAGCAGTTCGAAAGCGCATCAAAGTGCAAGTAGATAAATAGGTACCGCTCCGACGGGAAGGTAAACAACGTTTCTGTGTGCTGCTCTGGATTGCCAGAAGCGGCTTAGTCATGCTGGCCACATGACCCGGAAGCTGTACGCCGGCTCCCTCGGCCGATAAAGCAAGATGAGCGCCGCAACCCCAGAGTCGGTTACGACTGGACCTAATGGTCAGGGGTCCCTTTACCTATTTATGGATTTCCTAGTAATCACATTGATTTGTACACAAGCTTCTTGAATTTATCAAGAGATATAAACAGCGCAAGTTGCAGTTCAGAAGAAAATATAGTGTTTCTATTGTAATAATGACCAGAACAATTCAGTGTGTTTGCCTCAGATTCTAATCATCATAGTTTTTTCCTAGGATCACAATGATCATATCCAGCCTCATGCAAGTTGCATCAAAAAATTATTCTCCAAGAAATGTCTATTGCTAACAGTTTTAAACACACTGAAAAGGAACCCCAAGTTTTCTTAGAAAGCAGACTACTGCTGCTTGTGAGGAGTATGCCTTAATTTCTAGTTTGGTTTCCCTGCATGCTTCCCACACACAAACCTCCTGCAACCACATAATCTCTAGTTTTGGGAAGGCTCACAATAAAAAGAATCCACATTTTGGACTAAAATGAAAGCAACCTTCTTTACTACTAGCTAAGGCAAGATGCAACAGTGCATGTTTAGTGAAGAATGAGATCTATGTATTGTGATCTGTGAATGTGCTTGCTGGATGACTCTCAATAAAAATGAACAAATATATTTTCACATTTCATTACTCTGACAAGCTGCTCTGAGGAATGTAGATGTACTGGAAGGGTAGGTTATAAATCTCTTGAACAAACAAATGCATACATAGACCTATTGCTGGGCAGTGACATTAATATAATTGCAATATGGTGTATATATAAATCTGTATCAGAAGTTAATGTCAGCATCCCTTCCTCTAATAGATCACATAAGCCACCTCTTGGGCCAGTTCAGATAAAGATTTTCTCTTCCTGGCCATTTCCAAACACCCCTGGGTATAAAATGCAATATGAGATGTGCATCAATCCCTTCAGCAAGCAATTTAAATGACTGTGGCAGTACCTTATGGCGCCCCCACCACTACTTGCTTATTCAGATGTTGTGTTTCTCCATATGATCATATGCACAAGAGAATAGCCAAGAGCAATTATGTGGAGAAAAGCACCAAGGAAGGTGCATGCATGAAGCAGGTGAAGACCCATTATCCAGCTGGGGAAAATCTGTCAGATCAAAAGTATATTAAATTGTTTCTAAAAAGTGCAGATAGTGGGCACCTGTCACATCTCAACAGGAATGCTTTTCCACAGAGTGGGCTTCTGAGATCTTTGTAACTTGCACCAGAAACTCTCCCCCAGACTGCAACAATCTACTGGGTGTATAAAGGGTAAGTCTCTTATAACTTGGTCCTAAGCTTCATAGAGATTTATATGTCAGTAATAACATTTTGGGGATGCGGGTAGCGCTGTGGTCTAAACCACTGAGCCTCTTGGGCTCGGCAGTTCGAATCCCCGCAACGAAGTGAGGTCCCGTTGCTTGGTCCCAGCTGCCAGCCTAGCAGTTTGAAAGCACACCAGAAAGTGCAAGTAGATAATTAGGTACTGCTTCGGTGGGAAGGTAAACGGTGTTTCCATGCGCTGCTCTGGTTTCGCCATGCTGGCCACATGACCCGGAAAAACTGTCTGTGGACAAACACCGGTTCCCTCGGCCTGTAAAGCAAGAAGAGCGCTGCAACTGGACTTAACTGTCAGGGGTCCTTTACCTTTACCTTTTTAATAACACTTTGAATTTCGCCCAGTAGCAAACTGGCAGTCAGTGCAAATCCTGAAAGCAAGGTGTTATAAGCCAACAGAAATAAAGATTATGAAGTACTAAAACCACAATGGGCACCTGTAACATTCACAATTTCAAATGCATCATTTCCCCATCAGTGCTGCTTAACTACATATTGTTGTTGAAATCCATCTGCCTCAAGAGACAATGGAGGAGTGCACACTTGGGGGTGAAGCCAAACTGCTGGAAGTTTGACCAATATTAGAGAGATGTTTTGTTACAGCTGGGTCAGATTAAGGCATCCAATTGTGCTACTACAGATGTACCAAGGCGTTTCTTCTTTCTGTGCTCTTCCCGGTGGTCATTCCTCCTTTGGTAACTGCTGTGGATACACAACAGTCCGTCTCTAGGCACTGTGGTTGTCTGCAAGGGTTTTCCACATGGCAGGGTTAATGTTGCCAGCCTTCATGTTCGCAGACATCTTTGCAAACCAGAATTAGTCTGCCAACAGGCCTAATGCCTGAAGCCAGGCTCCCCATAGAGCATGTCCTTGGGGGTCCTGTTATCTTCCATTGTGTGGGCATGACCAAGCTCCTGGCAGGTGCAAGTTGCCCATGTCTCACTATCACAAAGCAGTGTGCTCATCTTGGTATTGGACGTTAGCATCACATTCTCCCATATCCTTTTGGAGAGGCAAGCCATTGCCGTAGATGTTTTGCCAATACACTTGTCCAGCTCAGCATCAATGGAAAGGTTGTTGGTTATGGTGGAACCCAGGTAAACAAAAATGTCTACCACCTCTACTACATAGAAATTATTGCTATAAACTGTGTAGATGGATGATTTAATCAAACCTTCAGATCTACATGAGACCACATAGACTGAAGCTAGTGCACATTAACACAACACAGAGTTTTAGTAAATGAAGTGAAGGAAAAATTGTGTTTCAATATCACACATTATGATGAAATCTCATTAAAATTCAATAGTAACAAAATCCAAGATAACAATTCACTACACATATGAACATCTGGCTTAATGAAGGTTAATTTACCGATTCTGAGAATTCTGAAACAATGACCAAGATAGAGTTGTGTATTGGTCTTTTATAACAAAACTTCAAAATTTCAGTGACACACACCTTCCATGGGGAGAAAGCATTATGATACTGAATACTGCCTTTTCTTCTCCTGACATGTTCCTACTCTTCTCTTTGCATATATGAAGACCATGTGCACAGAAAGCAGCACAGGAATTGTTTACCAACATTTATACCCAATGGCAACTATGGAGGCAACGTTCAACTCTTCCTTGATGCCTCCCTCTTTCACTTGCAGCTGTTTAAAAAGCTCTGCTGTTGCTGCTTCACAGAAATGACCAGGAGAAAAAGGATGGAAATAGCAGCCCTGTTCCATTTCTGTGGATCAAGGAAGACTGAAGCTCATTGAAGATTGAAGATCATTGAAGCTAAGTGGCCTCGATCCTCAGAAATGGGGCAGGGCTGCTCTGAAGAGGAATAAGCCTTTACATTACACTAGAAAGAAATGGAGACTATAGGTGATGGCTCACAGGATGAGGTACAAAAAACCAGATCCATCCCCACTAATGCCAGCAAATGATTACCGTATTTTTCGCCCTATAGGACGCACTTTTTCCCCTCCAAAAATGAAGGGGAAATGTGTGTACGTCCTATGGGGCGAATGCAGGCTTTCGCTGAAGCCTGGAGAGCGAGAGGGGTCGGTGCGCACCGACCCCTCTCGCTCTGCAGGCTTCGCGGACCTCTCCGCAAGCAGTGGGAGTGCTCCCACTGCTTGCGGAGAGTTGCCTGCATGCAGAAGCCTGCGCGCGCTGAGCTCAGCGCGTCCAGGCTTTGCGGACCTCTCCGCAAGCAGCGGGAGCCAGCGCTGGGCTCCCATGGCTTGCAGAGAGCTGCCTGTTTGGGGGCTGGGGCGGGGGAAGCTCGGGCCTCCCCCGCCCCAGCCCCGCACCTGGGGGGGGGGGGGAAATAATTTTTTCCCCTTTATTTCTCCCCCAAAAAACTAGGTGCGCCTTATGGGACGGTGCGTCCTATAGGGCGAAAAATACGGTATCTGAAAAGCTGCTAGTTCATATGCTTGTTTTGGAAATTTTATTCATCTGAGTTCTATTATAATTATTACTACTACAACAACACCATCATCACTGTGCATGGGGTTTTAAGAGTAACTTAACCAAAGTACAGATCCCTGCCTTGAAGATCTTATGGTCTATAAATTTCCACAGTTGGGAGATCAACACAGAGGAGAAAAGGGAAAGATGCAGGTAACAAGAAGCAAACATGAGGACTCGTGGTTATAGAGGCCCCCAGTCTTTTTAACATTTACATGAAACCACTGGAAGCTAACCCAATTTGGTTTCTATTGTATTACACTCATGAGCTCTGCATAATTATTCTCCAGCTTTATTACTACAAGGAGTACTGTACTTCTTCTAGCCTACATCTTCCTTACAAAAGAACTTTGTATAACAGTATCTGCTAGAGATCATCATAAACTTACAACTGTTTTCTGTATTTCCAAAAAAAAGGGAGCTCCTTAGGGTGTTTCTTGTCACAGCATGCCTCTGAGACTAACAAGTTCTGATTTCCTCCATTACCATACAAGGATCCAATTCAGAACTCTGTTGTGCCATGCAGTGCTGTAGGCTACTGTATTCTAAATCCCTGGCATTCTTTACCCTGGCAAACCCCAGGCATATCTTGTGTTCAGACTGCATGGTTCAGCTGCTGTGCAGCAGCCAAAGAGGTGTTATTGTAACTAATCCTCAGAACAGTACCTACTAAGAAGCTACAACTCCCCTGAGCCCGATCCACAATGGCTGGGAAGTGCTGCAGCTGTGCCAACTAGCTGCAGAAGTCTGATGGGTGTTCTACAGCTGACTGCCTATGTCATCCCCAACCCGTGGTTTGCCCGGGATTTGATAGTCCACCCGCCCACCCCCTGTTTTCTCTCAGAAACCCCTAAATTGGAGCAAACATCAACCTCTATCAGTTTTCCTGGATTGACATTTGTTCCGATTCAGTGGTAAACAGTGGGTTTTCCTGGGGAAATGAGTGGGATAAATGAAATACTGCTTGGACCCGTGTCTAGAAAACACGGGGCAAGTGGAAAACCTCTCAGGCCCGTGTTTTCTAGGCACAGGACAAGTGGAATTGTGAACAACCTTGAAGTTCATGGTTATGGGCAGCTGAGCAATGAAATATTGAATGTGTTAACTTAAGAAAGGAAGTGACCTGTTGAGCCCTTAACAGTTTATAGTAATCTGGAAATAAGCATTAGGAGGAGGGGAGAGAAAGAATATTTATGCCATAAAGTTGAAGAAAACCACAAACCTTTATCCCTAAGCAACACTCCACCTCATCCCCACCTCCCTGCAGTAATAAAACTGGTTCAGGCTGACAGCTAGTTCCAGTTCTGAACCCTTGGTATATACCAGTGGTTCCCATAGCTAAGTACTATGGAACCCCTGTTTTTCAAAAGCCAAGCCCCCTACTTCTGAAAATTCTGACCACCAGTTGGGAATCACTGGTATACAAAATAATGGGAAAGAAAAGAGGTGTTTTCTATGAGCCCCAAGCAGCAATCCAAGGCTCCAGTTCCATGCTGAGTGGAGCCTAGAATTTAGGTTGGTTTTATTTTTATTTATAAATTTTCACAAATAAAATACAATTGATCAAACATTTTCCAGTATACATTCACTTAAAAAGTTGACTTCCTCAGCTTTATTCTCAAAGTAACTTTTAGTGCTGATTTACTCTAAACCTGATAGTGTGCTAACATATTTACAATAATTTTCTAGAATTTAGGTTCTGAGGCAACATTGCAATATTTCGTTGTTGGTTGCCATTTATAGCTTCCTTTAGCCAAGTCAGTAGAAAAACTGGAGCTCTCCTAGAATTATCATGAAAGGATACACTAAAATGGCAGTACAAGTCAATGCATAGAAACCTCCCTCCTCAAAAGATAACAAAAAAGAAGTGGAATAGAAAGGGGGCTCTCAAGTTTCTCCAATATCAGTACAGTAGCCATCTCTGGACAATGAAGATGAAAACACATAAACAGGCTACAGATTCAGGTGTAAAGTGTATAAATGTGAATGTATACAAACTGCCTTACCTTTAATATCTGTGCAGCGCTTAGGACATGTTATGCACTTTATAAGTGTTAAATACACTATTATATCTTTGCAGGATATAATTTCTTGCAGACATATGGCTAGTAGGGCCCCTCAGATGACCCAGTTTTAAGTTAATTCTCCTTATCTTCACATTGAAATGCCTATTATATGGGCACACGTTTTTAAACTACATCTGCATCCCTCGACTGGTTCCTCCAAAACACTCAAGGCAGCATGCATGCTATTATTTAATTCTTATAACAACCTTAGGCTGAGACAAAGTGGCCTCATTTGCCTGCCACTTTAAGCCACAATTAAGGTTAACTATGATTTGTGCTGGTAAACAGGGCTAAATCACGGCTGCTTTGCTTCTTTGCCATGCCAGCAAGATCTAAGCTATGATTTGTTTTAGAGTTACAACTAAACCTGGCTCCAAACAAATCACAAACAATAACCAAGGTTTGTTGGTCCCATGCATCAGCACAATGCACTTTCACCTTTAAACCATAGTTAAGATTAAGTGTGCAAACCAGCTCAGTGACTGGGCCCAAACTTCCAAAATTGCCTTTAATTCAGGTTCAATGTTCTGTCCATTGCATTGGCAAACAATACCTTGCTGTCCTTACTATCTCTCTACTACATCTGCAAAGTACCACCACTGCCAGTGCTCTTTGATCAGCAAGATACAAATACAAGATTGTATCAGAATGAATTATTCTCTCAAGTGTGTCCAGCAGTTGGAAAAATACATAAATCACAGTGCCAGGATAACCCACTCACAATCAGAAACCAGATTGCTATCAGATACCATGTTTGGACAGAGAGGGCAGACTGAGAGAAAGATTACTATAGTTATCCTAAAGCAGGGATAGGGATGCTGTTGGCCTACATTATCCCTGACTACTGGCCATGCTAGCTAGGACTGATGTAGGATGGATTCCAACAATATCTGGAGGGCCATAGGCTTCCCATCCATGTTTCAAAGTTTTCAAAACCAAAACAAATATCCATTCAACTATGAAGGGATAAACAGTTGGGAAACAAAGTATACCAAGCTGCCACAAAAAGGGGATTCATGAATAAACAAACAAAAGCATCTTTTATATTATTTGATACGCAGGTGATCTGTTCTGATGTACAAATTTTGTAACCAGAGGCTATGATTGTCAATGGATCATCTCTCCTTCTGTGTAGAGTAACTTACAAAAACAATCTTTTAAAAACATGAAGTGCAGGAATCTTGGCATGTTTGAAGTATCAATTATGATGCATGGTGTGAAAGTTTTATGATATGCCAAATGGCAGTCTAAGCTGGAGAGCATTCACAGTTTGTGAAAGACCACATCAGATTTGCTGGGCTTCTGATCAACCCTCTCTCTGGACCCAAATTTTCACTTATTGCCTAAGATACCGTTCTAGTTTCATTTTTACTGCAACTGGTATACTTCTTCTTTGAAAGTGTTAAAGAGATGATCATACATTCTTGTAAGTGCTATGTGAAGAAGGAAGACAAGAGGAAAGCTTTGAGTAAGTGCATACCATTTATCTACCTTACATATCTTTTCTTACCCACATCCACCCTGTATTAACAATCCTAAAAAACAGATTATTCCGCTTCTATAAAGAAAACCAGCATAGCAGTGCTTGATAACCTCTTCAATACAAACACCCCAGTGGCTCCCAGCTTCAGATAATTCCAAAACACCAACCTTTCCTTACACAGTCAGCATTAAATAAAAGCCATTTTTCAAACAAAGGAAACTAGTGGATTAAGCAGAACCATTTTTTCCACAACCTAAAAAAACAATGCCTCATGTACAAGAAATCACATAAGCACTTCACAGCTCTTCTTGAACTTCATGATAATGGCATGTTGTATAAAGAATTATTAGCACTTAATTATTCCAGTGGAGTGAGATTCGCATTATAGACTCATTTTAACAAATGGGCAAAAAGTACAGATATAGATAGATAGATAGATAGATAGAGAGAGAGAGAGAGAGATAGATATTGCTTTTAAAACTCTTCAATAACATAATGTCAACACCTCTTAATTTCCTGATGCAAAATAGTACAAAAATACATAGTTACATATAAAAATAAAATATTACATTAATACAATGTTACTAATATATATAAATCAATATCAATTATTCCTCAATTATTGATTTCAACTTTGCATCTGAACTTCAACCTTTCACAGGAAACAGAAACCACAAGAAAGTATTCTTCTGATTTTATAGACAATATATTGGAGCTATGGTTACTAAGATTTGATGCTTAAATACACAAGCATCAATAAGTAAGTTTAAACTGCCAAAACACTCTTTGTAAACTACTCTTAAATACACAAGCATCAATAAATAAGTTTAGTCCTTAAAGTGCCAAAGCACTCTTTGTTGTTTGCTGCAACAGCTGCATATACTAACCTTCTGGGATCAAGAACTTCGGATGTTATAATTAATTTATACTTCCTTTCATTCTGAAGACTATCATTCTTCAAAAGCACATATGAAGGTTACATTATGACCTAGGCCTTGGGTGACTTCATAACCGCAGAAGATAGAGAAATGATCCAGACAACAAAATGTTGTGTTATACTTAAAAGACTCTAAGATGCTAGCATACCAATGATGACAACAGGGACTACATAATTATTCAGACTTCAGAATATTATTGCTTTTGAAAGATCCAGCTTTTGAGCACAAGAAGTTCCAATAATCTTTTGGAATCGAATGGGATTAAACACAATGGGCTTGTAGGCAGAAATACTGCTGCAGGAGGTGGAGGACACCAAGGATACCTGATGGGGGCTATCACAAGTCAAGTTAAACATTAAAATAAACGCTTAAATTCTTATCAGTCACCACAGTGCCTTTGCAATCACTGGTCAGAACACTGTAAGCAACTAATGCTTCTTATTGAACTAAGTAAAATAGTGCCTGCCTCTTATGTATTGCTTTGTAAAGAGTGTCTAGATACTGGCTTTTTTTTAAAAAAAATTGAAAATACAAGAAGGGCTCAAAAGGGGGTGGCTTTTGCCCTGCAAAACAGTTTATATATTTGCAGAAACAGGATCGAAGAGTACATCATAAACAAATCAGTATTCACAAAGAAATATTTAATCACAGAGTAAGACGTGGGAAATGCACATTGTTACTGCACCACATAGTAGCTGGAGCCCCTGGTAAGTCAGAGGGAGTTGTCCTTGAAAGTAATAGGAAACACACTCACACCAAGCAACAATCAGATTCAATATATGTTTTGCAATATGCAGCAGAGTAACTACATTTCATGTCAACACAGTTTCTCCACATCAAAGGGTAGCAAGTAGATTTCTAGGTAGACAGTGTTTTATGCATGCTGTTGAATACATTATGAAACATACAGCACTAATGAAACAGCATTACTGAACATGTATAAAACACTTTAGAATGTTCAAAGTACTTCAGATACATTATCTCAGAAATCCTTGCAACATCCACATAAGATAGCCTAGTATTAGTCCCATACTGCAGATAAAGATTGAGGCCAAGAGATAGTGACTTTTCCCAGCAAACTTATGACTGAGGTGAGACAAACTGGGCAATTTCTCAACTAGCTTGCTACTCTAACTTCAGGATGAAAACTTTCATCTTCCAGGACTGCAGTTTTTAACCATACACGTAAAACAAGACTGCTAACCTCCAAGTAAACAGACTACAATATCTTATCTGGTCAAAGTGTTAACAGAAGACTTCAGACCTTTGAGGCATCAGGTTAAGAATGTTCTTTATTTGGAGGCAGATTCCATTATGATGAGAGTCACTTGACAATATTCATTCACTGACTTCTTAGGGAACAGATATTTTAATTTCAGTTATTTGGAAGTTGTAATGTAAATTCACAAGATGGGGGGGGAATCTAAAACCTACTGACCTTACTAATGAAAGCAACAGCATTCCTTTGCTTTTGGGGGGCGGGTGGGCACAGCAACAGGTAAATACTATTCAAGGATAGCCAAGTATACTGATATTGTTTGATAAAAGCATTTTACATCCACCACACCTTTCCTTTTAGCCCATTTTAAAACATCTGCTTTAAACTTCCCACTTTGCCAGGTCTCACAAGTGGGTGAAAACCTGACTTTGTTTGATCAGCAGGAGAGAAAACGTGCAGAAAAGGACAGGGCTCCCAGTTTTACACCAAAGGTGGTTTCTGCAGGCCCAGCTTCAATTACCCCACATCACCTGAAATTCTCTCTTCTACACAACTGTAAGAAGCCCTGCTGTACTCCTCTGCACCTGCTCTTCCTAGAAAGAAAAAAATCAAAGCACTAGAAGCTGACTTATACCACAGAATTTCTACTCTGACTAGCAATTATCTTCTAGGTTCGAAGACAGGGGTCTTTCTCATCACTTGATAACTGATTCCACCCAGCACCACCTTTCTATTTTAACAAGAAATGCTGGTAATTGAAACTAGGACCTTCTATGAGCAAATAAGCACTACTACTGAACTTTGGATCTCTCCCCAAGCCCAAGTCACGAACACATATACAAGATCTGGGTACAGGTTGAAATTAAAAAGTGGGTCCTCAGTCTAGTAAGAGGCTCTTCAGGTATGAAGTTTACGGCATGTAATGCCTTAAGAGAGAATATAATGAAAATGATATACAGGTGGTACATGACACCAGTCAAGCTTGCAAAAATCTATCATTTGCCCGATAATAAATGTTGGAAATGTAAAGAGACCGAAGGTACATTCTTTCACCTTTGGTGGACATGCCCAAGGATTAAGACTTTCTGGGAGATGATTTATAACGAAATGAAAAAGGTATTTAAATATACCTTTCAGAAGAAACCAGAGGCCTTTATCCTGGGCATGGTCGGCCAATTGGTGTCAAAGAAGGACAGAAATTTCTTTATGTATGCTACAACAGCAGCAAGAATACTTATTGCAAAGTATTGGAAGACACAAGATTTACCCACCCGGGAAGAATGGCAGATGAAGGTGATGGACTATATGGAACTGGCGGAAATGACTGGCAGAATCCGAGACCAAGGAGAAGAGTTGGCGGAAGAAGATTGGAAGAAATTTAAAGTTTATTTACAGAAACATTGTAAAATTAAGGAATGTTAGAAGGATGTTGGAATGAAGTTATGTGGTTTTAGCAGAAATGATATTAAGTAAAATTGGATTGTTAATTGGTGAAAGAAGAGAATGTAAAATTACAGTATGTTAAGATAAATTATTAGGATAAAAACAAAGATGGAAAGGATTTGCTGAAATATCTAATTGAACTGGAATACAAAAAAGGGAGGTGTGAGGAGGTCAAGGAAACAGGCAGATGAAAAATAAGTTATGGGAAGGTTTGACTTGTTTTTTTTTCCTTTTTCTTAATTGTTGGCATTTTTCTGTGTTTTTTTTCCTTTTTTGTCTGTATGTATCTATTGTGATGTATTGTTTTGTTTTTTCTTGTTTAATTTAGTGTTTTCTTTTTGTAACCTTTAAAACTGGAATAAATATTATTATTTTTTTTTTAAAAAGGCTCTGAAAAAGCAAGTCTTCAGTCTGCAAAAGAAAGGGGCTGTCAACATTTCACTCCAAGTCCCCAGCCCCACTAATTTTTGACAACTGTTGCAATACTGGCAGGATCTCATTCCTACTGCAAATGTCGCATACACGACCAACTACCAAAGTAATCACAACCAGAAAGTCTGGTACTGTAATATCAAGTGATGGAGTGATGGAGAAGGCCAGATACCCCCAAGAATACAATTGGTAACTAAGCTCAACAATCAAGGAGTCAATGTGTCACTGGAAATGAACTGCCATCATTATCAAGTCCTGGGATTAAGAGAGAGGGGGAAATAAAACTAAGAAAAAACAAAACTTTCCTGCTTTAATATCCTTCCCCTGCACCCTGCCAAGAATCTATCTTGTCCAATTTCAACCACAAAACAACCCTATTCTGCCCAGCTGGTAATGTCTCTTTCAAGCCTCCTAAATGAATTTCTCCTGTCTGTCTTGACAACCCTGAACTCGTACTAGTAGTTTAACACACCCACCACTGCCAATTTGAGAGTTATGTTTTAACACCGAAAGTTAAACATACATTGCACTCAGCAAGCCATTTGTGTTTGAACAGCCGAATCCTAAAACCCTACCTCCTCAAAAATAAAGTTAAACGGGGCTTCCTTCCAGGTATGCAAGCACAAAACTGCAGCCTTAACATCCAGAAACAAACCCTATCAATCCTAGTTTGTTAGTCGTGCTGCAACCTCCCCCCGCCCCCCGCCCCCCGCCCCCCTGCTTTGCTTGCTTTCCTTCCAGTAGTGGCATTGCGCTCAGCCCTTTCAAAACTAAACCTATACCCACCAAGTCTGACGGTTTCGCTCTGACCCGCAAACGGGGCGAGGTTGGAAAGTCAGCCAGCCCCACTCCTCGTGTGATTTTTGCATTGAAATCCTAAAACACACGCACACACATTTACACACACCTCAACTAGCAGAGAGCGTTTCCCTTTTGAACGCGTAGCCGGGCTTGACATCTGAACAGCCATGCTCAGGGCTGCGCTGTCAATCCCCGCGGCGGCGGCGACCCTTCCCTACTCGGCAGGTCATTCCCCCGGGGGGCTGGAAAGGCCGGCAGGGAGAGCCCTATCCGAGGGGTTCACCAGCTGGGGCTAGCCGCCACCATCACCATCACCACCAGCCCACCCACCCAGGCTCCTTCAAGCCCTTCGCCTGGCGGGCCCGGCGACGGCTGCGCTACTCACAGTCGAGGTGCTTCTTCTTGGGGCCCATGACTTCGTGGGTCGTGGCCTTGCAGACGGCTTTAGCGACGGCCGAGCCGGTGACACTGTGCTGCGCCGCCGTGATCCGGTCCGTGATCGACTGGCCCGACATGTCGACGACAAGGAGGAGGAGGAGGAGAAAGGTGGTGGTGGTCGCGCGGCCTTGAGGCGCCTTTCTTCCTTTGGACCCCAAAATGAAGCGGCGGCGGCGGCAGGGCGAGGAATTCCCCGGCGCCCAAATCCCCTCAGCAGCAGCGGCGGCAGCCCAGAGAGTAGAAGGAGGAGGGCCGAGAGGGCAACGGGGCGGCAGGGAGGAGGAGGAGGGCCGGCCACCGCCCCACCAAGGAGAAGCCCAGCCCAGTGCACCGGCCTTGTTGGAGCCTCCTCCTCCTGCTGCCGCTGAGGGGTTCAACCGAGGCCAGGCGGACGGAGGCTCCCTCCTTCCCTCAGATGACTCCGGCTCGCTCTGGCGGGCGCCTCTGCCTCAGACAGATCCTCTCCTTCCGCTTGCCTGCCTGCTTGCTTGTCCGCCCTCTCAGCTGGGACCCCGTCCCCTTTCTACCTCCTCCTCCTACACCACGCCTCCCTCCTCCTCCTCCTCCCCCTCCTCGCCGATCTCTTTCCCCCTTTCGCGTTCCCACTCCCAGACAAAATGGCGGCGGAGCTGCGGCGGCGTCAGGTGACGGGCACCATGGTTCGCCCGCCTGTCGCGCTTCCCTCCACGCCTCAGCCCTCTCGCTGGTCCCGGGGGGATTCCGCCCGCCAGAATGTGTGCCGGCGGGCGGGCGGGCGAGCTGGTGGTGCTCACACACACACGCTCCTTGTCTTACAAGCACAAGCACGTACACTCGCAAGTGCACACACGCGCCAGGCTCGCTTCACCATCCATGCCTCACCCTGTCATACACACTCACTCGTCCCATCCCTCACTGTCGCTCCATCTCTCTCACACACACCTGCACACATTCGGTCCATTTCTCCCTCCTAACAGAAGCTCACTCCAGCCCTCTTTTTCTGTCTCTCTCATACACATTAGCTCAATCTCTCTCTCTCACACACACACACATTCACTCCAACTCTCACCCAAGCTCATTTCTCTCACACACATAACACATATAGCACACATTCCCTAGACTGGATGGATGGGAGGTTGCCTGGTCTTGATTGGGTTACATTCCCTCTGAAGGAACAGGTATGTCACTTGGGGTTTCTTCTAGATCCTTTGTTGAGGCTCAGGTGGCCTCAGCAGCCCTGAGTGCCTCCCATCCACTTTGGCTGGTGGCCCAGTTGTACACCTATTTGGACTTCTGTCATCTTATGCTCTGGTAACCTCCAGGTCAATTACTGCAATGTGTTGTAGGTGGGGCTGCCTGTGAAGATAGTTCAGAAACTTCAGCTGGTGCAGGATTTGGCTACCTGGTTGTACACTGGGGCAAGAGTTTGAGCATATTACACCGATCCTGGCCCAATTACACTGGCTGCCAATTAGTTTCCGGACCCAATTTGAAGTGCTGGCTTCAACCTATAAAGCCTTAAACAGCTCAGGACTGCAATACCTCAAGGATCACCTCATCCCATTTGAACCAACCTGGATCCTGCCATCGTCATGTGAGACCCATCATTGTGTGCTTCCTCCATGAGAGGTCTGGAGGGTGACAACATGAAAACGGGCCTTTTCCGCAGTGGCATCCTGTTTGTGGAATGCTCTCCCCAGGTAGGCTGTCTTGGTGCCTTTGTTATACACTTCTTCTTTTTTACCAGACAAAAAGGTTTCTCTTCAACCAAGCGTTTGGCTGATTAACATTCTATGGCCTTTTCAATGTGTTGGGGGTGGAGTTATTGGTCTCTTTGTTTTATTATGCATTTTGTGTTCTCATTTTGCATTTTATGCTGTGAACTTCCCTGTGATAGTTGGATGAAGGGCAGTCTACAAATTTAATAAATCATCATCATCATCATTCTATTGATCTCTCTTAATACACACACCTCATCACTATCTCCCACACACACACTTGCATCCCTCTCTCACACAGGCTCCCTGCTCACTCTATCTCACACACGAAAACATTTTCTATCCATCTCTCACTGTCTGCCCACCTCTCTCTCGCACACAAACACAAACACTCCCATCTCTCTCACATGCATGCCCTCCGTATCTCACTCATGCTCACATACATACTGTTTCTCTCTCACACATGTCTCTCTCACGTAGACATGTGCACATACCGTCTCTCTAACAGACATACAGTCATTACATCTCTCTGTCTCACACACTCGTTTTATCCATCTCTTTCACACTCCAACTCTCCATCTCACACACATACATGTATCCCTGATGGGTCAGACCAAAGATCCTGTGCCTACCGTACTTCAGCATCCTGTTTCCCACAGTGGCAAGCCAGATGTCTCTGAGAAGCTCACAAGCACATCATCATAATTACTGATATATTGCTTCCCCTCTCATTGGGACTCATGAGGGCAATAGCAACACTTTCCTGCTATTTTTTCCCTCTCCCCAACCAAGCAACTGCTATTCATAATACCTCTAAACATGGAGGATTTGACTGAACAAACATTAAGCTAACCAGCCTGTAGTTTCCTGGATCTCTTCAGAAAGTGTTAAAAAAAATGTCATTACACGGGCCACTTTCCAGTTCTTGGGTGCAGAAGCCATTCTTGGGGATGTTACATAATTTTGTTAGAAGATCAACAATTTCCTATTTGAATTCTTTAAAAATTCTTATCTGGATATTTTCTGGATCCAGTGGCTTGATTTCATTTAATTTGCCCATATGCCCTAGAGGTATTACCATTATTTGTCTTCATTCCTCTGACTCCTTTCTTTAGAAAGTTTAGGCACAAAGATCTAACATACGTCTTCTGTAGTAAATATAGATGCAAATAAATCATTCAGCGTCTCTGAAATCTCCTTTTCCTCCCTTATGCAGCCTCCCTTTCCTCCAAAGGTCCAACCACTACCATAGCCTGTTTCCTGCTTATAATCTATTTTAATAAGTCGTTGATTATCATGATTTTAAATTGGGGTTTTTTTGGGGGGGGGCAATATGCCTTTTTGCCTCCAATAGATTAACCATGTGTGTTAACCATGCTGGCAGCTTCTTGGCCTTGGTGGTACCTTTGCTGAACTGGGGTATATTCCAACTCAGCTTCTGGCAAGAGTGTCCCTTCAGATGGCAGTAATGCAGCAGCACTGGAGAAGCATTGCAGAACAACTAATAAAGCAGAGTGATGTTTGGATGGTCCAGTACAAATCCACTATTAATATGCTATTATTGCGTTAATGGCATGTTGCAGAATACACCTGCAAAAATCCTCCCACTGTTCTGGAGGGCTCCTTGATCATTTTCCATGTACAAAGCGACACCACCTTCAGTATGCCCTTCTCCAAAGCAGTGCCCTCAGAAGCTGAAAATGTGTTGTTGTTGTTTTTAAAAAGACTAAATCCCACACGGGTTGAAAAGTCACTGGGAAAGGGGGAGGATATGTTCAATCATGAAATCGGGTTGTGAATCTGCAGGTGGCGTCAGTCGCTGTAAAATTCTGTACCCTGTTTGAGGTCTCATAGGTAACTGGGCAGGAGGTTTAATTCAGTCCCTAACTGTGTTCCTAGCAGATAAAATATTGGAGGAGGAGGATTGAGAGGCACAAAAGAAGCATTAAAGTGCCAAATTATGCAATGCTCCTATAGGAGTTCATCTGCATGACATTTATTCAGAGCAACCATTTGCACACTTCAGTTCCCTTTTTGACAGGAAATTTTGTAATTTTCACAAAACATAGCCTTGAAATTGAGACTGTTGCCAAAGACAGGTTTTGCTCCCATTTAACCATGTTAGTTGTAATTACTAGCTAATGTAAATGTAAGCATGCTGATTTCAGAATTCTTCTCAACTAGAGGAGTGGCATAAATTTAGCAACTGCACTCCTCTGAGAGTGTTAAAATCATAGCGCATATCACATACCCTATAACCACAGTACACTATGAAAATTAAAATATGTATGTTAAAACATGAAAAATTGAAAACCCTGGTGGTTTCCATTGTTACTACTCTAATGAATGAAATGTTGTAAATAAATAAAGTAAATGGACCTTCAACAAAATATTGTATTGTTCCTATTCAGAGACTGTACACACTAACACATTTGCAGAACAAAAGCAGTTTTTCTCAATCCAGAATTATCCATGCTCATCCTCGACATGCTGCCTTCAATCTAGATTGAGTCTGCAAAGGTTGGTGTGGTTACTTGATAATGTATTTTAAAACCCTCTCCTTGGTTAGTTTATCAATGTCTTTTCCTCCCTGCACATGTCCCAGGTGAATGAAGGAAGTGCTGATTCATTCTTGGTGTGTATATATATATATATATATTTGCTTTCGTAGATTTTCACGGGTACAGGAATGCAGGTTTTGGTGTCCTCGGGTGTCTTCCCGTGTAAAAGTTGGGGTGTCTAGGCGACGTCGCCTAGACACCCCAACTTTTACACGGGAAGACACCCGAGGACACCAAAACCTGCATATATATATATATATATATATATATATATATATATATATATATATCAATCATAAAATTTACACACTGCTTGAATGTAACAAAAATAATCTTAAAGCTGTTTACAAAAAGATAAAACAAGAAAATCAAGAAAAAAATTAAAGTAATAGTTTTAGAACATATAAAAAGTTAAACCACTAAAACAAGCTTAAATTCACATCAACTTTCTAAGCACCTATATAGGCTTGTCTAAAAAGAGTGTAGCAGGTGCCAAAAAGAATTCAGTGAATATGCATGCTTGATATCGACATGCAGGGAGTTTCAAAGTCTAAGTGCTTGCACACTAAACCATCACCCACAATGCTGTTGGGCAAGTGTGGATACACACACCCCATATCTGGTTTTGCCTACATCTGCTTTCAAATGAACAAATTGGGGTAATGCAGAATCAATCTGCAATAAACTATTTTCTGAATGAAACTAGTGTTTGAATAAGTGCTTTCCAGGGGTAAAAAAATACCGTATTTTTCGCCCTATAGGACGCACCGGCCCATAGGACGCACCTAGTTTTCAGGGGGGGAAATCAATGAAAAAAATATGATTTCACCCCCGCAGCTCTGGGAGCAGCGGACAGGCTGCACGCAGCCTGTGCACTACTCCAAGACCTTCTTCCTGCTTTTGCGGGAGGTGGCGTAATTCCCCCACCTCCCGCAAAAGCCCACAGGAGCCGCGCGACTCCTGCGGGCTTTTCGACCAGGAGGGAGAAGGGACTGAAACGGCCAGTCAGTCCCTTCTCCCTCCTTGGGGAAAAGCCCCCAAGAGCGGCACGCTCTTTAAAGGCTGCGCGGCTCCTACGGGCTTTTCTACGAGGTGGGGGAATTCCCTCACCTCCTAGAAAAGCCAGCAGAAGCTACACAGCCGCTTTAAAGAGCGCCTGGCTTTTGCCTGCTTTTGCGGGAGGTGGGGGAATTCCCCCACCTCCCGCAAAAGCCCACAGGAGGGAGAAGGGACGGACTCCGCCAGTCTGTCCCTTCTGCCTCCTTGGGGAAAAGCCTGCTTTCCCCACTGCCAGCCTCCGGGTTGGAGAGTAGCAGGAAGGCTTCGTGCGCCTTCCCACTGCCCCCCATCCTCTGGGGCTGGCGATGGGGGAAGCGCTGCTTTCCCCACCGCCAGCCTCCAAGCCGGGTTGGAGAGTAGCAGGAAGGTTTCACGCGCCTTCCCACTGCCCCCCATCCTCTGGGGCTGGCGATGGGGGAAGCGCTGCTTTCCCCCACCGCCAGCCTCAAAGAGCAGACTCTCCTGGCTTCAGCAGAAGCAACGCGAAGCCTCTGGAGCGCAGGCTTCGGAGGCTTCGCGTTGCTATCGCTGAAGCCAAGGAGCCTGCATTCGCCCCATAAGACGCACACACATTTCCCCTTCATTTTTGGAGGGGGAAAAGTGCATCTTATAGGGCGAAAAATACAGTATTCTGTAGCTCTAGACTGTGTGCTGACTGTGTAGAAAAAACAAGTAGACAGTCTCCATTGATTCTGGGATATATCATGTACAGAGCCACAGTTGTAGCCAGACTGTCAAGCACTTTTCCAGGATACTCCATCCTGTTTTCTCTCCTCCCCCCAAGTAAGTCAGCATTATATAACCACTGAGCATATTCAGGGTGTCTCCAAACTGCATACCCAAACTTTAGGTTTATGCAATTAAAATGGATTAAAGCACCAGAAATCCACTTTAAAAAAAGAACTGGACTTTTTGCGGTCCAGAAAGTGGCAGAAAAATGCAATGGAAAATGTGGAATTAACAAATGATTAACAGGAAAACATATAAGTGCCCCACAGACAAATTGGAATGAGTGTAGAACAAATGCTCAATGTCTTATAGATACCCCTTTAACAAACCAGTACCAATGCTCAATAAATAATGGATATCATCCACATTCCATGTAAGCTTTATGCAAGCTAATCAGGATGAATGCTCAATAAATAGGTCATCTGGAGGATCCCTCAGTCCTTATTGGGTAGTTTTGGAAATGATTTCTGCAGGGGGGTTCCTTTGAACCTCCATGAACATGTCTGGTGCCATTTGAGCTATATAAGGTTCTGTTCTTGGATAATGAGTTTGGTTTTAGTATAATAAATAAATAAATAAATAAATAAATAAATAAATAAATAGCAGGGGGGCTGCTGAAATCAGATGGATAGCCTCTTCCAAGGCCAACAGGGAGTGAGGAAGAGGCTGTGGCAAGTCATGTGGTGACAGCTTTGCGCTGACTCATCTGGTGTGGCCTTGTGACCTGTGGGTCCTGAACTATTATCTAATGCACTCTGGACATGGCCAAAAGTGGCCACATGGGTGGCAATCTTAAAGTTGAGAAGAAAGTGATTGTCAGAGGCAGGTGAAGAAGAGTCCTGCTGAGCCAAGGGGCATGGCCACAATAATTTAGTTTGCTAATGTGATATCACACCTTTAGGTCTTCTAGCACTGCTCTGCCATTCTTCACTATGAGTATAGCTTTGATATGAAGATAACCAATTCTGTAATTCACTATGGAAAGAAAGCAGTTGAATGCACGTAATACATTCAGTAGCTAAATAAATAAATGCTGAGTTGCCCTGAGAGAAGGAACAGCTGCAATCAAGCGTGATGGTGGTCTTGTGATAGGGACATCTGTCCATTAGCACCTGGACTGTGACAAACAACAGGCCATCAAACAATTACAAATCAGATGGAAACAATATTTGGCGGCAAGAAAACTGGATCTTAGCAGTCTGTCTAGAAATGATAAGCTCTCCAGTGCATGATTGGTCTAGAAATAAGCTGCTGTCACACATTATCAGTTTCTATTGTAGACATAATAGCCTGCATAGCAACATATAAAATTATATCCTTCCTACTGCAATTCATTGGGAATGTGAAGAATGCAACTTGCAAATGGCATCTTTTTCACCCCTTCCCCCCCCCCCTTTTCTCATCCTTCTCTTAGCCCACCTTTCCTTAAGTCAGAGATAGCCAATACGGTGCTCTGCAGATCTGGTTGGACCACTGGCCATATTGCCCGGGGTAAATGGAGCTGGATTCCAATGACATCTGGAGAGCACCACATTGACTTTGTTTGCCCTAAGTATAGAACCATTACATCCAAGTTTCCTTTACAACAGAAGCAACACCGTTTTGGGGTATTAATGCTATTAGCCCCTCCATTCAGTTCAGCGATGTTAAGGTCCTGAATGAATCCTTTAAAGTTTATCTCATTGCTTAGTATCTTACAATTCAGCATACGGATGTGGAGGAATCTGTTGTTGTTCACAACTCAAGATTCACTTTGCACAAAGTCCATCACTGTGTCTCAAAGTCAAACCTGATGCTGTTCAATAATGAAAAAGATAACATTTTGTGCAGCATGAGCCTATGCATATTTAGCCAGAAGTGCGTGGCACGCTATTTGATGCAGCTTATTCCTAGGTGCTGTGCTTTCAGCTCCACCGTTGTATATCATTGTGAGGCTGCTCTTGTGGTACACCAAGACTTTATCATAGAATCAAAGAATCATAGAATTGTAGAGCTGGAATGCCAGTACAACTAAGAGGCATGCTTCTGAACGAGAAGCCACTCCCAACTGTTATCTCCTTTAAACACTCAAACTCTACCATGGGTGTTCTAGCAAGTTTTAACCTCCACCCTTTACTGACACTGAGTTCCTCAACCAGAGGCATCCCATTTTGTTTCCTTCAGGCTTTGGGAACCTAGAAAGATGTACAGAAAGTTGCTTCATATTGACTCAAACCTTTGGTCCATCTAGCTGAGTATTTTCTACTTTTTCAGGCAATAGCTCTCCAGGTTTTCACACTGGAGCCTCTCACAGCTCTGCCTGGAGATGCCAGGAACTTCTGCATGCTAAGCAGATGCTCTACCAATCTACTGCCCTCCAGATGTTTTCAACTACAACTCCCATCAGCTCCAACTTCCACTTCCTGCTTGTAGCACATCTGATTCTGTTGACTTTGCCACTGTCTGCTGTGCCACTCTGTTGGACTCCTGGGTTCTGCCCCTTCGCCTCTCTCACATGTGCTCAGGAGCAGAGAAGGCTGGTGCCCTTTGGAACTGGAAGAGCAAAAGGCAGGGAGACCAACAATATATAGAGCCAGAACAAACGGCTGGTGGAGCAGAGACAGCTTATCCTAGTTTTGTTCCCATCCTTCTGCAGTTCAACAAAGGCAACACTGCAACTAAGGAGGAAGACCTTGACAGCCAGTGCCACCCCCTGAGATGCATGTAAATAAGGAGGTAGGCAGGTGTAGGGCTGGCTAAGGTTGGTGGAGTATTCTCAATTATCCTGATGGACCAGCCTCCACATCTCAGGAGTATCCTCATTTGTGACATGGATAAGAGCACCTGGCAAGACTAGCTGGTTCAGACTCATCTAGTCCTTAATCCTGTTCTTAGAGTGGCCAACCAGATGCCCATGGGAAGCCCACAAGCAGGACCTGAGCGCAACAGCACTCTGCTCACTCCAGTGGCATGTCGTCATAAGGGGAATAGGCTAGTCCCCTAAATTTTCTGCTGGTGCCTCCTTCCCAAAGTCCAGGAATCTTCTGCCCAGCTTAGGGAGGTAGGTATGAGGCTTTGATGGGTCCAAGATCTGTCCTGCCATCTTCCCAAAGACCACCCGGCTTTTGGAAGGAAGCAGGAGTACTCCAGCATCCTGTCAGAGCCCTGGCACTTCCTTTGCAAAGCCCAGGAAGCTTCTGGCTGGCTTAGGGAGGTGTGATGCTCACGTGCGCGTATGTCAGGACATAATAATGTCACACGCATGACATCCCCCCATCCTTCTTGCAAGTTGGCGCCTCTGGTCCTAACTGTTCCCCTGTTAAAAATTTCGCTGCACGCCACTGGCTCACTCATGATTTCCAGCAACTAGTCTTCAAGAGCATGTTGCCTGTCGTACCAGAGGCAATTTATACAGTAGGTCCTGACTAGTAGCAACTGATAACCCTATCCACAAATTTATCTAAACCCCCTTTAAAGTTGTCCAAGTTGGGGGCCATCACTATATCTTGTAGTAGTAATTGCAGGGGTGGGGGGGCACTTCATTCCATTTTTAAACCAGTGCAATTCACTACCCAGTTGCTTTGACTCTGTTTCCCAAAGATGTGCAATTGGTGACAGCTGTAAAGACACACACACACACACACACACACACACACACACACACACACACTTGTATTGAGATGACAATGGAGGCTTTGAAAAGGTTTCCAAAGTCACATTGCATCTGGAATGGGTTGCTTGGCAGAGCATCATTACAGTGAAAACAGGATCTTTCTCCTTGTTGGGCTCATTAGGCTCCTTAGCATTAAAACAAACAAATAAAGAACACAGCCCCAAATGCTGGAGATAATCCAACGGCCATGTTACACAAAATAAATAAATAAAAATGCACTGCTTGAAATACAGATCTTTACAGCAGGGAGCATGTAATTAAACCATAGATTTAGAAGCAAAAGCATCATTGCAAATCTAAATGTACTGCTCATATGATGGATGGATGCCAGCCTATTTCCATTTAGAGATCTACACAGAAGCTAGGAGCGTCTGGCTCCCATTTATTTTCTTCTTTAAAAATCTCATTGGTAGTGACAGCTCTGAAGAAAAAAGTCTGCACTTATTTCATCTGTTACAGACTCAAAATTATTATGGAATGCTGGGAAGCAGCCTCATTTGAGTTGAAAATAAACAAAATATTTATTTATTCAATGCATTTATATCCCACTTTTTTCTCATAGGAGCTCAAAGTGCTGTACATGCTGCTCTCAGCTGGAGATATTTCATTCAAATTGGTCCAGCCACCCCAGATTCTCCTGATTATGCTCTATGGTATCCCTCAGGAAGGGACATTTGTTATTCCTTTCCTTCTGAGTCCAAAGCATTACAGGCCCAATAGTAAAAAGCAGTTCAAAGTGACTCTTGTTGAAGGTTACAGTACAGCATGGGCAGAAGGTAGATTGGCAAGGGTTTCTGTCTCCCAGTTGTTTTAGGAATGGCAGCAACAAAACCACTCTCCTTGCCCTCTTCTTGTGAATGATGCTGCTAAAATAAAGAAAGCTCTCTCTCACGCCATAGTTGTCAACTTACAGATTTGAAAATAAGGGACCAGCAGCCTTGAAAATAAGGGATCAGCAGCCAAAATAAGGGACCTGCAGCCTCACCTGTTCCAGGCACTCCAGTCTTCCTGTCCTCCTGCAGTCTGGTCAAACACATGCTGGCAGCTTCAAGAACACTGTCCTACCAACTTTGTAACCAGAGGTTCAACTGAATAGAATCTGAATCACATGCACCACAAGGCCTATGCAGCCTCAACTTAACATAGCTCCCCGGCCTGGCTTTGCACTGCAAAGTTTGCAGCAGCACGTGCAACAAAATGGTGTCCAGCATTCAAAAACCTCCTCAGCTTGCATTAACTAGCCACACACACACAGCCTCCCCCCCCTCCCACGAGATCTCCTTTCCTTTTTCCCCACCATGTGCCCCCGCTCCAGACAGACCTTTTCGCCGGCAAGGGTGAGTGGGCTGTCGATGACGTATCCATCCAATTCCGATCCAAGCACTCAACACAGGTATGTTCAACTTCTGAGCCCCTCTGAGCCAAAGGCAGAAAGCCCAGCCAGCAACCAAACGAAGCCTCAAGGAAAACCACGTCACCTCTCCGCTGGGAAGCGCTGAGCAAAGGCGAGTCCCCAGGAAATGTGGCCGTTTTGATCAGCGCAAGGCATGCAAGCTCCACCCCCCAGTCGTTCTTAGACTCCTTATTGGGTGAGCAACACAGCCAAGCAACACAGTTGGAGCCTCCCTCCTCCCTGGCTGGCAGGGAGGGAGGGAGAGGAGCTGCTTCCTTTGAAATTTAAGGGACATCATTTAAGGGACATCCATCAATAAGGGACAGCAGCGGGACATGGTGCTGGAATAAGGGACTGTCCCTCCAAATAAGGGACGCTTGACAGCTATGTCTCACGCACAGATAGAGACACACAATATTTAGCTTCAGGATGTCCCCTGATGCCAATTGCATAATATTGAATGACACACATATCTAGTTGAAGAATATTTGCATTCTACATAAATGTCTTTTGCACCTGGTTCTGGATGGTGGATCTTGGAGTTCTAGTAAAAACACACACACAAAAAAAAACACCACCACTACAAAGCAGACCCTGACGTTTGCTGCCACAGCAACACATTAAAAGGCGATAGTACAAAAGTTCTGCAAACCCCTTAAGCAATGTGTTGCTTAGCATATAACAGGTTTAAAAGCAATTGTCTTAAGGCACATGATGCAGCAGCTGCTAAAGCAAAGCAGGTCTGGAGGTGCCCAGTTCCTTGTCTTATATACCAAGTCAGAACACACTGGTCTCTCCAGCTCACTGATGTCTACACTGATTGGCAGTGGTGCTCAATGGTTGTAGGCAGGGGATATTCCCAGCCCTAGGTAGAAGTGCTGCAGATTGAACCTGGGATGTTTTGTGTGCAAAGCACTAAGCTACAGCCCAACACATCTGAAAGAAAGCTGACTTATACTGAGTCAGACCATTGGTACATCTAGCTTAGTACTGTCAACATTGACTGACAGTGACTCTTCAGGGATCTAGGAAGGAGTGTCTCCCAGAGGCACTTGAAAATGCCAGGGATTGAACCTGGGATCCTCTGCATGCAGAGCAGATGCTCTGCCATTGAGCTATATGTACCGTTTTGAGCTCTTTGGAGGTTGCTTAAGATCTTTTTGCCTAAACGTCAGCTACCAAAAATGGCTGCAGTTCAGAGTAGTTCTTTTTGTCCCCTGTGAGCAGTTCACGTCATTTGCAGGTGGGATTCCTCATCCTTTTGCTGTACCTAATTAGCACCCACAAAGCAAAATGCATTTATTTTCTCAAAAGCAGGTGTGAAATATCCTCATCTCCACTCTACATTTTACATTGAAATGCTACACTTAAAACGCTTTCTCTCTCTCTCCAGCTTCTGCAGACGCAGCATATGGGAAAAGAAAACAGGAAATAAATCAGCAGTTTATATGGACAGGCAGCAGCACTAAGAAAGAAAAAAATGAAAATCACATTGCTGCAAGGCAGCCTTTGACAACCTGGTGCCTTTCAGATGTTTCAGACTAGTACTCCCATCAGCCCCAGTCAGAAGTTAGTGAAGGCTGTTGTAAAGCTTTCTTTTAAAATCAATGCATATTCCTACACCCAAGTATGAAGAATGGTGCTGGGAATTGTAGCTCTGTGAGGGATAGACTACAGTTCCCAGGATTCTCTGGGGGAGGACAGGTGCTTCAAATGTATGATGTAAATGTGACGAGCTTTTGAATGCAGAATAGAGTGTTTTGGAACTCATTAATATCTGCATTTGCTGCTATCAAAGCTCAGAGAGGCAGGTGAGCAGCAAAATATGTCTCAGCTTGGGACAAAAAAGCAAAGCAAAACCGGTTCATGCAAACAGTGTTTCAGGACAGGAGCCAATACATCAGCCAAACCAAGATGTTTTCAGCTGACTTCTGCTCCAGTTACACATTTAGTAATACAATTGCTCCACCACTTCCTGATCTGATATTCACTTCCTTTTTCCTGCTACATAAAAAAAAAACAAAAAACAAAGCAGCTTAACTATTTGGCATGTCCGTGAGAGTTAAACTTGGAGAGCATAGCAAAATGCTTCTGAAAGGGCAAGCACATAAATTCCTTAGCCTAGATTTATATGACTTATGGCATAAGCACATACATTTCTAGCCCAAAGAAAGTTCCACTGAGCTCAATAAGGCTTCCACATAGACTCATAGAATTGTATAGTTGAAAGAGGGTCTCATCTAGTCCAAGCTCCTGCAATGCAGGAATCCTGCCCTCAGCCAATCCCTTGGTGGGCACAAACCACCAGCCTTCTGGTTAACAGTCACATGCACAGACTTGTTATAGCACAGGAGGTATAGGACTGAAGCCCTGAGCTTCCACAGCCATCACCCAACATGAACCACCATTGGCAGGAGCAGCAGCAGGTATCTTCTATGCTTATGATAATACTTCATTCTCTTGTTAATTATGTTGTTTTAAATGTGCATTTTATATTTGACTCCCTTTATTAAATGTTTTCTGTTGAAATGTGTAATTTTTGTTAACTTTACTGTGCTAAATGCTCATTCTGTAACTGACCTCCTTCATAATGTTTTATTTTGAAATCTTTTAGCTTCCTACTAATTATGTTGCTTTGAATGCATAATTTATATTGGACTTTCTTCAGTAATGTTTTATTTTGGATTGTTTGGTTTTTTAATGTGTTGTAAACCGCTTCGAGGTTTTTTTCTTAAAAATACAAAGTGGAAAAGAAACAAAATGAATACTACTAATAACAATCTTCTTGTCCGTGGATGGTCCCATGGTAATGTAAATGAAGGCGCTCACAACCTGAGCATTGTAAATAGGAAAAAAAATATATGATGCTATTATGTTCAGTTTACCTGTTTTGGGATCTGATTTGTTAATCAGGCATTGTGAGCAGAAAGACCAGAGGAGTTGTAAAGTCATTTGTGATTATCTCCTGGCTTAGACCAGCCTGATTTTGTTAGAAACAGCTCCACTGTATATTTGCTCGCAGCAGAAGCATCTTTAGGAATGAAGTCAAACAGGCTTTGTTTTGTAATGTACAGGGAAATTAAGTTCTTAAAATGTCCTATTTTCCCTGCCCACACAACAAAACAGAGCACAAATCCAGTTGACCTGAAGATTAGAGATGGGCGAATCTGTCAATTTCAGTTTCTCTGTTTTTAATTTTTCCAGTCTGAAATTCTCCACATTTCCACACCAGCCCCCATAGTATCTCCTCACTTCCCTTTATCAGCACTTTCTCTTATCTTCAGAGAGATCATTGACTTTCTGCACCTTGTGACAACTTCGTTAGAGCTATTTTCTCAACTTTGCTGGAAGACGAGCTCCATCAGGAGCCTCCTTCACCTGAACTGTTTCTATGCCAGCTAGAAAGCTATAAGAGAACAGGTGCCTGAGTTTGCTTCCAACCCCCATTTCCCTCCCTGTCCCCTTGTGTGTCTTTTTTTTTTAAGGGACTGTCTTGTTTAAATTGATTGTATGCCAGTCACTAAGTCACTATGAGAGCCTTCATAGCTGAAGAGCAGGGTAGGCATCATTCATGCCAATCTTCTTTGCATCCTTCTGATTGTAGCATATGTAACACCAAAGCCTTCAGAATATATACTAATAATGATGAATATTTATAACTGAGTTAGCACTTCATTTTTTGGATGTGTGTATTACTGAATATGCACAAACATCATGGCTACATCTCAGGAATCCTGAGAAACAAAAGAGGAATTGGCATGCTAGCAGGAACTACAAGGTTTGCAGAAATAGAAACAATTACGTGGGGGGTGGGGATTTAAGGGGGCATGGAAATCTCCCAAGCAGTCCAATGAGGACTGTGCATGCTTTAGCACCTACAAAATGCTAAATGTCTGCTTGGAATTGGAAACTAGTGGAGGGGAAATGTAATGGAGTATCCTGGAAAGTGGATATGACTAGATGGCTGGCACACTGTACTGGAGCTTTCCACACTGCACCAATCCACCACAAGTCCCACTTATAAGGCGAAATATCTATATAAGGCTTTCAGTTAGAAAATGTTACAGTGAATACTTATTGAAATGTTTTGTCTGGGCTCATTGATCAAAATGTATGGTTTTGGTCCCAAAAAGTTGTCTCTCGCTCTTTTGGGTGCATGTGCATCAACCCACAGGGAGGATAATGCAATGGAGTCCACTGAAAGAAGACACGGTTGGTTGGTTGGTTGGTTGGTTGGTTGGTTGGTTGGTTGGCTGGCTGGAACTCTGGACAGGAGCACCCCACACTGCAATATTTCTTCATATGCCCCACTTGTAAGAACACAAGAGTAAACCTGCTGGACCAGACCAAGGCTCCACCTTGTCCAGCAGTGGTTTGACAGATGCCTCTTGGAAGTCCACAGACGAGACATGAAGGCAGCAGCCTTCTCCCACCATTTCCCCCCCATCAGTCCCTACCTGCCTCCCCTCAAACTTAGCACCAGTCTAGGTGGTGACCCTGGTGATCAGCTGCCTCCACCTCATTAGTTTCTGTTCTGCCTTTGTAGAACTTGGCAGGATGCAAGAACATTAAGAATAGCCTAGTGGATCAGGCCAGTGGCCTATCTACTCCAGCATCCTGTTCTCATACTAGGTGACCAGATGCCTGTGGGGAGCCTGCAAACAGGACACAAGCACAACAGCACTCTGCTCACCTGCATTTCCCAGCAATTGGTATGAAGAGGCATGCTGCCTCTGAAATTGGAGGTAAAACATAACCTTTGTAGTCAGTAGCATGGAGGATGAAGAAGAAACTGGAATTAGTTGGCTCTGTTTGTCATTGGCTCTGGCTCCATCTACAGTTGGACTCACTGCTTTCCGCCTTGCCAGTCCCAATGAGCACCAGCCACCACTAAGTGACATGCTGCATCTGAACTAGATGGTCTATGTAGAAAGAAACGGAACATACAACTCTTGCTGGAATAAATGATTCATCTAGTCCAGGTATGGGAAAGCTTTTGCACTCAGGTATTTTTGAGACTTCAGTTCCCATCAGCCCCAGAGACTATGGCCAACTGTCAGGTCCAGTGGGAGTTGAATCCAACAAAATATGGAGGGACACAGTTTTCCTTCCCTGATCTAGTCGGTCAATGCATCAGAGCTCAGTAGGGGAGCAGTTGCTTGGCATGTGAAAGGTCCCAGGTTCAACCCCCAGAATTTCCATGTAGGTTTGGGCATATGTCCTGTCTGAAATCCTGGAGAGCTGCTGCCATATCTGTGTCAATAATACTGAACTAAATAGACTCAGTATAAGGCAGCTTCCTATGTCTCTACAACTGCAGCTCTGCAACATACTCTACCTAATGGTACAGAAATATCCTGTTGATCAACTGGATGTTATGTTGATCAACATTCCAACACTCATGTATATAATAATTTCATGGCTTGAAATGACATAACTTGTCAACCACCTATGTCATGTAGGGCTGTGTGACTGCTCTGGACAGATCCCAAACTGAAGCAGGCCTGAAACATGTCAAGGCATCTCTCAAGCCAGTCACAGCAAAACACTCCCCAAAACAAGACAGCTTGTCTTCAAAATGTTGCAAATCAATGCCATGTAAGGGGACTACCAGGGTGGGGAAAGGGGAATTTGAATTTTGCTCATTAATAGCCAATCACAGTGCTGGAGGGTGGTGAACTGTTACAGGCGTGTCTCTCTCTCTCTCTGAGACATTTACTGTTTTGCAAGTTCTCTTGAATGTCAGCACAAATTTGGTGGGTTTTGTTCAGCTTGTCTTTTGTTAGCCTTTAGTTGATACCAGCATTCTTTCTTACATACCTGTTTGTTTTACAATGCTTTCCCAATCCTAATATTATTCTAAAAAAAATGAAAACCCTGTTTATTGTCTGTATCTTTAGTGTTTGTTACTTAGGCAGTGTCACTTCCCTTATGCCCTCCCCCAAAATGGCCCTAGTTTTTTAGTTAGGTTTGCATTACAGATGTGTTGTTTTCTGCATTTGTAGGTGTCCGTCTTCTGAATACACCATACACTTACAGTGAAAAAGCAGAACACTTCCACAGGGCAGCTGTTGTGCCACCAGAGACAGAGGGGCCAGAGATGCTGGCAGCAACAGCACCATCACTGGCCAGATTAGTAGGCCACCGGTTAGCCTAGTCCATCCTAGGACTGCTTGCTGGGGTGGTGGGCAGTAGCAGCAGCCTGTGTGGTTTCTTGCCTGTCTTGAGGGGTGTTTTTCGTAGCAGGTGCAAGCCTGGTCCCATAGCCATACAATCCTTTGTGTCTGAGGTTCTCAGGTGGATTGAGGAGGAGTTCTTCCGTTGGGAATGCTGAGGGTGGGGAGCAGCAACAGATATGCTCTCCAGTGCCATCAGGAAATGCTTCCTCTGATGCCCTCACTGTTCCTGTGGTGGTGTTGACACCTTCAGACTGAAGGCAATCTGTGGTACTATTCTGACGTGGGGCTGGATCCCACTACTGCTCTCTGCCATTGCTGCAGATGGGCAATGAACAAGGAGAAAGTAACGTTCAAATCCAATTATTAACAAGGCAACCTCATACCAGGTGTCTTCAAGCTGCAGGCAGTTATATGCAAAAACAACGAAGTTACGGCCATTTTACTTTTGAAACACTTTATTTGTGTGGGGAGGGGACAAGCTTTAAAGGTGGCTAGCACATAAACCCCTGGATCTACCTATCTGAAACCCTCTCTGGAGGAGCTACCATGTATTCAAATGTCATGCATCTAGGGGGAGGATTGTGGTCATTTTGGCTTCCCAATGCATGCCTCTCTGAGGACTGAAGATTCGGATCTCCAAATTTTGATTTGGATGTTGGGTGTGAATTGATCCAAACTGAATTGTGTCTTGAACTGAAAGAGGGACAGGGAGCTTGCACAGTGCTAACATCAGAGATGGGGAATCTGGGACCATCCAGATGTTGCTGGACCCCCAGCTCCCATCCACCTCAACCAGCATGGCCAATGGTCAAGAATGCTGGGAGTTCTGGTCCATGACTATCTAGAGGGTGACATGTTGCCCACCCCTACCAAGCAACTCATTGAAATGAACCTGTTTGCAAGACCTAATTATTGGCAGTTACCCTTTTCTTTATTGGCAGTGTCTGTACAGGCAGCAGTGTTGTAGCCGGCCCCAAGAGATATCCAACCAGCAGTGTATGTAGGAGCAGTGATTAGTGAAAGCTTCATTGGTTCAATTTCAGCCTGCTACTAAGCTGTTATAAACAAAGGAGCCCTGTCAGCAGTGATGGGGAGGGAGAGGTGGCAACTGGGGGAGTGGAAGCTCTTTGAAACATTAAAACAGTCCCAATTTAGCAAACCACTGCCCCCAACAGAAGACCGGAGTTGCTATATCCTCATTTATTTTTATTAAAAGAAGGCTAAATGTGAAGTGAAATCTATTACTGCTAAAAGGCTTTAGCAAGTCTGTTCTAGTCATTTCCTAGCATCAACGGTGGGAGCAAAATCCTTGCTCTGCCATCTGGGACGAATGCCCTGGTTGAGATCCATAAGCCAGATGACTATCCCTGTGTATCTCAATGCCATTTTCTTCCTTTACTTGTAGATAATGCTTTCTAGTGCTTGACCGACTGTGTCAAGGCTTTGTTTTCATGAAAGAAGAAGTAGCTTTGCTGCTTCCGTTGATTTCTTTCGGAAAGGTTCAGTTAAGTGAGAGGATGCACAGTAGGGCTTGTGCTACGTTGGAAGCAACTCCTTGCAGCACAGGTCATAACAGAAGGAAAAGGAAAACCCCAAATGCATTGTGAGCTCATCAGATGGAAAGGTGGCCACGAAAGTAGGGCAAGATTAACTGTGGTGGATGTGAGTTTTCCATGATGCATGATGAGCACAAGAGGGGAACAATTATTTCCATTGTCAACAGTGCAAAGTTCTATTTACATTCTTCAATAAATGAATGACAGTTAAACATATTATACTAAGGGAAACCCTCAACTCCCACTCCCCCCACCCCTGCAAAAAAAAAGAAGTTTGTTTTTAAATTGTTTCCAATGTTTAGCCCTTATTCTCAAACACCTGTCAGTACCAGACACTACAGTAGATGCAGCATCTGTTAAATAGGCAGGAATATATACATTTATATACATATATCTAAAACAGAAATAAGTAACTGCAGTGTTTCATGTGACATTGCAAGACTTTTGTTCCCATTAAGTGTTTAGAGAAGACCAAATTCAGGTGTTAAAATGGTACCACAGGTCCTTACTGGAAGGAGGGATTGAGAAGATGACAGTGACTATGTGATCTGGACATAGTACAACTCAATCCTCTCTCACTGATGTGCTCCTTCCACCCCCAAAAGATGTGGCATCTAAAGAAAGCGGCTGACCATCACTCTATTTCACAATGCCAGAGACGTCTGCTTTGCACTGCCCCTGCTGAATCATCCAAACTCCCTGGATTTTAATGTGCAAATTCAAGCTAGTCAACGCTTCTCTCTTCAAACTTTGGATTGCCTTTCATCTGTCCATTCCTGCTTAGTGTTCTGGAGAGCTTGAGTTCTTTGCTCATCTACTTGGACATAATCCACTCTTTGTTCTTCAGAGAGGAAAGGTTTCTGCCAAGGTGAAGGAAATGAAACAAACAAACATACGTGAGGACGTGCAAAACATGAACACAGCTACAGCTGGGCTTCTGTCAATTCTTCCCCTCCTCTCCAACCTTAGCTGGCATTTCTTTTTTCACCTTGAAGCCAGGGGTGACATCAGCAAGCAAGCATGCCTGTTGTCTTGCTACTGGTTTCAGACATCATTCCCCATCTGCTAGCTTGTCACACAGCCCAGAACAGGCCTGGCAGACACAGGAAAGTGCAGTACAGTGATATGTTCACCTTGAGATGAAGGGGAAAATGGTTTTCCTCTGAGTTAAAGCTCTTGATCAGGCAAGACTGGAGTGGGTTTCGAACCCAGAGAATTGCCTCTGATGCAAGAGTGGGGAATGTTTTTCAGCTCAAGGGGAGCATACCCTTTTGGTGACTTTCTGGGGACCACATGCCAGTGGCAAGCAGGGTCAGAGGCAAAAGTTGGTAGAGCAAGGGATGTGAATTTTATCTTCATATTTGCACCCCTCTTCAACTTCCATGGAGGCAAGCAAGAGGCAGCCAGGCAAAAACATTTAGGGTGTGAAGTAGAGCCAGTGAGGAGTATGTTCTGGGGAGAGTTCCAAGGGCTAGATACAAAGGCCTGGAGGGCCACACTCAGCTCCTGGGCCCAAGATTCCCCACCCTTGATTTAAAGAAGCACTAACAATACTCTGCTCACTTGTGAAAAAAAGGAAGCAGGTATTGGATATTACATGCCACCATTTAATTTTTATTACTGATGTCAGGGAGCGGCAGCAGAAGTTGTTGTGAGCAAGGCCTACCTTTTGTACAGGAGACGGAGAAGCGGAATTAAAATCCAGTGCTAAATAATCAAGGCTGAAGTTCTTTGGCCATTGGAATGCTCCATTGCATGGAGATGTTGCTTGCTCCTGTTGAGAATGAACCATGACCATAAGAAAATGAAGAAATAGGCATTGTCAAAACAAATTTAAAAGTTTTGTATGTGTGTGTTGCCTATAGACTCTCCTCCTTTCCCTCATGTTCTACAGCAGGGGCAGGAAGCCTTCAGCCCACAAATCATATTGGTTCACCACGTTTTCCAATTTGGTTTACTAGGGCTGGTGGGCAGGCTTGATTGCTGCAGAAAGTAGATTACCCACTAACTGATAGGTGAGGAGGGGATTCAAGCTTGCTCAGTTTGGCTGTCCATGCCAAATTCCTTAAAGGGTTGATTGCTGAAGAAAGGACTGAACCCTCAGCCCATCAGCTGATGCACAAGTTGCTCATTCCTGCTTAGCCTCTACCTCCCGCCACCCCCAGTAGCCAACTTTGACAGGTGGGTGGTTCCATCCACTTGTCACAGGTATCTTGTGCAGGTGGGAATTAAAGAACTGGCCCATTGGGCGAAAAAGGTTCTCCACCCCTGCACTACAACCATGATCATGCTTTAGCAAGAGAGGCAGCTTCCATATTATTTGAACATCTCTACGGCTCCCAATCCTTCTCGTCCCGGCTCTCACCAGGCCATTTAAGGCACCTCTGTTGTTCAAGGGAAACATTTGCATAGACTGCAGTCTTGGCCAACCTGGTGCTCCCCAGAAGTTTTGAACTATGGGGTTCTGCTAGGAGGTATGCCCCCTGCAAATGATCTGGAGGGTGCCAGGCCGGGGAAGGCTAACCTTGTACAATGCAAAAAGACAACAAAATGTTAGGAACATAGGAAGCTGCCTTATACCAAGTCAGATCACTGGCCCTTGTACCTCAGTGTTTCCTACATTGAGGGTAGCCAGTGTGCTGTCCTCCAGATACTGTCAGGATGCAACTCCAATCAGCCACAGCCAGCATGGTCAATTGCCAGGGATAATGGGAGTTGTAGTCCAGCAACACCTGGAGGGCATTACATTGGCTACCCCTGTTTTGCCCTCACTGGCAGTGGCTATCCAGGGTTTCTGGTAGTCTTTCCCAACAGTGCTTGGAGATATTAAGGACGGAATGTAGCCCCACAGCATGTAAAGCAGTTACTTTTATTACTGTGCTACAATCCTTCCTTGTAGTGTTTGGGCTCAGAACAAACCATATACAGAGACAGACCACTGGTCTATCTAGTTTAGTACGTCTGCACCACTATTCCCCAAGCTGGTCCGCTTGTTATACTACAGCTCCCAGCATACTTTATGACTGACCATGCAGGAGCCATAGTCCAAATCATCTGGGTGGCACCAGGTTGGGGAAAGGTTATCTACACTTACTGGCAATGACTTTCCAGGGTTTCAGGCAGCGTTTCTTTTCCAGCCCTAGCTGGAAATACAGGAATAAGACATGGGGTCTTTTGTACATAAAACGCTAGCTCAACCATCAAGCTACAATCTTTCCCCAACATATCTCCCCGGAGTTTTGTGCGATCTTAAGGGGTTCCATAAAGGCTCTTGTCTAAAAATGGTAGGGAAAATTTTGAGGTTCTCTCTTTGCCTCCAGCAAATCACCATGTATATGTTTGAGATTGCTTGGAGATGTGCCACCAACACTTGTGGGAACAACGGAGATCTGTAGGAATGGGGAAAAGGCTTCCCTTATCACTGCGTCAATTGGCCCTTGTGTGCCTGCACTAAATTTCTTCAGTAGGGCAAAGGGGAGCCCCTGCCACATGTTTGGCTGAAAAATTTGACTTCTCTGAGCCTTTCCGCTCACATGGTTTGTCAAAGGAGAGTTGCATGAAAATGATTACCATTTGAATGTAACTTTCTTCTTCCTCTCCGGAAACTGAACTGGCAAATACTCTCGCTGAATTAATGCAGTCTCTTTCTGGAGAGATAAAGCTTGTTCGATTGCTAGTGCAGGAGGAGGAGGAGGGTGGGGGAAACCCAAAGCACAAACAAAAGAGAAGTCAAAGAAGAGTTTTCACAGATGCTCTGAAACCAAGCCAAAATCTGACGTTGCCCAGTGTGGGGAATAAGCCCGCCCAAAGCCCAGCAACACTACAGAGGTTAAGTTAGCTAACAAAGGAGGTTACAATCTCATCAGTGTCCTCTTGGGAAATTAGTCATTTCTGCAATCGAATCTGACAGTAAAAATGGCCGCCATGGCATTATGGGAAAGCTGCAGACATCAAAGAATGGTCAAGGAAGGAGCATAAACAGAGGCAAATATGGCTAGCAACAGTTTTGGAGGCAGAAACAAATTAATTAGCTACTGCAACTATATGCAGAGGAACTGCAACCACCGTGAATCATCTGCAAAAAGATATGTTATTTGCACATGGGAAATGTCTGCTACTCAGTCCTCTTACAAAGTAAAAAAAGCTGCCAAATCCATTGCCAGATATGTCTGTGTAATGTTTTTCAAACCAACCACAAGTTCTCAAGACATCATCTTAAGAGGAAAGCTGGCAAGCTAGATATTTCCAGTGTTCATCAATGAACTTTATCCTTTTATTCACTGTCCCATCTTTTTACCAACTTCAGGGGCAAGCACCCCCTGGTTTTATCAGGTAAATGCAAATGGAAGCATCTTACAAAGCTGGTTCAGGGCTCTAGAACAGATCTTCAAGTGTGCAAAAGTAGTGCTTTGTTACGTATCTTTAGGCATCCAACAAAAACATTCATCTTCTCCCATGCCTTTCATTAAACAAACTATGGCCTTTTAAACTGGGTTGGTGGGTGGGGTATTATTATTGTTTATTACTATGGTATGTATTTTTGTGTTTTTATATTGCAAACTGCCCTCTCATCCTCAGATAGAAATAACAGTACAGTGGTACCTCAGGTTACATACGCTTCAGGTTACAGACTCCGCTTACCCAGAAATATTACCTCGGATTAAGAAATTTGCTTCAGGATGAGAACAGAAATTGTGCAGCAGCGGCACAACGGCAGCAGCAGGAGGCCCCATTAACTAAAGTGGTGCTTCAGGTTAAAGACAGTTTCAGGTTAAGAACAGACCTCCAGAACGAATTAAGTTCTTAACCCGAGGTACCACTGTATAGAAACAACAACAACAACGCTTTCCTAGTTTGAACTACAACTCCCATCATCCCTAACAATTGAGCACGGTGGCTGGAGGTGATGGGCTTTATACTACATCAACATCTGAAGGGCACCACACTGGTTACCCCTCCTCTAAAAGGACAGGCTAGTAGAACTCTGGTAACCAGTAGTAGGTACTGAGGAACAGATCAACGCAGTGGATATGATGTTACAATATCAGTATGATGTGCCATCATCCACAGCTAAATGGCTACTAAATGGCCAAGAAAGAAGGGGTGAAGAGAGAGAGTGCATACTCACAAGCAGAACTGGAGCAGAAGCCATCTCAGGGTAAACTAGACCAGCCCTCCAGACATTCTGGACTACAATTCCCATCAGCACTTGCATGAACAGCCAATGGTCAGAGATTATGAGAACTGTAGCCCAAAATTTCTGGAGGGTAACAAGTTGGGGAAGGCTGAACATCCCAAAAGCAGATGGTGAAAAGTCTATGGAGGACTTGATTTTTTAATTGAAAAGCAGGTGCCATGAAGAATCAGCTGGAGCACAGGTATGGAGGAGGGGAAGGGATTCTTAACCCTTTCCCCTCTCACCTTCTGTACGTCTAGAATTATCTTCCTGATATTACTTCTCTCCCCAGTGTTTTGCCCTATGGTATGAAAGCAGAACATTTCTCAGAAAGTAATGTCTGAGATATTTAGGCTCAGTTAATACTGATAGAAATATATATTCCTGTGTTTTACACATAAACACACACTTATTTATTTATTTATTTGTATGTATGTATGTATGTATGTATGTGCGAGAATGAAGAAAATAGGCTGGGGAGAAGAAGTGGAAGGAACAGATAACAAGCTTACTGCTTCTTACAACAATACTGAAATATACTGAATTAACTCTGTAGCTGCAACCAAAATTCTCAAATGGCTGCTGAAACAAGCAAGGCCTCTTAAACTAAATAGGCTTCTCCCATTGTGGGCAGAGTGAACCACCCTGGCTGAGATAAACCTCCACTTAAATACTCAGTTATGAGTTATCTGTTGCTGAAGCAACGTTCACAACGGATGCCAGTTACTGCTGTTGCATTCAGGTCCTGCTTATGGGCTTCCCATAACATCCTGTAAGAACAGGATGTTGAACTCTGGCCTGACCTCTTTGTACGCGCTAATACAATTTGCTCTAGCTGGAGTTTCACATGGAGCCATCCATTCCAATCCTGCATTGCCTCAACTAACGCTGCTTGCAGGAACCTAACCTCTTTTTCCATGAACCCCCTACTTTAGCCAGAATGCTCTTTCCATTGGAGTCATCCGCTGGAGCAGAACGGTTGTGAAGATAGAATAACTACATATCCACCTAATCTGGTTTACTAAGGAAACTCTCTGTGGTGGCAGGAGAAAGGCAGGAACCCCTCAAGGTAGGGATAGCCAATGTAGTGATCACCAGATATTAGGAATATAGGAAACTACCTTATACCAAATTTGACTGTTGGTCCATCTAGTTCAATACTGTCTACAATGACTGACAGGATTCTGCCCTAGTCCTACTTGGAGCTTCCAGGTTTTGGAACTTAGGCCTTCTGCATGCAAAGCAGATGCTCTAAAACTGAGCTATGGCCCTTCCCCGATTTTGTTGTATTCAAACTCCCTTTAGTCCAAGTCAGCATGGCCAAAGGTCCAGGGTGATGGCAGCTGCAGTGCAACAATATCTGGAAGGCACTGCGTTGGTTATTCCTGCTCCAAAGATCACCACTGAACTTGCAAAGACATGTGCTGTCTTAAAGCAAGAATGATGCAAATCTCTCTGTTTAATTGAAGCCAATTTAATTTTGGGAGGAAAGAAAAACATTTTCTTGTCTTCTTAAAAAGCAGGGATGAGATCCACAGAATTTGTATTGAAAGTTTGTTTAGAAACTTTGCTTACAGTCTCCCTGTGGAATGAGACAATATATAAATAATTTTCCTGTAAGGAATGCTAATGTTTAAAAGAAACGTCATTAAAACTAAACAAGGTTGGGTCAACACTACATGTGAAGCACAATTTATTTGCCCATAACTCACAGAAACAGTGCAACCGAATCAGTGTATCAAATTTGGGCTGATGTTTGTTCAACATTCACAGCTACACTACACTTGATCTTAGAAATGTCATCTTCAAGCAATAGTCAAGTCAGCTTCCTATTTATTTTTTATATTGCTATCCTTAGCATAAAATGCAAAAAGTGCAAATTTTCAGAGCAAGGATTGATTTTTCTAAAAAACTGAAATTATAAAATAGATTTTAAGAATCTATATAGGATTTTAAATATCAAGTTCCACTAAGACTTAAACAAACCTGGTTTAAAATGTTATCTGAACATAATACAAACATATTATAATTTACACACATAATCATGGCCCTTCATCAAACATAGTCTGCTTTTCTATGCAAAAAATGCCCTATTCAAAATTCTATGAACAAGAGCAAAAATATGTGGTTTTGGCTTGAGGTTGAGCATTATAATGACACAATAGGCCATATATTGCATATGTTGCTGTGTACATCATGAATATTTGGAGTTTGTCCACTAAACAGCATGCAAATTACTTTCCATGTCACAGGGAAACACCTTTCTTCCCAACTCTACCACTACCCTTTCCTTCTAGAAAGTTTATCTTCAAGTGAATTATCTTACACCTATGCCTTACATGGGTTTAGAAACAGAAATGATTGTTTCAGTTGCTTCCCTAAGCAGATGTGTGCATCAGGCACACAGACTAGGAACTCGGCTACATTGGCAAAGAAGAAGTGCTTTAGATGCGGTTTATGCATTCTAATACTGTGACACCAGATGGCGCTGTGGAGTTCCATTTTTACCAACCCAATTTCTCTTACAAAATTTGCAACTCATTTAACTGAAACACTTCTTTGATGTGTCTAGATCCAGCCTAGGTGGAATTTATGCTCCAGGATTGTATACTGGCTCTATTTAGTTGCAAATAATACATGCTGTGTTTGTTATAGTACGGAAGCTTGTGGAGGCAGTATGTTAGAAATATAAAAGGCAGATAAACATTGGCCGTTTAAACTTGCTCTCCTTCTCTGCAAGTAAAACCATAGCTTAAGTGAATTATAGTAATGTTGTTTGGGTATAAATCAGGTGTGGTGATGTCCTTTCTGGCCTCAAGGCCAAAACTTAATGTGAGATTTGATGTGGCAGTGCATTATTCTGAAATAGTAGCTGAATAATAACAATGTCACATGGCAGTATGCAATGCAACAAAACAAAACAAAACAAAACAAAACAAAACAAAACAAAACAAAACAAAACAAAACAAAACAAAACAAAACAAAACAAAACAGAAAACCAAAGGGAGCAACTATGCCACCAGAAAAAGTTAAGTGTGAAAAACCCTATATGCCCTTTGACTTGGTATGCCTCTTCAAACATATTATGACATTATAGTTAAAAAATGTATTCTGTGTGTACTTATTTTGACACTTACCTCTGCTTTGTGATGTGTGTATTAGGCATGAGTGTATGTGTGAGACCTGTTTGGTGAAAGAGCAGTAAGCTGTTCATTCATGAACCATACAGCACAGCAAGATACTAGGTAAATGCCCCCCATACTGAGATCCAGGGATACTATTTTAATAGTTCCTCCAACCATCTGCCAAGACCAATCTCCTAAAAAAAATGTTGGGACAGGTTTCACACCCACTTACTAAGGCACAGTCCACGTCCTGGTTAAGGCAGCATGTTCTCGGATGGTGGAAAGGTTTCGCAGGTCCAGCGGAGGTGGTCGGACTGAAGATTTAAAGAGAGAAGACTTCTTACTGCCACAGAGCTGGCCAAGGACAGGGGCAGATCCGGTTGTAAACTTGCTGTGTGGGTAGCCGGTTACTTAACAGGATGGAAGCAGTTCCAAGAAAGGAAGTTTATGACATCAGGGGGCTCATACTGTGGACCCAGGTAGCAGAGCTTCCTTAATTTCTTTAGAGAGCCACAGTGGTATAGTGGTTAGAGTGTTGGACCAGGACCTTGGAGGCCAAGCTTCAAATCCCCACTTGCCATGAAGCTCACTGGGTGATCAATCACTGCCACTAAGACTAACCTACCCCACATGGTTGTTGTAGGGATTGAGGAGGGTGAGAACTATGTTCTCCTTCAAAGAAAAGGTGGGATATAAATGCAATAAAATAAATATTCTTGCTAATCCAAAGTAGCTCACAGGCTGCAGGAGTTACTGGTCTGATACAGTGGTGCCCCGCAAGACGAACGCCTCGCAAGACGGAAAACCCGCTAGACAAAAGGGTTTTCCGTTTTGGAGGCGCTTCGCAAAACGAATTTCCCTATGGGCTTGCTTCACAAGAAGAAAATGTCTTGCGAGTTCCTGCGGGGTTTTTCCCCTCCCCCCCCTTTTCCTAAGCCCTAAGCCGCTTATCAGCTGATCCGCTGATAAGCCGCTTATCAGCTGATCCGCTAAAAGCCGCTGAACCGCTAATAGCGCTAATCTGCTAAGCTGTCAATGGGCTTGCTTCGCAAGACGAAAAAACCGCTATACGAAGAGCCTCATGGAACGGATTAATTTCGTCTTGCGAGGCACCACTGTATTTCCAGGGTAACAGACCACCCTTTTAATGAACAGGGAAGGTACTGCAATCTCATCAACACAAGCCAGGTCTGGTGCTTTGAGGTGACCAATGGGGACCTGGCTGGCTCTAAATAACTGTTGCTCCAGGCTTGGTCTGAGCATCTTGTTCACCAAGTAGCAATGAAGCCCCTCCATCTCTTCCCATCTGCAACCTGACCAACAGCCCATCCACAACCACATCTCCTGCCTCTAGTCCTTTTCCTCAACCATCTCATCTACCTCTGCATATTTATTTTAACATAGTTCTGGCCTGCACTCCCGCAGGCCAGATTTTGTACAGTTCAGATACCAGTTTAGTTCCTCTGGAAAGCCAGGCCAACCTCCTGGCTTTCCAACTCCACTACTAGGACTGCAGTCCCAAAGACACCTACTTCTTGAGTGACTTCTGAGAATAGAAAAAACACATCTCAAGCCTGTAGTTAACAAGTAACCCACCCAATGAACGTTGTATTTGCTCAAACGTCAGCTGTTTGTTCTGTCCTTCGCAAGGCCAGCTCCAAGTTTGAGCAAATCAAATTAATCATAGGGGCCTCTGGTGGGGGTCCCTCATATACTAGTGGGTCCTCAGTCCTGGGCTTACTTCAGGGTTTTGAAACTGGATCTGGGCAGCAGATCACGTCCCAACTCCTCTGTGGGCCAGTCATCTGCCAATCTCCTGTCATCACCATGACAGCAGGTGGCCCATTTTCACGTGGATAGTTTGAAATCAAACCAAGAGGGCACAGCCACAACCCGGAAAGCTTCATCAATCCCCACAAGGATTTGCAGGTGTCATCAAATCTGATTGGCAGCACAAGCAAACCCCCATTCAGCCCAGTCCAACTTTTACTTGCTTCACACCACTCACACCAGAACTGGAAGCAGAGTGCCAGTGAAGGCACTGTGGCAAACTAAAATGGGAGCTTGCAGATCTAGCCACTGTATTCTGGACATGCCCCTAGGCTGAATTTGTCCTGGACTTGTTCACTGTCCCCGATATCCACTTGCTGGACTCATCAAATCAACTCCCGAAACTCCCAAGATAAACACATAGAGGTGCTCGAAAAACAGCTTGCGGAAAGACAAGCTCACATTTTCGACGTGGCTTGAGATCCCGGTTGACCGGAGGTGGTTCCAGGTCTGTGGGGAGCTCGGGCAGAGGGCTGGAGATTTTTTCTATGCTGGCTGCAGAGCGGATAAACGTAGCTGAGCCTGGACTCATGGGAATGTAGCCGTCAGGTGTGCAGTCAGATCCTGGGATCGGTGGGGAGATGCTGGGGTGCATTGGCACGTAACTGTCCTCGGAACTATTTGATGTACTGGAGTAGAGAGGGCTAAAACGACTTGGCTTCAGAAATAAGCACAGGGAAAGGGAAAGGGAAAGGGAAAGTTGGTTAACAGAAGGGTTCCAAATCAGAAATCAGGTGCCAAACCTTGGACCTATCCATCCACTTTCCGCTTTGCCCAGGATTCTCTCAGGTTCAGCCTCCTGACTAGCCTGGAGTCCTGCATCAGGAGTGAGGAGCCTGGGAGCTAAATGCAACCTTCCAGGCCTCTCTTGTATGGCCCTCATGAACAGACCCCATTTCCTGTGTGCATACCCCATTTAGCTCTGGGTTAAATTCCACCCTAATATTTTTTCAAGTCTGAAAAATGGCATACTGGAAGTTTGGATTTCTTGGGCTAACCAGGAGGAAGACGACTCACTAATAACTGTATTAGTATTATTATTGTGATGTCTTTTGTTGTTTTGTATATAATTTTAAAAATTAAAAAAAATTGTCCAGTAGCAGCACCTTAGAGACCAACTAAGTTTGTTCTGGGTATAAGCTTTCATATGCATGCACACTTCTTATGCCCAGAACAAACTTAGTTGGTCTCTAAGGTGCTACTGGACAATTTTTTAAAATTTTATTTTGACTGCGTCAGACCAACACAGCTACCTACCTGAGTCATGTATATAATCCTGAATCATGTATATAATTTGCTTTTGTGGTTTTCAGCTGCCTTACTAATGTACCATATTTATGCAAATGCCATCGCATCTAATGCGCACCTCAGTTTTCAAAACCTTGAAAACAGAAAAGTATTTGCTGGCACCATCAAATCTAATGCGCACCCTAATTTTCAGAAAGTAATTTGGACAAAAAACGGTGTATATTACATTCGAGTAAATATGGTACATTGTTTAAATATATTTAATTTATTACGTTACTTTAGAACAACATACAGAGGAAGCTGCCTTATTGGTCCATCTTGCTTGGTATCCTCTACACTGACTGGCAGAAGCTCTCCAAGGTTTCAGACGAGGATCTCTCTCAACTCCACCTGCAGATGCCGGGGATTGAACCTGCATGCAAAGCAGATGCTTAACCACCGAGCTACATCCCTTCCGTTCATACTTAAAATGTGGAATTATTGTGATCATTATTACAATAAACTTGGTATTAATACTATTTCATTCTGAATGTGGAATTGGCATTGTATATCTTACATCGATTCCTTTTTGTTGGTATTTGTAAACTGCCCAGAGACCTCTTTTGAAATGTGGAATGGAAAACGAATTAACACATAAATATTATGGACAGTTGGGGCTTCCAACAAAATGTTGCAACATGGAGTGCTCTTGTTTAGTGTTCTACGCCTAGTCCTTCTTTCTGGACACTCCATTCCTGTCCTCTCATTGTGTGAGTCCAATTCAGATTGGGGTTATATCAATCAATCAATCAATCAATCAATCAATCACCATATGTTTTTGTCGAACTACAACTCCCATAATCCTGACAGTTTAGCTAATGGCCAGGCATGATGGGACTTGTAGTCCAACCACATCTGGGGTCCGAAGGCTGAAGAACCTTGGTTTAGCTTTTACCATGTCAATATGTATGTATGTAATGGAGCAATTCCTTCTCTCTCTCTCTCTCTCTCTCTCTCTCTCTCTCTCTCTCTCATTATCTTTGATTTGAATTTGCATCATTCTGACTGCACCATCCTTGGCAGAAACAGACAGTGGAAGGAGGACAGAGCCCTTGATATATCCTCAGCCTTATTTCATATTTTTCAATTGTAAACCACCCTCTGATCCTTGCATGAAGGGATAATTAATTGATTAATTAATTAATTAAATTCTCAGCGGAAGAGCACTTGCTTTGCATGCAAAAGGCAGCAGGTTCGGTCTCCAGACATCACTGAGAAAGTATGAAACCCTGGAGAGCCACTGCCACCATACTGAGAAATAAGGCCCATTTGGTCCAATGGGGCTTACTCCCAGGTAAGTGGGCACAGAGTTGCAATCTAAACCAGTGTTTCCCAAACTTGGTTCTCCAACTTTTGGACTACAACTCCCATCATCCATAGCTAGCCAGACCAGTGGTCAAGGATGATGGGAATTGTATAGGGCTGCCATAGGTTTGGAATTTCCTGGACATAACCGAGATTTGTCCATCGAAAATAGTGTTCAGGTGAAATTTATGAAAAGCCGCTGAAATGTCTGGGAAATCCCAGGCATTATGGCAGCCTATATAGGAAGTGTTGATTTTTTGGCGATTTTCCTAAAAAATAGGGAGGGAGAACTTAATTCTTTTTTTGGAGCTCAACTTTTGTGTCCGGATGTTCACTTTTTGAAATATGGCAACCATAGAATTGTAGTCCAAAAACAGTTGGGAGACCCAAGTTTGGGAAACCTTGGCCTAAACATATGAAAAAATGCTAACTGTTATTTTGTTACATTGGATTGGGTAACCATTTATTATATATTGATCAGACAGCAGAGGCTGGTTAATTTCTTGTTAATGTTCACTTCTAAAACCATGCTAAATGTGTGTGTGTGTGTGTGTGTGTGTGTGTGTGTGTGTGTAAGACAGTACTGCACTTACCAAATTCAAGCTAAGCCTCTTATCCCTGCGTCTTAGGGAATTTCCTTCCAAGTCAGCTGCAAATCAAAAAAAGAAAAAAAGAAAACCCATAGCAATTTAATTAGCTGTTCAACAAAAGGTAGGTCTTAGAGGATACAATCCTAGCCTGTTGTGTGCAGTTTGAAGGTTCTGCTTTAACCTGCTCGCTATGTGGAAATGTACTTAACCAAACATAAATAATTGTGCCCAAACCTCACTATACACACCAGATTCAGATATCCAAACATCCAAAGTTTGTCCATTTCATTACCTGTTTGTGCTAAGCTGGTTGGTGACAGCCTTTTCCAGGCAGAAATCATGCAGGGAGGAAGAGAGCGAGATCAGACAAATCAAAGAGGAGGAGAGATTGAACAAATCCACTGACTTCCACTCTCTCCTGTTGTTCCGTCAGATCGAAAGCATCTCTGGGCAGAGATCCCTTTTTTGCTTGGCTTACTCTGGAGGGGAGTGTGTCACACAGCCCCCTCCTCTGTGTGCTGAAAGGTGATATGGAAGGGCCTGTGAGGCTGTATGGGCAGGCCCTGTTCTATGCCACAGTCTCCAGCACTCAAACTACATCAGAAGGAGTTCCACTTGCATACTAGTGAGAGCATGGAGGGTTCTCCATTGTGAGGTGGGACATTGATGCCACACACAATATGTGCCCTGGACATTGGTGGATGTAGAAGTTAACAGCAGTAACTGGGGCCAGAGGGGAGCAAAGTTGGGCATTTGCCAGGGCCCCCTAGAGCAAAATGGGGCCCCACTGCCCACACAGTGTTACCCATGCTACTTTGCACAAAGTATCCAAGAAGATCAGCCAAAGAGAATTTTCGAATTGCATGTCCAGTTCTTCCAGTTTAAGGGAAAGGGACCCCTGACCATTAGGTCCAGTCATGGCTAACTCGGGGGTTGCGGTGCTCATCTCGCTTTATTGGCCAAGGGAGCTGGCGTACATCTTCCGGGTCATGTGGTCAGCATGACTAAGCAGCTTCTGGTGAACCAGAGCAGCGCAAGGAAACGCCGTTTACCTTCTCGCTGGAGCGGTACCTATTTATCTACTTGCACATTGACATGCTTTCAAACTGCTAGGTTGGCAGGAGCTGGGACCAAGCAACGGGAGCTCACCCCGTCACAGTGATTCGAACCGCCGACCTTCTGATCAGCAATCCCTAGGCTCTCTGGTTTAACCCACAGTGCCACCCGTGTCCCCTCTTCCAGGTTAGGGTGGCCAAAATCCTGGAGCCAACACAGATCAGAGCTGCAATGTAGTCAGCTAATGAGTTAAACTGCAAGTCAATTAATAAGTAAACTAATAGACAAAAGAATAAAATTGTGGGTTTCCCGTCTGGAAAAGCTCTTTAAGAATATGCTGTGTGTGTGCACATGTCTGTGTGTTTACGTGTAAAGTAGCACACATGCTTTTTGAAAGTCTGCTTCCCCAGCAACTCAAGGCTGTTAGTGAGAATAACACTTCCAGTGATGGGTGTTTCTCTCAAAAGCTTCCAAGAACTGCACAGGACACTGATAAAATGAGCTGGTAAAAACATTCTTCAGAATTATCTGAAGGTGTGCAGAGGGCCTCTCTTCAAGGCAAAAAGACGAGATACACAGTTGTTAATAAATTAAAACAAAATAGGTTCCATACAATGCAATGTGCATATTAAAAAGCAACAGGAGTAGCAGCAGCAGTTTGTGGCTGCCAGTTTGTTTCTGGGCCCAATTCAAACTTAGGCCCCAAACATCTGAGAGACCCCCTCCTTCTCCTACAGGCCATTGTAGGATGTTGAGATCAGCTCAGGGGGCCCTCTGGGTAGTTCTGCCATTCTCAGAATTTCAGGGTGGTAGCAGCTTGGGAGAGCAAATTGTCTGTGACTGCCCCTAATTTGTGGCATTCCCTCCTTAAATAGGTGTTTCTGGCACCTTCACTATATAGCTGTTGGCGAATGCAGAAGCCGCACATCTTTATCCTGGCTTTTGACACCAGAGAAGAATGTTTTCAAGAGCCACCGTATTCCTGTGACTATTCCTGTGACTGTCATTTGTTTTAACAGCTTTTAACACTGACAGCAGCCACGAAATTAAAAGACGCCTGCTTCTTGGGAGAAAAGCAATGACAAACCTAGACAGCATCTTAAAAAGCAGAGACATCACCTTGCCAACAAAGGTCCATATAGTAAAAGCTATGGTTTTCCCAGTAGTGATGTATGGAAGTGAAAGCTGGACCATAAAGAAGGCTGATCGCCGAAGAATTGATGCTTTTGAATTATGGTGCTGAAGGAGACTCTTGAGAGTCCCATGGACTGCAAGAAGATCAAACCTATCCACTCTTAAGGAAATCAGCCCTGAGTGCTCACTGGAAGGACAGATCCTGAAGCTGAGGCTCCAATACTTTGGCCAACTCATGAGAAGAGAAGACTCCCTGGAAAAGACCCTGATGCTGGGAAAGATGGAGGGCACACGGAGAAGGGGACGACAGAGGACGAGATGGTTGGACAGTGTTCTCGAAGCTACTAGCATGAGTCTGACCAAACTGTGGGAGGCAGTGGAAGACAGAAGTGCCTGGCGTGCTCTGGTCCAGGGGGTCACGAAGAGTTGGACACGACTAAACGACTGAAGAACAAACAACACTGATTTTTAATTTATTATAACCCTCACTTGGATCTGCTGGTGAAGGGCAGGGTAAGGAGGAGGAGGACGAAGAGGACTTCACTTACTCTTCCTTTCAAAATGTGAATGGCCATACTAATTAAAATGTTCCTATGGTCAATTGTCTTGTCCAGTTTTTGCCTCCCTGATATTTTCCAGATGTTTCAGATTACAGCTCATAGGAACCAGTACAGCCTCCTTATTCTGCCGTTTCAACTTGGTTATCAGTCTTCTTTACTTAAGCACAGGGAGTGTGTCCATTCAACAGAATGTTCATTTCCTCACTTATTTAAGATAAAACACTCACGCAATCTCAGTTTTTCCAAAGTTAAAAAACTGTTCTGGAGTGGCCCTGTGACAGACATCACAGGGAGCAAACCAATCAATATGGCTTACGGTCAGTTACAGCTGCAAGCTTATTTCATTTATCTGAGACATTTGTACCCCCAACCATTTCAATAAAATTCCAAGGTTAGCTTACAAAATGTAAATGCAGTTTGAAAAGGTACAAACAATGTAAAACAGCAACAACCAGAATAATAATAGTAACATCACCAAGAGCAGCATAAAATACAAACACACAACCCTCCCTTCAAAACCAGCAAAGATGAAAGACATCAAAACAATAATCAGCACCAGAAAAATCAAGAAGTCTTCCTTCACTAAGCACTTTGGCAGCAGTAGGTCCTAACTCACTAGTTGAAGACCAGTGCTACGGATAGGGATTGGGGTGGGGAGGATTTAGTTCAATCTGCATTTAAAGCCGAATTTATCAAATTCAGAGTTTCCAGAGCAATAGGAGAACCAAAACTAAGCCACCCTTCAAAATCTGAACTTCTTCCATGTTTGCAATGTGATGCAGTTCTCCAACCAAACAACGTTAAGGGCAACTGTGTGTAAAAATGATAGTATTCATCAAAATAACATACAAAAATGCATTAGGATAAGAGAAATTGCTTCCAAAAATGTGCACATCAGTCAAAATTGCAGACAAAAATGCGGTTTTTAGGATAAATATGTACCTAAACACTGAAGAATTTTCAGGAGGATTTTTTTGACAGCAACAACAACAAAAATTCATGAGTTGCTACAGAAACGTGGAGAACTGAATTTAAGTTGGGAAAACAAGAAACCTAGAGAACTCAAACTGATAATTCCTTCCATTCCCAGCTATGGAGTAAGGGTGGAAATTATACAAACCAGGGATGGTCAAATGAGCTCAGGAAGGCCAACTCTTAACAGACAAGACCATTCACATCCTTACCTCTCCAACTTCTCATGCTGTCCAATCCAGACAAGGAGATTCTCCTTGGCACCAATGCCCCTTGAGCACACGAGATCCCAACGTGTCCATTCTGAAGGGCCCCACTAGATGGCTCTTCAACCCGTTTGTCTGTGAAGTGGGTTGGCTTAGGAGGCCTTGGTGGTGGTGTATTGCCCAGAACATCAAGTTCAGTAATGCCATAGGAAAGAGCACTCGGGCTTTTATCAACCATTAAGGTTGGTGTCAAGGGAGGTCCTGAAAGTGGGGAGGAAGAGGAGAAATCACTAGAAGGGGGACCGCTTGAATCTGCATTCTTGAGAAGAGCCCCATGACCCATTGCCTGGGGCATCTCTTGCAGCAGGATGCCAGAAGGCTGTAGATAAAGTGAGGGCTGAGATGCCACAAAGTCAACAAAGACATCGTCTGATGAGGTCTGCTCCAGGGATCGGTCAGAATTGGACCAGCTGTGGCACCTGAAAGGAAAAGAAAAGAAAACTAGTATAGGTGTTACTTATGTTGCAGAACATAGGAACAGTGGTGACCAGTGCCCATTGGCCACTGGTAAGGTGGAAGGAAGGAAGAGCAGCAACAATCAACAAAAAGCAAAGCCACTCCGTGACTGGTTGAAAGTAAGAATGCAGTCAGCTGGGTGTAGGTTGGGTGACGGTAAACTGAGATTGGTGAGGCAGTGCCCTATTTTCCCTACCATGGGATAGGAAGTTGCCTTACCTAGCTCAGTACTGCCTCATTATATAGTTTCCATCGTTTGCTGCAGACATACCTTTATATTTGCGTGATGTTTGTGAGACTGCTTGTATTGTTGGATGTACATTTATCTGGTCTGGTTTCAATGTTTTACTGAATTTTATAGGATACTAATATGAATACTAATACTATTTTTATTATTTATATGCCACCCATCTGCATGGGTTGCCCAGCCACTCTGGGCAGCTTCCAGAAAAAGATAAAAACACAATAAAATATCAAACATTTAAAACTTCTCTATATAGGGCTGCCTCTGGATGGCTTCTAAAAGTCATACACTTATTTATCTCCTTGACATCCGATGAGAAGGCATTCCACAGGGCAGATGCCACTACTGAGAAGGCCCTCTGCCTGGTTCCCTGTAACTTGGCTTCTCGTAGTGAGGGAACTGCCAGAAGGCCCTCAGAGCTGGACCTCAGTGTCCGGGCTGAATAATGGGAGTGGAGATGCTCCTTCAGGTTGTAACCCACCCAGGGACCTTGTGGTGAAGCACAGGTAAGAAATCTCTTAACTAAGCAAACCAGTGAATATGAGAAAGGGGGGAAATGTGCTTTTGCTTTCCTTCTTCCTGAATTGTTCAGGGAGGATGAGGGTTTTTTAAATACAAAAAATGTAAAGAGGACACATGCCCTAATTCTTCCCAGGATATTTAGTGTAAAATGGGGCTTGAGCAGCCCAATTTAATCTTCTTGTGCTCATCTTCATTCCACTCTTCCCTCTTTTTTCTAACCAATACAGTGGTGCCTCGCAAGATGAAATTAATTCGTTCCGCAAGTTTTTTCTTCTTGCGAGTTTTTCGTCTTGCGAAGCATGGTTTCCCATAGGAATGCATTGAAAATCAATCAATGCGTTCCTATGGAGACTGTCCGGGGACAGAGGGGAAGCGCCACGTGCCTTCCCCTCTGTCCCCGGACCTGTTTAAAGCAAGGGGCGGCGGGGAGAAGATTGCTTCTCCCCATTGCCTGCACCGCAATCTCCGGGGACAGAGGGGAAGGCGCGTGCGCCTTCCCCTCTGTCCCCTCTTTTGAAGCAAGGGGCGGCAACGGGGAGAAGATTGCGCGCCTTCCCCTTTGTCCCCGGAGCTTGCGGGGCAAGCTTCCTTTTGCGAAGCAAGCCCATAGGGAGATGCGTCTTGCGAAGCGGCTAAGAAAACGAAAAACTCCTTCGTCTAGCGAGTTTTTCGTCTTCCGAGGCGTTCATCTTGCGGGGTACCACTGTACTTCAAATTAAGATTAAATTATTTTGGTTAGTGTGCATGTTTTTTGTGTTTTTTAAAATATTCTATTTTAGTCCACATTAACAGCATACATTGAAAGTGCTGTGATACCACTTTAGCAATTCTGGATTCCCTCAAAGATTCATGGAAACTGACATATGTTATGGGTGCTGAGAGTTCTTAGGAGACCCCTATTCACCCCACAGAGCAAAAATTCTCAAGAGTTCCATGGGAAGAGGGATTTGATTGTTAAACCACATATTGCGGTTTTGCTCCAAAGAGAATAGCATCTCTTGGGAATGAATGGGAAAAACTGCTTTGGAACTTCATCAAGCAATCTGAAATTTATGGTTCTGACATGCCTTTGGATATATATGCTAATTGTGGTTCTTGTCTGATGAATGATTATGGAATTCACTGTTGATGTTGATAACAAAAAATTAAGTTGCATAGTTGACTTGTTGGTTCTGCCCCACCCCCACCCCAAATGTCATTGCAATCTAGATGGACATGAGGGATGCACATTCTTATCTTGTCAAAATCTCCAAATACTGCTTTAAACATCCCGTTCCCACTGCTGGATAGCTCTGCATTCTGCTTAGTTTGAGGTGGTTGGTGGAATATGAGGTCAATTCTGAGAATAACAACCCTATTTCATTTCCAGAATTTGCTGAAAAACATGGTATGAACATTTTTAATATAGTGATTTCATACTTGCCTGGTGGGGAGTGGAAGGATTTGCTTTTCATCCCTCAAGTTTTTGTTTAATTTTTACTTTCCTCTAAACAGTATCAGAGTTAAAGGACAACAAAATACTTGGTTTTGTTTTAGCCTTTGTGCTAAAACTGAGGCATCGACTCTCATTGATTTACTTAACTCTCACTATCATTGAAATAATTGTGATTCCAGAGTGCTTAATTTTGCTTTGTGTCCTAAATTATCCCCCACCACTTTATTCTATTCATTTCTACCTTGCCTTTCCAGGAAAGCTTTTAGGACAAGCCATTGGCGAGAACATTTTGTTGACTGCAATATAGAGGAGTAATTTTATTTGTAGGGGCAATTATGTTGTTCTCTTGTGGATGCATTTGTGGTACTCATGTTAATGTTACAGCCATCGTTGAAAACAAAGTAGATATTGACTTGAAGAGGCACTCTGGAGGGCTTTTTCGGTTTCAAAATATTCAGCATCTGATTGCCGTTTTAAGCACAAAGAAGAAATTTGGGGATTATAGGTCAGGTTGACTTTTAAGGCTTCCTGCATTTTTCTTTCAGTGGAAACATGGGTAGCTCTCTCCCCACCAAAGCAAGAACAGAATGTGATGAGGGAGCCGGAAGGGTAGGACTGTTCTTTCTTTTGGGAAAATTTACAACTGGAATAAGGAACCTGTGCCTCCTAAGCTAGCTTAATGCCCTCAGGTGTAGAGTGCTCTGTATCATTGCCATTGTGGAATTTTACTTCAACCACCAACCTAGGTGACAAGCAGGAGAGGAAATGGGGAATTACAGGCACTTTTAGCTGGTTCCTAGGATTCTCACACCCCTCTACACACTTCTTGAGCACTTTTACTGATTGGAATATGTCCTCTAACTGAGATGCCTTTCCCATGCCTGGATGGAGAGATGTGTATGTTGTGCGTGCGTGTGTTGTACAAAGTCACATCTATTGCTTGCTTCAGTGTTGGCCACTCCCACTTTCGCCTCTGGCCATGCCCACCACTGGCATACCCAAGTAGGGATTGGGCAAGACTGACTGCAAACCTTAAGAGCCGTTGCCAGCCATGTTGAGAGTATTGAGTTATATGGTCCAATGTCCAATGGTAAGACCATTTCCTAGAATTATAAAAACAGAAGAGGCTATCTAGGCTGTGTATACCCATGCATTTAAATCACATTACTCCCCCCACCACAAAATCCTGGTACCTGTAGTTTGTTAAAGGTGCTGGCAATTGTAGCCCTGGGAGGAGTAAACTACGCTTCCTATGAATCTTTTCTAGGGAAGCAGAATGAGCTTGAAGTGCATGGTGTGTATGCAGCCCTGGATTTCCCGCACCCTTACTAAAATGTAGAAAGAGCTGCACGTACAATGGGTCTGGTCCATCGGCCTATGAAAAACATTCTGAAAAATACTTAGCAATGCAACCATGTGGAGAAATATTAACATCAACTTGACAGAGTTGGCCCTACGATGCAAAGGGAGGCAGCTACCTAAGGCCTCAGATGCTGAAAGGCAGAGAGCAGACAGAGCTATGTGCCACATAGCTTACCTTGTGCCTCCTAAGCTAGCTTTATGCCCTCAGGTGTGGAGGGCTCTGTGTCATTGCCATGGCTGAATCTTACTTCAGCCACCAACCTAGGTGGCATTCCCTTCATACAATCAAAGCACTGTGATAACACAATCATGGCTTCCCTCAAAGAATTTTGGGAGCTGTAGCTCTGTGAGGGGAATAGGGATCTCAGCACTCTTAATGAACTACAGCTCCCAGAATTCTTTGGGGGAGGTTGTGACTGTTTAAAGTGGCACCATAGAGCTTTAAATATAAGGTTTACATATGACCACAATTTATGAGCTTATGTACTTCTATGTGCTAAGTCCCCTTAGACCCAAACTTCCTTTGGGAATAACCCTGTTTTGCCCCCCAAAACTGAAAGGCACTCAACCTTCCCCACTGGCCTCCAGATGTTCTGGACCACAACTCACAGCAGCCCCAGCCAGGACACGGTTGCTAATGGGAGTTGTACTTGTGGAAGGCCACAAGGTTGGAGGAAGGTTGTATCAGAGAGAGTTATGGTGATACCTGACATGACTGAGTTTTCCGGTCTCACAGTTCGATAAGAACAGATAGTCAGGAAGGAAGACAGACTCTGACTCGCTTGCTGTCTCCTCTGCAGCAGAAGCATCCGCAGCAGCTTGGTCGGCCAAAAGGGAAGGGTCTGCAACCCTCAAGGCGTGGGCAGAGGCGGCTGGTGAAGGTTGCGGGGAAGTGGTGGTGTGGGAGAGGCTGTCTCCGGAATCTGTGACAAAGGAAAGAAAAGGTTATAAGTTGACGGTGCTTGTCAGGAAGTCAGTTTGGCCTTGATCCTGTAAGGGGCTTGATTCTTTCCAAGGAGTGCAGTGAAGGATTTGTGGCCTATACTAATTTCTTCATTGTTTACCTTCTGTCTGTCCAGGGTTGTTGGAACAAAGAGTAAATCTACAGTACTGAGGAAGATGAGGTCAGCACTGGAAGAAAGCCTATGTGCTGTGGCCAAATTGGACTGAAACAATCAGTACTGGTGTATACCTGGGTTTCTGTTGTTTTCTTCAGGGCCAACATTTAAAAGGAGGTTATAAATAATCTCGACTTAAAAGAAAACTTAATTTAAGGGACGTGTTCACAACATGGATAAAATAGAATGTTTTCAATAGCTTTTTAAAACATTTTACTGATAATGTTATTCTTTTCTTCTTTACGTAAATCATTTTGAGTTTTTAAAGGGTTTTTCTTTTACAATCAAGCAGTGTGTGTGTGTGTGTGTGTGTGTGTGTGTGTATCACACAGCTGTATTTATAATCAACCAATGGACTCATACAGTTGCAGCATTTGGAAACCCATGCAGAATTTCAACACATTTTGGTGGAGTGGGGTGGGAGAGAGAGATGGGCCTTGGAGAATACTAGGTTTGGGGTGTTTGTTATTATCACAAATGAACTTTGAGTTGATGGGGATTTTATTAATGCCCAAAAGATACTACAGCAAAAAAAAAAAGAAGAAAAAGGAAAAAAGATAAGCCAGCTATAATATTTTAGGCTGGTGTTAAAGGATAACATGGCTATCCACTTGGGTAGCATTCTGCAGGACTCCTTAAAGTCCCTCAAATATCAGAAGCCTACTTAAGGAAGGGCTTTCAATGTGGTTGCCTCTATTCTGTGGAACAGCATCCCTTTTGAGATACAACAGACAGCCATTATCTGCATTTTCCTAAAACAACTGGAGACATTTTGGTTTCGACAGGCTTTTCCAGCTGGATGAAAATGCTGGGTGTCTTTTTGTATGGTATTTAAACTTAGCTTCAGAGGTTTTTTTTGGGGGGGGGGGTTAAGCACTGCTTCAGAAACTATTTCTGCTTTCTTATTATTCTGATTGACTGATTATTTAATTTCCAAATAATTTCAAGATGCATGTAAATTGCCTGAAGACATATATGTAAAAGGCAATTCACAAATAAAATAATATTTCACACTGTGTATTTTTTTCTCTATGTATTATTCTAACAATTAAAAAAAAGTTATAAAAAGGCTGCTTCCCCAACCTGTGCGGAGGGTGGTAAGAATATACTCAGACAGCCCCCTCCAAGCCCCTAATATGGCCATCGCCCCGCCACTGCTTAAACAGCAGTATGCAACCCAGTCTTGACAACAACAACAACAACAATTATTGATATTTAAAGTCACATATTTCCACTATGGATAGCCACCAAGTGTTTACATTAAAGAGAAGCTCAGCTTCCCTAACCCATAAACAGTTATCTGGGAAACGAGGCCAAGATATTATCTAACTCAACATTTCCAAGAAGCAAAGTGTTTATACTGCGGGAAGACAAACTGTAGTCTACAAAATGTACAGCCAAACACTTCCCACAGACAGGTGTTCTGCATGGTCCTTTTCAAACCACCTGAGAAACACAGAGGCGGTAAGACAAGCCAGCCCCTCCCAGCCTCTGTGTGGATAAGTAGAATTTGCAATTTAAAAGAGGGATGGGGTAGAATGGAGGGGTACAGAAAACAAAAAATGGGGAGCCAGACTGGACTGGTATCAACTCATGGGGTGGCACCACTATTCAGTGACAGAACACCTGTGTTGCATGCAGATGATTCCAGCTTCAACCGCCAGCATCACCAGGAAGGGCTGGGAAAGACTGCCAGACTGAAACCCTGGAGAGCTGCTGCCAGTCAGTGTAGACAATACTAAGCTAGATGGATCAATGGTCTGACTCACTATAAGGCAGCTTCCTATCTTCCAAAAAAGGGGCCAGGGAACAAAATATTTGTTCAAGTTGCAAAATCAGGTTGCCTTTCTCCATAAGACCAGCAGATGGCAGCATTTTTGTTCTACAGCCAAGCAGTTCCATCAAGATTGATCTGTTCTTAGGATACCACTTTTGTGTATTTACTACCCGGCAAGGTGTCATTCTAAAGCCTTTGCAAGATCTACATCTATTTCTATAAACAGCCACACACTCAAATGCATGCTTATTGATTAAAGCAAAGGAAAACTCATGCATGCATTTACATTATGTCTACAATGAAAGCCTACACATTTTAGAAAAGCCACTTAAATCTTACTGTTAAATGAGTCATGGACCAATTTGGAACACAAACAGCTTTTCAGATCCAGAGTTCATCTGATACATAGAAATGGGCAGTGCTGCTGCCAGCAATGCTGCTTCCAAAAAGGTTGCAAGATCAATATTCTAAACTATCGGGGTTACTGCTAAAGGGAGATGGGTGTTGTGTCCTCCGGAAGTGCCTTCTTGTCTGGCAACGCCACTGCCATTCTTGCAGAATCAGCTTAACTAGAAAGTGTTGGAAGTCCTCGCTGCACCTTCAAGTGGCATTTGAACAAGTATGTAAAAGAATTTGCAGACGATACTACGGTGTAATTAATGACCCACTGGATAAAATGGCCTCTATTTTGCAAAATCAATCTTCCTGCACATGTCCCAGGCCAAATCTGGCATGAAAGGTCACATATTCTGGGACAAGAACTCATACCACCAGAAACTGGTGCAGTTAGAGCCAGACTAGAAGGCCTAGGTACCCACCTTACCCAAAGAGCCTGGGTGCTCTCCTCCCCAAGCAGCCAGAGGCTAGGGAACTGGCAGCACCAAATGGTCCTGCACCAGGAAGCATGGGCATAGCCAGGACTTTTGTTTGGGGGGGGCAGAACTGATGTCATTGGTCAGTTAGTTAAGTATTTCTATTGTTTTACTTGGTCGGGGGGGGGGGGACAGCTGCCCCTACTGCCCCCCTTTGGCTATGCCCATGCCAGGAAGTGAAGTGTTGCTCACTGTCCCCAAGGCTGCAACTGTTCACCATTTTAAACTGAATCATTTCCAAATCCAGGGTGAGAGTGACGGCAGGCTCAGCCAATCGGACACCATATTTTGGGGGCGGGGGGATGGACCCAATAAGGAAACCAGAGCAGCAAGGGGACAGCCATTCTCTAAATTGGTAATGGGGAGGGGGGCCATTTATTTATTTTATTTCATGGAATTGATGCACTGCTTGATTGCAAAATGTATATATATGTTTATATATAAATAAATAGGCTCATCATGCTTCCCAACCGGCTGATAGAATAGCATCTTCAAAGGGATCAAGGTTGTTATCTGATTACTGGGGGCAGAGAGAGTAAAGTGAAGGGAAAAGGGGGTTTAAGCTACCATTCTGTGTGTGAGGGGGGAGGTCTGGTGTGGGGGGAGTTGATCTGCTGCTTTTCAGAGTGCAATGCTGCCTGTCACTGCCCTTTCATGCTCCAACATGGGAACTAGTAAGTAAACCAAAATAGTAACAACAAAACAAAACAAAATCATTAGATCTCCAATGATCTTTCATTGAAAGGAAACCCAAAGCACCACCCTTGGAAAATCACACTGCTCAGTGAAGCAGGGAGCACGATGCAATATGTCTTCTGAATGACATATCATTGCTGGACGTTTTGTGCATTGTGAGCTCTTTTTGAAATTACTGGAGGGAGGGGGCAGCACATCAATTAAAAATCTCTCCAACCTGTGCTCTCTCTTCAGGCGCTGGCCCGTTTGGGGAGTGCCGGAGGTAAGATGGATTTCATCCATCTGCTCCAACTGTCCTGGAGCCCTTGTTAATAGTGATAGGGTTTCTAATGGGCTGTGTGATCCTTGAAGATAAACCTCAGTGACATTCAGATAAAACTGGCAAGGCTAGAATCCAAATCTCTGGAGAGAACTCAGACTCAGGCAAATGAAGCTGCCCACTGAAGGGAAGAAACAAGAATCCCTCGATTTGCATAATTTATTGTAAGCCATTTTGCATCTCCCAGGGAAGCAGGTAGAAAACATCCTTTCCCAACCTGGCACCCTTTGGGTGTTTTGGACCACGACTCCCATCAGTTGTGATGGCAGGTGATGATGGGAGTTGTAGTCCAAAACACCTGGACAGTATTGTGCTGAGTAGAGTGTGTGTGTGTGTGTGAGAGAGAGAGAGAGTTATTTTACAATACTTGTATTCAGACCATTCAATTTTCTGCAAATGGTCTGAGCACATTTGCAGAAGCTGACACTGAAAATGGCTATGCTTATCTGAGGACCAATGTATACAAAATCACAGCAAACTGGAGTCTGGGATTAATGCAACGAGAAGTAGTTATCTTCCCAAACCATTCCGAGCCAGCAAATCCTCTCTACCCACCTCCCCTCTTTCACCTCCCTTCAACAAACCCCTTGCCTTAACATTCCATAGCCAAAGCCCGCCTTCCCCAATGTGGCATCCCCTCATTCAGGATGTTCTCCCTATCCCTAACCACTTGCACAGTCCGCTGTTGTTCTTGGAATAAACAAATAAATGAAAATTAAAACTGGTGATATGTGATTCTTCAAGTATATAATCAACAGGGGCTGCCCCCCAGCTTACATTGCTCACCAACCCCACCCCTCAACCCTCTTGCCAATTCCCCACCCTGCCCCTTTACACCTCACCCAAAACCCTCACAGCTCTTTCAAACTCCCCATCCCATCGCAACTCCTCTGTGTGTCTCCATCCTTCCTTCATCCAAACTGCTGTTGTTTAAAATTGCCATTTTAAAATCTGGCTCTCTCCCACCCCCCACATCCCCTACCCTGTGATGTGGCACTCCAAATCCTCTAATGGTGGCTGCGTGATGACAGCCTTAAATTTTTATGTATATAGGGAGATAAAAACAGCACCCATACGATTGTGAACATAGATATTTAAACAGACAAAAACAAAAAAACAAAAAACAAAAAAAAACCAAAAAAAAACAAAACACCAGAAGCAGGGAAGGAAAATCAGTGTTGGCTGTAAAGGGAGGGAGGCCATATGAAGAATAGAGCAAGCTCATATAGCAGGGATCAGCTAATGGGCTGTAAGTCTGGTCTCGGATTTATGTACATCTGGGGCAAGTATTTTGAATGTATTCTGGAAGGGGTATTATATGCAAATGAGCACTCAAATTATGATAGAGTTGGGTTCGTTTGTTTGCTTGCTTTTTAAAAGCTTCTACTAACAAATGCTCCCAGTCTCTAAGGTCAACATTTTGGGGAAGGGGAAAGAAACTGGCAGATGCTCTACCATTGATCATCCATCCCTGAGGTGAGTTTACAGTGATTTCATTAGGAATCTCAAAGATTCTTACACCCGTCAGTAAATAAATTTTGACATGAACAATTTAAGGCAACACAGATGCTCCAGATGCTGTTGGACTCCAGATGCTGTTGGACTTCCAACTTGCATCAGCCCCAGCCAGCATTGCTAATGGTCAGAAATAACGGGAGTTGTAGTCCCACAAAGTATTGAGGCATCACGTTGGGTATCCAAGGCTTAAGAGGCTGAACTGCTTAATGACGTGAAAGCAAACCCACTTTTCAAATGGGTGGCAAAGGAGTTCCTTTTTGAGAGCCTATGACTTGCTGGTGGAGTAAGTGTTAGATACTTTGGAGACAGAGGTGAGGCCAAGTCTTGCAGGAAGTTGAACTGTCAACATGGACATACCCAAGGAAGAAGTACCTTGTTCAGAAATCACAACCTTGAAACCATGGTCTGAGCAATGTGGGCTCACAAACACTTTCCGTCCTCTGTCTCCTTCACTTCCTTGCTTTTGATAACAAACTAGTTCTCTGGTGCCACACAAGATTACTAAATATTAAGACAACACCTTTTCCAATTATTTTACACGTTTCTCCTCCGAATACTTTAATGACCTTGTTTGCTTTTTGTACTCTGGTTGCTGGGTTTGTTTATGGATATTTGATGTTTTCCAGTTTCCAGTTTTGTATTTTGTTGACTATAAGCTGCTTTGAGGGCCGCTAAGGCGTAGGAAAGCAGCACATAGAGTAATTAGAGTCTGAAAGTTCCCCCTCCCAACAAATATTATACCCGAGGGAAAAGGATAAGGATCTTGTCAGCAGGTTGGATTCTGATCTCCCCGACCCAATACAGGCCATTTTTAGGGGCTCCTGTTCATTCCTTGGCAGCTATGGGCTACAGCCAATGTTAGTCCTATTCAAGAGTAGTCCCACTGAAATTAATGAACATGGCTAGCTTACATGCAGCTAATCCACAGCAAATGCACAATGTCTCTGAGAAACAGACAGCAAAAGTCACACAGAGTAAAGGGGCAGAAAGTTGATCTCCAAGGCTCAGAACTGGCAAGCACTAATTCCTCTGAGTACTCTCTCCAGCCCATTAGCAAATGCTCTTTGCAGGGAGAGCAAGTGAGAATACGAAAGTGTCCCTTTGGGCTGTGCCGACATCTGAAGCCAGGCTCCAAGGACAGAAGCCGGTGGCCTTCTGCACATTTTCCTAAGAGCCTAGTAATAAAATTGAGGTCCATTAAAGGCACATGGCAGCATCTGCAGACCATAAATTATGTATGTCCGTTTTCTATGGAGGGAGCAAAGAGATTCTATGTTTGTTCTCATTCTCCCCCCTCCCCCTTCTCTTCCTCCTGCTCCCTGCTCGGCAATCAAGGCAGCAGTCTGCTTTCACCATCAGAATAAAGCTTTATTTGATAAGCTGAAGCACTAATTGGGAAAAGAAAAATCACTGAAGCTTGCACATATGACTACAGAGCAGGATAGGAGAGTGCATGATGTATATACTGGAGACCCTTGAAGTACCTCTGTTTTTATGATGCATAGGAAGCTACCAGACTCATAAACCTCTGGTCCATCCTGCCTGGACTACTGTAATGAACTGTATGTGAAGCTGCCCTTTAATACCATCCTGAGACTGCAGCTAGTGTAAAATGTGGCTGCCAGGTTGGTAAGTGGGACAGCCCAATGGAACCATGCGTCACTCAGAGCACTGCACTGGCTGCCAATGAACTAATTCAAGGTATTAGCACTAGCACACAAGGCCCTGCATGGCTTGGGACTAAAGTACTTAAGGGAGCCCCTTCCCCAATATCAGCCAGTTATACCTGCAACCACAGTGGGAATGGCTGTAACTCTGCTTTGCATGTATAAAGTCCCTGGTTCAATTCTCAGCATCTCCAGGTAGGGCTGGGAGAGTCCCTGTCGGAAATCCTGAACCACTGATTATCAATGTAGACAATACTGAGCCACATGGACCATTGGTCCGACATAGTATGAGGCAGTTTCATATGTTCCAGTGCTTCTTAAGGCACAGATGGGGATACTGTGATCCACCAAAAAGGTTGTTAGACTTCAGCTCCCATCAGCTTAGCCAGCACTGCCAATGGTCAAGCCTGATGGGAATTGTAGTCCTGCAAATATTCAGAGGGTTCCCCATCTCTTCCCTGTGGCATGCCTGCTACTCAGCAATTCTTTTGCCTTGCAAATATACTGAGCTACAGCTATGTTGGCTGATAATATAAGCTGAGGATTCTAGCAACCCATCCCCTCAATCAATAAATACATTGGGCTAAATGCATCTGACGTTAAGCTGCGTCCTCAAAGTCTAAAAGCAAATTAAAGTGGTATATAGATTTGGTATGTTCCAGTGATAACATCAGAAAACTGGCTTTTAGTTTCCCCTTTTTTTCTTTTAAGGGACACTGAAACATTTCTCGTAATCAACAAGCCATCTGCAAGATGATTCATTCCCAGGCATACGGCATAAAAATGAAAGTGCACGCTGCAAATCTCTTGGAGAATTGTGACTGGAAAACCTGCCTCTTTAAAGGGAGTTCTCTCCCAAAACTGGTGCCTTCCAGAGGTTTTGAACTGGGGCTGATGGGATTTGTAGTTCAAAATATTTGGAGGACCCCAGGTTGCGAAAGCCTCTTTCAAGATTTTGGTGCTTGCTTCTCTAAATTTCAGACAAAAGCAGATATATTTAAAAGTGGTTTTGGTCAGGGAAACTTTTACAAACATGTTCCAAAATACAAGATTCAAAAAACTTGAGAGGTGGGGAGGAATGCCCCCTTCATAGGTATGCAAAATGCTTCAACACGGTCAGAGACTTTCTCCAACCAAGCTGTGATCCATTTAAGATATTAACAGTGAATGAACCACTTTTGCATGAGTTTGATCCGTCTTTCCATTCCTACCTGTTCCATCTTCCAAATGTCCGAAGTTGCAGATTTGGGTGATGTGGTGCACCCAAGCCTGCATTTCCTCCTCCGATTTGGCCACCAGGTAGAAGGTGCGGTAAGTCGTTTTCACAATGAAGACAAAGTTGTTCTGGAATTCTTTCTTGATGAAGCTCGAGCCCGAGTGCTTCACCACCTCACATTCATTCAGGTCGATCACCCGGATGGGTTTTTTGGAATGGCTGTTTCGGTAATACTCCAGGACATCAGGGTTTCCGCTCATTCGGCCCTGGCGCAACACGAACCAGCGCTTTCGCCAAGCCTGAGAAAAAAATAGCAAGAAGGATTGTTGGTGGTAATGTGTGTCTGCCAAAATAATTTAAATAGGAAAATATTCTGGAATTTCCCCCCTATACAGATGAGCATAATTTGCATCATTTACATCAGAAAAGATTAAAGGCTGCATCAGAAATTTCTTTTTAGTTATAAATAAAAACAAAGGATTGAAAGAAAAAAGGAACATGTGAATAATAATGATAATACTCCTATCAACTCAAATTAATGATACACTAACCACCAGTATTGCCCATCTTAAGTTAATATAAGACCTCCAGATGTCAAAATAGGTATCCACACAGAACTGATTTTTCCTCTCCACACAAGACACATCATATGGGGACTTCTGCACAGGAAAAATGGCGGGCGTCACGGCAGTGAGCAGCTCCTGAAGCCAGCCAGAGCCAACTGCGCTACCAGGCTAGCTCCGGGCTGCTGAGGCTGCCACTGCCACGTTTTTTGAGGGACAGATTTGCAAATCTGGGGACATTCCGGGGGAAGGAATTTGTCCAGGAACAGTCCCCAGGAACCGGGGACATCTGCTAACCCTACCTCAGAAATGGGTTCAAACTGTAAATATGCAGGTTCCTATCACATATAGCATATGCTAACAATTGAAAAGGCCTGTTTTGTTTTGTTTCATTTTATTTTTATTTTTGGATTTCCAGGTTTACAAACAACAACAAAGAAAACAATTAAGATATAATCAATAAATCCCCTTTGACTTCCCTCCTCCTTTTTGTGGATCCTTATGGCAATATTTTCTCCTGCATCTCGTCTGTTACTCCAATTTTATCAAATCTTTAAGTAATCCATAATTCAACTTTTAGCTACAAGTGTCATATTAGTCCTACTAATGATTTTATGTGTTTACAATAGTTTTTTAAATACACTGTGTACTTTCCCCATTCCTTATTAAAATTTAAATTTTCCTGATTCCTAATTCTTCCAGTCAGTTTTATCTGCCATTCTTCCTTGGTAGGGACTATGTTTTCTTTCAATCTCTGAGCTAATAAAGTCTGGGCAGCTGAATAGTCTCTTCAGGTCACAGGATTTCGGGAAATGGCTGTTATGTGCCATGATCCAGAGGTTAGTATGGGATCATCAAGCAAAGAGAACCATGATTTTCAGAGAGAGGGGAGAAATATGTCTTTTGTGGGCTGTGCCCAGCCCAAATGAGCATCATCTCTCTCATCAACCCAAAGTTCTCTGTGATGGGTCAAACATTTGGAAAGGTTGCATCAACTTCACCACAGGGGAGGGTGGACTATGAACAACCCAGAACAGAGCCAACTCCAGGTTTGATGAAGCTCTCAGCAAAAGCTCCCTCAAATTTGCCCCCCCCCCCAAATCAGTGGCCTTGGTCCTATATTGGCTACCTTGCAGCAGGCACCATTGACGCAGCAAGTCACTTCTGGAACTACAGTAGAATATACTGTAAGCTTTGTGATGACAACAACAACAACAACAACTTATATGCAGCCAATCTGACTGGGGTGCCTCAGCTACTCAGGGCGACTTCTGGTAAATTATAAAACCACAGTAAAACATCGCACATTAAAAACTTCCCTATACTGTACAGGAATTACTGGGTTATCTGCATCCAGGAAAAAAAAAATTGTTTGCAAGAAAATACGGAAATGAATGCAAAACCTGTGCAAAATGCCCGGAAGTGGCTTTTACATCATTTGAAGGCTAAAATATAATGTGGAATTTAACAGTTTGGGAAAAGTAATCAAAACAGAATAAACTGTGATGTGAATGCAGCCATTGTGCACACAGCCCCATTTTATCCTTGGGTGGGTTGAAGAACCTGCCAAAATCTAGGTGCTTGCCTTCAGATCACTTTTCAGGGGTCTGGTGAAGAAAAGGGTGAAAGTGAAAAAGGGCACTTCCGGGTTCCCGCGACATGGCAGACCGACGCGGATATGACAGCTCTGTCAGATTTGGCCTCACGGAGCCTCTGGCAAGAGCACTTCCCCAAAAAACTCCAAGAGGAGTACTAGGGTGTCTCGGGGTCCTGCTGTTCACAGAGGGCACCTTGGCATTGCCGGTCTCTGCTCTCCGTCCTGGAAAGGTGTGGAGAGTGGGGGGGGGGGGAGCCGAGTGAAAGCGACAGTGAACTAGGCACCATCGCAGCTCCGTGAGGCAAAAATCTTTGGGCTAACATTTCTTTAAAAAGCCAGAGGCATTTTGGGCATTTTAGGCAATGACATTCCAAAATTTAAGGTAAATTTTCCTATATGCCACGGCCACAGCTCGAACACTGGTAGCAATTAACTGGAAAGGGGAAGATGTTCTAACATTATCGGATTGGCAATGTAAATTACAGGAATTACAGGAATTGCAGAAATGACACAATTGCCCAACAGTTTGAGCGGTAATAAAAGACAAGTGTTTGTTCAAAAATGGAATAAATATAAGAGGTATCTACAAAATTATAACAGTGGTATAATGTCTATGGAAGCATTCGATTGACCCTCGTCTAAAGTAACCCATAAGAAATAAGACAAATTGTTGTAAGAATGTATTAGAGAATATAGAATGAGTAAGCTAATAATGATAGGTACATTCATCATCAGAAAGATGACGCACCAGGAAATGATAGGAAGTCTAGTCTCGTTTATTTTATGTTAGTAAAAAGATAAGAAAAAAGGGGGGGGGGGAGAAACAGCATAAATCTAAGTTAAGTTTAATTTCTGTAAACATATAGAAGATTATTTGTATATGGTTTTTGTTTATATGGTTCTGTTTATATTTTTGTTCATTCAAGCATGTGTACATTATCTATGTTATATACAAATTTCAATAAAGTATTTGAAAAAAAGAAAAAAGGAAAAGGAAAAGGAAAGGAAAGGAAAAGAAAAGGGGGGAAAAGAAAGAAAGTGCTGGTGAACTAGGCACCACCGCAGCTCTGTGAGGCAAAGCCTCTGATCCAGCCGCAAGCGGTTACCATTCGAGCATATTGAAGCCGACTGCAAAGGTGAGGACTGCTTCAAAGTTTCAAAGTTTTATTATGGCAAAAGCCAGCGACACAGAACACCACAAGGTCAAACAAAAGGAAATCAACAACAACATCCAAAAAAAAAAAAAAAAAATTACACAAGGGAACTTCGCAGTGTGGCATTCAACAAAAGAGATTTACGCTTCCTGATTGCTAGAGTGCAAAATTTGGCCACCTCATATGATATTGATATTGAGGACTGCTTAATTTGATCGATTCGGCAAAAAAACGGGAGTGTTAAAAGGAAGTCTGCTCCCGTTCCTGGTGCTATGAGCACAAAATATATACAAGTGAAGTGTTGATGAAGTTTACTTTGGGAGATAAGTTAACTAATGAACAATAAGGATTAAAAGATTCCACACAGCTTTCATTTATACAAATTCTCAATAATTTTTAAAACATCAAAATTGACTTGAATTCAATTTGAACCTGAATCTATCCTATGTTGTGATTGAACTTGACTGAAAATAGGGGTCAAACAGGAGAAGGATTGCAAGGTTATTTAATGGAAGAATACTACAAATTTCCTCTCTAGAAGGAAGATTGGACTGACTCTCTGAATCTACGCTACTTTTAGGAAAGAAATTTTTGATCTTTCAGAGTGCTGAAGACATCTAACCTAATGGAATTATAATTGTGGATTTATTTTATTAAAAGGTGTCAGCTGGTTAAAAATCAAGATTAAAAAAGAGGACTATAATATTCATTGCTAATATTGAACTAAATTAGACTTTAAAATAACATTAATATTATAGTTTTATTCATATTGGTAATTAAAAATCATTTTGATGGGAATATATAACCGTTAAAATCTGGTTTTGTGAGTAAAGTAGAAGGGGGTAGGAAAGAGGCTGGAAGTAATGGTTTTCTCTACTGAGTCTAGTGAAATAGCCTAATAAAGTACTGATAAAGCCAAAATAACACCTTCCTTGGTGGGAAAGGACTTTTTGTTTTGGAATTTAATCTTAGAGAGGAAGCTGGGAAACGGGGAGAGAATTGGCCCCCCTTCATCCCAAATTAGAAATGGCAGAAGAAAAAATCTCAATGTTGAAACAAACCAGCAGGGCCGTAAGACAAGATAACATAAAATATGAATTATACGATTTGCTTTTGGAATTTAAAAGAGAACTGTTCGATCAGATAAAGGAAAATGTTGATAAGGCAGCTTCTCAAATTCGGGAAAATACTAATTTACTTTCAGAGGCTATGGGACAATTTAAAGAGGTGAATGTACAAACCACCAAGGTGGGAAAGGTTGAGGTGGGAGGTTCAAGGAAAATGCAAGGGAAAGTAAAGGTGGTCCACGACAAAAATGGCACCTCATGTGAATTGATTTGGGAGGCTTTGACTGTGATGGAGACAAAACAGGAAGGGAGGGTAAAAGGTATGAGAGGCTACTGTATGTGGTGGCAATGTAAAGTTATTAAGAAGGCCTGGGAAGTGACATAAAAGATTTGAAGAGAATGTTGAAAATGATTTTTGTTAAAAAAACAACAACAGATGCTATGATTTTGAAAGGTACAGGACTTAATGGATTTATTGAGTGAAAGACTCTGTCCCTGCATCTGAGAGTGGACGCCAGCCCAAGACCAGCCCATCCCTATAGAAGGAAGAAGCCACCGCCAAAGAAGATAAAGAAGATTGGCAAAACAAATTAGTGAACTATGCAGGACATATTAGATAATTTGAAACCCAAGAAAGAAAAAGGACATTGATTTTTTTAAAAGGGGAAATGCATACTTTGCAAGCTTTGTGTATAGGCTTCTACATTAGTTGAACTTTTAAAAGGCACTTGTAACAAGATGAATAAGGTTTTAAAACTGGACTGTTAAGAATATACTATTTTATGGACGTGCATGAATAAGTATAAAATAATGGAACCAGGAGGGGGAGTGGAGGGAAGTCAATTAAGATTTATGGTTTAAATTTTTGATTGTGATGTGTATGCTTTTGGTTTTTTGATATCATAAAATAAATTCTATCTAAAAAGGGGGCGGGGAGAAAGAAAGCAAAAAGGGGTAGGTGTGAAACTAAGCAAAGGAATGATCAGGCTTCAAGTTCCTGCTACTCCCCACCCTGTCAGTCAAAGAGATTACTAAATTCATAATGTGCTCTAATGGTGCTTTTGCAGTAAATGACGGGAGCAGAAGCCTGCTATTACCACCTCAAAATGGATTTTCTTCTGTAATCGTTTTGTCTTAGTAAGAAGTCCCATAGATCCAGCTGGTGAATAAATGTAATTTATGAGGTACACACGCAAGCAGATACAGTTATATTAGGCACATATTGAAGTGGGAAGGTCAAGTGAAATTTAGTTCAAACTCCTTCTCCCTTTTCAAAGTCTCTACTTCCAGAATGAGGCATCAAAATGGGCTGTGAAACGTCAGACTCTAGGTGAGGGGGCAGCTCTCCCACTGCCACACCATGAAGGGGTATTGAATTTAGTGGGATGAAGATCACCTCCCCCCCCCCAACAATGCCGTTTCAGGGCCTAATGCCAGCTACTGCCATTAAAAGCACCAACAGCAGCACCTGTGTCTGTTATGTTTATATGTTTCGTCTTAAAGGTTTCGTCATCTTGGACTAGGCCTACACATGCGCAGCAGAAATGAATTGCTTTGTTGAGGAGGTGGTTGCACAGACTATACCACTTCACACTGAGGGGCAGCCTATGCCACTTTTGATATTCTTCCACATTAGAAAAACAACAACACAACCCTCCATGAAATTAAAAAAAGGAGAAATGATCTACTCCAGTACAACTGTTTGCCTTCTGTGATTGCCAACTATCTGCTACAACAGCTGATTCCAATTTAGTGGTAAAGGGCAGGTAAAAATATGAATAAATCTAAGTTATTGCAAAATTATTATTTTTCTTTTTAAATAATGTTCAGTTTAATAAGAACATTAAGGATAGCCCTGATGGTCCCTCAAATTCATAGTCATGTTCAGTGCCAACCAGATGTCTATGGGAAGTCTGCAAGCAAAGCCTGAATACAACTGCAGTCTTGCAACTTGTGCTACCCAACAACTGGTCTTTAGAGGTATACTGCCTGGTCTTTAGAGGTATACAGTGGAGACAGAACATAGCCATTGTGGCTAGTAGCCATGCATAGCCTATCCTCCATGAATTTGTCTACTTCTCTTTTTAAAGCCAAACAAGTTGGTGGCAATCACTAGTGAATTCCAGTTTAACTATGTGTTATGTGAAGAAGCTCTATTGTCTGTTCTGAATCTTCCAACATTCAGCTTCACTGGATGGCCCAAAGTTCTCACATTATGAGAAAGGGAGAAAAACTAGTAACTGATAGCCTTACCCTTCATGAAAACATGGTTAGCAACTGACCAGTGTTTTGAACAACAGAATGAAGCCACTATATGTAACCCTTCAGGAGTCCTTGACAAGTAAGAGATGTGAATAACAAAGAGGAATTGGGAGAGATTTGATTAATCTGATTGGCATCAGCACAATGGAATCCACTGGGCAAATGGAAAATTTCAAATTTTATCTTCAGTGCAAGTAGGGGGAGAGACCTAGACTGTTTTGCCCTAAATGTCTTCTTTCTTTCCAAAAATAAGGGTGAATTATTGTCAAAGCAGCCCAAATAGGCATATCAATCTAAGCTTTCTTTAGCTGTCTGGGAGGAGAAGCATCACATTTATTTTTGGATTCCTGGAAACAAGCTCCTAATTGCTTAGAGGCTCTGATACACACTTTATGTTTATATGCTTTCTGACGCTTGCTTTTATTAGCTTGAGAGAGTAGACTTCCACAAAATGATTGCACCCTGGCTGAAGAGTCTCCATAAATCTATATTAATTTGCATCCATCCTTCATAAATGAAGAAATCCATTGCAAAAGCACCAGTGATTTTATTCCTGGTCCAATGCCCAGGGTGTAACCAGATATCTTTTTTATGCTTATCATCCCCACATTTTTCATTTATGGGGTCATCTACAATTAGCCAAACAACAGAGTTCTGACTAAAACCACCAAATGCTCCCACAAACAGCTTGCAGTCTCTGCATCCACTGAATAAGGATCAGTTGTGAGGATGGGGCTGCCAACCTTTTGGGGCCATTGGGCACATTTCAGATTTGGAAAAGGTGCAATGGGAGCACACCAGTTACAAAATGACTGCCATTGGAGGGCAAGGTATAACACACAATGGCTATTAAAGCTAAAGGAGCAGAAAGGGAGATAGGTTCACAAGATGGTCAGGCACCCTGGCCGCAAATCAATGGGGGAAAGGAACCTACATTAGCCACTGCCACACTTGTTCATAAAGAGAAGCTCCTTGCCCCTCTCCTCTGTTTATAGTGGAAGGAAGCATGGGTATCAAATCCCGGTATCCAATGAAAAGGGAGCATGTTTATTCTGCTCTTTGTGCTGTGGAGAAGCAATCAGACAACACAGCAAACCAGGATAAACAGCAACCCTGGGTTATCATATTATCATAGAATTGTAGAGTTGGAAGGAACCCCAATGGGCATCTAGTCCAACCTCCTGCAATGCAGGAATCTCAAGATGAACAAACACAGCAACCGACTTTCACAAGGAATCTTGTACATGTTGCATTTTGAATGGTCTTTTAACACATTCATGCCTGGCCTTGGAAACACAGTCTAACCTCTGGATGCTTTAGCATCTAACCTCTTGGATGCTTCAGCATCCAAGGATGCCTATTTTAAAATGCCTAGAAAAGGCATGAGTAGTTTTTTTTCATTTTGTTTTTCTGAAAGGCTTATTGTTGACAGGATGTGGGGTACTTGGGGTAGAGTTGGGGCTTCTTAACATTTCACACAAATGATTGAAAAAGAACGAGGCTGAAAATTACATCATATTTAAAAGTAACAGATGTGTTGGCCTATTAAAATAATAATAATAATTAGAAGTCGCTCACCTTACCCCAAGTTTTAAGATTCTAGAGCACAAAACTTTTGGGATGAAGATGCCCACAAGGAACAGGATTTTGCTAAAGGGCACAGAAAACCCCAGAGTTCAAGTTCTATAGCTGGGGTGGGAAACCTTGCCCACTAGGCCTCTCTACCTGGCCCTTGGGACTCTCCTTGGGTCATACCCTCCTAGAATATTTTTGCCTGGCTGAAAAGTGTCGTTGTGCTCTGGTAATGACTCTTGCATGCCTAAATGGAGGATTGAGAGGGATGTATGTAGAAACCACTCTACTGTATATGAAAGCAAAACATTCACTGCTCTGACCACTTGGCGTACATGTGTTTCCCAGGTGGTCATCCATCCAGGTATTGACCAGATCATGGCCTGCTGACCTTCATCAAGGTGGCAGCCTCATGTGCCTCCAGACCACATCCTGGGATCATGAAGTTAGTCATGTTTCAATGGGTCTACTGTAAGCATGGCTGGATCCAACCTTCATTAATTTATTTTTCATGAGGTATAAAAATCTTCCCTTTCTTTGGCATTAAAAAGTATCACTGGGGAAAACACCTCCCTCTTTCCCACTCAACTGACACCCATCCATTACTAGCAAAGAGCATTGGCCTGAAACTGTCTTATTCTAGTTGTATGATGAATGTTTTATAGAAAAGCATACAGAGGCCGAAATTTTCAAAAACAGCAGGGAAGCTCCCATTTCTCCTTGCGCACACACAAAAGGAAAAGATAGCATTCATCTGTGGGTGGGGAGAAGAAGTGAAAATGCCACATGCTCAGAATAAAATCATAGCCGAAAGAAATCTGTTTCCCCAAAACCACGCTCCTATCCCAAATTGCACACCCTAATCTATAGTGTCTATGTATATTTACGCTCCCAGGAACAGCTGCAAGTGGATGAGTCATTGCTGCTATTTAATAAACTTGCAAATTTTCTGTCAGGCGAATGGATTCCTTTGAGCATATCTAAGTCAAATAGGTTTGAAAGCTGTGGAGTTTTTGTTTTTTGAAAGGACTATTTGCAAGAGAGAGAAAAACAACACTTCAGGCTGCGACAGTTAAGGAAACACAAGTGTGTGTGTGTGTGTGTGTGTGTGTGTGTACATATGCATAACCACACATATTCAAAACACTGATGGATTTGCTTAATGAACTGATTATGATTTTAAAATACTAGTGGGACTGGCAACAAAACGTTGAAGTCACCTACTCCTCTTTGCTGTTCCAAGTCAGTCAGCTTTGCTTCCTTCATTCCATTCTCTTCCCATTCCCTACTTTGCCAGTCATTCTGCACCCAGTGAGCATATGGAGTCCTCACTGGGGTAGGGATGAGGTTGTGATTACTGCCTGCCACCCCCCACCCCCTGCAGAACCTGAAAATGTGTCCCTTAAAAAGAAAAAAGGACCGCATCCACTTTTACTCCACAACCATTTTGACATGTGGCTGCCAGAGGGTTTACCAGGGGTTAGTGTGGCACTCAGCCCGTAAAGGGTTAGCCATTGCTGCAATAGGTCAATTCACAAGTAGCACCAATGCCTTGGAGCTAGGACAATGTGTGAGGAAAGGCCTTCCTTTCACTCTTCCTGACTGGCAGGGGATTCAGGGCAAACAACAGGAATGACTTTTACATATATCATGCAGTTCATTTAAGGAATTTGCTGCTATTCAGACAGATTCTTAGATAAGTTTATCAACAGCTTCTAGTCACTATGGTTAAATGCAACCTCTGGGCTGGGAACTAATGATAAGCTTTCTGAGCAAATCATCTCTACACAGGTACAAGTGTTTCTGTGAAAGAGTGGCCCTTTGTTGATTTGTACAGCTCAACAATTTGAGACTTAACACCCATTGAATGTAACATGTGAATACCGCTAATGGGAAAAGGCTATTGTCTTCATGCCCTACATGAAAGCTTTCCAAAAGCACTGCATCTCCTGCCTATGAGCTACTGAGCCATATTCAAGGTTCCATTATTAACGTGTAAAGCCCTAAACAACCAAGATACCGGATAGACCACCTTCATCTGTACAGACCCAGTCTACCTTTAAAATAATTGGAGGGTGCCCTGTATGGCTTAGTGATTTATGGCTTTTTTGTTCAAAGGACCCCATAGTAGTGAACAGTGCTATGTGCCAAATGGCTCCTTTAACCAGAGTAACAGTCACCAAAACACAATGTCTAGTTGCCATTTAGGGGCCAGACAGCTTGAAAGTTGTATTTTTCAATAAGAACTTTTGGTTCCTGAAATTCATTCTGATTGTGCAGATAAAATATTACGGATAGAATTCTACAGGATGTGTTGCTAATGTGTGAAAATAGTCAAGATCGAAGGAGACCCATGCATGCACCTCCAGATGGCGGAGATGCCATCCTGGCACCCAGGCTTCTTCATTTGGTTGCAAGTGGCTGGTAGCCAGAAGCAAAATGCACCTGGCAAATTTCTAACACTGAAGGAGAACAGCATATTCATACAGATAAAAGATGCAAGGAAAGTGTGATAGCTCGATCAAAATTATATTAAATGGGAAAATCAGTGACACTGGATACACATTGTTGCACAAATGGTTTCAGCATAGATATAGATCCTCAGCACTCCACCTCTCACGTGGAAGACAAGTTAACTCACATCTCCCACCTCCTGATTCCCAGCTTCTCCATTCTCTGACCTAAGAGCAAGCCCATCCACAGACAATTGCCTAAGGTGAGTGCCCCTGCCCTCAAGATATCGCCCCATCTCCACACTAGAGCTGGCAGAAAACAACAGTCAACAGCAGCCTCCAAATAAATAGGCTTCTCCTTGGAAAACAGCTACAGCAATAGCAGAGTTCTTGCTCTTCATGGGTGGGGCTAGCTGGCCAAATCTTCTGGTTCCAACAGGCTGCTGTTCTCCAGGTGCAGCAGAAAACAGCTAGGAAGTCTAAGAGTGGTACCCACCACCCATCTAGGTACAATGCGGATGTAGGCCTTTTCCGCACTGGCACCAACCTTCTGGTACACCCTCCCCCTGCACTGTCTGAGAAGCATCAGCCTATTTTAGGTGCCTTTTTGCTTGTTTATTCAGGCATTTCCTGGCTGTTAATTTTTAGACTGCGCTGCTTAGTATTCTGTTTCAGTATTTTGATTCTGCTGTCTACTGTGATAGTGACAGTTATGTATTTCATCTTATTTGTATTTTAGTTTTGTGGATTTCATGGATTTTACTGTGTAAACCACTCAGAGGTTTATCTTTATATGAAGCAGTTAATCTATTGGTTAGATAAATAGATATGGTTTATTACTGGGGAAAATAGGATGCTGGAATGATCAAATAACAAAAGACGTATTTTTTGAGCCTGTAAATATGACTTATACAGAAAATAGCATGAGAACAAGGTATTTCTTAAATCAGGAAGCCTTGCACCTGAGACCTTAATGTGGCCCATCAGGTCTCTCTGACTGGCCCTCAGCAACTTCCACAGGTCGTACCCCTTATTGCTCCTGCTTTATAACCGCCTTGAGTATTTTGGTCTAGCTGGAATGTCCGTGAACTGTGACAATAACTCTGGACGGATGTGTGTAGACACTAGACTACTGTACAAAGGTAACATTTACACCTGTTGCTCTGCCCACTTTTGCTTTGGCCACATGCACCACTGGAAGGTTTGCTTGATCCTGGAAACCCATGTATGGTCTTAAAAGAGTTCCCTACCCTTTTTAAACCATTGTCTTTATCCAGATCACAATTCCCACCCTGTTTTATCTCCCGGGATTTGCAACAAATCTTTGTGTTCCCCTAAATAAATATGGTCTCCCATATTGATCAAGAACTGATAAATTTATTTCAGTTATACAACCTAGAAAAATGTGGTCTCACTTGCTGTTGTACATGAGAAAAGAAATATTGAAGCACAATTGTGAAGCAGGATAGTTTAGCTTCCATGGAAAGGGGATTAACAATGTCAGGATCCAAATAACTGCATCCAGAGTCTTCTGTGCATCTTGTGGGATCATGGATCCACCTTACCTCAGGCATGCAGTAGCTAAAGGACACACTGTTATGAGCCCACTGGGAGTCCTGGCTCAGGAGGCTTCCTATCCCTGTTTGCAATATGGAGGCAATAATAACTAAATTACATAGGAACACACACATGAAGGGTCACTCCATTTATCCATCTTAATCACTACTGCCAATTTCAATAGGTCCCAGGTTCAATCATTAGTATCTCCATGTAGGCCTGGCAATGTCCCCTTCCTGAAACCCTGGAAGGCTGCTGTAACTTTAGAGTTGGAAGAGACCACAAGGATCACCTAGTCCAGCCCCCTGCAATGCAGGAAACTTTTGCCCAATGTGGGTCCCCTGAAAGAGGCATATGGAGCACAATGCAACCCTTTTTGGAATCAAGTTAAAGTCTTCCTGCTTGCCCATTGTATTTTAGATGATACTTGGGTTGGTATTTTCCTCCTCTGTTGTTGTTTCCCCCCGTTTTAGTCTGGATGATGTGAAGCTTACCTGTTGTTTTCTATATCATGTTTATATGTTGTGTGAATAGTATTATTCACACCTTCGCACACCACCTCCTTGGAATAGTTTTCGTTGAAGAGCAGCCAAGGAACACTTTTGAATGAGTGAGTGAGTGAGTGAATAAATAAGTAAATAAAAGATTACAACAAAATAATCTGATTTGAAGTCTTTTGAACAGTGAGAATAACTAAATAAACCACCATCATCAGGAATGGCTTTGAAACTTTATCAGCATTGTTCACTTGTTATTCCCAGGGTGCTAACTGACATAACTCCTTCCTCGTTTTCAAATTCCTGCTATCAGGTGTTTTGAGCCACAGCCCCTGACCTCATTGGCTTCAACAATGTCTGGGAGCAGCTAGCCAAGCATATAAATGTAGAACAACCTAGCAAAGGGAGCCCCTTCCAGAAGCTATAAAGGTAAAGGGTAATGGGACCCCTGGCCGTTAGGTCCAGTCATGAACGACTCTGGGTTTGCAGCACTCATCTCGCTTTACTGGCCAAGGGAGCCCGACGTACAGTTTCCAGGTCATGTAGTAAGCATGACTAAGTTGCTTCTGGCGAACCAGAGCAGCGCACAGAAACACCGTTTACCTTCCTGCCGGAGCGGTACCTGTTTATCTACTTGCACTTTGAAGTGCTTTCGAACTGCTAGGTTGGCAGGAGCAGGGACTGAGCAACAGGAGCTCAGCCCGTCACGGGGATTCGAACTGCCAACCTTCTTATCAGCAAGCCCTAGGCTCTGTGGTTTAGACCACAGCGCCATCCGCATCCACAAGCTATAGGGAGCCCCAATGGACAAAGCCTCGAGTTAAACATGCAAATGAGTTCAGCAGCGGGTCGAGACCAGGGCACATAATTCTGCCCCTCCTTGCTGCAGTACTTAGCTAATTGGGAGCCACTGCTCTAAGAAAGAGGAAGAGATCCTGTGGCCCTCCAGTTGTTGCTGGACTACAGCTCTGATAATTCTTGACCACTGGCCGTGTTATCTGGAGATCATGGGAATAGGAGACTAGTAACATAAGGAGGGCACAGGCTCAACACCTCTGCTCTAAGAGCTATGTTGGTTCTAGGCTGTTGGCTTTAAGGATTAGAATGAGCACTTTTAATTTATTGGGCCCAGAAGTTTACCAACAACCAACACAATTAAGTGTTGAATTAGTTGTGAATGTCTGCCCATACATGCTGAAGGACAGGTTGCTGCCCACTTGCGCAGCAGGCTTCTGCTTCTACAAACTCTCTTTGCCCTGGTAACCACCAATGTTCCCTCCAAATCTGCTCCAGAGGGTTGGGAGTAATATTCAAAATACCGGAGCTTAATTGTTCCACAGAAATGTTTCTGTTTTGCAAGTTCTCTAGAAACAATAAATGGATTGCAATTGCAAATACAGTATTAGGCAAAGATGCCGGTTTCACAGTTTTTAGTTTTACCAGATCCAAGTAAAGTAACACGCTAAATTAGATCACGTTCTAGGGCATCAGGCTATTTCCCAAGAAAATTACCCTATGAAAAGTTCCCAGTTCAAAATCTTCCACATTACTGGGCTTAACTACTATATCAGACTGGCTAAACATGTATCTCATCCCAGGTGTGCTAAGTACAAATGCACATAGCCAACACCAAAATAACTGCAGCTTCAGTTAATTTTTTGAAAAGTATTGAGAAGGTTTATTAAACTAATAGCTTTTATGGAAAGATTCCAAACGGAACCCCCACACATACTTTTGCAAAAACAAAACAGTTTATGTCAACTAATCCCTTTTCTTGCAGTTTATGTGTGATCATAAACACAGATGTTGGTTGCATTGATACTAAGAGGTTGAGAAGCAATGCAGGTGGCATATTCCTTTGGCTAACTGGTTTTACTTCATTCTGGCTATCTCTTGCAACATTCTAAGCAAACAGGGTACTTTTTCTATTATTATTTATTAAATTTGTATGCTGTTCTTTACCTGCAAGTCTCTCTTTCTTTGCTGTTTTGTCTTCTTAACTGAGCATACTGTCAGGGGAAAACAGCCAACAGTTATACAGCCCATCTTTAACTGTCTAATCTCACATGAGGGTAAAGCACGGATCTAAAAGGAACATAAACAGGAAATTGGGCAAAGAGGCTGTCTGCAAGAGTCCCCCCCAAAAAAATACTGTTCTTAAAAAAGAATAACGGTAGAACTGTTATCTTAATGAAGCTCAAGGAACTCCTCCTCAAACACCAAATGGGTTTTCCATGCCATCTCCTTCCTCCCAGGATCCTCTAAATTCTGCACTATGGGTGCTAATTAGAGAATGTGTGATTCCCACAAGTTAAGTCACCTTTTCGCCTCCTATGGAGTGGCTGCCTGTAAACAAATCCATCTGAACATTTCTGTGTTGACAGGGAAAGGGAACTTATGGCCTTTCAAGTCTGACAGACTCCAACTCCCATCAGCCCCATCAGAAAATCCAATTGGTCAGGGAAACTGCAAGTTGGAAGTCCAATACTACCAAGCAAGACTCAAGGTTCTTGTATGAATTTACAAAGCCCTGAACAACTCAGGTTCACAGTACCATTTCAGCTCAATCACCAAGATCATCTGCAGGGGCTTCCACTGGTCATTTCCTGAGTTGGTGAGGCTCATTTGACAACAATGAGAAACTTTAGTGCCATTGGCCCAGTCCTGTGGAATACTCTGCCAACAGTGATTCAGCAAGCACCTTCTGTGCAAACTTTTGAATGCCTGTTGAAAGCTTTTCTATTCCACCAGGCCTATGCAGGCAATCAAGAATACATCCTTCCTCAATAGTTAATTGTTGTCTGTTTTTAACTTTTTAATATGGTATTATTGTACAGTTGTAAGTTTTATTGCTGTAAACTGCTTTGATAATAGTCTACTTTTCAGAGGCCAATCCTCTAATTTTAAGGGTTGTTGTAAGAGGATATTTAAAGCAGTTTTGTATTTGATGGACCAAGCAGTTTAAAGACCAAGAACCACAGGGGCGGGCAGCAGGTGGGGCCTTAAATTTACCCATCAACAGTTTCCACCGGTACAGCAGACTGAATGAGCACAAAGGTCAGTTTCCCCACTATAGTGAGATATATTACATTTCTACTTAAATTATAGCAACAATGTATATGTAAAAATGCAAATTCAGAAACAAACACACAAATTTTATGCAACAAAGTATCCTCTTTTTGGGGGGGCGGGGTATATTCATGCATTTCTACTTTTTTGAACAATGCAAAAGAGACCACCCCCTTTATTGCTGTTTTTGAGTTGGAAATAACTGGATGGTCTTTTTTATAATGCCTGAAGGATTCTGTCACTTTGATTTGTTTTGCCATCAATTAGCGATGCTGGATCTCTTTCTCTCTCTGTCTCACTCTCATTTTCAATAAACTGTGAAGTACATTCTGACTTGTCTCTAAAGGGATCACCCTTCTATTGTTTCATCTGCATTTATACCTCCTGCACTGGTGGGTGTGCCTCTGAGATACAGGTGTATTATTATTACCTGGACACTAATAACTATTATTTCAGGGCAAAGCAGCCCTTGTAGATCCATACATGTAATGCCAACAAATGCTTTAAATCAAGTACAGTGGTACCTCGGGTTACATACGCTTCAGGTTACAGACTTCGCTAACCCAGAAATAGTGCTTCAGATTAAGAACTTTGCTTCAGGATGAGAACGGAAATCGTGCTCCAGCAGCACGGCAGCAGCAGGAGGCCCCATTAGCTAAAGTGGTGCTTCAGGTTAAGAACAGTTTCAGGTTAAGAACAGACCTCTGGAACGAATTAAGTACTTAACCCGAGGTACCACTGTAATGCTAAAACAAATAGGTCTATAACAGAGCAGCCAGAACACATTAAAAAAACAAAAACATATCTGGGCCACATTGTGTAAATGGTTTATTGTGCTGTATATTCATTTTTTAAAAATGATTCTGTGCTCATTATGAGTTACAATCTAAATTACTTAGGGTGATATGATATCCACCACTGGCCATACACAGGATATACCCCGATATCAAGGAACTTTACTTGCTTACATCCGCTGATTTCAATGAGTCTACTCTGAGTTGGATGCAATCCTAAATCGATAAAAACAGAATTCAATGGATATACAGTGGTACCTTGGGTTATGAATTTAATTTGTTCTGGAGGTCCGTTCTTAACCCGAAACCATTCTTAACCTGAGGCACACTTTTGCTAATGGGGCCTCCTGCTGCCACCGTGCGATTTCTGTTCTCATCCTGGGTCAAAGTCCTCAACCCGAGGTACTACTTCCAGTTTAGCGGAGTTTGTAACCCAAAGCGTTTGTAACCCAAGGTACCACTGTACATATACTGTCCAACTCCCTACATACAATGTGATTGTCCATCTGTGACAGGCATTTTAATTTTTTTCCCAATATGGGAATCTCTCTCCCCACCCCTGTTGCACTCACTAACACACGTGTGTGTGTGTGTGTGTGTGTGTGTGTGTGTGCTCAGACAAAATGTCTGTGTGAAATATCTTACTCTTTTGTGAAAAATATATGCCACGTGTGGAATTCCATAGATGTGAGTGTTCTTTGTTTCATTGGGGTGCCCCGCAAAGTCTTGCTGTTTTGCATGAGAAGCAGCACATCAGCTTTCAGTTTCTTTGGGCTGCTTCATTAAGTGGTACCTATTGTTGAGCACTACTGAAGAACCTCTGCCACTCAGGCTCCAGCACCAGCAAAATAAAAACTGATATGCAAGTGAGAATTTCATTACTGAGCTGCAGAGTAAGAGAGATGAAATAGCATGCAGTTGGACTGGATAGTTATTTGAATGAACCCTCAAAATCTGTTAATGGATAATGTACAAAGAGCTGACTTACTTCAGCAGTTTATCTTCACCACACAATAATGAACTGAGATGCAGAAAAGCATGGAAGAACTTTGGTGGGAGCTAATGGAAATAACTATTTCCAACTGCCCTTTCCCACACTGAATCATCCACCAAAGAAATGACCACAGCTGCCCTTGTGAATGCATCTGGTTGCTGGACCGGCCCAGGTGCAAGACAATATGGTGCCAGCTTCCCCTACTCCATGGAGAAAACTTAAGCTGACTTGGGCCACATTAATACTGTACCATGCACTTAAAGCACTTTGATTCCACTTTAAACAGCCACAGCTTCCCCCAAAAGAATTATGTGAGCTGTATTTCATTAAGAGTACAAAGGGTTGTTACACCTCACTGAGCTAGAGCTCCCAGAATTCTTTGAGGGAAGCCAGACCATGATTATTTGAAGTGGTATCACAGAGCTTTGAATGTATGGTGGGCACAAGCAAGATTCCACAATGGTAATGAGACAAAGCCCTCTACACCTGAGGGCATTAAGCTAGCTTAGGAGGCACAGGTTCCTCCTGTCCTACCCTCCCAGACCTGTCTTGGTGTGGGGCTCCCCCATCACATCCTGTTCTTGTTTTGGGGAGAGAGCTGCCCATATTTCCACTGAAATAGAAATGCTGGATGCCTTAAAAGTCAACCTGACCTATAATTCTCAAATTTCTTCTTAGTGTTTAAAATGGCAATCAGATTCTGAACATTACGAAACCAAAAAACTCTCCAAAGTGCCTCTTCAAGTCAAGATCTACTTTGTTTTCAATGGTAGCTGCAACAATAGCATGAATACCACAAATGCATCCACAAGAGAACAACATAATTGCCCCTACAAATAAAATTACTCCTCTATATTGCAGTCAACAAAATGTTCTCCTCGATGGCTGGTCCTAAAAGCTATCCTAGAAAGGCAAGGTAGAAATAAAATAAATAAATAAATAATGTATGAGACAAAGTAAAATTAAGCACTCCGGAATCCTATTTAGTTTCAGCAGTAGTGAGAGTTAAGTAAATTAGTGGGAGTTGATGCCTCAGTTTCAGCACAAAGGTGAATATTTTGTTGTCTTGTTATGGCTATCTCTGATATTGTTTAGAGGAAAGTACAAATTAAACAAAAACTTACAGGAAGAAAAACAAATCCTTCCACTCCCTACCACCAGGCAAGTATAAAATCACCATATTAAAAATGATCATACCATACCTTTCAGCAAAGTCTGGACATGAAAAAGGGTTGTTATTCTCACCACTGACCTCTAATTTTTTCCTCTAACCTAAGCAGAACGCAGAGCTATCCAGCAGGGGGAAGATGTTTAAAGCATTTTGGCAAGACAATAATGTTCATCCCACATGCCCATCTGGATTTCAATGACATTGGGGGTGACGATGCAGTCAACTTTTATCATCATCAACAGTGAATTCCATAATTAATCATTAAACAATAACCTCAATGAGCATAAGCCTAGCTATGTCTCCAAAGGCATGTCAACCTATTTTTCTATTTGCTTGATAATGTCCCAAAACAGTTCTCTCATTCATTCTAGAGAGGTCATGATAGTCTCTTTAGATATACTAGTCTCTTTGGGCCAAAACCATCAGATAATCTTGTGGCAACTTGAATGATTAACAGATTTACAGAACAATTGTGTACATGACCACTCAGAAGTAAGTCACACCGAACTGCTGGTTGGAGCTGGCTGCAGGTGCAGTCGAAAACATCTGGTGCATATCAGATTGGCAAAGACTGGTATCAAAGATAAACTGAGCAACTGGTGGTGTGATCACCTTCCTAGTTTTGTCATGCTGATTGACTGATGTATCCTACAAGGCAAAAAAAATCTTCAGATGCAGAGCTGGCCCAAAGCACTCAGATGTGTACCGTTTGTTGAGCAGACACTTATGTTGTAATTTTTCCTGGAAATAATGACAGTGAATGTCAACGCAACATGGGTCATGCTGGTCAGTGGTGCCAGCATTATAAGAGAAAATCAATTGTTTGTATATTTACTTTAGCTGATTAGTAGATAGCCTAAGTCAGACACTCTAAATTCACTGAGGATAAGACTATCAACAGCTATAAGCAACAATGATTATGCGGAAGCCCAGAGCACAAGAGTCTGCAGGAATTTTTCTGGGTGGGCAGGCACAGTAAACCACTGAGAGGAGGGGACCAGGGTAGCTTCTCACACAAAAAATTGAAATAAATAGTGCCTGTGAATTTTGCCTCATATCTCAGGTTCTACAAATGCTTGTTGTTGTTGTTTAGTCGTGTCCGACTCTTCGTGACCCCATGGACCAGAGCATGCCAGGCACTCCTGTCTTCCACTGCCTCCCGCAGTTTGGTCAGATTCATGTTTGTAGCTACAAATGCTAGAAATATTTAAAATACTCTTTAAAAAAGGAAAAGAAAGCTGGTGAATCTGAGTTTTATGGCTCACTGAGTGAGGATTCCCTACCTATGCTCATCATGGATGGTGATTTCTTAGAGGCAATATGTCACTGAATGTCATTTTCTGAGAAGCAAAGATGGAAGAGGTCATGATTGCATGCGGTCTTTCCAGAGATATCTGAATGGAAAACAGGACTATTAACTGACTGGTCCTTTTTATGTTCTGAAATCTTCTCCCAGCTCAGTACTCTGGGCAACTGCCTGGGCCACCCACCCCTAACTTTGAAACCCCTTGAAATAATCCAATTCTGAAACCTAGTGTGAATTGCGTTTTTGCTGCACACGGAAGCTGGAACTCAAGTTATGTTGATGCAAGAGAAAGTTGATGGGAGGGGGCACAGGGAGAGGGAGGGCAGAGAGTCGCTTACCACATACTCTCCCTGTTGAGTTCTGTGTAACTGCCCATGTTGCTATTGCTGGCAAAGCAACTGCCTGCTGTTTTCTGACCTTTTGCTCTTCTAGAGATAGAAATGGGAATTGTCTGAGACGTGGAATAACTTCCTGCAATTGTGTTAGCGAGGGCTGGTCTGACTTGATAGATAGCTGTGTCTGTTGGGCCTGCTTTTGAGAGGAGAAACTACTTGTTGGGTGACTAATTGGAAAGAAACATTAGGTGGCCCGCAGGAGGGCAAAATGTATAAAAGAGAAGCCTGCTGATAAAAACTGTGCAAGGAAGGGGTGGTCTCCACTACAGCCCACTTTTGTAATTCACCCAAGATATGGGAGGGGGAAAACCTTGGCTGTGTGTACACAGTCTGACACTGAAGTTCTGAATTTAGAGACTGTAAATCATTTTTCTTGGATTCTTTTTTGGCTGTTTCCTAGCAGACCTAAAAGAGATTGTTCTTTTGAAAACATAGGGTAAAAGAGAATACAAGAGAACAAATCATGAGAATGATTTCTTCCCAAGAGCACCATCACTGTCATTTTAAAAACAACTCTACTGGACAGTGGATACAGACACCACTTTAGTACATGATGGGTGTTTTGTAAATGCTATAGTTTGAGTACCCACGCTACATTCTCTGAGGAGATAGGTCCTATGTGCCTTGGGGGGGGGGTGTCTGTGTGTGATCCAGACAAAGAGTTTAGGAGAGGGTGTTTCTGAAAGAGAGAGAGTTTGGGGTTGATCCTTGCAGAAAGAGGGGGAAAATTGTTTTGGAGGTGATCCTGAGAAATATTTTGATTCTGAGAAAGAGGACAAGGCAGCAATTTTATGAAAGGCTGCTCCCGATGGCAGCCATTTTGTGGCGGTGCCCACATCACTTTTTCGGAATTCCAAATGTACCCACAGACCCCAGAAGGTTGGGAGCCCCTGTTACAGCCCCTGTATGGCTATGTGGTAGGGCATATTTTATCCCAACCATGCTAACGCCACAATTTCCAGTTCCTCATGAAACATGGTAAAAGTCACCGTTCTATGCAGCTGAATGCCCATGATAACATCTCTTCCAGTGATTCCAGTGGTACACTGTGGTGAGTGTGAAAGTGGCTTCCTCGTGGTAAATGGTCCTCTAAGTTGCATCACTATCTTCAATACTTCAGAAGAACAATCACATATGCACACTAATTTTTGACAGGAAGAGTTTTAGTAAGAAACAAAATTACAAAAAGGTGAACATGAGGAATGATGTGCAGGACACAAAAAGAAGCAGAGATGCTTCCTTTACATCCTATTGCTTACATGTATTTATTTTTTCACCACTTTTAAGTATTTTGCATATCCAATCTAGCTGAGCATGCTATTTTCAAAAGAGTTTGTTATTATGACATATTAGAATTCTATGAATGAACCAAAAGGACTGTTCTGTATTATCCTTTCTTACCTCTCCCCAAAGTCACTTTTACTTACGCACAGTCACACACTGTTGCTTGAGGTATTCCAAGTTTATCTGCCATAGGGCACTTCTGCACCCTTTCAGAGTGTGCACCTCTATAAATGAAATGAAACCACGTTTTGCCATTGGTTTGCAGTGCAAAGCAGGGCCAGTGGGCCTCATGTTCCCCACAGCATTCTGTAAATGTCAGAACCACCAGCGGGGCTTCCCCACAGAGCTCAAGGCCCTGGGTGCTAAATAACGGGTGACTGTACATGATGATTGATCCCATGAAGGTTAAATAATGACTCACAACCCTGTGTAGTCTCAGCTCACAGCTCAAAAAGATTTTCCAGGAGGTTTTTAACCCTGAACTTGACATGTGTCACAAACAGGCAGAAGTCCTCACAAGACGGAACACCACACCTAAACAGCCAACTCATGGTGATTTCACCACAACACCACCATATCAATGCAGCAGTCCCATTTTCAGTGCCACCCATAAAACAGAGGATTCCTTCACTGAATAATACAGGGTGCTACACTAGTGTTCTTTGTAACATCGGAGGTAAACAGCAACACCAACGCAACCAGCACAGCAGCCGCCCTCAGAGAGGAACAGACTTTATAAACAAGTAATAGCAAATCAAGTGCTCGTTTTGTATAACTAAATCAACAGAAAAAAGGAAGTAAACAAAGAGGTATTCTGAGTAAAGAGCACAACTCAAGAGAGTATTTGGATCATTAACCTTTAAAGCAGTTAGTGGCATTTAACAGAGCCTGCTAGCGCAGGTTTCAGTTCTTTAAAAAGAACATTACAAATTATGCAGCTAAATGCCCACCTACAACTCTAGATCGAAGCTGCTCCATTTCGACAAAAGAAATTCTCCTTCAGGATCAAGGTGACTTTTTAACTAAAGTGTTTGGGCAGGCTTTTTTTTAATTATTATTTGAGCCGTACTACAAATTCCCAACATCCTGATTCAGATTAACTCATATTGATGACAACTCACAGTCACTGAAGAGGCCATATATCTTAGGCCCATCTAAGTTCAGTATGGTTTATATCTGTCTTCTCCAACCTGGGGTCCCCCAATTTTGTTAGAGTACAACTCCAAGCATCCTTGACAATTGGCTATACTGATGGAAACTGTAGTCCAAAATATTTGAAGGGCACCAGTTTGGCCTAGAGAAAGAAATGGGCAGTAATGAAGGGGACATAGAGAAGTGGGCCCAGTCAGATGCAAGCATCTTATTTTTTATGTTTGCCAACAATTAATTCTCTATGTGCTAGCTGCCTCTTATTTAGTGATTTCTCAAGGATAGAATGATGTATCTTGTTATTCTGTGGATTTTAAAAAGTCATTTTTTTGCCATTTTTGAAAACTGACTTATAAGATACCAGAGACCAAGGGCAATGCAGACCCCTCCGACTTTGCTTGAGTTTGGGGGTTGTTTGTGATTTATATGACCAAACCAATCACATGGTTGGCACATTCCTACTAAATATGATTTTATTTGGCAACATTTGTGATTACTTGATATGTTTTGTACACCATGGAATATATTTTATGCTATTCATTCTTTTTAAACCCTTAAAAAATAATATGGTTATTTTATTATCTTGTTTTTCTCCTCCTCTTGTCTGTTTGAGTATTTTAAGTTGGATATTTTGTTTGTACCATTTGCAAACCTTTTTTTTTTCAGTTATGTTTTAGCAGTGTGCACTGCCTTGGTACTTTCAGATATGGTGGTAAAGTACTTCTATAACAACTAAAATAAATAAATAAATAAACAAACAAACAAACAAACAAACAAACAAACCAATATTTTATCCCCCCCAAAAATTGTTTAGAAATACTAACAATCAGGAACCATGAAGAAACAGCTCAGCAACAAAATATCATCATATTTCTCTTTACTTTTCTCTCTCTCTTGTTTCAGTCAACAGGCCTTTTTTCAGTCCCCTTTTGTGAACCAAGGTTTGCAAATTACAATGCTGCTGCCCACAAGACCATATATTAACCCTGATCTTCATAATTTCTATTTGCGACCTTACCTGCTATTAATATTTTTTTTCAAACTGAAATGTACTTTGGGAGGGGTTTCATTGTATTATTCACCATTATATAAGAAACCAAGTTACTCCAAACAGTGGTGAACGATTCTGATTTAGTTGGCCTTTGATGACACCAATGTGATGATGACTAAGCTTCTCTGCAATTGCTATCTACCAGCAATCTATGGACAACACGACCTTTTGCAATTATGTGTCGCAAGTCTAGCTGCAACCAGCGAGAAACACACAGTGTCTTTTGGTCTCACACATGTGCTATATCCTCTTCAAAACAGAAAGCAATCATCGTTTTGGAGTTCTCACAATTATTTGTCCTATCACAGACAATTCTCACAGCATTCTAATCTAGACCCTCTCTACCTGCAGACATTCCACAACAAAAGATGCATACAAGTCCCCTGGATTAAAACCTCAGATTTCTGAGCAACAATTTGCTTCTTAAAAGAAAAGCTTCAAAGCCTAATCCTCACAAAAAAAATTCCCCTGCCCAAGGCCAGCATGCTTTCCAAATAGGCAGCTGAGGCAGACTGAAATCTGTCATCCACTTTCAGACGGCGGCTTGCTTGGGGGGGGGGTGTACTTATTTCACTGAACGATTGGCAAAAAAAAGATCTTTGAGGTAAAGTCAAATTGTATGCATGTTAATCACAGGTCCACAGTGACCTCCTAGCTCCTTCATAAGCTGTTGCCATTTTGAAATTGGTCCAGAAGGCCACTTATAGTTGAGGGAAAGTCCGCAGAGCTGTTGTTTATCCACAGTCATTTTATTGCGGTTCAAATTTGAGCCCCATATGCATTATATACCTAAAGCAGCTTTAAATGGCCATGGTGTTAATCTAAGATTTAAGAGTCCTGAGCTGTAGTTTGTTAAGGGTGTTGAAAGACCCCTATTCCCCTCACAGAGCTACAATTCCCACAGCTCTCTGGGAAGACAAGACTCACTGCTAAACCATTCTGGAAATTGTAGCTCTGTGAGGGTGGTCTCTTAACAACTCTAATCGCCCTCAACAAACTATGGTTCCTAAAACTCTCTGGGCAAGTCACAACTGTTTCAAGTCATATAATTGTGCTTAAAATGTATAGTGCATATGGCCCCCTGGCTTTTCTGCAAAACCAGCCATACATTTAGCAATTGTAGACACATTCAAGCGTAAAGTGACTTAAGAGGTAAAAATCTGGAGAAAGCAGGCTAGCATATTTTCAGAGCAGGTCAGAGGCTTATCTTCATACCTCCACCTCTGGTATAGATTCTGCTTTCTCCCACCCACCTCAGCTTACCTGATCCTCCTACTGGTGTCATGTGAGTCCTTGTCTTACTATACCTGTGCCTCTGTCTCCTCCAAGACACAGATATCTCCCAGTACCTAACAAGGAGGTTAGGTAACTGACATCTAAAGATTAAAGATACACTCTGGAGCCTTATCAATGCCATCTTTCCACTGCTATCACAGCCACCATGGTTATGACTCATGTCTAGAGTCGCCAGCTATTAACACTTTGCTCTATCTAGCTATTTCTGGAATTGAGGGGCCTAAATGAGAAAGGCAGCATATTTCTGCCAGTGTAACTATAGAAATCACATCAACAAACAACAGCAAGCTGGTCTTGAGGGTCAAGGAAATAACAAGCTTGAAATAGCTAGTTGTTTAAAAAAAGAAAAGAAAATACCCCTCATTGCATTAATGATACGAGGAAGAGAAAAATCCCACAATAATATCAGGTACAAGGAACATGGCTGTACTATGTAAAACATGCAATATAGTGTGGTCAGTGTATCTGGTCAATAATCAACACCCCCCTGCCCCCCCCCAAGCCTCAGATTCCATAACCAGGAATATTTTTCATTTCATCCTGCTCCTCTTGGACCAAACTGGAGTTAATAATATGCAAGAGGCACCAATGTTTGTAACCTGCTTTAAAAAACAAAAGAAGACTAATATGCTCTGCATGTGCTATTATTCTAACCCAAGGCTAAATCCTTGCATTAACAAGAAACATGGTGCTACTTCAGATATAAGCCCTTACTTATATAGTATTAATTGTTAGGATTATTCTATGTACTTAGGGATTATTTGAGTAAGTGGTTTATAACAGTTCTTAATGAAACAATTAAAACAAAACACTGTGGTAAGAGGCAAAAATGTCCCATTTTCAAAATTTGTATTAATCACATCATTTTCAAATATGGAAAATGATGTGATTTCAATGTTCTATCTGTTGTGGAAATGCTGTAACAATTTTCATAGCCTGGACACTGAGCGAGACCTAAGCATTACTATACATGTTTTACACGTATAGTCAATTATTTTGACTACAGATGGGAAATCTTTTGCCCTCCAGATCTTTCTGGAATACAACTCCCATCGTCTTTGGCCAATGACCACGCTGGCCGGGGCTGATAGATATTGGGGTTTAACAACATCTGGCAGACCAAAGGTTCCTCACCCCATGTTTAGAGCCTTTCAGTATCATATGTGATATATAGAAATAAAAAAAGAAATATTTATTTCTGCTTACTCACACAAGGACTTGCCAAGAGAACATTTATCCACATATTCATACATAGAAACAACATTCAGCTACTTTGAAAAATCCCTCCTGTTGCTTTCTGTAAATTTGCTACCCGGCATAAATAAATAAAATATAGAATAGAACAGAACAGAACAGAACAGAATGCTAAGAGTTAAAACAAACCCTCTCATTAATTACAGATCATAAGTATCTGGAATAAAGCCCCAATAAGCTGTTTCCTTTTTAAAGCAAAAAAAGATACATAGGTCTGTGGAGTTTTGGTATGTAATAGCTTTCTGTTAAGAAACTTGCTATTCTGAAGCTTACTGCAGAATATTTTAAAGTATATTTATCTAGGTTTTGTGGGTGCTCTTTTTAGTTTTTCACAGGGTTGTGTAATACAATATGTATCAGTTCTCAGCTCCTCCCTAAATTTGCCACTGTTATATCTGATAGGCTTTATTTGAGGAAGGCAGAAATTCAATAGGAAAAGCTTTCTTTCACACTTCCACATCTGAGAAAGACCTTTGCCTCTTGAATTTGTCTTACACGCAAAGGACTGAAGGGAAAGAATTTGAAATTCTTTGAACTCTGTTCAAAGTGACTCCAGCTGAGATGTGATAGGCCCGTTGCCTTGGACCCTCCCAACAGCCCTTGCCTCAGGATGCAGGCACGTCAACAAGCACTTCTTGGAACCGTAAGTACAGACTTCCATGGAAGTGCTTTTGCTGTAACAATTGATAAAATGATGCTGAAGTGGGGGGGGTGTTGCTTCCTCGGAACTCCTCCTTCAGAAGCCAATACTTCCAAATAATTTACTCTTAAAATTGCTGTCTCACTCAGATTCATTTCTGATAAGCTAACTCTCCACTTTTCTTCTTTCTCTACATCTGCATAGTCTGCATTACGTTGCTACAGAAACTCTGAAAAGAGTTCCCTTCTGGACACAATGATGACTGCAGAAAATGGAATATATATATATATATATATATATATATATATATATATATATATATGAGAATGACATCATAGCCTATTTGTTTAAACAAACCAAGCACAAAGCATTACTGGATTTTGTACTTAACAGAACTGAACACTGGAGAAGGGAGTCAACTCAAACATAGGTCGTAGGAAGATCTCTGCAGCCACAGCTGGGAAAGATTCCTGTCTCAAACTCTGGACAGCCACTGCCAGGAAGTGCTGACAATACTGGGCTAGATGGGCCAATGCTTAATGTTCCTAGAAATAAAGAATAAAGAACAAGCAGCAAAAGAGAGGGCAACCACACACTCTCAAAATGGAGGTCTGAAGCTAATTTTACTGTGGACATCACTTTGGCCGTGAACAGTTACTTCTGTTATTGAACTTTCCATCCAAGAATCTTTGTTTCTGGATACTATCAAAGGGGGTGGAGGGAGAGAAACAATGGATGATATCCAACATTAGTCATGCTCAGAATATACCCAATGGGTCTGTTCTACCTATGACTCAGCTGGATATCACCCAATGCTCCAGTAATTATTTTGTTGGGTTTCTCTCTCTCTCTCTCTCTCTCACACACACACACACACACAGCATCCTAAACAGGATATGAATTCAGATAAGAACAATGAAGTCCTCCTAATTTTTTATACACACACACACACACACACACACACACGGCTTTCTTGTTCTACAATTTTATTTTTGCTTTTGTAAAGTGAATGGCAATAGAGCAGGTCTTTGTTTTAAAAAATACACCAAACCCACAATAAGATACTTGTTGTGTGCAACTAACCACAACCATCAAAAGGAAATGGGCTGCAGTTTTCAACACCTGTGGTTGGAAAACAAAATGACCAGCTGGCAATAGGAGAAAAGGGTTTTAAAAGTGAACAGATTTGGGGAGACCAACCTGTAGTTGTTTTAATGGTGCTTATAGGTTTCGCTTAAAGCAGAGATTCCCCCACAAAATTGAAAATTGCTGGGGGTCTTGACAGACCACTTAATGATTTTTGTGCCTGTTGTAGCAATTGTAATGTGCTGTGCTTGATGCTGCATGATTTTTAAATGTATTTTGTTGTTTCTTTAATTTCTTATGGAATTCAAATTGCAATACAACACAAACAACACAAGAAATAAATGAATCAACACAAATACAGTTAAAATCAATATGAATACTTAATAATGGATGTGCCATTTCCTGTCTTCAGCCACAGATCCAAAGACACACCAAGTGCCATGAATGAAGCTTGTAGCCTAACTTGGATGGTTTTGAAGATTAACTTGGGGGAAAGACAGCAGACTCAGCTATACAGCTGCAAATAAAATGTTTTATGTGTGTCTTAAGTACAATATACAATGTGACACTAGATAGTGATGGTGAGCCTTATGGAAAATTCAAAGCATTTTTAAAAACATTTTTTAAAAAAGCATTTTCAAAGCAGTTTTAATATGTGGCTAGATTTCGTCTGTTATAAGAAAGTGAGACAACTCATTTAGTTATATTTTTAATAAATTTGAATGTAAGTATCTTAAATGACTCTAGCTCCTCCATCTGAGAGAAGATTAAGCAAAGGTTGAGATGCTTTTGTAGCCTCCCATAGTGTAAAGTAATTGTTGCCTACTATTATTTGGCCCTGGTCCAGGAACAGGGATCCATGCACAGAAACAAGGATTTGCACAATGATTTTTCCAAGCAGCCTGCAATTGAGGGAAGGCCCCTTGTATCTTGAATCACCGAGGGATGGGTCTCAGCTGTAGTGCACCTGCAATATGCACAGATCACTGATCAATAACAGCAGCTCTCTGACGGTGCTGATCATGTCAGGCTGAGGGAGGACTGGAGGAGAGAAGCTGAACTACTCCCTTTCTGAGTGGATGATCAATATTGTCAGAGATGACAGAGCTGATCTGTACAGTGGCACGGAACAGAATGAGAGACTTTTATGACCCGGATATGGTAAAAATCTATTTTAAATATATTGATTGAGAGCATTCCCAGGGCTGGCGTCAGGGCAGGCATTGTTGGGCAGCTGTTGAGGCCCCCATGGGGGAGCACTGCAACCCCCAGAGCCCCCTGGTCCTGCTCTTCTCCTTTGCACCATTACTACTAGCTTATCAGTCCTCTCTGAGCATTCAAGAGCTAATACAGATTGGACAAGTGAACAGACTGCAGTGACAGGAGATGAGCCCATGCAGGGAAATGCCTAAGTATCCCCCAAGTCTGAGGGACCCCCCAAACTGCATCAGCCCCTGAGATCCTCCCCCACCCCCACACTTTGTAACCAGCTTGCTCTTTGAATTGACAATCACAGCTGAACTGGGCAGAAACAAACTCTTGTTAGGGACATAGGAGGAGCCTTCTGGAATCAGGCCAGAGGCTCATTTGGTCCAGAATCTTGATTTCCACAAGGGTGACCCAGATGCCTCTGGGAATCCTGCAAGCAGGCCTGAGTATAACAGCAATTGTCCCCACTTCTGACTCCTCCCAGCAACTGATATTCAGAGGCACATTACCTTCAACAGTGGAGGAAGAGCAAATTTATAGTGGATAGGAGCCGTCAAAAGTCTGATCCTCAATGGATTGTAATTGTCTTTTACAGCTGATGGCCATCCAGCGACAGCTAAATCCACACATCTAGCTATGTACTGCATAAAGAAATACTTGGTTTTGTCTGGACTGAACCTTTCAGTATTCAGCTTCGTTAAAGGTCCAGAAGTGCTAGTGTTATGAGAAAAAGGGAGAGAGAGAGAGAAAATATCTCTAACCTCTTTCTCCACACGATGCACTACGTTCCTGCATTCCTCGTGATTTTACTTTGAGAACGTTTTACAGTATAAAGCTTCACGCTGGTATAATCACTACCGCAGTCTTCTGCTTTGAATTTTACCACATAAAAGGTTTTCACTTTGATCATCATCCAGTTTTGGTGACAATATACGTCAGGGTATATTAAAAGACTGTGGTTGTGTGTGTGGCTGTGTTGTTTCTTTCAAAAATAGGAAGTTAAGCAGGGAAAGCTACTTGTGAGTCGTTAATTTCAAAGTCTGAGGCACTCACATCTTTCAAAATGGGGATTTGACCGTTTTTTGTCCCTCACTTTTTAGCCAGCTAATAGACTGACATGATAGACAACTCACGAACACAAAATACTTGGAAATGTTTCCACCCGTTCTATCTGATTTACTAGAAAATAAAAAGCCACAAGATAGTTTAGAGATTATTATTCACTTGACTGCTTTCAGAGTGTCTGGCCTTACTGATACTTTGATCCAAGTGCTTCCCGCCCCGGGGGGGGAGGGGGAGGGTTGCATGAGATTATATGTACATATATACACATATAAATTTATACAGCGGAAGGTAAAGTATTTACACCCTCACATAGGCCACATATGCACTATACACATAAATAACTACTTAAACTACAGTTTAAGAGCCGGGTCAGCCCCCAAGAATGCTGGGAACTGTTAAAAGTGCTGCGAGTTATTAGAAGACCCCTATTCCCCTCACAGAACTGCAATGCCTGGGGTTCTCTGGGAAGAAGAATTGATTGTTAACCATTTGGGTGACTGTGGCTCTGTGTATTGGGGAGGGGGTCTCCTAACAACTCTGAGCACCCTTAACTAACTACACCCTTCTTTTGAGAAAGCCATGACTCTTTAAAGTGGCATAATGCTTTAAATGTATAGTGTGGATATATGCCAGGGAGATTTTTTCTCTCTCCAAATATTTGTTAGACCTTCTTTCCTTCACTTACAACAAGGAGGAGAGATGGGAAGCAGTGCCCAGTCCATAACTCATCCTACCCTGAAAACATTACCATAAAAGCAGGGAAATGATCTTTTAACTTCAAGGTTCTCCACAGCTACTCAACAAATACAAGCAGTAGTTCTCCAGGGTTTCAGACAAGAGCTTTTACTAGCACACACCCACATACACACCCACCCACACACCTAAGGTAGATGGAGCGGATTGAACCTGGGTACCTTCTGCTTGCAAAGAGGGTGCCCTGCCTCTGAGCTACAGTCTTTTTCTTTCTCAAATCCTGGGGAACTAATGCAGAGAACAAATCCAACAGAGAAATAATCAGGCAACCTGTACGTATTAACAGCATGATTTCTTTTCTGCCGCCATCTAAACAAAGAAACCATATTGATTTATTTCCCAGTAATATCCATGCCTTAATAGCCAAAACAAAGAAATGAACTAGTAAATATCAAAAGTGGGTGTATAATGCACATGTCAATATACCTGCATTATACATGAAGTGCTTTCTATTTTCAAAATAATTTTACTTTCAGATAAGAGATTTAAATCCTTGTAACAATAACAATAAGCATACTGCAGGGCCAAAGGATAGCTCCAGCAATATTATTCAACATTTGTTTATTATCCATGAATGAAATAGTAACTTTATAAGAAAGCATCTTTAAACTACAGTTGCTTAATATGCTGCTCCTAAAATCTAGGGTTTCATGATCAGACCTGAGGAAAAAGAGGACAGGAATGTCTTAATTTCATCCAAGATTTTTCTAGTTCAGTTTTCGGGTTTCTATATTATGTATGTCAGGCATGAGGAACATCCTAAAGCCCAAGGGCAAGATTTGGACATGGTCAACCTTCCAGAGGAAAGTAGTCGGGGCCGATAAAAACCCCAAAGACTGCATAAGTAGGGGGGAAACCTGGAGTGGGCAAAACAGATCAACAATGATTCAGCATTCTGGCTGACTGTTGCAGGACAAAAACAATGAGAGGAATACTGGAATGATAACTTGTAATAGGGCATAGATGGCTGGCATCCTAAACAACAGCACTCCAGTTGTCATGACAAAGGTCCAAATGCCCAAACGAGAATTTAATGTTTTAATCCAAGCATCTACACTTAAACTTAAGACTATGTTTTGAGGGAAGGATAAACAGCATGAATAGAAACCAAAACTACTTACTTTGGAGACTTCTGTTTTGATCTTTGAACAAGCATCTCTAAAAAAATAAATGTGTAATGTGCTTTACAATCCTCACCTCACTTTTCCTCCCTAAGTAGTTACCTCTTGCGAATGCTGTTTTGATTGGCACCATTCTATAGAAAGGCATCAAGGGTATGGGCTGAGGTAAGATCTGAACTCACAGCCGAAGACCCAATTTACATGCATAGCTACTGCATAAAGGAAACAGATGGGAATAAACAGCCCCATCACAATGTGGGGTTCAGAAAGTCTCTGTGAGTTAGATAGGGTGGCCATGGGCCCTGCTTTACAGAGGACAGTTCTCTATGTGAAGAGGTCCTCTTATGTGAAGACCTGTGTAGTCTAAAGTTTAAAGAACTGTAACAAGGGAGAGCAGGAGTCTTGAAACTAGCAATGCACAGTATCTGGATAGCAGATGGAGTAGGCAAACAGATCCCCTTGTCATAATCTTTTCTACTCTGGTATTGTATTTCAGTTCAAACTGCAGTAACTATTTCTAAATTTGCATATGTACATACAAATTTTATGCAAAATTGTACTCTTTGTTTTAGGTGGTGGGGGCACATTTTCTCTTATTTTGGAAATACACAATTGGCCATCCTGGAGCTGGATCCAGACTAAACCGGTTTCAGGTGGTTCCCGCTGAAATCATTGAAACAAGCTCTTCATGACTTAAGTCATGAAATCAATGGGACTTAAATCATGACTAACTTGTCCCATGGTACTCAAATTCAACTAACTTAGATCAAGCCCAGTATTTAGTCATTATTCCCATTTGTGTGACAAGAGTTTCCAGAAAACCCAGCAAGGATGCTGAAAGGTGCCATCAAACTGTATGCACGGTTGTTTGTTGTTTTAATTCACCTATTGCTCTATCCTCAAGTTTTGATTCCTGAAAAGGAAAGGTTGGGGGGGGGGGGAGAGAATGGAACCAGAGCATTGCGATGACACAACAGTTCTCCTCTGAAAAGTTAAGCAACTGGGCTTGAATAACTCCATCATTAACCGGCAGGTCAGTGAACATACTTTGGAAGAAATTCCCTAAATTTCATCTCTGGTATTTGCTGACTAATTAGTGGAGGGCTCAATCATATGTTCTCAGAAGCTGAAAGTACAATGCCTCAATCAGCATTCTTACCCTCTGGACCAAAAAAACAAAACAAAACCCAACAACAACCCCTTTCCCGTTCAAGATACACCAGTTCACTTGCTGTTTTTCAAAGCAGCATTTTTATTTTAAAATAATCATGTATTATTTTCCACTATTATACTAATGCAGCTGAAGCTGCATCACCCATGCACAACAGGAAGGTATCAGTAGGCCTGAGGAAACCCTGGATTTGTACAAATCCCCTCCAAGTAGAACTGACAGTATCTTCTCAGCTTTCAGGGTCAATGGATAGTTTTGGGCAGGATTTGACACCCCACCTCCAAAAATACCCATTTTAGGAAAAACCTCACTGAGATCTTATGATGAAGGGCAGTAAGTAAGTAAGTAAGTAAGTAAAGAAATAGTTACAATGCTTGTGTTTCTGTTCCCAGTTTCTGACGTTCTTTTTACACTGCATTACCTGATTGCTTTACTGTCATGTTGCACTAAATTGCATACATGCCAGTGGCTGTGGTGTGTTACAACAGCAGACATAATAGGACATGCACCATACCCTCCCACCCTCTATGAGAATGTGTGTGTCTGTTCCCCCATGATTCACCAATGAAAACTGCAGGGGGAAAAGTATATGCAAGGACACTGCCCCAAATTTTGCCCCACAATATTCCGGGATAATAGGTTTGCAAACAGATTTATTTTCTGGAAACAATTAACACAGAAATCAGTATTAAGTTTCCTTTAGATTCTGCAAGTTTTTTTCATAAGCGGTTTTTTATGTCATGTGAAAGGTCACATAAAATAAAAATATCGGGAGAGTAAACGTCAGGAAAGCAGAAGAGAGTGCTTTCTGAATGCAGTCCTGGCCTAGGTACGTTCAGAAGCTGATACATAGCCATGCAACTCAGGATGCTGTCTTGGTGCAGTCCTACTAACTTTGGTGCTCAAAGATGAGTAAACAAAAAGCAGGATGTCATTAGTTCATATTCCTTATATCTGGCAAAGACCTTATCTGGTTGTCTCATTCATCTTGGAGATTTAGGATGCAACTGAATGCAAAAAAGGGGGGATTCATAACCAGAAGCAAAGAAAACCACAACTCCCTGCTGGTTCACTTTTATCTATTTACAGCTCGGAATTCATAATAAATGAATTTCAAAGAAGTTGGATGTGGAAGTGGCCAATTATTTGGAGGGAGGTGTTGTGCAGAACGTGTGGTGTGATAACCTAGTTCTCTCAAAGAAGAAAGAGAAATAGCAGCTGTTCCCTTAAGTGCCTTTGTAAGTCAAGGGTAAAATTAATCCCCTTCAAAGCAAGACAAATTTGTCCTGGATCCTCTTTCAGTTCAAAATGGTGAAGAGTGTATGCTGGTTTTGCTAAACTCAAATAAAAACTGTTCTGAGTCATGCCATTTAAAGGAAATACAAAATATTTATACATCGCTTGGTTGTTCCAATGTAAAGTGGTTTATAAATTCTTAAATAGATAAATAAAAGCTATCCCTTACAACCTTGCTGCAGGGTTGAAACCATTAATTTCCATGGAAACAATGCACAGTCCACTACACCAGGGAAGGGGAACCTGTGGCCCTCTAGGTGTTGTTGGACTCCTGGCCAATGCTCAAGGACAATGGGAGTTGCTGACCAACATCTAGAGGGCCACATGTTCTCCATCTCCATGCCTCACTATAGCTTTAAACTGATTTAATCATCATCACCTGTCTTCTAGAGATCCTTGGGAATAGTCACCTCCACCACCACCTGGAGGAGAGGCAGCTCTAAGTCCTAGAAGGAACTATCAAAGGACCCTGGAGATGTCCCAAGCTCTTAGGAGCTTTTCTGATGATGAAGTAGGGTTATTTATCAGATTTGTCAGCAGATTTTGTGACTGTGGGAAAAAGAGGTTGCAACCCCATGAACTGTCGATTAGCATTTACCATTGCTGTCATCCTGGTAACAGATCTTCAGAATTGTAAACTCCTCCATCTGTAAACTCTAGAATTTGCAACAGTTTCTTTCAAATGCCCAAACAGCTGCCTTATGAGCAGCGTAGAGTCCACAGTTTACACTAATTGTGATTCTAGACTGGGTTTGTTTATAACCTCATCTAATCCAGAGGAGTTTATGTAAGACATGAGCAATGAAATATGGGTCATTCACACAATTTATATTGTTTGCCACATATAGAGTTTACTTTAAGAATCACAAGATATGAAAGGCAATTTCCTTACAGCAGAGATTCTCAAGGCGCTTTTTATAAGCAAAGGACTGTACAGTTTTCCTCATTAACAATCTTGTGTGGTCAGTTATTTCCACCCTATTTCTACAGATGGGAAGCTGGAGTTTCAGCATGTCAGGATTTGAACCCAGTTTCATCAGAACAACTAAACAACAGAGCATTTCCAGGGCTTCCTGAGAGGGGATGAGGCTAGAGGTGATTCCTCACTCCACACTTAATCCTAACCTTAGCTGTGTAATCATATAACAAGTGCTAGTCTGCTTTTTACAAATCACTTTACAAGATCTGAAGTTCCCAAGCAGAAGGTGCCTAATAGTAGGTGGACCGCAATAACTATTTAAAGTGGCATTACACTCTTCCATCAGTTTCATTTTGGCAGCCCATCAACAGTTTTCCTTTTAATATTTGATAGCATTATTAGACTGATTATTAATACGCCAACATGCACTCCCTTTGTTTCAGCTTCTATGTATAGTGGCTGTAGCAACTATAGTCCTTCCTAAGGTGTCAGATATACAAAGCCAGTAGCCATCCCCCCCCCCCCCGAACAGGGACCACTAATCTGGTATTCCTGAAAGCAGAAAACATATTGTGAAAGATTAAACAGGGGCTTCAGGTCTGTTGCAGCACCACCCAAATTAATTGTCCAAGGGAAATGACTTTGCTGAACATTTTTGCACTCAAGATGCCAAGAACAGCAATGTTCTTTACACAAATATTTTTCCCATTAAAAAAAGAAAGAAATGTCATCTCAGATGAATAAACACTACAGAACCGTCTTGAGATGTAAAATAACTAAAGGTAGCATCTGGGTCATTCAACCCAACTAACTCTCCAACTAGACTGGGCCAGCACGTCGCCAAAAGGAGAGCCAAATCCACAGTTCCTCTCATCCGAAGGGCTGAACGAGACATTATGTTGGAAAATGCATGGTTCCAACCCTGCAGATACAGAGATGATGGGGAATGTGCAGGTGCAGGTATGTTTTCCCTTCTTGGTGCTAATTTCCCCCTGTAAGTGACCCAACACCCATTTTCCCTCAAGAGGCTCATTTTCAATTATGTGTATTTGTTCAAAAACTCCTGATTTTAATATATATATATATATATATATGCAGGTTTTGGTGTCCTCGGGTGTCTTCCCGTGTAAAAGTTGGGGTGTCTAGGCGACGTTTCGACGAGGTCTCACTCGTCATCTTCAGGCTGGTGCTTTCGGCTTCTTGTTACTGGCTCTGTTCCAGTAACAAGAAGCCGAAAGCACCAGCCTGAAGATGACGAGTGAGACCTCGTCGAAACGTCGCCTAGACACCCCAACTTTTACACGGGAAGACACCCGAGGACACCAAAACCTGCATTCCTGTACCCGTGAAAATCTACGAAAGCAAATATATATATATATATATATATATATATATATATATATATATATATATATATATATTGTATGACTGCTTGTTTTTAAAGTTTGATCTCATCAGTATTTTCCTGCATGTAAATATGCGCAAAGTGCGAAGAGTTTTTTCAGGGTAAACAATATTTAAAATAATTTTGATTTAAACCAGTTTCTTTTGGTTTTAACTGCCTGGGTTTCATTTGAAAGGAAGAAATTGTGGAAAGGAGAAGGGTTAAGCACATTTACACACACTCCTTCTGCCCAAGCACTAGCATCACAAAGAAAGTGTGGTTCTCCCATAACATCTAAGCTTCAGCATTAGGATGAAGGATATTTCACTAACCCTGTAAAACTTGATCCAGCCAACCCTTATCTCTGCTGCCCGCCACTGCTGCTCAGCTGATGGTCCTTTGTTGTTGTTCTTCATTCAAAAGGAGGCTTTATACAATAAAGGAACTGGAGGCCCCTTGACTGTCCTCGGGTCCAGTATTGGACCACTTCGACCGGATATCCCCAGCCGATGTGGACAGACTCCTCCGAGCTGGAAAGCCCACCACCTGTCCTCTTGACCCGTGCCCGTCTTGGCTGATTAGAGCGTGTCCAGACGAGGTGCGGGCCCTCCTAGGGGATATCATCAATTTGTCCCTTGGCACGGGGACATTCCCAGGGGAACTGAAGGAGGCAGTGGTGCGCCCGCTCTTAAAGAAAACATCATTAGATCCTTTAGATCTATCCAATTACCGCCCGGTTTTGAATCTTCCGTTCCTGGGTAAGGTGATTGAGAGAGCAGTTGCTGAACAGCTTGGTAGGTTTCTGGATGAAACATCGGCTCTGGATCCATTCCAGTCCGGCTTCCGCGCTGGTCATGGGACTGAGACGGCTCTGGTTGCCCTAACAGATGATCTTCGTAGACAGCTGGATCGAGGCGGGTCGGGGCTGCTGATTCTTTTAGATCTGTCAGCAGCTTTCAACATGGTCGATCACCAACTTCTGGACCACCGCCTTGCTGACGTGGGGATCCAGGGCACAGTCCTTCAATGGCTGTGTTCGTTTCTCTCTGGTCGGGGACAAAGGGTGGCACTTGGGGGGGAATTGTCATCGCGCCACTCCTTGGTGTGTGGAGTACCTCAGGATGCGATACTCTCCACGATGCTTTTCAACATCTTTATGCGCCCCCTTGCCCAGCTTGTACGGAGTTTTGGGCTGGGTTGCCATCAGTATGCCGATGACACCTAACTCTATCTGTTAATGGATGGCCATCCTGACTCGGCCCAAGACACACTGACCAGATGTTTGGAAGCTGTGGCTGGATTGGTACGTGGGAGCCGGTTGAAGCTAAATCCTTCGAAGACAGAGATCCTGTGGCTGGGACGGGACGATATGGGATTGGGGGGGGGGCAACTCCCATCTCTTGCGGGGGCGCAATTAGTGCCAGCACCGTCCGTTAAGAGTTTGGGTGTAATCTTCGACACTTCCCTTTCCATGGAGGCGCAGACTGCAGCTATAATAAAGGCGGCATTTTTCCATCTCCGCCAAGCTAAGCAGTTGGCTCCTTACCTCTCTCGCCCTGACCTAGCCACTGTGATCCACGCAACGGTCACCTCCAGACTGGATTATTGTAACTCACTCTACGTGGGGCTGTCCTTGAGACTGACCCAGAAACTCCAGCGGGTGCAGAATGCTGCAGTGAGACTCCTTACGAGGTCTTCGCTGCAGTGGCGTAGCGTGGGTTGTCAGCACCCGGGGCAAGGCAAGTAATTTGCGCCCCCTAACCCGTGGATTTGCGCCCCCTAACCCTAACCCCCAGATGTTGCGCCCGGTGCGGCCAGCCCCCCCTGTACCCCCCACGCTACGCCACTACTTCGCTGCGAGATCACATTCACCCGGTGCTATACCAGCTGCACTGGCTCCCGGTGGAGTACAGAATCAGGTTTAAGGTGCTGGTTTTAACCTTTAAAGCCCTATACGGCCTAGGACCCTCATACCTACGGGACCGCCTCTCCTGGTATGCCCCACAGAGAAACTTACGGTCTTCAAATAAAAACATCTTGAAGGTCCCAGGCCACAGAGAAGTTAGGCTGGCCTCAACTAGAGCCAGGGCTTTTTCGGCCGTGGCTCCAATCTGGTGGAACGCTCTGTCACAAGAGACCAGGGCCCTGCGGGACTTGACATCTTTCCGCAGGGCCTGCAAGACAGAGCTGTTCCACCAGGCCTTTGGCCAGGGCACAGCCTGACTCCCTCCTTCGGCAATCTTCACGGAGCTCTGGCCCAATGGTGGCCAGTGGCTTGAATTTAATTAATTTTATAATGAATGATTTTAGAGTGTTGTTTGTGCTGCACTTTTGTACTGTTTTATTGTTGTTAGCCGCACTGAGCCCGGCTTCGGCTGGGGAGGGCGGGATATAAATAAAATTTATTATTATTAAAATTTATTATTGTATGCACACTTAGCCCCTGTGCAAACAGTAATGCAGCCTTGTGAATAAGTACATAAGAGTTACTAGGCTGGAAATAAATATTACTAGCAGAGGAAGGAGAGCACCATCCTTCTTCCAGCAGCCCAACGTATTACTATGCTGGATCTCAAGGAGGAGGGGGCTTTCCTCTGTCAGCCAGTAGAGGCTGATCTGTTAGGGTACTTGGGGCAGGGCACTGCCCCACCAACCGCAGTCTGCCCTGAGCCTTCCTATCTGGCCTGCCTTCTTACTTACAACCAGTCCAGGCAGGTAACATTGCTTATCAGTTTCCTCCTCGGTCTCAGTGGTGCCCCTTGCATAACTCAGCAGAGAAGAGAATGGAGACAAACCAGAATTAGTTTGCTCTGCATCTCACTAGAACCAGAACCACCTACTGTTTGGGCTCTCTGCGGGTCCCAAAAGGCTTCGTCAACCTTCTTAATTTCTAAGATGGGTGTAGAGGAGGGGCAGAGCCCCCCCCCCATCCCTCTTTCACCAGACCATCCACTCTCCTGCATGGAATTCCTTATTGCCAATGCCTACCAAGTAAGAGCTTAAATACGGGGAGCTGCGGTAATACTTTTAACTAAGCAAGAAAACTGATAAGGGAATCAATAAAACTGACAAAGCTTTTCCCAAACAGCTTATCAGTTTCATTGGAGAACAGAGGCAGACTAGTGAGGGAAACGGTAGCGTAGAGACAGTCAACCTGGTGCCTGAATGTTGCTGTACTATAGCTCCCACTGGCTGGGGCTGAGGGGAGTTTCAAGCTGTTAATGGAAAGCATCTGCTTTCCATACAGAAGGTCCCAGGTTCAATCACTGGCATTTCCAGGCAGGGCTAGGAGAGACTCTGACTGAAATCCAATCAGTGTAGACAATGCTGAGTGAGATGGACCAATGGCCGGCCCACATGTGAAGCAGCTTCTATAGTCCCTTTGTATGTTCCTAATTAGGAGGAGAAAACGTCTTCTCCTATTCTAGCTGAAAGGGGAGACATGACATTTAAAGCAAATAAAAGAGTTAAGTTGTGAATGTGGTGATACACATGAACTGAGACAGCAGAAGATTCCTCAAGGTGATTTCAGGCCTGATTGCTCATGGTGCTCCAGCCTCCTCATGAAGAGCACAAGCTGGTGCAGGTTTTGAGGGTGTTTTCCTGACCTCCTTGTTTACTTTTAGGACTAGATGTTCTCTAGCGGCCAGTTAGAAATGAGAACCGATTAGCACATTACAGCAGAAGCACAGAAAGCAGAAGAGGATCAAGTGACCTGAACTTCTGCTTTTGGAAGTGCTGCTGTAACCTATAAAGCGGACTCCAGTGGATTCAAATATGCATGTTGGCATATAGAACAGTCCTCCTATACTACTCTCAGTACCACCTCAGAATCATGTGGGGACAGCTTGTCGAAAAGTTCCCTGATCTCATCTACCCCCCATGCATACAAAAGTGTGACCTGCTAGTTTTCTATGAGCATGGGAATTTTAACATGTTCGGTTATAATCAGGGAGATTTTAATGGGAGTGCTTTCAAACTGGCAACCTCCCATTTGCATTCTGGGATGAGAGAGTTGCATGGACGACAGCAGCACTTCAGATTGCAGGTCTTCCTGTACGGAGAAGCAGATTCATTCAACCATCTTTTACAAAGAAAAGTCTGCCCTGCCACCAATTCATTATTGTTGTCTCCCAGTGAATGCTGTTATATCTGAAGCTGTGACAGGAGCCTGTCATCAAGACAGTACAGGGAGCCGCCAGCTACTCTGTTGTATGTTTACAAGCACAAGCCCCCAGAATTAGAGAAACTCCCTGAGAGATACACAATGGACAAGTAAGAATAAGTTGCTTGTGCGGAGAACAAACAAGAAACATTGACTGTTTAAAAGTTTCATTTATTTTCTTTCGTTAGGGAATCCCTGTTCAATGAAACTGACAAGGTAGTAGACAAATCTTGTCCAGTTCCATGAGTGCCATGGCAATTTGTTTTACAACTGAAGTATTGTTGCGTCGCCGTGTGCTTAATGTGTATACATGCCTTTTTGAAGGGGTGGGGGAAGCCTTGTAACTGTAAGACTGGAAAGTCCTGAATGGAGTAGATAAGACTTCACTCACCCCAGCACTGAAAAACTAGTATGGGCCAATTCCTTCAGTCAAGCAAAAGATAAATTCATGCCTGGAACATCCTTTTAAGCATAAACAATTTTGCATGACTTAAAAAGTATTTTACAAGTTTTCACAAACTCTCAAAAGAGCTCCATGAATGAAGTGAAAAGATCACAACTTTCACAATAAAACCTCTTTGTAGACTTCCATTTTGTACTTGGGAATTGCTATAAAACTGTATGATTTATGAATGGCATATATTGCTGGGAGGGGAAAATGTTTTCGGGTGAGGGCCTAATACTTACCCTTCATATAGCTGTGATTTGGTACATGTGTGTCCAGTTAATAAATTATGCTACTCTTGTGTACCAAGTACCAAAGAAATGTGTCCTACACATAAATTATATGTATGTTAACTGCCCTGGGAGGAACGGCGCGTTACAAATCCATTGAAAGAAATAAACAACAACATACATGTAAAGAATCTGATAGTATTATTGCAGCGAGGAATTGATGCTTAGATACCCCATATACGAATCAGTAATACCCCACATTGAAACCAAAATTCATACATTTCTCTCAGGTGTTTTTTCCCCCTAATGGCTAGAGTTCAGCTCCCTTAAGTTCAGTTCTAAGAAAAGCAGGGGAAAGAACTGTTTCATCATCAACGTAAATAACATTAACAGGTTTATTTATATACCGTAGTTTTCTGTCTATAAGACGCCCCCATGTATAAGATGCCACCTATTTTGGGGGATTCAGATTTAAGAAAATGGGGGGAGATGTATCAGTGTATAAGATGCCCCCTAATTTTTGACATTATTTTTTAGGAAAAAACCTAGTCTTATATACAGAAAAATACGGTAAGTGGGATCTCCAACATATTACAATATAGTCTCACCTCTTAACAGGGATGTGCACTCCTGTTCATGCCACCATGCCTTCCTCTGGGTCTCTATACAGCTGTAGAGAAGCAGTGTGAAACTTGAAGCCCTCCAGATGTTGTTGGACTACAACAACCATCAGCCCTGCCAGGCTGAAAGGAATTAGATTCAAACAACATCTAGAAGGGCACAGGTCCACACTCCTATTGGTAGCGGCTCAATTCATTCTCCCCCGCATAGGTAAAGGTAAAGGTACCCCTGCCCGTATGGGCCAGTCTTGACAGACTCTAGGGTTGTGTGTTCATCTCACTCTAGAGGCCGGGAGCCAGCGCTGTCCGCAGACACTTCCGGGTCACGTGGCCAGCGTGACAAGCTGCATCTGGCGAGCCAGCGCAGCACACGGAACGCCGTTTACCTTCCCGCTAGTAAGCGGTCCCTATTTATCTACTTGCACCCGGGGGTGCTTTCGAACTGCTAGGTTGGCAGGGGCTGGGACCGAGCGACGGGAGCGCACCCCGCCGCGGGGATTCGAACCGCCGACCTTTCGATCGGCAAGTCCTAGGCGCTGAGGCTTTTACCCACAGCGCCACCCGCGTCCCTTCTCCCCTGCATACACCTCTCCAATTTCCTGGTTTTCTTTTTCAAGCAGCACTCAACATCTCATAGCTTCTGAAAACTATGTACCGTATATACTCGTGTATAAGCCGACTTTTTCAGCACATTTTTAATGCTGAAAAAGCCCCCCTCAGCTTATGCTCAAGTGAGGGTCCCACCCAAGCGCATTTCCAGAGGCAGAGGCTTTTGTTGGTGGAGGAGGAAGAACGAGCAGCCCAAAAGCAGCCTTGTTGGGTTGCTCCTTCTTCCTCCTCCGCCTCTGCCACTGTCGGCGGCGGAGGAACGAGCAGCCTGAAAGCAGCCCTTTCAGGCTGTTTGTTCTTCCTCCACCGCTGCCGCCATCAGTCCCTGCCTCTCGGCAGCACCCTAGGTAGGCAGGGGGATGGGAGGGCCTGAGGGGGAGAAAGAAGCCCCCTCTGCTGTGTGCGCATGTGCACATGCACACACGCACTCTGGCCCACCAGGAGGTTTGTGGTGTGGTGAACCGGCTTATACTTGAGTCAATAAGTTTTCCCAGTTTTTTGTGGTGAAATTAGGTGCCTTGGCTTATATTCAGGTCGGCTTATACGGTACATATTACTTGTTTCGGGGCTTTGTTTGGCCTCCTTTTAATTATTTTCTTTTATATTGTATTCATGCATACCTTGAGATTCACTGACATACTGTTTCTCAACAGCCCCGTTTTGGCTCTAATCCTGTCTGCACAGAAACACTGAGCAAGTTCACTATTAGGAGGAGTGACATTACTTTACCTAAGTGTTCAAAGCCCTTCACATTCATTATCAGCAAAACCTGCAATACCATTAACATATTAATAGCACAGAAGTGAACAGGCTTGTACCGAGCTCAATTGTCTTGCTAGTAATTTTGCATCCAAAAGATATGTATGAATCATCATTTCAGTCATCACCACGATTCACATCAGCACTGGGACACGCCAGCTACACTGGCCTGCTGGACTAGGATCTGTTTTCTCAAGAGTTACACGTGAGCAATCCTATGTATGCATCCTTCATTTTCCAAGCTAGCTGTCTTTGTGCAAAGATTCTTAGAAACGAATTGCTACAACCATCAGCCTGTTTGGATGTGCAGCGACTGAAAATAAGAACCTAAGTAGAGGCCTGCTGGATCAGGCCGATGGCCTTTCTAGCCCAGCATGCTGATCTCACAGTGGCCAAACAGATACTTGTGGGAAACGCACAAGCAGGACCTGGGCACAAGATCACTCTCCCCTCCTCTGGTTTGCAGCAACTAGTATTCAGAAACACTGGTGCCTTCAGTCTTAGAGGCAGTGCATAGCCATCATGGCTGGTAGTTGTTGACAACCTTAACCTCAGTGAAATAATAAATGTTCTAGCACCACAATTCTTGTTTACACAGATGTTGTATCCAGCTTAGTCTGAGAAGGCCCACTTGAAATTAACGGGCATGACTAACCTAGCCCCATTAATTTCAGTGGGTCTACTCCAAGTTGTACTTAGTTGGATATAACCGTGGATGTGAACCTAAATTCTGCTTCTGTTTGTAACTTGCAGACTAAAAGTACTGTCCGAGGCAGTGATAATAATAATTATAATTTAGTAATCCTCTTATCTCAGAAACATTTCTGCTTTCACGGAAGCCACTGAGAATGTCCTCCAATGACTGTTGCTAGAAGGTAGCCACAAGTGCATATACATCAGCACATAAAACATATGCCTCTTTTTGCATTCTAAAGTGAGCTGGGAGAAATGCTGTTCGAGTCAAATATATTCCACAAGTATAAGCTCAAAGTCATAGGAATGAGATGAAATATATGCAGGAATAGGTATCAAAATAGCCAACCAATCACTTATTGAGGATAAGCATGGTGTAGTGGTTTGTGTGCTGGACTAGGACCTGACTAGGATCCCTACTTGGCTATGAAGCTCACTGGGTGACCTTTGACCATTCACCCCTCTCCACCTAACCTACCTTACAGGGCTGTTGCAGGGATTAAATGAGGAGGGGGAGAACCATGTGTGCCACCTTGAGGTCCTTGGTGAGATACAAATGCAATGAAAAATGCATAAGAAATAAATACAAAATTCCTAGACTAGCTTCTGTTTGCACTAGAGAAATCTAACTAAAGACCATTGGAAAATAATACCACCAAAGAGCCTTGAATTTAGGTAGCTTGCCTGCTCACCATAAGTGACAAGGAATTTCATACAGGTGAACAAGAAAGATGTCAGAAGAGGGATTGTACCATCCTTCCCCTACTATCCTGTGGCTCCTGTGTTGGCTGTAGAGTAAGATGCTCCCCCACTTCCATCACCGAAGGAAAAATGCAGAACACTGGCAGATGAAGGATGGATTGTTCTGTCACTCCAGTAGCCTGCATGATACAAGGTATTTTTAAAAAATAAAAACTGGTCTGCCAAGAGGCTAGTACTGTGTGTTTCCACACTGGCTGAGGATGAATCAGATCCCCCTCTTTAAACACCATTAGCCTCTTAACCAGTAGGGGCTGGTGCCCATAAGGAATGGTAGGGGAGAAGGCAGAGAGGTCAATAGTAGGTGGTGCCAGAACCAATGACAGGCAGAGTCAATTAAGTGTTGTTGTCCCCATCCTCCTCCCTGAATTGGGGACAACACTGAGACAAATGCAACCTTGTGGATTGATTATAAATAGGAAGGAAGGCGAATGGGAGTAACTGAGGGTGGATTGAGGCTGCAAGGGTAGCACCCCAATTCTCTCTAATAGCCCAACCTTCACTGCTCCCAACAGGCTAGCAACATTAGTGGTGCATAAATGCAATGGAATTCACTGCTGTTTCTCAAGGCAATTCTGGATATTGGTGCTACTACAGTTCCTGTCTTGCCTTCTGAGCACCTGAAATGTTCCCAAAGTGCAGCCAAACTTTCAAAGCTTAGACCCACCTGCAAAAACAGTTATTTATAAAGTGTTTGTCTGAAGAGAAGGCAAGATCCCCCTTCACCGCTGCCCTAAGTTTGTAAGATAATTGCAACCCACCGACCTCAACGAATCCTTAGAAATTCCCTTCCCTTTTTTGGAGGCATCTTCACTTTCCCTCGCCCCCACCTCAAAAAAGAAAAAAGAAAAAAAATGGTTGTGGGGAAATGGCATGCGATATTTTGGCAGAGCACTACAGTATTCAGGTGAACTATCCCCCTGAACCACACAAAGGGAACAGATTAATTATAACTTCCCCGATGTAGTATAAACACTGACAACTGGGAAATGCTGGCCTGCGAGCGCTCCAGTTGGATAACAGCCTTTATCAAAGGTGTCATTGGCTTTGAAGACACTCAAACTCAGGACGCAAGGGAGAAACGTGCTAAGAGGAATCCACGCTTGGCAAATCCATACCGTGATCAACTACCACCCAGAATCCAATGTCCCCACTGCGGAAGGACGTGTGGATCCAGAATTGTCCTCCAAAGTCACTTACGGACTCATTGTTAAAACCGTGTTTATGGAAGGCAATCTTACTCGGCTACGAGTGATCGCCAAAGAAGAAGCAGCAGCTCTGCAGATGTTTCAGGCAACTCCCATCAGCTTGATGAATCAGTTCAACATGCTCCTACAGTCTGTTTAGGGACACATGAATTGAATACACAAAGGGTAAGATTGTGTGATAAGGCAACAAACCTGCTGTGCTTTTGATGCAGCTTGTGTGGTGTGGTGCAGAAGATAGATCTGGATGTACAGGCAGTAAGGCCCATATTCATACCATACATTTTAAGTACATTTAAAAACGCATTTCAAGCACATGGCTTCCTCCAAAGAACCGTGGGAACTGTGGTTCCTAAGGGTGCCTGGAACTGTTGCTCTGTGAAGAGTAAACTGCAGTTCCTTAGGATTCTCTGAGGTAAATCCTAAGGGTGCTTTAAATGTATGGTGTACAGTAGATGCAACCAGTGGAACCTAACTGCAAACTTACATGGGCGTGCAAGTGACCCAGACTGTTCCATTCTCAAGAGCTACTAACAACGGCAGCTAGGAGATTTATATGTATTATAGGTATGCTTATCTCTATCTATATGGATCTGTATGCTGCTGTATAAGAGCTGTCTGTGCTTTTCATATCCCAAAAGAGGCCCACAGATGTCAATGTCAGCAATGAAATAAAATCCAAAGATACTACAAATTTGCTATTTATATGCAGCACCCTGGAGACTGGCTGCAATGGTTATTTAAAGTTATGGGAGGGGGGAAGGGAATTTAGCAGAGTAAAAGCAAGAAAAAGAATAGAGCCCAATGGGTGTGGGGGGAAAGGATGCTTAGAAAGAAAGAAACCTTTTAAGAGTCCACCCATGCAATGATTTTTGCTTTCATTTTCCAGGTTTGGGCAGAGGGAGGGGAGAGCTGATGCCTTTGAAGGGCGAGGAGGACCAGCAGTTTAGGAAAACGTAAGGAAATAGAGAAGAAGCGATGCCAGCCTGCCAGAACTGCATTAAGAGGTGGCATCTCTCCCTCCTCGGGAGGCATGGGGCACTTAAGTGCATTCATTCCCGATCAGTCAACAAACCGGACAGCAACAAAGGGGACGCACAGGATCAGGAAATGTGTTTTGCTGGTTGCATTCCGGAGTCACTGTGCCTCCACTCCCAAGTCTGCTAAGTACTCTCGCCGGGCACTTGCAGGGCACTGTATAAACTAAGAAGGAAAAGAAGCCGCGCGGGTGTGAGGGATCTCTCCGCCCAGCAGATTTATAGCGTCAATGAAGACAGACCGGACTAACCGGGAGGAGGAGGGAGGCGGCAGGGCTGAGACGAAGGGAAAGCGAGACCGGCTGGGCTGGGTAGTTAAGGGAGAGGATTCTAAGCGGCCGAGGCTGCGAGGTGAGTCCACGGACCACCAGAACGGTTGCAGCTGTTTTAGGCAGGCCAACACACAAACATTTGAAAAATAATGATGTTATTTAACTGTTACGGCGTTCTTGCAAATCCTGAGCTGAAAGCTTGCAATGGGCTTTTAAAAACAACGCACACTTTTAGAGGGGGCCCCCGCGAGAGCAAGTTTCTGGGTGGGTTGCAAAATAACGGTTCCTTGCAACACACGGAGTTGGTCGTGAGCCCCGGAACCTTCTGAACTTTCTAGCCGAAGCAGGCAACTCCTTCATCCTTCTCTCCGCAGCCTCCACCCTGCCCTCGTAACACCAACTACGAAAGACACTAAGGGTTCATGCAAATGAATTCGGTCCAGCTGCGATCAGGATCTGATCACACACACACACGAAGCAGCTGCAAGACTGCCGCATCTTTACGCCACTTCTTGGGATGCAACTATGTGTGCGTGTCCCCCAATAGGGAGAGCAAGAAGTTATTTGCAAGTCACCCAAAGTCAAACAAGATGCATCTGAATGTCGGTTGCAAAACAGGCACACACATTAACTGAAACAGAAAATGTGGTTTGTTAGGTTTTTGGGGTTTGAAAACAAGCTACAGGTTGCATAACAACCACCATCACCCAAGCACTGGAGGGGGTGGGGGCCGACAGTTGTATTTGTATCATACACACAGAAACACACACACACGTCTACGAATAGCACCATCAGCCCATGCAACGCAATGCCGGTGGGAGCCTAAACGAGAACCGGGCTTCGCCGATGCGCATTTCGGCGTTGTCGCTTGAAGGCTGCAATCCTAACCCTAACTCACCTTGGCAGCAAGCCCCGCTCAATTCAAGCAGGGCTTGCTTCCTAGCAGATACAGCTTTAGGATCGCGCTGCCCCCCCTCCCCCCGCAGTCGTAGGAGCTTACACCCCGCACCAGCTCGCCGCAGTTGGAAAGCGAGCAGGCAGGAGTTGCACGGCAAAGGAACGATGAGCCCACCCTAGCTTTCCGCTGTCAAAGCAAAAGAGAAAACCTTGCAAGGAAAGGAGCAGCGGGGGACGCGCGGGCGGGCGTGCAGAAACAGGGCTTATTTTCATTATTATTGTTATTGTTACTCACGTATCTCTTGAGCTTCTTCTCAGGGGGCGATTTGATGAGCCAGCCCGTGCACACGACGTGCCCTGCGCTCATCTTCTTCGCCCCCCGCCGTCCCGCCGGGGGGAGCCCAGGAGGCTTGGTGCGATGCGCGGAGCAACGAGGGTGGCGGCGGCGGCGGCGGGAGGCTGCAGAGGAATGCCGAGGAAGCTGGTGCAGCCGGGCAAGTTGTGTGTGTGTATGAGAGAGAGGGAGCGAGAGAGCGTGTATATGTGGAGGTGGGGGAGTTGGGGGCGACGAGATCAACGCAGTCGGCTTCCTTCCACCGGGTCCTCCCCGACGCAGCCGCTTGCTCAGCCCAAGGAGGAAGTCATGACATTGATCAGTGACACACACACACACACACACACACACACAGGCGGATCCCGACACAATGAGGGCCGTCGAGGAGGCACGTGATGCCGGGGCCGGGCTGAGCCCCATCAACAAAAACAAGCACGTGCAAAAAAGGGGGGGCAAGAGGCCGCTACAAACCCCCACTCCGCCTTCGCTCCCTCTCTCTGGCTCTCCGCCGCAATGCACTGCCTGGCTTTTCCGTGCAAACTGACAAGTCCAGCCAGTGGAGCCGCTTTGCGGGCTCTTAATTTTCTTTCTTTATCGCTCCCTCTCTGTCACTCCAGAGAAGGGTCTGCCTGCCCGATTCCCCCAAGCTTCTGCTTTGCTCGGATAAATTTGGAGCGCACGTGCGGGCAGGCAGTTGCAGCAGCGTGGAAAGGGTCTACTTTGTGCCCCTCCTCCCCACCACCCACTTCTGTTTCCAGAACCCCGGGGTCCGCCAACCGCGTCCGGCTGCGAAAAAAGATAGTGCTTCGCATACGAAAGAATCCGGAGCCAGGGGATTTGCCTTTTGAACACCAGAGCAGAAGGGGGCTTACTGTCCTTCCACTACACAGGAAAGTAAAATAAATCAGTTTTCAAAAGCTATATCAATTTATCCCCAAAGATACCAAATTATCCCAACCACAGCTTTTCTTCATTGTAATATAATTTAGGGTTGAGTGGGTGGGCTAGAATTTTGTTAAACAACTGAGAGTGAGAAATCCTTGCCGGCTCACTGCAAATCATTTCATAAAATCATAAAATTCTAGAGTTCGAAGGACCCTTAAGAGTCATCTAGTCCACTGCAGGAATCTCAACTAAAGCCTCTATAGCAGATGGCCATCCAACCTCTGCATAAAAACCTCCAAGCAAGGAGAGTGTACTGCTTGTTTAACAAAATTTCTGTGCCACTTTATCTGTCCCCACTGCCAACTTAAAGAACAAACTCTAAGCCTTTTACATAAAATATGCATCAAATGCTAATTTATTTTTTCACAAATTTAATAAAATAAATACATAAAATACCAATAGAATCAATAGAATTAAAAATGTGGAGGCATAATGGGTTGCGTTCAATGCTAGTCCTACTCAGAGTAGACCCATTGAAATTAACAAATAGCTGCAAACAGACTGTGTCTTTAATGCACATTGGAAGCACTTCCATCCCTCCCTAAAAATTCTAGGCACTGTAATTTGTTAATAGTTGCTGGGATCACTACCACTTATGAGGGGTAATCTACAGCATGCAGTGTTCTTTTGAGAGCAGAAGACAGCTGTAGGCCCATTAATTTCAGCAGGTCTGTGGTGAGTAGGACGAGCATTAGATAAAATTATCAAAATATAGATAAAATCCCCCTTTGTAAACCTATGTAAATATGCAGCCTGAAATCTTTACTCTTTGGCTTTTTAAATACTGTAGTAATAAAAATATAATAGGAATTTACACTATACCCATGCCTTCCCCAGTTTGGTGTCCTCCAGATGTTTAAGACTACAACTCCCACCAGCCTCTGCATCATACAGATGTGCTGGCTGGGGCTGATGATGATGAAGAGGAGGAGTTTGGATTTGTTATGCCGCTTTATCACAAGGAGTCTCAAAGCAGCTACCATTCTCCTTTCCCTTCCTCCCCCACAACAAACACTCTGTGAAGTGAGGGAGGCTGAGAGACTTCAAAGAAGTGTGACCATCCCAAGGTCACCCAGCAGCTTCTAAGGAAACACGTCTAGAATTCCACAGTATTCCAAGATGAACAGGTATATTCTGGCGTGACCTTTCATGGACTAGAACCCAGCACTTTCTCAGATGCATTAAGTGTTGTTTTAGGTTGGCAGGTGCATATTACACGGTTGTACTGTACTCTGAGGGATGTGGGGGTTTCCCAAACTGTTGTTTCTTCATTCCTGACTAGCAGGACCAGGGGTCAGTGATGATGAGAACTGTAGTCCAAAAACAGCTGAAGACCCAAGTTTGGGAAACACTGGTATCACTGTTTTCAAGCTTAAAATGCATGGAAAATAGTCACAATGACCATCGTTCACAACACAGGGTTCGTAAACAGCCAGACATTACTCCTAAGGAAGCAGAGGTGAACTGTCCCTCTGGAACATGTTTACATGGGAGTAAGCCCCTTCGAAATCTTATTGAGTTGTGATGGCTAACTTTGGGGGCTGATTCATCAGGGCCAATGGGGCACTGCCCCACCCACTTTGGTCTTCCCACAGCTAACCCCCAGCTGCCCACTTTCCTACCTAAAATCAGTCCAAATGTGGCACTGGCTATCAGCTTCCTTCTCCTTGGTGCCAGTGTTGCCCTTGTAGAACTCAACAGAGATAAGAGGGAACAAAGCTAAAATTGTTGGCTCCTGCTGCACCTCCTGTTGAGTTCCCTGCCTTCCACCATACCAGTCGCAATGAGGACCAGTCACCAATGTTGGTTAGCATTGGACTGCGGGGGTCTCTTTATCTGTTAGGGTAAAACAAATTGTGCAGTTGCATGCACACACAGAAAGAGGCTGATGGCACCCTAAAGCAGGGGTCAGCAACCTTTTTCAGCTGTGGGCCAGTCCACCATCCCTCAGACCATGTGGTGGGCCAGACTATATTTTGAAAAAAGAAATGAACAAATTCCTATGCCCCACAAATAACCCAGAGATGCATTTTGAATAAAAGGACACATTCTACTTATGTAAAAACATGCTGATTCCTGGACCGTCTGCGGGCCGGATTGGGAAGGCGATTGGGCGGCATCTGGCCCCAAGCCTTAGGTTGCCTACCCCTGCCCTAAAGGCTAGCCAATTTATTGTAGAATCAGCTTGTGTGAATTAAAACCCACTCCTTTATATGCAAGAATTGCCACCCTCAATTGCCAAGTGCATATTTAGAAAACTTTACAGTGGCTTCAAAGGCCCCGACTTGAAATGTGACAGGTATCGTCTGTAACATATCTTTGTAAATCTGCCTAAAGAAATCCTTTTGCTGAAGATTATAAAATGTAGCACACTGGTAAGACCGAGATTCACTTAGTCCCATTATCTCTGCAAGCAGGAAAAACATGAGCCACCAAAACTTGACCCCCAAAATGCCATCTGTCTCCTGCCTGCTTCTGGCACAGGGTACTGGAAATAGCCAACATTGTGTTGTACTCCACCCCAATCTCCAAGCAGAATGATTTTCCAAGGGTTCCAGGAGTTTACCCAGGGTTTCCTTGGAATGAGGTTTTGGATTCCTGACACCGATCGGCCACAGGTCACATGTGAGCGAGATTATAAATCACTAAGGCAATATCCCATAACCTCTATTTCATGGTTTTGAGGGCAGTATCATACCCCAGGTGGGTAAGAAAATATGGTGAAAGACCTATTGAAGAGGCCTTATACTCCATAGTTTTTGACCAGGAGCTGATGTAATCATTTATCAAATTGTAGATGTTTTGTTTACAAATATGTATACAACCTAAGCCAAAGATGGAGAGACTCACAGCATTAACACCCCAGAAGGTATTGCTTCTCCCACAGTCACAGCCTTGGATTCAAGCATACATCAAGCTTGGCTGTCACTCTCAGGCTTCTGCCAACTGCCTGCTTCTAGCCCAGCTTACACACACAAACTCTCGGCACTTGCCCTGGCTGTTGTCCTTCTCACTACTAGCCAGGTATGGTGGAAGCCCACCCATTTGCCCTCTGGCACAGAACAACTTCCTTTCTTATAATAACAACAACTCATACCTAGGGCCATAGTGGCTCTTGCCTGGCTAATTCAACAATGGGATCTTCCATTAGACTCCAGCAACACATATACACACACCCTGAAAAAACCCTCACAAGAATAGAAAAATAGTAGATAGCCATGTTCATCATGGGGCGGTAGAAGAGTGGGGAAGGCAAAACATCACAAGAGAGGCACTACATTTATTAGGACTAACCAAAATGTCACAAAATAGTGAGCAAGCATCTAAATCAGGTATAGGCAAACTCGGCCCTCCAGATGTTTTGGGGCTACAACTCTCATCATCCCTAGCTAATAGGACCAGTGGTCAGGGATGATGGGAGTTGTAGTCCCAAAACATCTGGAGGGCCGACTGCCTATGCCTGATCTAAATTCTCTAGAAGGATACTAAACAAAACCAGTGGTTCAACCCTAGGCAATCGTGTTCTAATTCCTGCCCAAAATCCTTATTACAGTATTACCAGCTTCAGATATGTGCCTAAAGCTGGAGCAAGTAGAGGCCTGTCCGCATCCAATGATGGTCAAAGGAAGTGGAGGGACCAGAAGTACTCTCCAGGAGACAAGGGAAAATGATATAACAAAGAGCCTTGAACATCTATGGTCTTAGTATCTGCCTATCAGCAATACAGCTCTGCAGTGTTAACCCCTTCTCATGCTAATTAGCAATAATATGCATTTGTTAGGTTTGGCTGCTGATCTCCCACAACAATGACCTGACATTGTCATAGAAAAAGCCTGTGCAGGGATGATAATACTGGGGAAGACTGATTCTTCTGAAAATAGGTTTTTCTGAGTCAGAGGACAGCTGTCTAACATCCACAGGCCAGAGGTACCCTTGCATCATGTGCTTGTCTTGTGAAAGTGGTTCCGAGGTTGGTCCTTGGGTAGAATTCTTCTTCTGAGCAAGTCCTTGGCCTCATCCCCTTACAAAGGAAAATTCACCTCCACAGTCATGACAGTGTCCAACCCAATCACTGCTGCCACCACTTGCAGCAGCTGCAGAAACCCAACCCAAACCAAACAATTGCTGGTGGGGGAGTCAAAATATAGTGTACTAATGGCCCCTTGAAATTCACCACCCTGTTTGTGTGCAAAGATATTGTGTAGGCTGTCCAAACAGCCACTGCTAATAGATAGCCTCCACAATATCTCTGCACACAAACAGGGTGGTGAATTTCAAGGGGTCATTTGCATACTAGAGTTAGTCTGTTCTGTGTATCAGTGGCTCTGGCTCCACCTACTGTTGGTCTCCCTGAAATCCACCCTACCAGCCTCAACGGACACCAGCCTGTGCGGTACTCTAACTATCTAGGCAGGTTACTGCATCCTCCTTGAAAGGAAGGAGTACAAAGGGGTTTATGTTCCAGTTAAGTCTTGCATGAGTAGCAGAGTCTTGCTGAGCTCTGCTATGTCCCTGTATCTTTGGTTAACCTTTCATCTTAACGTCTGGATCACTCCTTAGTCCTGCCTCCTGGATTAACCACAGGTCTTGATTTGCTCTCTTCAGCCCTAATATTCAACTTGCATCTTTTTGACCCTGCTTCCTCAGCTGTCCTGTGGCTCTGATGCTCAGGTACTGATTACAGGTTCACTTTGGACCTCTGCCCATGGCCCAGCCCTGACGGCAGGGAGTGTGATCCTTGAACTCATTAGTGTTCGACAGCCCTGCATTAAAATGGCACATCCCTTGCCCCTGGCTTTTTAAAGCAGGTTGACCTATGTGTCATGGACTTGCTAGGTTGTGAGCAGTACAGCATGATCAGGAGCCTAAGAGGTTGGTTTGGGCAGGCTCAGAACCAGGGGAATCCAGGGCAGGCAAGCAGACAAACAGGCAGGACTGGCCAGGATAAGAGACTCAAGGAAGCGGGGCTAGGTGATGAGAAGTAGAAACAAAGGAAGAAAACACAAAATTGTTCTGAGAAACAGGGGCAGCCAAATGGTTTGGGGAAAGGAGCCATAGCTCAGTGGTAGAGCACCTGTTTTGCAAGGTGAAGATTCTGGGTTCCACCTCTGACATCTGCAGGTAGAACTGGGAAGGTCCCCTGCCTGAAGCACTGGAGAGCATCTATCAGTAAATGCAGACAATACTGAGCAAGATGGACCAATGGTTTGACTCAGGATAAGACAGCTTCCTATGTTTCAGATATTATCTATTGGCCAGCCTATCAGCAGCCTCTTATTGGGGCTGCTGGGAAACTCAAGAGGGTTTGCATTTCAGAGTTTGAAAGAGAGGCTAAGGAAGTATGCCTGATATCCTGGGTGACTGACCCTCCTCCAGGAATTTGACTGGAATGGGGGTGTCCATGGCTGAGGTGTACACATGAAGTAAAAGTACATTTTCATGGCCAGTCCTACCATTAATCAGAGTGAGGCATCTGCCTCAGGTGGCAGATGCCAGAGGGTAGCAGCATTTCCCCGCTCTACCGTTCCCCTTGAATTCCCTCATCCAGTGGTTCTCAAACATTTTTCTCTCAGAATAAAAACTTGCTCTTGCCACACCCCATTTCCTTTTTCTTTTTGGAAGGTTTGCTTGGGCCTGCTACTAGTGTAGAATTAGACGAGTCTTCTCCAGTACTCTGTTCAAAAGGGAATTCTGAAACACAACTAGGATTGTCCTCACTATCTGTTGATGTTCTTTTTCTCATTTTGAAAAGCTATCTGTCCATATCCCAAAAATAAAAACATATGTTGATACTGTACTATGCTGTACTATACTATACTACACTGAAATGTTTAAATGTTTATTTGATTGTCCTTGAATCTTCCTGCTCTGCGCATTCTAAACTACCCTGCTGCTTTCAGGAATAGTGAAGGATTCTGCCTCACCACCAGTATTGAAATAAAACTCTGTATGCATCATAAACTTAAAGCACATTTAAAGTACACTTGCATACCCCAAAAAAGAATCCTGGGAACTGTAGTTTACCCTCCCCACAGAGCCACAATTCCCAATCACATGAACAAACTATGGTTTCCATGATTATTTGGGGAACAGAAATGTGTTTCCCATGTATGGTGTGTAGGCAGCCTTATAATGGGTGATGCTATCTGAATCTTCCCTCTTGGCAGGAAAAATGCCTCAGGCCAGCCACGTAGGTTCAAACAGTTTTGAATGCCGATCAGCAAAAGTAAACAAATAAAAAAAATTGACTATTTTTGTCATCAACAGTTTTTTTGTTGTGGGTGATGCAACAATAATAAAAGCAAAGTAAAGAAAAAGGGAGCAAAGGAAAAATATATATAATCCCTTGATAGAGGCCGAGGAAGCTGCGAAAGATGACAAGCCATGGGAAAGCAGGGATTTCATGCTCCTGCAGTGGCCACGTGCCACATTTATTCAGCAAAATGCTAACGTGCTTCTGCAATATTCTCACAGCAAGGAAAACAACAGTGTGCTATATTTGGGAAGGGGGGAGGAGAGGGAAGAACAGCACACACGATACATGTTCCAGCTGTCTCTGACACCCACAACTCCATTTCCTCCTACAGACTAAATATTCTCCAGCTTACCAGTGGAGGGGAGGGGAATGAAAATGAAGGAGAATTTTGGCAGGCCCTTTTGTCTCTTCACTGCTAAGTGAACTGCCTGCCTCCACATATTTTCTTTTCTTTTAAGATCTAATGGAGAAAGTGACTGACTTCCAGAAATATAAGGCAGTTCTATGAAACCCCACCACTACCTTGCAGCATTCTAGGAATCAGAAAGAACATGCATGTCATGTTTTAAAATCTCTGCCACTCAGCTAGGCTGACAATATGGGGTGTATTCCCAGTGCAATTGAGTAAGCAGGCATCTTCAGTCACCCAGTCATTCTCTAGTGGTAGCAGAGGAGCCAGAATGCTGTGTTTGCGTGTTTCGGAAAGGTGAAGGCCCCGCGAAGAGTGAGTTAAGAACATTGGAAAGTCTGCTTTGGTCACACGCTTTTCATCAGAATCTGAGTGGTACTCATTGCAAGGACAAAGGGCAGCTGAATTAAAATATAATTACAGCATCCTTGCTGAGTCAGATGAATGTTGCATTCTAAGCAAGTGTCTTTTCCCTGAGAGCAGCTAGGAATGAATTGCAACACAGCATTACAGAACAGCCCAGAATACTAATACAGGATTTGACAGGTGGAGTTTGGGGTGAGTCTGAATGAGCTCTAACACCTGTGCCATACATTTAAACCACACTTAGCACACATTTAAAGCACATGGCTTTCCCCCTTCCCCCAAAGAATCCTGGGAACTGTAGTTTACTCTTCACAGAGCTACAACTTCATCCTTAACAAACCACAGTTACCAGGATTCCAGGGGTGCCAATGCTTTAAATATATGGTGTGGATGTGACCTTTGACCCACAATTTGCAAGAGAATAGAAACTAATTTGGTAAAATCTTGCCCAGTCATGTACTGTGTTAAGTGATGGTTATTGGCTCAGTCGCTACCTTTATGAATAGGCAAGAAAAGTGGGATATCCTTTGTCCTTCACCTGTGGACAAACGTAGTCTGGCTGACTCCAGGTGTTGGGAGAACGTACCTTTGCAAAACTAAAATAAAGATGGCCAAGGACAGGTGATGTGTTGCCACAGAAAGTATAGAGCTAGAGTTCTTATGGAAGGAAGATGTCTTCCTCTGCCTTCGCTGAAGGTGATGTCATCAAAGTGTCTCTGTGTGCAAGAGAACAAAAGACAGTCAGTTTTGTAACTGGGCATGAAAGAGACCCAGAGTCCTGACTTGTTATCTCTGAGTTGGAGAAACCCACTGAAGTGTTGGAGAAACCCACTGGAGGATCTAGGTCTGCTGAAGTGTTAACTGCTGTGAGCCGTCCATCTCACGCTCTTTCTAATTATCTTAATTCCAAGGAAATCAAACCCAAGGGACATGCTGAAACCCCAATACATCTCACCACTCAGCGACTTGGGTATTGCAGAACTGGAGAAGGTGCAGAAAAGGCAAAAAAATGACCAAGGGGCTAGAACAACGACCCTGTGAGGAATGTTTACAATGCCTGGGACTTTTTAGTTTAGAATAACGGTGAGTTAAGGGGCAGAGCATGATGGAAATGTACAAAATTATGTGTAGCTTGAAGAAAGTATACAGAGGTATATTTTTCTTCCTCTCTCATAAAACTAGAAGCCTACAAGGCCATCCAGTGAAGCTAAATGTTGGAAGCTTCAAGATGGAAAAAAGAGAAGTACGTCTTCATAGTGCATAGTTATTCTGGGGTATTTGCTCCCACAAGAGGTGATGATGGCCTGCAATGTGTATGTCTTTAAAGGAGATATAAACAAATCAATGGAGAATAAGGTTATCGTGGGCAACTAGCCATGATGGCTGCGTACTGCTTCCAGTGCTGGAGGTGGATTGCCACTAAATACCAATCACTGGGATTCCCAAATGGGGAGAACACTGTTGCATTAAGGTCGCGCTTGTATGTTTCCCATGGGCATCTGATTAACTAGTGGGGGGGGGGACAGGATGATGGACTAGAGGGCTCCACTTTGCTCTGATCCAACATGGCTCTTATTAGGTTATTAACTTTGCATATCTTAAAACAAAACAAATTCCTTCCAGTAGCACCTTAAAGACCAACTAAGTCAGTTCTTGGTATGAGCTTTCGTGTGCATGCACACTTCAGATACGTGCATGCACACGAAAGCTCATACCAAGAACTGACTTAGTTGGTCTTTAAGGTGCTACTGGAAGGAATTTGTTTTGTTTTGACTATGGCAGACCAACATGGCTCCCTATTTGCATATCTTGTTTCCCATTCAGAGTCTAAGCCTGGGAAACTTGTAGCACCCCATACATTGTTGGACTCCAATGTCCTTTCAGTCCCAGCCAACATGGGCAATGGTCAGGACAAGGGAAATGGGAGTTGTAACCACAGGCTTCTCATTCCTGTTCTAAACAATGGCTTATCTGGAAGCAGGAATAATGCCTCCAGGTGCATACCCTCCAACAACTGTTGGATCCAAATCATGATGCATATGAGGGCTGTACTTTAATTATTGTGCCGTATCCTTCCGCATGGCTGGAGCAAAGGGGAATGTCTGTGAAGGGGAAATAAAGGAAGAGGGAAGAAAAGATAACACTATGCGCTCTCGCACACACACTGGCCACTGGCAAACAACATGGAGCAAAAGATGTGGGGGCGTGGGAAGATGTGGGAACCCACCCTGTGTGCTTCAGAAGTCCAAGGCCGTCCAATGTCACAGGATGGCGGCTGGCTGGCCGAGAGGAAGCCTCCCTTTACTGTAGTGTTTCTCCTCCCTCCTCTTCTTCCTCCGATTCTTGGCGCCATTGAATGATATCCAGCCATGGGTTTTTTCTCGACACTGTTGTTGCCGAGACAGGAAGTGATGAATGTTTTCGCTCTGAGTGGCTGAGACGAGGGGTGCAGGCAGCTCTTGTCTACAGGTAAAGGGGACCCAAGAAGCCTCTCTGACTCTTCCCCTCTCACTACTGCAAAGGAATACCTCATGCAGCCAATTCAAGAGGTGGGCCAGAAGATGCAGTAATTCAGCTGTTCCCCCAGAAGCTCTCAACCATTGTTTTCCATAAGAGATCACAGTTATGTGCGCCTCAGTTCTGTCAAGCTCTCCTTAAACTAGATTGCTGCCCTCAGTTGCCCTAGAGGAGGGTGTTCTCACACACAGTGGTACCTCGGGTTAAGAACTTAATTCGTTCCAGAGGTCCGTTCTTAACCTGAAACTGTTCTTAACCTGAGGTACCACTTTAGCTAATGGGGCCTCCCGCTGCTGCCGTGCCCCGATTTCTGTTCTCATCCTGAAGCAAAGTTCTTAACTCGAGGTACTATTTCTGGGTTAGCGGAGTCCGTAACCTGAAGCGTCTGTAATCTGAAGCATCTGTAACCCGAGGTACCACTGTGTGTGTGTGTGTGTGTGTGTGTGTGTGCGCGCGCACACACACACACACACACACACACACACACAATGACAGTACTTCAGATATTTGAAGATGGCTATCATCTCAACCTTTCATATTCTCTTCTGTGAGGTAAACATACCCAGCAGTTTCTCATTTGATTTGGTTAATCTGACTGAGCCCTCTAGAGCTATCTGCAACACTGGCAACTTTGGGATTTATTTGGACTTGGAATGACCAACCTACAGTGCACAAGCATTGTGAGAAAGGAGGCAATGATAGCATTGGGGTCTGTGGGGAGAATGAGACTATCAGCTTTGTAGGAGGGAAGAAGGGAGGGAGAGAGGGCAGTGTCATGAGTCCTGTGGAGACATCTTGGTAAGATTGGTCAGAGGGGGAGGAGGGTTGGGATGGTAACATAGAACTGGGGAAACTGGAGGTGGGTAGAAGCCCACCTCTGTGCCACTGGACACCCTGAGTGCCATATCATAGCAGACTGACACAACTCCCCAGAGCCTCCCTTTACCACCCCAGGAGGTGCATAGGACAGTGAGCTGACCCTGTTGACTCCACCTGTTTCCAAGAACATGGAGCTGACTGCACCAACATGAACAGACTCAGCACACCCAGGTGTTTCAGAGGAGTGCCTGTCTGCTTGCCCAACCCTGTGGCTTGGGACACTAATCTTGCGGATAACTGTGCCTGTCCTACTCTTCAAGAGGAGAACTTTGGAAGGTGTCACATGTTGGGACAATGTCTTAGCTTGTGCCTAGCCATGAACTTAGACTGCTGGTACACCTGCTAACTTGAATGCTTATCACCTGGCATACCCGACAAGGAGGTGTATGAGTGCCCCCTTTCCCTCTTGGCAAAGGAGCTGTATCAAAGCCAGGAGAGACCATGGACAAGAAACACAAGGAGTTTGCATTTTGTTACCTTTTGCAAGCTCCTAGCCACTCCTAGCCAGAGTGGAGAGGTGCGATTTTTGTGCCCTCATGGGCCTGCAACCTTGGGGGGGGGGGCAACCTAACCAATCCATAGGTACCCCCCTGCCTGGCTTATGTATCGCATCAACCTTTGGCAAAAACCAAATTGGGTGTTTGAGTACTCCATCCACAAATGAGGGTCAGAACCAGGAGGTGAAACAACATCAGGGCCTGTTCTGTTTGGACTATCGCCTCCTTAGCTGTCAGGATCTGGAGTCAGGGGCAAGTTAGCAATAAAAAAACATGGTGTCAGTGAAGTTAACTCTTTATTCATAGATACCAAAACAGTGCCAGCCTATTGATCACAGCCACTCTTCACATGCAAGGGAAGTTCCTAACTCACTAAGGGTTTGAAAGCCATCAGCTACCCTCACCAGCTTTAGCCAGCCAGTAGAAGCCATTCCCAAGGTGTGGCTGCTGTTGCATGCTGACAGCTTCTCGGAGCCACAGGTGAGAGCAGAGTGCAGGGTAGGGACCAAAGGTGAACAAACTACTGCAGAAGGAACACCATGTGTTCCACCCACAATGTACTACCCCTACCCTAACACCCCACACACCCCTGGCATAAGACCAAGGCAGGACCTCAAACTAAGAGAAACCAGCTACTATGGATTCCTCTTGCTGGCCAGCCAGATCATCTCAACAGTGCAAGAGAATTTGCTGGCACTGAAAACCATCCTGCAACATGCGCAGGACCATCCATGTTGAGAGGAGGATCAGAAAGAAGCGGGTGGCATCCTGTCACAGCTGTTGCACCAGCCACAGGAAGAACACAAATTAACATGCTGGTTGCAGCTTAAAGTTTGGTTGATATCCATAGCTGGAAGCTGGGCAAGAAAGGAAAGAGCCAGGGTGGGGTGGGAGAGATTGGTAGGTGTTACTACCTTCTGTGGGTGATAAGAGTTACCTTTAACAATTTTGGAATGAAATATATGAAGAAATAAAAAAGATGTTTAAAATATCTTTCAGTAAAAAACCGGAGGCATTCCTTTTAGGTATAATCACAAACGTTATTCCTGACAATCAAAGGAAAGTATTCCTTTATGCAACGTCAGCTGCCAGGATGCTTATAGCAAAAAATTGGAAAGGGAGAAAAAATCCATCAATGAAAGAATGGCAAATTAAATTTTGTGAATACTGTATATAAATCTGGCAAGACTCACAGCATTCATAAGGGGACAATCGGACCACAAATTATTAAAAGAATGGGGATGTGCTAAAGAGTACATGAAAAAACATTGTTCTGGAGTAAACATATCGGTATGTAATGAATGATGCTTTGCAGGGTTAAAGAAAAAGAAAAATGGTGTAAAAAAGTATAAAGATAGAAGTAATCTACATTAGACACAACAATTTAGAAAGAGTAAAATATTTGAAGTATTAGAACAAAGGAAGGAAGTCAATATGTGTATACGGTATGTATTTAATGACTAGATTAGAATGATGATATGGTTTTATTTGTAGATGTGTGCTTTTTCTTTTGTTTTTTGTTTATTTTTTGTGTTCTGTTTTTCTTTCTTGTTTGTATAGTATTATTTTTGGATTCAATGTTTGTAATTTTTGTTATAATTTCGCATTGAAAATAAAATTTAATAAGAATAATAAGAATAATAAGAAAGTTACCTTTAAAAAAGGACTCTGACAGGGCATATAGATAGTCAAAGCTGGGGGAAAATATGGGAGAATTGTATGTTGAAAATGTTGTCTATAAGAATAAAATTAAATTATTATAAATTAGTTTGGAGGTGATATTTAACACCAGTCAGATTAAATCAAATAAACAAGGAATATTCGGTGTTATGTTGGAGGGGATGCCAAGAAACTGGGAATTATGTTCACATGTGGTGGGGGTGTAAATATGTACAATTTTTCTGGCAAAGTGTGTTTAAGGAGATAACAGAAATCACTGGGTTAAAGCTGACCAAAAGTCCAGAGGTAGCATTATTTATGATGGGGTGGAAGGTTCGCAGGCTATGAAGAACTTGCTCACGAATTTATTGACAGCTCCACAAATTATTATAGCTAGGAAGTAGAAGGGGCAAGCAGAATATAAAATGGAATAATTGTATAAAGAGGTGTGGGATATAACTATTAATGATAAATTAACTTGTGCCATTAAAGTAAGATGGGGAATATGCAGGAAAAATGATTTTGAGGAGATATGGAGGGTGTTTGTAGAATTTGTACAGTCGTACCTTGGTTTTCAAACAGCTTAGTTCATGAGCAACTTGGAACTTGAATGCCACAAACCCGGAAGCAGGATGCTCCTGCAGCCAAACTGGAAGCCACAGAAGTCACACCTTGGTTTCTGAATGTTTCAGAAGTTGAATGGACTTCAGGAACGCATTCTGTTTGAAAACCAAGGTACGACTGTACTGTTAAAATGGAAAGGGGTCAAACCAACATAAGAGGTGCTGAAATTTGGGGTGTTGGATAGTTACAATGGAATGGTCTTGGTGGTGGGGTGCACATTTTTATTCTTATTTATATATGAGTATTACTTTGTCAAAATAAAATAACAGTTTTAAAAGAAAGACTCTGTATGCTACTTATTTCATTTGTATTTTTGGTAGCTGTTATCTTGTTGCATTAAGAAAAGCTGTTATCTTGTTGCATTTAATGTCTATGGAAACTTATATCTATGGACGGAAACTGGCTGATACCTGGCAATGGACCTGGCAGAAGCTGCAGCTGATGTGTGGAAGCCAGTGAAGTTCGTATTTGGATGCTGGTAGATACCACAAGACTGAAGCAGGCTGATAGTTCGGGATGTGAGCTAGTTGAAATTCACCTTCAGAAGCCTGCTGACAAGAGCTGTGTAGTATTTGTGGGTTGAAGCTGGGGCATGAATGGAGAATGCCTGATGAGTTAATGCATCTCTATGGGGAGGTTTTTGAATGTGTTTGAGGCAAATTGTGTGTTCAAGGGTGAGACGTATGTGGCCTTCCAGATGTGGCATGACTGGGAACAATACACTCAGGAGGGAGGGAGTGGAGACTGGCCCCCAGGCACATGCTGAATGAGTGAACCAGCGAATACTCAGGATTGGAAGCCAGTGGAAGTGGGCTGACTGAATAATAATAATAATTTTATTTATTTGTTTGTTTGTTTGTTTGTTTGTTTGTTTATACCCCACTCATCTGACTGGGTTTCCCCAGCCACTCTGGATGGTTCCCAACCGAATATTAAAAACACAATAGAGCATTAAACATAAAAAACTTCCCCAAACAGGGCTGCCTTCAGAAGTCAGGGATGGCATTGCCAGGCAGAAGCCAGTGGAGGTGCCTGGTTTACACTGCCAAAACGTAGCCATCCCCATCACACTGCCACCTGTGTTTTCCTTTCAGGGATGTCTGGAGCTGGCAAGGTTTTTCCTGAGACCACGCATGAAGGTAATGAAGAGGGGCTTCAGCAAGCCAGCTTTATTTCTAAATAAATGTATTTCTGAATACATCTGCCTTTTTGAAAAGTCTTAATTACACAGGAGTGCAAATATCCCAGTTTTATAGTGTGCAAGTCCCTGGTATCTGCTGTTGCCACTGGCTATGGACTCCCTGAGATGTCGCAAGTTGACAAGGCAGCTGAGGGGAAAGAGGCAGAAGGAAGATTCAGCTCAGGTGAAGTTGGAGAAAAATCTGGGTCAATTCCCTCCTGCCCACTTGAGTTGCCAACATTTTGCTCTCTCACCTACATTGCTGACAAAAAAGTAAAATAAAACCGTGACTGATTTTGTCACTCAGAATCCACCACCACCAATCAGTTTGTAAGGGCCCTCAGGGATTTAAAAAAAAAATCTCCTTTCACTGAATTATGCTTGCTGGGTCTGGCAAGGTGATTCCTTTAGGAATCAGGATCAGCTGCTGTCCTCTTTTAGTGGAAAGAGCCACAGAACAATTTAAGGACTGAGTGTGTGAGCTATGATGAGCCACAAAGACATGGGTTCGAATCTCACTTCTGCTCTGAAACTCAAGAGGGTCATGGGAAGGAGAGGAGATGCTATTTCCTCAGCAATCCTCCCTCTGGTCCCCATTATTTACAGCATTGTTTTTCCTAAACATTTTCTAATCCTGCCGAGATTCTTTCAACTGACAGTGTTGCACATTATACCTCTGGCCTTCTTCATAGAGTGTAGGACCCTGCCTTATACCCAATAGGCCCCCAATCCATCTGTATGGTGCCCACAAAGTCCTACTGAGTTGCCTATCAAACTCTCCAATTCTTTACCCCACAGCACACTGGAGTGGGATTCAAAGTCTAAACTTGAGGAAGCTGTCCCAGCCTGTGTACGCACCATACATTTAAAGCAAATTTAAAGCACACAGCTTTCCCCAAAGCATCCTGTGAACCACAGTTTGTTAGGAGTGCTGGCAACTCATAGCTCTGTGAGGGGTAAGCTGCCCCCATGATTCTTTGAGAAATGTAATACTCTTTAAAGTTAATGGTGCATAAAGGTAAAGGTAAAAGGACCCCTGACCATTAGGTCCAGTCGTGGCCGACTCTGGGGTTGCGGCACTCTTCTTGCTTTATTGGCCAAGGGAGCCGGTGTACAGCTTCCAGGTCATGTGGCCAGCATGACTAAGCCGCTTCTGGCGAACCAGAGCAGCACACGGAAACGCCGTTTACCTTCCTGCCAGAGCAGTTCCTATTTATCTACTTGCACTTTGACGTGCTTTTGAACTGCTAGGTTGGCAGGAGCAGGGGCCGAGCGGCGGGAGATCACCCCGTGGCAGGGATTCGAACCGCTGACCTTCTGATCGGCAAGTCCTAGGCTCTGTGGTTTAACCCACAGCGCCAATTCCTTTCTTGTTAGTTGTCCACGTTGTCAGCTGAAGTCCCCCACCTCTTCTGTGCTGACTACAGGAAAGATGGCCTCTCAATGGGCACCAGCACTGGGCATAGAGAATGCGAGAGGAGAAGTCAGAGGTCCAGGGGGGATTCACATGTGTGTCTGTACGGGGAAGGGAAGCAGTGGTGGGGAGCAAGGATGGAGTAGTCATGAGGGACAGAAACCACAGAGCCAGGGTCTTGAATTACTCTTGAATTAATTAATTCAAGAGTTTGGTCAAGTGGCAGGATTTAAATTAAAAACTAAGGTATTAGAGAAAAATCTAACAGTAAGAGAGAAGGAAAAGTTTCAGGAGGAAACAGGTCTAACTGTGGTTAAGAGCGTAAAGTATCTGGGGATTAATATGACAGCTAAAAATGTGAACTTGTTTAAAGATAACTATGAGAAATGTTGGAACCAAGTGAAAAAAGATTTAGAAATTTGGGCTAACTTGAAACTTTCTTTGTCTGGCCGAATAGCAGCAATTAAGATGAATGTATTGCCTAGAATGTTATTTTTGTTTCAAACATTGCAAATTGTTGACAAGATGGAGTGTTTTAAGGGATGGCAGCGAGACATTTCTAAATTTATCTGGCAGGGCAAAAAGCCCAGAATAAAATTTAAGATTTTAACTGACGCAAAGGAAAGGGGGGGATTTGCCCTGCCAGATTTGAAACTTTATTATGAATCAGCAGCTTTCTGCTGGTTGAAGGATTGGCTGCTTCTTAAAAACACAGACATTTTAGATTTGGAAGGTTTTAACAACTTTTTTGGGTGGCATGCATATTTGTGGTACGACAAAGTGAAGATTCATAAAGGTTTTAAAAGTCATATTGTCAGGAAAGCATTGTACAATGTGTGGACTAGATATAAAGACCTACTGGAGAACAAAACTCCAAGGTGGCTTTCATCAATGGAGGCAAAAGCTGTGAAAAGACTTAATATGGAGTCCACATGGCCAAGGTATTGGGAAATTTTAGAACAGGAGGGTAGTAATTTTAAATTGAAGAGTTTTGAGAAACTAAAGGATAAAGTCAGAGATTGGCTTCACTATTATCAAATAATGGAGGTTTACAAGATAGACAAGAAAATTGGTTTCCAGGTGGAGAAATCTAAACTGGAAACAGAATTTTTAGAATCCAGTACTAAGAACTTATCAAAAATGTATAACTTGCTGCTGAAATGGAATACGGAGGATGAAACTGTTAAATCGGCTATGATCAAGTGGGCACAAGATATTGGTCATAATATTATGTTCGCTGACTGGGAAAGGTTGTGGACCACCGGCATGAAATTCACGGCATGTAATGCCTTGAGAGAAAATATTATGAAAATGATATATAGGTGGTACATGACCCCAGTCAAGCTTGCAAAAATTAACCACTTGTCAGATAACAAATGTTGGAAATGTAAAGAGAATGAAGGTACATTTTTTCACCTTTGGTGGACATGCCCAAGGATTAAGGCTTTCTGGGAAATGATATATAATGAAATGAAAAAGATGTTTAAATACACTTTCCTGAAGAAACCAGAGGCCTTTCTCCTGGGTATGGTAAGCCATGTGGTGTTAAAAAAGGACAGAACTTTGTTTTTGTATGCCACAACAGCAGCAAGGATCCTTATTGCAAAGTATTGGAAGACATCAGATCTACCCACTCTGGAAGAATGGCAGATGAAGATGACAGACTACATGGGACTCGCAGAGATGACGGGCAGAATCCGAGACCAGGAGAAAGAGACAGTGGAAGAAGATTGGAAGAAATTTAAGGACTATTTTAATAAATATTACAAGATTAAAGAATGTTAGATTGACATGGATTTAAAAATATTGGTTTTCAGAGATATTAGAGTAAGAAAAGAAATGGAATTAGTAAAAAACTTTTGGGAAATAAGGGAATGGACTTGCTGATGGAATAATGAAATTAGAATACAAAATGGTGAGGTATGAGGAAGTCGGGGAAATAAGGTTGAGAAAATAAGTTTTGAAATTATACTTGTTATTTTTTGTTTGTGTTTGTTTTCATTGTAGTTGTTTTGTATTTGTATGTTCTTATTGGAAAATCTAATAAATATTATTTTTTTTAAAAAAAAGATATTGCAAAAAAAAAAAGAAACCACAGAGCCAGGGAAGATGGTGGCAGGGACTAGCCACGAGAGGAGACATGGTGCAATGGTATCACCCCAAAATTGCAAATGTTAAGAGTTGCATGCCTCAATTCTCTCTGTAAGTGACGCTTGAAAAGAACACCACAGGCATTTTCTCGTAGAGTTTGACTGACTATTAAGCACTCATTCCACTCACAAATCCATTCACAATCCCATTTCAAAAAGGCTCCTGATGTTTGCATGATAGTAAATGAAAAGCAAAGGAAGGCATTGAAGAAAGGAAAGGGGTGTGGGGAGAAAAGCAGTCATATGGGAAAAGGTAACAAAAAATATATATCAATGGCGCTCTCTAGTGGTTATTTTCAGAAATGAACCAGGCAGAGTTTCCTACTGAATCTGGAGGCAGGCAGGCATTGTCAGTAGCTGGATTCTCTGAAAACCTTGTATTTTTTTAAAATATGAGATTAACTCATCTGCGGGGCTTTTTTTGAGCCGGAATTCAGTTGTGGCACTTCTCAGTTGGGCGTCTTGCCATTCTAAGAGAATGAGGAGGGGTTTTCATGGTTCATTCCAGCACATCTTTCTCTAGGAAAATAGCACTGCTCATCTGGAACAACGGTCATCCATTAGTCACTTGCTCCCATCAAAGTGTATAGGAACCACCACTCACATAAATGTTTTTATGTACAATGAGCCCCCATCTTTTGCACCAGATTGCTTAAGACAAATGAATTATCACCGCCTAGTTCTAGATTGTTAACCAGAGCTGGTTATAGAGAGCAGACAGTTCCCTTGCGTACTACAACAGCTTGCCTGGCTACTGGTCTGTTTCAGGACACAATGTGCTGGCTATCACCAAAAATATATACACAGCTTAGGTCCAAGCTGTGGAACCTTAGGTTCCTTTATACGAACCTGCCCAGGGTTTGAGATATTTGATCCTGCCACTATCACAGGTGCTTGGTGCAGACACGGGACAGGGCCTTCCTGGTGGCTGCTCCCAGATTCTGGAACTCCCTCCCTAGTGAAGCCGGACTGGCTCCCTCCTTGCTGCCTTCCATTGGCAAGTGAATACTTTCCTGTTCCAACAGACTGCTTTTAATTAAAGGGCTGGTGTCATGTTTTTCTTGTAATTATTGGTGTGTTTTATGCACATATATAGCTTTACTGCTAACAATGATTGATTGTTTTTTAATTATTATTTTTCTCTCTCTTTTTTAGAGATTCCCAATTTTAGATGTAAGCTGCCTAGAGCCCCATTAGGGGAAAAGGAGGGGTATGTATGTATGTATGTGTATATATATATATATACACACACACACACACACACACACACACACACACACACACACATATATATATATGTGTATATGCAGGTTTTGGTGTCCTCGGGTGTCTTCCCGTGTAAAAGTTGGGGTGTCTAGGCGACGTTTCGACGAGGTCTCACTCGTCATCTTCAGGCTGGTGCTTTCGGCTTCTTGTTACTGGAACAGAGCAGGATCTCAGTGTTTGAGTTCCTATAAATACTGTAGAGGGGGTGTGGTGTATAGCCTCCAATGTTCTGGGCAGAGAGGAAGTTCCCAGGCTAGTGTGCCTTTTCTTCTTTTGTTCCTTAATTACTTGAGAGATATCTTGAGTGATTTCTTGAGTGATATCCTGAGTACCACTTAGGTGGGTCATTAGGTGTGGATTAGTTGTTAAAGTCTTTGTGTCTTGACCTCTTGAACTTTGTGAAGAGTTTTCCTGAGAAGATGGCTGTACTGTACTTAGTTGTGCTCTGGCTTGGCTTCGTGTATAGGGGCGAGCTGTGGTTTTGTGGCTTGTGTCAGCCAGATCTGTGTAGGGATTGCAGGGGGGTGCAGCATCCGGAGGTGCCACCATGGATTGGCTACTGGATGGTGTCTGTAATTCATCTGTGGAGAGGGTCTGGGTTTGGGTCTGGTGTGGTTGATTGGTGTTGGCGTTCTGTGTGCCTCTGGATCTGGTGTCAGTTTTTGTGGGGAGGGCTAATTTCCAGATGTCTGGCAAGCGGGATGTGTCGTCACGCTTGTTCATGTTGTGAGGGTGTTTCTCTATCTCGATGGCTTCCATGATTATTCTCTTGTGGTGATGTTCCGTGTTAAAGAGCAATTTGGAATCTGCAAAATTAATTTCGTGTCCTGTTTCTTTCATGTGTTGGAAAAGAGAGGAAGTTTTTTCTTCTTTTTTGACGGCATTCTTGTGTTCTGCGATACGTGCATTTATTCGTCTGTTTGTTTGTCCAATGTACGTGGCTGGGCAGACTTTGCAGGGTATTTCATAGATCCCTTGGTTTTCCAACTGGATTTTATCCTTGGGGTTTCTGAGGATATTGGCTATTTTTTGGTTGGTGCAAAAGGCTGTTTTGATATTGTGTTTATGGAGGATTTTGCTAATTTTATCTGTAGTGCCCTTGATATAAGGAAGGAGGGCCATGCCATTGTTTTCTTCTGTGTCTTGGTTTTTGGGGGGTGTTTCCTTTTGGATTAGCTTCGTAATCCTGTTTTGCTGGTATCCATTGGCAATTAACACGTTTGAGAGATTCTGTAACTCAGTTGTCAAGTGGTCTTTGTCAGCCAGGCGTTTGGTTCTGGAGATGAGAGTCTTGGCTACGGAGTTTATTTGTGCAGGGTGGTGGTGTGATTGTGCATGTAAGTAGCGGTTGGTGTGTGTTTTTTTCCGGTAGATAGTGTGTCCTAGGGAGCCATCAGGTTTTTTGTAGATTAGGACGTCAAGGAAGGGAAGTTGGTTGTTGGCTTCTATTTCCATAGTGAATTGTATTTTGGGGTGTAAGTTGTTGAGATGTGTGAGGAAGTTATCCAGTTTTTCTTTCCCGTGTGGCCAAATTACAAAGGTGTCGTCAACATATCTGAGCCAAAGTTTGGGTTTGTGTTCTGACTTGTCTAAAGCATTGGTTTCAAAGTGTTCCATGTACAGGTTTGCGATGACCGGTGAGAGGGGTGATCCCATAGGTGCTCCTTCTATCTGTTTGTATCTTTGTCCATTGTGGATGAAGTACGTGTTGGTTAGGCAGTGGTTGGTCAGGTCCAAGATGTATTCGGGGGGATTGTATTTGTTTTGAATAGCTGTCAAGGCTTCATTAATGGGCACTTGTGTGAAGAGAGATACAACATCGAAGCTCACAAGTAGGTCATTAGGATGTAGGTTTTGCTTCTTTATTGTTTCTATGAACTGGAAGGAGTTTGGTACGTGTGAAGAGATGGATTCTGCATAGGGCTGAAGTTGCTTGGCGAGAAATTTAGCGAGATTTTGTAGAGGTGAGCCTATGGAGCTGACTATTGGTCTGAGTGGTGTTCCTTCTTTGTGTATCTTGGGGAGGCCGTAGAGTTTGGGGCATCTGGATGAATTACAGACACCATCCAGTAGCCAATCCATGGTGGCACCTCCAGATGCTGCACCCCCCTGCAATCCCTACACAGATCTGGCTGACACAAGCCACAAAACCACAGCTCGCCCCTATACACGAAGCCAAGCCAGAGCACAACTAAGTACAGTACAGCCATCTTCTCAGGAAAACTCTTCACAAAGTTCAAGAGGTCAAGACACAAAGACTTTAACAACTAATCCACACCTAATGACCCACCTAAGTGGTACTCAGGATATCACTCAAGAAATCACTCAAGATATCTCTCAAGTAATTAAGGAACAAAAGAAGAAAAGGCACACTAGCCTGGGAACTTCCTCTCTGCCCAGAACATTGGAGGCTATACACCACACCCCCTCTACAGTATTTATAGGAACTCAAACACTGAGATCCTGCTCTGTTCCAGTAACAAGAAGCCGAAAGCACCAGCCTGAAGATGACGAGTGAGACCTCGTCGAAACGTCGCCTAGACACCCCAACTTTTACACGGGAAGACACCCGAGGACACCAAAACCTGCATTCCTGTACCCGTGAAAATCTACGAAAGCAAATATGTGTATATATGTATATATGTATGTATGTATATAAATAAATAAATAAATAAATAGTTCAATGCTAGCAGTTCCTCAAATGAACTGAGTCCACATAAAAATGAGTGTCCTTCCAAAGATGTTATTTCTATTTCAAACTATCCCCATATTAAAGGGGGTAGCAATTTTTAGAGAGTGGCAAAGAGTGCTTTCAAGGTATATCTGGCAGGGCAAGAAGCCGAGAATTAAATTTAAGTTATTAACGGATGTAAAGGAAAGAGGAGGCTTCACCCTGCCAGACTTGAAACTGTACTATGAAGCAGCATGTCTTTGCTGGTTGAGAGAATGGATAAAATTAGAGAATAAAGAATTATTAGACTTAGAAGGATTTGATAACAGATTTGGATGGCACGCGTATCTATGGTGTGAAAAGAAGAAAATCCATAAAGGCTTTGGGAACCACATATTCCGGAGTTCATTAATTGAAATATGGGATAGGTATAAAAACCTATTAGAACCAAAAGTTCCACACTGGTTGTCTCCATTAGATGTTATGAGTGTAAAGAAAATAAATATGAGAGGTAATTGGATTACATACGGTGAATTGATAGCCAAAGAAGGAGGAAAATGGAATTTAAAGCCATATGAACAAGTCAAAGAATATGTATATGATTGGTTGCACTATTTTCAGGTTAATGAAATGTTTAAAAAAGATATTAAGGAAAGTGGTTACGCAGAAAAAGATTCAAAGTTCCAGACAGACATGATAAATAATAATTGTAAAATTTTGTCAAAAATGTATAAAATATTGTTGGAATGGAATACCAAAGATGAAGAAGTTAAATCGGTAATGATACAATGGGCCAGAGACTTTGGTTATAATATTCAGTTTGAGGATTGGGAAAGACTGTGGAAAGAGAATTTAAGATTTACTGCTTGTACGGTACTTAAAGAAAATGTTATGAAAATGTTTTACAGATGGTATATTACACCGGTAAAATTAGCAAAAATGTATAAGACGTGTAATAAGTGTTGGAAATGTAAAGAAAAAGAAGGTACGTTTTATCACATGTGGTGGGAGTGTAAGAAAGTGAAGGGCTTCTGGGAGATGATCTATAATGAAATGAAAAAGATGTTAAAATATACATTTGTAAAGAAACCAGAGACCTTTCTTTTAGGAATTACAGGGAATGAAATAAGAAGAAAAGACTGTAAACTTTTTCAGTATGCAGTCACAGCAGCAAGAATTCTACTGGCCCAGAAATGGAAACAAGAGGAAATACCGACAAGAGAAGAATGGAGACTGAAGCTGACTGGCTAATTGTAATTGTAATTGTAATTGAGAGGTAAATATGGATGATTGCCAGAGAAGCTGAAGGAAGTCCAAAAAGAACCAAATTTGTGGAAATTATGATAAAATTGTATATTTGTGTTGGAAAATTAATAAAAATTATTTATGAACTGAGTCCACAAGTATTGTAACTGAAGAAAGAGGAAAAGAAACTAATTTTATATTTTTATTTATATAATGTATTTACAATGTAATATATAGATAGCACACATACAGTGGTGCCTCGCAAGACGAAATTAATCCGTTTCGTGAGGCTCTTCGTATAGCGGTTTTTTCGTCTTGCGAAGCAAGCCCATTGACAGTTTAGCGGATTAGCGCTATTAGCGGTTTAGCGGCTTTTAGCTGATCAGCTGATCAGCGGCTTATCAGCGGATCAGCTGATAAGCGGCTTAGGGCTTAGGAAAAGGGGGGGAAGGGGGAAAAACCCCGCAGGAACTCGCAAGACATTTTCGTCTTGCAAAGCAAGCCCATAGGGAAATTCGTTTTGCGAAGCGCCTCCGAAACGGAAAACCCTTTCGTCTAGCGGGTTTTCCGTCTTGCGAGGCGTTCGTCTTGCGGGGCACCACTGTATATTTGTTGTACAATGTTTTGATCTTTTTCATTATGTTGCACTATATCAGCATTTTTTAAAAAAAAGAATGAATGAATGTAGAATTATTTTATCCTACAACATTAGTCCAAAGAGGTTCCCAAACAGCTTACAAAAGATTTGACATTGCAACCACATTCAGTAAGATTTACACACATAATCATAAGTAACACTGCACCAGGTTTATTTGGGTAGATTCCCCCCCCCCCCGCATTTTCCTTGGTGCTGCCGACTGAGGATCTCAAATCCATGACAAGGCCTTGTCTTCCTTTGCTGGCAATTAGTGGTCCCCACTGAGGACTTCTGAGGGAAGGGCTCGATTGAATGTTGCGCAAGTATAATAACTGCCAGGGCCGATTCGCCCATTAGACAAAGTGAAGCAACCACCCTCAACAGTGGATGCTCATGGGCAGCAGTGATAACATCAGTACAGTGGTACCTCGGGTTAAGTACTTAATTCGTTCCGGAGGTCTGTTCTTAACCTGAAACTGTTCTTAACCTGAAGCACCACTTTAGCTAATGGGGCTTCCTGCTCTTGCCGCGCTGCCAGAGCATGATTTCTGTTCTTAACCTGAGGTACTATTTCTGGGTTAGCGGAGTTTGTAACCTGAAGCGTATGTAACCCGAGGTACCACTGTATATGCTACTCAGCCTGTCTTCTCCCACCCCAGCCTTATCATAGCTACAGTTCTCTGAGTTTCATAGGAACAGAAACAAGTTGATAAAATACTCTGGAAATCGTAATTCTGTGAAGGGAATAGGAATCTCCTAAAAACTTTCACCACCCTTAACAAACTACAGTCACAGGATTTTTAGAGGGAAGCTGTGACTGTAAAAGTGGTATTAGGTCCAGTCGCGGACGACTCTGGGGTTGCGGCGCTCATCTCGCTTTACTGGCAGAGGGAGCTGGCGTACAGCTTCCGGGTCATGTGGCCAGTATGACTAAACCGCTTCTGGCGAACCAGAGCAGCACACAGAAAAGCTGTTTACCTTCCCGCCAGAGCGGTACATATTTATCTACTTGCACTTTGTACTTTTGAACTGCTAGTTTGGCAGGAGCTGGGAGCAAGCAACCGGAGCTCACCCCGTCACGGGGATTTGAGCCGCCGACCTTCTGATTGGCAAGTCCTAGGCTCTGTGGTTTAACCCACAGCGCCACCCGCGTCCCAAAAGTGGTATTACACTGCTTTAAATGTATGGTAAAGATGGGGCCCATGTGCTTGTAGCTCCAGGACGGCCTGTTTCCATAGAGCTTAACCTGCCATTTTAAGTCTCCCACGACACCTCCTCTCTGTGGCAATTGAAATTGCAGCCCTCCAGTGAAGGTATTTGAGTCACTGTTATTAATTGCCTCCAATGCCCCAGCATGATATTGCATCCTTGGCAATATGGGAATTTAAAATGGCAGCTGCGTCAGAGCACTGAGGCTGCTGCCCACCATTGCTACTCCTGCCAGGTAAGACCATGAGTAAAGAAAAAGTCCACCCAGGGGGCGCTTTGCTGTGGACCCCATCAAACTTAGAGCTAATCTTGCCTTCTGGTTGGAGTTCAAAATTGTGGTTTTGCTGCAGAGACAAACCCAATGAGCAGAGAAGGGGCTTTCCTCTCTCAGAGGAAAGGCCACTGTAATGAGCTGGGCCTTGAGATGTTAGCAGGATCCCAAGTGATTTAGAAATGGTTGTGTGGTGCTGGTGGGGGCGGACAGAATCAGTTCTGGGTGACACCAGCAAGGAAAGTGTTATGTATTGAAGTTCTCACCCTGGCCACCAGGAGTATCATGTATATAGTTTTCACTCAGGTCCACATCAATTACTTTAGGCGGGAAACCCTGGGCTGTTGTTGCTACAATGTTGCTACAAAGCAGGCCGGCTGAGCTGTTTGCTGTTCAGTTCAGTTCTGTTCCAGCTTACAAATAAAGAGTTGCTTTGGAGAAATCACTGTGTCGTCTGATATGTTCACCCACAACTTAACAGAAAGGAAGTTCAGGAGATCTCACCAGGTAGTTGCGCACTGCTAAATAAAGTTTATTCCTTCTAATCTAGTTGTTATGTGTTGGGTTTAACACAGTTTATGTTGCAAGGTGCGTACTAACCAATCGTGTAAGCATTAGTAGACAAACGTTCTAATGGCAAGTAAGCGCATGCACTTTCAACTGTCAACGGTCAGTTCATGCTTGGGTTTATTATTGTGTTGTCCAGTCAGTTTGGTTCGTGTGCTCCTATGAGTGAGCTGTTGTCACTGACAAATGTTGAATAAATTTAGCTGAGGAACTTGTACTGCCTTGGGATTCTGACTTTTTCTGAACATTAAACACTATTCTTTGTGGCTCATTTGCAATCTTGTAGAAGCTACAGGCATAGTATTGATAGTTCAGCTGTATGAAGTGCTGCAGAGAGCCCACCCACAACGAACTTCAGTTAATTAGCCGACTTTTCCAAAGGGAAGATGTATTTTCAATATGTCCTTCAAGACACCTGGAGGATCTGCAAGGCCAATTCCAGAGGCTATCTTGCAAGGCCAGTTCCACAGAATGGTGTCAGGCCTTTTGCCAGGGACCCAAGGCCTTCCTTCTGCTATTTACAATTTGCACAGAAAATCTAATAAGTTCACATGCAGCCATAGAGAATTTTCATTTTTCATATCTTGTTCTTCTAGATCGGACGGGGACACAGCAGATGCCGTGCTGAAATACTCAACCCCCCCTGCGGTATGTAAGTGCCATCTGTATAACGAAGCCTAGAACCCTATTTCGTATGTGTCTGCAATTCCTGTTTAAGTTAGAGAAAGCAATATCTACAGGCAGCAGCCATTTTGTGCAAGGGTTCCATTCTTGACCCAGCGCACATTGGTGGAGCATGCAGAAGCCTGCTTGACCCTGTTCTGCCCTGCCCTGTTCCGCCCCCATTCCTCCCTCTCCCGGGTCCAAAAGGACCTTTGCGTCAGCAGTTGTACATCAGGTGGATGCGTCTAAAATGGCTGCCACCTGTACTCATGGGCATGAAGGGGAAGGGGCCAATTCTGAGCAAAAAATAGTTAGCAAGGAAAGGGACGGACCACTTTTCCTGGCCATTTTAATTTCCTTAGAGAGACAGCCTTCTATGACTGCTTTTCATTAAAGAAAAAAGTTGGGAGTCTAACAGAGTCTGCTCAGTTGGTAGAGCATAAGGCTCTTAATCTCAGGGTCGTGGCTTTAACAACAACAACAACAACAACAACAACAACAACAACAACTTTTATTTCTACCCCGCCCTCCCTCGCCAAACCGGGCTTAGAGCGGCTAACATCAAATATCTAACATATTACCATAAAATCAAGCAATCAATTAAAATACATCCTAAAACAAATCAGAATCAAAGTGAAATCTAATCAGATGGCAACCCACAAATGAGGGATGGGGGCCTTAAATGCTCACCCTAACTGTTTATACTGATCTTATATGAGCCTGTGAGAAAAGTTGGGGGGCCACCTTCATGCAAGTTCTTATAAGGAGAGAGGGGGAGTCAGACGGACCCCGGCCAAAGGCCTGGTGGAACAGTTCTGTCTTGCAGGCCCCTGCGGAAAGATGTCAGATCCCACAGGGCCATGGTCTCTTGTGACAGAGCATTCCACCAGGCTGGGGCCACAGCCAAAGGGCCTTGGCCCTGGTTGAGGCCAGTCTAATTTCCTTGAGGCCCGGGACCTTCAAGATGTTATTATTTGCAGACCGTAAGGTCCTCCGTGGAGCATACTAGGAGAGGCGGTCCCGTAGGTACAAGGGTCCTAGGCCGTATTGGGCAAAAGAATCCTGCATTGCAAGGGGTTGAACTAGATGGTCCTCATTGTCCCTTCTATAATTCTGTGACACTTCTATGATACTTCTACACACATCTGCTGAGCAATTCCTGTTTGGCCGTAAGATGGACATGTTTCTGAATAAATGTTAAGCTATTAAGTATGGATTTCATGCTTAATAGCGGAACATTTGCTCAGAATTTGATCATTTTATTTATATCATTTATAACTCTTGCTTCCTTCAAGGACTTCAAGGTCAGCATACATGGTTTCTCTCCCACCCCATTTTACTCTCACAACAACAAGCCCGTAAGGTTTTTACGGCTGAGAAAGAGATTCAAGGTCAATTAGTGAGTTTCATGGCTTAAGTAGGGATTGAACCTAGAACTTATTGTTTTAACCACTGCACCACACACGGGCTCTCAGTAACAGAACCTTATCACATATTTGTGAGAACAATAACACTTGGGTCACATTCACACTGTACATTTAAAGCACAAGGCTTCCCACAGACAATGCCAGGAATGGTGGTTTATCCCTTCCAGCACCTTTAACCAACTTCTTAGAATTCCTTGGGGAAATTTATGTGAGGAAGGTGAGAAGCACTGGAATGAGGCGGGCAACTCCCATGCCTCCTTCTCTTGTCACCACCTATTCTATACCTATGCTCTTTGGCTCAAATGCTTTTTAACTGGGAGTTCAATTCTCCAACAATGAACCTTACACACATTTGCAAGTGGGCCCTTATCTAAAGATAGGAAGGAAAATGGGAAGGGCCAGGACAACAGAAACTCCTGTTAGCAGACTCTGAGTCAGTCTTGACTATGCTGAAAGGCCCATTCACATGTAACTCCTACTCATGGGCAGCAGACAAATAACTATTTCACATTTCACTTCCAAAAGAAGACATAATTCCACACACCAACACACTCCCCAAGGGATATATATATAATTCTTTCTTTTTTTCTTTCTTTCTTTCTTTCTTTCTTTTCATATGTGGTGTGGGTGGGTACATGCAATTTGTTCCTTCTTATTGCAATCAACGGCTATGTACTCTGTTCACTGGTCCTTACATTAGCAGACAGGTAAGTTTTAATGTTGCACAACAGAGAAATCCAATGCAACAGCTGCAATTGAGGAAACTCGTTATTAATTCCCTTGGGCAACCACGTTCCACAGGCAAAAAAACTTTCACCAACAGAACACAGAACAATTGTACCAATACTTAGCTCTACATGGGTTGCAACCTTTTATTATAATGATGATGGGCAAGATATATGCTAAATGTCATACTGGAATGTAAAATATATTCAGTTTCATGTTTGTTTGTGGTTCATAGGATATAGAGAAATGCTTGCAGGAGAGTGGAGCAAAGGGAAGAATCTCTGTGCCCCAAACAGTACTAGAGTTCCTGTTCCAGGCTAGCTGGAGTCCTGAGCAGAAATACTCCTGAGTAGATACACTACACCTGTTTCCCATTCTTGAGAACATAAAAAGAGCTTTGCTGAGTCAGAAAAAAGCAACCTGTTTGTCACAGTGACCCATGAGAAGCCTTTGGAAAGCCCAGAGCAGAGCACGATTGCAGTTGCTCTCCAGCAGCTGCTGCACACCAGCAAATTGCCTTTGAATCCTGCCGCTCATCCTTGTTAGCAAACTCAAGTGATAAGCGCTGAATGAAACATGCCCAAAGCAAGGCTATCTGATAAACATTGGAGCATCTGTGTGCTTGGAGGAACCGTGACGTTTGCAAACTATACTCTGCCCTTGTTTCATAATCAACTTTTGCGGATGAACACTTTTAGCATGTCACAATTGTTCCATAGATATGTATTGTCAGGGTCAGTTTATTTAGTCTACAGACCATGAAATAGTTACAGCTCTGCGCAAGGTTATCAAGAAGAAGAAGAAAAACACTATACGTAAGAACAAAAAAGAGTGCAGCATCCTGTTCATATAAGGGACAAACAGACGCTGAGTGAAATCCACAAGCCAAACTGCAGCACAACTGCACTTTTGGCTCCTGTGGTTTCTTTCCAGCCTCTGGTCCTCAGAAGCACCCCTCATGCGATAGTGGAGACAGACCGTATTCATCAGGGTTAGTAGCCACTGGCTCGCTCTTTCTTTCTTTCTTTCTTTCTTTCTTTCTTTCTTTCTTTCTTTCTTTCTGCTCTTCACCCTAGGGTCCCAGGGAGGGTTCTGGCATTAAAAGCAGTATTAAAAAATAACTTAAAACAAGTTATCCTCCATAAATTTATCTAATCCTCTTTTAATGCCTCCCCCTGTATTATTAGCGTTGAGTCTGCCATTAAAACTGAAACACAATATTTATGTGGGGTATGTATTGTATTTGTTTGTTTTTGTAAGTAACTTCAAGACATTGTGGGAAGTAACAACGGAACAAGCAAATTAATTTATTAAGGTGGCTGCAAACACATGTTGCAACCGGCTTGTCTGTGAAATACCATGGGCTGAACCCAATTAAGTTCAACTCAGAACAGACCTAATTGAAATTAATGGACTGAATAGTCATGCCTATCAATTTCCATGGGCCTACTCTGATTAGAACTAGCAGTGTCTGGGTGTGGATTAAGGGCCTTAGTTTTCTCCTGGGTGAGAGTGTCCATGCTTTTCTACTTCTACAGAAGGCTCACTGTATTTGCATTTAGTGTATAAATGTAGGTGACTAAGTACTGGCCTTTTCCGTTTGTTTGGTGTTGACTCATGTGTTAACATGCACTGCCTGGTACTGAAGCTAATTTTCCAGCCTATCTTGAGATAGTGTTTCCATGCCACCAGCTGCATATTCTCAAATGTATATTGCAGGCACCAGCTAATGTTCCTTGTTAATGCCTTGCACTAACAGCTGGAGAAAGCCTTGGCTGGTAGAGAGTCTGTTTCAGAAAATAATGATTTGGGTCTGTTGATGATGCAGCATTATTTCAAGAGAGACCTGGGGTTTGGAAGGGGGGCAACGTATTCTATTCATTAGGCAGACCTCATAACTTCTGTTTGGCTGAGGGTTGTGAGGCAAATATCAGCTCCTTTCCAACCTTAATTCCTTCCTTCCCACCAACTCTATGAAGACCAGAAAACCAGGGTAGAGATTTTACTGCATAATCCTAACCAAACCTACTCAGAGCTAGCTTCTACTGAATAGAGAGGTGTTGAATTCTGTGGAAGTCTTATTGAAAGTGGAGTTTAGACTGCAGCCTTAATGTTTGAATTCACTAAGCTAAAAGCAAAAATATTACATAGACACAAATGTATATTTTCATGTTTTACGGTAAATTTATGTATTCTCCTTTATAAACATGAATGGAGACACTTCATGCTTAGATTATTGGCAAAGAAGATAATGAGCAATGATTTAACTTGGGCTGCAGCCTGCAAACTTAACAGAGAGTAAGCTTCATTGAACTCAGTGGGACTTACATAGTTATGTACAGGAGTGTGCAATTGGCGCAATATATTTTGGCACCTGAGACGAACCGCAAAATAGCATGCCCTCCAAGTGTCCCAATTTTCCAGGACAGGAATTACAGAAACCATCTTGGTTTCTGATTTGACCCTAGAATGTCCCTGTTTTTCTTTTTCCTTCCCTCCATGTTTCAGAAAACAATTTAAAGTGGCGTGGGGGAGGGGGCGTATGTGTGTAGATACTGAAAATAAAATGCTGACATTTACTGAGAAGTAAGACTCACTGAGTTCAAAAGGATTTATTCTCTGGTATGTTCCTGATCATTCTCAATTTCCATTGTTGGTGTTGTTCCTACTAGTAGTATATCCCACTTTTTCCCTGGCAGGGATTCAAGGCAGCTTATAGCTAAAATTTTAATTTCATTCCGTTTGTCTGTGGAAGGTGTTGTACACGATCCATTACCTCACACATTTTTTCCTCTACAACAATCCTGTGAGGTAGGTCAGGCGGAGAGGTTTTAATTGGCTCAAGGTGACAGAAGTATATCAGAAGCTTCCTGACGTAGAATAGGATGTTCCTATTTTCATTGCAGAAATGTTGGAGGGTGTGAAATGGCATCTCCCCACTAGAGTGAAGCTCTACATCAGGGACAAGGGGAAGAATGAAATCCACCTTACCTGGCTATTTATTTCTCCCTCAGATTTCTCCATCTGACATTCCTCCCCCCCCCCATGCCCCCATCCATTTGGGTCCTCAAACTTTCTAACTCCAGGGCCCACTTGAAAGGGCACAAAATTATTAGACCACAAAACATCAGTGCAGGGGCATAGCCAGTTACAAAATGTTGGAAGATGTTTGGCATAACCAGGTCTCAATTACTAGACTCTATAGGTTTCCCCCCCAAGGAATAGGTAGTGGTGAGACACAAAGCTCTGCTCAGTCATAACTGTAAATCATGGTTTTAGTACTGCATCAGCAGCAGAGAGCATCAGAACTGATGGCTAAATGCTGTCCTCTAGGCCTCTATTTCTGATCCCTGGGAATCTCTGCAGACTTTGTCCCCTCCCCACTCACACCATCTTTCCCCAGACCATAACCCTCACTGGCTTTGTTTCCCACAGTGCTTGAGAGTGTCTGTTCCTGGCTGGAATATGTCCTTGAAATCTAATAATGACTCTTGCTTGCCTGATAGGGGAGTAGGAGGCCAGCGTGAAAACTAGCCTACTATTCAATGGTAAAATTTGTATGGATTGTTCTGCCAGTCTTTACCTCTGGCCCCCAGAAAGTTGCCCAGAAGGGGATTTGGCTTTCTGGCTGAAAAAGGTTCTGCATCTACAAAACCTTTGGATTGTTGGTATTAAACAGCAATCCCTGGTTCAAGTGAAATGTCAAACTGCCGTTAACTCAAATGAAAGGCAAAAGCTCCACCTTCTGGCCATACATGAAGATGGGAGGATGCAAATTTGAGAGGATGGTAGGCTCATTCACATACTGCTAACCCATGGTTTGGGGTTACATCAGCCAGCAGCTATATCGATCTGGGGTTCAGGGCTCTAGAAAGGGGTGGTTGTTACCATCTGGAGTAAATAAACAAGGTACCCTTGTTTGATAGTATATGATCATAGTAGAATTATCAGCCATGTTGGCCATCTGTAATGAATAGCTTTCACCAAAAACCACCTTAATTATGTTTTCTTTGTAAAAAAGAAAACCCCAGCCAAAATACATAGTATCTAAAGACTGGGAAATGAAACTCTGGGGTGGGGGGGCAGAATGTATTTCCCCTGGGCCAGACTTACTGGTTTTGCACTGTCTGTTTGTGTCTTTTCAATTATGCTCCCCCAAATTATTTTAATACATTATGGTTGTTTTCCAGTGAATTTGAGACCTCTGGGGTCCAAATTAGGCAAAAGGTATAGCTCCAAACTGTATATTATGTGGGTTTGTTTTGTTTTTGTTTTTTGCTATTTTATACATAACTAAGGTTGGGTGTTTTTATTTCCCAATGAGAGTGTAGCTCATTTATTCACTCCAGATGGTAATGACCTCCCTTCTTGGCCCATAGACTATTTCTTCTGTTGGAATCTGTGTAATCAGTTAGAAGCTTGCATCTCAAGTGAAACGCAATTACAATTCTGTACAGTAGCCACAGAAATGGTTTCTCATCATGAATAATGATGGTAAAATCTCGCCCTGTGTGCACTACAGAATTGTTGGGTTTATTATTAACACATATCCCAACAGCACACACCCAATGAAATGATTTCAGCTAAACAAATCATACAGCCAGCTACCCTGAGAACAGTCTTATGAATCTGATAAAGTTGAAAAACAAAAAAGTTTTATTGACTTACCAATACCTCTGCCTGATAAAATGAAACTTAGAGCATGTTTTTTTAAGTCCTCAGTTGCGATTTGCTGTTTCATGCAACAGCATCTGCGTTGCTTTCTCTCTGGGCCTGTGAAGACACCAGCAACCATGCTGAAGATACTTGTAATTCTAGCAGCAATCACAGGTAAGACTCGTGCAATATAGCAGTTGAAATTAAACAAGAATGAAAGGGCGTATCTTTTTTGGACTGTGGTCAACACAGGCAATATATATTTTGGGATAGAGCTAAAGCAAAAATAATTTTTCCATAGCTTAGAGACTTCTTATACATTGATAATTGTGTGATTTTTTCTAAACTGTTGAAAAGTATCTCTTAAACTCGGAGATTACTAATTCAGAGGGTGTAAGATCCATTTAATGCAGTGGGATTTGTGAGTAGGAACGGAGAGATCTGTCAGTTTCAGTTCTCAGTTTCTAATTTTTCTAATCTTAAATGCAGTTTTCCACATATTACAGCAATTTGACCATTACGTCAAATTTGACCACTGTCACATTTTACAGCAATTTGATATTTTTACAGATGCTTGTGAAAATTCACCAGCACTTTAGTGTGAATTTCTTCATACAGTATATAGATATTCTTATATGCAGTTTTGATTAATGTACACAATTTCTACGAAACATTCATTTATGTATATTATTTACACCAATTTCTTCATTTTTGCGCACAATTTCCTCTAATATATGCAGTTTTTGTAAGCATGTTTGGTTGGGGGAACTGCACTGCAAAATTCAGGTGTTAATTTTGAAGGATCACTATGTTTCAGTTTGCATTTGAAAGTGTGAATTTGATAATCCTGGCCTGCTGAATTGAATTTCTCCTCCATCCCTATTTCTGAGTTAATACACATGGAAGACTGAACTACCTAATTACTAACCTATAATCTGGATCCAAAGAACCTGTACTGTATGTCTCATAGAAAACTGAGTTTCAAAAGTAGTTCGTGATATGACACCTGTCAATTGTTATAAGGTGAAACATTTACACTAGGCTGGCACAAGCTCTCATGAATGCCCATGCCTTTTTAGACTTAAATATAATGCGGGTGGCGCTGTGGGTTAAACCACAGAGCCTAGGACTTGCCAATCAGAAGGTCGCGGTTTGAATCCCCACGACAGGGTGAGCTCCTGTTGCTCGGTCCCTGCTCCTGCCAATCTAGCAGTTCAAAAGCACGTCAAAGTGCAAGTAGATAAATAGGTACCACTCTGGCGTGAAGGTAAACGGTGTTTCCGTGCGCTGCTCTGGTTCGCCAGAAGTGGCTTAGTCATGCTGGCGACATGACCCAGAAGCTGTATGCCAGCTCTCTCGGCCAATAAAGCGAGATGAGTGCCGCAACCCCAGAGTCATCCACGACTGGACCTAATGGTCAGGGGTCCCTTTACCTTTATACTGTGGGTTATATCCAACTAAGGCCTCATCTACACTTCTGTTTGCCATGCTGCTTTTCTCTGGGAACATCTGCAGTATTGTGCTAAATGGCAATGGGGTTTTCTGCAGAATGCCGATTTCCCACAAAAGTGTGGGTTTTCTGGGGCAAAGTGGCATGGCAAAGGCAAAACCACTCAGATCTGTGCCTGTGGAAAGTGACTAAAATAAATAAACAATATAAAATGCTTAGCCAAAATCAAGTCCTTTTCATTTGTGAACAATAAGTGTCCTGCAGACCTGGAGGAATTTTATTCTATCTTCTGTTTATATATGCCAGTGTTCTTTAGGTTCAGACTGGGTGGAAATCAGTTTCAAATTCCATATGGCCTTCTTGCACCTATTCTGCTAAAATGGCACCACCTCAAAACATAATAAAAATGCCCAGCAGAATACAAAGGAGAAAAAACCCCAATGTAAATCTTCCCAAAGAGTAGCTGTATTGCAGCAAAAAGAACAAAGTTCTTATAAAAAGACTAACAAACTTATTCTTGTAATGCCATAATAAAATGGTTAGTCTTTAATTGTTAGTCACAAGAATCTTTGTTCCAACATAAAATAACTGCGGAAGACGAGTCTTGCATACTACCAAAGCAACGGAGTTAGGAATCTGCAGCCTGATGGACTTCCAAAAGCTACCCTGAAAAGCCATGCTTTAACTCGATGGGGCAAATAAAAAGAGCCAAGCGTTCAAAGGATTCAAGGGATGCGGGTGGCGCTGTGGGACACGGGTGGCGCTGTGGGTTAAACCACAGAGCCTAGGACCTGCCGATCAGAAGGCTGGCGGTTTGAATCCCTGCGACGGGGTGAGCTCCCATTCCTCGGTTCCAGCTCTTGCCAACCTAGCAGTTCGAAAGCACGTCAAAGTGCAAGTAGATAAATAGGTACCGCTCCAGTGGGAAGGTAAACGGTGTTTCCGTGTGCTGCTCTGGTTCGCCAGAAGTGACTTAGTCATGCTGGCCACATGACCCGGAAGCTGTACGCCGGCTCCCTCGGCCAATGAAGTGAGATGAGCGCCGCAACCCCAGAGTCGTCCGCGACTTGACCTAATGATCGGGGGTCCCTTTACCTTTGACCTTAAGCATTCAAAGCTGCTTTAAACTGAGTCAGGCCTAGCTCAGTGCATCATTTACATTGACTGGCAGCAGCTCTCCAGGGTTTCAGACTGGGGAAACTCCCCAACCTTTCTGGAGGTGTCAGGAGTTGAATCTAGGGCTTTCTGCATGCAGAACAGGTGCCCTTCCCCTGAGCTACAGCCCTGCTCAAACCTTTCCAGAGAGCAGGGCATTCTATAAAGTAGATGCTACAGCCGAAAAGCCCCTACCCACATGTAACACTTCACCTGGCAAACCTGGATAGGACCTTTGATCATGGTGCAATGGAGGGAACACATAGGAACATATGGGAACAGTGTATTACTTCCTTGGCTTCTCACAGCCTTTGATTGACCTGCTTGGCCTTGCTTTCCACAGGACCTGTGAGCTGTGTAATTGTGACTATGCCACAAACTGCTGTGAACACAACCGTTGGTGCGAATGTCACTCTTCTTTGCACATACAGAACGGAGATGTCTATATCTGGTTTGTTCATTCAGTGGAGCTTCTACAATCACAATTCGAAGAACCGTCCAATAGTAAGAAGCTTTAAGAAATATATCTATATAGCCATGTATTTAGTTATGTATCGCCTGCTACCAATAGCTTTGAATGCCAATTGCTGTTTTTGATGAAGTTTTAAGTTATTCTAAGAAAGGCCCAAATGTTTCTTTAAAAATCATTTTGACCTCACAGTAGTGGAGTTGTGCCCCATACTGGGAGGGAGAGTGGGCAGGGCAAGGTGACATGGAGTTCAATGTGGTGCAAACACACTGGCAGGAGCACCATATGGCTCCATTGGTGCTTTTGCACAATACAAACCTCCCAACTATCTCCCTCCCACCAGTGCGCAGCAGCAACTCTGCTACCAGGAGGTCAGCTAAGTGCTGGCACCCTCCTGTCACTTCTAACCACCAGAGGATAAGATCAAACTGCTCTACTCAATAATTAAGTTTCCCTGGAAGTGGGTACGTCCTTCGGACAGGGATTAATCCTTTAACAGTCTTGAGCAAAACCTCTATTTTTCTTCATCCTGGCAGCCACAAGATGAAGGAAGCATTTCACATGCGACCAGTAGTAGCCATTGGGGTGGAACGGGGTGGGGTGGGGATAGGCATTGCTTATGTGGCCTCCCAACCTAGGTTGCTCTGGTAACCAAGAGGGAGAAGGGTGGGGCAGCAGGGAAGGTGGGGTGGTGCAGGCCCACATCACGCTGACCTTCCCTCCCTTTTCCTCTCGGTTACTAGGATCAACCTCTGTGTTAGGAAGCCAGGGTAAACAGCTCTGCCCCACCCTGCTTGCTAGCCCATGTGACACAGCAGCCCATGTGGTTCACAGCAGGGAGCTACTTCCATCTGTCATTTTACATGCCTTTTTAAAAAAAATTCCACCCTTAAATATACCCTTAATTAAAATACTTGAAGCTGCTCTGACTTGAGGGCAGTGGCTGCAAACTTGTTGGATTGGGGAATGGTCCTATTGGCTACTTCCCTGTATCTCACTTTACTGGCTACTGATTCTTACCACATTCTGGTTGCAATCCTGCACACACTTCCCTGGAAGTAAACCCCATTGAAGTCAGAGGTGCTCATTTCTCAGAAGACATGCCTAGGATTGTGCAGTTAGTTACCAACCAACAGAATTCCATATGCTAGTCCAAGGCAACCACTCATTTCCCTCGTGCTCTCCTATGCCTTCAGGTTGTGTACTTCCATTCAAGGAGGAACAGGGTCTGTTCAACCCAATATACAACCCAATATTTTAATATGATCACCCTGTGAGCACAGCCTGATAATTTTTGCCATGGTCTGCCACAGAATCAGGCCAGACACAGAAAACAATACTCTGGAAGACTTTGAATCTGTGCACAGGGACTCATGCTGTTGTGAACTAGGGGGCAGGATCTTCTGATGTCATGGGATGGAGCCCCATATGCAGAACTCTGATAGACAAGGGGTCAGGAGATGGAGCTACAGATAACCACAAATATGGTGAAAAAACAGGGTAGGGGAATAGGATTGTTGTGGTGTCACTTGGTGGGATTCCTGTCTCTATTTTCCACTGGAAATAATGGAACAACCATTATTGGGTTGGGGAGGGGAACAACCTATTTGATGCAAGATTTTCTCTTTCAAAATGCTGAGTGTGTTTTGCAATAGCATTTTAAAATAATTCTGCTATGAAATGCCAAGGCTAACATCCAAAGGTTGTAATATGAGGCAGTCCTGTGATTTAAACTTGCTCTCCTGAGGTTTAGATGGAAGGGCTTCAGCTCAGAGGTTGAGTAGGTATGTTGCATGCAGGAAGTTCCAAATTCAATCCCAGGCAACTCCAGGGAGAGCTAGTTAAAACAACAACCCTGGTTCAAGTCCTGAATAGCAGCTTCCAGTCAGCCTAGACAACAATGAGCTAGAATCTCCATAGAGAGCGAGAATGTAATGAGTTAGATCAGTGGTTCCTGTTAAGTTGTGGGTGAACATATCAGACGACACAGCAATTCTTCAAACAGCTCTTGTTTATTCACAGGCCAGAACAGAACTGAACTGAAGGGTTCAGTCAGCCTGCTTATATAGAGCTCCAGTACAATGTAACTGTAACAATTTTCTAAAACTATCCAATCACTGAATGGCACTTTCGATCCCTTATTTGCATAACTATCTACAGTATCCCCCTGCTGGCCCAGGGTGAGAACTTCAGTACATAACAGTTCCCAAAGTGGGATTGGGATTACCTGGGTGCTGGGATTACCTGGCAGGACACTAAGAGCCAAGGGGGTGATAGGAACATGGGCCCCTATGCGCACATTGATCACCTATTTATGACCAGGCTAGAACCTAGTACAAACCCCTCTCTTGCTTTGTATTTAAATTTTACTGTTTTTATCTCTTTCAAAGCTATTTACTTTGGTAATGTTTGTTTGTATTTACGCTTCTGAAATGTCACAAGTAACAAGATAGCCGATTATTGACAATAACTACTGATTTTCTTATAAATTAGCTACTGTACATCTGCGCTGGGTGATGTTTGTATATGTTTGTTAAGTAGTTATATATAACTATTTTGCTATAATTTCCTTCACCCTTATGCTTTCATGAGTAAAAATGCCTAAAAATATTTTTCGTGCAGTATTCTTTGCTGTGCATTCTTTTTCCAACTACAATATTAGATCAGAGTATATATTTATTTGTGTGTGCATCAATCACACACACACACTTGTACCTGTAAGTTAGTTTTCCTGGGGAACTACAGCTATTAAAAAGTGTTTTTTTAAAAAAACCTGAATATAGCTTATGTTGACGCTGACATCTTCAAATGGTATAGCTACAATTCAATGTTTATTCTGTGCCATGAAAATATTTAATCAAAAAGGAATGTAATGTGACTATTAATTTAATTGAACAATTAATTTGTCCTTTATGACTATTACTGCTACTGTGTTGAATTTTTATTGTGTTATCTTTCTTAGTGAGTCATGTAAGCCACTATTCTGAATAATGCTTCTTGTAGGGTAGGGGCATTGTTGATGATCTTATGGAACCAGGATGGTGGTGGCCCCAAAAGTATGGGAAGCACTGAGCTAGATGGACCAATAGCCTGACTTGGCATAAGGAGCTTCATATGTTCCTCTGCAATACTATAATCCTGCTATGATCCATGACATCATACCTGTAACCTCCCTAATTTAGATGGCATATTATGAAACCTTTCTTTCCAACATGATTGGTTACTTCCTTTGGGAGAAGATACCAGGTTAAGCTAACAAGCTTCCATGTCTATCTGATGCTTTAGAAATTATGAATGCCTTCATACTTGGACTTGTCCCCTCCCTCTTAATGATAATCAGACACACAGAGGAAGGGCTGTAGGTCAGTAGGCAGAGCATCGGCTTTGCATTCAAAATGTCCCAGGGTCAATCCTTAGCATTGCCAGGTAGGATTGGGAATCTCCCCTGCATGGAACCCTGGAGAGCCACAGCTAGTCAGGTGATATACAGTGGTCAGACCATCTGACCCAGTATAAGGCAGCTTCTGATATTTCTAGAGCAGGGATGGGGAGCATCAGTCCTAAACGTTGCCTTCCACCCATCAATTGTCCTGTTCTGTGCCCTTCTTGTGTGTTTTTGCCTGGCTGGAATGTGTTCTTGAACTGTAATAATGTACTTTGCTTTCCTGGATAGATAGACAGGTGTGGGTAGGTGGTGGTCACATGTAGAAACCTCTGGCTTTCGCTGTCCAAAGGTAAACATCACACCTATTGCTCCTCCCAGTTTTGCCTCTGGCCCCACCTATCGCTGACAAGCAGCCCCCATGAGATAATGTGGCTTTCAGGCTGAAAAATGCCCAACACTCCGGCCCTTCGAGAATGGACGCCAAAACTCCAGTCCCAGGGCTGAACCCATAAACCTGGCAACCCTATACTAAATCCCTCTTACGTCAGTATCCCTCCAACTCATTTAGAGCTGCCTCCACTGAAAGAGTGCTCTGTGTTTTGTATGAAAACTCAAAGTCACAACTCATCTCTCAGCCCATTTCTACTCAAATGCAGCTTTCCCCGTGCCACCTTATTGATGAAAAGACCATCGATCATTGTCAAATGATGGTGTACCTAACAGATGCACGGGGAAGGTGTAGCTGGCTTAATAAGGTAAGGCAAATTTCTTCTTCTACAGCATCTCAAGTCCGTCTTTGGATCTGCACCTCTTCAAGTTCTCTCCATCACTTTCTGCTATTTGCTTCTTGCATCCACATAATCCCTGCTCTTAGTTCATCCACCCATCATCCATCACATCGTCTCCTTGGTCTTTTGCAATTGTAGCATCTCCATACTAATAACTGCTTTGTTCCAGCAGCCTGAGTCACCTCTTGCCACCGATTCTGCATATGTCCATTTTAACCACGTCCTTTTCCACTATATTTGTAACTTTTGATCTCTGTCATATCTAGTTATTAGTTTTTCTGTATTTGAATGATATTACTAAAACTGCATGCTCCATGGCATGTTGTGTTGTTCCTAAGCTGTTCATGTTTCTCTGTGTCATGGTCCAGTTTTCTGCTCCATAACACATGACAGGTAATATGCACGTATTTAAACTTTAGCTTTCTAAGGAAATGTTTTTATTTTTCATTATGAAACTGAGTTTTCCAAAGGCTGCCCATTATAACATATTACTTTGATATCTAGCATTGTTATTTATGTTCTTCTATATCCTATTTGCAGGTTTCTGGAGTTAGGTTTTCTCAAATATAAGCTCTAACCTTCTTCCTCACACAGTTTTAAGATTGCATTTCAGGATTAATCTTCATTTTGTCACAGCAAGTCCTCATGTGACAGAATCAAAGTTCCCCAGTTGATTAGTTCAGTTGTGATTTGAATATTAAAGTACTTAATTCCAGAACAATCTGCAGTCAAGGATTCAGCTATCCTTTGAAATTCGCACTTCTCCAAATTTTGTGATGTGGTTCGGCAACCAAGCAATATGTACAAAAATGTGTATATTGGTGCAACTGGGTTTATAAATGCATATATTAGTGAAAATTACGAACATGCATTCAGGGGAACTGCTTGCAAAAATGTGTATATTAGGAAAAATGTCATTAAAATGCTGATGATTTCTCATGAGGATTTTTTTTGGGGTGGGAGGTGGGGAGTGAACTACTGCAGAAATGTAGAGAACTGAATTTAAGACTGAGAAACTGAAATTGACAGATTTGGCAGATGCTAAAAAGGGAAATAATCCAAACTCACTTCTATATCTTTTAATCATGTAATCCAAGAGAGGCAGTAGATGTTCTGAACTGGTGCCTGGGTATGGTAGTAGACTGGTGGAGGACTAAGAAACTCAATCCAGGAAAGAAGGGGCACTGTTGGTGGGTGGTTAACAAAACACTGTTAGTGGGTGGGGTTTTTTTGTTTCGTTTTGTTGGTGGGTGGTTCATCTGTACAGTTTTGTGGTGTTCAACTTGCTATTGATGGAATTGCACACCTCCTAAAGAGGTAGGCTCATAGCTTGGGGATGCTCTTGGATTCAGAATTGTCACTTGAGCATCAGGTGTCCTTGGTAGCAAAGAGTGTCTTTTTTCAGCTTCAGGAGATTCACCAACTATGACCATGTTTGGACAGATATAACCTTGCAATAGTTATCCATGTTCTAGTAACCATGATGGGTGTATAGGTGATGGACCATGCAAGCAGGAGGTCAGTAGTCCCAGTGGTCCAACCAGATAGGAAGTTTAGGCAAAGCAGGATCAGCACATTAGAGAAGGCTTTACGAGTGGGTTTTGTGACCATAGCTAGTGATCCTGCAGCTGAGGCAGAACATACGAGTTCTCTCAACAGTGTCCTGGTGCAAGTGCCAAATTTTATAGCCTGGGCCTCACCCTTCACCCCTGGATGGATAATTAAAGGGCTAGTGCCTTCTTCTATAGCTACTGGTTTCTTCTAGAATCCTGTGTCCCTCTGCTCTTGTTGGAGTATAGCTCCCATCATCCCTGACCACTGTCTATGCTGACTGTAGCTGATAGGTCAAACAACATCTGAAGAAGAATAAGAAGAGTTTGGATTTGATATCCTGCCTTTCACTCCCTTTAAGGAGTCTCAAAGCGGCTAACATTCTCCTTTCCCTTCCTCCCCTACAACAAACACTCTGTGAGGTGAGTGGGGCTGAGAGACTTCAGAGAAGTGTGACTGGCCCAAGGTCACTCAGCAGCTGCATGTGGAGGAGCGGAGACGCGAACCTGGTTCCCCAGATTACGAGACTACCGCTCTTAACCACTACACCACACTGGCTCTGGAGGGTCACATGTTCCCCACCCTTGTTCAAAGCCATAGTGATGTCTTCTCATGGCTTCCCTGATCCTTCAAGGAATCTGTGGAGCAATCATAATAGATAATAACAGAGGTAGCTCTTTGGGTTTCAGGGCAGGTTATGATGACCATGGTTCTACCAGGGAAGACCAAGGAATGGATTTGTCTCCTTAGAAGTGCCATCAGTGTAGGACTCTACTGCTAAGGATTTCTGGTCTGTTTGGCTTACTGCAATTTATTATGTTTAGGGCTGCCCTTGGTTATATTACCCCCATATATGGTATTTGTTTGTAATCTCTTGTTTATTTATATTTAATACTTTCAGCTGAAACTTAATGATGTTTTGCATTGCTGCTTGGGGTGTATATTTATGTGCACAAGGGATTCGTAGGTAATGCATGTGCAGCTGACCCACTGGACCTGCTTCTTCTCTTTCCTGTTGCAACCCATTTGTTCATCTATCTCTGGCTTGGATGGAGGGCCAGAGAGGGAGCAGTAGATGCCACTGACTGCTTGCTTGCTACTCCTCTACCTGGCATGCAGACAGTTGGTAGAAAAGATGATTAGGAGGAGCAGGTGGTAATGTCAATGCTGAGGTAGACTTATTGTACCTGGGGGTGCCAAGGGACCTCCAAAATTTACATCAGGCATAGTGTGGATCGGGGGTGTGGACTGTGGCTACAGGAGCTGCCATGGTGAGCTCCTGAACTTTGACATTACCAGTACACTTCTCTTTGCAGGAGAGGTTGGCTGCTAGGCATGACAGCTATACCCTACCTCCATGTTGGAGGCAGTTAGTCTCTGATTACCAGTTGCTGGGTATCACCGTGTTGTAGTTAGGTTCTGTTTGTGGGCTCCCCCTGGACATCTGGTTGGCCACCATGAGAACAGAGTGCTGGACCGGATGAGCCCTTGTTCTGATCCAGCAGGCTCTTTTTATATTGTTTTTGTACAGAGGAAATACATACTTACAGTGGAAATGTACTCCTTATATCTCTCAGGAAAGAGTAGAGTTGCTGGCAGAATTAGCTGATGGTCAGATTTTCACCATGTTGAGTTCTCTGTGTAGGAGTCAAGCCTTTATATTATCTCTTTATTGATAACTTTTCTGTGAATCTCTCTCCCAGAAATTTGGTATTGTTTTGCTTTTAAGGAATGTGTTCTCTTTTATCACTGAGAGGCAAGGTGAGGTGACCATCTCAGGAGGCAGGAGGCACAAGAGCAGCAGATCCCATTGTAGAGCTTTATCTCCCCCCTCCCCTTGTTCCTGATGTAGATCTTCCCTCATACTTTCTTCCCTGACAGGGTGGTGGCACTATTTTGTGGTTCACCTCAGGTGCCAAGATGTCTTGGGCCAGCCCTGCTGAGAGGGTCGCAAAAAAAATTCTGGCCTCAGTGCAGATCAGGAGAGAGTTTTCTGCTGGCTTCTTGAAAGGAAAAAAAAAAGTATTTGCATTTTAATTGTACTTTTAAAAAGTGTTGTATCTTTTCTTTTTGCACTGAATGTTAATTGATCTGAGGCCATAATAAACAATTCTTCTTCCAGGAGTTGAAGCCTTTGGTTTTAGAAGAAAACAAGGCCTTTGGTGGCCAAGTACCCTAAAATTATTCACATAGTTTCATTTCAGCTAGGGCTTTTCCAGATTACCCCGTTTAGTGAGCATTTGCCCTGATTGGCTTGCCCAAATATTGTGCAGAGGTAAGATTATATCTGGTCTTTACTGAGCATTTGTTCAGAATTGTTTGTAAGTAGGTTATATGACAATGAGCATTTGTGTTGATTTGATTTTCGTTCACCCCACACATTTCAGTGCATTTTCCCATCAATTTCCAAACTGCAACACACACACACACACACTTAAAAATATTGTGAGTGTGCTAGAGTGACAAAGCTTTTTAATCTACTTTAAATGCTCACATCTAAAAGTTTTGGTGTGAGATTGAATCATTCCTGCAGAGTGACATTCTGGGGGCACCCTTATACCATTTCCTAGTCCCCTGTGACTTTTAAATCTTTCCATTTCACTCCTTTTACTTGGGAAGGAGATGCAATGTTGCATAGAACAGCCCCAAGCAACAGCTTTCAGTTGTGTCACCCTTTTTTGGGGGGGGGGGATGTTACTTATTGCAGTAACCAACAGCCCCTGGTAGTTTTAGGGTGCAGCCTGCTTTCAGTCAACGGCAGTGTCTAGATAACATTGAGGATAAGCAATAGTCAATCCAGCATCCATTTGCATGAGTATTTCTTTGAATACAATCAAGCTGATCTGTAAAGTAAATAGAATGATTTTGCTGCTGGGTGACAGGGATTGATCATTATAACTTAAACTAGTAGAAATTATTGGTCCATTTTGCACTCACTTTATTTTTCATGATGTTTTGCAAAGCAGCTACACTGATCAATGTGACATTGGCAATTGGTAACTCGATGCCAGAATTATGGAAAAGTCCTGTGTCAATGACACAGCTCAGCAACAAAAACTCAACAACTTTTGCGTCTGGAGTTTCACTTTTTGAAATATAGCAACCCTAAAATATGTGCTGTGATTATGTGGAGCTCAAAAACATGACTCTAGTTTTACTCTGTTTACTTGAATTTACAACTGTTTTACTCTATTGAAAGATAACATAGAGATACTGGAAGTAAATATTTGTTTAAAAAAACAGAAAATACAAATGTCTTATTTCATTACTATGACTGTGATTGACCTTAAATTTTGTGCTACAGATTTATTATCGGCAGGGATCCTTTTCGAATTCTTATGGACAGTTTCATGGTCGCATTCGAGCCGCCACCGGACTAGGAAATGCATCAATAACCATCTTAAACATGCAAGCATCGGATTCTGGTATTTATACCTGTGAAGTTTTCAACCCTGAAAACCCAAATACCCAGGGTGAAAAAACAATGTCTGTCAGCGTACTAGGTATTTATTTATTTCTTCTTCTTCATTCCTGTTGATTTTGTACACTATGTTGAATTTCAGACTCAGCGTTAACAGATCCTAACTGGAAAACAGATCCTAACTGGATCAGGGCTCCAGCCAGTTGTTCCCTGGCATTCCAGTCCCCAGGTTTTCATGTTTCTTTTCCAGCTGATATATAGCATTCTAGGTGTATAGCACATCCAGTTTTTCTTGGACTATTTTGGAGGCAGGGGCAATGGTTGCTCCTCCTATGGTTGCTCAAAGAACGATGTTTAATTCTTTGAGTTTCTGGTTAATGCATGTGTTACTTTAAACCACAAGAGGGTACTGTTTGGATAGCAACCTAGCCAGCACTTGCTTGTAATCTTTGCTTTGCGTAAGTTAACTTCACCCTTAAAAGCTGAGCCATTTTGTTTGCTGCTCTCTCCCAGCAATATATCTGTCACTTTCTCTCTCTTATCTCTACGTATTCTGTAAATAGCTCCTGCATGAGTAAAGCCTTTAACTCCAGAAATTTTAAGTCCTTATTCCAATACAATTCATCCAAACTGCAAGGTCTGCTAACACCTTGTAGTTCTGAATACCTTGGGAATTTTACCAAGCATGTTGTTACCTCTCACTTGTTTTTCAGTTGCCTTGTTTTGGCTCCATGTCTGTTGTCTGTTGTAATAAACTGAAACTGAAACCTGTGGCCCTGCAGATGTTGCTGAACTACAACTACAACTCCCAGCACCCATTGGCCATGCTAGCTGGGGCTGATGGAAACTGATTTAAAGCCTGGGGGCCACATTATTTTCTAGGCAATCTTTTGACTGCAAGAGGCACAGCCAAAATGTTAGAACAACATGGTTCTAATGGGTGATCCATGGCTCTTTCACATGCATTTTTTTTTTTTTACTGTATTTTTAAAACCTGCTCTGCTGACTCTCGATTGTTGCTACACTGTCAGTTTTATGTGAGTCTTTTAAAGTGTTTTTACTGGGTGACTTTCATCATAAGTGGCTTTGGATTTTTTTTACAGAGAAGTGCCTTATCATTATTGTTATATATTCATACAAAGGAACTCAGTTCTTTTCTTTTTTTAAAAAAATAATTTTTTATTAACCGGCCAATCAAATCAAATTAAATCACATCACATAAATTCCGAATTACAAAGCCGAATTTTAAATTTTTGTTGGGGGGACCCATATTTCAAGATCCGAAGGGGGATTCTGATCATCTTCTTGCTACTGCGTTAATGTCCAAATCAATCCAAATCAGTCCAAACAGGGTTCATAATTCTATCCAGTCTTATCTTGCTGTTTCCACATCACATCTTGTTCATATATTTTCTCTTTTTTCTTTATGATCTCTTCTGATAGTCTCCTTAAGCCGATAAACACCAATAATAATCCTGTGTGAATTTTTCCGTTCTTCCAATCCTCAAATCGAGATGGTTTCCATATATCATCACCTTCATAGATAACAGCGCTCTTTCCATCATTAATTACAGAACTGTCATTCTTAAGTCCCACTGAGGAGTTTCACCCACAATATAAAAACAGCTCTATTTCTCTATTTCTCCTCTCAGACTTAAGTCCTCCGACAGAACTTCCCAATATGGCGACGGCATTTTTAACTGCGTCATTCCAAAGCTCTTATACATTCCACGCTCTTCTTAAAACATGCTGTGGTTCGAAAGTTTATCTCCACACAGCCTTAAATCCACAGCTTAAGTCCTTAAAATGACATTTCTGACTCGTGAGGGGAGGGGATTCTTGTTTAATCACATAAGCCCCCAGAACTCAGTTCTCCTGAGTGCCAGCCATTATGTTAGGCAAAGCAGCACCACCTATATGGGGAAGAAATGTCAGCTGACTTGAAGGAACAAAGGTTTGCAGAAATAATATAAAAATCTTTAGCGACCACCCCGCCCAAACCCCATCCTAAAAGGTGGTGGTGATGGGAGCCCCCTGAAGCAGTGGAGGGTGGTTTCTCAGGGCAAATGGGGCACTGCCCCACCAACCTCAGTCTTAGCCAACCTTGGCATCTGTCTAACTTCTTCATTACAACCACTCAGGGTCAGTGTTGCTCTTGCAGAACCCATCAAGGAGGAAGATGGGGACAAAACTAGACTTACTTGGCCTTGCCTGTCACTGGCTCTGGCTCCTCCTATTGCTTGGGCTTCCTGCCTCCTGCCCTACCAGCTCCATATATGCAAATAAATCTATTTTACTGTTCAAGGGCTAAAGTAGTTTTTTTGGGGGGTATACTGTTATATACATATATATGTTATATATATATTTAAAAGTCCTGTGTTTTTCTTTCGTATTGCTGAATTAATTTATTTGTTTTGGTGATGTAAAACTTATAAAACATCTAATAAGTGATTTAATTTTTTTAAAAAAATAGTTTTACTTCTCGTTGATAGTTCTAGAATAACTGGGACAGGGCATATTTATAATGATGCCACAGATTTCAGGGAGAACTTCACTGATCTGCCTTTTCTGCTGTTGTTTTCTAGTCCCCCCCTCCAAGCCTCACTGCAGCTTTGTTCAAGATAAGGAGGCTGAAATTGGCCACGCCATCACCCTTTTCTGCTTTTCTGAAACGGGGATGCCTGAACCTATATATCTCTGGCACAGAGTATCAGGAGATTCAGCCGTACACGTGACAGGGAACTACAGTAAGTAATATCTGTGTATTAAGTTATGTCGGCAGGACCGGCCCTCTTAACTTGGTTGTGCCTGCAAAGCAACAGCAACAGTTTCCATTGAGATCTGGCATGCATTGCAATATCTTGCGAGATTTTAGAGAGGTCTCACTGGAAGCTGGTGCCACTGCTGGTAACACTTCACCACCAGTGGCAGTGCCTCTGGGCCTTCTGCTGCCTGAGGTGGCTGCCACACCCTGTGAAATATACTCAGAGCCGAGAGTGGATTTCATGCTCCTTATTCAGCTCATAGTGGTAAGGAGGAATGGAAGTTCCCCCAGGGTGTCTGCTTTATATACATTATTTACACAATGGGCCCTACGTGATTGGCTAATTCCGGGATTCTCCTGTAGGCCAATCAGGTTGTGGATTCACTTCCACCTGGAACTGGATTGGGTGGCTCCTGCGGACCAGTCATACTCTGCATTGTTCTAGGACCAATCAGACTGCTGCATTTTGGATCCTATTGTTGTAGGACCAATCAGACTGCTGCATTTTGGATCCTATTCAACTCAGTACATAACACCCTGCCTTAGGTGTGGGCTGGCTCTGAGCATCAGAAATGGGGAAACTGTAGCCTCCAGACGTCGTAGGATTTCAGCTGCCATCATTGGGTCATGCTAGGCAGGGTTGATTTGGGCTAGAGTCCAAGCACATCTGGAGGGCCACATGTTCCCCATCCCTGATTTAGGCCAGTGTTTCCCAACCTTGGGTCTCCAGCTGTTTTTGGACTACAACTCCCATCATACTTAGCGAGCAAGACCAGTGGTTAGGGATGATGGGAAGTGTAGTCCAAAAACAGCTAGAGACCAAAGGTTGGGAAACACTGATTTAGGCAATATGCAAAGCCTGATGTGGTGGCTTAAAGAGGACACCTGAAAAATACTGGTGGTTGCCCGAACTCTTGAGTAGCAATAAGCTTTGGGTCATCTGGGATGAATAAAGCAGGGTGGCACTGTGGTCTAAACCACTGAGCCTAGGGCTTCCCAGTCGGAAGGTCGGCGGTTCGAATCCCCGCGACAGGGTGAGCTCCCGTTGCTCGGTCCCAGCTCCTGCCAACCTAGCAGTTCGAAAGCACGTCAAAGTGCAAGTAGATAAATAGGTACCACTCCGGCGGGAAGGTAAACGGCATTTCCATGCGCTGCTCTGGTTTCGCCAGAAGCAGCTTAGTCATGCTGGCCACATGACCTGGAAAAATTGTCTGTGAACATACGCCAGCTCCCTCAGCCAGTAAAGCGAGATGAGCGCCGCACTCCCAGAGTCGTTCGCGACTCGACTTAACTGTTAGGGGTCCTTTACTTTTACCGTTACCTTTACCTTTATTCTACACTGAAAGTAACCCTGATGATGGTCAGTGCCCAGCCTTTCCTTGAAAACCTCAGCAGAAGGACAGTTGCCACCCCTTTATGCAGAAGAGTCCCATTATTCACCTGCTTCAACAGCTAGGAACTCTTGCTTAACATTTTACCTTCCTGAAGTTGAAGGCCACAAAATATTATCCAGTGCCCCATTCACAAGGGAAAGTGCTGCTACCTCTCTTCTAAATAACAAATCTTTAAATCCCTTTGGCAAGCATGGAAACCAAAAACTGCCTCTAAACAAGAGCATTCCAGTGTGGTAGAGAGGGTCCTTCCTCTTATGCAATCTGTCATAGGATACTGAGTCAGTCCTGTTGGCCAGCCTAGGTTAGTGTTGCCTACACTGACCGGCAGTGGGTCTCTAGGATTTCAGACAGAGGATAATTCCCTGCCCCACCTGGAGGTGCTGGGGATTGAACAAGTGCCCTTATGCATACAGTCAGGTGCTCTACCACTGAGCTACAGCTGACATGAATAGGGTGGCCACCCACAGTTCACCCCAAAAGGAAGAAAACCAAAAAGAAGAAGAGAGGGCACTGGTTTGCATAGGATGTGCACATGCTGATTTATATGCATAGATGCAAATTTAGAAAGAACGGCTGTAATATAAAAACAAAACAAAACATCTCCCTCTAGTGGGGAAAACTGTACTGCAGTTCCTTTCATGCCTCCTCTGTCTGTTGTCCAGAAGCGAACTCCCAGTGGGCCACTGCCAGGGCCCCTCATGCTCTCCCTTCTTAGGAACTGGACAACCATCCAAACAAAGAGTTCAGTCCTGCATGGTGCTTCTTCACCAACAAATTCCCTGCAGACCCTTTTCTCCCAACCCACAGCCCGTGCTGATTTTGACAGGTGGGCAGGACCACTCACCTATCAGTCACTGGATGTCATCAGGACATCAGTGGATTGACAGGCAGCTGACCCCACCTTGAACTTACCTTCCCCGCTTCTTCCCTTTCCTTTGTGCATCATGCCTCTTGTACACCTGAGGTTGTGCAGCTGAGGGCAGGGACCTTCTTATTAATGATTTTTGTAAGCTGCTTTAGCAGCCTTTTTGACTGAATGGGGTAGGGGTGGGAATGTATAAATGTCTTAGGTAAACAAATTAAACCTCAACTTCTCTCTCGTTTTGTTACAGTTCCTCAAAGTGGTCGCTTGGTAATAGGAAACCTGACAAAGTTTGAAGAAGGCTACTACCGTTGCACAGCTATTAACTCTCTTGGAAACAGCACCTGCCAAATCGACCTCACTACAAAACGTAAGTTTGCTATAGTTATGTCAACCTTTTCATTCTTTATATTTGGAATAGCTATTCAGTGAAATTCCCAAATATTAGCTGCTCCAGGATGTCTGGGGCTGACACAAGACCTGAGCTGAACAGGTGCTTTGCATGGTTTCAAGAACAACAGAACAGACACAGGAAAAGACACATTTAAAAGATGTGGTGCTACAGCCAGGGATGGCAAACTCAGGCATCTGCCAAGAATGCACATCCCACTGACAAAAGCCTCCTGAACCTGCTGCACTGAACAGGCAGGCTTGCTGAGGGTGGGAGGGGGCCGTGGAGGGTTGCCCAGGGCCCCTCCAAAACCTTGAGCTGCCACTGGTGAAACTGTTTCTCTCTGCTGAGCTGCTGAAAGAACATCAATTGCTGCTGACCTGAAAGGAAATGTGGAGTCAGAATCATTTCCAGCTTTTGTTAACCTACTCAAAACGTTCAGTTGCCAAAGAATAATAATAAAAAGGAAACGTCCCAACACCAACAACATTCCAGGCTGTGTTCCAGCTAGCTAGTCATAAACAGCAGGGAAGGTTAAATATGTTCTTCTAACCTTCCTGTTGAGGGGCCAGTGCCAGAAAGTGGTGAGGTCAGGCATCTGCTGGGGTCCCAAGATCAGCAATGGGCCTGTTGCCCCAACCGCACCACCTTTCTCGCTTTGCAGGGAGCACACCTGAAGAAGGCGCGCATCGGCTTCTCAGTGTGCATTGCTTCTAATCTGTGAAGTTCATTCCATATATTAAATGAGTTGGCTTCCCTATTCTTTCAGATTCAGAAGGTGGCATTATTGTTGGAGCATTAATTGCAGCAATTCTGGCAGCTGCTCTGATTGGTGTAATTGTTTGGGTTGTAGCCTCAAAGGAGAAAGAAAAGAAGAAAAAAGAGAAAGCTGCAATCAGTGAAATGCAGTAAGTTGGGCATGGGGAACCTCAGCTTTGGGGGCTCAGCTTTGCAGCTCTCCAGGTTTCTCTGTCTGGCCCTTGTAGCTCCCCACTGGCCACGCTCCATTCCCTCCATGCTCTTCCCCAGTTCTTTTCCCTGGCTGAAATATTTATTTGAACTGTAGTAATGGTTCCTGCTTGCAGATATGTGTGTGTACAGAAATCTGACATATTTGTGGTTGGAATGAAGCCAAAGGTTCAAAAAGAGTCATAACAACTGCTCCACCCACTTTTATTCTGGCCCCACCCACCACTGGCACACAACTCCCCTGGAACATTGCCCATGAGGCAATGTGTCCCTCAGGCTGAAAAGGGTTCCTCACATCTGCTGTAAAAAAAGGTAAAGGTAAAAGTCCTCTGGATGGTTAAGTCCAGTCAAAGGCGGCTATGGGGTTGCGGCGCTCATCTTACTTCATGACAAGGGAGCCAGCGTTTGTCCACAGACAGCTTTCCAGGTCATGTGGCCAGCATGACTAAACCACTTCTGGTGCAACGGAAGACCGTGACGGAAGCCAGAGCGCACAGAAATGCCGTTTACCTTCCCACCGCAGCAGAACCTATTTATGCACTGGCATCTTTCGAACTGCTAGGTTTGCAGAAGATGGGACAGAACAACGGGAGCTCACTCCGTGGATTTAAACTGCCAACATTCCAATCAGCAAGCCCAAGAGGCTCAGTGATTTAGACCACAGCGCCACCCGCTGTAGTTGCTGCCTGCATGGGGTAGGTAGGGCATTGCTCTAAGTTTGCTTCAGACATGATGGGCTATATCCGCCGTCTGTCTGCTAGAACAAGGGCTCTTCTGCGAATAGACAGGTGAGTTCTAATGCTGTGCAACAGAGAAATCCAGCACAACAGCTGGGCTAGCAGAAACTTATTGTACAACAGGTTGCTGGTGACTATTGCACAATAGGCTTTGCAATCAGCTTTTGCATTCTGTTGCACTACAACATTCTGCTGAAGCAAAACATTTTGCTTGCAGTATACACCAAGGTACTATAACTTAGCACTGTGTTGGACACAACCCTATAATTCTGTCTTCTTATAGCCATTGTAGCTGTGCAGCTTGTTGAGTTGTTATCTTCAAAACCATGAGCCATCTGAAAAATGTGATGGGGGTGGGGAATAATGGAAAAGGGAGAACTATTCCTAGAGACACCTGTGCTTTAATTGATTTGGCTACTACTTCTATCACTACTATTATTTATTTAATTTCTATACTGCCCTATACCCGAAGGTCTCAGGACAGTTCACATAAAATATCAAATACATAAAATCATAACAAAACCAACAACCAAATAAAAAAAACCCCAAAGGTACTACAACCTTCTCTGTTTTGCATGAAATTTCTGAATACTAATGCTCTTACTTTGTTGTCTTGCAGGACTGTGGCTCATAAAGAACCACTGAATGTTGCCTACGCTGCTGTGCCCAGCCAAGAAAGTGCCCCAGTGGCAGCTGTTCCACCAAGCAAAGAATCCAATGAGACCAGTGAATACAGCACCCCAGAGGAGGCTGAGGTTGCTGCCATGCCTGAGAATGCGACACAAGAAATGGAGCGCCAACCAGTTGCCTAAATTTTCCTCACAACGTTAAGGGAACCCAACAGCAACTTGTCCAGAAACAAATTTATAAAAAGCACAACCATTTTAACCACTTCCCCCAGTGCAGCAAGGGCTTCTACATGCAGGTCCCCTTTTGGATCAGGACCTGCATGCACAAAAGGCTGCTCAGCGTGTGACTCCCTTGGCTGTATGTGAACATCCAGGACCCAGAACCATGCATGGCAGCTTTGTCCCCTGAGACCCCATGCTTTCAAACAGCTAAAGAAAGGCAGGTACTATTCCTTTAGCACACGTATTGCAAACGTTGCACCTATGCTCTTGAGGTCTTGCCTTGGTACCCACAAAACCTCTGATGTCTCCCCTTCACTGTCTTCTTGGTTATGAGGTGGTCAGGGTGGCCACCTTTCCCCCCTCCCCTTGGAAAAGTACACAGAGCTGAAGGAGGAAGTTGGAAGAGCAGCCCTCTTCTCCACTCCTTCAATCATCTCTATAGTACTTTCCAGGCTCAGATTAATTCTACTGAAATGCCCAGAGACTGGAGCCCATAGCACACACTTAAAAATGCAAGTGTACCCATGGCTTAAGGTTGGCAACCCCTACTTTTAAGATATATGTAAAAATCATATTTTTAAAGCACTTACAATGCTGTGCCGATACATTATTCTTTTGCATTTTCCTTATTAAATGGGATGAGATGTTTTAGGCTCTAAAACAACTATAGCTCTTCCACGGCTCACAGCTTAAGTTATTTCTCAGAATAACGCTATCCTAGAACTATCTGCCAAACTACATTTTTCATTCTACATAATAACTGCACTTACTATGGGGATGATCAAAAGCAGCTTGCATCCAGCTTTGTCTTGCAATGGGCCTTCTCAGTCCCAACTTTCCTAAAAGCAGCTCATTGAGCTTCCTCTTCCAATCACAGGGAACTTCAGAAACATCCTCCTGTGCAACAGCTTCTCTGAGAAAAACATCCTCATGGAAAGTTATGCATGGACGAGTATTATAATGTATACTTCTGCAGGCAGTTCTCTCTTGCTGCAAGAGTATATTGGAATACAGCATTTACACCCTGTGTACCCATGCATTCATGTATATTTCTTTGTTCCAATTAAAAACTGTTAAGGTTTCATTTTGTATCATAGCTCTCAACCAAATATCCTTTAGAGCAAATGTTGGAGGACAATGAGGACTTGTTTCAAATTAAGGGTATCTAAACTTCACCGCTGAATTTGCCTGCATCAATCCCGCCCCAGTTTTATATCTACCCTGCCCCTGCCAAGTGATGATAAATAGGCAAGGTAAAGATTGCTGATATGGTTTCTAAATATTGGATAGAGTTTAACACCGTGGAACATCTAGCTTGGGCTATCTGATAAAATTATGGTGTTCAATTTGCACCCATGTAAACTTTTGAGGGACGCGGGTGGCGCTGTGGGTTAAACCACAGAGCCTAGGACTTGCCAATCAGAAGGTTGGTGGTTCGAATCCCCGCAATGGGGTGAGCTCCTGTTGCTCGGTCCCTGCTCCTGCCAACCTAGCAGTTCGAAAGCACATCAAAGTGCAAGTAGATCAATAGGTACCGCTCCGGTGGGAAGGTAAACGGCGTTTCCGTGCACTGCTCTGGTTCGGCAGAAGCGGCTTAGTCATGCTGGCCACATGACCCGGAAGCTGTGCACCGGCTCCCTCGGCCAATAAAGCAAGATGAGCGCCGCAACCCCAGAGTTGGTCACGACTGGACCTAATGGTTAGGGGTCCCTTTACCTTTTTTAAAAAAACTTTTAACATCTGTAGCTTCACTGGGATGCTTAATAGTCAAGATGACAGGATGTCTTTTTCCTTTTATAACATGAATATAATTTTTGGATGAAGTATTTAGCTGTTTAGTTTAATTTTCCTTCTGTCTTGTACTGCAGTCTCTATACTCAAACAAATCTGTATTTTTTCTGTTATTTGCTTTTATAGAATATATTTGTTACCAATGAGTAATACACATTTGCTCTCCCACTCAACTGTGATCAGTGATGTAGGGTTACTCTTTCTATTAGGGTTGTGGGTTTGAGCCCCATGTTGGGTAAAAGATTCCTGCATTGCTTAGGGTTGGACTAGATGACCCTTGGGGTCCCTTTCCAATTCTACATGTGTAACAGGATGAGGGGTGAGAAAACTGCAGTGATTCTTTTGTTACTCCAAAACATAATAAACTTTTGTTGAAATCTACAACTCTACATTTCTTTTATAATGAAAGAAACACATCAGACAACCAAATGCCAAAGCTCCACATGCATGGGGTGGGGGTGGGTGGGTTCTCTCTACAAAATTACTTGAAAGTCTATTGATGCAATGCTGCTGTTCGTGATTCCAAAATACTGGGAGCAATGATGAGACCAGGGCTTATGAGAAAAAGTGATATACCGTATTTTTCGCTCTACAAGACGCACCAGACCACAAGACGCACCTAGTTTTTGGAGGAGGAAAACAAGAAAAAAAAAAATCTGAATCTCAGAAGCCAGAACAGCAAGAGGGATCACTGTGCAGTGAAAGCAGCAATCCCTCTTGCTGTTCTGGCTTCTGGGATAGCTGCGCAGCCTGCATTCGCTCCATAAGACGCACACACAATTCCCCTTACTTTTTAGGAGGGAAAAAGTGAGTCTTATAGAGCAAAAAATACAGTACAAGCTCCAGCTGCATAACTTTAAAAAGGTATAGGGAAAGGCAGCCTATAACAGAACACAGGAAGCAGCCTTATGCAAGGTCAGGCTATTTATCCATTTAGCAGAGGACTTTCTACGGGAGTGGTCTCTAACTGCTCAAGCATGGGAACCCCAATTTGCAACATGAAAACCCACCTCCAAGAGTCCATGTGTCTGATGGGACTGGTGGGCCCAGCAATCAAAGGGTAAGGCTTATGGCCTGGAATACAGCCAAAGAGGGAAGGGGCAGAGATAAAAGAAACAGCAATGCCCAAGTGCAGTGCTCTTTCACAGGCTTACAAATCCCCTACTGCTGTGTTCTATATCCATACATGTTGCTAACTCTTCCACAGGCACCAATTCTCCAGTGTTAAAGGCAGAGGTCTTTCAAAGTACCTTATGCATGAAAAAATTAAAACACCGGAGACACTAGGAACTGAACCTGAGGCCTTCTGAATGCAAAATGTGTGCTCTGAAATGCCTCAGTCCTATTAGCAATGTAGTATGTTATATAATAATAGTTATGAAAAAGTGAGCAAAAAACAACTTTGCATTTTTTGGAACTAAGAGCAGTCATGGCATGTGCCACCAGAGAAAAAATTAACTTAGATTCACATGATGATAGTTACAGAACAGTCCATCGACCAATACTATCAGAATATGAAACTTTTTGGTAATAATTGGTGTCCCTGTAGCTTAAGATTTCTGTAGGAGTACACTAGGTGTGTCTATTACACCAAAAGCAGCAGCCTTTTCCCACAGGTTCTATGACATTGGAAGACTTTTCGTGCACCTTATGAAGGACTGAACTGAACTGATCTAAGGAGCAAGTAATATTTTATTATAAGTAGCTTAGGGCATAAGAAATCATTCCAGTTGTATAAAGCTATTTGCATTAAGCCACACAGCTCAACACCACCCTTGGGAAGGGAGAAGAGGAAGAGGAGAAACAAATCCAACTTGGCCAAATGTTCTTACTGCAAAAATTGGGATTTATTTGTTCTCTTTATAGCTGTTACTTAGCAACATTTTAAACAAACATATTTTGTTTAAGAAGCAGCCTACTGAGATTGACAGTTGTCTACACAAGTTCATGGCACAGTAACCCTTTTAATCTGTTAAGGTGCCACAGCACTTGACTATTTTTGTTTACAGCCTTACTATGTCTATAATTGCTTTAGCTGAATTAAGCCCACTGCCTTCCCACAATGCTCCATTCCTATAACACTCTCCCTATGCTGGGTATAAGGTTGAACCAACAGGTTTCTGTAAATAAGAATTCCAAGGAGACATACAGCAAAGCAAACAACTTTTACACAGTCCTCATTCTCCTTCCCCAAATTTTATTTCACACAACCATGATGACACTTGAACTGAGTAATAAACTTAGTTAACAAGAAGTGCCTTGAGGAAATATTGAATACTGTTCCTTTACAAGCAAATGTATTTAAAAAGATTGTTAGAACCTGTATAGAAAGATAGATTCTTTCTATAGGAAAAGCAGGGCTTTAAATTTTTTTTAAGCAACAATAAACTTAGCAACAAAAAATTATAAAGTTTTGTTTGGCCATGGAAAATGTAGAGAAGTGTAATTGATGCAGTACAATAAAAATTCAAGTTGTGACTGTTAAAGCCAACTTAAAGACAGTGAAAAGTCTTCAGTACTTTCACGAAGAATGGAATTCAATTTGACTGACACAGCTAGCCTTCAACTAGCCTCCTTAGTATGGAACCCAGGCCACCTTTTGCAACTTGCAGTGGAGTCTTGTCTTCTTTGTTCTCAATGTATATGCTTGCTCCGTGAGACACTAGTAGTTTAGCTTCATCTGCTCTCTCTTCATCACAGGCTAAATGGCTGTAAATAAGATAAAAAATTACCAACTATGCTAGAGACACATGACAAGGCAGTAATGAGCTGTCAGCCTGTATTTCTTTGTAGGCCCCACCTATTTTAAAACTAGGCCTGAACTAACCCCTGTCCCCCTGTGAAATCCCATCATTTACATCAAGGTGTTTAAGGCTCAATTCAGACACTATGCTAAACCAAGATCACGCTGAACCACCATTCACTATACAGTGGTGCCCCACAAGACGAACGCCTCGCAAGACGGAAAACCTGCTAGACGAAAGGGTTTTCCGTTTTGGAGGCGCTTCGCAAAACGAATTTCCCTATGGGCTTGCTTCGCAAGACGAAAATGTCTTGCGAGTTCCTGCGGGGTTTTTTCCCTCCCCCCCCTTTTCCTAAGCCCTAAGCCGCTTATCAGCTGATCCGCTGATAAGCCGCTTATCAGCTGATCCGCTAAAAGCCGCTAAACCGCTAATAGCGCTAATCCGCTAAGCTGTCAATGGGCTTGCTTCGCAAGACGAAAAAACCGCTATACGAAGAGCCTCACGGAACGGATTAATTTCGTCTTGCGAGGCCCTGAACTAACCCCTGTCCCCCTGTGAAATCCCATCATTTACATCAAGGTGTTTAAGGCTCAATTCAGACACTATGCTAAATCAAGATCACGCTGAACCTCCATTTACTATAGTTTGGCACAATATCTGAATTGACATGATAGTTACAGCAATTGTTCCACCTCTAGATGCTACTGCGGTAAGAGGATGTCACGAAACTCATGACAGAAAACAAAAGCAACTGACAGTGTAAACCCAGGTGAATAGCGTTAGGATTATAGTCATAAACAGCTTTAACTCACAGTTAGCCTGTTGTTCACCTGGACATACAAGCCATGGTTTGATTTCAAACTACTGTTACTCAAAATCATAATTTGATGCAAAATCTCAACCAAGGCCAGAACTGCAACAGGGTGCACTTACTTGGAAGTTAAGTAGCTTGGTAGGATGCATATCTTAAATAAACATAACTAACACCAGGCTCCTCACTACAATCCCACATGCATTTACTAAAGAATCAATGGGACTGAACTCAGTGGGATTTATGTTTGGGATTAGGCTGCGTAAAATCTGTGTGGATCATAGCTGTCAACTTACAGATTTGAAAATAAGGGACCAGCAGCCTCGAAAATAAGGGATCAGCAGCCAAAATAAGGGATTTTAGTCAACCAAACAAAGCAGCCAAACAAAGCCTCAAGCAGTGGTTCCCACAGTGCAGCAACCCAGCAAAGGGATGCAGAGGGGGAAATCACTACATTAAGATGCTGCACTGGTTGGAGGGTAAGCTAAGCAGCACATCGGGGCTGCCGTCATCCTGGCACAAGGAGTTCCATCGGCCCTTCCCCGCCCGAGAGGGAGGGAGGGAGGGAGACTCTCGCCTACGCCGCCTGTGAGCCCGGCATGAGACGGTTGTGGTGCCACAGCGGCTGCTGAAGTGCTGCCCTTCTGCGTCCCTCCTCTTCCTCCTGCCTCAGGCTGCCTCCTCAGCCACTGCCGCCGCCTCCAGCTTCCCTGGGCAGCGTGGCGGAAATCTAGCAAGAGAGGGGCTGCCTGCCCGCCCGCCGCCACCTGTCTCCTCACGACGCGCCCCTGAGGGGGGAAAGGGAGAGACGGAGACGCGGCCTGAGGCGGAGGACCCCGAGACGCTGCTTCCCTCCGGAGCCGGGCGAGCATGAAACCTGGGAAATTTAAGGGACATCATCAATCCAGGACAGCAGCGGGAAACGGTGCTGGGATAAGGGAGTTTCCCGCCAAATAAGGGACAGTTGACAGCTATGGTGTGGATGTTTCTGCACCATACATCTTAGAATACAGCCTCTCTTGTAGAATCCCAAGAAGCTCAGTTTGAATTGTTTTTAAAAAAGTTACTTTTTTTTTTTAATAAATATTTATTAAAGTTTTTAAATATAAATGCACAAATAATAAACGATCTTACTTCTATCACAACAATTTCATCACTTCTTTGGACTCCCTCACGTCTCCCGCTCCCATTTACATCGTTAAAAATTTTTTCCAAACAAATTATGAACTTGTTTACAATCTCATGTCCACTCATTCAAATATAATCTAGCACTTCTTCCAAAAAATTTTATATTTTCTTTAGTCTCACTTATCTGTTTTAAAAAAAAGTTACTGAGCCTGTTAAATGAAAACTCTCAACATTAGAGAATAGTTTGTGCTAAGTAAAGAAGTATTAATATCAATGAACTTGAAAAGTATGGTTCAAACAAACTAGGGCAAAATCTACCACAAATACGTTAGTTCTTACAGAGCTGTGTTTCCCTCTGAATCCTGTAGATTGGCAGAAGCTTTGTACTTCAAAAGAATTTGTATCATTTTCAGGTTTCCTTTGGATGCTGCTCTGTGTAGTGGAGTAGATGACAAGTGATCTTTTGCATCTGGATTAGCGCTATTCTCCAGCAGCATTAGTGCAATCTATGAGTGGGGAAAGACAAAGGTTACCAAACAGGCTGCTTTGTGTTGAGCAATAAGGTGAGGAAGCAAGTGAAATCTTACCTCCTGCCTATTTTTGGATGCTGCATAATGCAGAGGCGTGCAGCCATTCTGATTGACAGCATTCACCTGAGCACCTTTCCTAATGAGAGTTTTCACAATTTCATCTCGGCCAGCAGATGCAGCAATATGCAGAGGACTCCAGCCAGCCTGAGAAGTGAAAAGAAAACAAGGCATAGTATACTATAAGCTTTACAATTCACAGAAGCAGGGCAGGTAGAAAGACTTCTGTTGTGAGGAAAGTACCCCAGACCTCTGCATCGGTGATAGCTAGGGTTGGCTATAGCTAGGGTTGGCTTATAGGGAGTGCTCAGTTTCCTCTCTAAACAGAAGACTTGCTGGCTCATGGTTTTTAGTCACCAGGGACCGTTAAGACATTGTACAACCAAACTTTCAAGCTCTGTTAGGAAGAAAATCCAATACTACAGAACCATGCCAAGGTTTTAACAAAATTTATCCCCTATGAAAATACTGTAAAACAGGGATGGGGGACATCTGTACCTCCAGATGCTGTTGGATTACAGCTGATCATTGGCTATGCTGCTTGGGGCTGGAGTCCTAAACATCTGGAAGGCTACAGGTTCCCCATCTCTTCCATAAAATAACTTGCTCAACTTTGGTAAGAACTTACTCAATAGCAGGTAGCTTTGGTCATTAAAGTGGAATATGGCCCACCATTCAACATTTATACAACTGCCATCACATGATATTAAATAGCCAATAAGGAAAGGACCAGGCTCCCTAGTTCTGGTTGCCACCTACCTCCCCAAATTAGCTCTTTCTAGAGCACCACTATATTTCTGAGCCTCTTATAAAGTGGTACCTCGGGTTAAGTACTTAATTCATTCTGGAGGTCCATACTTAACCTGAAACTGTTCTTAACCTGAAGCACCACTTTAGCTAATGGGGGTTCCTGCTGCTGCTACGCCGCCACATGATTTCTGTTCTCATTCTGAAGCAAAGTTCTTAACCCGAGGTACTATTTCTCGGTTAGCGGAGTCTGTAACCTGAAGCGTACGTAACCTGAAATGTATGTAACCTGAGGTACCACTGTATTGGGCCTTCCACAGCTATACGGCAACTTTATGTGACTTTGGATCAGAGAAGAAGTCATGATAATGTTGCAGCTTTCTTTTCAAACCAGCTCAGCCTGCCTTCTTCAGCAGTGAAGAGAAGCAACTATGTCTTCCTTCAGGTGTAGCCGAAGACTGAATGGTTCACCAATTCTAAAATTTCTTTTTGGAAGCCATAGTCTTCATTTCAATTTCACATGAGAACTTTTAAACTGAGGAGAAGGGGCTCAGAAATTTACCTCACACAAGGGCTGTGCCAGCTCAAAAGGGCCCCAGAATTCCGTAAAAACAACAACCCCTCATCTCATGTTGAGAACAGCAGCCAAAGATAACAAACCAGCACACATCCCACCTCTGTGTATCACTAATTCTTCTTTAACACGTTAGAGTAGTTGGTAACAACTCCAGCAGCATTAGGAACTATATCAGCAGTGGGGAATCTTCTTAGCTTCATAGACCAGTTCCTAATTAAGATTTGCCTTGCAGGCCTAGTCTGAGAGGAGGGCATGACCCACCAATCACTTAATGTCACAAATGATGAAGTCAGGACTTTGAAGCATCTGGGAGGCAGCAAAGTGCTAAAGGCAAGTTTTTAACTTCTGTCCAAAGGGGAAGAAACTTTCCTCTTAGCAGCACCTTGTTGCCTGCTGCATGTGCAGTCAAGCAGCTGGGTAGGGTGTCTGAGAAAGCTCCCTGCGGGGAACTTTCTCACATAGCCAGACTAAGGGGATGTGGTGCGTGTGAACCACTGAGACCATCCTGGCTGTCTCTTGGTGCAGAACCAGGACATCGCCTGAATTTCCAGTCACCACTAGCCAGAATTGGCAAAACTGGCAGCAACAGCAGCAGATATGTTCTGTGCTTAATATTTTATTCTTTTGTTAATTATGCTTTAAATGTGAATTTTACACCTGACTTCCTTGAAGTAATGTTTTCTATTGGAATGTTTAAGATAACGTTTTAGTCTCCTGTTAATTATGTTGCTCTGAATGTATATTTTATATCTGACTTTATTTAGTAATGTTTTACACGGGATTGTTTTATTTGATGTTTTAATGAGTTGTAAAGTGCTTTTAGCTTTCCCCCCTTAAAATATAAAGCAGTATAGAAGTGAAATGAAAGATAATAATAACAACCTGCTTAGCGCTGGGGTTTTATCATGAAATGAGAACATGGAGCTGCTTTAAAGTGCCTTGCATAAGTGTTGATTAAAGCATCTCATCTTTGTCCATTAAGTGAGTGGGCAGTTTGAGCTGAGCAAACAGCCCTTTTGCAAAGGGCTTTAAATCTGCTCATAAAATCCTGCTAACTTGGCTGTGCAATCCTGTTCCCTGGGAAGAGGGCAGACAGCTAATGCAAAATTTAACTCCTGTTCTCCTACCCATCAGCTGACATTTCTAGGGATGTCAGCTAACGGTCAGGTGAGTGGCCTTGTGGGCAAAGCTGGAACCTCTGGCCTGTGGGATGGAGGTTCCTATCTCTGAACTATATACCTCTGAACTATACATGCAAGATCCTGCCTAAGCACTTTCTGAAAAATAAGTCCAGAACTTACATCATCCTTGTCATTAACATGCACTCCCAGACTTAGTAAAAAGTCGACAATGTCTGCATGCCCAGCTGAACATGCCCAGTGTAGGGCTGTCCTGTTATCCTAAAACACAAAACACAAATAAGCATTAGTACAACCTTGTATTTAAGAACACATCTAGTATCCACAAGCAAGAGGGCACTGCGTGAAGGCATGGGGGTGGGCTGGAGGAGAAAGGACAGAGCATTACACCCAGTACAGACAGGCGGCAGATTGCTGAAGGAGTGACAAAGCTCTCCATTCTTCTTCTGTCAGCTCCCAGCAGGCCACAATTATTATGATTATGATTATTTGCAGACTAGTAACTTTTGTGGCCTTATTTAGAAAGACGCATTAACAGAACATTCAGAACGAACTAGAACGATGAAAATTAAAAAGGATAGATACTCCTTTATACAAGCAGCAAGTCATTTAACAGTAAGAACAATAATGGCCAATTTGTATGTTCCCAGAGGCCATTTCATTCTCCAGACAGTGCCCCAGGCACTTAGAAGAGCATTCAAACTGCCCCCACCCCAATGGGTGGTCAGGATTCATGTAGCAAAATCTTCATAGTTACTGGGAACGTGCTCTCAGGTATGTCATTATATACAAAAAATGCATTTAAGTGCAGCATGATGCAACATTGATTTTTGGAATTTTCACCCTGAAATTTAACACCACCCCCATGCTACTTCTAGAGGTGTAGCTATGTTTATTCTTTTTGCAGCTATGGACAAATAACTTTGTGATGTCTTTAAAAATAAACAAACATATTGTAAAATAAGCTTTCAGGGTGCATGGTGTGTCTTCAGGTGCATATTGTGCTATTTTCCGTTGGTAGATATATTTTCACTCTCCTAATTGGTACGCTTGCCCTCTGCCACATGAGGAAAAAACCCTTTATGCATCTAATGAAGTGGGCTGAAGTCCAAAAACACCCACATCACAATAAATCAGCTGCCTGTATTTTACAGTGTCATTCTTCTTCTTTTAAGAAGCTGAAACCCTGGCATCTGGCAGTCTTACTGATTTAAACATCTGCCAGGTATGTACTGTATCCCATTCTCAACTGAATTAGTAAACAGAGCACCCTTTCTCCCCTCTAGTAAGAGTTAAGGGTGAAGAGTTTCGGAATCACAGACATATGTGTCTATGTGCTTCCCAAGCAGAAATAAACCCTGCTGTTCTTTAATGTTAGGAACTGTATTTATCTATGCCATTTATATCAGGACTGGGCAACCTCCAGGTGGCGTGAGACTTCATTTCCCATCCGTCTTAGCCAACATGGCCAATAATCAGACAGGATGGCAGTTTGAGTGCAACAACATCTAAAATGATAAAGGTTTCCTATCCCTGCTATATTCTAATTGGAAACTCATTCCCTGATAGCTAATCCTTATGTAGGCAAAACAGCACCTTCCAAGGAAAAAAAGGGATGAATCAGGGAGCTTGAGGAGACCCCAAAGTTTGCAAGAATACAAAAACTAGATTTATTGCACTTTTAAAACTGTTTTTGTGAGTCTTTGGACTGCAATAAAGAATGTGTATGCAAAAAACTAGATTTTAAAAAGCTCCTCCCTTTCATCTTTCTGTTTTATTATAAAACATATGGTCTTGTGAAAAACTTTGTGAGGTTCTTCTGAAAAGCAATATATAACTATCTCAAATATATATATGTATATATTGGCGGGGGAGGGCCAGGAACACAATCAGGGTACGAACCCCTCAAAATAGCCAGTGAGGACTAAGCATGCTCAGTGGCCACAGAATACTGGCTGGCTGTTGGGAGAGAAAACTAGAATACTGTACACCAATGATGGGAATGTTATGGAGCATCCTCAAAGTCAGGGTGCTGAACTGGCTGGTACCCTGAACAGGAACATGCTAAACTAAAACATTGTGTTGCTGGCCCCAGCTTGATTATTTATTTGTTGGAATTTCTCTACTATTCCACATGTGAAAATACCAGGGTGGTTGGTGCACTTTTCAAGGACTTGAAAACATATACAAAATACAAAACACAGAAAAAACAGTAAAGCACCCTCGATGGCATAGAATAACATGGCTGGGTTTAAGGCCTTTATATTATTATTGTTGTTGTTGTTATTAAATTCATAAATTTTTTATTTTGCTTGATTATTAAAATCCCAAAGCAAACGCTAAAGCACTAAAATCAAGTAAAATCCACAACCCTACTTCAAAACATACAAAAATTAAAAATACAAGAACAGATTAGAATTAGCTCAACTTTCTAAGCATCTGCGAAGCTTTGTCTGAACAAGGATGCTTTTAGCAGACACCGAAAAGAGTACAGTGAAGGCACCTGCTTGAGTTCAATAGGCAGTGACTTCCAAAGTTACCACAGTAACTAAACGACTGAGTACTGTACTAACAAATGCTGAAAGGGTATTTATGTGGCATCTGCACTAACGTCAATTATGCGGTACTGTGGGAACATGCGGGGGTAAGGCGATATCGTGGTTAAACTGGTCCCAAATTGTTATATGTTAATAGTAACGTCTTGAACCTGTCCCGGGGGCAGATCTGCCAAACTTTTATTTCAATGAACTCAAAAGACACCCTGCGTAGGTTTCTCCCTCCCCTTTTCAGCTTCACAGCGACCCTGTGAGGTAGACCAAGCTGAGAAAGAGGGGAAGCCCGCCCAGTGAAAGCCTCACAGCCGAGTGGGGATCTGCTGAACCCAGGTCTCCGGGTTTCCACTTTAACCACTACACCACACTGCCTCAGAAGTGGAGCCCTGGCAGCCCCCCGACTCACAGACAATTAACCACGCCCCCCTCCGGTTGCCATGCCAACCTGGTCCGCGCGCTCCGCCAAGCTCCGATTGGCGCTCAGCCGCTCCTTCAGCTCCTCCAGCCGCCCCGTGTAAGCCAAGTTACAAACCTCCACGTTGGACACAGACCCGCCCTCCATCCTGGAAGCCAACAGCTCGAAACCGGGCCCTCTCCTTCCCCCACCACAACGCACACACTCTGCCTTCAAAGCCAAGTGGGCGAAGACTCCCTCTCCTCCTTCTGCAGCCAATCCGCAGAGAGGCTTCGGGGACAGACAGCCAATCCTCGCTCTCTCCCCGCCCCCTCCGCCGTCTCCTCCTCCTCCGCGCTCTCTCAACTCCCAGGGTTCAGGGGCGTGCGGGGTTTCTTGTGGGGTTGTTTTTTTTTTTTTTTTTTGTGAGCGGCTGCGCACGCGCAGGAGGCGGCCGCGGTGAGGCGACTCTGCAAGGAGGGCCGACGGGAGTTGTAGTACTGGGAGGTGGGAAGGGAGAGTAAAGGACTCCGGCTTGGCCGACGAGGCCGCTGGACTGCAGCTCCCGGCGTGCTCCGCGGCGGCTGTCGTGGCGGCGGTGTTGTTTTCTGAAGGGCGGAGCAGCGAGAGGCTCTCGGCAACGGCAGGAGGGCGAAGGAGGGAGGAGGAGGAGGAGGAGGAGAGGATGGTGGCGGCGGAGGCGCTGGTTGCTGAAGGAGGAGGCGAAGGATGGAGTCCGGTGAGGGACTGGCGGGGGAGGGCGCGTGTGAGAGGGGGAGAAGCGACCCTTTCCCACCCCCTATTTGTGCCTGTGAAGCCCAGATCTCCCCCCTCCCCTGCCTGACCGTTAAGTCCGCCTGCTTGTTTATACCGTGTTAAGCCCAGCTCAGAGTAGACCCACTGGAATTAATGAGCCTAAATTAGCCCGCGCCCATTAGCTTCAATGAGTCTACTCTTGAGTAGAGATTTGATGCAGCTCAGGGTGCCCAAACGCAACATGTTCGCTGCTTGCTTGGGAATCACATATAAAGAAGGAAAAACTGAAAACTGGTGCTGTTTGCTTGTTCTTCTTTATATCTATCTATATCTGTATGTGCGGGTTGTGTCCAACTAAGTCTTAATCGAGAGTAGATACACTGAAATAAATAAACTCGAGTTATTCCGTGCCCGTTAGCTTCACTTTGAGTAGGGCTAATATTGGATGTGATTCATAAACATCAGCATGTTCACTATATGAGATTGCTCGGCATCATGCGGGGGTGGGGGTGGGTACTTAAAACTGGGTCGGTCGGTCTGGTTTGTTTATATGTGTGGGTTCTATCCACTCAGGAGTCCTACTTGGAGTAGACTCATCAATGGGATGTATGCCTATGTTTGTGTGTGCATAGGGTTGAGGCTTTAGGTATTTTTATTATCAATAGGATGGATATTTTGTCAAAATTGTGTGTCTGTAATTTTCAGAATTGTGTATATGTAATTTTCAATGTGTGCATGTCCAACATACATATTTATTTTGGTGTCTGTAACCTGCAGTATCATGATTCTGGTATTTTTAAGCTAATTTGATGCATTGTTTGTATTCCATATTTATATCCTGCTTTTCTATTAAAACGAAGTATTAGAGCCAAAAACAAAAAAATAAAAAACCAGTAGCAATGGTGGGTGAGGGGAAGAAATGCAAACCAGAACAAGATGTACAGCTGACCTTACTCTGTTGTAAGAATAACTGATCTTCTGGTTTTGACAGAGTATGGAAAGATGGTAGCGCTCCTCACCCTAAATCACAATTGGTTTCACTGGCCCTTTTCCCTGTTTAAGCTCATAGCGGAGGGGCATGACAAGATTGAAGTGTGTGTGAAAGGAGATACCGTAATTCCCTACAGCATCTGATGCTACTGACAAAATCATATCATATTTTTGAACATTCAGTGTGCTTCACATTGTGTCAGTCAGTACAACAAACCAGCAAGGTTTCTCCTATGAGGACATAGCTGTCAAGTGTCCCTTATTTGAAAGGACAGTCCCTTATTCCAGCGCCATGTCCCGCTGCTGTCCCTTATTGATGGATGTCCCTTAAATGATGTCCCTTAAATTTCAAAGGAAGCAGCTCCTCTCCCTCCCTCCCTGCCGGCCAGGGAGGAGGGAGGCTCCAACTGTGTTGCTTGGCTGTGTTGCTCACCCAATAAGAAGTCTAAGAAAGACCTGGGGGGTGGAGCTTGCATGCCTTGTGTGTGGCTAGTTAATGCAAGCTGAGGGGTTTTTTTGAATGCTGGGCGCCATTTTGTTGCATGTGCTGCTGCAAACTTTGCAGTGCAATGCCAGGCCGGGGAGCCATCTTAAGTTGAGGCTGCATAGGCCTTGTGGTGCATGTGATTCAGATTCTATTCAGTTGAACCTCTGGTTACAAAGTTGGTTGGACAGTGTTCTCGAAGCTACCAGCATGAGTTTGACCAGCCTGCAGGAGGACAGGAAGACTGGAGTGCCTGGAACAGGTGAGGCTGCAGGTCCCTTATTTTGGCTGCAGGTCCCTTATTTTCAAGGCTGCTGGTCCCTTATTTTCAAATCTGTAAGTTGACAGCTATGTATGAGGATGAGAGAGAGAGAGGCTTGCTAAGCCTTCTTGCTAATGAGTCCATGACAGAGGTGCAATTTGAACTAATGACTTTCTGAGTTGTAGCTCAGTCTCCTAGTTAGCATCAAGAACTTACAATAGTCGATACCTTCCTTTTATTGGAGGGGAAGGAATTCCACTGAGTGCATGCCACCACAGAAATATCCTACCTTGGGTTGTTGCAGCTAATAGTGGTACCAATAAGAGAGCCTCCTTTGATATCTTTACTGATAGGCACATCTGTATGGTAGCAGCATTTCCTCAGATATCCCAAGTTATAGAGGGCTTAATATATCTGCAAGGGTACCTTAAATTTGTCTTGGTAACAAATTGACAGCAAGTACAGCTCCTTCCTAGTTGATTAAATATGGTCATGGTAATAATAATAATAATAATTTTTGTTTATACCCCGCCCTCCCCAGCCAAGGCCAGGCTCAGGGCGGCTAACAAGCAATAATAAAAATAAGTTGAATGAATACAACTTAAAAACAAAATTAAAATATGACATTAAAATATTGAAAAATGGTAGGCTGCCCCATTCAGCTGCTGCCTCATTGTGCACTAGTTGCAGCTCCCAAACTTTCTTTTAAAGGCAATCCTGCACAGGGTACTTCAAATTAATCCATTCTTGAGATTACCAATGCATTGGTCACTGTAGTCAGAACCTTCTTTTTTGGGAACAGCTGTAGCTGGTGTACCAGCCAAAGCTGGTAAAGGCACTCCTAACTACTGAGGGTATGTGAGTCTTCACTGACAATGAAGCATGTCCAGACCACACACGTTCTCCTTCAGCAGGAGTACAGTGCTGTCCAGAGCAGGCACACCACCTAATTCCTAGGTCTGGAGCCACCCACTCAGAAGGCTTTATTCAGCTCACCACTGTGTCCAGGCACTAGTCTAGGACCTTCACAACTACACCTGTCTCAGATGTTACAGAGAAGCAGTATTGGGTGTCATCTGCCTATTGATAATACCTCGCTCTAAGTCACTCCTACCATCATCATATAGATGTCAAACAAGATTAGGGAAAAGAGGATATGTGTGGCACCCCACAGCATAGTTGCCAGGGGGCCCAAGGGATACCATCAATTGTATCAAAAGCATCATGGAGATAAGGTTTGCTGTGTTCCTGGACTAGGCCGAAACCCAAACTGGAACAGATCTACATAATTTGTTCCCTCCAAGAGTGCCCCACTTAAAAGACCACCACCTGCTTTCTGGAATAACAACACAATCCTAACCATGTCTACTTAGAAGTAAATCCTGTTGAATTCAATGGGGCTGATTTCCAGGTAAGTGCAGTTAGGGCTGCAACCTAAGCAAATTTTATGAGCGATCCCCAGGGGCAGACGCATATATTATACATTGCAGGAATCTAATCTGGAGTTTACTAGAATGTGGATGATCGGCCAGGCTCATTTTGTTACAGCAGCCTTGTCTAGTGAAAGGTGCCATGTGCCACTGAGGCCACTTGAGCCTCCAGTGACAAAGGACTGCAGTGTTGTTTACTGCTATTAAAATGAGTTAGAATTTTTTATGATCACCAGCCCAAAATGCAAGCACAACAAAGCATTCTTTTTACCATTTATCTTGAATCTTTCAAAAAGTGATCAGTGGTATTGACCCACCATCACAAACTGTGTTATTTTCCCCAGCCCATGTAATAACACTGATTATATGTGTAGGTACATGAGCTGACATATGTCTAGTTGAATAAGTTCTGTATGAAGTTGCAAATGAACTTGCAAATTAGAAGGCAGGGGTCCAACTCCAAAAGACAAGTTGAGGCTGCTTTCCACCACTTATTCCTGCAGTAATCTGTGTCCAGTAAAAAGAGCTGTAGAGTTACTTTTGTAAGCCTTAAGACTCCCACATCTAGGCTCCTCAGCCACCTCCTTGCCATGCTGATGTCATTCTAACCCACCCTGCGTGTTCCTGGCTGCAAGCCTCTTTGTGGTTTCTATGCCTGAAGCGTTAAGTATAATTGTGGGAAATTAACTCTAGTTTCCCCACCTTGTCTAGTACTTGAGCTGCTGAGTCCATCTGCAAATCCTGAGGCTTAGATAGTGTAGGGTGGGATTGGTTACTAACATAATCCAGTGATATCCCTATACAACAGTCTTGTTGCATGTTACAGCATTGACACAACTCTTACGTTACAAAAGAAAACATCATAGTTTTGCATAACTTGTAGTGCAAATGGTTTTGTTCAGTTGATTTCTATATGTATTAGTCCTGTTCTAGGATTTTGAGGTGGTTTGCTTTAATTTTATGATCACAGCAACTCAGAAATTGTTTAAGTTAAGAGATGGTGACTTGCCAAATTTGTAAGATCTATGACTAAATGGGGAAGCATAAATTCAAACAAATTTGCTTTGTTTTAACCTAGTTTTGCAGTGAAAGCAAAGTTGCTTGCCTACAACTGGAGACAGAAATGTTACAGCATGACACATAATGCATACAAAACTTTTATATCTGTCAAAAACTCACTCTGACTCTTATTTTTATTTCCAAACTTTTAAAAAGGGCTATCCTTGTAGTAAGGACTTGGAAATGAGAGAAGCCAAACCTTGCCAGAGTTTCAAATGTGAAACGATGAATTAAGAAAATCTAGTTTTCTTTTAAATGTCACAGTAGACTTTGTATTAAAATAACTGCAAAGTCTTATGCTTGAAACCGAAATGGTTAAAAATTTCCAGTTCCTTTTGGAAAAATAAACAGGACTCGGGTAGTGCATGCAAAGAGTGTCACGCAGATGCTTTTACGTGGGAAATTAAAGTATCAAAGGTTAGTTCATGCCTGCCTTTATGGCATTGGTGAATGATCAGTCTGCGCTGCAGCATATTTTTATGCATAGGAAAAGTCAATTAAAATGTCTGGTTAATTTTTGCTTTATTTATTTGCTTATTTTTCCTCATTTGTATCCTGCATCTTCCAAGTTATAACTAATCAAGTTATTAATTGCAAGCTCTGTGTCGACCCCCTCTCGTTTTTGTTTTACTCAAAAAGTAATTATTGAAACGAGATTTTCACTATACGTCAACGAACTATGTTTTATCTTCTCAGATATTTTTATCACACCTTTTCATCACTTGATATATCCACTTTAAGTGGATTATCTCTCAGAAATAACAAGAATGAGAATCCTTGATGTTACTAAGAGCTGAATCAGGTTTTTAAGAATCACATCACTACACGCACATACTTCTTTTGCTTGAAAACAAATAGTATTTCATGACACTAAGCTTAGCAAAGGAAGTTGCTGAAAATGAAAGACACAGAAGCCTGCCTTTTAAACCATATCATGAACTGAAGAATTGCTGACATTAGGCTGCTTTGACCTTTTAAACATTACACTTGCTTGTTTGAAGTTGCTCACAGCAGCAATTTAGTGTTACATCTTATTCTTTTCTGTTTTAGTACAGTTCGTTCTAGTTGAGGTTGTAGATAGTAGCAGTAATTTCAGTATGGTGTTACATACTGCTTTTCGCTGAGACTTGTTATTGCTTGTTTAAAGGAGCTCACAGCAGCAATTTAGTGTTACATCTCATTCTTTTCTTATTTTAGTACAGTTCGTTCTATTTGAAGTTGTGGTTAGTAGTAGCAGTAATTTCAATATGATATTATGTGCTGCTTTTCGTTGAGACTTATTATAATAAAAAAGAATGCAAGTTACATTTTTTAAAAGTATGCAAAAAGGGGAAAAAGCAATGTGATGCAGAACCAGAACTCTGTCTTCACTAAAACTAAATATACTGGGATATATACAACATTACTCATACTTGGAGAAAATCAATTGAAATAATTGAGTGCAGTCTATTGCTGAGTTGTCTATCAACCATTATTATTAGATAAGCTTTTAGCAGTTCGACTTTCATAGTAAAATCCTTATTATGTCCCTCTTAAATGAACATAGTTTTATATTTGATTGGCCAAAATCTAAGCCAGTGTTAAGAGTAAGCTCATTTTTTGTCTTTGGGTGTGTAAAGGTAAAGGGACCCCTGACCATTAGGTCCAGTCGTGACTGACTCTGGGGTTGTAGCGCTCATCTCGCTTTATTGGCCGAGGGAGCCAGCGTACAGCTTTCGGGTCATGTGGCCAGCATGACTAAGCCGCTTCTGGCGAACCAGAGCAGCACACGGAAATGCCGCTTACCTTCCCGCCGGAGCGGTATCTATTTATCTATTTGCACTTTGATGTGCTTTCGAACTGCTAGGTTGGCAGGAGCAGGGACCGAGCAACGGGAGCTCACCCCGTCGCAGGGATTTGAACCGCCAACCTTCTGATTGGCAAGTCCTAGGCTCTGTGGTTTAACCCACAGCGCCACCTGCGTCCCTTCTTTGGGTGTGTACAACAGTTCTATAGGGTGGTCACTTTTACTTGCATTTTACACACGAAATAACTCTTGATTTCTAGACAATGAACAGTTCACAGCCAACCATGGTAGAGGTGGAAACTCAATCCAGGTCTAGATAGGAAGATGCCTGTTTACAGCTCAGATTATTTCTCCATCTTGTCCAATATTGTTTGGTAGTGGTAGTAGCTGGTAGTGACTCATCAGGATCTTGGGGAGAGTGGGGTCTTTCAGTAACTTGTCACATGATCCATTTGCTACCATGGATTGAACTTGGGACATTCTGCATATCAAACATGTGGTCTACCAACAGAGTGCCCTACCCCAAAGCCTCCTTAGTAAGAAACAATCTTCCTCACTTTCTTATGTAGTTATAGTACTTAGTTGTCTGGAAAAGTAACATCTGGGCAAGACTATAGTTAAAAGTTCTGGATCTCAAGCATTCTTTTAATGTTTTACATGTAACACAGAAAAACGGGGTCTTACTATTGTTGTTTAAGATTCTATTTTACATTGATGAGGAACCTGTGGCCCCTCAGATGTTGTTGGATTCCAACTCCCATCATTTTTGGATATTGTCTGTTCTGCCTAGGGTTGATGGGGGTTGGAGTGCAACAACATCTTAAGGAATTCAGATTCAGTACCCCATGTGTACTGGATTGAGTATATTAATAATAATAATGCTAATAATTTATTACTTATACCCCGCCCACCTGGCTGGATTTCCCCAGCCACTCTGGGCGGCTTCCAACAAGAGATTAAAAATACATTAAAACATCATTCATTAAAAACTTCCCTAAACAGGACTGCCTTCAGATGTCATCTAAATGCCAGATAGTTGCTTATTTATTTGTCAGCTGATGGGAGGGCGTTCCACAGGGCGGGCTCACTGCCGAGAAGGCCCTCTGCCTGCTTGCCTATAACTTTGCTTCTTGCAGTGAGAGAACCGCCAGAAGGCCCTCGGCGCTGGACCTCAGTGTCTGGGCAGAATGTTGGGGGTGGAGACGCTCCTTCATAAAAGAAGCCATGATTCTACTTTCCCCGCTAGTTAGTGTGGTAACCCCAAGAATATGTTGTTTCACATCATAGTGAAGAAATGGAAGCATTATTGTAGGACAGTCCCCCACATTTTAAAGATTAATTTTGTAAACAGCATGTATAGGAAAATGTTTTTCTTTTCAACAAAAAATAAGGAATTTTGAAAATGCATTATCAGGTCAATGAAGATTTTTTTTCATGTGAAAGGACTATTTTGTGAAATGGAACATTTCTTTAAGAATAAGCTTATTTTCCTCTCCTGTCACCCAAGTTCTTTGTTTATTTGTGGTCTCAGTTCTGCAACGCCTTTGTTCCTTGCCCTGATACTATGACTAACTTTATATCTGCCATTGCTATAGTAATAGACACTTTAAAAAAAAACCTTAGTCCTAAAGGCAGGGACCGAACCTACTTTCGTATTGTTAAGCTGTTGCGTATTGGGACCCTTTCTCAGCTGATATGATCACAGCATACATGTGAAAATTAAAACATACAAATCTGTCTCATGCACCTTTTACATCAGCCAAAATAAGAAATTTGCAAATCATAGATCATCATGTTTAATGCTCAGCTCTTACCACATAGGATCTGGTTTCAGTTTCGGCAGCAGTATTGCAGTGCAAATGGCAAAGGCTATAGTCTGGCTAAAAGTAAGAGGTCTAAATTCCAATGTCCGAAAGGGTAAACAAAGTGTGACGGTGTGGTAAGAGGTTCATTAGTTAGGAAAGAACTGAACAGGTACTAAAATTACAGGGGAAACAAGGGAATAAATGTTCTACATGTGTGTTTATTTTTCAAAAAATATGAAAACCTAATTTTTATTTTAGTAGACTATGTAGAAGAGCTTCCTGAAACAGATGAGCCTGTCTGGATCTTAGGAAGGCAGCATCATCTTAAAACAGGTAGGAATAGAAGGAAGCTGTGTTTCTAAGGTCCACAAAGCTTTTGTGGATGCTTAGTTTAAGCACCTCATGTTTCTCACTTTGTATTGTGCCCCACTGTATTAATCTGTGTAGAGAGTAGAAATATTGGAAAATAAATCTGCTGTCTACAATGCCCAGGGTACTAATGCTGTAAACCAAAATGACATTTAGGGGAGGATGCTATCTAGAGAGCATCCTTACACAATATACTTTTTTGTCAGGTTTTTCACACGTGACTTGTGTTATTTCTAGCAATTGGATGATTACGGCCAAACAATCTTTATTTGATAGGGTGGTCTTGACTCTTGAGAAAGGGAATGGTATTGTGACACTTTCTTGGGTGAAAAAACAGCTTGGGGTGATCATGTGCTGAACAAGGACAGATGGAAAGAGATTTAAAGACCCTCTTATCAGGATTGCTCAAGATTGTGGAATGAGAGAAATAAAGTAGGGGAAAGAATAATGGAACTCTGTTAAACATGGAGTCAAATGACTGATATAACATGGAGTTTGAGAGATCTGCACTTCTGCAGTGAACTGTGGAAGCAACTGCTCCAAATATTGATGTCTTTGGAATACAAAAAGGGAAGTTAAGAAGGAAGTGCAGACTTTTCTACGAAAGGGGGCTACTTTAATATATATAGATCCTTGATCCTCTCTTAAGTTGTTCATGTTCAGCAGTGCAGCAGCAATCACAAATACTGAATTTGTGTAAATTTGTAATCTGAACTCCCTATTTGTAATGCTTTTTTAATTCTAGAAAAATCTAAGCTTCTTTTGGATATAAGTGCTCGTCTTTGGTTTACCTACAGAAGAAAATTTTCACCAATTGGTAGGTATGCTTTCTGAGATGTGTGGGTTCTTCCCCTTACCTTTGTTTTGTTCTTAAAAATATGACCTGTGTAAAGGAATGAACAATTAGTTCAGGATGACAGCATTTGCAGCCTTTGATCATTTAGTGCATGCTTTTTAAAAGTTTGCTGTATCCGCTAGCCCTTGGTGGACAGAATTACTTGGTACAGAACAGATCCTGACACTTTTAGGCTTTTGCCTTGATCCATTGAGGCCTTTGCAGCCTAGCAATTGCTTTGGGTAGCATTGGTGGGACACACTTAGATATTTGTTGTGCTTCCTGATATTGGGTTTTGTCAGGGAACTGCCATCGGAGCCAGAGGAGGAGGGAGGGCTCCAGAGGGATGCCGGAGAGCGTCCTAGGAGAGATAGAGGCAGCCCATCTGCTGGGGAAGGAAATCAGCGTAGCACCAGTGGAGAAGGGGGGCAGATGGGGGAATCGGCGAGGGGGCTCCATGACTCCTTGCTGGAGACCAGCGGGGAGAGCACAGGTCCTCCGCTGCCCACACCCTCCCTGTGCAGAAGACTTCCGCGCAGGGAGAGTAGGCGGAGACTAGGCGTCAAAGAGCTTCTTTGCTGGAAGAAGTTCAAGAAACGCCCACTGACGGATTCTGCCAGCGATTGAGGCAGCCACGGATGGGTGGCTGTCCGGACAGAAAAGGTTCACCCAGGTAACCCAGCCAAGCGTGGCGCCAATTTACGCACAAGCAACCCCTAGAACCATTACAGGTTTGTTCCAATCACCTTCCTTTAGGGGGCCATCTGAACTGCCACCAGATTTTCAAAGACCTCTTGATCTTCTACCCTCTCCTTTGTGGCTCTCAGTGATCTTATGCTATGAGTTGGGTGTGGATCTATACTCTTACTTTTTCCAACTCAGTGTTCTCCATATGTTTTGGACTAAGATTCCCATCAGCCCCAGCCAGCATGGTCATTATGCAGGCTGGGCTCAATAGGGAGTTTTAATCCAAAGCATATTGAGGTCGCGAGATTGGGTAAGGCCGGATGGCATTAATCAAACTATCACAACATTCTTCCAGAATTTTGGATTTATGATCCACAGCTTAGGTTAAAACCTACTTGTTGGTGAATGCACTTCACTCGGTCCTCCACTGCATTTTCATCATGCTAAGAATTATTCCAATAGCAAACTATTGTGGGTACTAAGCATTTTTCTTTTATGTGAAGAGAAAAATCCAAGGAAGGGAAGCATTCTTTGTTGTTTCTTTGGGTAAATTCATAAATGTGGTGATTCTTGACCCCAGGTGGCACCGGCCCTTCCTCAGATGCTGGCTGGGGCTGTATGCTGCGATGCGGACAGATGATGTTGGCCCAGGCTCTGATCTGTCGACACTTGGGGAGGGGTGAGTGTGGTCTTTCACCAGTAGATTCCCAGAATGGTCGTGGTTGTAGGAATGAGAAATGAGTGAGGGTGAGGGGTATCTGAATATGTTTTATATTGTTTGGGGTGGGGCTTCAGTGCCTCATCTAGTTGATTCTAGAAAGACTAGAATAAGTTTTGCAAAGAGAATATATGCTATTATGTATAGCTTTCCTAGTTATATTTTAAAATCAGTTTTTTCTGGTTCAGAAATTATATTACCTGGTTCTGCAATTGTAATCTTTTTTTTAATAGTAAGTATGGTATTTTAATTTGTCTGAATTAATTTTATGATGTATTTTAATTAATTGATGCCTGTTTTTATGTATACTGTGTTATTTATATGATATTAGCCACTCTGAGCCCAGCACCAGCCAGGGAGGGTGGGGCACAAATAAATTATTATTATATTAATATTATAATAATATTATTATTAAGTATGCAACCCTGATTTGTAACCAATAATTTAGAAAATTACAGTAGCTATCATAACCAAAGGTATACATGTATCACCTACTGCCATTCAACACTACTTTTCAAGATTATGATATGATATTTAAAATCTAGAATAATTTTCTCTCTAAGATTGGCATTGGGAGAAACACAAAAGGCAACCTGAAGAATATCACAAAATCTTACGCTGTTTCCTGGACAGAAAAGACTGCTGTTATTCTATCCATCAAATGGGTAAGAGTTGGCTTTGAGAATTATTTCTTCCACCCTTGTTTTTCAAACTTTTAGTGTACATAAACTTCTGTTAGCATAATTTTAGCGTGAAAAATGCACATATGCCTTCAAATGCTATAAAAGTTGCAAATCTTGGTCAAAAGCATAGCAGTGCAGAAGAGAATAAGTTTTTGTATGTGCACACACAAATATAGAACTAATAATAATAGGGTGATGAAGCTGTAATTTAGAATACAGGTTCCCAAATCATTTGATGTCATGAGAGCTCCCAGGTAAAAGGCATGATTCTGAAATGTGAGATTCATTGAGACATATGGACCAGTCCACTAAACCACAATTTGTCTTTATCCATGGTTTAATCAGGAACATGCCTCTCCCTTGCTGTATAGTTCCCTCTCATGTGACTCAAATAAGTCATATTATGGCTTGTCATGTGTTCTGAACTCTGAAGGTTTGTTCCTGGCTTCTTTTTGGCTTACTGCTAGTGGTCTGGGTTCAGACACTATAGCATTGCTGCTCGGTTTAAATCAAGCTTAAAATATTTAGCTGAGGTTCTTAGTCTTGTGATAACATTCCAGTGTGATCCTTGATACAGAACAAGTTTCCATCTCATTTGTGTGAAGGTAGTCCCAATTTCTAATGGCTTTGGAATGTGTGCAATGCAGCCTAAAAGAATGTGCCATTCGACAGACTGATGCTTCTTATTTATCTGTGTGTCTGTTTCTGTTTCTAATCTACACAGCACAGATGGGTGTTGGTGAAGGGAAGTCTATTGGGGAATGGTTTGGACCAAATACTGTTGCCCAAGTGCTCAAGTAAGCAAGCAAGCATGTATATCTTGTGTGGAATTTAGATGGAATGGAAAGACAGTTTAGTTCCACTCATTTAACATTGAAACTCTGCTGCACTTTCATAACATGAAGGTTCTCCCTGGAGATAATGATGGTGGTGGTGGTGATGATCATTGTGGCATGAACTTTTATGCACAAGCTTCCTGGCTTTGTTACATTAACACCTACAATCGATCATGATTGAGTCCTGAACCAAATTGCTGTCCAGCTATTTCACACAGCAATCCTACTTTGTATTTTTTAAAAAAAAATAATGGTAAATAACAGTCAACAACAGAGTTTCCTACTATTTTCAGTTTTGTGTCCATTTAATCTTTGCATGGAGACAGACTTGTTGCCCCAGGCAGATGGTAGAAGGTCCTTGTTGGCAGATGATAGCATATATTCACTGTGGGATGAACAAGTGGAGCCTCTGATGCCCTTTTTCCAGCACAGCACATAGTTATCAATTTTATCCAGAATATTTTTCTGAGGCAGGTTAGACTGAGAGATAGTGACTTGCCCAATGGTCACTCATAGAGCTACATGGCATAGTAGGGATTTAAAGCCAAGTCCCCTGAGTCCAGTTCACAACCATTGCATGACTTCAGCTGTCCTCCATAGGCTATGCACTCCTAATCACCAGACTATCTCTTGCATGAATCAAGCAACAACTTGTAGAATTGATCCATATGATAGAACAGGGAAGGCAAAACCCCTCTAGGACAAAGTTTCTAGTTAGCATCACAACTTACTGTTGTGATCTCTGGTTAGATTTTGAAGCAGCTCAGTATTCTGAGATACGTATTGTTCCCATGTTATAGAATTTATCTGTCATTACTCGAAGCACTAAAATTTAAATTGCAGCTTTAAAAGCATGGGGACCTGTTGATTAAGAACAGCCTGAAATTCCAAACCTGATGTAAAAATCCTATTTTTAAGTAACATTAAGCTGGAAAAGCAATGTATCTCTTCTGCATAAGCAGTTAACAGAAGATTGAACTATGACCATACTTGGGGAAGGTTAGTAGTGGCAACTGAATATTGGCAGATAGAGAGATAAAAATTATGTTAAACTGCCAGTCTCTGGTATTAATTTAGAATAGCAATCTGCATCTTCAGAACATTTTCAATAAAAACAAGCAGAACCTTAATAATTTGAATCTCAGAAATCAGGGATCCAGATTAGCACCTGCAACAATAAAAAATTATCTCCTGTTTTTCTTTTCCTCCTTTAAAGCAGGTGTGGTCCTCCAGATGCTGCTGAACCACAACTTTTGTCATCCGTGGCCATTGAGCATGCTTGATGGGAATTGTAGTTCAGCAACTTCTGGGGGATCAAATGTTCTCCATAACTTTCTTAATGGTTTTGTGCAGACCTTTTCCTAACAACATTTATTTATTATATTTGTAATCCTTGCATCCCTGAGAGGCTCTTGAAATTAGCTTACAACAGATATTTATAATGAAAATCACATTCAAGTCTTGTGTCAATCATTGTGCCCCTATGGTACCTGAATTATTTAGGTGGCATTTCCTGCCCTAATCCTAATCCCGCCATAATCTTCCCTGTTGTTGACCTTTGGCATCAGCCTACTAAGTGCTAGAGCCCAGTGATGTATTCTGTGGCAAGGGAGTGTGGCTAAGCAACGGGAACTCACTCAGCCCCTGATGGAGGCAAATCTTCCCTTGCTGGCTGTTGCCAGTTCCCACTAAAGCCTGGGATTGAACACTCACAGACAATCCCACTACACTGGTGTGCAACTTTATCCATATATTTGTAAAATGACCTCTCCTAGAAGTATCAGTAAGCATAATATCATAAAAATTGGTCAGACAAGTGGCAAGATGTACAAAAGGGAATAACTAGAACCTTTTCCTCAAAAGATAGAACATCTTATTTATTTAAGAGTCTTCCAGTCATATTGAAGGCAGAGTGTTGGCCTCTGAGTGGCATGGAATTTGGACTTACTACTGTCTGTTTCCCCACCCCAGGAAACTTGCACTATTTGATGAATGGAATTCCTTAGCCGTTTATGTATCTATGGACAACACAGTTGTGATTGAAGATATCAGTAAGTTATAAGCACCAGCTGTTTAACAGAATTTCTGATTCACCCAGGCCTTAAACTGAATTGGGATTTAGCTCCAGTCTGATTTTTATTCCTTGGAAAATATGAAGATCAGTACAAGCATGCTTGGACACAGATTGTCAGCTAAAGGAGGACTAGTTTCAGTCTCAGCCATACCACATGAGAATCACCATGCTACGTGTCACAATGGATCCGCTGAACGGTTTGATTGCTATTTTGTAATCAGTTTCTTTAGAAAACTCAGGGTTTGCTTCTTTACCTGAGCTCCAAAACTTACAGCTAGCTTTTCCCTGCTTATTCTAGTTGGGCAGACAGAATCACCACAAATTTCTTCTTAACTACTGGTTCCTTCTGTAAGGCATGTCTTTGCTGTAACCCACAAGTATTTGGGGACACTGAACTGAGTATTCACTTCATAGATAAGTATAAGATGTGTGCACACAGGAATGGCTCCCTCCGTTAAACTCAAGTGAATGGGCAATTAGGTTTTATTGTCTCTTATTTCCCAGAGAAGATGTGCCGGTTTCCATCCCAGAACTGTTCCAGTACCCACTGCAGCTCCCTGTCACACAGGAGTGTGCTCAGCCGAAACAAGAGCCCTATGGGGATCTGCTGTGGTTGGAAGCCTCTGCTGCTGATTGTACCTCTTCGCTTGGGGATAAACCACATCAATCCGGTTTATGTTGATGCTTTTAAGGTACGACTGTCTTATAGTGATTGATTTGGTCAGCTTAATAGGAGTGTTTGGAAATGTTTTGAGCAGTTGCAGGTACTTTAATAACTAGTGCGCAAACATATGCATGGTCTGAAGAAGCACGATGAAACAGCTTTGCTCAAGCTAAAGAGGTCTGGGTCTGTTTAGGCCTGGGGACTCGGTATATGCTGCCTTCAGTTCCATCATGGAAGAAAGGTAGCATATAAATGTAATAAATCTCTTCTTCTTTATCTTCTTCTTTCAATCTGTAGGAGTGTTTTAAGATGCCACAATCTTTGGGAGCTTTAGGAGGAAAACCAAACAATGCCTACTACTTTATAGGATTCTTAGGTAAGGAAAAATAAGTGGAGTGCCAAATAAATATCTTTGCTTCTGAAGGATTATTTTAAAGCTGAATTTGCTAAGTAATGCAGGTGGGCCTAACAGCCAGCTGCAATAAGAGAGCATATAAAAGATACTCCGTACTGCTTTATAATGCATCGTCTACTCAGTACTTTGCTTTGAGGCTGAAGAGCCAAAGAAGTTGTGTGATCAGGCTTCTGTCACTAGCTAGGAGACTGGGGGCACAGGGAGGTTTCACCCTTTGTCTCTCTGGATGAGGACAAGAACCACCAACCGCTATTCAGGAAAAATACCAACAGTCAATGATCAGCCTGACTCAAAACCTTTAATTACTTTTATCAAATTTTCACAAACAGTACAAAAAAACTGGCCCTTTCTGCATCCTCTACCTCTTCCCTCCACTGCCCTTTCCTTGTGTGTTCTCCTATTTAATTTGTAAATACATTAGAATATATAATATGAAACGATGCATGAAATCTTCCCTCTGCATGCATATATATTCGCGCGCGCGCGCGCGCGCACACACACACACACACACAGTCCTTTCTTAGGAAAAGTTCAAGATAATGGTATCCCATATCTGTTAGTAGTTATGGCTAATGGCATGGATAGTTTAGTTCTTGATAGATAAATGCATCCATTGATCAGTAGGACTTTTAAATAGAGTTACTCTATGAAAAGGTGGTTAGCAGGCCTTTTTGAATGCTAACTCCTCCCATGTCCCCAGGAGGAATATTAGATTGGGCCTCTAGTATACTCCCTACCTCACTTCTTTGTTCTCTTACTCCTTTCTCTTTGGGGAGAAGTGAATTGCCAAAACATCACTATTTGTATGTGGATTTCCCCCTTATTTCTCTTTAAAGAAGGGTTAAAAACCACACATTTGTGTATTCAGTTGTTCACTTTTCTCCACAATGAAAACTTGGTGGGGAGGAGCTCATTCCCAGTCTGTCCCCAGGGGATGTGGAAATGGTTAAAGACAAAATTATCAAAACTAAGGGTTTTCCAGTTTGTTGCTGTTATTCTCCTAGAGTCAAGATGACAAAAAACTGATCAAGCATCTCTACAAGACCGTGCTTTTGAGTGCACTCAGTAGTATTGTGCTGTAAGTGTACATAAGGACACTCCAGGCTCAGCCTGGAGGCAAAGGCAAGCAGATCAGGCAGAAAGGCCCACAACATTCTTTAATATACCAGAGAAAAATTCAGGTGGATAGCCGTGTTGATCTGTCATAGTTATAATAAATAATAAGATGAAAGATGAAAAAATCTTTTTAAATAATTCCAGTGGCACCTTTAAGATCAACTAAATATAAGCTTTCATGGTATGAGCTTTCATGTGTAATACACACTTCGTCAGAGAAAGGTTAGGGAAAGCATTTCCTCTATTCACAAAGCTTGCCACAAGACATGCCCTCTCACAGCATGGGACATCAAAACATGGGTAGGATTGGGTGGTGATCACAGTGGACATGTTGCTAATTCCCAGTTTGGAGAGTGAAGTTGAAAATACAGATTGCTCTCCTCTAGTCTACGTGAGTTTGTGCTTAATGAACAGCAGGTGCCTGTCTTAATGGGGATAAACTATTAAGGTTATTAAGTTTTATCCAGATATCATTGTGCTGACAAGTTGCAGTGTTGGGAGTATGAGAGCAGATGGTTTGATCAATTCAAATCACTGTATGAAATCTAGTCCTTCCCCAAAGCATTGCTTTGGCTTCTCCAGCCCACCTACTCTTTTAAGACCCTTCCTCCAAGCAGTTTGCAACCTTTCCTGTCCTATGCAAGTCTTCCCCCAGCTCATCTTTGGCTACTTATTTTCTCTGCTCCATCTCTTCTCTACCCTCATTCCTTTAGGTTCCTTCACCTCTCCTTCCTTCAGTTTCTTATGTTTGAGCTTAGTTCCATTTCCTTCAGTCACCCTGACTCATCCCATCTCCCCTTCTGGTCCTTGGTCTCCCTGCCTCCCCAGCACTACTATCTCTTTGCCTTTCTACTGATGTTAACATCAGCACCCCTTGTGTTCATAGACACCAAAGGTCTCTTGCACTGCATTGTTCCCTCCTTTTCATTATTGTGTATCTCTTCTGCGGCTTAATGGTAGAGCACAAATTTGTGTGCAAAAAGTTCCCAGATTCAATATCTGGCCTCTACAGTTAGGGCTTGAATAGACTCTCGTTTGGGGATCCTGGAGAGCCACTGCCCATCACTGACAGCAATACTGGGATAGCTGGATCAATGGGGAAGCCTCCTATATTTCTAAGCCTCTGCTTCCTACATTTGGCAGCTTTTTTTTATTTTTCTTCTCAGTCCACTGTCTCGTCTGCCCTACCTCACCTACTGTTAATGTCCATACAGAGTGCAAGACTGAATGGCTTTCAGTTCTACATTTCTGACAAACTGCTCTTGTTTTACCCGCACAGGAAATGAGTTGATCTACTTGGACCCTCACACCACACAGATTTTTGTAGATTCTGAAGAAAATGGTGCTGTAGATGACCATAGCTTCCATTGCCAGCAAGCACCACATCGGATGAAGATAATGAATCTCGATCCCTCTGTAGCTTTAGTAGGTGTTGGCAGGAGTGGATGTCTGTCACCCTGACCTGCAGCCTTGCACCCCTCTGGTCCATACCCCACACTTTTGTCTCTTGTCTTCACAATTGGAACACGAATGCTGTCCCACCCTATCATGCACAGGCAGCTAACTTTACCTTATGTCAAGGCCCCCTGGTTTGGTTACATATCTAAACTGCCCAATATTTTGTATACTGGTTAATTTAGCCTTACATGTTAATGCCATTTGTGGCCTTGTTCTCTGTGTTTGTTTTGTACCACTTCTGACTATTGATGAGGAACTTGCATGACCAATCATGGGGGAATTAATATAATGTTCATTCAAGATGCCCTGAAAAGTAATATTTGGACAGCTGGATCTTGCTCTTCCCCACACCAGACTTCAGACTGGGTACTTTTTGCCCCCAAATTATATCTCACTTAAAATATTCCTGTACCTTCACAGGGATTCTTTTGTAGAGAAGAAAAGGACTTTGATAACTGGTGTAGCCTTGTGCAAAAGGTAAGCATTAGGAAACTTTTTAACTGGCATAAGTTCCCCTTTAAAATGAACCTCTAGGTACATTAGGTGGGGTGAGATGCATGGAATAATATAACCAAGGAGAGGCTGTTTTAAATTACTCCCCATTGTGGCCCTCTCTGCTCAGCAACACATTTCTTTGTACTGATTTGCTAATTGGCTGCAGTGGTGGCATAGGGAAAATGGATGGTGTGAGCCAGCATGTGCCCCTGCAGCTTGCGTAGAGAGGTCAGCCAGGGCCCAAAGTATAATTGGATCTATTGCCCAAGTTACATTCTGATCTGATACCTAAAGTGTGTGTGCTCCTGTGTCATGTCTTCATCTGCCAGCCCTGGTTTGTGAATGAGAAACGTTATTGGTGTACAGGTGCCTGTTACTTATGGGATCTTCTCACTGCCCTGGTACTTGTTGAAAAACAACCCAATGGTATGTGAGTGTGAGACTGTGGCAGACCACACTGCTTAGCTTTGGAAGTAAAAAAATAAATAGTTCAAGATACAGTGTAAGCACCTTGTTGGATCAGACAAAGGTCCAATAATTTAGGAATATTAAGTGTGATCTGTATGGAAGAGAACTCTGAAATCCTGGATAGCTTCTGCTAGTCAGTGTAGATGTTACTGAGCTGGATGGACCAACAGTCTGATGCCGTATAGGGCAGATTCCTATGTTCCTTACTAAGCCTTTCCTTGAATAAGTTCTCCTTGCAGTCATAGGACTTAATGTGTGGCTTTGCAGAAAAATAAAACCGAGATGAACATGATCTGCTGCCTGAGTTTTGCTCAGCTATAAAAGCTCCAGCTGTGCTTTTGTGATGTTGCAAGAATGCTCACAGATATTTCAGTCATGAAAGCATTAAAGTGTGAGCATTGATCATTAGACTAAGAAGTGACTACCTAAAGGACTGCACAAGTGATGGTGATGATTCTGTAGCACAAGAGCACAGACTGTCTGCTACTTCCCGTATAATTCAGCTATGTTTTCTGGTTTTGTTATTGCAGCACACATTTAAAAATGAAATATTGTTCTCCCCAGGAAATACTTAAGCAACAGAGTCTGCGAATGTTTGAGTTGGTTCAAAAGCATCCACCGCACTGGCCCCCTTTCATACCTCCTACAAAGCCAGAAGTAACCACAACTGGAGCAGGTACAGAATTGTGTTTAACTTCTCCCCCCACCCCACCCCAGCAACTATATATATATATATATATATATATATATGCTTTCGTAGATTTTCACGGGTACAGGAATGCAGGTTTTGGTGTCCTCGGGTGTCTTCCCGTGTAAAAGTTGGGGTGTCTAGGCGACGTTTCGACGAGGTCTCACTCGTCATCTTCAGGCTGGTGCTTTCCAGTAACAAGGCTGGTGCTTTCCAGTAACAAGAAGCTGTTCCAGTAACAAGAAGCCGAAAGCACCAGCCTGAAGATGACGAGTGAGACCTCGTCGAAACGTCGCCTAGACACCCCAACTTTTACACGGGAAGACACCCGAGGACACCAAAACCTGCATATATATATATATATATATATATATATATATATGGATACAGAGAGTGAGATAGAATCTTGGTTTGTGAAGTAACAAATGTTCCTATCTAACCCTTCCCCACTTTTCCTCCCGGAGGCTGTAGCCATTTCCATATGTTGCAACACAGCAGTGGCATCTTAAAGACTTAGCAGTTTTATTGTGACATAAAGTTTTGTGGACTAGAGTGGGATTTGTAGCCTAAAGAAGCTTATGGCACTGTTAGACTTTGAAGGTACTGCAGACTTTTGTTGTCGTCCCTTCCTCCCACTGCTGTTCTCTTTCTGAAGTCAATTTCATGATGTATGAAGCTGTGTGCTCAGCCAAGGTTTTCACTAGATTAACACACACTAATTTGTCATCCCTGGGAATGGAATCTTTTTTCCTTTTGTTATGCTGTGACTTTTCTGGTTATCTTGTAGTGAGAGCCACATAGAAATTGGTCCTATGGATTGGTGGTTATGTGATGGATCCCAGTAATGTCAGCAAGACAATTTGTGGTTTGTTTAAATCACAATGGCACTGGAATCTTTTCCAAAGTACTCTGAAGATTCAGCCCATCCTAGGAAATTGGTGCACCCAGTTCTAGCTGTGGTAGAAGCACTCAAAATCTTAAGTAAATACATATAAAGCACAGTGCTGCTTGAGAGGAGTTATCCCTGTCTCCCAACAGATGGGATCCATTTGGAACTGGAATTCCCTGTGAAACAGTAGCAGCAAATGAGACTGATGCAGATCTTGCAGATTGAAGGCAGGATTGTGGAGTGGGGTGGGGTGGGGTGCAACTGGTCTTCATGTCAAATGGAGTCCATAAGCTCTGGAACAGGGGATTTAAAAGGGAGATGTGGTAAATCAAGTGTCTTGCATCAGTGTGGAAAAGCAGAAAAAAGGGATTGCACTAATGCTGATTTGGATATAAGTAGAAGGTCATAAAAGTCTCTAAATGTGGTGAAAGGCACAACAACAAGAACAAAGCTTGCTCTTTAAGGAACAGCAAGTTGCACTTTGCAGGTTGTAGACTGCAGGAAAGAGACCCACAGAAATTTATGTGACACAAAGGCAGTTTTTTTAAAATGAATCCTTGCTGAAGGTACAGAAAAGTTTGCTTTAAAACTGAGCCTTAAGCTTACATGCTAAGAACTTTGGATTGTGCCCAACATATCTCTGAAGAAGAAGGGAAGACTGTCATTCCCACATATTCCATGGGGCAAAAGTTAGAGGAGAACAGTTTTAAAAACAAATCTTAATCTATCATCTCCTTTCTTGAAACTTAGACAATTGCAATAAATAGCTAAGCTTCCTTATCTTTGTTACATTTGGAAAAGTTTGACATTTTAGTGTTTGTTTTTTAATTAGGGAGGCTTGCCATGGTAAAGTTTGTAAATTTCTGCACAAAAGCCAGAGGTGCATGCTCTTGATAATAAGTTGTTTTTTCCATTTCCCACAGAGCTCATTGAGTCCACTGACAAACTATTTGAATCTGAAGAAGAGTTTGAGATCCTGAGCGTCTGAAGGAAGCTTCAGTTGACCTTATGTGTGCCCATGTGTAGCATATGAATTGACTAAGACCACGGCAGCCTTTTCTCGCCCCAAAGTGCCTGCATATAAACAGTGAACAGAGCACAAGAAATGACCAGTAACTGGAACTGAGGACAACAGTTTTGAAAAGAACTTCCCAGAAGTGCAAGTGGACATACCCCTTGCCCCAACCCCCCACCCCCACAGTTTTTTAAGAATGTATCTTGCCTGAGGAAAATGAACTTTTGGGGGATGAAGGCAATGATGATATTGAAGTAAAGACTTCTATATTGCTGGGAACTGCCTTGAAGGCATTGATATCTGGATGGCTATTATTACTCAGTGTAGTATAATGCAAGAGTTCTGTTCACACTGAAAGCATGATGTAGAGGTAAAGGTGTGTGTTTACCTCTTGTTTCTTCACCTGGACTGTTTCATAGGAATAAATGTTTTTATAAGATCAACCGCATCAGGGAAAAAAGACCCAATGGTTTTGTTTAAATACATTTCTGCAACCACACTTCAAAAATAAACAGACCTAAATGTTTCTATGAAAGGAACTGTCTAATAGATACAAATTTTGCAATTGTCCTCCTGTTTCTAGGAGTTAAATAAATGAATGGGAGACCTGGAGGGCAACCCTCCAGCCTCCTAGCCTCTCCCCACTTGCACTCCTGGAAAGGAAGTGAAGGTTGGAGAGTGCCAGGAGCCGCCTGCTCCCTTGGTATATTCCTCCTTCTCTGTAATTTTCATGACATATTTCACCTTGACCTTAGGTTTAAATCATTATGGAAACTTTCTACTTTGGTTTTTGAGTAAAAAAAAAGTAATTTGTTTCAAACTGTAATTGTATTTATTTTATAATATTTACAGTTTTCCCTCCTCTGTAAGAGCACTTTACATGTGCATCTAATAAATTTCTTAAACATTTAATAAATTAAATGCTAGATTTTGTGGGTTGTTTGGGACCTTTTTAACCACCCAAGGAAGTTCTCTGGCAAAATGAAAACTATTGTCTCTTCCCCTTTGTTACTACTTTGACATGGTCAGGCATGGATGGTGTAACTTTTATAGTCCTGCGATCCTAGCAATGCAGTTTTATTTGCAACTTGAGGTTTCCCCCCTAAAGGTTACATTTGCTGCATGTAGCAGATTTATTTCTGCTTGGTGCCATAATCATTAGCACTTTGCTTGTGAGGTTAGCTGCTTGTGTAAAAACAATGCTTTGGGCAACCATTATGAGCATCTTATTATTCCATATGGGTCTAAGCATCTACTTTGCCTTTACAAATGAAAACTGATAAGAACTACACATTTGTGCATTGAGAAGCAAGTATGCTGTTTCTTCACATATGTTTGGCCTCTTGTTATGCAACAAGACCTAATGAATTGGTGCTGAGTTACAATTGTAAATATTTACCTCCTGAAACCATCACCTGTGCAATCAGGGAGTGTGAATCTGCTAGAGGGTGGTGTGTCCCATATAAAAAAAAATCATTGTGTCGTTCCATGTGAGAGAAAGCTGCCCTTTGGTACTTTTGTAAGGAAACAGCACCTGCTGCTAATCTGGAGGGCAGGTAGCAAAAGTCCCCTAGTGATCTCTCTGGTGATACAACTGCAAACTGATTGATTTGAACACTCAACTGTTGAATAAAGCTCCATTAGATTTATGTCTTGCACCCAAACTGGCATCCTGTTCAGAAAAACTCTGAAATTTACTGAGAAGTTGGGGAGTGGTGAACAGAAATGGACAGTGTTCATTCAACTGCATAAGGAAAAACAGCATAACTCACAAAATTGGCATATTTGTGTTTTATGGCTTTTTCGATAAAATTAACAATGGAAAATACAGTCTGTGCCCTAAAGATGCTTTTGACAGTGTATTACAAAAATAATCACACTTCTCCCCCAGTTGAAACAAAAGAGAACCCGCCATGGCTTAAGCAGTAGAAAAGGTTAATCTAACATCTACTCAAAGTTAAGTGTAAAACTAAATTGTTTTATAGTGTATATCACTTTGGCACCAGCAGTTTCAAGGCTACCTCTGAAAGGCAAAAATCTGTAAATGTGCTCTAACAGTTGCAAAGCTGTTGAGTAACCAGTATATAAATTTTTTCATTTTATGTACAGTACAGCACAAGAATTGGAGAAAACCATGAAATTTCACACATATGTCTTTAGATTCCACAAAGAAAAATGGACGTTTTCACTCAAGACCCATAAAGCACCAGTGAATACAGAAGTCATTAACCCCCAATGACCTGCTCAAGCATGCATTCCTATTGCAAATGGTACAGAATCATGATTGATTTTGAGCGCTGTCAAGTGTAAGGGAGGTTGAGCTTTTAGACAAAGTGAATCTTTATATGCACCAGCAGCAGCCTGCCTGGTATGATCAGGGGTTCATAGAGACCCGGGATATAGTGTGATGTCATCCCATAAAGATTGGTACATGGGTTTTAAAACATCTGAAAATGGTCTTCAAGATAACCGGCTATTCTGTTTATAGTGTAAAACTTAGTAAAAATAGAGCACCCTAAAAAATAAATGAAAAACCGTTTGTTCATCTTAGAGGCATAACTATTGCACATGTTTTTAAGTCCCCTATGACCACGAAATACCATCCACATATAGTAGACTATCACAGATTAATCCAACACAGCCTAGGCTATTCCTGTGTCACAAGCAGAAAGCAAGGAACTTTGCATAAACATCTACAGGAAAATATTAAAGACATTATGCAATGAGAAGACATATTTTACAAAATGCCCAGAGGCTTCCTATAACTGCTGCAAATGCATGGCAGAGACCATTAAAGCAGATTAGGAAGTGAGTCAACCTGGATCCAGTGAATCCATGGCAGAGCTCCAAGCACATGCAGAGCAGATAGCTGAAGAATGTGACCTTAAGTGCAGGCTATACTATATTAAATGCTTAATTAAACCAGCAGAAAACATTTAAAAAGGTCCTCATTTTGCAGAAACTTGCTCCACACATGCACACAATTCTGCACAATTGTTCCCATGCAAAGGTGATTCTTGGAGCCATGCTGGAAGTTGCTTCTCTGCTCCTACAGGCACCTGCAGTCTGTTTCTGCTACAACAACCTGTCCCATACTCTGACCTCCACAACCTAGGACTGAGAGGGAGAGGCAGCTGGTTGTGGAGCGGTGGTAAGTGGTGCCAAGCCTGAGACTGCAAGTGTATTATCACCTGCCACTGCCCTGTCTCCCTACTGATGGGGAGGCAAGCCAGGTGGGAAACAGGAAACGTTTTTGGCTCAATGAAGCCAAGCTCAGAACTTCCAGCATAGCTGCCACCCCAACAGGCAACAGAGGCAGGCCAGCAATGAGCAGGTAGGTCAGCAACACTGGAAATTGCATGGCAGCCAACATTGTTGCTGGCTTCCCCCCCCCCCTCTACTGGGCTTTCCAGTGCATTCAGAGGCAGCCTGGAAAGGATCAGAAGGAGTCTCTCAGTAACAGTACAATGCAGTCTCAGCCTGTTTTAACTTTGCAGATATCACCATGCACTGTACCTCCTGCACTGGAACAGCCTCCTGCAGTTGTTTCAGTGCATGTGCCTGCCTGCATGTGCCAACCAAAAAATCTGTACAATGTAGTACCACTAGAGTGCTTTGATTTTGAAAAGGCTTTTTACAGTTCTAAGTAATACAGCACAGGAAACTACTCAATACACCTGCCTCTTTGGTATATTCATCCAGAATCCATTATTGCCCAGTTTGGATATAATATTCTCTGCTTACTAAACTGAGTTATGAATGCAATTTCTGCCTACGTGGTATGTCTTTGCACTGCCCTCCCCTTCCTAGATGCACCACATTTGAAGGTTTCCTTTGATAATTAACTACAGTTTCCTGCTATGTTTACAAAAGCTGGAAGAGAGAGTCTGAAACCATGGTGTGAAGTTGGGTTCAGATCCAGGTTTGTAAAAATAGTGGTCCTGCTTTGGATGCAACAGAAAACTATGGTTAATTGATACAGGAAGTATTCAACTGCAGCACACAGAGAAGGAAGGAAGGAGGGAGTGGGGAAGGAGGGAGGTACATGCATGAGCAAACAGTGTGCATGTTTCAGCTTAAGAAGCAGATTTGAGTAATGTCTGAACAGGGCCTGTAAATTTCGTTATTCTGATTTGCAAAAGATGATGCTCTAAATGAGATGTAGGTGTGAAAACACTTATTTTTGCTTCAGCTGCCTCATCTCTTTGTAGCACATTAAATAGCAGGGGAATGCTGAGAAATATTTCCTAAACTTTTATATGTAAACATTACACAGGGAAGGATAGTGTGTCAAAAGTGTACCCATCACAAATTTCTCCACCAAATGCATATTTAAAAAATGCTGGGTAATTGCTAAAGCACCTGAATGTATAGCTGCAACATAATGATAAATCCTTCCATTTTTTAACTGATTTAGTGGTTTCAATGACTAGTTTAAATTTATCATTTCAGATACAATAATTGATTTGTAAGACGTTTGGAGCTTGTCTTTTATAAACTTGATTCTGCCTATGTCACAGGTACCTTTTCATTGTTGCATAAGCCTCAGACCCGATCCTCATGTTACAGTAAGAGCACACTTGTGCTTTCCCTATCATGTTTGAAGCAGGCACTCATTTTACAAGTTCATTTGTTGAATAATGTGCCAGGCAGCACTTATGACCCTCTGCTCCAGGGACCTGGACAGAACAATTATTTATAGTTGCTTCAAATATGATATTGTGTGTTTATGTAGTCATGTGCCTGCTCACCTGTGGTGAGCAAAATCACATTGACGGGACCAAGCTCTGACAAGCTGGGGTGGGGGTTTGCTTCTAAAATAAACCACTAAGAGGCCTGACTATGGCTGTTACACTCAACATCTATGGCATTTGTTGAACCTCTTTTAATCCATAACAGCATGAGAAGCCACCTGGAATGGCCAAAGCTCTGAAGAGGAGAACGTTCTCCAAAATTCAACAGGTCCTATTAAAATCTGTTTAGTATGTCAAAGAGAGGGCAGGAAGTGGCACCTGGAAAACCAGAGAAAGGCCTCCTGAGGTAGCCTTGAACAGAAGAACAAAGAGAGAAATATAGCACCATGTTCTGTAATATAGACAAGGGGGCCCCAGAGGTTTTCAAAGTGATTTCAATGCCATTACTGCAGCCGGGGAAGATTGCACATCCCACAGTCTCCAGCACCGCAAGACCTCAAGTCCCTTATGTTGGCTCTGACCAGTTCTGGCCTTTGCTACAAGTTCTTCATGCACACTTGGCATCGACCAACTCGTGTCCGGAGCTGGCCTGCCTTCAGAGTCTCGGAGATGGTAAAGTCGGCAAACTGCTGGGTCTGCTCAACCGTTGTCAGCCAAAAGCTGTACTTGTTTGAGAAGTAGTGGCAGGTCCCCCGGGCACCATTACATTCGATGAAAGGGGTGGCACGGAAGTCTTCCAAGCAAGAGCCAGGGGAGACGAGGGACTGGCCGCCACCTTCAGCTCCAGCTGCAGTGTGCTAAAAGAAAACAGTTTCGTTAAAGAAACTCCCACAGCAGGGATTGGTAGAGATGAACAAAACTCTCACAGTTCTGGTTGCTGCAGAAAAGAAAATCACACCACGAGGGAGGACCACAGATCAGTGGCAAAGCATTTCCTTTGCATGCAGAAGGTCTCAGGTTCAATCCCTGACATCTCCAGTAAGGGTTGGAAAGAGACTCCCTGGCTGAAATCCCAGAGAGCCAATACCAGTCAGTGTAGACGATACTGAACTAGATGGGCAAATGGTCTGACTCAGGGTAAGTCCCCCTCTTATGTATTTATGGTATCTTGCAGCAGACGGAGAAGGCCGAGAAGAGAAAGAGACGTTCAGTTCTTCCTTTTGCACTCAGCTTCCACCCAACCTGTAGGTCTCATGTCCATGGAACCAGGAGCAGGGACTTGCAGGGCGGGTGGTAGCTACAATTTGCAGGGAAGGAAAGGAGAAAACAAAGGGATGGAGGGTCTTTACTCATCCTCTACCCTGCCTCCCTGGGCAACACAAGCACCAGCTGAATCCCTTATATACGCTCTTGTGTACATACACTCAGGCACACATATACACAAACTTATATGAATGCAGGCACTCACATATTTAGGTCACATCTGCACTAACCATTTAAAGCACTATTATGCCACTTTTACAACCCTGGGGAATCCTGGGAACTGTGCTGAGCATTGCAGCTTTGTGAGGTCAGTTTTAATAGTGCTTTAAGTGGTTGGTGCGGACGTGACCTTACTCTCCAGTTTCATAATTTGTTCATCTGTTGTTGCTGGGTTTTTTTATTTCCTGAGATTCATATGGCACCTGGTTGCAATGAAACATCAAAGCACTTTGCCGAAAGAATGAAACAATAAAACCATCAGTTAAAAACAACTCTTTGAAACATTAAACAAATTAATTAATTAAAATCAGCGATGAGCTAAAAATCAGATTTAAAAACACATGCCAACATTCTGAATGTCTGCATAGGATAGATTTATCTAAACAAATGTGCTATAAACTGGCCTGAAAAGAGTACAGTGGTACCTCAGGTTAAGACGCTTCAGGTTACAGACTCTGCTATCCCCGAAATAATACCTCGGGTTAAGAACTTTGCTTCAGGATGAGAACAGAAATTGCGCAGCAGCAGTGGGAGGCCCCATTAGCTAAAGTGGTGCTTCAGGTTAAGAACGGACCTCCAGAACAAATTAAGTACTTAACCCAAGGTACCACTGTACAGTGAAGGTGCCTGCCTGGGGTCCATAGGCAAGAAGTTCCCAAGTGGGTGGGGTGTTTCTACTGCCACAGTGAAAGATCAATTTCTTGCCAATCGATCTAGCCTACCCTTGTCTACACTGCCTGGCAGCAGCCTTCCATGGCCCCAGGCAAAGAGAGACTACTTTTTTAAGTGGAGATTCTGCCAGGGACTCAACTGAGTGCCTTCTGCATACAAAGCAAGGGTCTCTTACCATGAGGAAGGAATATCCAATCCAGAGGCTACGCCAGCCTTCTGGGCACTGAGGGATGGTGATGTCCTGACTGTGAACAGCCACGGCCTGGGAAGGAGCTTCGCATACTGAGCAGCGGCTGATGTACTGAGAGATCTGGAAGCTGCTGACGGGCATCATGGGGATGGGAGCTGTGGTGGAGAGCCAGTAGGATTTGTCATTGCGGCTGGCATAGTAGCAGACCTCATTAATGTTGCAGTAAATGAAAGGCATCGTGCTGAAGCGAGGCAGGCAGGAGCCGGCAAAACCTACAGGGGAGAGGCAAGAGAAAAAGCATGGCAGTCAACTCAGAGCGTCAGGCTCATTCAGATGGCCTGTTTATTGAATTCAAACCAAGCACACACACACTGCTGAAGGGCACATGACTGTAAACGAATCAGCATACAGTGTATTGATTATATTAAGCTTGCAATAAGATAGACAAAATATTTGTTGCAAAGTAATGCAATGAAATGCTCTAAGCAGCGGACAAGTATCATTACACTTGCAAAGTATAACATGTTTCAGGGATATGAATGTGCCAATGTTTATTCATTGTATTCATCTGAGGAAGATTTTCGAAATAGGACCTTATCTGGAAACTTGTCATCAGCTGTTCAGCGCATTTTTCGAAACAATAACAACTTTTGTGCCAAATGCTTCTTTGTAAGCCTTGCTGAGGTGTACACTTTGCAATAGTAACACTATTTTGTCTATCTTAGTAGGTTGAGCTACTTCTTATAATCAATATATTGTTTTGTTTACAGTCATGTGCCCTTTTATGCATGTGATTCTGTTTGTTGATGACTAGCGGAAGGAAAATCTGAAGATATAACATCAGTTATGGAACTTAACTGGCTACCAATTAATGACTTCCTCTTTGCTTTCACCCTCTGACGGGGCGGTGCGTTCCCCCCACATTCCTCTTTCTCCGCCAGTGGCCTTACCACCAGTGGGAAAGATGGGAAGCAGGGCCAATTCCATCATTTTTGCCAAAAGCCCAGCTCCATCAAGCAGCTCCTTTGCTCATTACAAAAACAACTATTTTAGGAATTGGTGGCCGAGTTTGATTTTCCCCTCTTCCCTCCCTGTCCCTTTCCCCTTGTGTGTCATGGTTTTTCTAGATTGTAAGCCTGCAGGCAGTGACTGCTTTGTTTTAGTGGATTGCATGTAAGACATTCGGGGAGCCTTTTGGCTTCTGAATAAACAAACGATAAATATTTGCCTGCTTACCAAGGTCCTGGTTGTGAGCCTTCTCCTGGCCCTCCACATACAGCAAACTGTACCCTTCCCAGAGCTTGTTCATCCCTACAGGACACGGCGGGATCTGCTCCGACTGGCTGTGCTTCACCAAAGTGTAGCCGACCCCAACGCTGCGGCCTGGCATGCCAGGTAAACCGGCAGGACCAGGCTTCCCAGACATTCCTGGGGAGAAAAAGAGAGAGGTTAGATCCTGGCCATGAGTGACGTAGTGCCAGCAAGATTGAGGCTGTCATGGATGAGGAACTCCTCTTCCTTCTCACCTACTCAACTAGTGCCAAGCTAATAATTTGGGCCAAACTACATCAGAGATGCTCTGATGGGCACTACTAGTGGTTCCCAATGCCCCTGAGTTTCAGCCAGCCTTTACAAGGGACCAAAGTTTCAGTTTGGTAGACCTTGCCCTGTGGAACTCCCTGCTGCTACAAGTTCAGCAGGAACAATTCTTGCCCTTTTTTTGCAGGGGGTGTCTCCTAAAAACAGTGTTATTCACAAAGGGCTTCTGCAGTGTGAATCCCCCCACCACGCCTAGAATTTACAGATGTTTTTATTGTAAGATTGTATGGTGCACACCACCTTTTATTTTTATGAAACTGTGGTTTACAAATAAACAAATACATGTTACACCTAATGCTTATGTGCAGCATTGTCTTTTCTTCTTCTTTGGTTAATTATACATACACGACCCCACCGATGGTGGAGGAAGGGGTGTGTAGTGGGTGTGGTCCGCCCCGGGTGTCATCCCTGGGGGTGGTGACATCACCACCCCGCCACCCTGGGACGCTTGCCCTGCCCCTGCGGGCGGCTAGCCCCGCCCTGGCTGCACAATATGTGTGCTGCTCCAGGTGCCAGAGCATTTAGCTCTGCCTCTGGCCCCCACAGCTGTTTTCAGAACTGCAGCATGAATGCACTGGAATCCTCCTTTCCCCAGACTACTCCACCCCAACAAGGTCTCCTGCACAACTATGAGCATTGGTTTTAAAAGCTTTCACTGTGTGCCAACCTCCTCTTTCCACATAGCTATGGCTCTCCAAATGTTGTTAGACTCCAGCCAGCATGGCCAGTGCTCAAGAATGCTCACTGGGGCAAGGCAGTTTGAGCATAACGCCAATCCTGGCCCAACTGCACTGGCTGCCAATTAGTTTCTGGGCCCAATTCAAAGTGCTGGTTTTGGCCTCTGAAGCTTTTCATGGCTCAGGACTACAATACCTCAAGGACCAGCTCTCCCTATATCAGACCCTGCAATAATGACCAGAGGCCCTTCTTTGTATGCCTCCTTCCTCCATGAGAGGTCCGGAGGATGGCAACATGAGAATGGGCCTTTTCTGCAGTGGCTCCCTGCTTGTGGAATGCCCTCCCCAGGGAGGCTCATCTGGTGCCTTCATTATACATCTTTGGGTGCCAGGCAAAAATATTTCTCTTCTCCCAGTCCTTTGGCTAATTAAACCATCTATGGCTTTTATAACTGTGGGAGGGGGGAAGTTAGTCTTTTGTTTGTTACTATGTTAGGCATATTGGTGGTTTTGTATTGTAAACCACCCTGTGATCCTTCAAAGAATGGTGATATGGAAATTTAATAAATGATGGATATTGTAGTCCCGTAGGCTGGAGGGCCACAGATTTCCCTTCCCTGCCCTAGACACTAAAGAGACAATGTAAAAAGCATTTACCTTCAAATCCTGGTGGCCCGGTACTTCCTGGAGTTCCTGGATCTCCAACTACACCAGGTGACCCTGGCAAACCATTGACTCCCATCTGGCCTGGTCTACCTGCCATCCCTTTGGGGCCTGTTATATATAAACATATATATATATAAATAGCTTGTTAAGGTTTTTTTTTCTTATACCCCTGTCTTCAGTCAAAACAAGAGATCTGTGTCATGATGAGTAAAAAGGTAAAGGTACCCCTGACCATTAGGTCCAGTCACGGATGACTCTGGGGTTGCGGTGCTCATCTTGCTTTACAGGCCGAGGAAGCCGGCGTTTGTCCGCTTCTGCAGACAGTTTTTCCAGGCCATGTGGCCAGCATGACTAAGCCGCTTCTGGCGAAACCAGAGCAGCGCACAGAAATGCCGTTTACCTTCCCGCCGGAGCGGTACCTATTTATCTACTTGCACTTTGACGTGCTTTTGAACTGCTAGGTTGGCAGGAGCAGATGAGTAGGACCAGCTTATCTTAACCCAGAGGTGGGGAACCTGTGACTCCAACTCCCATCATCCCCCAGCTAGCATGGCCAATTGCTAGGGATGATGGGAGTGACACTCCAACAGCATCTGGATGGCCACAGGTTCCCCACTGCTGCCCCAGCCTTTCCATTCAATGCAGCTTAGCATAATAATACCTATGACTTCTAAAATGTCCACTTTATGAAAATCCTTGCTGGGCAGAAGCAGCAGTGGCATCCTAGACATGGAACGTTTGTGCGAAACCAACACAGGTTTAAAGTGAGTTCTGGATGTAGGTTTTCTCCCCAGCCCTTTCCCAACACATGGGGAAATCGTATGAACTTCATGCCTCCACTTAAATGGCAGATTCCAAACCACAGAAAATAAAGCCAAGTTCCTATGCTGTAGCTTTCGAAACTAGGTCACACTTATTAGAGGGAAGAGGTGTGCCAAGTCAAAATTGTCTGCATTTTTAACTTTTTTTATTTATTTCTGATGGATTTTGCTATACACCCATTTTAAAATACACCATATGTATGTTGTTGTTGGTGCGTGTGTGTGTGTGTGTGTGTGTGTGTGTGTGTGTGAGAGAGAGAGAGAGAGACAGACTCAGTAACCCAATATTGCATTTGATGTTTATGATCCATAGACCAAATAAACACAACTGTTATTAATTACTCAATCTCTGCAACCTTTTTACTTGGGAGAAAGTGGCTTAGAGGGAAGAGATAAGAAAAAAGTAAAACAAGGAGTCAAGTGGAAGGGTAGATTGTGAATCTGATAATCTACTCTGCTGAGGCCACTTATATGCTCCTAAAATAAGGACACAGGAAACTGCCTTATACTGAAGGCATCCACGTAAGGTGCGTGCTTTACCTGGTGGTCCAGTCAGGCCCTGGAACCCAGTATCTCCATTCAAACCAGGGATGCCATCAATTCCTGGCAGACCAATTAAGCCTGGAGCAACTTTGACTTCTTCAACTTTCTGCACAAGACCAGGAGCTCCTTGAAGACCAGGAAACCCTGCACATGATGGATAGGAGAATGACCTGCCTTGATTATCAACAGGTGGTGGTGAGAAAATATATCACATCACAACCCTAGTCCCTTTACCATCAGTAGAGAAGACTGTACAACTGGGATGCTAAAGAGAAACAGGAATAATAATATGGAGAAGATACAGAACTTTGGAACTCCCTTCCTTGGGAAATACACCTTGTCCTCTCTTTGCAACCATTCCCCATCCCACCCGCCCTTTAGCTTCAGTCAAATTGAGGGGGTGGGGAGAGACATTAGATATGTGTTTGCTCATATGATCTAATCCTCCTCTCTTGGAGTTTGGTTCCCAAGCGGGAAATGCCCAAGGGAATTTCGCATATGGTCAGGCCCCCAACACCGATCAAATTTTGGCCTACAAGATCAATCCTGGTAGGGATCTGGCCCCATGAAGCAAAAAGGTTCCCCACTTCTGTTACAGGTAATCAAAATGAAGCTTAAACATAATGTAAATTACAAATAAAATATCCAAATATCGCACCTCCCAAGAATCATTCGGACACGATGGAAAGAACAAGGTTTCTGTCAACTAGTATAAAGAATAGCAGTGAAATCAGATCACAGCAAGAGGAAACAGAAACTGAAATGGGCAAATCTTTACTGAATTTTGAAAGCCACAACAACAAATACAGATGTTCTGTTCTATGCCAATAGCCAAGTCTTTCTCTGCTGATCTTCACACAGCCAAAAATAGCAACATCTGCTCACAAGAGGGAGGTATAATCAGGATCGAGGGAACTCAAAGGTTTATAGAAGTGCCAAAAATATACTCATGAAAAAACATGCCTATTTATTATTATTTTGTGGGGGAATGGAATGGAGTAGCCTGGAAAAGGGCATGGCTGCCTGGCTGGAACCCTGAACAGGAGCATTCCGCACCACAACCTTTTGGTCCTTCCTGTAAGTGACATATTTATCTTGATTGGATGACAGAAGCTAAACTAAACAAAATTCTGAAAACTCAGTAAGAGGTCCTAACTACTTCAAACCAAAATCTTATTTTTGGCTAATCATGTAACAGGCAGCATAATAGAGAATCTATAACATTCTCTTATCACACTATGTTTTGTTCCATTCCCAAGGTCAAGTACATCTCCCACGAAGCTGCTTGGTGCTTACCTCGACGGCCTGCTTCACCTTTTGGCCCAGGGAAACCAGCATCTCCTGGAGGACCATCTTTACCTGGCATTCCCATTAAACCTGGATCACCTCTGAAGCCTGAGAAGATACAAGAGTTATAGACTTGCTTCTGCAACCAGACCACAGAAACTGATACTGGCAATCACATGAGCACATTAGTAAGAGAAAACCAGGCTATTTTGTTTTAGAATAGCATTAAGCAGCTTTCCGCAATCTGGTGCCCTCCAGATGTTTTAAGACTACAACTCCCATCATCATTAGTCAGGGAATTGGTGAGAATTGTAGTTGAAAGCCCCAGCCCCAGGCTGAGGAAGCTGGTACAGTGGTACCTCAGGTTAAGTACTTAATTCCTTCCGGAGGTCTGTTCTTAACCTGAAACTGTTCTTAACCTGAAGCACCTCAAGCACCACTTTAGCTAATGGAGGCTCCTGCTGCCGCCGCGCCACTGGAGCACAATTTCTGTCCTCATCCTGAAGCAAAGTTCTTAACCCGAGGTAATTTTTCTGGGTTAGCGGAGTCTGTAACCTGAAGCATCTGTAACCTGAAGTGTATGTAACCTGAGGTACCACTGTATATAAGTTTATACTGTTGCTCAAGGCTTTTCTAGGGCAAATCTGCATGCTTTTATATTTTCATTATGCCTGTCCTTTGATTTAAACAATCTTTCCAATTTATTTTATTTTTGGTCTGATTCTGGTCTCTTTCTGATTACCACTGATGTGTTCACTGAAACAAAATTTAAGAACCTATTTTCATATACCACCTTTGACATCAATGGGGTGAGAAACCAGGATACAAAAGTCTTTGACAAGCAAACACTGCAGAACTTGCTGAATACAGTGGTACCTCGGTTTAAGAACAGCCCTGTTTATGAACTATTAGGTATAAGAACTCCAAAAAACCGGAAGTAGTGTTCCGGTTAGTGAACTTTAACTTGGTCTATGAACAGAAGCCGAATGGTGGAAGGGCATAGGCGGCGGGAGGCCTCATTAGGGAAAGCGTGCCTCAGTTTAAGAACAGCTTTGGTTTAAGAATGGGCTTCCGGAACGGATTAAGTTCATAAACCGAGGTACCACTGTATATGCAAATGGAGCACATATTATTAAAAAAATTCTTCTCCTCTTACTTATCCTGAAGAGAAGGTAAATAAAAAAAAGCATCAAAACAGCAGTGGATTAATTAAAAAAAATCAGAGACTGGGATTACGTAAAAAATTACTTAGCTGGTGAAGCAAACATGGAATCCACATTTTCTTTAAAAGATATGACAGCAACAAGGTGTCTGTTTATTTCTTATGTGGAAGACTATTCAAGCTTCGAAATCAAATTCAGGTGCCTACATTTCCTCCCCAATTAGGATACATGTAGCACAGGTAAACTCTGTATGATATAGTTAATTGTGCTAGCTCTCCCACAAACATTATATATTAAGGATTATGATATGTACTTTTATTCCTTTATCAATCTTATAAATTTTTTGCCTACATCTTAAAAACATTATCCCTGGACAAAATCTGATCCTTAAAAAAAAGTAGTTGAGATGGTTGAAGTAATTTCCCACACACTAGCAGTTGCAGAAGCTTCATTCTGATCTTCCAGCTTGAACTGCAACTTTGGCAACTGAACTGTGAAGGGAAAAAAATAAAAGAAAAAAGGAAGACCCAGAGAAAAATCATAGGGGCTTCAAATGCTTCCATCTCCTTTGAGGTTAGCATCACCCTGCCCCAGGAGCTCATTTCTGGTGCCCAAATCTGGAGTCACTGTCCCAAGTTGAAGCTAAATGGGGATATGAATTGCAGTCTCCTAGGTCCTGGTCTACCACCTCACCATGTTAGCTCTCCAAGATTGGACACTCAGTCACTTTGAGAGAGCTCAACCACAGCCATATGCAAAGTCCAGCTGCATGCTCCCTCCTCTTCTATTAGCAAGTGTTTTCCAAAGAGTGTTCTATTAGCAAGTGTTTTCCAAAGAGAAAAGGAGGAACCCCAATTTCATATGGAAATTCAACATTTTATACACATATTGTTATCCTAGGCAGAACTGCTCTTTTGCGGAGAAGCTCTGTCCTCCTGGCAGTGTCAGCTTTTGCTGTAAAAAGCAAATATAGAGAGCATTTCTCTCAGTTCCACTGTCCTATTTAACACTTAACGCAAGAGACGGAAGGATCTACCTAACTTCCTACTGACTTATGCTGCAGAACTTTTCACTTATTTGGGGCGAAAGCAGAACTGGACTGGGCCTGTTAACACTGTGAGCGTCTTAAAAGCATCTGCCTTTACCCCAGTGGTGGGAAAGCCAGTTTGGTCTGCTAAACCACAAACTCACAGACACCTGACATTGCAGGACAAACCATGACAGGGAACCCCAGGGAACCCCAGTGGAGCTGATCAATCAGTTACAGGGAGGCCCTTCAAACTTTGATCGCTGTCAATCATCCAATGACTTTATGGTATCAGGTGATTTATAAATGGGATGTCTCACTCACTTGTCACTGTTCATTTATTTATTTAGATTCCCTACCTGCCCTACATAAGATTCCTGGACAGGTTGGCCCATGGAGTGTGAGGGAATTAAGTTGGATTGAGTTCCCTACTTCTACACATTTTGTTGGGAGCTACACAGAGTAGTTGAAGCAACCCAGTCACATGGGCAGCATATAAAACAGCAGCAACACCACCACCACAATATCCTTTTCCATTTACTGACCATCACAGCTTAACTTGGGCTTAAGAATGACTAGAAGGAGAAAGCTGTAAAAATAATGTAAATGATAATCATATTAATGGATGTAACACTGTACCTTTGAATCCTGATGCTCCCGGGACTCCGCCAAACCCAGGGGAGCCCATGTCACCTTTGAAGCCTTTTAGTCCAGGATGACCAGGGAGGCCGGGGTCACCAGTAACACCTTGGTTGGAGGCTGGGCCTGGTGGTCCACGTGGCCCAGGGGGACCTGGGAAGCCTGGGCAAACAGGAACAAAGGTAGCTCAGAGACTATGTTGGTCTTCAGCCTTAGGGTTCCCCCAGGCTCTGCACAGCTCACCAGACCACATCCAAACCAACATAAACATTGCAACATCAATATGGCATCACTGCAGACTGTTGTCAAAAGGGTGCAGATTATTGTATAACTGAGAGGACACCCTTGCAAGTAGAATCCAAGCTTACAACCTCTAGTATGGTTGTAGGATTTTTAAGAATGAAGTTTTTATCACCCTTATAACCACAGGGGAAAGATAGCCCTTTAATACGTAGGATGGCAGGAGGATCTGAATACCAATTAATATTTTGCGCACTTGTTCCCCCCCCCCAAAAAAATCCTTGTTCTTGTACCTAAGGAAGAGTTTACATTTTTACTCTTAGGGTTGCATCCATTGCTGGTCGTACTCAAAGAAGACCCACTGAAATGAATGGAGATGCTAAACTAAGGCCCATTCACTTCAGCAGGTCTGCTCTGAGTTGGGCTCAGCTGCAGACAACCCTTAATCAGCAGCAATAGTCTAGTAATGAAGTGTGATTAAGTGGTTTTTTTTTAAAAAAAACCTGATATTTATACTACTGCTTTATTGATGTAACTTTGGAAAAGGTTTTTATACTGTCTGAATTATATCTAATGCATTAGATTTTTTAAAGTAATGAAATTACAAGCATAAATGTACAATAATATATTTCAAAATAAGAAGTGTTTTTATTTTAAAACATATTATTGCATATTTATGCTTGCAATTTTGTTTGCTGCCTTGAACTGACTTGGTTCGTTCAAGCACATTAAGCACATTAACACAAGACTTTTGCTATAGTTGTTCAATTCATTCTGCAGCATATGCATTAAGCAGCATATGCATGCTGCTGGTTAAATGCATGCAAGGTCATTATTCAACCTAATTTGTGTACATTATGCTGATTATAGAACTTAAAGCCTTTGGATCCAGCTTTTGGGAGGTTGTATTCCTGAACTGCAGGATTCCACCACACATTCTGGCAGATTCTCCTGTCAGGGCTTCGCTGGTGCTTGATTAATGTGTCTCTCTCTTTCCAGTTTAATTTCTAAAGCCAAGTGGTCAGATTCCATACCTGGTCTACCATCTTCTCCAGGAAGTCCAGCATCACCGGGTCTCCCAGGAATTTTTGATGGAAGAGAGATGCCTGGAGGCCCTTGCAAACCAGGAGGACCCATAGCTCCAGGACGACCTAAAGTGACATGGACAAAGATTAACTAGAAGAATATGAACTAGGGGCTGCGCGATCCAGCTCACTTTGCTCACCAACACCATCCCCTCGCCTAAACCACCGTTCCCCCTCCCTCCTTGCCAAAGCTACCACTACCCTGGCCAGACCTCCACTTGCTGGCCTACTCCACCAGCTGGCCTGGGCTACCCAGCCACTCATTTACTGGTCTCAGTCACCTGCCAGAGTCTCTCGTTCACTCCCCCTCACCCTCCAACACTGCAGCTATGGATCAGCAGCTCCAAGAGCCCTGTTTGTTGTCATGCTGTAGCACGTAGCACCACCGGTTGGCAGCCATGCAAACTGTGGCATGACGACATCCTTAAGAAAACATTTATTATATAAAATACGTATCAGATATTCAATCAGAAGTGGAGCATGTAGCATGGAGCTTAACGTGCAATGTCATTTATTGTCACAAGCTCAGCTATTGTTTTTGGATGATTTAAGTTAAGTTGTTTTATTTTTATCCCATTGCTTTAAGGCAGAAATATTTGCCACCATGATCTCCACGCACACACACACACTCTCTCTCTTATATATATAAAATGTGCTTTTTCTGGGGGGACGCAGGGGTATGCATACCCCTAATCATTTTGTGAATCTAAGTTTGGCCTCATTGAGGGGCAGTATTTCAATATGAGTAGGAAAATGAGAGTACCCCTAAACATTTTACAAAAAAAAAAAAGAACTGTGTGTGTGAACATAACACTTTTGTAACTCTTACAAGAGGGATGGGAACCTGTATACAATCCAGATGTTGGATCATAGTTCCCATTGCTCCCAATCCTTGGCCATGCTATTTTAGGCTGATGGGAGAGTGATCAACATCTAGGAGACGTACAAGTTCCCATCCCAGCCTTACAATGATTACCGCACTGCAGTTGTAGTGGGGGGGGGGAGAGAGAGGAGGGACAGAGAGAGGTTTGTGTTAGGCCAGCTTCCGAGTTCATGGCAGAGGTGAAATATGAACCAGGGACTTCCCTGTCCATAGTCCAGTATCTTAACCATTCTGCTGCACCAGCTCTCTACACTCCTCTTCTAGCTCATGGTCTCTTTCAGCTGCTGTTTATGATTTCATTGCGGTTGCTGTTATTTACCCAAGTCTCCTGCAGGTCCCTTCTGTCCAGGCAAGCCTGGGGGTCCGATTTGAAAACCGGGAACGCCCTGTTCTCCTTTGGCACCTGGCATTCCTGCAGGCCCTGGAAGTCCAATTTCACTCAGACCTAACAAGGAGTGGGAGGATGAAAAGCAGGTCAAAGCAGCCCATTAAACACCATCAAAGAACCCCCCCCCCCGCAATGGACCACACAACACTTCTTCCCTCCTCTGCTGGGGGCACAGTATCCTGCTCTGGCACTTAGCTGAGAATGTTGGCAGTGCAAGGAAATTTAAACAGACCACAAAAATTGTTGCAGAGAATGGAATTTCCGAGAGGGCTAAAGAAAAGTATACCTTAATCTCATCGCTGTGATATTTAGAGATTTGGGTATAGGTTGCGGAGATGGCAAAGGCTCCTTTAGGAATCGGCTGTCAAAGGATTTGAAGTGGCCACATTCCCTCATAGGCAACTTTCGGGGGGGCGGGGCGGGGGGGGGGACACACATGACAGCAGTGGTTGGGGCTAGAGTCCAAAGTGGGCAAGGCAAAAAACACGACCTTTACCTTTGTGCACCAGGCTACGTCACACACACACACACACACAGAGAGAAGTCAGCGGTTTCTGCAGGTGTACACATACACACTCACTCCCCTCTCCCTTCCCTACCCAAACAAGCAAGACAAATTGCCCCAGTCTCAGGACACACTGCAGCCAGACAAAAGCACTCAAGTGAGGGTGAAATGACGGGCCAAGGAGGGGGGGTGGGGAGTGTTTCAAGAGTGAGAGAGAGACATGGAGGGTCACATTTAGCAGCCCTGAGGTTCCCTATTCCAGGACCTCAAGGTCCACAGGTGGTCTTGGAGATAACTACCAAAAGATGGAGCAGGTGCCCACGTTATTAGGTGTCTTCCTAGTCTGTTTCAATTTATTTACCTGGTGTTCCAGGTGAGCCCTTTGTGCCTGGTAAACCATTTAAGCCAGTCAAGCCTGGAGAGCCGGGGAATCCTGAGGAGATATTTGGAAAACACTGAATTGAGTAACAGGAAGCAACTGAGACACTGGAGGAAAATTGGCTTATTTATTCGAAGATTTATTTGCCCTGCCTTGTGAGCCAGTGGACCTATAGCAAGGCTTATAGTCACCTTTAAAGATACAAATGGACGGCGCTTTCAGACAGGCGTTTTATTGTGAGCATATTCTACTACATGTTCTTGACACAAGAACAGTGCATTAGTGAGGGATTGGTTCTGCTTCGGTTTGTTCTGCAATTCTTCCCCAGTGCTACCACATTATTGCTCTCCACAGTGCTGTGGAGCAGTGATTCTCAAAGGGTGTGGCATGCTATGCAAGTGTAGCAGGAAGATTCAAGGACAATCAATATTATAGTTTGGGAATGATTCATGTTCTTATGCAGCTGCACTACTTTATACTTTCTGGATGTTCCACGATCATATTGCAAAGTAGTTGCGTTCTGTGTTTCTTTTTGTTTCCCAATGTATTTCTTAACAATAAATTTTTTTGGGTATGCTGCAAGCAAATTTCCCCCCCCGAAAGTGTGGCTCAGAGAAAAAAAGTGAGAATCACAGCTACAGAACAACAAAAGCAGGAAAATAAGGCAGAACATTTGTGGTATAAAAAGTCACAGGATTTTAGCACTAAGTTACAGGATATATACTGACTAGAAATAAAGCAGTGTGTCCGCAGCAAAATATTTTCAGGTGTAAATAGTACTGAAAGTGGGACCTAATATGTCTGCCCTGATAGTATCACGATCAAGAAAGGTTCCCCCAATCTTTAATTTTATTTATTTTTATTAAGTCATAAAAATTATGTACCATTTGATTTTAAAAAGCAAGCAAACCTCAAAGCAGTTTACAAAAAGTTTCACAGCTTAATGTTGATTTTAATTATTATATACTGGATGTTTTTTTTAATACTGTTATGCATATAAGCCACCTAGGAAATATTCTTTGATACTTTGATGGCCAGCTGTACAAATTTAATTCAACAAATGAAGTCTAAAAACCCAGAGTGAGGAAGTAGAACTGTCCTACCCTATTCCATTATCTTGGGGCCACTGCCGAAAAGGCTCTGTACTGACTCACCATCATAGCAGCAGAAAAGATAGCATAATGGGGTGGGGCTGTTCACCCTCCTCCCTCCAGCTGAGCTGGTGTTGTAAAGTAGGATAGAGAGGGGCAAAGCTCTGGAGAGGTCAGCATAGTGCAAATGTCCTAGCAGAACCTATCTGGTGCTCCTGCCACAGCATTTGCATCATGGCAACCTCACTCCCCTCCACCTTAGTATGAATCAGTGACTTAGTCAGAGGGAGGTCAAGCTAGTCACCACATGCTTGCATAGTACCAATGATGGTGCCCTTACTCCACAGTTAGCTATTGACCATTACTGGCTTCTGCAGGAAATTCCCTGCACATGCCTCCCTGCCGAAATGTCCCTGATACTGGACTCGTTGAAATGAACAATGGATTGAAGCCTGTTGACTTCAGTCAGTCTGCTCTCAGGGTGATTAATGGTTCATGTCAACCTTTGTCTTTCCAGATCTCCCTCCCTACCAACATTTTGGGTAATTTAAGAAAATAAAGTCATACCTTTTATCCCTGCAATGCCAGGAAGCCCTGTAAGTCCTGGAGGGCCACGCTGCCCAGGAATGCCTGGAAAACCTGGGTTGCCCCTTGAAATCCCAACTCCAGGGAAACCTGGGACGTGGGCGGGGGGAGAGGAAGAATCAACAGATTAAGACACAGCCTTAAAATGCATGACACATTATTATTATCTATTTAACTTGTGAGATCTCTTGCTGTGCAAAAAGACCCTGAGAGCATAAGCACACATAAAAGCAAAACGAAACATAAAAATAAAACCCAGGCAATTCATGAAAAATACACAAATCAACCCCCCAACAATAGCAGGAAAAAGCTTCAACAGAACAACAGCAGACAGTTACTGTAATCCATATTACAGTATTACAGTATTACTGTAATCCATATTACGCAGCAAAGTTTGGACTCTCCGAAGCTTTTGAGCATGTGTACATTGAACTCAGATGAATTTTCAAGAAAACAAGTGCAGGAGGAAGGCTGCAGGAATGCAGGAAATTGCTTCCTACCAATAGACCATTGGTCAGTCCAGCTGAGCATTGTCAACACTAGGTTTATCCAACATTAGTCATACTCAGAGCAGACCATTAAAATTAATGGAAATGACTAAGTTGGGTTCATTAATTTCAGTGGGTCTACTTTCAGCAAAATTCAGTAGATGGAAGTGCCTGTCCCAGGGTCATCTAGTGAGCTCATGCTTCCAACTTGTTCCTTCAGCTCTATAGTATGTAAGGATGTAAAAAGTAACCACTCTCACCACCTCATGACCAAGGCACTCAGAGGCCTTGTGGGTGCTAAGGTTGGCAACCCCTGTTGCCACCACTAAACCCCACTTGCTAATATAAAGTCTTGGAGGGGAGGAAAAGAAGGCAGCGTTCCCATGCATTTGTTGAACTGAATATTCATCTCACAGGAAACATGGCCTGTCTGGTTAACTACCCGCAAAAGAGCATAGATACCTGGTGGTCCATCTTGGCCAAAGTCCCCTGGTGTACCTTTACTTCCTTTTATCCCAACGCTTCCTGGGAATCCTGGCTCACCCTTTGGTCCATCAAGTCCTCTTGCACCTCAAAAGATCACACAGGAAGTCTTGTCACTGTTTTAGATATTTAATGCACTGGTCCATTTGGCCACTGGCCCACCACCAATCATCCTGCATCTTTCCCAACTCACTAAATTTTAAGCTGGAATTGCCAGGGACTCAGCCTGGGATGTTTCACATGCAAAATACACCACTGAGCTCTGCCCCCCCAAGCATGTATCTACATCCAAAACACATGGTGTGTGCCATCAGAGACAGGTCAGCAGTGTTAAGTTAAAGTCACTTAGCGTATATAATTGTTCCATTGGAGATATATTTCGCACTAGTGGAGTGTTGTTGCACCTGAGAATGCATTATCAGGCTGCTAGTAACTTTGTTGTGCAATAGATTGTGTAATCTATTATGCAACAAATATCTGTGATTGCAACTGTTGTGTTGGATTCCTCTGTTGTGCAGCATTAACACCCACATGTCAGCTAGTGCAAGAGCCCTTGTGGTAGCAGATAGAGAATGTCCAATATAGCCCTATCCTGACAGTGGCAATCTGAAAAATTGCGAATAATGCGACTACCTACTTTTATCTTAAAACTAAAGGAGTATAAAGTCTTAATCAATCAGAAGCTTAATCAGAAGCTTAATCAGAAGCTTTTCCTTTCAGAAACCTTTCAAAGTTCACCATCAGTTGTATACCTGGAAGTCCAGGGTCCCCTTGTTCTCCTTTAGGTCCTACACCACCTGGGATTCCAAATGATTCTCCTCGGTCACCTGGAAGAAGGGAACAACCACCACCACTATTATGTCTCCAGAAGTTCCCATGTAAGCTGCAACTCTCAGAGAGTTAGAAATGATGCACCACCAAGGATAGAGAAGCACACCAGAGCTTAGGAAGGCCATTTCACTTGAACAAAGCTCAACTGGAACAGAAAACCCTCATATACTCCCTCCTGTCAGAGAGGATCCAATGGCTGGACTTAATGGTTGGGGGTCAGTTTCAGTTCATGAAGTCACATCCTGTAGAAGCTGTCACTTTGCTGTTCAGTGGCTCACCACACGAGGCAGCAGTCCATATATCACAAGCTATTGATCATTCCTACAGCAGAGTGGCACTGAACCACGTAAATTAATTACTGTATTTTTCGCCCCATAGGACGCACCGGCCCATAGGACGCACCAAGTTTTTTGGGGGGGAAATAAAGAAAAAAAAATTATTTTCCCCCCAGGCGCTTGTGGGGCCGGCAGGGGGGAGAAGCGCTCTTCTCCCCGCAGCCCACCTGCAGACCAGGTCTGGGGACAGAGGGAGGACACGCTGCGCCTCCCAGCTGTCCCCGGAGCTTGCGGGGCAGGCAGCGGGGAGAAGTGCTCTTCTCCCCGCCACCCGCCTGCAGATCAGGTCCGGGGACAGAAGGAGGACGTGCTGCGCCTCCCAGCTGTCCCCGGAGCTTGCGGGGCAGGCAGCGGGGAGAAGTGCTCTTCTCCCCGCCACCCACCTGCATATCAGGTCCGGGGACAGCTGGAGGACGCGCTGCGCCTCCCAGCTGTCCCCGGAGCTTGCGGGGCAGGCAGCGGGGAGAAGCGCTCTTCTCCCCGCCGCCCGCCTGCAGATCAGGTCCGGGGACAGCGGGAAGACGCGCTGCGCCTCCCTGCTGTCCCCGGAGCTTGCAGGGCTGGCGGCCGGGAGAAGCACGCGTCTCCCCGCCATCAGCCTCCAAACCACATCGGGAGACAGCGGGATGGTGGCGTTCCACCTCCCCGCTGTCCCCCGACCTTGTGGGACTGGCGCTGCGGCTCTCCTGAAGCCTGGAGAGCTAGAGGGGTCGGTGCGCACCGACCCCTCTCGCTCTCCAGGCTTCAGCGTAAGCCTGCATTCGCCCCATAGGACGCACACGCATTTCCCCTTCATTTTTGGAGGGGAAAAAGTGCGTCCTATAGGGCGAAAAATACGGTATGTGGTGTGTTCCTAGTCTTGAACCTGCCAATCAATTTCATTAAGTGGCCAAGGGTTCAAGTGTTATGAGAGCACAGCAATGACATTTCTTTCACTTTAAATGCTGCCTGTTACTAGGAGCACCAAAGATGGTTAAAAAAACAAAATTACTTTCATTTATTTAACATATATTTATAACACTTAACGTATGTACACTTTCAAGCAGTTTACAAAATTATGAATTCCTTCTCTCTCTTTCTTTAGTGCGCATGCGTGCACACAAACACAAAACCAATAAAACTGAAGAACTACATATAATACAACACTTATCCAGGGGTTATGTTACAGGGATAGCGCATAAAGCTAAAATCACATATAGTCAAAACATCCTGGGTGCAGTGGTGGGTGGGGTTGCCAGAGTTTTCTCCCCCTAGATGCCTGTCTGTTTTTTGTCCCTTTTCAATTTTCTTAAAAAAAAAAAATCTTTTTGCCACGAGTGTAAAGCTGAATGTGCATAAGTTAAACACACATTAAGTTGTGAGTTATCTGTAAAAGACTACAATAAAAAAACAAGATCCTGCAAAAACCAAAAAGATAGCAGCACATTTTGCAAAATGTCTTCAGGATCAAGGGCTTCCTCCTTTCCTCAGCCTCCCTCTTACCAAGGCACATCCTGACTCACAATATACAACACTCCCCCCCCCAACCACTAACACCTATTCATCACACTCAAATTCTGATTACTCAAATGTATAAGGTAAAGGTAAAGGGACCCCTGACCATGAGGTCCAGTCGTGGCCGACTCTGGGGTTGTGGCACTCATCTCACTTTATTGGCCGAGGGAGCCGGAGTACAGCTTCTGGGTCATGTGGCCAGCATGACTAAGCCGCTTCTGGCAAACCAGAGCAGTGCACGGAAACGCCGTTTACCTTCCCGCTGGAGCGGTACCTATTTATCTACTTACACTGCATGCTTTCGAACTGCTAGGTTGGCAGGAGCAGGGACTGAGCAACAGGAGCTCACCCCATTGTGGGGATTCGAACCGCCAACCTTCTGACCAGCAAGTCCTAGGCTCTGTGGTTTAACCTACAGTGCCACCCGCATCCCTCATTTGATGTATACTCAAATGTATGCATTTACATAAATCATACTATACTTAACTACTCGTCCCATTCTAGCACATCTCCACCAATGCACACAATACACAACTTTATATTCCCCATTAGCACTATCTCCTGCTGTGGCCCCTTTGTAGTTTCCCCGTTGGAAATGGTACCTGAAAATATCACACCAGTGACTTACCCTTTGAACCACGCAATCCCGTATTCCCTGGGAATCCAGATGGCCCCATCAAACCCTCATCACCCTGGTGAAGGAAATCACTTTATTTATAATTCACCTTTCACAGAATAAAATATTCCAGAGCAGGATATATTAACATTAAAGCTAGTAAAAAGTATTATAGATAAAATTACATCAGCAGGGCAGAGAGAAATGTATGGCCTCATAATGTTCACCACTATGAAACAGCAGCATGCATTGCTATGCACAGCTTCTGACAGTCATTCCCTGGAGATGTCCACATGGAAATGGTCCTTGTGAAAGATCCAGCCCACATTCAAGTCCGTGTTCACAAAGGGTTCAGAAAGACAGAGGACTCCTCCAGACAACCTCACTGAGTATTCATCTTTCTGTGTTTGCTCAAAGCTTATGAGGAGGTTAGACTATGTCCGGTTTGTCAGGATTATGATACAAATGTATTTGGTTAAAAGAATTCACTGGATCCCTAAATCGGAAATGCAGGGCAACAAGAGTTTTCAGTAAAAGTGGTTTTTTAAAAGTCACAAAACATGCAGCAATAAAGTGTGGGAATTTAGGCTGCTTAAACCTTTTAAATATATTGTCCTGAGTTGTTTAAAGTGCTTCCCTTTCTACCCCCTTGCAGTGAACAGACCACACAGTTTTTAGTAAGTTTACAAATGCATCAAAGGTCAGATTCATGTGCCTTTCCATACAGCAGCAGGAAAAACTCAGGCAGAAATCTTGTTACAAAATACAGTAGAAAACTTTTCTAAACATGTGGTCTGTACCTGGAGCCCCAGGTCCAGACCTCCAATCCTTGCGATTTTCACATGGTAGACTGAGAGTGAGCAAAGAAGCTTCACTCCCTTCTTTACCAGAGGTGAGGGGGCATGACTTAGTCAACTCTAGCACCAATAGCTTACTCTGTGATCCTAACCCCTTCATGCATTAATGGAGGTTCGGCTTCCAAAAAACGTTCGCAAATCTTTCTTACTTCAGGGTTTGGGAGCCAATTTGTTTGACAACTAAGCTGTTCAAGAACCAAGGTACCACTGTACTGCAATTTATCCCACACAGTTTTTATTGAGCATTTGTTCTGTTTATATGTCTTCCTGCTAATTATTCGTTCATCCCATGCTTTTCAGGGCATTTCCCCATCTCTTTGCTAAGTAAAAAGAGTCCCTGTGTGCTTTTTAGAGTGGATTTGTTGTGCCCAGGTGACAGAGCACTTTAATCCAGTTTAACTGCACAAACCTAAATTTCTAGTATGCACTTTAACCCCTCCCACAAAACAGTGGAAGCCTGTAAAGGTAAAGGTAAAGGTACCCCTGCCCGTACGGGCCAGTCTTGCCAGACTCTAGGGTTGTGCGCTCAATCTCACTCTATAGGCCGGGAGCCAGCGCTGTCTGCAGACACTTCTGGGTCACGTGGCCAGCGTGACGAAGCTGCTCTGGCGAGCCAGCACCAGCGCAGCACACGGAACGCCGTTTACCTTCCCGCTGGTAAGCGGTCCCTATTTATCTACTTGCACCCGGGGGTGCTTTTGAACTCCTAGATTGGCAGGCGCTGGGACCTAACGACGGGAGCGCACCCCGCCGCGGGGATTCGAACCACCGACCATGCGATCGGCAAGTCCTAGGCGTGTGCCACCCGCGTCCCGCTAGTGGAAGCCTGTAGGCATCCACAAAAGCCAGGCCTAATGTTTACATGGTGAAATGATGTACATGACCTGCTTCCATTTGGCTCTCCCTTCAGAGCCCAACAGTGGTACTCTGCTGTATACACTGTAACTTTAAAGCACACTCAAAACACATTCTTTCCCTCAAATAATTCTGGGCACTGTAGTTCACCCCATCACAGTTACAATCTCCAGCAAGCCTTAACAAGCCATACTTCCCAGAACTCTCTGAGGGAAAGAATTTGCTTTGAATGTGCTTTAAAGCAGTCAAAATGAATCCAACATAAGTCCCCAGAAACAGGCATACTTACATTTCCTCCGGGCATTCCTGGAAAACCTAGGATGCCAGAGGTTCCCTTCTGTCCTGGGAAGCCGCGAGAACCAGATGTTCCAGGGAGACCTGAGTCTCCAGGAGGTCCTTTCTCTCTGCCTGGAAGCCCAGCTATTCCTGGGGTTCCTGGCTGTCCACGGGGACCAGGGAGTCCCTTGTTCCCTACAGGAAAGCAAAGCAAAGTTGTTATGATCTGTGGTGGCTGGTAGGGAGGAAGACAGGGAGTCCAACAGTAGGTGGAGCTAGAGCCAATAAAGGCATAACCAACTCACTCTAGTTTTCCCAGTTTTGCCCTCTTCCTTCTTCCTGATGGACAACAAGGACAACACTGAGGGCTGATCCAGACTTCCTTTTTTGCCATGTTTCAAGGCACAGTTCCCTGCTTTAAAGCAGGCACCCCCAAACTCGGCCCTCCAGATGTTTTGGGACTACAACCTCCATTATTCCTAGCTAACTTGACCAGTGGTCAGGGATGATGGGAATTGTAGTCCCAAAACATCTACAGGGCCGAGTTTGGGGGTGCTTGCTTAAAAGTTCTGTGTCCAAGTACCTTTCTTTCCTTTTTTTGGCCCGGTGCTTTCCATGTGAAAAACTGTTTTTTACCACTGAATCAGAGCAAACGGCTATCTGCGTAAAAATCCGAATTGCCATTTGTTCCAAGTCAGTGTTAAAGAGTGGGTTTCCTCATACACTATACTATATCCCAGAAGCTTTTGATTTTTTCACAGGTCCACCAGATATGTAGAAGTGTCTCTTCTGCTTTACCGCATCATAGTATAAGGTGAACTTTTAAAAAATGTTTAAATATAACTTTGTGAAAAATACAGAAGCTTTCCTATTAGGAATAACAGACACAGGTATAGCAAAAAAAAGACTGGAAAATATTCCTTTATGCCACAGGTGCGGGGACGATCTTAATTGCCAAGAATTGGAAAAAAGAACTTGTGACAACAAAAAAGAAATGGCAGGATAAATTATTAGATTATAGTGAACTGGCCAGATTAACAGAAACAATTAGGGGATAACTCAGACAAGAATTTCAAAAAGAATGGGGGAAAAGCAGAGAATACTTTAGCAAACAATGCCCCAAAATATATACCTGGACTTGTTTCGATTAATTTCTACAGGAGACAGCGGTTTTTTAAGTCATAACTAGGAAAAATTGTAATAATCACATATAAAAGAAACAGTATGCAAGAAGTAAACAAGGAAGCCATTTACTGGATAAAGGAAATATTTTATTTTTATGTTATGTTTTCTTTATGTAAGGGGATAGGAATTTAATTCTGATAACTAAATTGTCAATGGTGGTGGGTTTGTTTGTTTGTTTGTATGTATGTATGAGCTGGCAAATAGAAGGGGAAGAAATGGAGGCAGTGAGAGATTTTACTTTCTTGGGCTCCATGATCACTGCAGATGGTGACAGCAGTCACGAAATTAAAAGATGCCTGCTCCTTGGGAGAAAGGCGATGGCAAACCTAGACAGCGTCTTAAAAAGCATCACCTTGCCAACAAAGGTCCGTATAGTTAAAGCCATGGTTTTCCCAGTAGTGATGTATGGAAGTGAGAGCTGGACCATAAAGAAGGCTGATCGCCGAAGAATTGATGCTTTTGAATTATGGTGCTGGAGGAGACTCTTGAGAGTCCCATGGACTGCAAGAAGATCAAACGTATCCATTCTGAAGGAAATCAGCCCTGAGTGCTCACTGGAAGGACAGATCGTGAAGCTGAGGCTCCAATACTTTGGTCACCTCATGAGAAGAGAAGACTCCCTGGAAAAAACCCTGATGCTGGGAAAGATGGAGGGCACAAGGAGAAGGGGACGGCAGAGGACGAGATGGTGGGACAGTGTTCTCGAAGCTACCAACATGAGTCTGACCAAACTGTGGGAGGTAGTGGAAGACAGGAGTGCCTGGCGTGCTCTGGGGTCACGAAGAGTCGGACACGACTAAACGACTAAACAACAACAAAATGAGCTGTTATGGATTATGTTGTAAATAAATTATTAATAATAAATAAAATAAAATAATAAATAACAAATAAAGAGTGGGTTTGCTGTGGAAAGCAGCGGGACAAAATGGGGGGGGGGGGAGGAAGCCCTGGTAGAGCATGAGACTCTTAATCTCAAGGTTATGGGTTCCAGCCCTACATTGGGCAAAAATATTCCCTGCATTGCAGGGGATTGGACTGGATGACCCTTGTGGCCCCTTCCAACTCTACAATTCTAAGAGTCTATGAAAAAAGGGAAAGCACTTGGACACGGAGCTTCAAAGCACAGACCTGTGTCTAAAAAACATGGGGCAAAAGGTGAAGTGTGGATGAGCCCTGTGACTAAGAAAGAGCAGGCAGATGGGCAGTGCTGCCACCTCCTGGGTTGATTGTTAAGTAAGAATGGCTGGCTGAGGACTGGCTGATGTTGGTGAAGCAGCGCCCCATGTACCTAATAATAATAATAATAATAATAATTTATTATTTGTACCACTCTGGGCAGCTTCCAACAGAATATAAAGTAACACAAGGAAATATCAGATATTAAAATCTCCCCGTTACAGGGCTGCCTTCAGATATCTACAGAAATTTGTATAAATATTTTAATTTTTTATTCTTTATTGAAAAATAAAGGAACAAAATTACAAGTGCACAGAGTAAGATAAGACACACACAAAAAGAAGAAGAAACAAGGAACAATACCCATGTAGAAAACAAAACACAACAACAATAAAAAATATATTGTGTACATTACTAAAAAAGAGGGGGAATTGTTTTTGTAGTTAACCAGATATTAACTTACTATAGTACTTATGTAATTGAATTCCAAATATCATAAAATTTGTCCACTGGGAGCGGGTCGACTAGGCAGAAGGCCTTCTCAGTAGTGGCACCTGCCCTGTGGAATGCCCTCCCGCCGTATGATGTGGTGTGGTTTGGCGTTTCTCTAAAAGGGGAAGTGACATCATTCTAGGCTGTTAAATAGGTGAACGATTGGTTACGGACAACAATGGAAACCGGATGGTATTATGTGAACTCCCACAAGTACCTCTAGGTCCTGTAAACCCTGCATTCCCAGCAACACCAGGCTCTCCTTTGCTTCCTTTGAATGCAAGTACCAGTTCTGGAGGTCTAAGGACAGGAGGTCCTGGAGGACCACTGTCACCTCTGTCTCCTGAAGAAGTGAAAAGAGAGACATGATGTGAAATGATAAAGACACCTCCCAGCCACACAAATTTACCCTAAGGTCTCTGGGTAGGTCGCAACAATTTAAAACACAACATTGAAAACCATCAATTAATGTGAATGAGTCCTAACGATATACATCTCAAGTATCAAAAAACAGGGTAAAGAGGTGTGTTTTACTGCAAATGAAATCTGTATAGTGAAGGTGCCAGACATAGCTCTGTGGGGAGGGAATTTCACAACTTAGGGGTTGAAGAGAGAATGCCCTCTCCTGGGACACCACCCCCTAAGATTCTGAGGGAAGTGGAACTGAGAATGTCTTTAGGGAAAGAGGTCATATTTTAGATATTTGGGGCCTAAGACATTGAAGGCTTTAATCACTAACACGAGCACCTTGAATTGGGCCCCCAAAATAGCTGGTATGGGTCTGGCTTTGCCCATCCAGCTTGGCCCAATCCCAAATTGCCAGCCTTACCTTTTAGACCATCGAGTCCAGGAAACCCAATATTTCCGTCTCTTCCTGGTAATCCGGAAGCTCCTTTTGGCCCATTCACCCCTGGGATTCCGGGTAAGCCTAGCATTCCAGGGAAGCCAATGACACCTGCAAAGCCCTTTTCTCCTAGCATCAAACAGCAAATTGAATTTGTTACACACAGAAAAACTGGAAAGTAGCCTGCTGCAATGGTTTCCAATTGCTGGTCTGCGGACCTGCATAACTCACCCAGGAGGTCTGTGGCACCATTCACATAACAAAAACTACCACAGAGGTATCAAAATTTTCATGGCTTGGCTTTTGAAAAACAAGGGGTCCACAGTACTTAGCTATTTGGGAACCATTGATCTACAGTATCAGTCTTTCACCTTTGCAGATCCAGGACTCAAGTCTAGCCCAAATATGCATGTGGGGACCTGCTCCCTATTGTTTTACCATATATTTGTATGGCTGTGGTGGTGCTGTTGTGACCCATCTAGCCTCCCACCTCTAGGTCCTGACCAGCGGCGTAGCGTGGGTTGTCAGCACCCGGGGCAAGGCAAGTAATTTGCGCCCCTAACCCCTAACCTGCCGCCGCTGCCAGCTTCTTCTTGCTGCTGCCTGGGCTGGGGTATTTACGATAAGGTAGCCACGGCGGTGGCGGCGGGTCCGTGTCAGGTGATCTGAGGCGAGTTGCTGTTGGCGCTGCCGCCCAAACGACGCTGCTTGCCCGGAGAAGGAGGAGGGCAGAGAGGCGAGGAAAATGCAACATGGCCCAGCAGCTGTAGCAGCGGCGTCGGCGGGGCTGTGAGGAGGGGCTGCCTGGTGCACCCTCCGCGGCCCTGACGCGCGGGGACCGCGGCGAGCACTGAGAGCCGCTGCCTGCCGGACGCCTTCAGCCCGGACGCGCGCACAGCTCGTCAGTTCCGCGAGACATGGGGCTCTGCTACAGCCTGCACCCGAGGCTCTTCGGCGACTCCGAAGGCGGTGAGCGCGCGCCCCCCCCAGATGTTGCGCCCGGTACGGCTGGCCCCCCCTGCACCCCCCATGCTACGCCACTGGTCCTGACTAAGGATGAGCAAACTCATTTTAGTCTAGTCCTTCCCATTTGTCAGAGAAGATAGGACTAAGTCCATTCCGTCCCATTTCCAGGGAAATGGAAAACAATTTTAAAACAAAATCTACTGGAAAGCCAATGTTTAAACACAGTTAAACCCCTGGACTCTTGTAACAGAATCCACCAGAATGAGGATTCTGAAGCGGTTCATTGATTTAATCTGGGTTGTGGTCTGAATGGATTGGATTAGGAAAGTCCACTCTGGAATCGGAGTGAGGCAAAGTCCACCTAGTCCTGACACACACATCCTAGGACAATTGAAGGCTAGTGGAAATTAAGCTTTTGGAAATAGCCCTTTCTGTGACAGAAAGGGCCTAGACCTTTCTGTCACATAATATTGCGGGCAGACGCACCTTACCTGAGCCCTCTGGCTGAACCTATCCTCCAAGGTTGATAGGAGAATATGTTGCCACATTGGCAATACTTAGCCCTCACATATCAAAAGTCTCTCCCCCCCCCCTTCCTTCCTTTCTTGCATAGCCCTTAATCAGTGCTTCCTTTCTGGGGGGACACAGGGGGATGCATACCCCTAAACATTTTGTGAATCTAAATTTGGCCTCATTGAGGGGTAGTATTTCAATATGAGTAGAAAAATAAGAGTACACCTAAACATTTTTTTAAAGAAAACACTGCCCTTAATAATAATTTTTAAAAACCCTACACTAAACGCCCAATTCCTACTCTGTGTGGAATGACTCTCCTGATAAGATGGTATCTGCATGAGGCCTTCACCTGTGGAGCACAGTGATCAGTTGGGAATATATGGGGTGAGACAATCTTTCAATACTGCTTTCTGTGGCTGTTCCTATGTTATTGCTGAGGTATGGTATTATATCTTGCTGCCTTTATACTGTTTTGTTGTTTTTGTAATTGCAAACCAACCATTTAACACCACCACCTGAATCTTCTACACCCACGTTCAACATTCTACCTACAAAGGCAGCCTTTGACAACATAGTGTATCCAAAATATTTGGAGGGTGCCAGTGCCAGATTGGCAACAGTGTGATGTTCCATCTAAAAAAAGTGCCGTGAGACAAAATTATTGTCATTACAATACATGGTTACGCAGATTGAATATTGACACTCGTTACCTTTTAATCCGGGAAAACCTGGATTTCCATCTGCACCTGGAGGGCCAAGTGTCCCGGGTAACCCTAGTTCACCAGGACGTCCTGGGAGACCAACAAGACCAGGGAAGCCCTTCATACCAATGGGGCCTGGTGCCCCCGGATCACCACTTCTGCCTTTTTCTCCAGGAATTCCTGAATCGAGACAAGTAGGGACTCTTAATTTCACATTCTCTCTTTCTCTCCCCTCTTTCAATCCGCCTCTGCGCTAAGCATCGCATTGCGTACGAGAGGATGAAACCCCAAAATTATGCAGCCTTTCTAATATGCACGAGTTTAGAAATGCAAAAATAAATAAATAATAAGCATTAGTTATCTAACAATTAAAAGGCCTAGGAAGGTTACTGTCTACACCACTACACAACTGCCAATAGCGAAACCCCTTATGGTTGGGTTAATTTAGGATTTATCAGCCAAGGTTCGGGAAGCGTCTCAGTCATACTTGCAAATAACCAGGCCACAAGTTGGAACATCAGATTCCATTCGCTACCCCCACCTTTGTGCTGAACCAAAGAATGTGTGTTGCTAAAAAGAGGTCCAATGATGCAAGGTGCATTTTCCACCATCGCTTCCATCATTCTGCATTCCAGATGTTATTTCCAAAACCTGTTAAATCTGTGGTCATTCCCAGGGGAGGTCACAGTAATGGCATCAGCCGGGCTGAATTTAGCCAATTTAGCCTCTGAACTCTTTGCTCAGTTTGCTTCCACCTGAAAATTTTTAATTTTTAAAAATGTTTTGTGGTTTGGTCCACCATAGTGAAGGGTTGAAGCATAGAAAAAGGAATGCTCAAATACATTTTTTATATATATATATAAATCAGGTTGTTTCTGGGGAAAGCAGCATCTAAAATTGGGGAAGAAACCAGGCTAACAAGCTTTGTAAGATTCTAATTACAGCACTTAAAAGTCACATCCTGATTTTTTTCCTCTTTAAAACAAACAGTGAAATATGTTTTATATTATATGGATGGAGGTAGCGGAGGAAGGGGAAGAGGGACTGTATTGAAACTGAAGTCCATGTTGGGGATTCCCAGAACACAAAAGCCTTGTCCAGGTTGGGTTGGTTGCAATATCTGAGCATACGAACTACAATGTTTTGTGGCTGTTATTGGTTTTTCTCTCTCTATGATTAAAATAAGGGGTGTCACCTACAGTCAATGCAAGTCTTGTAGCATTAAAAGCTAGATAGCTGTTAGTCCAGGAGCTTTTATGCTACAGTGCATTTTCTCTCACCTTGACAGCCTATGTGGAGAACCCCAGAAAGCAATACAGAGTGACGTCAGAAATGGAGGGGTTGGTGGTAAATGGAAGAGAAACAAGGTGAGGAAAAACAGACAAAAACATATGAAGAGGGAGAAAGCACAAGGGCCATGAATGAAATGAATGACTCAGAAAATGGTGGTGCTTACCTGTAACTATGATTCACTGGGAGCGACCCATGCACAGGTGTAAGTACAGGCGAGCTGCTTTTATAGCTACAAAATGTTGAGGAGCCACCCTGCCCTACCACTTTTGCAGATGATGTTTTGAGCCTCTGGGCCACAAACCCATGAAAACATTCTCCACACACACAGGCCACAACAGCAGCATGAACTTAGAACACTATTATACTACTTTAACTGTCACGGCTTCTCCCAACGAATTCAGGGAACTATAGTATGTTAAGGATGCTGCAAGTTGTTTAGGAGAGCCCATTCAGAGAGCGACACTTCTCAAGAGTTCCCTGGGAAGAGGTATTGATTACTAAAAACACCCTGGGAACTGCAGCTCTATAAACTAATGCCTTTGAAGGACTGGACCACTTTAAATAAGGAGACTGAGGTTGACTGGTGCTGGAACGACATTCTGACTATGTTGTTATGTAGTCTCCAGCTGAACAATGTCTGGAGCTGTCCAGGGTGCCACTGTACCTGAAACCATTAACTTACCTTGTCAGAACTTAGATCCTGCCCTATTTTTGCCTTGTCTTGCTCTGCTGGCGCAAACCTGAACATTTGCTTTGGGTCAGAACACCCAGGCTGCTTGGAACAGGACCGACAACACCCAAGGCTCCCCAATAATATGGGCATCGCATCACAGGTTTATAGGCCCATCACTATAATCCTACCAAGCTGTATGAAAGCAAAGAAAGGGGGCTACAGAATCCAGTGTCAGTCTTGCTGAGAGCAGACCCACTGGAATTCATGGGCACGACTAACTTAGGCCGACTCTGTGTAGAAGATAGTCAGATGCGACCCAATTTTTGCCCATGAAGGTAGTTATTCCCATTTGATACATAACTTACCTCGTGATCCTGGGAAGCCGACTGCTCCCATTGGACCTGGCTTTCCTTTAATGCCAAAAGGGCCGCCAGGTCCTGGAGGTCCTCGTGGTCCATCAATGCCCAGAAGGCCTGGTTCCCCACGTCCGCCTTTCGCACCTGACAGACCTGGCCTCCCATCTGCACCTGAAAAGAGAGAAGTGGTTGGCCCCTTGAAACAGCTGTTTCAGATCCATGGGTTGAGATGTGAAAAGCATGTTGCAAAATTCAAGGAAATGCAGTATGACACCTACATTCAAAGGACAATAAATATGGCAGACAGGCATGGCTTGGCTAAATGGAGAACCCTGGCAAGCCTAGTATGGCTATGGGCCAGAGGTTCTCCACCGCACTACGGTGGACCCTCCAGATACAAACTTAATTTATTCCAGGGGTCCGTGCGCAACCCAAAAAATCCACAACAAGAGGCGCCATTTCTACGCACCCGTGCGGCGCGATAGAGCAATTTTGTGCATGTGCATGCGCCAAAACTGGGAAGTATACACTTCCAGGTTTGCCGTGTTCGCAACCCGAAAGTTACATTACCCGAAGATAATGTAACCCGAGGTACCACTGTATTAGAAAAACCAGAAAGTACCAGACCCCAAATTTTCATCTTAATTTACTTGGGGTTCCCAGGCAGGTCTCCTATCCAGGCACTGAGCAGAACTAGACCTGCTTACCTTAGGCATCATGGCTGCATCATGGGCTCTCTCAGACCAGCAGCCAACTCTAGCAGCAGCAGAACTAACCTTTCGGACCTGGAAGGCCAGGTTCCCCGAGGATGCCTTTATCTCCTGCCAATCCTGGCAGACCAGGTTGCCCTGGAGCTCCGCTTTCAGCACCAAACACTTCACCAGGCAGCCCCCTTGGCCCTGGCAAACCAGGGGAGCCTGGATTTCCAGGCAATCCATTCGTCCCGTCAGGTCCTGGGGATCCTTGTGGCCCTGGCTCTCCACGAATGCCAGAGAAGCCTCAGATAAAAACAAGAGCAAAGATGTAATGTCTTTTATGTTACAGCCTGAATAAGAATTAAAATAAGAAAATAATAATTGAAGATTAAAATGAGAATAATGCAAAACTATATCTGCAGTCAGTCAGTGGAAACTGCCCAAAAACAGGACTGACACATGACTGATAGACCCACGACTTCCGTTTTGGCCCTGTGCTATGAATCAGAAATTCCTGTGGTCAAAACTTGCCTCTATCATGAACTTGCAAGATGGCTTTAGGCAATCTGGCTGTAGTTTAACTTGCAAGAGTGTGAGGCAATTAAAACAGACCCACCTTACAGGGCTGTTGTGAAAATTGCAAAATGAAAGGGGGGTAAGGAATGTGAGGTAGTATGAGCACTTAAAGTAGCCTTCCCTAAACCTGGTGCCCACCTATTTTGGACTACCACTCCCATCAGGCCCACTTATTTCAGAGTCAGATTCCAATCTTGGCTCTTACCTGGTGGTCCTGAAGGCCCTACTAACCCTGGTGATCCTAGCGGCCCTTTAAAGCCATTTAATCCTGGCTGCCCTGGAATGCCTGGCAGACCTTTTCTGCCCTTGGAGCCTGAAGATGGGTGAGGAACAAAATCAGTTAGGCACAAGAAATAAAAAGTTCTCACAAAAAATTTGCCAGCATTCCCTCTAACAGACACATTTTGCACATGATTTTCCTTCATAAAAAGCTTTTTGCATGCTATTTTCCACTAATATATGCATGTTCCTACACACTTTGTCCTAATATACACATTTCTTTTTTTAAAAAAGCATGATTTGGCTGGAGAACTGCTTCCCAACATTCAGAGAAGTGTGCATTCTGAAGGACGGTTGCATTTCATTTTTCACATTGTTGAAGGAAAAATGAACCAGAGAGGTTCACAGCAGGACAGGGCAAGGAGTGTATAATATTTCATACCTGGAGATCCTGGGGATCCTGGAGGCCCAGGTGGACCAAATGCTCCAGGAATCAGACAGGGCAAAGTTATACCTAAAGGGGGGGGGGGGAAATGTGTGTCAAATTTTACTTGGTCAATAATGGTTGAACAGGTCCATGAATCCTCTTGATTAAAGAGCGCTCAAGAGTAACATTTCCAAACCTACCAGAGAATAATGATTTCTAACTTTATTTTAAATCCTGTTTTGACTTTTGCTCATACTTAAGGCTTGCAGTAGAAGGGTGGGGAGGATTTGTGTTCAAAAGAGAATGGCCCAGTCCAGGGATGGCGGAACCATTATACCCTCCAAGTGATGTTGGACTCCAAGTCCCATAATCTTAGAGTCCGGCCACATTTGGAGGGCCACAGGTCCGCCACTCCTGGCCCCATGTGATGGACCAAATGATCCTAGGCCTTGCCCCCACATTCTCTTTATTACACTGGTTAATTGTCTGGTTAATTCCACGTGGAAACACCCTCTGTTTCACAGAAATACAAATGCTCCTGCAAAGTGTTTTAGGATTTTCAGTATCTGAGAAACAAATCTGCCTTGCACAACAGCTACAACAGGGCTTGTTTAAAATGTGTGGTCTGGATCTTCCCCACAAAATGCCTCAAGGCAGCCAGTGTCTGGGATATAGGATGCTGTCTCTAGCGCAGCGAAGAAGAAGAAGAAGAAAACTGAGATAAAGGGCAAATTCAATTCTGATTCTTGGTCAGGAAAAACAATCACAAGGTCCCCCTCAATCTCCATTGAAATAATAATAAAATGTGTGACTTATGCCGAGGTACAGAGGAACCCATGAAGCTGTTGTGACCATTTGTTTACCTAGCTGAATGCTGCTCATTCTACAATGTGATTGCAGACAGGGGGTATTGCAGATTGAACCTTGGACCTTCAACATCTACATGCAGTGCTTTTTTTTTTTTTAAGGTGCCAGTACTCACCATGAAGTTGTTGCAGTAACTGCCACACTTTAACATTTTTTTGGGCAGGGGATCGTACCAGTACTGTTTACCCCTGAGTACCCCCAGAAAAAAGCGCTGAAAGTATGTACTCTATCATGGAGATATGGCTCTTCCCTCAAAGTACAGAAACATAAGGAGCTGTCTTATACAGTGTCTGACAATTGTTCCATGCTGCTTACTACTTTGTACACTGACTGGCAGCAGTTCTCCAAAATTTTAGACAGGGGGCATTCACAGCTCTCCCTACAGATGCCAACGTGCTCACAAAGCATGTGCTCTGCATCGAGCTGTAGTCCTTCCCCAAAGGGAAAGAGAAATATATATCAACTTGTTCCATTGCCATTGTGAGGAACACATGCAATAAGCAAAGACGTGGAAACACTTAGACACAAGGAAGCAGAGGGTTAGCGTGGGAACACGTGATTTGGGGGGCGGGGAAAAAGCACATGAAAGCAAGCTCTCCATTGGCTGCATCCCCATCAGCCTGCTGCAACCACCAAGTGTGTCCCTGCCCCCCTCCCAAAATATTGTGCAACCTGCTTCTCTGTGTGCCTCAGTGGAAAGGAAGAAAATTCTCCCATCACAAGTCTCATGACTGGCCTCACTCTCACCTCCCTGAGCGTCTAAGACTTCATTACCAACCTCCTCACCGCAGCAGCAATCACCTATACCGGTTAAGCAAAGGAGGAGAGGTTAAAAACAAAGGCAGGAGAAAAATAAAAACATAAAGCCAAAAGAATAACCAGCAAGTCGAAGAGTCATTTCCTTTGAACCATAATTCTCCTATATTCACAGGTACTGCAAACAGGCCACAAAGGCAGTCGATCAAGTCGAGAGGAAATTCATAAAGCTTCAGGCCCTTGTGATTATAGGAAGTAATATTTTTTGAGTGGTGTGTGTGGTTTGGGCAGAGAAATATACGAAAGCCTGTTTTGCCTGACACAGTTTTTTTTAAAGCTGCAAGATGAAATGTATAAACAAAATGTTAAAATAGGCACAAGCTAGAAATTGTATTAAAAACAAAACAAAAGCAGCAGAAGAAAAGGAAGGAACACATTGCCATTGTTAAAATTGTTCTGAAAAGCTGGCATTGGAACCTAGGAATAAGGAGGATCTTTTTGTTTTACTTTCCAAAGTGATTCAAACAATAACATAGAAACTGCTCCTCAACAGAAGGAACATTTCAAACCTATTTTGGCTCACTTAGGCTTGGAATCAGGGTTCAGCATCCTTTTGGAAAAGACCAAAGTCCTGGCACCCTACAAGGGCCCATTGGTACTAATCACTGACCCACAGCTGCCAAGGGAGAGCAGTAGTGGCCTCTGACACTTGCCCTCTTTCTACAGGCCATGGTGAGGAGGTGCGTGACACTGCCCTCTGTGCTATGCTCCCTACCACACTCTTTTGCCCTGCCATTGTTTGCAAAGCAGTTTGCACACACACACACACACACACACACACACACACACACTGCAACTTCTACTCATCTGATTTTTCTTTTTGTCATTTCTCTATACAGTAACATTCTTGTCCATTTAACAAATGCCATTTGCTCCCTAATTCTTTCTTATTTGGGCTTATAGCACATGTGGAGAACTTTAGGCCCTCCAGATGTTGCTGAACTACATCTCCCATCAGTCTTAGCAATGATGGCCAATGGCCAGGTATGATGGGAGTTGTAATCAGGCAACACCTGAAGGGTGAAAGGCTCCCCACCTGCTTTACAGCTATCTGTTCCAGGTGTGCAAAGGAGATCCTTGCCGAAGTAGCATCTGTGAATATACTTTTTAAAAACTTTTTTTATATCCTATGATCGTTTACATTATTTAGAAGACATAACAATGAATCTTCTATCAACCCTATCCCAAGTATTTCATTTGCAATCGAGGTCACCATTCTCAAATTACTTCTAGCCTTCCATCATTTCTACCATATATGTACAAAATCTGCTTGTAAGGTGAGAAATTAGAAATTTGGTTGGCATTCAGCAATAAATGTCACATGGGCTTTGTTTACTGTTTCAAAGAGTAACCCCAAATAACTTACCTGGAGCACCTGGGGGACCAGGTTGCCCTGGATATCCGTCAATTCCTGGGTCACCTGGAGGCCCAGGAACTCCAGCTGGGCCTGGGAAACCAACTCCAGGAAGACCACTCTCTCCACGCCGACCCTTCAAACCAGGTAACCCTGAAAAACCTTTGTCTCCTGGAAAGCCCAATCCACCATCACCCTAAACACAAACAAAAAAAGTGATTTAAAAAAATCTCCAAGTAAGAGAAGATTGGATTTATTGACTGGAAAAAATCCAAGTTTACTGCAGCTCATCATTTAAATACAAGACGAAAACTGCAACCCCTCAAATTGTTATCTGGCTTGGTTTTTAATCTGAACTAGAGAATAATTCATCTCCTTCCTTACAACCAACCAATCCCCACACTCTCATCCTCCTTGTGGTCCTATGGATCTCTGATGTTTGCAGTAGCTCTTGGGAAAACTTTGCTTCCCAGGTCTACTTATACCTCACATGATGCTTTGCCAGAGAGAGGAGTGAGAAACCCCCACTTCCCCATGTTCTTCTGTTTCCAGGAGCAGCCAGGTGGGTGGGTGGGAAGGAAGGAAGGAAGAAAGAAGGGAGCATGCAAAATCACTGTTAAAAGGGCGAAAAGTTCCTAAAGGTGGGCACTATGGTAGGGATTGGTCTCTGTCACAACTTTAGTGGGGTGTATATTGGATTCCAGATTAATTCAAATTAACTCATATTCAGCAAAACCATTTTCCAATTATTTTGGCAAGTAGTTTGGTTTATTCCAAGCAATATTATCCACATCTGAGAGAGCTCATCCATCACCCATGAAGATGATCGCATTATCCTGTAGGATACTTTAGAAGGAATGTTGGCTTTCTGAATATTACATTGACGTTCCTCCATGGTTGCTTGGATTAAGAGAATGACTCAGACCAAGGAATTTTCCTTTTCCACAACTCATTAAGACCAACATATAGATGAACTGTGGTCAAAATTACAGCCCGCAACTGTTCAGCATTTGATCACCATATTGTCTATCCAATTGCTTTGGTAGCTACCCTTGCAAAAACCAGAAATATGGGCTTTTTAGAGACTTTCCTCCATGCAAGACTCCCCCACCAAGCCACTTCAGATATTTTCCCCAGGTCTGTTGATTCTGCCAACCTCGAAAAGCCTTCTTGTCAGGGACTTCACCCCTTCTGTATTCTGTACGGTGCATGGCATGTTGTTGACATCACAAAACACAGCCTGTTGTAACAATAATGGGCTCTAATGCCCAGGCAGATGGAAAAAACACTTACTGGAGGGCCTGGTCGACCTGGCAAACCAGGTATGCCATCCCTACCAGGAACTCCAGATTCGCCTGAAGGCCCTCTGGGGCCTACATTCCCTGGATCTCCCTTGGTGCCTCTGCCTGAGGACAGATATGGTTCTCCTTTCTCTCCTTTGATGCCTGGAAGACCAGGCTGACCAAAGAAACCCTTGGATGCAAACAAATGAAAAAATAGTTAGCAAGCAAAGAGATATACAGATGCTTCTTCTTAGGAAACTGTAACAAAGGACTGGGTGGGAAGCATGGACAATGTTTAGGGATGAACATTTACTTACCTGTTGACCAGGTGGCCCTGGTGCACCATCTCCTGGATCTCCCAAAGGTCCTTTTGGGCCTGGTTCACCAGGTCTTCCAGGCTGACCAGGGGCACCTGGCTCCCCTTTCAAGCCTGCTCGTGTGATCCCTCCATCACAAGCACAATCTCCAGCTTCACCTGGGAAACAATGGTTCAGTTCTGTAACCACAGTTTAGAACTCAAACCATGACTAGAGCCTCTCAACATCCACCAAACAAGCCACGATTTATAGAGCTACTTGTCTGCTTTTGTCTTCACATCTGTTCAACACACCAATTCCTAAGTGAAAATCCTTCTTGGATGGAGTGTGAATACCTTAACTTTATATCAATTCAGACATCACTTCAAACCATGATTAGCACAAACCTGGGTATGCAAGCTGACTTCAAACCATATCTTCTGATTCTACTTTGCTGGCTGATTAATAAACTGTGGTTAGCAGAAAACAAACCAAACAATGGTTATGTTTTGCTAGCCATGGTTTGGCATGATGGTAGAATTAAGACAATATTTGCTCAATAGGGCTTATTTCCACTTCCCCATGATTTTCATTTCCTGATGCATATGAAGCCCCACCTCTTTCACCTTAATTGGCATTTAAGCTCTCTGACATAGACCCTGCTTTGCACTTTTAAGGGTCCCTGTCTAATTCCTCCCATTGTTGGAGTTTTGCCTAGCAAGGCTTGGAAAAGCTGTTGACAGTGTTGAAAACTTCACGCGAAGCGCCACATCTCTTCTCTGGAGATACATTTAAAGGGACAATAATGCAATCATTTGGACTCTCCAAAGATCCAGAAGTTTGCAGAAGTTATAAACCACACACAAATATGTTGTTTCAAATTTACAGTGATATTCTGTCATACCACTGGTCCATCTAGCCTTCCCCAATCTAGTGCCCTCCAAAAGTTGTTGGATTTCAACTCCCATCAGCCCTAGCCAACATGATCAGTGGCCAAGGATTATGGGAGCTCTAGTCTAGCAAATATCTGGAGGGTCACAGCTTCCCCATATCAGGGGAATCCATATCCAACATAGTGATAAGTTAAAGCCATTTAGCAATATACTTGTCCCACTGATTAAATGTTTTCCACTAGTGGGACACTGTTGTGCAAGAGAATTCCATGTTAGTAACTTTGTTGCACCATAGATTGCAGAAGCTGTTGTACAAAGCTTCTGCTAGCACAGCTGCTGCTCTTGAGTCTTCTGCTGTGCAACACTAAAACTCACACACCTGCTAGTGCAAGACCCCTTGTACTAGCAGACAGAGAATGGATACAGCCCATGGTCTGCAATGACCAGCAGCAGCTCTTCAGGGTTTCAGACACAAGTGTTTCCAGGCCCTTGCTGGAGATGCCAAGGATTAAACCTGGGGCATTTGTATATAAAGCACACATTCTACCAAAAAGCTATGCCTCTTCCTCCAAATTTCCTAAATGCATTGTTCCTCTTCATCCCACCCCACCTGCAGTCACCATGTTCCATGAACAAAAGGACCATGCGATGTTCAATTCTTGGTGAGATCTGGGTGAAAATGCACAAGGGCCATGGAAAATCTGCTCACCTTTGTAGCCTTTTGCCCCGAACAGTCCTGGTGGCCCTCTCTGTCCTGGGGTTCCTGTCTCCCCAGGTTCTCCAGCAAGGATCGCTCCCGGAGTAAATATGGGAACTGAAGATTTGGAATAAAACAATTCAGAACAAGCTTACTTGAAAGACTGCCTGTCCCTGCATAGACCTGTAAGATCACTTGGGATAATCTGTAGAAATTTAACTGATCAAACTGTACCCTTCGCCATACCACAGGGCAGTGACTCCCAAAAGAGTATTTATGAACACTGCCCCTGCACTATGAGATACCCTTCCACCTCCCAAACTTGAAGCACCATCCACCAGTTGCTTCAGATGTCCTGTAAATATTTATATTTTTGCCTGGGCTTTCCTTGACCCACAGGACTAGAAGATGTGATTAGGAAATTACTGTTTCTTGAGACTGTTGTCTCAAGAATTTCTGGTATGTTTATTTTTATAGGGCTTCAGTTTTTAAAAACATATTAAGCAGTTTAGAAATACTTTTAAACAAACAAACATAAAAACACCGTGTATTTGTGGGGTGGAAGAATGTGGAAAACCACAAGGCCATGAACATGCGACATTTCACCAGCACTGTGGGATTTTCACTTTTTTCTTCACAGCATGGGGAGGAGTGGGAGGACATTTATGCTGAATATGATTTCATTTCATTTATATTTATCTGATACCTTTCCCCCAAGGCGTTCAATACGATGTACGTGGTTCTACCCCTCACCCATTTTATGCTCACAGCAACACTGTGAGCTAGTTTAGGCCAAGGGCCAGTGGCTGGCCCAAAGTTACCCAGTGAGCTTCACAGCTGAGTGGGGACTAGGACCCTGGACTCCCAGGTCCTAGTCCAACTCTGTAGCCACTACACCATGCAGTACAAAAACTGAGCACCGTAATGTACTTACATGATGGTCCAGGTAACCCAGGAGGACCTGGCAAACCTGGATCTCCATCTCTGCCTGGTGGACCAGGCAACCCAATTGTTTCTCTGCCTGGGTCTCCCATGTCTCCTTTTGGTCCCAGATCACCTGGGAATCCCATACGACCCGGGGAACCTAAGACAGACAAGATTTGTTTCACATTTCCAGTCATTAACACTTTATCAAATTATCTGCTTATTAATATCTATCTTTATTCTTTTAATTGCTGAAAAAAAAAAAAAGGAGGAGGAGGAGCAAGAAACTTCCCTCTATTGCACTGGGAGGGCATTCCCCCTGTAGGTCAGTATTTTGTAATTGATGAAATGTTAATGGGAGGATTTAACAGTGGAAGAAGAGGAACATAAGAAGAAAGAAGGGAGCTATACCATCCTTTTTACAGAGTCCAGATCACTGCAATCACCTGCAGAAGCCCTCTTCACTAACCCCCACCCCCCCAGTTATCACAAATTCGTTTTGTTTCCATGTAAATGAAGTTTTTCAGCATAGGAGCAGGTGTGACACAGAACACTTGAAATCAGTGCTCATTCAGCTCCAATTTTAATATTTTGCCGCATGCCAAAAACATTTCCTGTTTCGTGAAGTGTTTTAGAGACTTCATTTGATTCAGTGTTGATCACTGGCTCCACATCTTATTATGTTTCATTGTACAACCCCAATAAATCTTTGTTTAAAAAAATGAGTTGTAGTTTATAAATACTCATTAAAAAGATTGTTGCTGTTGTTTATTCCAGTTGTCAGTCACTTTATACAAAAAGAAAGTGTCTCAAAGCTGCTTAACAGCAAAATGAAATGCGAACAGATAAAACCACCTGAAAGTCAAATCTGAAACAACGCATAACGCAAATCTCTTAAAATGCTTGTCTATGATTGTGAGCAGTTAAACTATACAGAACGTCATCCAGGTTGGTGGCCACCACTGCCTCCTGTGGAAGTGAGTTCCATAGTTTAACTATGTGCTGAATGAAGAAGTCATTTATTTTATCTGTTCTGAATCTTCCATTATTCAACTTCATTGTATGTCCACGATTTCTAGTATTGAGAGGGAGAAAACTTTTCTTTCTCCACACCAATCATAATTTTATAAACTTCTATCACATCCCCTCTTTCTTGCCTTCTTTCCAAACTAAAAAGTCCCAAACTCTGCAAACTGTATTCACAGGGGAGCCACTCTGTTCCCTTGAGCTACCATGCAGATTGTTCAGTTAAAAGAAGAGGAAGCAAACAGTCCAGATACCACTGGAATTCTGCATCTTAAGGCAAGGATCCTCAACTGGATTACCTGGAGTAAGTGCAGGAAACCCTGCTTGGCCAGGAAGGCCTGGTAAACCATCGAACCCTTGGTCACCTCTAGCGCCGGGGGTTCCACGTGTCCCAGGCTCTCCAGGAGGACCTGGCATTAAACAAAAGGAACAGGAAAAGGCTTCAGACCTATCTTGCATTCATCTCACCAAAATACCATGTTCACTCATCGTGGCCAAGACCACAACACTAAGTGATGTTGTTGCCTTTTAAATCAACTTTCTTTTCCTTTAAAAAAAAAATGCATGCAAACAAACAATTCCCAATTTCCCATTCTCCCCCTCTGAGCAAGCGGAATATAATTTTTTTGATGATCATAAATAATGAATGCTGGCACCATCCCTAACTAACATTTCTGTATATATTGACTTCATTCACAGTGAGTGAGGAAGTCTGAAGGGGGGGCGGGGAATTTTCACTCATTTGAAATTAGGATGGAGCTAAAGACACCAGCACATCTGATCACAGATTGCATCTTTAGGTCACATTTAGCCCTTGGAAACTCCATGGTGGGGCTCAATAATAAAAGTTTTGATTTCTGACAGCCACATTTCCCAAGTCTTCGACTCGAGGCTTTCATGTGATTGCTGTGCTGCTTCCCTTTTGATCCCACATTAGCTGTTGTTTATCTGTTTGCTTTGTAACACAAAACCTCCCAATAAAAACTAATTAAAAAAATGTTCTGAAGACACATGAGTGGGCTTTATAATGTGCAAACTGTTTAACTGCTGTATAAAATGAACTGTAACATGTGATCTAGCCTTATCAGAGGACCATTGATGAAAAGTTGTATGTCTGTGTCAGTGGCTGTGTACCCCAACTTTTGCGGTGCCCTGCTTTTTACTTTTTGAAACCTGGCAACCTTATGTTTAGTCAAAATTGTGCTATGCTTTGCCCTGCCTGGCAGCTAGCTAGCCTGCCACAAGGAGGGAGAGACTAGAGCTGGCACACTGAGCAGGCCTTGCCCGGAAAGGAAAGTACAGAGTTTAAAAGCTTTTCCTGTGCCAGATCCACTTGGGGCTATCCAGCAGGAAAATAGCAATTAAACACTCAGCTTTGCTTCTTGGGCAAGACTTGCTCAGTGTGCCAGCTCTGGGACCGGTAGGGATGGTCTCATGAGATCTCACGGGACAATCTGGCTTCCCACAAGTTCTCACAACAGCATCCCCATCTTGCCTGCACATAGTTGAAATCTCACATAGTTGAAAGTTCTCAAGTTAGATGGGTGCAAGATGCAGGCGTATCGTATATCAAAACCTTTGCAAGAGAATGAAGAAGAAAAACGCACCTGAGACCACGGCACCTTCTCCATCAACAGTAACTGTAGGACCTGGTGGACCAACATCCCCAAAGTCGCCCTGAAAATGAATCGCAATATATATGTATACATGAAATGTGTGTATGCATGCATGTCATACATGCAACATGATTACAGTTGCCAATAGCAGAATTTGAAATATTTTACAAATACAGTTCTTTGAAACGGATTCTGTTTCTTCTTGCAATGGCTGTTCTGGCATTTGAGATTTGTTTTGTGAGCTGAATTGTAAATCAACACAGACCTATGCAAGTTAGACCTGACAACAAAAAGTTACATCATGGAGTGCTCCTATTCAATGTTACAGCTGGCTAGCGGCACCCCTTTTCAGGATACTCCATTCCATCCCACTGTCCCCAGTTTCTGGGGCCACTCAACCCTTATTTCACTGTGTTTCTATCCTGGAAGGTGGGTTTAAAACTTTTTTTGTGGGGGTATTTCTCAAAACCTGGTCCCTGCTCCATGCCCCAATGCTGATACCTTCACCTCCCCTAGGGCATGGATGGTGCCATTTTGGCTACATATAGATTGACAGAGAACTGCATTTGTTGTTATAAGTATACAGTGAGCATGCAACTTACACGGGGTTCACATTCTGGGATCATGCCTAAAGCCAAAATCTCATACAATCAAAAATATAGTCAATGGTAGGTGGGACTACCAATATCCTTTTTCCCAGATGCCCACCTGCTTTCCTTAAAAAAAAAAAAAAAAACCAAGCATATCAAGCTGAATGTGTACAAGTTAAATGTGCGTAAGTTGCAGGCTTACTGTATTGGATGCTCAAATGCTTTTGTTTGCTCCATATATCTTAAACATCAGCACTTGTGGTTCTTGTTTCCGTTCAGGAAATTACCTTTCCTCCTGGTGATCCATCCCGTCCCGGAAATCCTGGTTCACCTGATAAGCCCTGCATGAAAATTATTTATTTATTTGGAAATTTATAGCTTGCTTTCTAACTATTATTCTCGGAGTGGCTTACTATTTTTGTAATTAAAAGTGCAAATACAACAGTAACACTGCAAAAGGACATTACAACAATCACAGGTTGACACAATGAGCTGACCATAAAGACAACATAGAATCATAGGATTGGTGGTGGTGTGCTCCTTGAGGTTTTCTAGTTGAACTCATACTTGAAGCAGGAAATCCAGGCCAAATCATTCTCAACAGCCAAAAAACCGCCTGCAAAGGAAGGTCTTCATTGCCTGCTTAAAGGCACAAAGTCCTGGGATGTGCTGCATAGAACTTGGAAGCTGATTCCACAGCTTTGGGGCCACCACCAAAAAGGACCATTTTGCCAGTGGCTGCCAATACGGCACATGGTGGAATTTGAAGTCACTACCTACCGGTCTCCCTAGGCCTCCATCAAATCCCTTCAATCCCATATCTCCCTAAAAAGAAAGAAGGCAAAAGTTAGTATTGAATATTTCTGCAGGCCTCAAGAGACTGCCTGACTCTGGTTTGACTTTTACTATTACATGGAGATCCCACTATCCAAATGCTCGTTATAAAAAAAAATAAAAATCACTTATCCAAACATGAAGACTTTGTATCCAAACCTCACTATGCATATCGCAGATGCAGATATCCAAACAGCCAGATCTGTGTGCAGTACTATAAACAAATAAGCAGCCTTAAATAAGCCTTCCTTTTTTCTTTCTTTCTTTCTTTCTTTCTTTCTTTCTTTCTTTCTTTCTTTCTTTCTTTCTTTCTTTCCTTTTTTGGTGGTCCATGGCAGCCATTTTGCCAGAAATCATGGTGGGAGTGAGGAGGAAGGGGAAGAGATCAAACAATAAGAGAGCATTTTTTTCCTTCCTTGTTTGCCTTTTGTAAGGGTTCAAAGGGTTTTCCTGGGCTTTCTCGTCATTTTGAGATCAAAATTCAGTAGTCAGGAACGCATTAGAAATTTCCCCATAGGGATTAATGGAAATTGTTGACTCGTTATGCGAACACTCACACTTACCTAGCAAGCCATTTCCTGAAAATGCACTGCGTTCAGATAGCGTGACCTGCATGTATTCACACCAGTGGCTAGCTACATAAAGTTCCTGTGCCACACTCAAGTTTAGGTGGTGTTTTTGGTATTTGCCGGCAGGACATGACTCTTGGTGGCCAAAGGAGAATTACCCCCCTCCCCCACTTGCCGTCCTACAAAATCATGAATTGAAACTGTTCAAGACTTACAAAACCACTCAAAGAACTGTAGAAATTATGGTATGGATTACATTTCGAATATGTCCAGGTTAACACATGGACCACGAAGAAACAACAGCTTCCTAGGGTAGGGTTGGGGAAGGAATAATCCACAACTAGGTTTGAATCCTAAGAAAAGCTAACTGAAAGAGGAGATTCCCATCAATTCCTCCCTCCTGGCTTCTTCAAGAAGGGCCCCTGACCTCCTGACGGGGCTTTTCAGGGGTCAGAAGTAGCTGCAGGGGGGAAGGAGGCTGTCCTTCCTTGAACTTCCTAAAGTTAACTTTTCTTAGGATCCAAGCCAAAGGCTTTATTTAGGGAGCGTAAGGGAGCATGTTTGTATTGTTTCGGAATTTATTTATTTATTATAACTCTTAAGGAAAATACACACATGGAGTGAGTTGCTGCTGGCGTTATAAGTCAGGTCAACTGGACATTTATTCTTTATCTAAATGGAATGGTTTGGCTCCCCGCGGCAACCACTGGGGCTCTGTAGAGCAATGGGGCCACCCCTGAATCTGAAGCCCAGATGCCCACAGCAGCAGTACCTGAAAGTTTGGGGTTGCAGGGGGTTGGGCAGGCAGATTGGGCCTGATCCCTGGGCCACCTTCAAACAAGGCCCAATGGTGGCAAGCACAGATTGTGAGGCCAGCTCAGGATGCAGTGGACTGCATGCCAACTCATCTCCCCCCATCCCAGGGGAGAGTGTTCTATCAGGCTCCACTGGCAAGGACACCACTAGCTGGCTTCCCATCTGCCCTTGTGATCAGCAGCAGTTGAGAGGCCCTCTTAATCAGGAGAGGAGAAGAGAACAAAAGGATACCACTGTTTAGGGCTGGACGATACCTGGTTTTCAACATTGTGATATATCACCAGTTACACATTGCAATATACTGCTATATCACGATGTCTGAAATAAGGATAGAGCTATGTAGAGGCATTGGCTGGCTTCATGGTCTCCTCTACATTGTGATATTTTCATAGTGTGCGCACACGTACACACACACACACACACACACACACACACACACCATGATTCACAATACATTGCCAGGTCAAAAATTATGAAACCGATATCACAATATGGACTTCAAACTGGTTTTGGACAATATATTGATATACCACCCAGCCCTACCACTGTTCAGTCTGAATCCCTTGCAGCCTGGCGTTAAGTGGAGCTCAGGCTGCAGCCTAAAATGCTTAAAAACATATCAAGTAAGTATTAAAATATACTTCTAACCAAGTAATAAAAGACATGACTAATGGTGAACGCATTGCAAACTAACCCTAAGCACCATGAACACCTAGCGTAGTGGAGGCATTTAGGAACACAGATGCACAGGAAGCTGCCTCAGAGCCAAACCTACTGCTCCCTACTGTCAACACTGACTGGCAGCAGCTCTCTAGGGTTTCAGGCTGCTGTCACTCCCAGCACTATGTGCAGATGCCAGGGGTTGAACCTTTTACAAAGCATGTGAACTACCATTTATTCATGGCCCTTTCCATAGCTTTGTCAAGGGCTCACACACTCTGGAATGCTCCTCCTTACCACTTGGTCTCCAAGATGGCACTGCTGCTGCTGCTAAACTCCCAATCTCACTTGTGGGAAGGATTATCCAGTGGTGCTGGCACTAGAACCAGCCAGGAGCTGAGCAGCTGTTATAGTACTGCTGCCAAGGCAGGCCTCAAGTTGACAGCTGGGACAATAGTGCTGCTAGGGGGTGGGGAGTGAAAGCAGGAGTTGCGTGGAACCAAAGACAGCCCAGTCAGGACCCCACTCCCCCCCCCCAAGACCCCTAGTGCCGACCAAGCCTGCTAAGCCCAGTGACACCACTCACTTCCACCCCCACAAAGATACCTTCCATAACAGCAAAGGATGGATTTTGTGAAGTTACTTACCCTTGGCCCTGGCAAACCAGGTACACCCTTTTCTCCCTTTTCTCCGAAAACCCTAAAGCCCTGAAAGGGGGGAAAAAGGCCAAAGACACTTGGATTAATCCACACCTCAGCATGCAAACCAAAAACACAATGCAAGCCCAAGATATAGAAAGCAAATGATCTCCATGTGAGAAACAATGGGGCACAGGTATTTTCATTGAAGTTACAGATAGAAACAATTTGGTTTCATATCCGTAGTTCAAATCTGTAATTCATACCTGTAGATACCCTGATTTGCAGTCAGAGATTAAATCAGTTTCCCTGTTTGGATATAACTGGAAACTGTGTTTGAACAAATTCCGAAGTCTATGTCACAATTCTGTACATTGAAGAGGGCATGAGTAACGCTTGGCATATGTGTGAACCTTACACAGTTCACCTCATATTAGGTAAAGAGCCTCACAGAATATCAGCCAGGTACAGAACTAGCTTCTCCCTCCTAACCTGAATGGAGGCTTCATGTAGCTTAGCAAAGAGGCTTGGGATTTCTTCATGCCCAAATACAAAAAAAATGGAAAACCAAAAGGTAACAATAAGGCACTTTGGGGAGGAAAGGAAAGAGGAGTCGACCACCAAAAGCAAACACAAAAAGATGTATCACAGGACCCTAAGAGTGGAACTCCATCCCACTCCATGATATTGGCTTGGGTTGGCGTATAGTCTCTGCTGGTGGAGAGGAGGGCTTTACAGTGATGGAGGTCCCAGCTTTACTCAATTGGGAAGCTGGCAAAGATAAACAGAACAAAATCTCCTTCCCAATTTCCTCCCTGGACACTGCTCCATTCTGCCCTGCTGTTCATCAGCAGGGTTAGGATTCCTCTGCCTCTGTAATAACGTCAGATAATAACAACAGATGAAATAATAATAATAATAGATGAAAGGGCTTTCCAGTGGCAGGGAGCTGAAATGGAAAGGGATGCAGGTGGGAAGGAGAGAGGATATTCTTAGGCATAACCATAAAACTATTACATGTAGACCAGGAGTAGCCAACAGGATGCCCTCCAGATGTTGCTGCACTGTACATTTCCCATATTTCTGACCATTGGCCATGCTGGTTGAGGCAGATGGATGCTGTAGTCCAACAACATCTGGGAGGCATCATGTTGTCTTCCTCTGCTGTACAGCAAGGGAGCTAAGCAATACAGGAAGCTCTACTTCCCATATATCTTATCTGAGTGCAAGAGCCCTTTCCCCACTTGCGATTACCAGCAACTGGTATTAGCAAGGCATACTTCTTCCAACACAGAGGCAGAACAAACTGTACCCATGATGGCTAGTAGCCATTGACAGCCTTTTCCTCCATTTGTCTAACGCTCTTTTAAAGCCATCCAAATTGGTGGCCATCAGTACCTCTTGTGGGAATGAATTCCATTGTTTGCACTGTGTGAAGAATTACTCTCTTTTTTTGGTCTCTAATGAATCTTCCAACATTCCACTTCACTGGATGGCTGTGACTTATAGTTTTTCAAGAAAGGGTGAAAAGCTTTCAGCTGTCCTCTCTCACCAGTGCTGCTATGGCTCAGGTAACTTGGTCATACAAAACCCTTGCAAATCATTGACTTCCTGCTCCATTACCTAATGTTTCAGGAGCACAGCTGAGCATACAGCCACATCACAGTATGCAGCAAGGGTCCCATGCATATATCTGGCATTATCTGTGGCTCATACAAGCAAAGGGAAGAGCTCTTGAACATATGGAATGCCCACATGCATTCTGCATGACTCTTTGGTCTGAAAAATGGGATGTGTGAAAAAAGAGCATTTCCCTTCTTCAACAAAACATAGATCATGTTTACTACCACAAACCCAAGAAGCCAAAAACAATATTTGTCTTTGGGGATAGTAAGTAGGAAAGCTTATAACACTGATGCAATTCAGATAATTTATCTCATGCTTCAAAACTTTCCTAAAATATTTATTCCTTAGTGTTCCTTAGACCTGTAAATTTTCCTAAAATATTTATACTGGACTGTAAAGGGGTTGTAAAATTTCCTAAAATATTTAGTCCTTATAGATTATATGGAATCAGATTTACTAAGTTTTAATGTCTGTGGAACTTGATCATGGCCACCCAAGAAAGTGGGGAGAAGGGGAAGACTAGCAAGTCAGTGCTCAGCTGCTGGAGAGCAGCAACAGGAGATTGCACCATGTAGATGCACTTCAAAGTACTTCAAAGAGATAATGTAGGGAAGTGGCTCTTGCACCTCACTTATTTTATACCACTGTATAAAACATCTGAAACCTCCAAATGTTGTTGGACTGCAACTCACACCATTCTTGACCAGAAGCCATGCCAGCTGTGGCTGTTGGGAGTTGAGAGTCCAACAACGTCTGGATAAACGCAGATCACCCCCCTCCCCAATGGCTTTATGCCTTCTTTATAAGCCCTTTGTATTAAAAGAACTAGAGGAGTGGAAACATAGCAAACTCTTGTGCCATGGCATAAACAAACTTACTGGAGGACCAGGAAACCCAGGAGGACCAGGAAAGCCTTCAGGACCAGGAACACCCTGAAAAAAGATGCGAGAGGATTTATAGAAAATACTGGCAATTCCAAGGAAATGGGAACCATTTTAGAACATTCAAACCCTAATCCAGTGTTTCCCGAACTTGGGTCTCCAGCTGTTTCTGGACTACAATTCCCATCATCCCCTGACCACTGGTCCTGCTAGCCAGGGATGATAGGAGTTGTAGTTCAGAAACAGCCTGGAGACCCAAGTTTGGGAAACACTGCCCTAAACTGTGTTTAATCTTATGGTTTGTTGTAACAAATCAGCATTTTAAACTATCCTTTGAAGTTGGCTTGCTAACATTAAGAGCAGTTTGGTGGGTGTGGATGACAGGCAAGCAGTAATTAATCTAAAATGGAAGCAAAAGTTCCAAACTCCTTGCTTGTGGCACTGGAAAAGGAAGGAGTACATGAACCTGAGGATAACCTAGATTTGCGCCCATAACATTTAGCTCTGGTTTAGCATTAACTAAAAAACTAGCCCCATCTTGCCTAACCAAATCAGCTGAGACAGCCCAATTTAATCCCAGATAATCTGTAAAAATACTCAGTCACTTCATCTTGTGTTTTAGCAAATACACATGAACCCATCTTGAAAATATAATGACTGGCGAAACATGCATCATAAAAACCGAAAGCTGCTATTTGTCTGCCCTTATTTGCTTCCTTAAGAGATTACATTTTCCACCTGGGTTACTGTAGTTTCACGATTCAGAAGGTTTCTGTATAGAAGCATGTGGTATGTCAACGCTCCCAAACTAATGATTAAAACCTTGGGAAGCCTTTTGACTGCTTCCTCTTCTGGGAAAGCTTAAGTTCTCAGCAACAAGCAAACAACCAGAAAAAAATGTTCCAAAATGCTTAGGTCACCTTGGTGGTGGTGGGAAAACAGTGTTGGAAATCATTGATCAAGGCTTCTGGAAATCAGACCAAGTGAGTTAATCATTCACAGAGTTGAATAAATATCGAGCATCCGCAATAACTGGCCTCAATTGTCTCTGCCCTCCTTGAATAACTGATTTCAAAGTAGGCTGATAAATATTTTTAATCACCTTAGGGGCATGAGACACATTGTTATCTTGGCTTTTTCCCTGGGGAACAAAAGGTCAAAAGGATGCTTCTAACCTCTAAGCAAATTCCTGCCAGTTATCACAAGACAGTGTGCTGAAATAGTGCTGAATCAAGGATTTCTCAGTGCATCAGTTCAGTAAAGAACCAAGAGGTGGAAAAAGGTAAATAGACCATCTCTTCTGAGTTTGCATTTTGATTAATGCATGCACAAGGCAGGTCTTAAATTTTCTGTTGCAACAGAGTTCTCTCCCCTCCTTGCAAGGCGGTTGGAGAGACCCAGAACAATGGTGTGCAAGCCCCTATAAAGACTTTTGAAATTGTCTACCCTGTAGCCCAAGACTAGGCCCCCAAAACATCATACATACATCAAAGAAGGAGGCGGTCTCCAGCAGAAATTTGAGAGTGTTGCTTCTTTCCTGTCTGACAGGATACCTGATAATGCCTTACTTGATTGTATTTTCTGGGTAGCCTGGCTATTCCTTTGAGATGGTAAATACTTTAGTTCCTGAATCTCTTACACATATTGATAGTTTGCTCAGCTTAACAGATACTTGCCAGACTGTATTTGAAGGGAGGTGCAAGACAATTGGAAAGCTTTTCTCATTTCCTTTCTCCATGCAGAGAAATATTGGGGGTCCATTTGGGAGAGTCAAAATGGCTTCAGGATTGCTCTCCTTACTATTTCAGACACTATACTTATGTATGTGTGTTTGCCTTGTACAATTATGAACATTTATTCTATATTTGAGACCTTAGAATTCCTATAACAAAACCTTCAGGCTTGGCTTGGTCTGACTTCTGCCACAGCTCAAAGCATCAACATCATCTAGCCAAGCCAGAGAACCAATCTACCAAAAGATTAATTCAGTGGGTTCTCCCAATTTCACACTAAACATGGGATGGGAGATTCCAAAGTTAAAGACAAACCTTAGCTCCTTGCTGTCCTTTGGGGAATCCCATGAATTCCTGGATCCCTGTAGAAGGTGGAGGACCAGCGGGCCCTGGAAGCCCAACATCTCCCTATTGGGGGAAAAGATTATGCATGAGGCATGAGGCAATTTAGAATGTATGCCTTGCATGGGTAAAGCATATTCAAGGGGTTTTAAAGCCAAAAGAAAAAAAAGCTTGGAAATCCCAGAAGCTGGAATCACACATCAGTTGTCAAAAGACATGCTGAGTGCAAAGGGAACTTAGAAGGGGCTGAGTGGGTGTTGTTGGTTATGAACACTGGTAGATATTCTAGGTGAGAAAAGTCCACCCGAAATTTGGTTTGGTAAAGAGCCCCATGGGTACAGGATAGCAGCCTGAATTGCAAGTTGCTGGGAAAGATAGCAAAGGAAAGCTTCTGCACTCAACAGGCATTTGGTTGGCCACTGTAGGAAGAGGGTGCTGGACTAGACTGAACCCTTGGCTCAACCCAGCTGACCAAACATAGGAAGTTGCCTTATAATGAGTCAGGTCCTTGATCCCTCTAGCTCAGTATTTCTACAATGACTGGCAGCAGCTGCCCAAGGTATCAGGCAGAGGGCCTTTCCCCAGCCCTGACCTGCAGATGCCCGGGGACTGAAATGAAGACCTTCTTCATTAAAAGCAGCTGCTCTGCCACTCAACAGCAGCCCTTCCCTGTATTCTTAAGGCTGCTTCATCAAGGAAAGAGGATTCAGTGGAGTACAACTTTGGATCTGACTTTCTATTCATCATATTCAGGGGGAAAGATAGCAATGGGGTCAGTCTCTCCAGAACAGCTGCTATACAAACCAAATTTCAGTCAAATGAAGCTTGAATTAAGAGTTTTGAGGGAAACTGTTTTGAATGTATAGTGGGACCTGAGTTGAATGGATCGCTACTCTGACTCAGGGCTTATCCATATTTCCTCTGGTCCTGTTGCTTTCCCTCCTGGGGAATTCCATCCACCCTTTAGCACTCAACTGGAGTAAATGGCAATTTGGGTTTTCCTTGGAAGGTCATAGGGGCAGGGTGCACTATGGGGCCTCCAGAGTCTGCCTGCCTCCTCCCACTCAGCTGCCCTACAGCTGGGGGGAAAGCAGCAGGTGGACCGTTTGGGCAGCACGGAGCCTGCGTGCACCCAAGCCACCACACCTCTCCCAGGAGAGATGTGTGGCTCAGGCATGCTGCAGGCACTGCGGTGAGTGCCACCCGGCATTTTGTCACCCCTCTCAGTGGTGATACCAGGGGCGGCCTGCACCCACCACACACCCCTTCCTCCGCCCCTGATTCCGGTAGTATTTGATCTGACTCGCAGTAGCTCTCTAGGGCTTCAAGACCAAACACTGGAAATGATTAGGGTTGTTGACACATTTGCTCCTGAGTAACTCCTTTCGTTTGATGAATCAAATGAGGTTCCTAACTGGGGATTAAATGGCTGGGATAACCATTAGCAGGATGCCTAAGCGCATTTCCAAATATCAACACATGGCAAAGCCAAAATAAATTGAACTTGCCTTTGCTCCTTTTTCTCCTTGGAAAACTAGGCCACTGTTACCCTGTTGAAAACCAAAACCAAATAAGCAATGTATTATGAAAAATAAACCTGTTTCAGATTTGTAGGAAAATGAGCAAAAAAACACAAATCAAGAATCTCCTAAAATAACTAATGCACAGTGCTCTTGTTATTACATTTATTTATTACCTCCCTTCACTAGCAGGTTGCAGGATGGGTTATTATAATGATTTAAAATTCAGAACTAAAACCATTTAAAAGAAATGGCAGAAACAGGAATTGATTGGGTCCTGAAAACACATATCTCAGGTGTCAAAGGCCAGGGTAAAGCATTCACTGAAAGCTGTAGAGTGAAGGTGTCAGATGCACCTCTGTGGAGAGGGAATTCCACAGCTTGGGCTGCCATGGAGAATGCCTTGTCCTGGGCTGCCACCCCTTGAGCTTCTGGGAGCTGTAGAACTACAAAGAGGCCCCCCTCTACTGGTCTTAACACCTGATGGGGGCCTAGTATAGCTGTTTCAAAACAGGGGTAATAGGAGTTCCAAAGGCATCCCCAGCCAGTAATCTGGCCGCTGCATACTGAATCATCTTCAAGAGCAGCATTGCCATTATCCAATCTGAAAGCTACCAGAGCATAGATTACAGTGGCAAAGTCATTTCTGGCCATAAGGAGCAAAGCTGGCAAGCCAGCCAGAACTAGAAATATACACTTCTAGCCAATGAAGCCACTTGGTCTCTAGTGACAATGCTGGATCCAGGAGCACCTCCAAGCTATGAACCTGCTCCTTCCACGGTACAAGCCATCTTCACACCTCTTGGACTTGAGAACTTAGAACACAAAACACCTTTGCCTTTACAGGGTTCAGTTTCAATTTCTTGGCCCACATCCAGGCCCACTGCCTCCAAACACCTGCCTAGCACCTCCATGACTTCTCCTGATTTAGATGGAACAGAGAGTTAGAGAAGAGTGTCGTCCACAAATTGCTGACACTCAAGATAACAGCTCCCAGTGGCTTTCTATATATCTTAAATAGCATGGGGAGAAGATGGAACCTACAGGACACCACAGAAAAGTTCTCATGGCATCGAATAGTAGCTTCTTTTGACTGCTTTCTGGAAACGGCCCTGGATGAAGGAGCAGAACTACTGAAACACAGTACTGCCAGAGACTCCATGTCAACAGTATCAAAAATCCCTGAGAGATTAAGGAGAACAAGCAAAGCTGAACTTCCTGCATCTCTCTCCCAGCAAATGCCATCAACCAGGATGACCAAGGCAGTTTCAGTACCATGCCCAGGCCTGAAGCCAGGTTGGAATGGATCCAGATAAGTATATGTAATAGTTTCCTCCAAGCATGCCTGAAGCTGGACAACCATATTTCACCCAAAAGCTTTGATGTTGCTTAAAGGATGCAAAGAAAAACAACAACAACGTTACTTATCTAATGAATGGAAATGTCTAAAATCCAAGAATCAAGGCAATAGTCAAACATACTTACCACAGGACCTGGGGGGCCAGGTGGACCTGGTGGCCCCTAAATGTAAAAAAAGAAAACCAAAAAAATTACAAATAGGAATTTACACTTGGCTGGGATGTCAATTTTTTTAAAGGCATGGGCATGAAAACAGAAAAAGAAGAAGCAAAGACAGGCACAAAAAGAAATGAAGGGTGAGTGTCTGTCTTACTATCCAAAAATTAACAGTTGTTTACTGTAGAGTATACTGCAAATGTAAGCACAGAAGCACAGAGAATGAACGGGTGAGAGCAGATGACACATCTCTCCCCTAATTCTGGTGGGAAGTGAAACGGCCTCTTTCCTCCCCACTCACCCATGCCACTAAATGTTGCCCTAACTTTTAAATAATGGTGTGTGCGTCCAAGGCCAAAGCATCTCCTCCCCAATAAGGATGGTGAACCAGTCATAGCTGGAAAAAGGTATTCCTAGAGCTCAGTGACAGTGTTCAATCCAGGAGCGACCGCAATCTGCAGAGCTGCTGCATCCATGGGAGTGCAACCCTGTCCAGAATAGGCTGTTTCATCACCTCTGCAAAGTGAGGACCTGGGACACATTAATACTTCTGTTTTTTCATGATTCAGCTTCAGTTTACTGGGCTCAAACTCAGCCCATCCCCACCTCCATGCAGCAGTCTAACACCTCAACCACCTTTCCCAATTCAGGTGGACCAGAGAGACAGAGATGGGTGTAATCTGCATATTGATGACACTTCGTTCCAAGTCTCCTCATGACAGCTCCCAGTAACGCCATACAGATTTTAGCCTAGGGGAAGAGACGGAGCCCTCTGGGATGACCACAGGGCAACTTCCATGGCACCAAAGCAGCCCTGGAGATAGGAGCAGAACCACTGAAGCACAGCCGAGTCCAACAACATCTGGAGGGCATCACTTTGGTTACTCTGCTCCATAGAAAATATAAACCATTCACAGGTTCAAAGAGCAGCAATACAACTAAACTCTAGTTAAGTGCACTTAGGATCTCGGCCTCAATGATGAATTGCTGCATTGTCTCTGGGGAAAGGAGGGAGGGGCTTCATTTCCACAATCAGTCATTCATTAACTGCACTTGTGTGTTTTCTCAAAGAAACTATTTTAACATTATGGACTGCTATAAAAATAACACCTAAAAATTTAAGCTACCAACATTAGTAGCAAAAATATAGCTCTGCACAACTGACAAAAAAAAAAAAAAAGAATATAGCAAAATGACTATAGCAGGAAACATTATAATTAATGGCAAGGAGGGCAAACAGAAAGAGTGACTTACCGGAAAGCCAGGTAGCCCACCTGGGCCAATAGGACCAGTAGGGCCAGGGAAACCTTTAGGTCCCTGGAAAAAGAAACATTAGGGAATATAACTTGCAATATCATAGGCTTTTTGGGTAGAGAATAACGGGCCATATATGCATGTATTATTCCCTTGTGCACAAAAAATCATATGCAGGCAAATTAATGGAGGATAATCCTTCCCATTTTAGGGAATGGTTATTCCTACTTATTTGTTATGGTAGCTGCTTTGCTGGTTCAGAAATAGTGATCTCATCTTTAAAATTGTGAGAACAGAAATAGTGCCAATGCAGTTTGCTGTTACTCCTCCCTTCCCTTGTGCATCTCTTGGGCTGCTTCTACTGTGGATAGTGGAAACAATAGTTTCACATTACATGTGAACTGAGAAACTGTGGCTTAATCTCAGTTTACGAACTAGAATGCGAAACTGGGATTTGATTCTGTAATGGATGGAACACGAAACCACAACTGGAGCATCAAAACCAATGTGTGAGGAAAGGAGGGAGCAAGTGGGCATGACACTTGTCCTCAATTAAGAACCATGGTTCATTAAGCTGAAATTGTTCTGTGTGTACTAGTCCATTGTGTACACCAGATCCACCTGCCGTTGTCATACAGTGCAGCAGTTATTTGCAGAACAATGGCGTGAGCAGAATTTGGTGAGCTTGAATCTCTAGCATACTCTTTCATGGGTGGTCCCAAGAAGAAAACTAAGGATCACAACAGTGCACTAAAAATAAGTGCAAGCGGAGTTCAGCACATGCCATCAGCCTTAACATAGGCAGTACTCCACGTGTGGTATGCGCAACTAGAACTTGGTATGCAGCTATAAAAGCAGACTTAGTATGAGAATTGATCCCACACCATCCAGAAATGCTCATGGTCTTTGGGATGATGATATCTGTATTCAGCATTTCAAATAAACAGCACAATCCCAGGACAGCAAACATAAATAACACAAAGATGCATTTTGGTTCTCTTAAGGAGCTGCTTGTCAAGATTCAAAGCTTTTATCAGAGTGTATGGAAAACAAACTTACAACTGCACCATCCAATCCGGAACGACCTCTTTCGCCCTAAACAACAACAATAGCCTTTGATGAAGCCGAAATTAAATATTAAAACAAATGCTTTAATGCAGATGATGATGATGATACTACTACTATTACTATTGCCATTATCACAACAACTGGTTAACTATTACCTACATGCTAAGATGCAACATTACTGAGTGAAACATCTACCTTACTGGCTCAGATAAACATTCAGAAATAAAAATCCACGATTAAGCCTCAGATAGAGGCAAAATTATTTTTAGATGTCAAAAATAAAATATACATTTCTATTCATTTATGCCCTGTATGCATGAGCGATACAAACAGGTAGGAAAATTGTAAACAGTTGATTGCTGTCACTTGCAGAAAATGCCCCCTCTAACCATAACACAAGCAACAAAATGAAATGTCTTGGACCAGCTTTCCTCAGCCTGGGTGGAATCTAGACACATATAAAAAAACATTGTGATTTTTTTTTTTTTAAAAAAAAAAGGTTTGAAAAATATATTAAATTTCTCATGGCTCACCATCACCATCTCGTTTCACATTTGTATAATACACTTTACAACACACTTAAAACATTGTATTTGCAGCTGTATAGCTGAGTCCCTGGTGCCTTTTGGATGCTTTGAACTACAGCTCCCATCAGCCCCAGTCAGCGCAGTCGTAGTGCAAAATATCTGGAGGGTGCCAGGTTTGAGAAGGCTGGAGAAAGTATTATGCATGCTTCCATTTCTCCCTTGTTTGAACATATCTTACCTTCATTCCCTTAAAAACTCCCTGGGCAAAAGAAGGCTCGCCTTTTGGGCCCTTTGGTCCAGGGTCACCCTATATAGACACATAAGAACAAAAAATCCAACCAGTCAAGCATGTTTGTTTCTCTTAAAAAAAAAACAAGGGGCAGGGGTAGAAAGCAAAAACATGAACGTTCCTGAAACCAGTGCCCAAAAGCAAATGGATATAAGCAGGACCCAATTGTTCACCTTGTACCTCCCAGAACTCTCCCAAGGCCACAACCTCCTTGAGTGCTTTTGCCAGGTCTGAATATGTTCTTGGACTGGGACAGTGACTCTTGTTTGCATGGGAAGAGCTGGAGAGATGAGCAAGGTATGTGTGTGGGGTGTGTATGTGTGTGTGTGTGTGTGTGTGTGTATAGAAACCTCTGAACTATACATGGGATGGGATGCACTCCATGCTAGGAAGGTAGCAGTTATATCCATCACTTTTCCCATATTTGCATCTGACTTCACCCACCTTCAGAAAGGTTGCCAGCAGGGGCAAGCGGCTTTCAGGCTCAAAAAGGTCCCCCCCCCCGACTTATCTGCAAAACTACCTTATACCACACCACTGCTCCCTGTAACCCATGACTGCCTATTCCAAATGACAGTGGCTTTCCATAGTTTTGGACAGAATGCCTTCCCAACTCTCCAAACATAGGGTTGCCATATTTCAAAGAGTGAAAAGGAAATACAGTTATATCTCGGGTTACAGACACTTCAGGTTGCGTTTTTTCAGGTTGCAGACCGCCAAAACCCGGAAGTACCGGAATGGGTTACTTCCGGGTTTCAGAAGTCGCGCATGGGCAGAAGAGCCAAATTGCAACCCGCGTGTGTGCAAATGCGCTGCTGTGGGTTGCAGACGCTGCGGGTTGTGAATGTGCATCCCACACGGATCACGTTCGCAACCCGACCCACTGTACACCAAAATCTACACTGACATGGGCTGCCATATGTCTGGATTTCCACCTGGGTGCATTAAAGCTATTTCCGCTAGGGTGCTGTTTCGGACGGCTGAATCCCGGCTTTGTCCGGGAAATTTTAGACATATGGCAGCCGTACTTAACATAAGGCAGTACAACGAATTACCGGGGGACCTTGCACGCCAGGAAATCCATCTTGTCCTGGAACCCCAGGACTCCCAATAGTGCCATTACAGCCATCCAGGCCAGGCAAGCCTCTGTGTCCTGGCTGACCAGGATGTCCCTGTGCAAAGAGAGAAAAGGAAAATAGTGCATTAAGATTAGCATTTTGCAAACATCTTTGGACTTTAAAAAAATGTACAATGATGTAAACAGTTGCTGTAAGAGGAATCAGTTTATCAAAACTAATGAAAAAAAAATTGATTTAGCCAAATAGACAAAAATAAAATGGTTAACAAAAGCATAGCTGAACAATAATGACCTACATGCACTAACTCAGAACCCAGTGGTAATACACTTACTGTGTTCTTTATCAGGCATTTGCATGATATTACATGCATTTATCATGCATTATCATGCATTTGCACTGGAGAAAGCAAAGGAACACACTTGCAGATCTGCAGTCTACATGGAAATGAACACAAAAGCTCTCAGGATGGGTAATTATTATTTATACATCATCAGAACTCCCCAACCTCTGGATGCTTTAAGGGCTGCCTCATTCTGCATGTCTCAAGTCGATCATGGAGAACACCCTGGGGATGGTTTTCAGTAGTTCCCCACCCTCCCAACCTCACAAGGAGGAGGCACATGAAGAAGGGCCTCAGATGATGAATGCAGAGTCTGGGTCAGTTTATATGGGGAGAGGCAGTTCTTGAGGTATTGTGGTCCTGAGCCACTTAAGGCTTTATAGGTCAAAACCAGCACTTTGAATTGGTCCTGGAAACTAATCAGCAGCCAGTGCAGTTAGACCAGGACTGGTGTAATATGCTCAAACCATCTTGCCCCAGTGAGCAACATGGCCGCTGAATTCTGCACTAGCTTAAGTTTCCAAATATGATATGAAGCCTCCACATTCAGAGGCAGGTTGCATTTGACTCACAGTTCCAGTGCAACTGAAAACTGAAAAGTCTCCTCCTCAGGTGCCTGCTTTAAGGCGCAAGATAGAATATGTGAGGATATCCAATCACCTGTTTTGTTTTTTATAGAAAATGTACATTTTGTGAAATTATTAAGCTTCACTTGAGATTAGATTGGGAAGGGTAAGCATGTAAAGCCAAAATCATGTACAGTCAAAACAACCCCGGAGCTTCCCTCATGTGACCATCCATAACTTTTCAAAGTAGGCATGCCTCATGCAAGGTGAGGAACATAAAAGCTCTTTCTGTGGCAGGAAAGCCCAGTGTGGAAAGAGCTTTTTAAGCTCTCTTCCTGACTTATTGGGCTCTGGGAAGGTCTTGCTCGGGCTCTGGAAACCTTTGGCAGATCTCAGATGGCCCCAGGAGATTTTGCAGAGGCCTCTAAAGCCCTTACGGGACCTTCCTAGAGCTTGGTAAGCAAGGTGAAGAGCTTGAAAAGCTCTTTCCACTCCGTGTGTGTTTAATTTGTTCTGTGTCTGCTGGCCTATCACCAAGCATGTAAAGATGGTCGTGCAAGTTAAATGTGTGCAAGTTGCAAGTCTGCTGTACTCCACTCCTTTTTAAAAGTGGATTTGTTGCACTTGGTTGACAGAGCATTTTAATCCACTTTTAATTGCATGCACCTAAATATCTCTGCATGCTCCTTTAATCCCTCCTGCAAAATTCTGCCAGTCTGGGGACACCCTAAGACAACATTCGAACACGGAAAAGAAGGACTGATGGGTTTATCTCTGTGCTCTTTCCTAAGGGCTATTATTGCTCTGAAGAGAATTGTGACACTAGATGGCAGCAGCTGCAGCTTTAAGAAAATGAGCACCTCTGGATCCTCACTGTAAAGGGCACGTAATTCTGAAGGGTCCTACTTAATCTGGGTTACTCTCTCAGTATTGTATGAACCAAAACCACCATATCAAACTCTCAAGAACTGAGAGGCAGAGCTTATTCAAGGTTTTTGCATTGTCTGACAGACATCACTGATAAATAAAGTATACCACATCCCAGAGGTAGCCAACCCTCTAGATGTTTTTGGACTACAACTCCCATCAGCCCTGGGGCTGGCCAGGGCTGGTGGGAGTCCAAGAACCACTAGTGGGCACAATGTTGGTCACATCAGAGATAGGCTGATTTTGCAAGGCAGTGGTGGGGAGCCTGTGGTCCTAAAGATGTTGTCGGACTCCAACTCCCACAATGTACCTAGAGTGCTGTTGCTGCCTACTACTGCCAGGTAAACCCAAGGGAGCCCACTGTCAGAGGAGGGGATCTAATAGAGGATATAGCCAATGTTCTCTGCCAGTGTGAAGGTGAGTTCTAACATTGCACAACAAAAGATTCCAATGCTTCTGCAAGAAATAGATATTTCACTGTGGAACTCCCTGTTTACTGACACCAGCCAGGCACCTTCACTGAACTCTTTTCAGAACCTGCGAAAAACATTTCTGTTCAGGTAAGTATCCCTGGATATGTCGAACGTTGACAAGTTCTAACCTGTTTCTAGTTGATCTTTGAACGTTCTAAACTGTTTGAACTATTTAAGCTGATTTCAACTGTTTTTATTGATAATTTCATTGTTTCTTTGTAAACCACTTTCAGACGACCACCCCCTCCCCGCCCCCGGACAATCAAGCAGCATATAAAAAGGTAAAGGGACCGCTGACCATTAGGTCCAGTCGTGGCCGGCTCTGGGGTTGCGGCGCTCATCTCGCTTTATTGGCCAAGGGAGCCGGCGTACAGCTTCCGGGTCACGTGGCCAGCATGACTAAGCAGTTTCTGGCAAACCAGAGCTGCGCATGGAAACGCCGTTTACCTTCCCGCCAGAGCGGTACCTATTTATTTACTTGCACTTTGACGTGCTTTCAAACTGCTAGGTTGGCAGGAGCAGGGACCGAGCAACGGGAGCTCACCCCGTCACAGGGATTCGAACCGCCGACCATCTGATCGGCAAGTCCTAGGCTCTGTGGTTTAACCCACAGCGCCACCCGTCTCCCTAAGCAGCATATAAATTTTATGAAATAAATAAATAAAACAATACAAAGTTACTGGCAACCTGCTTAGATCTTGCAGAACAAGGTTCCGCTGGCAGAACAAGCACACTACTAGGTGACTTTAACATGGTGCTATTTGAGATACAACCTTGTATACAAATAAGCCAGTTCCAACTATACAGTGCTGATTTGTGGGTGGGCTGCTTTTCAAACTGGGAGGAGCTTTCCCCCAATCTCAATCATCGCAGAGATGTATGGCAGGGCTGTGTGTGAAATGCCCCCCAAGTAGCTGTGTGGTTTTAAAAGATATTTTCTTTGTTTCACACTCTCCAGAAGGTATTGTCTGGCTAATGCATTTAATGTATAAACTGCAGCAGTTCAAACTGTGCTGGCAGCAACAACAATAAAATGAAATGAAATTAGGAGTTGGCAAAGGTCCCGCTAAAGGATTATTGGGGAAATTTGCCCACACTGGTGGAAACTCCTGATTTGCAGTTCTTGGTACATCCTTTGCCCAGCTTCCTCTATGTTTAAAAGCTATTCCCTTTAAAAGCAGGAGAGTCTGCTATTGTAATCTCTCGTATGCGGTTTAGGAGTAAAGTATCTTGTGTCAACCCACCATACAGTAATAAAATATAAACATTGAACTGTGACTATTCAAAGCAAACAGGTGCAATTCTTTATACATATCTTTATGTATTTAGATTTACAGCCAGAAGGCTGCAGATATCTCTAGGGACAAGCTCATTCAGTGGAAATGATAATTATATGTGTTTGCAAATAAAGGCCAGCAGCTCCTACCCACAAGTAGATAACTAGAATACTACAGACTATTTGTGGGCTACATTATCTCCAGCTTCTACAATATTATAAACATCCTGGAGTAGCTTTCTTGATTTGAGATGGAGCTTACAGAGATGATGAGCTCAAATTGTACCTGTCATTACTATAGGTCAATTCATGCTTTGCATTAAGTCTGCTCATTTGGGCACTAAATAGCTGCAGAGCAGCAGAATGAGATGGTAGAATAGACTACACAATGCCAGATTTCAGGTGAAGAAAATCACAGACTAATGCAGTTGAGAAATGATAAACAAAATTGAAAGCACTGTTGTGTTCAAAAGTGGATTCCCTCCCTGAAATGGCATCGTCTCTTCCCTCTTGCTGCTGTTGTTAAATGTATGCTTACTACATAATGTGACTTACAATTATACATATAAAAAAACTTACAAGTATAAAAGTTTAAGACTAACATCAAAGCCGTAGGGCAAAAGCAAGTGTGGTGCCCTCAGCGCTACATTGGATACAAGCCACTATACCAAATGTTCCTGCTCTATCAATTCAGATTAAAGAGATTACAATAGAGGGTGTTACGGATGACACAGTGACACCTTTTTCTAACACAGTGCCTGGGAATGGCCTGCCTTCTAAACTTTTCCAGAGGAACTGAATAAACATTGAAAAAAAGGGGGGGGGAATAGATTCACTCAAGGATGAACGCTAGCCCAATTTAATAAGCAGCTCTGTATATTATGAGAGCTGGAGGGGGCCCCTCTGGTGAGTTCCAGATCTTGCCTTTAAAATAGCCTGAGGTTCCTCCCCTGCCCCCAAACACTTTTCAACAGAACTGATAGAAGCCATTCCATGCACTATTTCATTGTGTTGTTTCCATTTAGCAAGCCTTGTATATTCAGCTGAAATGGTATAAACCTTGCATCTCGCTTTCCAAACTACTGAACCTTGTTCCATGGGAAAAACTAAACACATGCTGCAGGGTGGGGGATTTTTAGAGGGCTGCTTCTCCCGTACATCTGTGGTTAACAGTTCATAAACACAGGCGGCTGCAGCGGCTGCTGCCAAGAGATTTCATCGGCCCAGCTGCATCAACACGGAAAGACAGAAACTTACCTGGCGGTCAACATTTCCTACACGACCTTTGGTGGCCCTTTCCCTCCTGCAAGGACTCCCACTGTGCAAAGGCTTTCCAGTTCCCTTAAAGGAACCCATAAGTGTTCTGTAGCAATCACATCCAGTCCTCACACAGATTGGAATGGGACTGCACTGGAAACCGTACCACATTTTTTCAAGCATTGGGAACTGTCCGTGTTCACAGCATTAACAAAAAAAAGTAAATTGGTACTAGCCAGTTTCTCCATGTGAAATATAAGAAAGGTGGAACTGGGAGGCAGATTTGTTCGGCTTATGGTTTATTGATGTTTAACAGTAATGATTGCATTTATTAATCCTGTGTGCTTATTATATTACTTACCTGAATTATACAACAGTGACTTGCCTATACACATTTTACGGGAAATAAGATGAGATGCAGCCTGCTTTTTAGCTCAGATAAATGACTATGCATTTTCTGGGGGCATGGGAAAAGCAAAACAATACAAACAGCAGCATTATTTCAAATCTTTATACTTAATTTTTTAAAACACAGAGAGACTTACAGGAACTCCGGATATTCCTGGAAATCCGGGGACTCCCATTGGGCCCTGAAAGGATTAAAAAGAGGCAGTTGATGTTTCATCTGATCCATAGATCTGAACTCTGTTAGCAATTTATGGTAGTTTAGAATAAAGATGGACTAGTCAAAGGTGATCAACTGATCTATTTGTCTATTTACCCTTTTCTTAAACACCTGAAATGTATATTTTAGGACCTACCTCCTTTTGCAAAAAACAAAAAGCAAAACTCTTTTAAACTAGAAAGAACCCTGATCATCTTGGTTGCCCTCCTCTGAACACATTCCAGCTTGTCAATATTCTTTCTTAAGTTAAGAAGTGAGTGTAAACGATGAATTGTGAGTTTAAAATACAAAACTGCATATGCTCTGAGTATTTTCAATGGTGTTGTTGTTTACTAAGACCACCTAAATTGTTTGTGTTTGGCCAAGAGACATGAAATGCTCTGAATATTTTTTGTAGTAAATGAAAGCTTAATGATTACAGTCAATTTAAGGTAAAGGTAAAGGGACCCCTGACCATTAGGTCCAGTCATGGCCGACTCTGGGGTCACTTTATTGGCCGAGGGAGCTTCCGGGTCATGTGGCCAGCATGACTAAGCAGCTTCTGGCGAACCAGAGCAGCACACGGAAACGCCGTTTACCTTCCCGCTGGAACGGTACCTATTGATCTACTTGCACTTTGACGTGCTTTTGAACTGCTAGGTTGGCAGGAGCAGGGACCGAGCAACAGGAGTTCACTCCGTCACGGGGATTTGAACTGCCAACCTTCTGATTGGTAAGTCCTAGGCTCTGTGGTTTAACCCACAGCGTGACCCGCGTCCCTTACAGTCAATTTAAGACATCTCAAAAAGTATTTTCTGGTGCATCCCTTTTTTTGTGTGTGGGGGGGGGACTCTATTTGAGAAACCGCACCAGGGTCCCCAGCCACCTTGATCTGGCCGGGGAAGACCCACTGTGATGTGCTTCCTGAGAGGTTCCTTATGAAGCCGATATACTGCAAAAGGTTCCCTAGCCCAGCTGTAGTGAAAGAAGGAATTCAAAAATAGAAACTTCAGACTGATGGCTGAAGGAGAATTTATTGGTACAAATACTCTGCCTAACACATTTCAACAAAATGTCTTTCTTCGGGTAGATTCTCTTGAATCAAAAGGTGCCATTTCAGAGTTTTGGTATACAAAGGATTAGAACCAGCACACTTTGTCCAAACACAGTGAGCGGCCAATTAAATTCTCCTTCAAGCACCAGTTTGTGAGCTTTGTCTCTTCTTGGCTTCTGTGCCTTGCCCTCCATTCTTTCTGATTAAATGATATTACTCCACAGAGCTGTTTGCCAAATTGCTCTCTTGGCCATATTTTAAAAGTATTTCCATAAGCAAATGGGAGGCTGGGGAATAGTTACTTGGCTAGAACTGAGCCAAAATTTCTTGGAAGAGGTCTACCCCCCTGAGAACTTTCTTTTCTATCACCTCCCGGGGGGGTGGGGAGTCATTTTGCAGAATGATCTCTGAATATCTTCTGCTCTTCTTCTTTTTTTAAACAGTGGAGGCTAGTATTCAGGGCAAATGGACCATTGCCCCACCAACTACACTTTGCCCTCATCCAGCTAACTTACAACCAGCCTAGGGAGTAGCACTGCCTGTCAATGTCCTCCTTTGCTGCCTTTGTCAAATTCAGCAGTAAGGAGGATGGAGACAAAACTAGAATTAGCTGGCTCCACCACATATATACAAACCTGCACAGGTCTAATAAACATTTTCGGAGGCCAGTTTCAAAATTTGGACCTGGAACACTCCCAATAACATCACTGGGAGTCCAAAGACAATGCCTACCTCCTAAAACCCATGAGCTTCAGTACCCTTTCACCACATGTTCCTTCTAGAAGCAGCAGTAGAAAAGGTGTCTTGCCTCCTGGAGGCCTTTCTGCAAAATCTCCCTCTCACTGGTTTCCAATATGCTGCAGTGACATTGTCCCAAGTGCTGTGGACTCTGGGAACTGTGATTTCCCCAGGACACCTGGATCTTTAGTAATTACATTTGCCAGGGTCCCTGACACTAAACCACTGCAGGATATAAAGCACTAAATGGTGGTGATGACAGGAACAGGTGTTCATGGCTCAAGTTTTAATCTAAGCCAAAAAGAACTTTTTTGGGATTATGGTGCCCAATTCATAATGAAGCCATATGAAATAGCCAAATTTGTATTATGTGCTAGGTAATTGTGATCTTCAGTGATTTTGATACTGCTCTATGTGTACACCATACTTCTACAGGGCGTGAACAAGACAGCACTTTGCCATTATTCCAGCAGTAAGTAAGTAAAAACAGGGCTGTCTTTAAGGATTCAGAAAGCTCAGAGGAATGGATAAACTTACCTTATCTCCCTTCAGTCCAGCTGTACCTGGGGCACCTGTGCTCCCTCTCTCTCCCTTTGGCCCCCTCAAGCCTTCTGGCCCAGTAAACCCTGGAACACCCATCCGTCCTTGGTTCCCAATTGGTCCTGGTTGACCCTAGGAGGAAGGGGAGGAAATCCATCTTAAGAGTTTGCAAAGAAGCACCTGCCTTGCCAAAAAGCACCCCCCAAAAGCATTCAACAGGAAACAACTGAAGGAGGAGTACAACTCATCTGGAGCGCAATGTTCGGTTCTGGGTACCAGAGAAGGGAAACAGAGATGATAAGGGATATGGTTAAGAGAAGTGGATCTGTTTAGCCTTGAGAAGAGATGATGGGGTGCAAGTGTCGACATGAAACACTCTTCAGCTATCTGAAGGGCTGACATGCAGAAAAGGACAAAGGCATGGTCCCTGATGCTGCTCTTGAGGGAAGGATAAGATCTAATGGGTATAAGTTAAACAAAGATAGTTACGGGGCAGCATCAAGTGTCAGCATGAATGGGCATCTCCTGAGGGCCCATAAGCTGTCAGGGGGACCAATTACGCTTTTACACCATTGCAACCTGCTTGTTCATCTGCACCCAAAGGATTCCTGCCAGAAAAATCTTGCTTGACTTTTCTTTGGTCACAAAGTAACTAGCTGAAACAAACCTTTTTTTTAAAAAAATGACTAACGTTCCATTTCACAAGAGGTCACATTTGTGTAACTCACTTGCTATTGTTTGCAAGTATGTATGTGTATTTGTGTATGTGAAAATTGTGGTAAGCTTGACCAGTTCTCAAAGCCCTTTAACAGCTGGGGAAGAAACAACAGCTATATGAATAATGCAGGGTGTACTCAAAGTTGTTTCCAAAGTAGACATGAAAGGCCTTGCTACTTTGGTTTGTGGAAATGGCAGGCCACACGAGTTGTCTTAACAGGGGAAAAAAATTATGGAAAGGCCAGATGGTGCCAAAGTTAGTTCATGTTATGTGTGTTTTTTTAAACTGCATCACAAAATTTAAAAAGAGAATTATCATGTTGTTGTTGTTGTTGTTGTTGTTGTTGTTGTTGTTGTTGTTGTTACTAAAAAGCTAATCCCTGAATTGCATTTCTGCTATAAACTTCAAGTGTTGGAGCAATTTAAATGCAAAAAATACAATTTTAAATAAAGCCAGAGAACAGTTCAGAGACAAAACCCTACACATTAAACCCCAAAGAGCAGGAAGTCGCCCTACTAAAAGAAATGCAGATTATATAAAAACCACTTATTACAACAAAAAGGGTTTCATCTGTTTGCTAAAATGCTGAAGAGCTAACAAGGAAAGTTACCGTATTTTTTGCTCTATAAGACTCACTTTTTCCCTCCTAAAAAGTAAGGGGAAATGTGTGTGCGTCTTATGAAGCGAATGCAGGTTGTGCAGCTATCCCAGAAGCCAGAACAGCAAGAGGGATTGCTGCTTTCACTGCACAGCGATCCCTCTTGCTGTTCTGGCTTCTGAGATTCAGAATATTTTTTTTCCTTGTTTTCCTCCTCCAAAAACTAGGTGCGTCTTGTGGTCTGGTGCGTCTTATAGAGCGAAAAATACGGTACCTTAGGTAGGCTATTCCAAAGTGTAGGTGCCACAATCAAAAAGGTCCTGTCCCACACCCTAGAAGATCATTTCAGAACAAGGAAGAACAGAGAGATGGTTCTCAGGCCCAAGAACACAAAAAGTCATTGTGGTGTAGTGGCTGTAATATTGGGCCTAGTCCTTGTCAATGGACAGGGATGATGATGGGAGTTGTTACATGATCAAGTTGAGACTCCTACATTGCACAGGGTTGGAATAGATGACCCTTGGGATCCTTTCTAACTCAACAATTCTATGATTCTGCTGTTCTAACTTCTGCAGCTTTTATCAGTTGCAGCTTTCAATTACCAAGCAACTGGACTGCAACTGATACATCTGGATCTGAAACACATACCTAAACACAAGTTACCTCTGATTTTTCAGCATGAAATGTATGCTGCCCAGCTAGAAGACTGATGTGCCTTGTCTTCTGTGGATCACAGCAGAGGATCTTGCCCCTTTGCAACACATCACTCAAAGGACATTCTGCCAGGAGTGTGCATACTAAATCCTGGAAATTCCAAGGCTAAGAGAATGGTATATTGAAGTGTGGGGTCCAGCTGTACTTCATAAACTCACAGGAGTTATGTGGTTATGATAAGGAGCGCAGAGTGTTAATAATTTCTAAAGAGACTGGAAATGTTTTAAACTGGATTAGAGTAATAGAGTGAAATGCTTATTTTCCTTTATTTTGAATAAGTTTGATAACTTTGGTTGTGTATAAGCAGAAGAGCCCTCTGCTCTTGTTAATAAACCAACCAAGACTTTTGTAGCACTTTAAAGATTAATGAATTCATTATGTCATAAGCTTTTGTGCACCATAGTCCACTTCATCAGATGCATCATATGTAATTCTGGACTGGCAAGCATATGCAGTATACATGCATGGATGAGAGACCAGGGTTTACAGGATAATGAAATGCACACACACAAAAAAGCTTTGATGGTGATGCTTACATGAAAGCAAAATAGTTACAGTGACCAATTAGCAAGACAACCTTACTGGTGACACAAGCTACTTAATGCACACTTGCACACTTAACACGTATGATGAAGGGCCAAAGAAAAAGCTTGCACCTTAATAAATTTATTGCCTATAAATTTCTGCAAAACCCTTTCTCTCAGGGCTCATCCACACTTCCGCTTGTTCAGTGCTTTCTAGGCATGGGTATATGATGTTTTTCATTTGCCCTGCCCCCCCTGCCCCCCCCCCCGGTTTACTGCTGTTTACTGCTGAATTGCCTGCTGAATTACCTGCTGTTTACTGCTGACTAGTGGAAGTGTGGACGAGCCTTAACACTCCCTCTGTTTTTTGCAACAATAGATACAAGTAAGCTCAAAATTATTTTTGTTGTTGATGATGATGTTTCTGATATGACTTTTTTTTTGCTTCTTTATGTATTATTAATGAAAATAACCATATAGAGACAGAGAAGGGGAGAGAGAGAGAGAGAGAGAGAGAGAGCGCGAGAGCGATGTACTAAAGAGGGAGGGCAGTGAGGGCAAGCTGTGAAAATGTGTAGTTAGTAGAAGCCGAACTCTCTGCTTGCCACCCCTCTTTCACCCAGCCCCTCCCCTCAGACCTTGCCAAACCCTCTTCCATCATGCTTCCCTCTGAGGCCTCTGATTCAGAGCAGGAGTGGGAGTCACCAAAGGATGCATTTCTGAGAGTAATGTAACCGTCAACCCCCTTTCCCAGGGAATTCTGGGAATTGTAACTCTCTGAAGGGCATGCTAACAAACTCTCAGCACCCTTAGCAAAATGCAGTTCTCAGGATGCTTTGGGGTAAGCCATGACTTTTTAAAGTGGTATGATACTGCTTTCATTTTGTACTGCTGATGGGGACTCAGATCACCCTGAGGGATGTTAGGCTAGATGGGTCTTTGATCTCATCCTAAAGAGGCTTTCCTACGTTCGTATATAATAATGCAACACTGAGGAATGATTGTGAAGGTCGTATCCAAATCTGATTACCGTTAGTTTCAAGAGTTCTACAATGGAGGGATTAAGTGTAGGTCCTGTGTTCTAATCCCAAGAAAGAGAAAAAATGACTGAAACCTCTGTTTTACTTTGCACACTACAAGAGAGATCTTAATACTGCTTGAAGATTTATCCCAGTATCCTGGGGTGGCTCCAGCAGCACAAAGACCCAGCGAAATGTTGCTAATCTCCCTCGTAATGTGATTAAACCATGATAATCTAATTCTTATGAATTTCATTTAAATCCTTTTGAAGATGGCTGGCAACAACACTTTCCACAGTAGAATAGAAAGAAACTGGTTAAACCATGGACAACAAAACCTAAGTGGCCAGCCCTTCTGCATTTTTCATTTGCACATTGTTTACATTTATTATATGAGGAACCCCTAAAATGTCAGCTAAGCACATGGCAAAATTTGCTTCCTTAACTGAGGCCCCATCTGCACTATACATTTAAAGCAGTATCATACCACTCTGAGGAGTCATGGCTCCCCCCCAAGGAATCCTGGGAACTGTAGTTTGTCAAGGTTACTGATGGGTGTTCGACAACCTCTATTCCTCTCAAAACTACAATTCCAATCAATGCTTCTTCCCAGGGAGGTCTGGAAAATCTTACCCTGTGAGGGCAACAGGAGCTTCATAACTACGCTTTACAACTTTGGGGGAAGCCATGGCTGTTTAAAGTGGTATGGCACTGCTTTTAAACGTATGGTGTAGATGGGAGACTTGGTCTGAATCTAGTACAGTGGTACCTTGGTTTTCGAATGGCTTGGCTCCCAAACAAATTGTCTCCCAAACACCGCAAACCCGGAAGTGAGTGTTCCAGTTTGCGAACATTTTTCGGAAGCTGAATGTCCGACGTGGCTTCCACTTGAGTGCAGGAAGTTCCTGCAGCCAAATGGAAGCTCCGTCTTGGTTTCTGAACCATTTTGGAAGTTGAATGGTCTCCCAGAATGGATTAAATTTGAGAACCAAGGTACCACTGTACAGCTAAGGCTATAATTCTAAGTAACGAGTAGCTTCCATTGAGGGCTCTTCTGTTTACCACATTTACATTTGGCTCTTCTTCTAAGAAGCTCAAATGGCAACCATGGGGGGATTATCTGAGTTTATTCTCAAATCAACACTGCAAGGTAGGTTAGGCTGAGAAAGAGCAGAACACTGATGCAAAGTAGTAAAAATGCTTACAGCATTGTTATTTGGGGACAAATAACAGCCACAAGTGTATGAGGTGGAGAATGTGGATGGAGAAGAGCCCCCCTGCCCCCTTCACTCACAATACTTGAGGGTTGTCCAATGAAGCTCAATGGTGAGGGATGTAGGACCAGCAAAAGAAAGTGCTTCCCAGCACACAGTCAAACCATGGGATTCGCTATCACAACTATTTTACTGTCCCAAGCAAAAGCAAACTCTATTATTATTATATCAATTATTACATTATATTCATATATTGTATATGAATAATTTTTGTTAATGGTTTTCATCCAGTTCTTCAGCTAAAAAATGGCTCCCAAAGCAGCTTACAAATATCAGTGACAAGACAGAGCCTGCCGTCAGACTTACAACCTAAGACACACCACACAAAAGGAAAAGAGACAGGGAAGAAGAAGGAGAAAAGCAAGCCGAAGCACTAATGTTTCAGGGATCCTGTAGTGAACAGAAACAATGGACCTTTTCTTTTTTATAAGAGCAGTCAAAAGCGCTGGCCTTCCAGCAAAGCTGGTGGAGAGGCCCTCTTCGGTGGTGGAAGTCCCATCTGCCTCACAGCCTGATGGAACCTTATAGCTTGGGCCAGTCCTTCTTTCAGCTGCAGCGCACTAGAGCACAGTTCTGACACCTCTCAGGTGGGCGCCATTGCAGGTTGGCTCCCCCCGACTGTTTCTTGCCTTTACGTAATTCAGAGAAGCCCAAAATGAACATTTCAAGTCAAAACAGAAGCTGACTCCACCTAACTCCTAACCGCTGCTAGCTGCGATTGGTCAAAATACGGGATGGGGCCAATTCGTATTTCCTTTTCTTCAATCTGTCTCCCATGTACCAGCAGCAAGCTTTCCAGCCAGGCCTCTACCGTTGCACACATGCACACTGTGCAAGGGCCCTTCTGAGCTGCCCTAGCCACCTGCCTAAATCTAAGAGAATGAGGGAGGTGGGGGTTACTTGACCTGCACTAGAACCAGGGGTGACCCCCAAATCAACTAGAGAGACAACTTGCTGTAGTTCTAAGCACCTCTGTGGGCAGTTAACAAGGCTGTTGACAAACCGGCATCTGTTCAGGGCTGCCGCAAGTCACCCAGAGACTTACAAGCATCCTCAAGGCGTGAGCTAACAGCAGAAATGTGTTGCGATGGGTAGACTCAAGTATCATATCATATCGGAGAGAGAGAGAGAGCTTTGTTTGTGTACAGGTTGTGTACAGGTTTCAGTCCCCTGCATCTCAAGGTAGGGATGTGAAAGACCCCTGTCTGAAATCCTGGCGAGCCACTGGTAGTCAGGGTAGAGTCTACTCAGTAGACAAAATTGGGCTACATGGACAAATAGTCTGACTCATTTATTTATATATCCATTTATGGGTTTTCTGCTGAATGTCACTGCCTATACCAATATTATACAGTGGTACCTTGGGTTAAGTACTTAATTCGTTCCGGAGGTCCGTTCTTAACCTGAAACTGTTCTTAACCTGAAGCACCACTTTAGCTAATGGGGCCTCCTGCTGCCGCTGTGCACCAGAGCACGATTCCTGTTCTCATCCTGAAGCAAAGTTCTTAACCTGAAGCACTATTTCTGGGTTAGTGGAGTCTGTAACCTGAAGCGTATGTAACCTGAGGTACCACTGTATTTGTGCTACCAAATGATTCTGTGTATATCTTATATAGTTCAAGTGAAGAACTTTTTTAAAAAAACACCACCACCATCTGATTTTAATATGCATCTTGGGAACACAAACTGGAACAAAAGTGAAGCACTGTCATATTTGGTTCCTTTTTCATGTCAAAATGGCTTGTGTGTAATTAACGAACCTCCCAGGGCTTTAGGGTTTTGTTTCATTTTTGCTGTTGTTTACAGTAGTGTTTGCCTAGCTCAAAACCAGAAGTTACTATACATTCCAGTGACCCCCTGGGTTGTTTTTTTTACTGTGGAAAAAACAATTAAAATATAATCTTTGAGATAACTGCACTAAATAAGTTTCAGTACAGACATTCGCAGAGCTTTCCCCACAAAGTTCAAAGTGTTTCCAGCTGCTGTAATAGTGTAGTAGTTAACATTGCAATCCTACCCAGTACTCAGAAGTAGAACTCTCACTGTGCTCAATAAGGCTTTCTCCCAGGTTAAATGTACATAGATTTATTTATTTATTTTTGGAAAAATGTATATTTAATTAATATCTCAAGTCTGTTTTGCCATAAAGATGCAAACATGTTAATTCACTCACAAGTAGTCCTACTGAGTCTTAGCTGTGACATCTGGCCCACAGGAAAAAGAGTCTTCCAGAAGATTTGTAAATTATTGTGATATGGACACAACACCCATCAGCAAAAATGCAGGCAGTAGCTAGAATCCCATTTTCCATGGTGGCTAAATGGGTGCTTACAGGAAGCCCACCAAGCAGGACATGAGCGCAATGACCCCTCTATCAATGTCATTACTCAGCAATGTACAGTGTAATATACATTACCTATGTACACACAATTATATAGCATGTGTGTGTAGATAGGCAGACAAGTAATACCCAGTGCTGCATGAGTGGATTTCCTTTTGCTGGCTGCCCCATGCCCCTGCAGTACCTTGCAAACCCACCCAATCTGCTCCAGAGGGTTCCCCCAGCCCTCTGAAGCAGATCTGGTGGATTTGTGAGGGGCTGCATGGGGGAGGAGAGGAAAGCAAAAGGGAGTCTCATTGGGCAAGCATAAACTTCGCAGTGGTTCTCAACCTGTGGGTCCCCAGAGGTTGTTGGACTACAACTCCCATCATCCCTGAGCTCTGGCCTTGCTAGCTAATGGTGATGGGAGCTGTAATTCAACAACCTCTGGGGACCCACAGGTTGAGAAAGGCTGCATGCGCATACACAGCACTGAGGTGGGTGTGGGAGAATTCTATTTTATTAATTTGCTTTAGAGCACAAATAAAAATAGAAGCATATATTCAAAATTACATTCCTTAGGGACATTGCAAGCTGACCTATACCAAGTCAGACGCCGTTGCCACAAACTGACAGTGGCCTCAAATGACTTCAGGCAGGTATCTCTCCCAGCCCTACCTGGAGAGGCCAGAGGGATTTTACCTGGGAACTTTTCTATGCGGAGCTTGTGCTCTGCCACTGAGCTGCAGTCCCCGCCCCCCACCCCAACCATTTGGAAACACTGTCCAGACTTATGCAGAATTTAACATTTGCAAACTGATGCTTCAGGCAGTGGGGGAGGGGGACACAAAACAAAACAGCCCCCTGTTTTGCTTTTTACACTGTCAGGGGAAAGTGGCAAGTGAGTGAAATCCTACCATGCACCCCTGCCAAGTCTAGCAGCGCTGTTTAATTGGGGTGGGCAGTGGGGGATGGGGATGAAGCATTACACATAGACTTTTTCATTCCCAAGAAATGAGTGGGTAGGGTCACCCCTCCCCCCTGAAAGAGTGGGGCAGGCGCCAAGTGTGTTCACTGTGGCTGATCTCCACTGCCTGAGCCTGCAGTCCTCTTGCCACCCGCGAGGATCAAACTCAGGCGGGATCAAATGCCCTAAGCAACATCAGAGATGTGGAGGGATAGCTCTAGGCCAGCAGGAATGCAGATAACTTGCAATTACATGAGATCTCATTCATGGATTGTCAAATTAGCAGAGGTTGGCAAGCGCTCCTTACCTCCTCTTAATTGAGAGCAAAAATGAGCTCTGGCATAGCACTTTGGAATGAAAGGAACTAGAGATATGTGAGGAATTTGCCCTTTGTTTTAAGAAGCATGGACAGTTAACATGGATGTCAAAACACACAGGGCTTGGTGAAATTCTAGGGGATAAAACCGCTGTAAAAGGGGCTGGCTCATGTGGCAACAGCATTGCTCGAAACCACACTTTAAAAAGAAAAGAAAATGGAAAGCTTAAAACTTATGCATATGAATCTTTCATCTCTGAAAGCCAGCTCCCTGCCACTCCCTGGCACTAATCTAACCATCATATAAGGACATTACAACAATTAGATGATGAGTAAAATTCCTTATCTCACTCCTGAAAGAATGATGAAACCATTTTTACAATTAATATTATTTTAGATAGTCCACAGCATTTAGATCAGATAGATTAACAGCAAATTACTGAGATTATTTACAGAAACATTGTAAAATTATTGAATGTTAAAATGACGTTGGAATGAAACGAAGCGGTTTTAGTAATAAGGTTAAACAGGAATATGTAAAAATGGATTGATATTAGATGAAAATATAAAGTTATAATATGTGAAGATAAAGAACTAAGATAAAACAAAGAGGGTAAGGTATCTGAACTGGATACAAAAAAGGGAGGTGTGAGGAAGTCATGAAAATAAGTAAATGAATTGTAAGATATAGAAAGAGGGACTTATTTTTAACTGATTTTATTTTTTCTGTAATTTGTATTTTTTGTTTTTTCCTTTTATCATTTTTATAACCTTTTTCTTATTGAAAATTTAATAAATATTATTTAAAAAAACAAAAACAGCAAATTACTGTACTTGTTGCACATTCCATCCTGAAATGTGGCAGGGTGGACAAACAAGGTTACCAACTTCAAATTTATATTTTATATCATATGCAGTCATTTGATTTAATCTTGTCTTCAAGAAACTTGTCTTGTTGATGTTAATGCTGCCCACCTGCAGGGTTTTAAGACATGACAGCTCTCCCAGCAATGAAGTTTGGCTGTGGGTGCGGGGATTTGAATGTTCTAATTTCTACAGATTCACATATCTGCATTTGTAGTACACACCATTTATTAAGCGTTGGAAACAAGGCAGCGAAACTCACACAATGCTATAACCCACACAGAGTTTTATTTTGTGCACCCATCCAAAGTTCTCGAACTGTCTTTTTCTTTGGATTTCGACCACTTCATCCAAAGGTGGCTAACCTGTTGCCCTATAGATGTTCTCAGACTTTAACTCCCATGAACCTCAGTCAAACATAGACAATTGTCAGTGATGATGGGAATTGTAGTCGGGCAACATCAAGAGGGCCAAAGCTTGCCCATTCCCAGTCTAATCTCAAGTGAAACCTAATAATCATCCCATCATCCTTGACCACTGGTGGTGCTTAACCCCCCCAAAAAACAGTACTTTTTGCAGTTCGGAAAGTGATGAGGAAATGCTTTGAAAATGTGGGGTGAATGAATTATTAATAGAAAGACCCCAGAATCAAATTGGAATGAAACAAAATTAATGCTCTTTGTCAACCAGTGGCGTAGCGTGGGTTGTCAGCACCCAGGGCAAGGCAAGTAATTTGCGCCCCCTAACCCGTGATTTGCACCCCCTAACCCGTGGATTTGCGCCCCCTAACCCTAACCCCCAGATGTTGCGCCCGGTGCGGCCGGCCCCCCCTGCACCCCCCACGCTACGCCACTGTTGTCAAGCCTCTATTGCTCAGAACAGACAGAGTAAGCTTTGTGCAAGTAAATTAATATGAATGCTTTAAAGGCAGATAGTCTTGAGGAGGCTAGTCTAACCTAGACTTCTGCAACATGGTGTCATATGAACATAGGATGCTATGTTAGACAGACTCTTGGCCCTTCTATTGCAATATTGTCTAAACTAACAGCGGTTCTTCCAGGTATCATATAAGGGACATCAGTGCTTTTTTCTGGGGGGTACGCATACCCTTAAACATTTTGTGAATCTTTGTACTTTTGTCCATTTACTGTATTTATTTTTCCCAATTTTAACTATAAAATGGTGATTTTATTATTAGAAAATAGGCACAGGGGGACATTATCAGCTCTACCTGGAGAGGGCCAATGGTCAGGGATAGTGGAGTTAGTTTTGAAACCTCTGTCTGCAGAAGGCTTATGTGACTTGCGGACCTTCTATGACTAATGAAAGCACAAACAGGTAAGCACTCTTCATGCCTCTCCAGAGGAGCCCCCTCACCTTTGAAAACCCCTGCTCCACAGAGCACTCTTGCCATCTCTCCCTCCCTCCCTCTCTGGTATTTGGACTGACTGTGCCAACTCTCCATTCCAGAGCCCAGCAATGCCTTTTATGGTCTGATAGATTCAGAGTTGCCTGATCTACTTCAGCTCTGGTGAGAGGTCATCTAAACCCACTTTATCATTCCCTGAGCCAAATTGCTCACTGGAGACTGCATTTTAAAAGTATAATTAAAAATGTTTGGGCAGCGAGCTAACAGAAAAATGGCACCCAGCAAAGCACTGCCAGTCCTGTCCCGTTCCACCCCCCTCATTTCTTTTTTTATAGCATTATGCTTTTCATGCATAGGGCATTTATTCTTTGATTCTATTCAATGCTCCTTTTGGGACTTGTTTCCATGTCTCTCATTTGAAATCCTCGAGCTATGAAGTGGGTCTGTTAATTCTGGTAGTGTTGATCATAAAGCAACCTCTGCTTTTAACTATGGATCGTTATGACGACTCTCATTTTACATACCCAAGAAAAAGAAGACGTGTCCAGGGAAAAGAGGACATATGGCAACCCTACATTACAATCATTTTGAAACAAAACTTTAAGGCAAGACAAAACACAATCAGTTCAATAGGGGATGGTTTATGTTCAACAAATTTATAAACAGTACTCAGAGGTCACATCGTACCCCCTGCATCCCATTCAACTATAGGGAGCGAATACCAGAATACGGTGTTTATACTTGCTTCTCAATGTGTCTTGAGATGGCTACATACTCCGTCCTGCACAGGTTTAATGATGGCTGCTTACTGCTTTTATGTTCACTCTGTATGTTCACAAAAGTAATAACAAATGTTTCCCAGAGGTTGCTGTTCATGGTGTACAACTATTATAAAGCCATTCAAAGTATTATTTGTCTCAAGAGTTAACTGCAGTGTTGCCCTTAAGCTGATAAAACAATGAATGAACGCATGAATGGGAAGGAAACTGAAACCTTGATTAGTCTTGGATTGTCATGTTTCCTTTGAGGCATTCATAACCTAAGGAATTTGCCTTATTCTAGGTTGAACTGTTTGCCCACCTAGCATTGTACTGTCTATTTTGACAGGCAGCACCTCTTCAAGTTGTCTCAGTCACAGGCCTTTCAGATCACCTAATAGCTGATATTTTTGAAATAAACAAAACTGGAGGTGTCCGTGATCCCACTGAGATATGGTCCCATCGCAGTGGAAGGTAGTTGGATCCAGTAACATTCAACACAAATCCTTGCACGGAAGGGAATTGTCAGTGCATCTGATGCTGACACTGCCTCACCTCCACCTCCCCAGCAGGTATGGGAACCCACATTGAACAGGAAAGTCAGGATTGCAATTGATTTTGCACCCCACCCCCCAGCATTACAGACTGAGCTACAATACAGATTGGGCTACAGAAATATCTCCACAATAAAGGTCCATCTCTTCACACAAGTGATTCAGCTCTCTTCCAGTTTAGTAGAAGCTTATCTACACATTCTAACCCACTAGGCCTCTCTCCAGGAAGGAGCTAGTGACCAAAAATGTAAGTTCTGCTCAAAGCAATGGGACTTAATTATATTATGCTTAGTGGACTACAGGAGTGATCCAGTGCAGTATTATTATTATTTAACTAAAATATATATACCAAGTACTTGACAGAATACCTTTAAGCAGTTTACAAAGATCTAAAATGTTCAGTAACACTCTGCCGATAAAAGCAAACATTAAAAAACAAATTAACATAAAATGATAAAAATACATAAATAAGCAATTTTAAAACACACACATATATAAATAATTAATAACAATATTACATTTTAAAATTACATGCCGGGATAAGTTTGCTGAAACAGAAAGTTTTTTTAGTCAGCATGAAAATAATTCAGCCAAAGTTACCTGCTTAATATCAATGGGCAGGGAGTTCCCAAAAGTAAATGTTCCCACACTGAACGATTTATTCCCTACAAGTGCGGAATGAACATTTTGTGGCATTTGTATATATATAAAAAAAACAGATAAAAAGTACTCCCTAACCCCGCAAAGGGATTGTGAGATGATGCTATTGAACAAAAAGCCATATTTCTTTAATTTGTACACAGAGGAATGCCTCTTACAGTTCCCCCATTTACGTAGATCCAACTGAGATAGTTATTGTCCAGTTCTGTGCAACCCTGATCACCATTCTTATAGCAGGGATGAGGAGCATGTGGCCCTCCAGATGTTGCTGGACTACACCTCCCATCATCCTTTACCTCTGGCTGTGCTAGAAGGGGCTCATGGGAGTTGGAGTCCAACAAATATCCAGAGCGCTGCAGATTCCCAGCCCTGCCCTAGGGCCTGTAAACTGGGTGGAACTAGTTATATCTCTTTTGATTTCAACAGAGGAAAGGGCAGCTCCAGCCAGCCAGCATGACTGTTTTCTAGACAAGCTTATGCTAATATAAATTGTTAGTTTTCAAGGTGTCACAGAAGCAGACTAAACAAGAATAGGGCTGGCCTTTCTGAGGGAAAAAAACAACCATAATTTGGGAAGGCAAATGTCTCCAACCCAAATACCCAAGAAAATGAAGTTTATGCAATCTTTCTTCTCAAGTGAAGTACGCTAAACAGGGTAATAGTGAAAATGAACAAATCCTTCACTGGAATTCCCACTGGCTAAGGTTTATAAAATAAATGATTCATTCCAGTGGTGCTTGTCATCACTTAAATTGTATGTCTAAGTCCTTGGACCTTTCATTACGTGGCTGTATTAACACTCCAAAAAGGCTGTTCGTTCCATTTGTTGGTATAAAGTGCACTTCCAGTCTGCTTAATCTTTGATGGACAGGCCTGATTGTTCCTGAAATCCCTGGCTATACAATACAACAAAGGCTTAAAGGCCTTTCTGGGCCTGGGCTACTACCCACAATGCACTGTGCTTCCTGTCCCTGTAGGGCTGGAATTCATGACCATGCAAAATGCTCAATCACACACTAGGCCAGGGCTTAAGCTGGGCTCTTTGTACAGCAGCATCTAAGGTCGGGAAGAAGATTTTAACTGTCAGGGCTTGGTGCTCATTGGCTCATTGATGAGAGGGAGAAGGAAATGCAGAGACACAAGATCACCAGCGGATGGTGTGTAGCTAACAGCAATCTGGCTCTGATAACAGGGGAGCCTGTTGGCTGGACTCCCATTCGTGGCTTAAGAGAGTTTGATATGGGACCCTAAGGGGTGGCTTATCTCTCCAAACCTGAAAAGCAATGCCTAAATAGCAACTGTCTTGTGCTCCCATAGAAAGGAGGAACCGAGTAAATACTTTCTCAACTACTCATCCGTCACACAAGAGGTCTGGAAGCAAGCGAAACCTTGAAAAGTGCCAAAATCTACTCTTTGGTTTTGTCAATACTCCAAAAAGAAAGAATGTGAAGTATCTCAGTGGAGCAGTTTTGCCATCCATCCTAAGAAAAGCACAAGGGTGGGTTTCATTGCAACACACCTCCAGATGCTTTTGTAGCATCTGGAATGTAAAAATGTAAGAAGAGCTCTGCTGGATCAGACCAAAGCCCATCTAGCTCAGGACCCTATTTCCTGTGATGGCCAAACAGATATGTAGGAGACACCCACAAACAGGGTTTATCCTACTGGTATTAAGAGGTACACAACTCCTACTGATATTAAGAGGTACACAACTTCTGCACCTGGGGTTCCACTGAATTACCACAGTGCCCATTGATAGACATCTGCCATGAATTTATACAGTCCCTGAAAGAACCAAGTCTGGGTAGAGGTCATGAAAGATTAAACATTCTGCAAAGATGGCCTAGTCCATGCCACCTCAAGATCAGGTAGCACTTCTGGTCACCCCAAACAACATGTTTAAACCCCTTCTTTTAAGCACAGGGTTTGGGTATCTCTAAAGCACTATGAGTCTCAATGAACAGAAATTCACCACATATGGATTGAAATTCACCGTATTTTGATTAAAACCAAGGCAGAACAGATTTACAAAACATGCTGGTGTGTGTGTGTGTGTGTGTGTGTGTGTGTGTGTGTGTGTGTGAGAGAGAGAGAGAGAGAGAGAGAGAGAGAGAGAGGTGGTGGTGGTGCTATAGAGGTCAAGGTGTTGCACCAGGACCTAGGAGGCCAGGGTTCAACCTCCACCCTTGGCCATAAAGCTTGCCCTTGTGCCAGTCACTCACTCTCAGCCTAAGAACATCCAGAGAGCTTCATGACCAAGTGGAGATTTGAACCTTGATCTCCCAGGTCCTAGTCCAACACTATAACCACTACACCACACAATACAAATTTATGAACGTTTATTCAATTAACTTAAACTAGGGGCTCAGTTACGTAGCCATTTTCCCCATCACTTTCCCTTGGGAAAACCCACAGTTTAGCCACTGAATCAGAGCAAATGCCAATCGGATTTTCTCTGGATTGATGTTTGCTCTGGTTTTGTGCGAAACAGTGGGTTTCCCAGGGGAAAGCAGCAGGGCAAAGGCTAAATCGCTTGAACCCATGAGTAGAAAGCACAGGAGATGGAGAAAACTACTTGAACCTGTGTTTTTGATGCACAGGACGAGCTGAATTTGGACAAGCCTCCCCCCCCTCCCAGTTAATCAGCTAAGAATACCCTCAACCAGTAGTAGCCTTGCTTATATTATCTGTAAAAGAAGCAGCATTTTAAACAGATAAGGGTGGCCTCAGGACACACCTTAGCCACAGACACGTTGGCATTAACAAGCCCTCCATCAGAGAAAGCCTAGCATTCCATGGCATTCCAATCATACTCCGTTCAGAATGAAATGCTGTCAGCAGCAAACGCTTATGCATTCTCTGACTTCGCTGCAATATCTGAGCAAAACACTGGCCTTTAGTCAGCCAGAGGGGCTATTCTGCTCTTGTGTTTGAGCACAAAGTATCATGGAGAGAGATCCCTGTGCTGAAGCATGCGGCTGAGAAGCAATGAGGAACTTCCGCATTGCTGTTTTTAATTCAGTCGCTACAGTTGCCACTGCTGACACCAGTCACAAAGTTCGCTTGGCTGATCCAGTGCCAGGAGGGGCATTGCCGGCACTCCATCGCCAGCTAGAAAAGGCCACCTCTGAGTCTATACTTCACATTGGAAGCAGAAGATACACAATGATAAGGGGAAGGAACCGACCTATCTTCAAAATTTGCACCAATGGAGGGGATGTAAAAGAATGAGAAGAGAGGAAACATAACTGGGTCCACACCCACACCATACATTTAAAGCAGAGCCTTCCAAACTGTGTGTTGCAACACGTTACGTGTGTCAGCTGCGGTGTGTGGGTGTGGAACACGAATGCTCCCCGCGCTCCTCCTGGGGCAGTAATGGGGTTAGTTTAACCTCCAGTTTGCTAATAAAACTGAATTAGTGTGTCATGAAATAATACATGTCTAAAAAGTGTGTCACCAACATGAAAAGTTTGGAAAGCTCAGATTTAAAAGTTTAACCTTTATGGTTTCTCCCAAACAACAATGGGAATGGTAGTTTGTAAAGGATGCTGGGAATTGTTGCTCTTATATTTATGCTTTGCCTTTTGAAGTTTCCTATCTTGGATTAATGAAGATACACCCAAGAAGGTGGTGGATGGAAGTTGAAGGACCTTGCTTGAGAGGCAGTGTAGAGAGGATTTGGTCCCCAGCAGGTGGATCATTCAAAGTCCTAAAACAAGAAGCTAGAATAGCAGACGTTTCCAAACAGCAAGGAGCAATTCATAATCAAGGAAATGGCAGGCAGCTTTCTGGAGGTGCTGCTGCTACTACTAAAAAGTTGATTTATGGGGATATTTGGGGCACATTGGATCCCCCACAAAATTTACAGAAGAATTGGGAATGACAGTGGGACACTGGAAAATAAAATATAGCAAAACGGGGTTTAAAAACCTGCTACTACCACCTAGTGGTTTTGTGTTGTTGTTTTTTGCAGGGTGGGGAAAGGCACAATAAACATTTTTTTGAGAGGGTGACAGAAACCATACCTCTCAACAGAGTGCTTTGGGGGGGGGCTGCTATGACATGCGAATCACATGACTCACACAGACATGCAGCCCCGGAAGATGGCATCCCGGTTATTTTGCCACAACACGTTGGAGAGTATGCAGATACAAGTTCTAGGGCAATTCAGTTTTAAGTATGTTTCAGTGCCCTTCCTCTTGCAGGACTTAATTGAAATAGACTAACAGGTTGCCTGGCACAGAAACTGAGTACCAAAACAGTTCATACTCAACCTCCAGTGTTGGATCATGTTGCCCTTATACATATGCTAAGCCCCACCCCAGATCAAGATTATTGGTAATGTTTATTTTACTTAGACAACGTATATATAGTACTTAATTACAATCTTCTCTCTGCAATGTACAAGGAAAGCAATACCATGAAAAGAAAAAAACATTAAAACTATATTTTTGGGTGTCCTCTTAGTTCCTATTTACCCTGCTCTATGATAAAAGTAGTAATGAAAACTCCAGATTCTGCCCAAATAAATGCACAGGCAAGATGCAATATAACCTTCCACCACCAAGAAAGGAGGGATTACTCACAGTTCTTATCATTTTGGGATTTTTGGCCCAAGACTCCAGATACTCTGCATACAGCACCCATGAACATTTAAAATGTGAGGTTGAAACTAGCTGTGCTTATCTTAGTACATTGTACAGAGTATTTGGATACTGATTCAGACAGAGAAAGCATTTTCCTTGCATATTTCCTATACTTCTGGCAAATCTGTATCAGTCACCAAAATATTTCCTCTTCTAGAAGCAGTGGAAAACAGCTGGCAAATGAGTTCAAAACTGCATGCAAACCCAGGAGCTTAGGAATAAATCCTCATGGGTTCTGCCAGACTGACTATGTGCAGGTTGAAGATTGTAGAATCAGTTCAAATGTTTGCAGCTTGAATGAGTAGCTTGAAAAGAAATGTCCTGAGGACATTCAGTGGGGGAGATTTGTCTGCACAACAGTGCTTGAATAGTTTCAAGGGCCATTACATAGGTAACCTGAAGCAGGCTATGTTTTCTTAACTCAGATTCCACTCACTTTCAAAGCACCATGTACTATAACGACGCTGCCTTGCAGACACCCTCTTCCTTTGTGATTTACCCTTTCTTCCATTTTTTTATACATGCCCTTATTACATCTCAGCTCATCTGTGATCTCCTTGTGCAACCGCACTGGTTTCTTTAAATGCCTCCCACTGCAGTGACTCAGACAGAGGTCAGGTAAGTGTCACAGCCCCACCACCTCCTCTACTGCCAGAACAAGCCCTACTGAATGGGGGCATACAACAGTACTTTCACAAGTCGCCCACTAATTCAAAGAGGAACACCCCAGGAGATAGGGGGTGCATTCAGACATAGAGTTTATTGTGCAAGTTTTACTGACTGCAATGCTAATGCTCCTGTTCTGGGTTCTAATGTTTCTTTTACACTGCATTACCTGTTGCATTATCTATTTTTTGACTGATACACCACCACATGGTACTAAATTTTACATGGTGGTAAAGGCCATATGCCAGAATCCCACTACAGTTCTTGTTATGTTAAATTGCAATGCAAAACTCCTGCAATTTTCCAGGTGACCAGAGTCGCGAAAATATTTTTTTTTTTCTGGAAGCAAATACTACGAATATTATTTCTTAACTTCTACTAGTTTCCCAAAAGTGACTGTTACATCATGTGATACATCACACAAAACATGGAAAATATCAGGTAAGGAAACACTGTGAAAATTGAATAAAGTGCTGTTTGAATGCAGCCTCAGTCTTTAAGACGATTGCTTAAATGTTGGGAATTTAGATGCAAACCTTCCCATAAAGTTGCGCTGAAAGGACCCCAGGTGTCCTCCATCCTAAGAATGCATGAGTCTGTTGAGATTCAGAGTAAACAAGCTAGCTCTTTTATAAATATTTAACAGAATGCTGGCATCGTCAGCAGAACCAGGATTCTCCCCAATTAAGACCAATTCCTTGCATGACACACTGTTAAGACAACTTTTCACTGTTCAGCAAATATTTATGATGTACTTTGTTGATATCCTAATGTACAGAAACCAGCAGAGGTGGACTCATATGCCTGCTCAGACCATGGATACATGTTTTATTAGTACATGAGTCACTTGTTGAGAATCCTCTTTACAGGAGGTCCTTTTTGAACCAACACACACATGTGGCAGTTTATGGTAGTGGTGCCCAAACAGGATATGCATACTCCTGCTAAACACAGAAGCTTAGTGTGTTAGGGGAGGGGTAGTATCCCTGGTGGGGGACATGTTGCGGTCCTTCTGGGATAGTTTGTCCACCTTTGGTCTCCACCCTGCCCTCAGCTCTCACCTGTGGTTCCTAGAAGTTGTCAGCATGTGACAGTGGCCACACCCTGAGAACGGCTAAAACAGGTGAGGGTAGCTGATAGGCCTCAAACCACAGCTGTCAACTTTTCCCTTTTCTTGCGAGGAATTCTATTCAGAATAAGGGAATTTCCCTTTAAAAATGGGAAACGTTGACAGCTATGCCTCAAACCCTCAGTAAGCTAGGAACTTCCCCTGCATGCGAAGATGGGCTCTGGTGGATTGAGCAAACCATAGGACCAATAGTGGGTCCAACAGTCAAGAAGGCAATTTCTGCACATGCTGTGTAGAGAGAAGTGAGGGGCAGATGGTGTTCATCACCCTGGGAAGGCAGCCTATCTAGAAGAAGGAGAACTCTGATTCTAAACCTCTGCTACCTTGTGAGATATCTTCGCGGGAAGAAAAAGCTAAGGAGTAAACCCTGAAGCTGTTTTTCCTGTAAACAGATGTATTTTACTTTTTGCTGCTAAGGACGAATGCTTGACTGTGAGTAAAATATATGTTTTAAACTTACTTTTTAGTCTGTATCCTATTTCTTTGATAAACAGGCAACAAAGGGGAAGATTGGCCTAACAGCTAATTCCTGTGCTTTCAATTAAACTGCTTAAGATGGGATTTAAACTCTGCTCAGCCCCATGCGTCTAAATGCAAGTGTTAAGCTGATCCTTTTGTCTGTTAACCCAAATACATGGGTCTGCAGAGGGATAAAATATAGTTAATTATATTCCCTCATCTACCTAATAAACCCATCAAGTACAACATCTGGAGACCCAAGAGTGAGGACTCACAGCTGTTTTAATGTATGGATACAATCAGATCACAGCTTTCAAGTGAACAGCAAAACATTTAAATTCTTTTGTATTGCCACATTCTTTTAAAATATAAAAGCAGATTTATTTATTTTTTGTTCTCCACATCAGAGAAAAGTCTCCCTTAGTATAACCAGGACTGACATCAGCACCCAAACTCCCCATGCCCTCCCTGTCAAGGCCCACTGACATCAATGCCTTCTCTGTGCTGGGCAACTGCATTTAGGAACTGCCATTTTAAATTTCCCACAATGCACCAGAGCAATATGATTTCATCAACAGGTAAAGCTTCTCTGGGCAGAGGGGCTGCAGACAACTTGATTTGTATAATGCTTAATATGTTAAAAATATATCAAAGTAGTAAACAAAAAACAGAAGCAACAACAGACAACTTAAACAAAAGATTACAAAAATACACAGCTACATATAAAAATGTTACATTAATACAAAGTTACTAATATATATAAATCAATATCCATTCATTTTCCTTTTGACACACCCTCCCTCTTGGCCTCTGGGTTCTTAACCAGGGTCCAAACAAACTCTCAGTTCACCCCAAAACTCTGACAATGAGAATAATTCCTGTAAACAGCAGGCAGCACCCTAGTCTCTCACTCTAGACTTGCTTTTTATGCGCAGGCTCAAAGTGGAAAGTCCTTCCTTGCCTGTAGTTGTGTCCCATTCAGCTGCATGTGCCACACCCAGTTCCAGGTACAGCAAGTTTGCTGAGTTTCCTAGGAGGTCCAGAAGACGGGGAAAGGGCTCTTTCTGCTCACAGCTCTTTCTTTACCCTCTGTCCTCTCCTCCAGCTGCTTGGCAACCCAAAAATAATCAACCCAAGTTGGCAAACCATCAAAAAGGAAAATGGTGGCTGCACTACTGATGTAACCCGCCTCAGGTCAGAGCACCATCACTTGTGGGTCATGTCCCACTGGTGGAAGAACAATGCTATCAGGCACAGATTACAGACGCGATTGCCATGTTCACAGGTGATGATCTGCATCCAGCTCAGAGATGACAGAAGAGGAGGCAGCACCTGAAGAGCCATCACCTCTGCTCCTGGACCATCCAAGCCAGAGCATGAGCCCTTAGCTAACTCCTCTGGTTTACAGGACACAGCTCATAGATAGCTCTCAGCATCCCTATGCTCTATGAGCCAGTAGGTGCAGAATAGGGCTATGGCCCTTCATGCAACATATAGCTCCTGTTAGGCTTGCCCCCTCTAAGTGGCTATCAGACTGGCCACTTTATCATGCCTTAAAATGCTCACTCTTGGGAAAGTTCTTGCCAATCCTGGCTCCTGGGTTGGCCTAGGCAACTCACCATACTTGCCCCTGTTCTTCAAGGCCTAACAACTTAAATTGTGAGTGCCACAGACTCTTAACTGACTGCCCCCTCCTTTTCCTAAAACAGGACAGGGATGACCTCCAGAGCCAGCTCCCTATGTCTCAAGGCTCAGCACTGAAATATGTGGATATTTTTTTAAAAAAACCTTGTGCCTTTAAGTATGCACAGAGTGTTTCATCAATGATCCTCCCACAATCTGGGCTTAAGGGAGTGCAGCTGAGCTTCTGGTCCAGAGATAAGCAAAATAGAATTGGCAGTTTTCTCTCTCTCTGCTGAAGAAAAAGTGCACAGTCTGAGCCACACCTCTCCAGATTTCCAAGTGTGCAAGTTTACATTCCCCAATAGGAGCACCTATTTGTGTGGCCTTGCGGTTCAGCTTGGGGTGGGGGGCAATGGCAGTAATTCTGTCAGCTCTCACCCATCCAAATTTGCAATGCCTTTCATAGCCTGATCAGCTTAAACTCAGGAAAACCACACCAACCACAGCACTTGTTAAGTAATCCAGCCCTGATGAAAAGCAGCCTCTTGCTTGGATATTTTTCCTCTCTCCCGCAAACTCTATGGAAGGGAGAGAGGCTGGTGAGAAGTGGTTAAACAGCCGTTCTGGGGATTCTAAAGCCTTCACTTACACAAATCTACTGTTTATTTTATGCCCATTCCCAGCCCAACTTCTTTTTTACAAATAAAATAAATATAAAAACTATTTTAAAAATTCTTGGCAGGATTGCAGCAGCAAAGAAGTGAAAATCCCAGGATGAATTATTTCTCATAAGTGACGGCAACAGGAACGGGGTACAAAGTAAATTATTTATATGGCAGAGTATTTTTAACATGGTCAAGCTGACCTGCACTGTGGAAAGGCAAGATCATCTGTGCCAAATGAACCCAAAGATCCACTGTGGCTTAGCATATCTCACAACCATTTCTCAAGATCAAGCCACACGAGAACTGTGGTTCAAAACTCTCCATCAGCTTAGAAGCAGAACACATGTTTTGCATACAGAAGTTCTCAGGTTCAATCATTGGCTACTCCAGTTAAAAGGGCCAGGAAGCAGGTGATGGAAAGACCCTCCTCTGCCTAAGACCCTAGAGCACTACTGCCAGTCAATACTGGTTTAAACCATCTCTCAACAATTAAGTGCCCCTCAGAGACTGCTACCATCTTTGACAATTGGCTATGTCAGCTGCTGCTGTAGGAGTTATTGTCCAAAACATCTGAAGGGAAACAGTATAGTGACAGCTGGGTTGTATCCAATGCTAGTTCTACTCAGAGAAGACCCACTGAAATTAATGGACTTAACTAACTTAGAACCATTAGTTGCAATGGGGCTGAGTAGCTGGCGACAACCCCTTGTCTGGCCATCAAGTAAGAAAGTTTCCTACATTCTAAATCATTGGTTCTCCACCTTTCTGCTTCACAGGGTTGTTTGGGAGAATGAGCAAGAGAAGTAGAGTAAACCATTACTCTAGGTGCCAGATCCATCCGAGCATATAGCTGGAAAGAACTACGGTATATAGTTGGAAAGGATATGCAGTGCATGGTACAACTACTGCAACCCTGACAGATGGAACAGTTGTTGAAACTTTAATCAGTGGACCCATTAGGCAAATGGGACAACACTGCCCCACTAACTTCTGCCTGCCTTCTTATTTGCAACCAGTCCAGGGAGTGAGACAGCTTTTCAGCTTCCTCTTTCTTAATCTCAGTGTTGTCTTGTGGGACTTGCCAGGGAGTAGGATGGGGACTAAACTAGAGTTAGTTGGCTCTGCTTGTCATTGGCCCTGGCTCTACCTACTGTTGGCCTCTTTGCCTTCCACCTCACCAGTCCCGAGGTGTAGCAGTCTCCACACTCTAGACCCAGGGAGATGATGCCTCTTCAATGTCATGAGAATACATGACAGGGCATGGCACTCTAGAGGTCCTCCACTGAAAATCTTAATGTAGATACGATATGGAGATAGGTGCTCCTTCAAGCTCCCCGGTGCTAAGTGTGCACATGGGATGGGGGACCTGTACTCATATGCTGTCATACTCTAATTCCCATGAGCCCCAGTCAGTATGGACAAAGGTCAGGGATAATAGGAATTATAACCCAACGATAGTGTTTGTAGAGCCACAGGTTCCTCAGCCCTGGTCCACACAAAATAATCACAGCCTCAGCATCTTGGGACCAGTTTATTGGAAGGATCACCACCTACAACATATATCTACTGGATCCCAAGGTAATAATCAGTGGCTCGTCTCCAGGTACCTGCCATCAACCCAGGTGTGACAGGCAGCTATTTGTGAAAGGACCTTCTTAGATCACAACCTGGTTATGGAATATCTCCCCAGAGAGGCTAGTCTGGCACTTTCTTTGCACTCTTATTGGCACCAAGCAAATAACTTTTATCTTCTGAGGATTTTAAATGCTGAACTTGTAAATCCATTGATGTTTTATGTATGCTGTTTTGCTGTACAGTCATACCTCGGGTTGAATATGCTTCATGTTGAGCGCATTAGAGTTGCGCTCCGCAGCAACTCGGAAGTAAGGGAGCGCGTTACATCCGGGTTTTGCCACTCGCGCATGCGCAGACGCTCAAAAATGATGTCACACGCATGCGCAGAAGCGGCGAAAAGTGACACATGTGTGTGCAGACGTGCCGTCGCTAGTTATTTTTGCTTCTGGATGCAAACGGGGCTCCAGAATGGATCCCGTTCACATCCCGAGGTACCACTGTATAGTTATCCAGAATGCTTCACAGAATGCTTCAGAGTCTTTCTCAGCCCTACCTGGAAATGCTGAGGTCTGAACCTGGGACCTTCTGCAAGCAAAGCAGATGCTCTAGCCACTAAGATACAGCCTTTCACTCCTAAGATGCTCTACCAATGAACTATGACCCTTATCTTTATCTAATGCTGATTTTTTAAAATTTTGGATTTTATTTCCGTTCTGTGGAAGGCACGTTTGGCAAATCCTCACCACGATCAACTCCCATCCAGAAACCTATGTCCCCACTGTGGAAGGATGTGTGGATCCAGAATTGCCCTCCACAGTCACTTAGGGACACACTTTTAAGACCATATTCATGGAAGACAATCTTACTTGGCTACGAGTGATCACCAAAGAAGAAGACTATTGTATTTTGATGTTTTACAGACAACAAAACTTCAAAATACAATAATAATCACAGAATAATAGTAAAAAAGAACAGTCTTATTGAATGATACAGAGATGTCGTTAATGATAACAGATAACTGGGAGACATCCAGAACATGATCAGAGACATGAAGACCCAGGAACTGTGTAAGATCATAACAACTAAGGACAAAAAATTAATTTGGATAGTTAAGGTTATGCCAGTAATTACATCTGTTGTAGCTTGAATAAAGTCGTGTCAGATAGGGTGATAACAGATGCATGAAAAATAATTAGATGTTCAAGAAAGCGTTGCCTTGAGAGCAGATGTTACCAGCTACAGAACGTAAGCAGACAACTATTTAAAAACAAAACTCAAGAGTTAGTTTTAAAGCACACAGTATTATAACATCTGACCAGATAATCTCAGCCACATTGATGTATTTCTTGACATGTCCAAAAGCACTTGTAGTCATCTCATCTCGAGCTATCTCATTATCCATCTTTCTTTGAAGATGGTTTTAAATAATTACATGGAATTTGGAGAACCAATAAAGCTTTTTTTAAAAAAACACCAGCTGATTTAAATGGAAAGTTTGTGCCACATGATATATTTATCTGGATGAAAATCAGGGGTATTAAAGATGTTACTGTTTGGTTCTAAGATGGCTTTCTAAGAATATCATTGCCTCTCCTGAAAAACCTTTGCAACTAGATATGCCACCAGAAGGACACATTCAGAACACTTTTTTAAAATTAGTTTTGCTGTTCAAATAAATTAGTAAGGCACTCAAGAGCAGCTGCAGGAAACCCAGACCCTTCGCCCCAACAGCTTGTGATAAGCATCTTTAGCATCAAGATTCTGATTCTTTTCCTTCTGAAAATTATTGTCTGATTTGCCACTCACAAAATTCCATTTTAAAAAATAAATAAATGTATGCAGGTGGGGTGGGTGGGAACGCATGCACCAAATGGTGGCAAAATTAAAATGAACATCAAAACACCAGCTGGAAAGTCCACCTACACAACTTTAGACAAAAAACATAACTTAAATGTACCAAAGAGTTTTAGGAACCGTAACTTAATTTTTTATTTGTATCTAAAATAATAAAAGTGACATTATAAAGTCAAGCAAGGTCATATATTGTTTAGCACAGATATGCTTTTCAGAGCTGTGATCAATTACATGGCAATTAATAAAGATGAACAATCTGGGTGAAAGTGTAGCACTAGCACAATAAACAGTGGCAGCTGCAGGAGTGTCTCTTCCTTACAAAGTGGGAAGGATTATATCACATTTGGTTTGCTACTCTTTAAACCAGGTGCCACAAGACAAGACACTTATTTTTCTTGCAGGAGACTAACATGGCTATCCTTTTGGAATTTGTATTATTCTAAGTTTGGTTCAGGCTGAATGTTTGACAAAACAAGCTCTGTTCAGTGGGGTTGAGACGTGCAAGGAAAATGTGGAAATGGGTATCATTAAAAAAACCATGAAAATATCTTAGTCCTCTCATTTCATCTATTTCAAACATGCATGTCATGCTTGATACTTAACAACATCACACTGGAGGAAACAGTCCAGGGCAACTTGGACCACCAAAGTCAGTGACTCGAGTTGGAGTAGCTAACTTAGCCAAAAAACTCTCCATAACTTAACCAAAGCAATAAGTTACAAATGGACACCAAGATTCCCCCATGTCTCCCTGCTTGATAGACTACCTGGAGCAGGCACCCCCAAACTCAGCCCTCCAGATGTTTTGGGACTACAACTCCCATCATACCTGGCTAACAGGACCAGTGATCAGGGATGATGGGAAATTTAGTCCCAAAACATCTGGAGGGCTGAGTTTGAGGATGCCTGACCTGGAGGGTAGAAGAAAACTTTAAGCATCCATCTCACCAATGCCAAAGGTCCAGGTTGTTTCCTCAGAGGTGAAGAAGAAGAAGAAGAAGAAGAAGAAGAAGAAGAAGAAGAAGAAGGTGTTTCAGTAGAACAAGGGTGGGGAACACGTGGTTCTTCAGGTACTGTAGGACTTCACTTCCCATCCAGCCTTGCCAGCATGGCCAGGGATAATGGGTGTTGTATTCAGCAAAATCCGGAGAGTTCCAGGTTCCCCATCCTTGCAGTAGAAGGAACAAGAAAGGTCTGACATAGCTGTTTGGGAACCATCATGTGTATAAGTCATGATGGACCGATGGCCAGGCCAAGCCTTTTCATAGAAGGCTGGGGGGAAACAAGTCTTCACATTGATCAAAGTTGGCTCTAGGTAGAATCTACCTCTTGCTAGCCAGAAGTTAAAAAGAATAATCATTAGGTCCAAAATGGAAGTGGCAACTATCAGATCATGCCAAAGAAATGTTGCCAAGTTTGGACAATGTTCTTAGAGGCATACAGCTTCTCTTTGTTGACTTGTCCTTCTAACCTATTAATTCATTAATTTAAACAAATTGAAGGCATGTAATACCATACAGGTTGTAACTCGTTAAATACACTGTTCTGCAATACGTTACTTGTGATTTTTCCTCTGGCATTTCCTTTCAGTGTTATGCAACATTAGCACACATTTACTAAACACACTTTGGAACACATCTTAAAGACCTTTCCTGGCATTATTAGCATTATGAAAGCCATTGTTGTATCAGGATACGTTCCAGTCTGCTTCAAATCCACAATTTCTCTCTCTCTCTCTCCTCTTTGAAGAACGCTTTTGCCTTGCATCACAGATACAAACATTATTTATTTTCTAGGAAGATCCTTAGACAGACATCCTATTTGCTCCAAGCCAACTGGCACTACAATGAACTTGTTGGATTAACCATTTGACTATGAACTTAGCTTGGCTGCAGGCTTTTATGGCGGGTGAACTTCCTCACAGCCTAATTAGGTTTGCAGTTTCTGGCACTGAGACTTGTTGGCAAAGCTTTTATTTCCTGGCTTTCAGCTTGACTTTTGCCCTTGTGGCTGTCTAAATGGATGGTTCTACACCCTTATTGCTTTGGATACTCTCTTCTGAGGACCTAACTTCAGAGGAAGGGCCTAACCCTACATTCATATATACTTCTGCCTAGATTCTCCAGTGAAATTTATCTATTTATGTCATAAAATTTATACATTGCTTGTTTGTAAAAAAAAAAAAACCTACAACACCCTTCACAGAGGTTTATAGAAGAATAAAACAAGAAAAGTATCAGTATAAGCAGCTATCTAAAACCTTAAAAAAAAAGATCAGAGATAACCTAAAAACCAATTAAAACACACACCAGCATTCTACAAATCTGTGTAGGCATGTCTAAACAAAAACATTTTTAGCAGGCACCAGAACAAGTACACTGAAGATGCCTGTCAAATGTCAATTGGCAGGGAATTCCAAAGTGTAGGTGCTGCTACACTAAAAGATTGGTTTCTTACAAATGCAGAACAGATATTATGTGGTACCTGCAGCAGTGATAGTTCTGCAGACTGAAGTGTTCAAGTGGGCATATATGGGGTAAGTTTATCTCAGGGAAGCTGGTCCCAAGTTATTAAGCACTTTATGTATTTAATGTATTTCCTTCCTTTTGCATCTTCTATTTACTCATTGATAGCACAGTGGGCTAGGAAGATATCAGCAAGATTTCCAATAATGTTTCCAATAAATCCTTCACAGGCCCACAATTAGCTGTCTATCTCATTCAGCATTCCATTTCCTATTAACACAGATATCTGAGCAAGAAATAAAATTACAGACTTAAGTAAAATCTTTTTTAAAAAACAAACTTTCGAGGGAAACAAAAGTTCCATAATGTCCTGTAAAGAAAATCACTCACAGTTATATAGTAGGCCCACTGAAATCAATCGGCATGACTCTTGAGTAGAACTTCGCTAAATACCAACCGTGCATTCCAGAATTTTATAAGCCATCCCCAAATTTTATAAGCCATCCCAGAGGCAGGCTATCAGTCCCAACAATTAATGATTTAATTGTTAATTGAATTAATCCACCAAATTGTTTTATTTTATTTTATTTTATTAATTCAACGACTCAGTTAAACTGCCAGGTCAGGTGTGGCACAGGAATAGAATGGGAAGGAATTCCACAGCCTCAGTTTAATTTTGTTCAAACCTTCAAAGTTCAACTAAATGCACAGACCTGGTTCGATTCTTACACCCTGACACATGTCCTCCAAGTGCCCTGATTTTCCAGGAACAGCCCCAGAATTACAAAAGTCACCCTGGCTTCTGATTTGTCCCTATTTACCCTGCCAGTGCTGCTGCCACCAAGCTCAAGGAGGAGGATGAGCCAGTGCTTGTCCTGAATTATGGTGGCAGCTGCAGCAGCTGTGAGAGATCAGCCCGTTGCCTCTCCATGGCTGCCACTGCTGGCCTCCTCCCTTGGGCAACTCGTAGTGGCTGCTGGATGAGGAGGAGAGGCTACCACTACCAAGGCCCAGCACTGTATAACATGCTGGCTCTGAGGGGCAGGCAAAGGGCAGGGCTGCCCTGGGCAGAAAGAAAGGGAGAGCAGAGTGCAAGGAGTCTATTATTATTATTATTATTATTATTATTATTATTATTATTATCTGCTTTGTGTATCTATATCTTGTCTTGCCCCTTTCTAAAATTTATTTATTGGTGTGTGCTTTTCTTTTTGTAAATCTACCAAAGAATAAAACAAAGTAAAATTGAGATTAAGGGGTTATCTCAGGACGCTGGAGGCCGTGTGTGCTTTGTTCTGTGGGTGAAGTGGTGGTGGAAATGCTCTGTGGGGGTGAGGGACAAAAATGGGTGGAGGAGTGAAAAATGTTCCATTTTCATCTGAGAAATGCTGGCAGGTATGCTGACACATCCAGTGTACACATAATTTTCAGACTACAATGGCTCATGTTATCTTTGAAAAGTTACTTATATGGGAAGGGAGGTGGGGGGTAGCTTAGTGGCAGAACTTTTCAAACAGAAGGTCTGAGGTTCAATGCCCAGCATCTCAAGGTAGAGATGAAGATGTTCCCCATGTGGAACCCTGGAGATCCACTGTGATTCAGTAAAGAACAGTCTTTCTCAGCCTTGGGTCCACAAATGTTCTTGAACTACAGTTCCCATCATCGCTGACCACTGGCCATGCTGGCTAGGTAAGATGGGAGTTGTAGTCCAACAACATCTGGGGATACAAGGTTGAGAAAGGCTGATATAGACAGTACTGAGATTGATGGCCCAGTTGGTCTGCCTTAGTAAGATCTATTAATTTTTTGCATTTATATCCTGCCTTTTTTCTCTAGGGAGCTCAAGTGGGCACACACAGCACTCCTCACTCTAATTTAATCCCCACTACCAGCCTGAGAGGAAGGTTACATTGAGAGTCACTGGCAAGGCCACCCAATGAGCTTCATGGCCAAGTGGGCATTTGAACCCTGGTCTCCCAGGCTCCGCCCCCTATGTTGCTATGCAATTGACCAACATCTCACGCATCCACTATTGGATTTAGCATTTAGTTTTTGAAAGAAACTGCTTAGGGGACTGAACAGCAGGGCAGTACAAATGCCAAGTGCATGTCAAGTAAAGTGTTCTACTAACATATTTCCCCCTCCAGCACAAGGCAATGCACATCTAATGCATTCCAATGCTTTGGTGTCCCTTCCTTCTAGTGAGCTCATCTACGAGCACACAAAAAAAGAAAAGAAAAAGTAGTGCGTGGTTCCTTAGCAAGACCACCACTCACAAGAAACAACAGGGTTTGCAGAGCAACAGATGGATTGCCAAGTGTTCCAGAAGCAATTCCAGAAGCAATTTGCAAGACGCCCTGGAACTGCTCCAAAGATCACAGTTTGCAAACCAGGCTTTGAGGCCATTTCAAAAGCAAGCACTTGAGATGTCCTCATTTAAGATGGGAAAGGTTTTAAAATTGGTTTCAGTACAGATAAGCCATGTGTATGCAGCTGTATGAAAAGCACGGCCCTTTTTGCTAAAGTTATGGATTTTCATCTGGTTTCCCCCAACACCCACAAGGTTTCGGAGTTTTTGCAGGGATGGGAACCGCTACTTTTAATGTATAGCACTACAGAAAAAGGAGTGCAGCATGCTATGCTGGCTGCAAAGCAAAAGAATTGCTTTTGTTGTGAGCTGAACTCTAAGCACCAATTGTTGTGAGCTGAACTCTAAGCACCAATGGAATGGGAGCCAGGACTCAAACCAGGAATAAGAGCTGGCGGATCAAAAACTAGAGCCAGGAAAGATTATTGTTGCCTGAACAGGTAGCCCTGATAGCCCTTCCTATTGAGAAGACCCAGTTGCCAGCCTAGGAGAGCAGAATCATTACAGACAAGGGAGATGCTGTGTGACCTGTAGCTTTGGTAAGTTTACTGCACAGGTGCTTGGGTGGGGGTGGGGGTGGGGGTGGGCACAGAGCCATTTCTATCCTGGCAGCTCCCATTTTTAGCCTGCCAGATGCAACTATGGCATAGTTGGCTCCCATTTGAGGAATGTCTACATGGGAGTAGGCAGCCCTGTATCTGACTGTGGAGTACAGTGCAGCTGTCTCCAGAGGCAGCCCAAGGGCTCTCACTGTTTCATTATAGGCACTGACAGCCAGGAAGATCAACAAATGGCCTGTTTCAAGAGTCATCCTGACCAAACACCCAGATGTTTGAGAGCAAGATATGACCAGCAGCGCCTGCTCCTCAAGATGTCTTGGCAAACATGCTCTCCAGGCTTGCAGAACTCTCACCACAACCTACACGTACACGGATCCTGTCTTGATTGCACAACTGCAATGGGGTAGGGTAGCAGCTGCAATGTACAATTTTTATTTCACCACTATAGGCATGCACACATATCCAGCTAATGGCTGGGACTCCTTGTACTGAGTGGGAGGAAATGTACACTAATTGCTTAATGCCCCATTTGGCAGCAGTGAGCATTTTTGGAAATTAGAAAAAAAAAAGGTCTTGGTGGTTGTTAATAAAAACAACATTGGCATAGCAAGTTTGTTTGACTTACTATTACCTCATTTTCACCTGAAATTTTGCCAAATACATGTTGAATAACAGCTAACAGATGGTCGGGACTTCTTTACTTTGAAGATAATTGTAACCCCCAAGTAAAACAACAGTATTACTCTCTCCCCCCCACCCCACTTTTATGTTTACCCATTGGGAGAAAAAGATATCGTGATTCTTTTATTGGCTAGAGTTAAATCTCTCTGACAAACACTAACATTTGCTATGGATTAGAAGATGTGCATTATCAGAAAAGGTTATCTTATTGGGTTCTTTTTTTTTTTTTAACAATGCAATTTCCTAAAAGATTTTTTTTTTAAATGCTGCAACATTGACTGTGTTCAGACAATCATATATTGACTCAGTAACCTGAGACCTGAATAAGCCTTTTGCCCACAGACACAGACACTTTGCATGAGCAAAAAAGAAACAACTTGAGATGTCTTCAGTTAATAGTTTCCTGGTTCATCCAAGAAACTGTGGTTACCAGCTTTGAAACAAGCCAGGATATTAAACCATTGTTTGAATTTGGTTTAATATCCCGGCTTTTTTCTAAAGCTGGTAACCAAAGCTTTGTGGCTTGATTAAAAATGAGAAACTGAATAACTAGAGGCTTCCTGACCTAACTGCATCTCCCATGAAGGGAAGAGCAATTGGGTTCCATGCATAGAAGATGGGACCTAATTTTGAGAGTCCCAATACCTATTCTTGAAAAGCAACCGAAGGGAGGTAGAGGACAAATGAATTAGGGGGAAATGAAGTTCAAAACCAGAAAAGCAGTTAAGGGAACAGGCAGGAAAACAGTTTTGGGGGGATTCTGGGATGAAGGAAAGGGGGGCAATGAAGCAAACAGATTAGGCTGGGAGAAACAGCTGCACAGCTGCACAACAGTCAGGTTGTAAGCTGACAGGTGGCTTTAACTGGTGACTCAGATAGCTGGACCCAGGCACCTTACTCCACTGAGATGGGTCTTAGAGGATTGGCCCCATGTTTGCTGCACTGCAGTGCCCTCATGCAATATTGTGGGTATTGCACCTCAGCAGAGCAGCTGGTGCAGGTGAGCAGAGGAATAAATGAGCCTAGCTGGCTGCATCAGATGTTCTAAGCCAGGGGTGGGGAACCTCTAGCCCGCACCTGGCACAGGTTTCAGTTTGGCCAAGAGGACATTGTCCCCACACCTGATGTCCCCACACCTGATGTCATGTGTAAGAATGCAGCTGCAAAGGAACAACTGGTAGTCTGGGAACTCTCTCTTTTTTTAAAAAAACACATAAACAAAAAGCCAAACACAACACATAATACAAACAAACCAAATCAAAAACAAACACATATAATTTCACAATCTTATTTTCATATACCTTCTTTCCTCCGACTTCCCCATACCTCCCTTTCGCTGCATCCTTATTTTACAATTATTTTTTTTAGCAACCCTTTAATCCATTAATCCCTTTAGTTCCCTTTCATTAAGTTTTCTTTAATTTTTTAGTTACAGCTGTAATTCTCTGTTTCTTACCCCTTGACATCTTAACACTCCTCAATTTTACAACAGTTTTTAAGATACATTTTAAATTTCTTCCAGTCTTCTTCCACTGTCTCTTTCCCCTGGTCGCGGATTCTGCCGGTCATCTCTGCCAGTCCCATAAAGTCAATCACCTTTGTCTGCCATTCTTCCAGAGTAGGTAGTTCTTGCATCTTCCAATACTTTGCCAGTAGAATTCTTGCTGCTGTAGTAGCATACATAAAAAAGGTCCTATCCTTTTTTGACACCAATTGGCCAACCATACCAAGGAGAAAAGCCTCAGGTTTCTTAGGGAAGGTCCACTTAAGGACTTTCTTAATTTCATTATAGATCATTTCCCAAAAGGCTTTAACCCTCGGGCAGGTCCACCAAAGGTGATAAAAAGTACCTTCAGTCTCATTGCATTTCCAACATTTGTTATTGGGCAAATGGTAAATTTTTGCAAGCTTGACTGGGGTCATGTACCACCTATAGATCATTTTCATTATGTTTTCTTTTAAGGCATTACATGCCGTAAATTTAACACCAGTGGTCCATAACTGTTCCCAGTCAGCAAACATAATGTCATGACCGATGTCTTGTGCCCATTTAATCATAGCTGATTTCACCATTTCATCCTGTGTATTCCATTTCAACAGCAAGTTATACATTCTTGACAAATTTTTTGTATTGGGTTCTAACAATTCTGTTTCTAATTTTGACCTCTCCTTCTGAAATCCAATTTTCCTGTCCTGCTTAAATGTCTCGTTTATCTGATGGTAGTGCAACCAATCTCGAACTTTGGACTTTAATTTCTCATAACTCTGAAGTTTAACCTTTTCACCATCTTGTTCTAGAATTTCACAATATTTTGGCCATTTAGAGTCCATATTAAGTTTTTTCACTGCCTTAGCTTCCATTGGTGACAACCACCCGGGAGTTTTACTTTCCAACAGATCCTTATATCTAATCCAAACATTATATAATGCTTTTCTGACCATATGGTTTTTAAAACTCTTGTATACCTTTGCCTTGTTATACCATAGATATGCATGCCAACCAAAACTATTGTCATACCCTTCCAGATCCAAAATGTCTGTGTTTTCAAGAAGTAGCCAGTCTTTCAACCAGCAGAAAGCTGCCGATTCATAATAGAGTCTTAAGTCCGGCAGGGCAAACCCCCCTCTGTCTTTTGCATCAGTTAAAATCTTAAATTTTATTCTGGGCTTTTTGCCCTGCCAGACAAATTTTGATATATCTTTCTGCCACTTCTTGAAACAGTCCATCTTGTCCAATATTTGTAAGTTTTGAAATAAAAACAACATTCTAGGCAATACATTCATCTTTATAGTAGCAATTAGGCCTAACAAGGAAAGTCTCAGTCTTGACCATATTTCTAAATCTTTCTTTACTTCTGACCAGCATTTTTCATAATTGTCTTTAAATAAATTCACGTTCTTAGATGTTAAGTTTACCCCCAGGTATTTCACTTTTTTCGTTATTTCCAAACCTGTTTCATTCTGAAATCTCTCTCTTTCCTCCATAGTTAAATTTTTTTCCAACACTTTCGTTTTCTGTTTGTTAAGTTTAAATCCTGCTACTTGACCAAAAGTCTCGATTAGCTCTAATACTCTTTTGGTACTAGTGTCTGGCTGTTGTAAAGTCAATACTAGGTCATCTGTGAATGCTCTTAGTTTGTAGTGTCTAACTCCGACCTGAACTCCTTTAACCAACTGGTCCCTTCTAATCATGTTTAACAAAACCTCCAGGACCGATATAAAAAGCAAAGGAGATATTGGGCACCCCTGTCGTGTACCTTTTTCTATAGATATTTCTTCCGTTACCACATTGTTTACAATTAGCTTTGCTTTTTGTTTGGAATATATTGCACCTATACCGTTGGTAGTCTGGGAACTCTCTGGCACAACCTAGAGGACGGACGCATTGCCAAGGCTGATTGGTACTTAAAGTGTACCTTCAAAGGGGTTCACTTTCAGCAGTCCCCTTGTGAGTTTATCGCTGTCACATGACATTACAATGATGGTAGGTGACTGGCAGATGGGTGGTAAAAATGACCTGGAAGGGGTGGGGGAGGTTGGGGTCTGGCCTATTTATCAGATCAAGTTCTGCACCCCTGTTCTAGGTTTTGGGAGAAGCTCCTGGTATGCATTTGGATCTTCTTCAAATGCCTGCTAAATGCCAGCCAGTTACAGAAAGCATGCTGCTCCTCTGTTAAAACAATCTCACTGGCTACTGGTCTGTTTGGGGGCACAATTCCAAGTTATGGTTATGACCTACAAAGACCTCTATGGCTTGGCCCCTGGCCTGAAAAATCACATCTCCCTCCTAGGTGCTAAGGGTTAACACCTTCTTTCAGTCCTATCAACATCAGTGACGCAGTTCAGTAGTAACTCCTGTGGCTGCTCCCATATCATGGAATTTGCTCCCAAAAACAGGTAAACTGGCTCCCTCTTTGTTGTCCTTCTGCCAGCAGGCTAACTCCTTTCTATTTCAACATGTCTTTGGAAGCTAAGGTGCAGATGATGTTGATTACTGGGCAAACTGAATTTTATTGCTGCTTCTAAATGTGTTATGATGTATTTTAATAATTGTTTTTAACCAGTCCCCCCCAATTACTTTGTATTATATAACAATGTTTTCGAACGTAGAATCCCAGCTGGGAGAAAGGTGGGATATAAAATAATAATAATAATAATAATAATAATAATAATACAGCTGTAAATAACTAAATTAAAACATTTCCTTAGATTTGAAATATGAAGTGTTCCATATGTGCATATTATGGAGCAAAGAACAACACAACATGCCATGGAACATGCAGTTTTAGGAATATCATTAAAATTCAGAAAAGCTAATAATTGGATACAACAAAGATGAAAAGTTACAGATGTAATAGAAAAGGATGTGAAGTTAAAATGGTTATATGCAGGACATGTGGCAAGAAATGACTCAAGCTGATAGAATAAAGCAATGTTCGCATGGAGACCCTACAATTTCAAAAGACAGAGGGCATGACCACCCATGTGGTGGGTGGATGATCTACAACTAATGTGGATATGGAAAAGAAACAGAGCATGCTAGAGAGAACTTGAACAAGGCATCTGTCCAAAGATGGACATGAAATGCTGAAGAAGAAAAAAACAAATGAACCAACAAAGGGGTGTGAAGCAAGTGTGCATGCTGACAGTAGGGCTAGGGCCAGGCTGTGGGGGCCCACCCCACCTAATGCATTTTTTCAATATTGGGGTAAGGTCACCTGACACCCCCCCTCCCTTATGGCTGATTAAAAAAGATCATTCACTAGCCACACAGGCTCTCTCCCCCTGGCAGAAGATAAGAGGACATAACCCACCTGATTACAAATTGTTCAGTTCCTGAGAAAATGTTGCATTGCCAAAGACAGAGAAGAAATTAAAGCGAAGTTCACATGACCTGTACTTTTTTGGGCTGGGATAGGATGTAAGAGGACCATATAGAACATTTCCAGTGATGTTTAGAGAAGTTATCTTCCCAGATAAGAGAGCAGGCCTGGGGAGATTGGGTATGGGAGAAGGAAGGGCAGGGGGAGGTGAGGGGCTGCTCCAAGCTGTGCAAGCATTGAAAAATACATGACAGAACACAGAGCACCATGCAGGATGCATCGCCAGCTGTGTGGGTGAGCCTGTGCAAAGCCCCTTCCGTTCCTTAATGGCCCCAAAAGAGCAGAGTCAGGGGGAAACCTTCCCACTCCCTCCTCCGCAAGGCTTGTCTGGTAATACACTCACCAACTGCTTGAAGAAGAAGTGGGGGCGAAAACAGCAACAGCAACAGCTCAAGGGCTAAGCTAGCCTAAGGCTACAGGTCAAAGAGCGAATGGCAACCAGGTGGAAAATCTGCAACATTCCTTTTGCAGCTTCTGCTGATTGTTTCTTTCAGAGCACAGCTTTAATTAAGCTATCTGGTTCTCATCTACAAGCACCTTTCACACACAGGGAGAGTATCTGGAATTTCCCACTGCATCAAATGCAAACCCTACCATCGGCTACAACAGGGGCAGGAAACCTGTGGAACTCCAGATGTTGTCGGGACCCCCCCACTCCCATCAGTCCCAACCATTGCATACATCAACATCTGGAGGCTCCCAGGTGCCCACTCTTGGCCCAGTAAGAACCAAGTGGTCCTATGGGCTTTGTTCCCAATTTCTTTACCATGCTGGTTAATTCTTTGGACAATTCCACCCACACAAATGCAGAGCATTAGCAATGGTGAAAGAGTGGGATTTCAACCTACACTTCTGGGTGGAGGTTCTAATCTGCATTAATGGCAGTATTATCATTATCATTATTATTTATTAAATTTTTATACTGCCCTTCATCCAATGCTAGTTCTACTTACAGTAGACCCAATGAAGTTAATGGACATGACAAACTTAGGTCCATTGACTTCAGTGGGTCTGCTCTTAGTTGGATGCTCTGCACTTGCAAGGAATTGATCCTTCAGTATGGCAGCACCTACACTTTCCCTGCCCATTGATGTTAGGCAGGCACCTTTACTATATTGTTTCTGAAGCCTGCAAAAAACTTTTCCATTATGCAACCCACATGCTAACATGCCACTTTATTACATAAACTCATATATGGCTTTAATGCTTGGTCTTATTGGTGTTATTAATGAATATTTTATATTGTCTTTCTAAACCACGTAGATGTTTTTGTCAATTAAAAATCTTTTTTGTCAAATTAAAATAAAACAATCATACAGTGTAGTTAATCTAAACTAGAAGAAAAGTTTCTGAACTTTTCCTTGGGGCCACACTGGAGAAGGCAGGCAGGAGGGCATTGAAGTATGAGGCTCACTGCATCTTTGTTGTTATGCTAAACTATGGTTTCAGTGACACCTGAACTGAGCTAATTGCACGCTTCCATGCTGCTATAAAAGTCCCCTCCAATTCTTGTTTAGGGGGGCTGGAATTTCTAGGGAAGGGTCTTGCTCCCCACCATGTCACCCCCAAAATTTTAAAGCAATGACTAGACCTAATAGTTTAGAACCCACAAGAAATAAAAGTAAAAGTTCATCCAAGTTCCCAGGTCAGTTGTTAAAACAAATCAAAATCTTTGTGACATCTTCACAAAGGATAAAACCAAGAGTTTGAACTGCAAGGTCAACAGCGATGCGTCCAGTTCAAACAATCCAGCTGAACCCAAGCAATGGAAAGAGACAGGATGATGACACCCAGTACATCCGTCAATGATTACATCATTCGTCAGAAGTTTTGTTCAAGGAGATGGACGTGATTTGGACCAAAGCAGAAAGAGTCTATTACAGCCTGCCCCAACCAGCTATTTTGGATTGCAACACCCATCAGCACCAGCCAGCACAGCTGCACGATGCTGGAGCTGATGGGATCATGGCCATGCTGGCTGCAGCCGATGGGAATTGCAGTCCAAAACATCTGGAAGGCACCAGATTCTGGAGGACTATAAAGTAGCATGGTGCAAACACCAGGTGTGCATGTTAAACTAGAACATGTGAGATCCACACACTGGGTACAAGCAGGGAACCGCTACTCTTGTCGACAAAGAAGGGTTTAGCTTTCTGTATGCAAGGAATCTTTTGCCATGAGGCAGCATTTTAAATACCCAACCTTCCAACTTTCAGTCCAAAGTGGATCAAAAAAGAGAAAAGAAAAAAAGAGTCCTATTAGCCACTAAACTCCATATATAAACTAGGCCTGAACGAGATTTACAGGAACATGCAGAAAGAGGCCCACACTACTTTAAAGAGCCATGGCTTCCCCAAAAGAATCCTGGGAACTGTGGTTTGTTGAAGTTTAATGAGAGTTATTAAAGGTAAAGGGATCCCTGACCATTAGGTCCAGTCGTGACTGACTCTAGGGTTGCGGCGCTCATCTCACTTTATTGGCCGAGGGAGCCGGCGTACAGCTTCCGGATCATGTGGCCAGCATGACTAAGCCGCTTCTGGCGAACCAGAGCAGTGCACAGAAACCCTTCCCGCCAGAGCGGTACCGATTTATCTACTTGCACTTTGACATACTTTTGAACTGCTAGGTTGGCAGGAGCAGGGACCAAGCAATGGGAGCTCACCCCGTCGTGGGGATTCAAACCGCCAACCTTCTGATCGGCAAGTCCTAGGCTCTGTGGTTTAACCCACAGTGCCACCCGGCCGTCACACAGCTAGAGTTCCCAGAGTTCCCAGGTAAGAAGGCTTGACTGTTAAGCCACTCTGTCTGGGTGTTGAGGTTCTCCCAACAACTCTCAGCACCCCTTAACAAGCTACAATTTCCATAATTATTTTGGGGGAAGTTATGACTGTCTGAAAGTGGTTTGAAACTGTTTTAAATGTATCAAGTGGATGGGGCCAGAGGGAGAAGTAAGATGAGCACTGGGTCCTTCAAAGGTGACATCGAAGCTCACAGAGCCAGGGACTTTGAAATAATACGTTTCTTTTGATGTCCATACACAGGAATCTACCGTATTTTGTTTTGCAGTGAACTGGCTGGCTCTGCTGCAGCTTTGGTGCAGAGATTGTAAGGTTTAAGTCTTCTATGTGAGATTTCAAAGTTTTGGCTGGGCCTGGTGTTCTCCTGCAGCTGTTCTTCCTCACTCTCCTCGCCTTATGAATCCACTAGACAGGGTCTTAAGCATATTAGCTCTGTTTTCTTTGAGAGAAAAGACAGCTGTGATAAGAAACCTGGGCACTGTTTCCCTTCACCAAAAAAAGAAGAAAGATTCAACTTACCCGACCACCTTTCTCTGGAAAGCACTGGCAGCCTGCACTGCAGTCTCGACCCCCACAAGGTCCATTATAAAATTTCTTCCCGCCCTGTATGGAAAAGGACAAAAAATAATAATTAGCTAACATTTTCCCTTCCAAATTTTTCCTCAGTTATACAGCACATAAGAAATGGTTTATTTCATTTCCATTCTGACATGTTTGCAATGAGCTTGAAAATTCACTGGATCGCAAATCTATCAATTTGTACCTTTAAAAAAACACCTAGATCATATTCTGAGAAACAGAAAGATATGAAGGTTCCTGACTTTAAAGAATCAAAAAGATTTTTTTATACTGCATACAAATTCCTCCCCCCAAATAATACGTAAATCAGAGAACACTTAATTGCAGCAATGTACAACTATAGCCCTAAAATCCTGATGACATAAATAAAACCACTCACAGCAGGACACAGTGCCCTAAAACACTAAAGCGCAAAGTTGAAGAATTTCAATACAAGCAACACCTCCATCGCTGGAGTGCATGTAAGCCTGCCCTGACCTGTCCCCGCCATTTTCTGGTGCCGAACATGGCGCATACATGCATGGTCAGGCATGCATCATATGCACACAAATTGAGAGTCGCCTGCATACAATTTACAGCAAGTCATTGTGGTGATAATCATTATTTCATGCTAAGCCACACTATCCTTTCTACCAGGGATAACCATTGTGGGGACCACCAGGTGTTGAACTATGACTCCCATCAGCCCCTGTCAGCATGACCAATAGTCAGGGACAATAGGAGTTGTAGTTCCACAACATTTGGAAGAGACCACTTTGGCTACCATACCTTAAACCATTCCCACTTTTTATTTTTAAAGAGCAGTTAATGTTGTCATTTTTATCTTAAGGAAAAACAGCTACATTGGATCCCAATCTTGACTGGGGCATACACTGGATTTCCAGTGAAAATCCACAACACCTATTTGACCCCAAAGTTGTTGTTTGTACCTTTGGGGCCAACGCAGGGGGCCAGAAGGTAAGCACGTGGAGCATGCGTAGGAAAACTAAGGCCTGGGGGCCAGATCCGGCCCAATTGCTTTCTAAACCCGGCCTGTGGATGGTCAGTGTGTTTTTACATGAGTAGACTGTGTCCTTTTATTTAAAATGCCTCTCTGGGTTATTTGTGGGGCATAGGAATTCGTTTTCAAAATATAGTCTGGCCCCCCCACAAGGTCTGAGGGACAGTGGACTGGCCCCCTGCTGAAAAAGTTTGCTGGCCCCTGGTGTGAAGGATTGCCCTGTAAATTGAAACTAGTATACTGTACTGAAATCTTAACATTTGATGTTAAAGGTTGGGAACACTTGAATTGGTTTTATTATGAGTGCTATGCATGGATATTTGGCAGCGCACTTGTACACCAGTTCGTTAAAAAAGGGGGAGGGGGGAGAATCCCCTGTGATCATATTGTTTGAATGCATTTTTGTGCAACATTTATTCTGCTTTTTACAGTTTCATACATCAACTGTTGGTTTGGGAAACATTTCTTCTTTTGGGAAGCTCCAAGCTTTGTTAGCAGGTCTAGAGCCAGCTCTGTCATTGGGCAGAGTGAGACAGATTCAGGTAGTAGATGCTAATGGGTAGGTGCTAAGGGGCACAAAGCAGACAGAGCTGTGTGTGATATGCAATCTGCACTGTACCCCCATGCAAAGCTGGTATCATGGGAGAAAGCTTCAAGTGACAATACAGTTGGCTTTTGGTACACAGAACGGAGGAGTTACAATCTTGTCCTTGGCCTCACGCAGAAAAATGGCTTGAGCAGAGAAAGAAATCAAAGCAGTTTTCTTTGGAAATGTGTTTATTTGCCCAAGCTGTTCCCTGAATAACAAAATCTGATTTTAGCCACAGAGAGTTTTGTAGGCTGTTTATTTTCTATTTGATAGCATGATGTCACTTATACCCTTTTACCATTGCTACTTGATCTGGTTTTGTTTCTTGTGATTTTCTCTTGTTCCTGTCTTTGTATGTGCTGTTAGATTGTCAAACTGTATTGTGTGCCACCTTGGAAATTGTATTTAAAATATTAGAAAGCAGGTTATAAATCTTTATTCATTTCAGAGACCAGAATCTTCCAGTGTCTGCCGAAAGGGCCTGGAGAGGGTCTACGGGCTCAGATTGCACAGATTCACTAACCTAATTTGCTGCTGCCATTCCAGAGCAGCTTATTTTGCATATATGTATTTCATAAATATCTGAATCCACTCACAAATGTCTTCGTTGTTCAACTGATTCCAAACCAGTGTGGAGCAGGCCCAAATCAAGTGTTTCCACTGAAAACATATTAATGATCAGGAAAAGTGTGGAAGGGAAGTCATATGGTATATGTATACATGCTGTATTTAGTAGGAAGTTGTAAGTGGGGCAGGGGGAGGGGAGGGGGTTAAATATGCTCTCTCTTCCTGTTTTTGAAAATGCAAATAAAAATTAAAAAGGGGGGACAGATTAATGATCCCTGTAAAATGTTATATTCACACCCCACTTCTAAGTTTCCTTTCCTTTCCCTGCACCAAGAGGTCATTCCGCTCACTTGTGAATGAAAGAAACCCGAGAAGGGGAGGAAGCACGCTGGAGCCAGTTGGCGGAAGACCAGGTGTTACATGTCACACAAGTTATTTTATTTACGGGAAGGAGCCGACATCAGACACTCCCAAATTACTTAAATAGCAAAAGGGCCCTGCACTTAATACTAATGTGGTCGACTTTCAAAGTCTGCTCTTGGCTTTCTAGAATGGATCCCGATTTTGGGGAGGAAACCAAATGTATGCATGGTAAATCCAGAAGAACGTTCCAGGCATCACTGCACTCCTTTAAATCTTTTTATAAAATGCATTCTACTCTGAGGCATCTGCGCTTTATGTGTGCAAGCGGTTAAGCGTATTTCGGTAGGCAACAGTTCCAACCGTTCAACCACATTGCATTTCATCATTCAAAATAGATGACAGCTATTCTTAGGGCTTCTAGTGTGGCCTGTCCTTTGACCATGATTAAGGCTGTCATCTGATACATAGCTGCCTGAGCACAAGCCCCATTGAACTGAATGAGATTTGTGTTAAGATTGCACTGTAAGGGGATGGGCTGCAGAATTTGAGCTCCCTGCCAATAACAAATCCTCCTCGCTTTCCTTCTACTGGCTTTAACTATGGTGTGACCCTGGTTAAAAACCCAGAGTGACACCTAATTAAAACTAACCATACAAAGGTCAGTGTTTGCTGCAGCTGATGGGAGTTACAGCCTAAAACATCTGAAGGTACCAAATTTGTGAAGGCTGCTTAAGATCTACACCTTAGAAAGACAAGGTGCTACAGAAATCAGGGCAATATTTACAGAGGCAAGCACCATAGGATACATTCTTGTGTGAGTGCAATTTGAAAAACAGTGGACAGTTTTTTAAGTTTAGCATGCTTTCCTTTTTTGCACTGATGATGTACCAACACCTTCAGGAAAAACAGGAACTTGTCCTCTTTTTGGGGAGGGGTACACTGTAGAGATGGCCTCAGTCTTCAGGTCCGAAGATGAGGCAGCCCCATTCAACAATTTGATTATCATCTTAACCAAATATATTATGGGTCTGTGGTTTCTCAACAAGATGAAACCACAATCCTCAGACCTAGTGAACTTGATTGGTCAAGTTTTCATGGGTCTTCTAACCCCCCCCCCCAAATCTTAGCTTATATATGTATTTCTATGTAGCATTGTATGACATGAAAAGAGGAGGAGGAGAAAATAAATAAATAATTCAAGGGCTACATCAGGGAGAAACTGCATGAAAAGATACTCCTGAAATTATGATTCAGATGCATCTCTGTCAAATTTCAAAGGTCAAAATTAGACCAGATATTAAATGTGCCCATGTACATACATGTATCACTTTAATAAAGGCATCTGGTGGTGATGGTGTGTATTTCGGGATGGTGTGTATTTCAGTGTGAGGGGAGGGAGGAGGCTCTTATTGTTGTCGCATAGGCCTTTCCTATGATGGTATCCCACTTATGGAACACTCTCCCCCTGGAAGCGCAGTTGATGCGGACTCTTTTTGTTATGTCAAAATCTAGTATTTAAATATTTGTTTCAATTCCCTCACAAACCCTGCCCCCTTGAAGGAAGGGCAACAGAAAGAAGAATGGATTTGGGTCATTGATGGTAAAAACAACAGAGTTCAGATGTTCCCTTACCATGCAGATTTACCCTAATTCTTTTAGACATATAAAATTAATGATCTGCCTTTTGGGGGAAATAACTTGTACATTGCATGTCTCCAGATGGATGGAGGATCCATAATGCTTTTAAGTCACGTTTGTTTCTTAAGCTAGAGACTTAAGATGCCCAACATTCACCATCCATGCCAACTCATGGATGTCCTGATTCATATTGGTGTGGTCCTACTGGTCCTGTTATTTCTTTCTTTTTTGTTTGTGCAGTATATGGTATGATGTAACTCCCTACTACTACACTTTGGGGTTGCTAACAATGGTCATTATGTTACAATAAAAAACAAGAAGTTGAGCATTTATTTGATACTAAAATCAAGCTTCTAAGCTCAACAAAGTCATGAATAAATGGTGCAGTGCTTTGGAGTTGCTTCACCAGTAATTTCAGTACGTAGGGAAGGAACTCATAGGATCAAATGCTGCTGGAAGAATGAGGATGATAAGCAACTCTCTGGACCAGCGTTCCAGCCATGTCAATGCCGCTATTGTAGTCTAATTATCAGAAGATTTCCAATGCAAAAGGTGTGCTTCTTACATTCCCTTCATTGAGGAGCTGTCACTTGAATGGACTAGGGTCTCTCTGAAAACTTTCATGTCCCCCAGTTGATGTAATCTTCCCCACCCCACCGATTCATGACCCACAAAGGAAAGAAAGCACTGTCCTTGTGTTTTTCCTTCTGATGATGCCTTCTTGAAATACTGTTATTGCAAGTTTATCATGATGTTAATACTGTTCTTCAGGTCCTTTCCCACGCAGTCTGGGAGTTGCACTGCATCATGTGGAGGGGGAAGGGCTGTATTTTGTCTCTATTGCACACAGTTAAATAGATGCAAACGAACCCAAAACACCACACAGCACACTTCGCACACTGCAACTGCTAAGGTACAGTTTGAACTGTAATCACATATTATTGGACAATTATGTTTTGTGAATATCTTTTCAATCAGGAAAAACAAACACTGTCTTGGCTTTTAAATCCGCAGTGGACAGCCCTATTACAGGGTATGGAGTCAGTTGTTTGAGGAACTGTGTGGCCAGATTAGCCTGGCCTGCTTAGTGCACTGTCACCGGCTCTGTTCCTAGATCTGTTGGGGATAAATAGTGCTTATTTGTGGGTGGACTGCTTTCCTAGACAGTCAGAACCTGCATACATTATATAGCAGCATCATAAGGACAATCACTTTAAGAACTCGTGCTTAAACTTGCCTCTTCCCTCCCATTCCTTTTTCCTCACGTGCCATGTCTTTTTAGAGTGTAAGCCTGACTGCAGGGACCATCTTACTACTGATTTTTGCAGCTAATTTAGTAGTCTTTTTTGGTCAAAGGGCAGGGTATCAAAGCCTTAAATAAAGAAGTAAATAAATGAACAGGCAGTAATCTTCAGAATGAGAACATGTGCTAAAAGTGTGTCCCTCTTTTGATCTGTGAAATGCTGCAAGGCATGCTGTCAGGGGCTCAGGAGCAGAGGCACAGGAGGGGGAGGAAATGGAGAGCGAGGGGGAGGAATCCGAGGGGAGCGTAGGAGATGACAGTGGCCCGAGGGATTCCATGAGCCTCTCCAGCGAATCGGAAGATTCACAGAAGGGAGCGCCGATGGCCAGGGGTAGGGGGTTCCCAAGGGGAATGCCCCAGGAGCAAGGGGGCAGCAGGGACTCCCAGAGCAGTAGTTGGAAATCAGGACCAGCTTCCCCACCAGAGCAGAGTGGGGGGGAAGAGTCCCAAGTATCGGGGCCAGTGCATTCCCCACCAGGGAGAGAAGACGAGGCAGAGCTGACCACGCCTCCATCGGAGAGTCGGACAACGGAGGGGAGGTCAGATCCGGCCAGTATCCCGGAAGAGGGAAGCAGTGACAGAAGTAGTGTAACGGTTAGGAGAAAGGTCACTGGGTTGGTGCGAGAGGCAAGTTCAAATGTACAGGAGCGCGGGACAGCAGAGAATGAGGATTGGGAACCGGGTCCTAAAGCCCGCCGGAGGCAGGGGGAGGAGCTAAGCGACTCAGCGTCAGAAGAGTCCAGAAAGGGCAATGCCCCAGCGGGCAGGAGGACCCAGAGGAGGAGAGAGCAGCGGAAAAGGTGGAGCAGGGCTAGGATCTTAAACTGGTGTCAGAGGGGAGGAGACTCAGACGGGACTTCGCCGATCTAGGGTTTAAGACGTAGGGCTGCACGCTGTGGCTTTGAAATGGAAACTGAACTTCAATAAAGACTTTGGTACATTAAGACAGCCTAGCGTTGGTCCTCTGTGAGCTGGGACCTAGAGGCAGCTCTGACACATGCGAACAAGGCAGACCCTCCTGTCTTGAAAAAATGAGCGAAAGTGTTTTCAACAGGAATCTTTCTAAATTGTTATAGATTCAGAGGCAACATTACTCTGGATAGCAGTCACTGGAAAACAACACTATTGTCCAAATGTCCTGCTTATGGGCTTCTCAGCTTCTTATGGTTGGCTGCTGTGATTGGGTGTCCTTTGGCCGGATTTAGCAGGACTCATCTTACGTTCTTATGTCCAAAAGCAACTCCTAGGGTGGAAAAGCATTGTGTTGAAACTGGCCTTGTGAGCGGTTTATATTTTTGCCTCTTCAGGGACTAGCTTGTTTAGAACAGGCAGTTCCATGGCAACTCTGGGTGGAAGCAATGTAGTTAATTTAGCATTAGTAAAGGTAAAGGTAAAGGTACCCCTGCCCGTACGGGCCAGTCTTGATAGACTCTAGGGTTGTGCGCTCATCTCACTCTAGAGGCCAGGAGCCAGCCCTGTCCGCAGACACTTCCAGGTCACGTGGCCAGCATGACAAGCTGCATCTGGCGAGCCAGCGCAGCACACGGAAATGCCGTTTACCTTCCCGCTTGGTAAGCGGTCCCTATTTATCTACTTGCACCTGGGGATGCTTTCGAACTGCTAGGTTGGCAGGCGCTGGGACCGAACGATGGGAACGCACCCCGCCGCGGGGATTCGAACCGCCGACCATGCGATCGGCAAGTCCTAGGCACTGAGGTTTTACCCACAGCGCCACCCACGTCCCTAATTTAGCATTAGATACTCCTAAAATTCTGGACCTTCTGCTGAGTCACTGGCCCCAGACAATCTCCGCCACCATCGCTTGTAGGAGCACAGGGAGACCTGCCAGCCCAATCAAGTCTGAAAATATTTCCACCTCTCACTTAGCTTTGTATTTATTATGGCAGAAAAGCAAAGTTGTATGCTTTGTTTCACACAATCTCCCCACCCTCCACCCCAGTTCGGGCAAATTCACACCTCTTCCCTTGGGTCAGGTAGAGATCTTTTAGAAATGTGTTCAACCACAAAATGTGCTTGGGAAATGCATTATTTATTAACAGCAAGTATTAACAGCAAATGATTACATCCAAATTGCATTCACAACCCTTCCTTCCTCCACTGAGGTCAGGACGGTGAGTACAAAAGCAAGTCACCCCTCCCCCCGCCATGATTTTCTTTACAACAACCCTGCAGGGTAGGTTAGGCTGACAGCGTGCGACTGGTGATATTCATGATTAACTGGAGGCATGCACTCTTTCTTGATCTTCTTGGCTGGCTCCGCAACTGCTACAGCACATTTGCTCGCATGAGGATGACAAGAAGAATATACAGAGATTTTGAGCTCAGAATGGGATAAAATACTTTGCACATCCTCAGCTCCCCCACCCCCTATAAGCAGTTTCCCTTGTCTTGTGACAAGAGAACACAAAGTGACATAGGAACTTAGGAAGCTGCCCTATGCCTCATCCATTTAGTCCTGTATTTTTAGGAGCTCTCTCAAGTTTCAGGTGGCAAGCCTTTTCCTACCTGGGCACATCAGAGATTGAACCTAGGACTTTCTCCAAGCAAAGTGTGAGCGATGATCTATAGTGCATAGCTACAGCTTTGCCTGGATAAAGTCCTAGGTAGCCAGGATTTATGTTGTTTTTTTTGTGGGGGGGGAGATTTATGTTGGGGGAAAGAACTGAGCCATCTGAGACACGATTGGTCAGTTAGCTAAGTATTCTTATTTATTTACTTGATGGGGGATCAGCTGCCACCCTGCCCCCTGGCTATGCCCAGGTATGTGTGTGGGGTGTGTGAGAATGACAGTTTGTGGGTATCTTTCTTTCAATCACATTTATTTCATAAAATTTATACACTGTTGAATTGTAAAAGCAATCTCAGAGTGTTTTACAAAGAGAACAAGGCAATAAAATTATCACTATAGCCAACTCTTTAAAACACTAAAAAACAACAAAACCAAAGTCAGAAACACATTTAAAAAACAGGTTAAAACATGCTTCAACATTCTACATGCCCATATGAGAGCAACCCTTTACTCCTCTGAGTTCCTACCCGCTTGCCGCAGCTGCCCCTTCCCTTCTTCTGTGCCGGATCTGCAGGGCCACCCAGAGGGATTTGCTGCTCTGTCTTTTTTTCTACCTTTGCTGCTTGCTCATTCAAAGAGGGCAGGCGAACTAGCAGCAGCCGGGCCTGGTGGCTCTGTGGGTTGGCAGTGGACCTCTTACGAGGCAGGGTCCTTGTCAGGTACACAAACGCTAGCCCCACTCTATATGCCCCATGGATCAAGTCCAATCCCAGGCATCCTAAGTAAGCTCTCGTAAAGTCCACTCTTTAAAATCCTAGAAAGCTGCTACCAAAGAGTGTAGGCAAGATGAGCTAATGGTTTGGCTCAGTAAAAGACCATTTCCCATGTCCACTCAAGGGTTTCTAGCTAGTGTGGAGCACACACCTGACTTTTTCATTCCAAGGCAGAGATTTATCAATATCCAGTTTCCAGACCTATTGTAATCAACATGATTTAAGTGGCAATCCCCCCCAGTGCTCCAATTCCTAGTGTGGTTTACCAATCAATTCCTCTTCCCAGGGAATTTTGGGAACTGTCATTTTGTGCAAGGAACAGGGGGCCTTCCTAACAACTCACAGCACCCTTAACAAACTACAGTCCCCAGAATTCTTTGGGAGAAGCCATGGCTGTTTAAAGTGGCATCATAGTGCTTTAAATCCATGCTGCACTTGGCATTTCTTTTTATGTGTGATACATATATGTACACATGACTATTACTTTCCAATGGCCAGTATAGACAATACTCAGCTAGATGAGCTAGTGGTCTGACTAAGGCAGCTTCTGGTACTTCTGTTTTGGACAACAAAACCCAGTATGATGCCCAGCTCCTCTGAAGTCTAAGCTGGCTTCACCCTACCAGTCTGCATGAGCTGCAAGGGACAGAACAAAGCAGCTATTCTTGTAAAATGGACAGAAGCAGCTCTTGAGAACAAAGATATTCTCTGCCTTTGGCAATACACCATCAGCTTTTTAATAAATGTACCTGAATACATTTGGCCTACCCCTGCTCTTTCCTTCCCTCTACAAGAGTTGACATCCCAATGCCCCTTCTCCTTTCCTGACTCCCAGGGGCAACTAACAGGAGCAGAGAGGTTCATCTCAAGTTTTAACTCTTACAAGGCGAGTTGACTGCTTGCGCCTGCCAAGCTCAGCAGTATTGTCAAAGGAATTCCAAAAGCTTAGTGAGGCAGAACTGCCCCCACTTGAAATATGCTGGAAATATCCTGTGTTAAAGAGAACAGCTTGTTTTTGCATGTGGTCCTCTACTGGGATCAGACCATAAAATTCACAGCTTCCTCCCACGAAATACTCAAGCGTTGCCAAAACAATAAACCAATCATCACCTATTGCTAATGCATCTGTTTCCTTTTTGATTCCATCCATTGCCTTTCCTTGCATAATATTGGGGGTGGGGGAGAGAGGGAGGGAGCATATGCCAAAAATGTGAGTTTTGTTCCTCCATCAAGCACTTAACAAGGGTGCTGGAAGAATGGAGGGAGAAAAGAAATAATCCTGATTCCTACTGGAAAGTAATAGTCATCAGTGTATATAAGTGTGTGCACCAGTTATACACACAAACACATCCATACATGGAAGACCAATTGACAGTATAATGTTACACATGTCTACTCAGAAGTAAGTCTTCTTGAGTTCAATAGGACTTATTTGCAGGTCAGTGGACAGACTGCAGCCTAAGTCACACAATTGCAAGGATGTTAAATTGGGTGGCTATTTCCACATCTACAAATTAGTGCACCTGCCATTCAACATAGATGAATTACTGGGGAAATATGGAAATTGGATACTGATATATCTCAGCTCAGTATTGTCGACTGATTATCAGCAGCTCTCCAAGGTTTCAGGCAGGAGACATTCTCAGCCCCATGTGGAGGTGCCTGGGATTGAACCAGGAACCTTGTGCATTCTACCACTGATCTAAGGGCCTCCCTTCATAGTTACCCTTAGATAACTAAGGGGAGTTATTGGTTTAGCACAGATCAGAAAAACGTTGAATTAAACACAAAAGGGTGTTATTAGGTAGAGGTAGAGCCCAAGCTGCTGAAGGCATTTTGGTGGAAAAACAGTCTTATAGAACAAAACACAACACTGATACAAACAAACAAATACAAACACAAACACATAGACAACACGCAAAATTGAAAACTAGATCAGTGCAGAGCTACCTTTAGTTTATCAAACTGTCAATAGCGCAGTATAAACAGCCTGAGATTCCAAACATGCCATCCAACAGAGCCAAGGCTATTGGATTTCACACTAAGGCTGAGGTTGTGTAATAGGAGGTTTATAGGATTATAGAATATTTTTATTCTTATTCATAATTAGAATACATGCAACTTAAGTCTGGAGAGGTTAATACACAGCACCAGAGCTTGTTGCACAACTGAAAAAGGCAGCTACTTTTGAATGTCTCCAAGGGCACTAACCTTCAAAAAGATCCCTTCCACATAAGACCTACTGGAATGAGTGGGAATCCCGAAAGAGCCAGAGCTGACCCTATCATTAGACAATGTGAGTGTGAGGTGGGAGACGCTGAAGAGTAGGGATTAGATTATGTGCCCCACAGCCTGTCATGTGCCCACTAAAATAGATTGCTGCCATCATTGTCCTGTAGAGGAAACTGTTCCATTGCCTTGCTTGAATACAGCAAGGGTGATTTTCTGCTCATTTTTGCCAAAGGAGACTAATTGATATTAATATCTACTTTGACAAAAACTTGCTGAATACCACTCTCCATCTGGTTGCTTGGAATGTAGGAAACACAGCATCTTGTCCTTCATCTCAGACAGCTGAAGAACTTGCACCGACCCTGGAAAGAGTGTCAACTCCTGCTGCCTCTCCAGAGGACTTGAACTTAATGTCCAGGGTAGACGTTCTCTCTTACCTTCATTTTCTCTAAAGTAAAAGGCCCAAAATGTTGTAATCTTTCCTTTCAGGAAACATGATTTTAGTAGGTATATGTGGTTTTAAAATTAGTAATCAGATTTTATATTTCTGATCTTTAATTTCTTTTTTAAAAAATTTAATGGTATTTAAAATTATTTTCATTATCATTTTTAATTGGTTTTAATGACAGAAACAGAGAATACAAATTAGCACAATTTCTATTAGTTCAACATGAAAAATGAAACACAAAACAAAACAATGTACACATTTTCTAGTGCAGAGAAATACCGAAACAGTACTGTTAAAAAAAGGAGACAAGTGTTAGTCACAAAGTACAAAACACAAGGATATTAATATTACGATAAAATTATCCCTTTATTCTGTAGAGGAAAGAGAGAATAAACAGAAATGCATTTCTATAAAGAATTTCTATAAAGTGTTTAATAATTGAATTGAACAATTAAAGCAACCATATCCATCTGAAAACTGAAGGTGACCTGTGTTCTTTATCCTTAACATAAACTATAAAAATGTAAAAAACAAAAACAAATGTGTCTCTTTTATTTTGACCTCTTAAAATCCTTAGTCTATGAGCTAGTTTTTCTTAAAAAGCAATTTCCCATACCTTAGTATACCAGAATGGCTTCTGCTAGATTCCTCTAAAACTGGGTCACAGTCACTTCTGCCACCATAAGCAAATGAATGTTCATCTCTTTACAGTACAAACCCACCTCTTCCTCCTCAAAAATATGCAGGAGGGCCTGCGATTGCACCAATTTCATGGAATACCATAGCCCACAGTTTTTGTACCTTGATGCAGTCCCACCAAAAGTGACAGGTTAGTCCCTGTTATCTGGCATCCTCACCAATGAGGAAGAGGTGTAATTCTCTGCACTTTGGTGAAGTAGAGTAGAAAGGGGGCTTGGTCCACACAGCATGCCAAACACGTCGTCCTGTAGCTCAGCCAAGCTGTCTCTACACTTTTCTAAAACCATGTGAATTACTAGATTCAGAACTTCAGCACCAATCATTTCGTTAAGTGAATATTTTCAACTATCTCTTGTCAAGCACTTACAGATGTTTGTTCTAGAAAGCAGCGTATAAATTTTGTTAAATAAACAAAATTAAATAGAAAGGTTGCTCCATCCCCTGGAACCATTTTCAGCTCTTCAATATTCATTTTCAGGTGTGATGACTAGAACTGTCAACAGTACTTCAAGTGGGATAGTGAAAGTTTTATTTTAAGTCCGTTCCCTAATAACCCCGGAACAGAACTCATCTTTTTCACTGAGCTGTCCACCACAACCCCAAGCAAGGTCTTGTTCCCAGTCAGTCACTACCATTTCAGATCCCATCACTGTGTTCAAATTTCAGCTCACCAAGTTAAAGGTGTTAATATGCCACCTTCTCCTTTGCTACCTAAATTATGTACCGTATCTGTAAAATTGCCCTACAATCCTTGGATGAAAGGTAGTAGAGAAATTTAATATAAACAAATAAGCGATTTTTCAGCTTTACAGAAGAGCTCACAATGGTGAAGTGAGATTACCGATACTTTACTCTCCTCTTCTGTTAGAATAAATCAATGTATCTGAACTTGAGTAAAAAAATAAGAGGTCATTAATACAGGACAGCAATATACTTCCATTTATACGACAGCAGCTAACGGTATCCATCACCAAAAGGGTGTAGCTATGTCTCTTCAAATTACTGCAATAACCCAGCCTCAGATTAAGTTTCTAAATTAGGACAGTTATACACGTCAGATGCAGACAGGGTGGAGCCAACCCTATGTGAAGGTAGAGTTTTGATTACTAAGGAATATGCCCCAGAGGAATCAACCCACATTTTCAGCTTTGTGTATGAAATCTAGATAAAAGTTGTCCCACTTTTCTCCTTAATGGCACATTAGATTAAATAAGAGCAAACCTGACCGAGTCATTTCTTCCTGTTCACCTCCTGTTATTTTTAAAAGCTCATGTTCTTCATTGCCAGCAGATGAAACCAACTAAAGGCAGCTGAAAGTCCACATTAATTATAGCTTATCTAAATACAAACATATGCAGTCACCTCCTAGAGCCATCATAGGACTATGAGATGGAGAGCTAATTCTGGTTGGCTGAAATAGATGTTCTTGGCAAACAGAGAGGGCATTCAGGTGTGGAGACCATTGTATTAGTTTTCTTGGTTATAATCAGGGGGCCAAGGGCCCAGGCCCAAGGAGAAGCAAGAATCACCCCTCTCCACTCTGGCTCAGAGTGGCTAGGAGCTTGCCCACCCGTTCACTCCCCAGCTAATGGCAGCAGGAAGCCCCATTAGCTAAAGTGGTGCTTCAGGTTAAGAACAGACCTCCGGAACAAATTAAGTTATTAACCCGAGGTACCACTGTACATGTTTCTCTTTCAACAAGCCTTTTATAAGTGGAGATTTTTTAAAAATCCGTCATCCATTATCTTCTGCTGTCATAGATCACAGAAACAGAGCTGGGAGGGTCATCTAGTCCAAATGCATTGAGCTTTGAATTAATTTTATAAATGTGTCGTTGTCCTCAATTGTTTTATATATATACTTGCTTTTATATGTGCAAATGTTCCACATATATGTGCATCCTTTTTTAGTGTAAACTGCTTCCTTGGGAGAAGCAATTCACAAATGAAATAAGCAAAAGCATATGAGGAACAGAATTCCACTGCAGTGTATATCTGTATATTTGCAAAGGTAGATGCAAATTAGCATAAGCTTTTCCCCTCTTCTGGGGGGATGCATCTCCTCCCTTGGGGCAATATGCAAGCAGTTACACTAGTAAGAGGAGAGGCAATTATCAATGGGAGACTCTTTGTTCTCAGAAGGCATACATACATGAATTCTCCCTGGTCTGGCAAAAACATTGAAGAGTCAGGTTGCAGCTTATGGACTTCCACTAACCCATTTATTCTGGCATCAACTTTTGTGGACTCAAGTCCATGGCATCTGATACAACAATGCCTGGCAACAATGCTACAAACTGAGTTTCAAATCCTCTTTTAATTTTCCTGCAGTTTTGCTTGTAATTAATCTGTTATCATTTTTACTGTTCAGATATCCTTTTTTTTTTTTTTTAAAAAAAAAGGTTTCTGCTTTTTGAGTGGCCCAGAGAACCTTTGTTATTTGGGGAGGTGTGGGGGCTATAGAAAGAGGTGATGTTATGTGGTGCAATTGTATTCTGGAACTGTATGTTTTTAATGTTGAATTTTAAATTATTGTAACCTACGCTGGGACCTGAGGGTGAAGAGTGGATAATAGAAAAAAACCCAATAAAACAAATTACCAATACGTGATAATTAGATGTTATAATTAGACGTTAATGCTCTTTCACTGTTTTTTCCCCTATAAACATGCATTTTATATATATATATATATATATATATATATTTGCTTTCGTAGATTTTCACGGGTACAGGAATGCAGGTTTTGGTGTCCTCGGGTGTCTTCCCGTGTAAAAGTTGGGGTGTCTAGGCGACGTTTCGACGAGGTCTCACTCGTCATCTTCAGGCTGGTGCTTTCGGCTTCTTGTTACTGGAACAGAGCAGGATCTCAGTGTTTGAGTTCCTATAAATACTGTAGAGGGGGTGTGGTGTATAGCCTCCAATGTTCTGGGCAGAGAGGAAGTTCCCAGGCTAGTGTGCCTTTTCTTCTTTTGTTCCTTAATTACTTGAGAGATATCTTGAGTGATTTCTTGAGTGATATCCTGAGTACCACTTAGGTGGGTCATTAGGTGTGGATTAGTTGTTAAAGTCTTTGTGTCTTGACCTCTTGAACTTTGTGAAGAGTTTTCCTGAGAAGATGGCTGTACTGTACTTAGTTGTGCTCTGGCTTGGCTTCGTGTATAGGGGCGAGCTGTGGTTTTGTGGCTTGTGTCCGCCAGATCTGTGTAGGGATTGCAGGGGGGTGCAACAACAGGTGGCACCTCCGGATGCTGCACCCCCCTGCAATCCCTACACAGATCTGGCGGACACAAGCCACAAAACCACAGCTCGCCCCTATACACGAAGCCAAGCCAGAGCACAACTAAGTACAGTACAGCCATCTTCTCAGGAAAACTCTTCACAAAGTTCAAGAGGTCAAGACACAAAGACTTTAACAACTAATCCACACCTAATGACCCACCTAAGTGGTACTCAGGATATCACTCAAGAAATCACTCAAGATATCTCTCAAGTAATTAAGGAACAAAAGAAGAAAAGGCACACTAGCCTGGGAACTTCCTCTCTGCCCAGAACATTGGAGGCTATACACCACACCCCCTCTACAGTATTTATAGGAACTCAAACACTGAGATCCTGCTCTGTTCCAGTAACAAGAAGCCGAAAGCACCAGCCTGAAGATGACGAGTGAGACCTCGTCGAAACGTCGCCTAGACACCCCAACTTTTACACGGGAAGACACCCTAGGACACCAAAACCTGCATATATATATATATACACACACACACACACACACACACACACACACACTGTGTGTGTGTGTGTGTGTGTGTGTGTGTGTGTGTGTGTCAGATTCTACACTTAGGCAGGAAGAACCAGCTATACAAAGGTAAGATGGGGGATACCTGGCTTGTCAGCTGTACATGTGAAAAGGACATTGGGGGTCTTAGAAGACCCCTTAACATGAATCAAGCTTAACGTGAGTCAACAGCGTGATGCTCCTGCAAGTTACAAGAAAGGAGATTCTGACTAAACAACAGGAAGAGGTTTCTGACAGTGAGAGCTGTTTGATAGTGGAACAGACTCCCAGGAAAGGTGGTAGACTCTCCCTTCCTGGAGATTTTTAAACATCTGTTGTGTATTGTCTGGTTGAGATTCCTGCATTGCAGGCGTTTAGACTAGATGAACTGTGGGGTACCTCAAAGTTCACCTGGTCCAAACCACTGCAATGCAGACTACAAAGTGAGAATGTGGTTCAAATCCTCAGTCAGCCATGAAACTCCCTTGATAACCTTGGGCCAGTCACCAACTTCTAGTTTAACCTACTGCACAGGACTCTTGTGGTGATAATGGGGGGGGGGGCTGCTAGGCAGAAAGTGGATGCAGCAAATAAAAAAGGTATATGGAACCTCCGATGCTCCAGATATTGCTAAATTGCAGCTCACTTCCTCCCTCCTGACCATCAACAATGCAGGCTAGGGATGAAAGGAGCTGCAGTTCATCAACACCCTCTCTCTATGGCTACTGCTGGAATACTTGCAGCCTTCATTTCTATTTTCGCCGCCCTGGGGTTGGGGTGTTGCAGGGTGGACCTGAACCCCATGCAAAGGGTCCATCCTGAGAAGCTCACTAAAGCAGAACTGGAATGGAATTTGCTGCTGGCAAGGCACGTAAAGCAAGCAGGGTGGAAAAAAAATCAGATACAAGATGTCTAGAGAGGCTTCATTAACTCCTTTACATGATCCTATGTTTATTGAAATACTTGTACCTAATTTAATTTATTAGGGACAATGAGAGCGGGGCAGATCACTTTTCATTGGATGTTGCTCGCATCTGCCAAGAGAAGAGGGACAGCCCTTGCTAGAGATAATCTTACCTGTCTGGAAGTGGGGAAAGTCAGAATTCTTTTGCAAGATTTATTTCTTATTAAACAGCACAGAATAGGTGTAGCCTGATGCGTTCTTTTGCTGGGACGAGTGTATTTGCAAGAGGAAAAAGCATACAGATCAAATCTCAGGCAAGCTACATTTCAGCCGTGACACCAATGGGAGAACCAAAAAAGGGCAGAAAAGCAGAATAAAGCTGCAAGGGGCACACTAGCTTATTTACAAATAGCCTAACGATCAGTAGTGTGTGATCTTGCGTTTCTATGAAAGTCTGCATGTTTTGGAAAGGCAAATGACACAGATCTTTTCTGGGAAGGCAAAGCCAGTTATTTGCTGGGAGCATGGAAAATATATGCAGAATTGGGGGGGGGGGGGGCTCCACAGCTTAGAAAAAGAACTCTATCTATCTATCTATCTATCTATTTATCTATTTATTTATTTTAAGAACTCTCTTTCTTATTTTATTCTAGCAAGCCCAAAAGCAAGAAAGCAAACTATGGTCACCAATGCACACCACGTAAACTATACAGAGCTCCTGCTCATGTGTTAACTCTCAATGCTAAGCAATGGGAAGCAAAGCTTGAGTAAGGGCTCCACTGGCCATACCTTTTATTTTATTTTTTAAGATACAGTTTTTCATTTTGATTTTAATAAACATACAATGGCAACAAAACAAAAAGTGAGGCCCAGTCATTCCAGTGTAAAACCATTCCAGTGGTACCTCGGGTTAAGAACTTAATTCATTCCAAATATAAGCATCGTTGGGTTGGAGCTCCCCCGAGACCTGCTTTTTAGCACCAAAGATTATCAAGAAGATGAAGAAGAGTTAAGAGCCTCGGATATCAGATCTCCAGGTTGATGGACGCTGGGAGGTTGATGGAACTGTCGGCAGGGGCCGGAACTGGGGAGGGGAGACGGAGGAAAGAAATTGGGAATTTAAAGTGTATATAAGGAGATTTTTTAAAAAAATAATTAATGAGAAATGGAAAAATCGTGGAATGAAATTTTTATGACCCTAGGGGAAATGTCTTAAGAGATTAAGTTCAATATATTAGTTTTAATGAGAAACAAGATTAAATAAAGTAAAAATGGATGATTAATTGGTGAAAGAAGAGAATGTTAAATTACAGTATATTAAGATAAATTATTAGGATAAAAACAAAGATGAAGGATTTGCTGAAATATCTAACTGAACCAGAATACAAAGAGGGGAGGTGTGAGGAGGTCAAGGAAATAAGTTAAAGAAGGAAAGTCATGTAAAGGTTTGATTTGTTCTTTTCTAGATTCTATGCATTTTTTTGTTTTGTTTTTTGTCTGTTTTCCATTTTTTATCTTTTTTCTTTGATGTGACTTGTTTTTATGTATTGCTTTCTTTTTTGGTTTAATTGGGTGTTTTTCTGTTGTTATCTTTTTTATTACTTATGTAACCTTTAAAATTTTAATAAAAATCTTTTTTAAAAAAGAACTTAATTCATTCCGGAGGTCCGTTCTTAACCTGAAACTGTTCTTAACCTGAAGCACCACTTTAGCTAATGGGGCCTCCTGCTGCCACTGCGCCGCCGGAGCACGATTTCTGTTCTAATCCTGAAGCAAAGTCCTTAACCCGAGGTACTATTTCTGGGTTAGCGGAGTCTGTAACCTGAAGCGTATGTAACCCGAGATACCACTGTACATTGTTCAATACACAGTTGCAACGGGTGGGGCAGTATGTCCTGTTTTGCTGCTTGAGGTGAAGTAAGTAGTACGAAGCTGAACTGCCACTATTGCCTCTACCGCCTCCAGAGAAGCAGTGCCAACAGTGGTGCCGATTTCTGGTGAAATCTTGCTGAGATCTTGCCAGAAATTGTCAGCAGGATGCCACCTGAGTGTGGCTTCACCCCGCCTAATGGCTGGACCAGCCCTGGAAGCAAAAGACACCCCCCGAAAGTAACATGTTACTGGAGGTTTAATAGAGGCAACACATTTATTAATCTAGAAGATAAGTAAGAACCACAATGCCTCACATCTGTCCTTTTCGGTTTGACCCCTTACCAACCTACTGTGATGCGTGAGAAGCTCCGACGACACTATTTCCCAGACTCTAGTTAACCAATTGCTCAACCTAAGCCCAGCTTCTGTTTTCCATTTAGCTCAGATTTCAATCTATGTAGCAACCAATAAAAATGCCACTAACTTGATATGAACAATATCTGGATTACTATCACTTTCCATCAATAGAAGGGCTAATACTGGGTCAGGCGCAAGCTGTGGACAGACAGTTTCTAAAGCATCCTTACAAGCTAATTTCCAGAAGGCACTAAAAAGAGCACATTCCTGATTATTTGTGCTCCTGATGATATTGAAGCACTTTTTTGCATCGGCATTGTGTTGTGTCTGCAAAGGCTTAAGGGCAGAGATACTGCTTTGTTTGCATGTCCTATATCTTCCTGATGAAATTCTGTAACTTTTCGTGCCATACATGTACTAGGTGTGCTTGTTTGTCCTGCACACAATGTGTTATACTTCAAGAGTCCCAACTTTCCAGATGAAAATAATGTGGTCTCATCGGGGAACCACCACTGAACAACTAACAAAAGGGAACAGAGTGTGGATAGTAGAGTATAAATTCACCACTAATGCATTAATATTGACATGTTGCAAAATGTGCATGCGCACGCACACACACACAAAAATACCAGGCAGATGAGACCTTAAGATAGTGCAACATTTTTGTTTACCAATAACCCATCTCAGAGGGAGTCTTGAAGCAAGCCATAAAGTCCCTATGTCACCACCACACTCAGATTTTTCTCTTAGCTCCTATGGAAGGGATGTACATAATCCTCTTATCATTTTTCTTCTTTCCCTGAGACAGACCCTGGAGCCATCAGTCAAATGGAGACTGAAAGAGTCAGCATTGCCCCCTGCTCCCAAAATCCACTGTCCCATCCCATCATAACATGGATTCACCCTCCTCCCACCCAGAGTTCTTATCCACAACTGCCTCCAATTCTTGGTCTGAAAGAGAGTACTCAGAAGTTTTGAGCACTTTAAAGCAGGATTGGAAAGGAGCCCTCTAAAGGTTGCTGGACTACAACTGACATCATCCCTGACAATTAGTCATGGTGAACTGCACACTGGGGATGATGGGAGTTGTAGCTTAACAACATCTGGAAGGCCTAGGCTGCCCACACCCCTGCTGTATTTGAAGCAGTCCTATAAATCCAGGGAAGAGGGATCAGAGGCCATGGGATATGCACATAGGAAACCTCATCACTGTATTCGCAGCTACGTTGAGATTGATGCCTTGTGATTGCCTTCTTAAGGGATGAACATGCTTTTGGCTTTTATTTAACAGAGATTTATATATTTTTTAATTCATCCAGACAAAATGTTATTGAAGGATGACTCAGTCTGCCTCACCTTTTGAAAGTTACAAATATTTCACAGTAACACATACAGTTCAGCTAACCTGTAGATATTTTATTATTCTGTCCTGACATGTTTCCAGATGCAGTAGAGCTATTCTGTATAATTAAAGCACTTCTGCTCCTTATGCTCGTAAAAACCCCCAAAAAACCACCCCTTTCATAACCCTTATTTCTTCCACCACGTAAGACAAAGTGCTAATCCTTCTGGGAACATGTTTTTGATGAGATTTACTTGAGAGTTTGTGGTTTATGAGTTCTTTTTTTAAAAGAATATAATAATAATCCTATCACAATGAGAGGAGGTAGCAGGCAAGAATCTGGAATATGTCACCCCAAAAAAGGGGATTTGAAAATAAAATTACAGCTGTGAAAGTGATGATTTAAAAGTCTACAGCAAATCATAATGTAAATAGTTATTTTAGTCTGGCTTCCAAACTAACAACCTCAGAATCTTTGATTCCTAGGAACGTAGAAAGGAACATAGAAAGCTACCTTGAACTTACTCATTGACAACCGGATCCATTGAGCTCACTCTACCCTGGCTCACAGCAGCTCTCCAGGGTTTGAGGAAAGGGACATTTCCCTTTCCTGAAACCCTGGAGAGCTGTTGTGAGCCAGGGTAGAGTGAGCTCAATTGATGATAACCCTACCCAGAGTAGGCCTGTTGAAATTAATAGACACGACTGGTTTACGCCTATTTAATTCAAAGGGTTTGCTTTGAGTGGCTGCCCAAAGAGGGAAAGAAGGATGAAGATGGAAGTCCAGGGGCAAGCAGAGCAGAGCATCACAGCAGCTACCAAGTTCAAGGAGCAGCAGCAGGAGGCTGTGGTTGCAGGCCTCACCTGTAATGGGGGAGGTATGATGGTGTGTGGAGTGGTGCTGCCAGTGAAGCAGTGGGCCAACTATTGCCACTGCTTCCTATGGTGGGTACCTGGCAGCGAGCAGTGAGCATGCCACACATGGGTGTAGCCCGGATTTTTCTTAGGGGGACAGGCTTTAGGGGGGGGGAGGATGTTCTTGGGAGGAGACAAAACCTCAGATTTGTATTGATTTAGGGCAGGGAACTCCCCCGCCCATGGCTACGCCCATGAGGCCACAGGAGCATAGCGCTGGCAGTGCCGCCCCTACCAAAGCAACCTGCTTCACTTAGTCTAATTGGTGGGCCAGCCCTGGCCAATTTACTCTACCTCATAGCCAGGTCCCGGTAGGGCCCCCCAGCAAGTTTAGCCCTCCAAGGCCTGGGACAAGTGTACCCGGCTACCCTTTCCACCCCCCAAGAGCCAGCTCATAAACCAGGGCTTTTTTTCAGCTGGAACTCACCTCTCAGGTGTGCACCATTGCCATAATAAGAGAACAAGGGAGGCGTTCAAGGTGAATTCAGGCACTTCTTTTTCTAGATAATTAGCACTGGCTAAACCCCCACATTGCAAACCGTATCTCCAGAATGTGACTGAAGGTTTAAAAACAAAGCAAAAAGCACTAAACCTCACTGCAGGTAATACTGACTCAAGGCAACATTGAAGCCAGCCAAGACGCAAATTATAGACCATTAATCTCCTGTGATTATTAATAGAGTGAAGACACCAAAGTGAACAGCGTCCATTATAATGTAATCTCTCCTTTTCAATCAAAGCTGAACACTAGATGTCCTTTTAAACTTTCCCATTTCCTCACTTAGTTAATCAAGCAGGCTTCTTGAGATGTAGGCCAACTGCCCACAAATCACCTGCACTAATTTGCCAAGGTCTGAGATCACTAACCAGTATCACTGAGGGAGAAATCGACAACACCATGGCAACTGAAAAGTTGCATGAGTCCACCTTGAAACCCGGGAACAAAAGTGCTATTCACATTTTAAGAAGAAAAAACCCTTCTGGAAAAGGAGCAATGCCCTTATTAAAACATTGACTGCTCTCACATCATTTGCCTGTGGCTGATTTTTTAAAGCACAGAATAGTCATGTTCCGCATTTCCTTTTTCTTCTTCTGTTAAAAACCTAATTTCTACTCTGAATTTGGCAGAAAGCTACTCATTAATTCTTCACACGCAATAGATAGCATTAGAGGTGGTGACTGTGTTATACCAATAAGGACATTTGGGCAAGTGGGGTAATAGTTATCACCTTTGCAATGTCACAGCATGTCAAGTTAACCTGCCATAATTCTCTTTTCTCTTCCTTTCCCCCCCCCCTACAGACTCATTTGTTGAACAGCAAGAACCTCATAGCATTGTAGAGTTGGAAGGGACCAAGGGTCATGTAGTCCAACCTCCTGCAATACAGGAATCTCAGCTAATACATCACAATCCCAGGTTTAGATGCCACGTGAAGGTGGCTTGTTTATCTACTTGCACCCAGGGAGGAGCAACTAGGCTGTGAGCAATTAACTGGTGCACAGCATGACTGATGAAGCCAAAGTTCTTGGCTTATTGCTCTGAGAAATATTCTCTCTCTCTCTCTCTCTCTCTCTCTCTCTGTGTGTGTGTGTGTGTGTGTGTGTCTGTCTGTCTGTCTGTCTTTCTCCCCACCCCAAGCAATCAACGCTAAAGTTCTGAACAGGAAAGGATAGTTCAGCCAAAGGCTGTTGAATAAATGAATTCTGTTAATTAATTAAGTTAATAAAAAACAGGGGGATGGGAAACGGCTTCTCCCACCAAAGCTTACTGAGGAATAACCTCTCCAACCTAAAGCTATATGTTCCATTGCTAGGGAGTACATTGCAAAAACACACAGAGAAACACTTCACTTCACAGATGTGCCCTGAGGCATAAGACTAAAATGGACCACTGCCATATTTGGAGACTGATTTTCCTGGGGTTTTCCAACATGGAAATCAAGACTTTTGATCAGAAGGAATAAATTGGTCTGATAAGCACATTTGCAAATTAATGTTGAATGCAAGGAGATTACTTGCATGCAACAGGGGCATTGCTTTCTGGTCTGTGCTCTCTGGATTCGACTAGCAACATTCTACCTAGTCAAGCTTCTCCACTACTTTATATGCTGCGAGACAGTGTGGCATGGTGTTGAGGCTCCCCAGGCTTCACCATGAAGCTCACAGGTGGACCCTGGGCCAGTCACCATTTCTCTGACTACCCTACTTCATAGGGCTGCTGTGAAGATAAAATGGGCGTGGAGAGATAGAGAATAATGCATGCCACTTTGAGCACCTCTGGGGAAAGCTGGGTGAAAAAAAATGTAATAACATAATTAAAAATAATATACAGTGGTACCTTGGGTTACAGATGCTTCAGGTTACATACGCTTCAGGTCAGTGGCGTAGTGTGGGTTGTCAGCACCCGGGGCAAGGCAAGTAATTTGCGCCCCCTAACCCGTGGATTTGCGCCCCCTAACCCTAACCCCCAGGTGTTGCGCCTGGTGCGGCTGGCCCCCCCTGCACCCCCCACGCTACGCCACTGCTTCAGGTTACAGACTCCCCTAACCCAGTAATAGTACCTCGGGTTAAGAACTTTGCTTCAGGATGGGAACAGAAATCGTGCTGTGGCAGCATGGCGACAGCAGGAGGCCCCATTAGCTAAAGTGGTGCTTCAGGTTAAGAACAGACCTCCAGAACGAATTAAGTACTTAACCCGAGGTACCACTGTAAATGGCAGCAGCTCACTAGGGTTCCAAGCAAAGATCATTCCCATAGTACAATCTGTCTACGTTTAATAACAAGGTTCAGTTTCACCAGTGCAATTTATAAAGCAGCTTACCACACAGAGATGGAGATCTTGTGCCATTAAGCTAGAGCAGAATGGGACAGGTCTTCCTAACACCCCCCCCCAATTGATAGTAGAAGTAATTTATTTCAGTCACACATGCCATACATTTAAAGGGCATGTAATACACATTTAAACCATGTGGCTCCCTGGGAGCTGTAGTTTACTCTTCGCGGATTTAAAATTTCAAGCACCCTTATACTACAGTTCCCAGGGTACTTGAGGGGTGATAAAACACTCTCCCTTCTGGAATTCTCTGCTGAGTTCTGCAGCTGGTAAACCACTAGTAAATGCTTTGTGAACTGTGATATGGTAAAGTTATGTCCCTTCTCCACCAAAAATAAACCCCTTGTACTGATGTTACTAACATCCTCTCTCTTGGATATGTTCTAAGCATGACAGAGACTGAAAGTTGGGAAGCAGCTACCATGTAAGGAAACAATCCTGTTCCTTACAAATGTCCTTGTTCTTTTGTTCATGAGCTATGCACTTTGCTGGGTCCAAATTTCAAATGAAGCCTTTGAACATTTGCAAGTGCAACTCAAAACTAATCACGTCTATATTTGGAAATGGAAAGATCGGAGCAGAGAAAAATCCTATGTTTTGAAAGAAGAAAAATTAGTTTCTGGCACGTGACTTGAGAATGGAAACTATAGGCCTCAGTTTTGGCAGGGGTTTCCCTCCCCCCCCCCACAAAAAAACAACTAGAGGAAAATACACAAACACACAAACACACACACACACACACACACACACACACACACTCCAAGGTGTTTTCCATCAGATTTAGAGCTGAAGTACATTATGAAAAGTCGTGTTTTGACAGCTTCTGTAATGCTGACTGCCTGAACCCTGGGACTGCAGGGAAACTAGATGTTCCCGTAACACCCCCAACTGTCTACATCTCTGCGCTCTAAATAGTCCTGAGTTCCAAAATCAGGCAGCACAAATCCAAGCATTCATGGGCCAATTTTCACAAAGGCAAAAAATAAACTAAAACATACAGTACTGAAATAAATTAGGGGCTAGGGAGAAAATGTTTTACATGAGAGATGTGAACCTCTTTAAGTACACTGCATGTTCAGGGACACTTTGTTCCCTTTCCAGGCAAAGGATAAAAAGGGTTTCTGTAGATTCTGGACACTGGTGCCCAGATGCTTGGATTGGGTGCTGCAGATTTGGAACAAGATTACTCAGGCTTCCACTGCAGCAGTGGTGGGGAACCTCAGGCTGCTCCAGATGCTACTGGATGCCCAAGCTCCCACCAGCCCTAATCATCACAGCCCTTCAAGACAGTCAATTGCTTGAGCCTGTATACAGGTGCGTTTAGACATGGTGATTATTGCACTATTTTCCTGATAATTGTCCTAATGCTTCCGTCCTGGTTTCTAATATTTCATATGCTCATTACTTGCTGTGCTAGATCCAAATGTGTGGCTTTTGGATTAATAATACTGTCACATCACTCTAAATTTCATTCACATCAGTGGGTATGGTGTGACCCAACAGTGGAAGTCATTGGACATGCTGTCACCCTTTCTGCACATACATTATTTTGTATCTCGCAGGAAAGCAGTGGGGAAGAACTGTATGCCAGAATACTGCCCTGAATTCAATCACACAGTGTGATGGAAGGAAACAGCAGAAAAATCACAGGACAACAGCCCTGTGATTTTTCGGGTTAATGTGAGTTGCAAATTGATTTCTTTTTCCCCCCCCTGGAAGCGATCAATATGGAAATGAACATTAACTTTTCACCGATTTCCTAGAAGTGGCTTTTATATCATATGAAGGATCACATAAAATGCAGAAATTATCAGGTAAGGAAATGCTGGGGAAACGGAGGAAAGTGCTGTTTGAATGCAGCCTAAGACATGTCCTACTAGTCTTTTAACGCCTGTGGTGGCAAGATAAATGGAGGAAAGATGCAATCAGCGTCTGCCTTCAACAACAGATCCACTGTATCTTGGCATGCACAGTAACAACACTGAGTTTAAATACAGATCTTCAAAAACACGTGCCAAATATCAAGCAGAAATTTAACACGCACGGGAGTTACAAGCTGCACTTGCTACTAGGTTGTAAAGTTAAACATATGACCAACCATATATTTAAAGAGAGTTAAGATGGAGGTAGAACCGACCCCATGATGTATCACCATCTTTTCTACAAATACCCAACAAAGTGCTAATGCATTTCATATATTCACACCTTCTGATGGTTTTCCTGAAACAAAAACTTTAATGATCCAAAAAATGCTCTCCCTCACACAAATGAAGCTGATTAGATTGGTCTACACTCCACCCAGCAAGTGACACTTAGTCATCCAAATAGTTTCTATTGGGAGTTACTAGCAGATTTCTAAATTAGCTCAAGGCCAGAGTACTATTTTAAGTACTGAGGGATAGCTGTGAAGCCTTGCAGTTAACAAGCATAAAGAAGCATTGCTAGTTTTAAAGGGTTGCATATCACACACAGCCTGGTGCTATTTTGGATTGTTATATTGATAAACAGATGAGGGAACCAACCACCAGACTCTGCGCTGACTTTCAGCAAGTCTTGCATGCAGGCCCAAAGGCCTATTCTACATAGAGCCAACCCCTTGAAATACCAACTCTATGACAAAAATTTGGTGAATACCACTCTCAGTCTTGTTGCCTTCTCAACATGGAATGTAGGAGAAGCAGCATCTTGTCCTTTGTCTCAGGCAGCTGAAGAACTTGCACAGGCTCTGGAAAGAGTATAGTGCTCAAAACAACTCCTGCTGCCTCTCCATAGGATTTGAACAGGGAAACTTAATGTACAGGGTGGAAAGATTTTCTGGAGCATGTATGGATTTTATGGCAAAAATAGCAAGAGCCCTGCTGGATCAGGCCAAGGACCCATCTAGCATCCAAATGTGAATGGGAAGCCCACAAGGAAGACAGCACTCTGCCCCTCCTGAGATTCCCAGCAACTAGTATTTGAGAGGAATGCTGCCTCCAATGGTGGAGGCAGATCATAGCCTTCACGGCTAGAAGCCAAGGCAGGCCCACCCATGTGGCAAGATGAGGTGACTGCCACAGGTGGCAGGATCCACAGGGATGCCACACCTGGGCTCCAAGATATGCATCACCCACTGCTGCCACCACTGCTGCAGTGGCAATGGTCTGTATAGCATGCTCCTTGGAGGCCAGATCTGCCTTTTCCTCAGCAGCCCTTCCCCAATGCTGCCTGTTGGCAAATAGGAGGCACTGCTGGACTCCTACATGGGGAACATGGGTTGGAGATCTTCACTCACCCCTTCTTCCCTGGCAGGAGAGCCGCCATTTTGTGTTTCTCCTTAGCTGCCAAGATGTCATGGGCCAGCCCTGCTAGTAGCTATTGAAGGGCCTTAGGCTTAAAGGAGGAAAGCAAGCTGCTTTTTATTTGTAAACTGCTTTAAGTGATGGAGAAAGTGGGATTTTACACTTTTAAATAATTAAAATTGAAAAAGTTAACACCTGCTAACAAATCACAAAACCAGCATAGCAGCAGCAGCCATTTAATCAAATTTTGATTTTATAGTGTCAACCGATTTTTATCTTCCATTGTATTGATTCACTTGTACTGTACACCACTTACAGAATGTAATCAAGCAATTTATAAATTGTTGAAATAAACAAACAAATATAATAAAGTAAGATTTTTGTGCTGCTCCAAACAGCCCAGCCATTTCCCATACCCTCATTCAAAATGACAGCTCTAATCTCAACGGCTTCCTTCTATGCCTCGCTGAGGCATGCACATTTCCACTGAGCACTCTCCACACACAGCTAAGTGCTAGGATGTATATTCTGGACTTCCTCTCTGCAAAAAAGGAAAGGTAAACCAAAGTTCTGATACAGTGGAATAATCTGCTGCTTGTGTGGGGAAATCATGCTTATCTCATCAATTTGCTGAAGGGAAGCGAAAAGGAAATGAATCCCGGAGTTTTGAAAAGGCTCAGCAGATACCGTGCCCATAAAGCAACAAGATAACAAACCACTGTGGTGGGAAAAAGGGTCTCTCTTCATGGCTCTCCCTGTCTCTTCATATGGCAACAGAATTTCACACAGCTGCACAGTGAGCTCATCTACAGCCCAGCTAAGTTTATCTCAACCCTGGGCAGAGAGGAATCTTTGGCAAGCTGGATGGTTCCTTTTAGAAATCCCATCAGCCTGGCTTCCTCACTTTAAAGTAACGCATGAGCCAGAGCTAGTCTAGCTTCAGTTCAAACACCTGTCACCCCTTTCAGGCTACATCTGTGCTTCATCTGTATCCCAGCCATTTCCCAAGTGAATCTTGCAGTGATCCAGGTGGAGACCTGGCCATCTGCAACTGTTATTGCATGGTGTTATGAGGCCGATATTCCTTGGAAATCCAGAGACTGGAGAGGAGGAAGGGTTGGATGATGTCCCCCAACACTGCGCCAGGCCCAAGCTAGCCCCCCCACCTTCCTCTCAGCTGCCATGGATGGCAGGGCTATATATGATCTCACTTCTCCATAAAGCTCCGCTGGGTTTGTGGAGGAGTTTGGATAGCTCCCTAAAGCACTGTTTGTGGACAGATCTGACTTGTTTTAACAGAGAAAGACACCATCTAAGTTAGGGTAAGTAAGTATTTTTTGGGCTGAGAGCCACACTGACCCATGGCCAACCCTCTGGGGAGCCACGTGTCAAAGCAGGTGCAGTCACACTGTAGAAAACGGAGATGGCTGAAGCCAACATTTCTCTCCCGCCCCTCTTATTTCTCTCCCGCCCCTCTTATTGACTTTTGTTACTAATATTATATTCACTGAACTATAAGCCTCCCTACCTTATCCCTTCAGCAAGTATTCTTTGTTAAATATCCCCTCTCTCATATCCAGTAATGTGAAGGGAATGAAATGGCTCTCCCCACCTCCATTTCCAGAGGACCAGAGATTATATCTCTTCCTCAAGGGCATGGTGCTATGGGGAGAGGACTTCAGGCAGCAGGCTCATTGTATCTGTGTTACAAATGTCTGCAAATGTGACATGAAGGCTGGCAACATCAACCCTGCCCTGTGGGTATCCCTTGCAGACAAACCACAGTGCCTGGAGACAGTCAGGTCATGTATCCACAAGTAGTGACCAGAGGAGGAGGAATGACTGCTGGTAGGAGTGCAATGAAGAGACGTCTTGTTGCATTTGTAGTAGCATAGCCAGACGTCTTCATATGCCCCACTCTCTCATATCGGTCTCCATGGCCATAGCAGACACTGAAACTCTCCAAAGGTTTGACTTCACTCTTCCATTGTCTCCTGAGATAGATGGATGCCAACCAACCAACCAACCATCTCCCCTGCTGGAAAAACGCTCTTCATCTTCCTCTACTGGGGGCAATCTTACCATATGGCTCTGGAACCACTTATCACAGAACTGATCAAGGTGGAAGGATAGCTCAGTTGAACAGTATATCATTATGTGGTTCTGATATTTTAGCATTGTCACATCATTGCTCTTTTTTTGAGGAAGGGGGAATGCCAAAAAATGAAAGCAAATGGAGAGGAAAATTCTGTTAGATGTGTGAGTTTCTAAGTTGCTGCTTCCTGCTTTTGCTTTTTCAGTGTTGCTTTCTAATACTTAATACACCCTCTTCCATTGATCATTCTGGGCAAAGAGGGTAGAATCCATCTACTCCCACCAGCATGGTGATGCAGCTAAAAAACTCCCCTCTACCTGCTCAGACCTGATATTGCAGTCGTCTAGACTGCAACAAGTTGCTAAATACCACACCCCTTGATTTATTTAGTTCAGCCATTTATATACCACTTAACATCATAGTATCTACATATTTAATCAATGACACAGCACGAAAATTGTTAGGAGGCTCAGGGGATCAAAACTAGGGGGAGCTGGATATGGGCCACAGGTTAACCCACCCTGACCTACGTAACAGTTTCTAGGGTCCTTCTCTGACCTGAGGAAGTGTCTGTCTTATCCAGCAAAGACTAATTGTCCCGGACTAATTGGATGTCACAGAGGCTCTGCCAAAAACTGTTATCTGTCACTGAGGTGCTGTCAATGTGGGGCAGAACTCTGGTCTGATAATCCATTTGATGTCGAGCTGCCTAGTTAGTTTCAAGTCTCTTTTGGGATGAACTCTTTGTAATCATTAATTTAATCCTGGGAACTTTGCATTTCAATGATACACATGTTTTGCTCAATTACACCCTTTCCATTTGAAATTTACCACAAGTTATGAGTTACAGTTCATGCATCCAGCAAGGCCAGGCAAACAAACAAATGATGTTTCATCACTGGAAGACAGAGACATTGCAATATATACAATAATGGATTAAGGATCTGAGCTGACTGTCCTTATTTGAACTAGCATGTACTGACATGAGAATAAATAAGAGTAATGAAAGAACATTTGGCCAACCTCTTTTTTTAGATTTAATAGTTAATAACCTCACTTACTTACATTTCCAATTTATATGGTCAAAACATATTCATCTTCCACTTTTAACTTACTCTTTTTATTTATTTTTGCTAGAATTTTTCTTTACTCATATTGCCCCCAAACTGTTTTGTTTGTTTACAAAAGCCTTCAGTTTAAAAAGTACTGCAATGCGGTTGTCCAGCCAAATAATGTTTACAAAAATATACTAGGGTAAATTATTAGTTTATTACATTTCTATCCCACCTTTCCTCCAAATTGTGATAAATTGGGCATATAAATGAATATATTAAGTGAAAGTAACATACCAGAAATGCATTTTAATGTGCAAAATGCTTTGAAAAAAAGGTTATTAGGAGAAATTTGTACTAAAATCCTGATTTATTTTTTATTAAAAACTAACACAAGTTACTGCAGAAACATGGAGAATTGAATTTAAGATTGGAGAAATAAGAAACAGAGAGAACCAAAACTGACAGCTCCATCTATCCTACACAGTGCTGCAGCCACTTCCTTCCTACAATATAGAATTGGCAGTGCAGTAGAAAGACAAAAAGACAAAATACTTTGCAGTTATAAGGAAATTTCAAGGAGACAGCTGAGTGTTTCCTCTCCATCTCATTCATCATCACTTTCAATGACAGCCTGTATATCAATGGTTGAAAAATATTACTCATCCGAGATCATGCCACTCCCTTTGCCAGTGCTCATGACCAACTGTTCCCCATTTTCTGCATTTAAAAAAGCAATATCTCAACCTTCCAACATTTTGCCCATACCTACACTGTGCTTATCTACAGTTTACTAAATGCTTCAGATACTTATGCCAACAAAGAACTCCTATTTCATCACTATCTTTACTGATAGCTTGTGATCAGCACATTTTTGTTGCTTTATTATTTCATGGTATTCTCTGGGTGTGTACGCATAGCAGCTTAAAGTGGATTGGGCAGGGAAAGGGGGAAGCTGCCTTATATTGAGAAAGACCATCGGTCCATCTAGTTCAGTATGCATCATACTTGGGGAAACTGCTTTGCAAAAATGTGTATATTAGGAGAAATTTTAACGGACCTGCTGACGAATTTTCATGAGGACTTTTTTTCTTCTTAATGCAAGGTGATGTGGAAATGTTGAGGCCTGAACTTAAGAAGGCAAAAATGAGAAACTGAAAGAAACAATATTGTCAGTTGAGGCCTGGTGGCCTATTTTCAGCTCTGGTCCCTGTTGTGACCAGAGATGATTTGGCCACCAGATAACTTTCAGATTGGATTATTGCAATGCGCTCTATATGGGTCTGCAATTGAAGATGACTTCAGCTGGACCAAAATGTAGTGGCCAGATTACTGGAATATCCAGGTCTTCAACCATTTCGTATAGGATTTAGTTACCAGATCTCCTCCAACCTGGGTGCTATCCTGGTTGGACCATCTCCACCTCGTTTATATCCTTCTTATTTTTTAAAGAATAACTACATGTCCTGCCTTCCCTCTATGAAGCTTGAGGGGATGGTTTGCTCCCCCCCATTTTATATTCAGAACCAACCTGTGAGATAGGTTAGAATTAGAGATAGTAACTGACTCGTGATTTACAGGTAGGGATCTGAACATGGTCTCCCAAAGTTCTGAACATGAGTCTTCTAATCTGAAAGCCTAATTACTACACGTGCAAGAACAGAATCTTTTCTTTCAAAGACAATGAAATGTTTATCCCACAACAAAATTTGCTAACCAAACACACCGCACTACAGAAAAGCAAACACCTGGCCACATGTTTTTGCCCTAAAATTACCGCACTTGTAACAAAATGTTCCATCTCAGATTTTCCTAAAATAGGTGACTCAACAGACTCCAAAGGGATAGGGCATCCAAGGATTCATTAACAGTGCATTGTTCCAGGCAAACGTAATTACTTGGGAAGGAGTTCAAAATTTTTCTAGATAAAATTACGGAGCTTGAGGACGAAAACACATGGAAATAAAGATCTGTAAATATGGCTCATGAAGAACCCAATTACATGCAGAAGACACCACTTACAAAAAGAAAATTACCCCAGGAAATTGTTTGACCTTTAAATTTCAGTCCCAGACAGGTGCATCTGCACCACGGAATGACTCATATGAACATAGCAAGAGACACAGTTGGTTCTTGACCAACTCTGGGACTGCCAAACTGAAGGAAAGCACACTCTGGCCACATCCATTGGCCAGAGCACCAAGTAGTGTTGGGTTGTGTCTATCTCTCTGTTTTGTATTGTATTATCCCCATCTGTTGAATATGATCATTTGATTGAAAGGCAGGGGTCTTGTTGGCATCTGTCTGTCTCAAGAGACAACAGACTGCGCCTACAGGGGGGTAAAGTCAAACTGCTAGAGCAGAGGTTTCCAACCTCTGAGTCTACGGCTCCCTTGACCAACTACATTCTCTCTGCAGCCCCCCTGTGGGATACCTGGTAAAAACTTGACCATCATTCAAGGTACCGAGGGTGTTGTGGCACACTGGTTGAAAACCACTGGCCTATGCTATAACTTCTGCACAGGCTCAGAGAAACAGCTTTAAAAACAGCCTTAAACCTCCCCCCCCAACCAGTAAATCCAGTAAAGAGACAAATCTATTAGATTTACTAACACCATTAATACCAATAAAAAAAATCCCAATGGGTTGTAGTCAGCTTATGTCCAACTCAATAGTAGACCCGCTGACGTCAGTGAACTAATTTAGCCAAGAACACTGACCTCAGTGGGCTGACCATGAGCAGCAGCAGCAACAACACTGGATCGGAAGTTAAGTTCAAGAGTATCCATTGAAAGAAACAGTAAAACCCCTCATTCTCTCTGTTTACCCCTCCTTCCTCCTCCTGTGCTCTGCATATGCTCAGAGGCTGCCATGACTTTCTACTTTGCTTCCTTACTGCCCCCATACCTGCCCTGTAAGCCACAGAGGCTCCCCATGCCCAACCCAGCCCCACTGTTCTGGGGCTTCCTCTCCACCTTCAACACACATAAACTGCCCATCTGCCAGAGGGAAGTTGGCCTGAAACAGGAAATGACATTCACCACCCCAAGGAGGGGCTCTTAACCTGCCTTTTTTCATTTGCCCTGAGGCTGCAAGCAGAACTGCCTGAATTTAACGCAATAGCCCCCTTTCTGCCCACCTCCACCTCTTGCACTGTATAAAGACTAAATAGTTGTCACAGGGCAGCTTGGTAGGGTTGACGATGGGTCCTAGGTAGGGATGGAAAGATCTGTCAATTTTGGTTCTCCCCATTTCTCATTTTTCCAATCTTAAGGAAAGGTCTCCACATTTCTGTAGCAATATGTATGATCTGTTAGTTTTTAAAAACCATGGAAACTCGACAGCATTTTAGTGTGAAATTTTCTTTAAAAACACATTTTTGCAAGCAATTTTATCTAATATAATTCATATTTCAATACTATTTTCAAGAATATATTCATTTTTATGCAAACCTTCTCCTAATACAGTATACACATTTTTGTAAACACCGATTAAGTGGAAAACTGCCTCCAAAAAGTTTGGATAGCTGCAGATTTCAAAGGTCTGTTCTGTGTTTCAGGCTTCCTGTTGTTTCAGAAAGTGTGACTTTGATAGATTCACTTTTAAATGCAAATTGAATAATATTTCTCCCCCATTCCTAATCCCAAAACTGATAAGATTGAAGACTATAGCAGTAAGAGCAACAAAGAATTATTCCTGTCTACAGCCTCAGCCATCTAAGGGCAGCCTTTAAACGTTACTGTATTGCTTAAGCAGTTAGACAAGAGTATACGCTATTCTCAGTTTCATTCCAGAGGCATCCTTTGGAAAAACCAGAAATTTATGTGGGAAGACGAAGTTCAGACAGAACATAGCTTGGTTAACTTAGCTAAGGTACACACAGGTCTTTAAACTTTGCTTCAGCACACTTTGAAGATTCCCTGCGTAGTTAACCATAGTTTCCTGTTATATCCAAAGTGAGAAACTGTGGCTATTAGGATGAAAGCAAAACAGAGTATGAGCCAAACTCCAAACTATGACTTCAGACCCTGCTTTGTTTAAACCCGGACAACCTCTGCTTGCCTGTGGTTCTTTGTTCACGGCGCTCCAGGGTGGAAAAAGGAGTAGCATGAAGATAAAGTAGACAGGAACGTGGCTGAATTGGGACATGCATATAATTCCAAAGCGACCTTGACAAGGATCTCAAGACTTCATTTTCCAAACCCTTTCTTGAGTGCCTCAAACATTGTCTCTCTTTGCTCCGCCCTCTTCTTTCCTCTTCATATTCTGGGAGACCAGAGGAGAGAGGAGCTGGTCGCAGCAGGAGGGGGAGATCCCCTGGCTTCTTCAGCAGCATGTCTCCTCTCAGCCTCTTGGCCCCCCCTCTGCTTCTGCCTCTGCTTCTGGACTGTGCTCTGCCACAGGCTCTTCCTGCTCACTAAACCCTATTGCCTCTTCAGCTTCCGACACCCACTCCACCCAGTCTTCTCCCTCTGACCACTCACTGTCCTCCCACCAGCAATTCTCGGGCTCTGAGATTTCTTCCCCTGGGGGTACCCAGCTGGTGCTTCCTGCCACTCCTCTGCATCCAGCAGGTCCATGACATTTGCCTTATTTACAACCAGTCCAGGGGGTGGAACTGGTCATCAGCTTTATTCTCCCCTAAATTCAATATTACAGTTACAGATAGGTAGCCGTGTTGGTCTGCCATAGTCAAAACAAAACAAATTCCTTCCAGTAGCACCTTAAAGACCAACTAAGTCAGTTCTTGGTATGAGCTTTCGTGTGCATGCACACTTCTTCAGATACACAGTGTGTATCTGAAGAAGTGTGCATGCACACGAAAGCTCATACCAAGAACTGACTTAGTTGGTCTTTAAGGTGCTACTGGAAGGAATTTGTTTTGTTTTCAATATTACAATTATAGATCTCAGCAGGGAAGATGAGGTGGGAAAAACTAGAATTAGTTGATTGGCTCTCAGTTTGCTTTGAGCTTCAACCTATTATTGGTCTCCCTGTCTTCTGCCCTGCCATTCTCAATGGGCACCAGCCACAGCTGCTTCCCATTGAAGCCACTTCCCACTGCCCCTGTAGCCCCATCCTTAAGATTAGGGAATTCTTCACAATGGCATGGGATGCTGCAGCAGGAAGGGGAGAAGTGGAGAGCCTTGTTTACAAGCAGGCCTGCCTTCCACTTACACAAGTCCCCAAATCCTTCCACAGCAAATGTACTAGATGCTCCTTGGAGCTAATGTGAAGCTCTGGACTTTTTCTTTAAGGAGAAAACTCCACAAGGAGAAAGGCCTGCATTCAAAAAATGCTGCATAGAAACACATAGATGGTGCATACTTTTCAGATAATTTCTGATAAAAAGGCCAGTTGTGGGCATGTTCCCCCTAAAATTGAATCATGTTGACAGGAAAGGCAATCTTCACCAACCTGTTCCCCTCCAGAAATTTTGGACTGCCGGGCCCATGCTGTCTGGGGCTGATGGAAGTTGTAGTTGAGAATATCTGGAGGGCACTAGACTGATGAAGGTCAAAGGGGAAAACAACTATTCATACTTCGGATGGGGGCACATCACTTGCCTCTTGCTTTTTTAAACAGCTGTACAATGTAAGTTCCTGGGAATGTGAGCACCACTGACCCACTGCCTGTGCTTTTGTCTACAGGGAAACCAGCATTTCCAAAGAGATTCAGCCTTGTCCCCAGATATCCAAATCCTCCTGCACATCAGTCATTGCCCATGACAAGAGGATGAATCTGTACCTTTGTGCAACAACAAAAAGTCTTGCAAATTCATGCAACTATATGCCCCAGTTACATGAGCTGATTTCCAGTATCTTTATGACAAAGCCCACTTTGCAATTAAGATGGTTAAAGTTGTACTGCAGGTATACCAGGTTGCTTGGCTCCAGGTTTTGCAGAATAAGAGTTTATTTTGCTATCCACAGTCAATTTCCTACACAGCTCAGCAATTCCACCTTCCTCATATCATATGAAGCAAAAGAAACCTGCAAATTTCATCAAGCCACTTGCTTTTCTCCATTGCTGCGGGGGTACTCCCAAAGCATGAGGCAAACAGCTGCATCATCTGAAGGTACCTGCCTCAATAGCTCCATTGCAAGAAAAAGCTATTGTATGACAGGAACCTTCAAACGATAGGAGAGCAAACTGTAGAGGTGATACAGTTCATGCTCATCAGCTGAGTTCTACATTAGAATTTCCTATAGTCAAATGGATTCACTGTAGCCCTAGGTCACTATAAGCTGCACAGGACTCTTCACAAATATTTTATTATTTTGGATTGGGTCGAGCACACCAAACCCTAGCAGGGCTGGGGGCCTGATTTGCTTTAGATGTTGCTGAATTACATCTCCCATCAGCTCCAGCCAGCACAACCAGTGGTCAGAGATGATGGGAATTGTAGTTTAGTAATATCTGAAGGGTCACTGGTTCCCTGCCCCTGCCTAGAACTAGAACAGGAAAACTCCTCTTAGTGGATAGGAATACATTACAACATATTGTTGCAGGTTCCAGATGTAGATTTATATATTTCACACCTTTTCTTGGATGACATTGGGTTAATTATACCTGTATAGACATAGATTCTCTATGCCTTTCTGCAATTCCTTGTCCTTCTCTCCTCGTGTTACTTTCTAGACAGAAAATGAGACAGAAACCCTTTGCAACACCTTTTAAAAGAGATATAAACTATGTGGACTATTTTGGAAAGGGGAATAGTATTTGATCATTGGGTCATCATGACTCCTGGCTGCATTATCCATTCTCTTTACTGCTCTACCTTTTATGGTCAACACTATGATGGGCTTTGGGTCCTAACTTGATGCTGCTAGAGTTAACAGCTCGTTTAATACTCAGGTTCAACCACACTTTTGCCTCTTACTTTCTTCCCAGAAAGAACAGCTTTCTGAAACTCCCCCCATCCCCCCTTCCTTTAAAAATACCAATTTGGTCAAGTGCATAAAGCTGTGATCATGTAAGTAAAATCCACATAAGTTGTGAGTTGACTGTATTGCCTTTAAAACAATTGTGGGAAATCAGTTACACTTAAGATGTTGTTGGACTACAACTCCTCCCACCATCCCTGATCATTGGCTATGCCAACTGGGGCTGGTAAGAGTTGGAGTCCAAAGAACATCCAGAAGGCCATAGGTTACTCCCATTATAGACAATTTAAAAAGGGACACAGACATAGCTTATCAGCTATTGAAACTAGAGTCTTCCAATCTGTTGATTTAACTGATATTCTGCTTCCCACCTTCATCCCAGTGATCCTTCTATCACCTGCATATATAAGATGTAGATACTTTGACCATTTAAATGCCCTCCTGCCTGCTCACTGAAATTTGTACCTGTAAACAAGTTAGCCATGGCTTCAATCTCTTGGATTTCAAAGTATAAAGGATGGATGAATCTGTTAAATCCAGTTTCTCAATTTTGCCCCAGACTAAGCTCTGTTCTCCACAGCAGTTTGTGATTATTTTCTTTTTAAAGTCCTCGTGAAAATTCATCAGATTGTTGGTGCAGTTTTTTCTGATATATACTATTCTCTATGCAACATTACCTAACACACATATTTTTGTAGAGCAATTTCCCTTTAAAAATGCATTTTTGTACAAATGCATTTTGTACTTTCATATATGCATTAATATATTTCATTAGTATATACACATTACTTTCAATAATATATGTATTTTAATGCATATACTAGGATGTGTGATTTTGTACGCATTATTTGATTGGACAATTGCATTGCAAATTCAGAGCAGTGAGAACATCAATGGATTGTTGTATTTCAAGTCACGTATTGTTTCAGAAAGTGTGAATTAGGTAGGTTCACCTTTAAATGTGAATGAAATCAAATTTCTCATTCATCACTACTATGCATCCAACACAAGGCAACCAGAATTCTCCACTGATCTATTCAACATCAAATGTAAAAAGATAGTTTGCTTTCTCCCAAGAAAATTACTTCCATCTTTTATTCCACAGGTTACCCACAACTTTTAAAAGGGAACTTATTGTACAAGTTGATCATTGCTGCTTCCTCTACTTGCAATGTTTCACTGCATACCAAAGCTACCTATCTATATTTAGCCAGATGTCTGACCTCACTACATACATCCTTTGAGCTAAATTAGAATGAAGGCTAATTTGAGCATTCACTTGGAATACAGGCCAACCTAAGCTTGTGAGGATGCCAATTTGTCAAAAATATATTAGAAATAAACCTTCTACCCACCCCTGGTATTAAAAACAAAAGGCAATATTTTACATGTATTGAAACCACTGTAAAAATCTACATGCACAACAATATAAATGGAATGTTATAGAAATGTGCATTCTAGACATAACAACCCTCAGTATCTCCTCTTACAAAATATGTAGATAATAAAACGGTTGTAAATCTCCAGTCCCCTTTCAGAAAACCATGGGATTGTGAATAGGCCAATTTACCAAATATTTCGGAAAGCTAGCCTGTACCTGCATCTCCATTTACATTCCTTTGTCAATGGAATTTCGTCCTGAAATGTGTCCCCCTACCCCATTATGGGCACCTCCCAACTTCAGAATGATCTCATTAGCCTGGAATGAGGAGAAGGAGAGGTATATTGGTGTGCAGATTCCCTCTAATGGAACTTCTAGGACCACTGTCTCCTTTGAAAAGTGCTCTAGAGGAATCTGTACATCTGTTATTCAGAGAGAGAGAGATCAAGCTGCATTATTTTGGAAGCTGCCTTATACAGTGGAACCTTGGGTTGTGGACGTAATCCATGACGGAGGCACGTCCGCAACCCGCAGTGTTTGCATCCTGAAGCGCTGCGTCTGCGCAGGCATGATTTGGTGCTTCTGTGCATGCGTGAGCAGTGAAACCCGGAAGTAACCCGTTCCGGAACTTCCGGGTTTCCTGCGGTCCGCAACCTGAAAACATGTAACCTGAAGCGTCCGTAACATGAGGTATGACTGTACTGAATCAGAATTCTGGTCCACATGCCTTAGTAATGTCACAGGGTGGAGAACCTTTTTTCATGGTCAGTCTTCCAGGGGCCGCATGCCAGAGGACAGAGACAAAAGTGGGTGTGGGCTAACCAGTGTAACCATTATCAATAACAGCTAAGATGCAGCTTCCCCACTGCAAGGCAATCTACCTCTATACAGTGGTACCTCAGGTTAAGAACTTAATTTGTTTTGGAGGTCCATTCTTAACCTGAAACTGTTCTTAGCCTGAGGTACCACTTTAGCTAATGGGGCCTCCCACTACCGCTGTGCGATTTCTGTTCTCATCCTGAAGCAAAGTTCTTAACCCGAGGTACTATTTCTGGGTTAGTGGCGTCTGTAACCTGAAGCGTATGTAACCCGAGGTACCACTGTATATGTTGCAAGGACTGCATCCTTGCCCTGCTGTGGGTTTCTTGGACGCACCCGGCTTACCGTTGTGGGAAACAGGATGCTGGACTGCATCCTGCGACCCTTGCTAGGTCTCTTCTGCTGTCCTTATGTGCCAACAATGAAAAAACAAGCTAGAGAGAACTTATGGAGGTTTCCAGCTGGACAACAACAGTCTGAAACTTGGACGATGTTAATGGGAGATGCTTCCCACCCACACCACCAATATCAAGTCCCCAGGCTGTTTAAGATTACAGACTGAAGACTCTTTTGCCAAATTGGCAAAAAAAAAATGAGAGGAAAAGTCATAGTGTTTCTTAACAGTTACAAAATGAACAAATACAGCTGGTTGTGTGTGTGTGTGTGTGTGTGTGTGTGTGTGTGAGAGAGAGAGAGAGAGAGAGAGAGAGAGAGAGAGAGATCACATCCTGCATTCAGATTTGGGAACCCTGCCCCATGAAGATCTTGGAAAGTTTCACAGGATATAATATATAAAGATATCTTCTCTCTCTCTCTCTCTCTCTCTCTCTCTGTGTGTGTGTGTGTGTGTGTGTTGTGTACACACAAATACACATACACCCATCTCAGTGATATTGGAAGCATGGTATAAACATCAATTAATTTCAACAACCTGGAGCCTATCACAAGCTATATAGACTATATAGCCTATATAGGGTAAATCTTTTTTAGGGTCAACCAGTAGTTATTATCCCTATCTATATGTCAACCCTTCCCAACATGGTACCCTTCAGATGTTTTAGACTACAACTCTCATCAGTCCTCCCTCTAGCATGGACAGCGGTCACAGATGGTGAGAGTTATTGTTCAACAACTTCTGGAGGGTCACAGGTTGAGGATGGTTGCTAGCCTATAACACCCAACTGTGGATCTTTATGTGCCCAAACAACTCCATCCGCACATAAGAGGGGGTGCCAAAAATTACAGAAGTAAAAGAGGAACTAGGATATGTGTAGGCAGCAGGGAATATTTTGACATGCAATCAGTACCTAAATAGTGTTACAGTGATATAGTTATGTCTGCTGAATGTATCAATTCCAGTAGAATTAAGACACACACTAACCATTTTTAAATGAAGTCCTTGGGTTGTGGTTTTTTTAAAGTGGTTAAATGCAGTCAGTAAATGTAATAAAATATACATTAAATACAATATTCAGAGGCAGTCATGTTTCTGAGTGCAAGTTATGTTTTTAATCCTTATGGGACACTATTTTTTCTGAAAGATTGATGATTACAGAGCTGTATGTATACTTTTTAAAGTCAGGTATTATGCCTTTGAATACAAAATAAATGACAATAAAGTCACTACAGAAACATGCTATTCCTTAAAAAAAAATCAACCCTCACAATTTGCAAGTCCACATCAAGTTTCTGATTAGGTTTTTCTGTGCCAAGTACAATTTCCACATGAGTCTCACATAAGCTCTTCAGTGTCATTCTGAACTTCTTTATTAGGTTGAAAAATGTACTAAAGTTCTCTCTGTCCTTTCCCAAAAATACACCCACAAGCTAAGAGAAAATTGAGGCTGTGGCAGACCAAATGGAAGATTTAACACAGATAAAGCAGGCGGGTCTTTCCTATGTTCCCAAAGGGCTTTTCCGCAATCCAGCAGGCCTAATTCATTAGCTGGATAAGACAGAAATGAAGCATTCATAGATTTCAAAGTACAGTACAGGGTGTCCCAAAATGGATGCTGTTGAATCCCCTCCCCGGGGAGAATAAAGACCATGCGGTTGAGAGGGGGTTGAAAAGGACCTGGGTGGAAAAGAAGCAACTATGAACCTAATCTACGCCACCAAGAAATTCTTACAGGGATTTGGCTGCCCCCTGTAGCAAGTGGACCATAAGCCCCCCTGGTGGAACGTTTGAGGCCACGTAAATCTGAACAACAGCTTCCTTAAGCCACCTTGAAGTAGTAGAGGTGGAGACCTTCTGCCCAGGTATAGCACCCCAAAATGAGATTAGCAGCGCCTCCAATTTCTAGAGGGTTACTGTCCAAGTAAAATGGAAGGGCCCTGTGAATGTTCAATGCATGCATTGCCCATATCCTATCCTGCTTCAGATCAGGGCAGAAGGACGGTAACACCTCCTCCTGCACCCCATAGAAAAGAGAGTTCACCTTAGGAACAAACGATGGATCCAGTCAAAGGACCATGTTATCCTAACAGAATATACACAACTAGGCACTGGATGAAAGATTCCCCAGCTCAGAAACCCTGCAAGCCAACATAATCATCACCAGGAATGCTGTCTCAAGCGTTAAAAAAAGCCCTTATTAAGACCTTCAGCAATTTTCAAGCACACCATGGAGGGGGGAAAGTTTTGGAAATTACTGTACTAGAAGGTCCTATGTTACCCTTTCTTCAGGCCTGACATCTCTCTAAAAACTTCTGCAGATGAAAACTTCTCTTTTGCCTTGTCTACTCATTGATCAAGCAGTCTGACTGTTCGTCCATTTCTGCATACACTTACTTCCCTTACAGCTCAGGAAGAGAGAAAATAAGGGTCATGCTAGGGTATGTTTAGCCTGGAGAAAAGAAGATTAGAAGGAGACATGATAGCTGGCTTCAAATATCTGGAGGGCTGTCATGTGGAAGATGAAACAAACTGTTTCTCTTTTTCCTCAAAGGACAGAACTAAAAATGAATGGGCAGCAATTGCAGAGCAGTTTTTTCCCCTTTGGTGATATATATATATATATATATATATATATATATATATATATATATATATTCCAAGTGTTTGTTGCTATGAAGGAGAACTATTAAGTATATATGATTGTATTGACTGAAACGTTTTGGTAATTTTTAACGCTATAGTCATTATTGCGGGCCGCTTTGAGCTCAACATTGTTGTTGGAAAAGTGGAATAGAGATACCAAATCAAAACAAATCTACTCAGACCCTTAATTTCTTTTCAGAGGCTTCTTCCCAGGTCCCCTCTCTGAGGGAGGCTCAGAGAAGATGTCTAGCTAATGGAGGCCTTTTCAGTTGCTCTCTCCAGAAAAGTCTCACTGGTGCCTTCACTGACATCGTTTTGGCACCAGGTAAAGACTTGCCTTTCCTCCCAGACTTTTGATGGACTGAGCCAATTTTGTTCTGCTGTGAGTGTGCTGCCAAAGCTTCCTTTTGTATAGGGATGTATGTGTGTGAATTGTAGGTGTTTGTATGAGAACGTTAATGTTTTATATAAATATTTATATAATGAATTTATGTTAATGTTTTTAATGCAAGTCGCTTGGAAGACTTGGTAAAATGCGAATAAGAAATCTAATTAACACAGTGTTTAAACTTTCTTTGCCTAGAGGTAGTTTCAGTGCATAGAGAGAGAGATGGACATTCCACATACAATGTAAGGACCACAGGCTATTTTAAGGCACAGTCATGCCCTACAACTCGTAAAACAAGGACAGTTGCCAGATATGCAGACTGGTTCCCCCCCCCCATCCCTCTAGGCTATGTTCTTTCAGTAAAACTCCACCCTGATTGCAGGATAGAGTTAGTAATAATTTTATGGCATAATGACTCACCCACTTATTGTTTAATTAAATGCTTAATAGCTTGACAGTGCAAACTTGCTGTCTTTTCCAAAAGCAAAGCGAGCAGCTGCTAGAATCTTGGAGATCTCACTGCAGATTGCTCCCTGTTGAGTTTCGATGTGGAACGACCAGAGACATGTCTCCACTCAGCTTTGAAGCTCATTGAGTGGTCTTGGATGATTCATGCTCCTTGCCTAATCTAACCTAGTAAAGGTTGCTGTGGAAAGAACACTGATCTTGGAGATATTGGAGATAAGGACATACATAGGATAATTCTGTTCCAGAAGGCTGTCTGAACCCTGTTCCAGAAGGCTATCTTTGTATACCAAATCCAGGGGATATGAAGCCTCTGGACGTTTTGCTCTATCCAATTAGTATAATGGAACAAGGTGGACAGCAGTGTATCTGAAGAAGTGTGCATGCACACGAAAGCTCATACCTAGAACTAACTCAGTTGGTCTTTAAGGTGCTACTGGAAGGAATTTTTTTATTTTGTTTTGACCATGGCAGACCAACACGGCTACCTATCTGTAAGGTGGACATAGGTTGCAGTTCTACGAGCTGAATGAGTACAGTGGTATCTCAGGTTAAGAACTTAATTCGTTCCGGAGGTCTGTACTTAACCTGAAACTGTTCTTAACCTGAAGCACCACTTTAGCTAATGGGGCCTCCCACTGCCGCCGCGCCGCTGGAGCACGATTTCTGTTCTCATCCTGAAGCAAGGTTCTTAACCCGAGGTAATATTTCTGGGTTAGCAGAGTCTGTAACCTGAAGCGTATGTAACCTGAGGTACCACTGTACTATATAATTTTTCAAGGGGTTGGCGGGAGGAGACATAGCTCATCGGCTTTGGATGCAGAAGGTTCCAGGTACAGTCACTGGCATCTCCGCTGAAAGGGAACTTGGGTACCAGGACGGGCCTATCTGGGGGGGGGGAGGGTGTCACTGTCAATCATACAATGTATGTGCCCAGTTCTTACATTTACTGTATAACCCCATCTACAGATAGTTCTTCCAAGCAATTTGCACTAAGCACAGCCCTATAAGGCCTCCCTCCACAGTAAAAGAGGTGAAGAAAATGATGTTTCATGGACAAAGGTTAACTAATACTGAACAAACTGGCCTTTACTGTGTGTTTTACAGGAAAACACACAGTAGAAAGAGAAAGAAATTTTGATGTGGAAAATGTGGTTTGATGGCCCTAAAATCCCTTTACATTAATGGGGCAGACAACTTTTCCAATTGCTTACTAGGTGGTATATCACTCCCACTAACAAACATAACTGAAAAATGTTGACTCAGAGAAAGTTTTTTCTCATCTTTGGTGGTCTGACCCTCAAACCAAAAGCTTTTGCAAAACGGTATTATAGGATTGAAATATCAAAGTTATATACGTAAGCAAGTGTATCTCGTTAGATTTTAATGCATAAGTTATTAAAATTGTTTTTGTACTTTTGGAAACACTTTGATGTAATCTGAAACTGCAGTACAACGTGCAAAAAATACAGGTCATAATGACAGTGTAAATTACCCTTCAAATTAATAGTTATACAAAAGGCTCTAGTCTCCAATAGTCATTGACATGCTTTGGAACAAGTAGAGTTCATCTGTTCTTAATACTGGTAAAACTAGCAAATTTAAACCTGGGGCCCCTAATATGGCATATGCGGGCACCCTGGCACCTAAAATAAAAAATAAAAAAGCTCTTACTTTAACCTGAAAGGGCTTATCACACATTTTGCTATTTCTCATCTGACTCATCAAAACATCCTGCGACTTGCCTGTGCGTAAGCAACGTAAGTGATATGAACTGCATTAACAGAATTGTATTTGACACACAGGGATAAATGGCATAAATGACATACAGGGAACATTAACATTGGCCTGGTTTACACATCACAGTAAGCCAGAGTATGGTTTACCATGATCGTACAAATGTGTTACCTCCTGAAGAGGAGAATGTACTACCCACTTTGCTCCTACCTGGGCCTTTTAGGTCAATGCAGGAAAGCAGTTCCGCAAAGGTTTGGCTTGGCATTTCATACAAACCCAGGACCATGGTTAAGGTCTTTCCTGCTTAATTGTGACCTGTAGCCACAGGATGAACTTTGGCTACAGAAGGTGATTAAAAGAGGAGAGACCTTAACCACAATCCTGGGTTCAGATGACATGTTAGCCAAAACTTGACTTGATGCTGTGCCATACCAACCTAAGAAAAAACCCAGAGAGAAGTGAAGTGGTTGCTATCTCCTTGGGAGCCAACGCATGGGCCCTATGCCATGGCCCTAAACCCTAACCATTTATTTATATCCCACCTTTTTCCCAGAACTGGGACTTATGGAGGCTCACAAAACACAGATAGCTAAAAACATATAAAAGATTATAGCTGAAAAGTACCATACCGTATTTTTTGCTCTATAAGACTCACTTTTTCCCTCCTAAAAAGTAAGGGGAAATGTGTGTGCGTCTTATGGAGCGAATGCAGGCTGCACAGCTATTCCAGAAGCCAGAACAGGAAGAGCGATCGCTGCTTTCACTGTGCAGCAATCCCTCTTGCTGTTCTGGCTTCTGAGATTCAGAATTATTTTTTTCTTGTTTTCCTCCTCCAAAAACTAGGTGTGTCTTATGGTCTGGTACGTCTTATAGAGCGAAAAATACAGTAATTAAGCATTGTAAAAACAATCTATTAAAATGCAGATAGTAAAAACAGTCAGCTCCCAAAATCCTATTGGTGGAAGGACAACAAGGAGGGACCCAGTCTAGCTTCTCTAGGGAGTTTGTTCCAAAGTCTGGGAGCAGCCAGTAAGAAGACCCTCGTCTGTGTCCCCACCAAGCATGCCTGGAAGGGTGGCAGGACTGAGAGAAGGGCCTCCCCTGAATATCTCAGAGCTCATATGGGAAAACACAGACCTAGGCTGTATACAGCTTTATATATCATAACCAGCCTTTGAATTGTGCCCGGAAACAGACTGGTAGCCAGTGTAGCTTTTATAATAAGGGAGTCGTATGCTCCGTAAGACCAGCCCTGGTTAACAGTCTGGCTATGGCTCTTTCAGCTAGTTTCCAAACATTTTTCAAAGGTGGCCCCATGTTGAGTAATCCAAATAACCTGGGTCCCATAGTACATTGAAGACTGCCTGATTCCTTATTCCTGATTCCTCAATCACTGAGATCCAATCACTAAGGCCCCTTTAGTGGTCCCCCACCCCCTTGAGATTCAATTGACCTTTGCCAGAGAAAGAGACTTCAGTGTGGTAAGCCCTGCCCTGTCAGGTGATTTCCTGCCAGCAAGAGTCACCTCTGCCTTCTCTTAGATGTTTTGAAAACTGCATTGTTCAGACAGGCCTTTGGAATGTGAATTGGTTTTTTCTCTCTCTCTTTTTAACCAACCAGTATCCAATTTTTAAAATATATTTTTAATGGATTCAATATTACAGATAATAATAAGAAAAAGAAGGAGAAGAAGAAGAAACCAAGTCCAGTGGTACCTTGGGTTATAAATGCTTCAGGTTACAGACTCCGCTAACCTGAAAGTAGTACCTTGGGTTAAGGACTTTATGTCAGGACCAGAACAATAATTGTGCCACGGCGGGGCAGCGGGAGGCCCCATTAGCTAAAGTGGTACCTCACGTTAAGAACAGTTTCAGATTAAGAACGGACCTCCGGAACGAATTAAGTTCTTAACCAGGGGTACCACTGTACAACAATGATAAACGCAACCAGTATACATTGATGTTTTCATTGCAATAGTATTTTTTAAAACGACAAGCAATATATGGGATGGGGAAGAATCAAATGGTGATCATCATGAACTGGGCTGCTGTATATCTCTCTGCCTACTAGTGCACATGTCAGTATAGCACACTTTTGAATTCTGAGAGATGCTGAAAGATTACCAGTCTAGAGTCAATACTGTATGCTCTGACAGAGTCCCTATTTTCTGGTAACTGACCCCAGTAAAACATTATCACTGCCTGTGCTTTTGTTCTGATTTCATTGTTTAAAACCTGCCTCTGCCAACTGTGTGGGGTGTGTGGGTGTGGGTGTATCTGTAACTCAGGATAACACACATGCATCTGATAAAATGGATTGCAGTATACAGAAGCTTATGATACAATCAATGTGTCTGTCTGCCACAAGAGATTCTTCGTTGGTTTTGCTGCAATACAGTAACAGGACAAACCTTTGGAAATTGGTAAATTATTAAGCCCATGTTGACCCTCTATTGCTTTTGGAGAAGACTTTGGGGATTTACTATTGTTTGCTATTGTTTTGTTACTTCTGCTCAAGTTACCAAAGATCAGTTCTGGTGGTGCAAGTCAGCAATGTATAATCACCAAGAATACATCAGGATTCAACAGGTGAGAACAAACTAGGCAGGCAGTTTGCTCAGATGTGCTCACCTCTGGTAAATGATGCAGCAGAGTTGCATGCATGGACGCACGCATGCATGCACGCACGCACACACACGCACACACACAACCTGGACCAAGCCAGATCAGCCTTTGTAAACCTCTGCATCCCAATAGGAGCCTCTTAAAAACTCCCAAAATTATACATTTGCTCTACGCCAGGCACATCCAACAGGTAGATCGTGATCTACCAGTAGATCACTGGACATCTGTGGTACATCATTGGCTCACCTCAAAGAAGCTCAACAACTTTAACCTGAACCCCAAAGAAACAGGGCCTCCCCTCCTAAGAAAAGCTCAACAACTTTGACCTGAACCCACCAAAAGGGGGTAGATCACTGCCAGTTTTTAACTCTCAGTAGATCGCAGTCTCTTGGGAGTTAGCTACCCCTGCTCTACGCCAGCCCCAACAAGTAGAAATTATAGCTGTCCTCAATTAAAGACAGCTTGGTTTATTAATTGTATGCGTTTTAATTAATAAAATAACAGATTCTATCTGCAAAATTTGTGGATGGGAAAATAAAGTGGTTTGAAGATAAATTCCCCCCCCCAACCTTTCCAGAAAGAAAGAAAGAAAGAAAGAAAGAAAGAAAGAAAGAAAGAAAGAAAGCCCTGTTGTCCTATTAAGCAGGATGGAAAACTCACAATTCAGTGGTAGAATATCTGCTATGAAGATCAATATTAGAACATCAGCAGCTATTAGCCCTAATGGCTATGTTCTATCTGCACTTTTGGAGGCTGTAATGCCTCCAAATACAGTGGTACCTCGGGTTACAGACGCTTCAGGTTACAGACGCTTCAGGTTACAGACTCCGCTAACACAGAAATAGTACCTCGGGTTAAGAACTTTGCTTCAGGATGAGAACAGAAATCACGTGGCAGCGGCAGCAGCAGGCCCCATTAGCTAAAGTGGTACCTCAGGTAAAGAACAGTTTCAGGTTAAGAACGGACCTCCAGAAAGAATTAAGTTCTTAACACGAGGTACCACTGTATTAGTTGTGAGGAATCACAGCTGGAGAAAGTGCTGTTGTACCCTGGCCCTGCTTGCAGTCTCCCCATGGGCTGGCCACTATGAGAACAGGATGCTGTACTAGATAGGCCTTTGGCCTAACTCAGCAGGCTCCAGGTTCAATCCCCGGTATCGCCAGGTAGGGCTGAGGAAGCAACCCTGCCTGAAATCCCAGAGAGCTGCTGCCAGTAAGTGCAGACAATATAGGGCTAGATAGCCCAATGCTCTGGCTTGGTATAAGGCAGCTTCCTATCCTAGTCAACTCAAATGCCTCTAGGCAATTAATTCAAAAACTGCTTATCTGACTAAGCACCGCAGCCAAACCAGAGGGCTTGTGTTGCCATATGCGAGAGCAAGAATTTATAAACATCAGCTGAAAATAAAAGCAGGCAGAATTCCAGGCTAATTGCCTGGCCTACATTTAACCTACAAGATTAAACTGCTTCCTGCAATTTGTGGCCTGCAGAGAGTGATCTAGATGGGGCACTAGCAACCAGAGAAGCATTAGTCCATGCATTAGCCGTTTGTGATGCTGTTCATAAGCAATAAATAAATAAATAAATAAAAATCTCATCTCCGCATAGTATTGCCCAGGCTTCCTCTACCTCGGCCCTCCAGATGTTTTGAGACTACAATTCCCATCATCCCTGACCACTGGTCCTGCTAGCTCGGGATCATGGGAGTTGTAGGCCAAAAACATCTGGAGGGCCGAGGTTGAGGAAGCCTGGTATTGCCAGAGAAAATAAGACATTGAGAGTTTTACATCAGGAATACAGTATGGTTGTAGCTGTGATGTAGCTGTGATTAAATAAAGATATCCCTTATGTTCTATGGCAGGGTTTCCATGGACCACCAGTGGTGAGATTCATTCTGATGGTCCCTGCCCTGCAAACATCTGCTACCTAAAGCAATTATTCACTCTGTCTAATGGTAGGACTGGACCTGATATAACATCACTTGAGAACCCACAATTTCTGTGTCAGCACCACTACAACTTGTCCTTCCCTCTGCACAGAAGTGACACAGCAAAACCAGCAAATCTGCCATGAAGAGCAGTTACACATAAACAGCTTCCATGTGGCTTGCACATCAAGAAGCCAAGATGACTGCTTGTTTGAAGTCGATCTTACTAGAGCCTGGATTTCCTTTTCAAAAGATAAAGATCCTCCTGTTTGTTTTGCCAGAGTAATAAAAAGAAGGAAAACAATGAAGAGGATAAGCTGGAACTCTCCAGGAGATGCTCAAGATATATTCGCACTGATGCAATCTCCAAAACCCATCCATCACACCATCTACTCATTAATCCTCAGCAACTATTTGCCAGTCACCTCTGGACTTTGGGCAAATGACTCTTCCTTAATGCCAGGGCAAATATATTTAATTCCATGCCGACCTCTTCCTGGCCTGCTTGACCTTAGGGACGTTTTCAAGAGTTAAAACCGGACCCAACAGATTTAATGCTGAACTCAGTAAGAGGAAAGTCCACGGAAGGCAATCAAACTTCAGCTGCTTGCCTTTGCAAACTTGTTAGGTGTCAATTGTGACTCTCCCTGCTTAAATCACACACACTTTCTGTGGCTTCCAAGGAGGCAATGAAGCCCCTGATATCACTGGATTGATACCACTGATATTTTCCTTTAGCAACCCAGCAAACTCTGTATGGACAGACGCTCACCCCCACACTCCAAGAGCTGCTCCAAACCTTATCCTGATCCTTGCTTTGATTCCTCCATTATTCCCTTATGTCCTAAGGTCAAATGCAAAAGCGCAGAGTCAGTTCTACTTAAATTTCAGGAAGTTGCATCCCTGATAGAGGGCTTGTCAGATTACTTTTGAACTAATGTGTGCTCCTCTTGAGTCCTCTGGAGTGGGGTATCTCTACTGTCCTTTCTCCTGGTAGACAGTAGCAAAGCTAGAGGAGCAGAGGTCATAGATTGGGAAGTCTCAGCATATGCAAGAAGAGAGACAAGTAAAGGAAAAGCCATGAACAGCACTGACACTAAGGCTGTGAAGTACAGTGGTACCTCGGGTTAAGAACTTAATTCGTTCTGGAGGTCTGTTCTTAACCTGAAACTGTTCTTAACCTGAAGCACCACTTTAGCTAATGGGGCCTCCTGCTGCCGCTGCGCTGCCGCTGCATGATTTCTGTTCTCATTATGAAGCAAAGTTCTTAACCTGAGGTAATATTTCTGGGTTAGCGGAGTCTGTAACCTGAAGCGTATGTAACCTGAAGCGTATGTAACCTGAAGTGTATGTAACCTGAAGCGTATGTAGCCTGAGGTACCACTGTACAGTATGTCCACAGAGAAACATAGCCCTTCTGCCTACGTTAGGAAAGGGGAACCACCTCTGTATACAGGTATGTGCTATTGGACTCCAACACCCATCAGTCCCAACTGGCATGGGGGGAGGGGAGCAGGTTTCCCAACCCTGACCTACATCCAACACTATTTCAAATGAAATACGTTTTTGTCAAGCAATTTCCACTTAAGAGAGGCTGGGGGTGGGGAGATAGCTGGGCCAATGTGACCCCCATTGGAGAGGAGTGACCCAGTGAAGAGCTAGAAAGGAGGAGCTGAAGCTTGCTCTGCAAGGGAGCCAAATAATATTTCTGGGCTCTTAACTTGTTTAAGATAAATTGAAATGTGTGATTAAGTAGGAAGAGGGTGAGGAATTGTTTTTTGTATGATGTGGTGTTTATTACAATTGCCTGATATCCTGGGGGACTAATGTGGTTTGCCAAGAAGCAATTTCCAGCACCATGGCAGATTACAGGAATGTAATCTGGACTGGCTAGCTAAAAAGTCTTCAAGCAAGAATTGTCTAATTGTATCTTTAGACTCAGGGAGGCTATTGTATTATCCATGTGCTAAACAGATTACAGTACTTGTGCATTTAGCTCCTGTTCATAAATTATTGCATTCTTCTGTACAATTATGGTTCCAAACAAAGAAAAAAATAAAAAAAAATGTTCACATTAACTATCTGCAAGCTTTATTCCACCTAAACCCCATTGGACCTACACAGATAGAAGTCACATCAACAGCCAGCTTGAAACTGAGCCAATAACTCCATCAATTTATATTTAGGTATAAAATCACAATCAGACAAAAAGGGAAATCCACCAGCCAGTATCCTTGTAAATATTCTTCAGTTTGAGCAAAGGTAATAAGCACAATCGTAGGACCAGGTCTCATTTCACAATCGCAATCACTTGCTTTATCAAAAAACAAACAAGCAAGGGCTCACAGCTATCTTGAATTCAAGTTTAAACAGTTCTCTAGTTAGGGAGGGGAGAGGGAGAGATAAATTGTGTCATTTTTTCCAAATACCCCAACCTTTTACTGGAAAAAAACACACATGCATTATCCTGTGACTAGTGACCAGGAAAGTTTGAGGCACAAGTTGGACAATGGTTACAACTCAGGCCGGATTGTTCTTGGCAGTTTGAATGGAAAGCTACCATAGCAAACATGGCCATTGAGATCTTTCCTTATCAGCAGATAATTTTCACCAAAAATATGCTGAAATTCTATTTCTTTGGGTGGGGGAGGGATCAGTAGAGTGGAGAAAGAGAGAGATATGAAACACTCTGGGGTAGCTCCACGGAAACCAATGAATGGGGCTATTTCTATGAAGCATGTGGTTTGCAGCCAGGCAGTGGTGGTTTCATGCTTTGGGGAGGAGGTGCCTTCCATTAATGGCCACTCTCCTCCACACCACACTTGCCAATACAGTGGATGCTCGGGTTGCGAATGTGATCTGTGTGGGAAGCACGTTCGCAACCCGCAGCATCCACAACCTGCAGCGTCACGTCTGCGCAAGTTGTGCTTCTGCGCATGCGCAAAGCGCAATTTAGCACTTCTGCGCATGCGCAAGCGCCAAAACCCGAAAGTAAGCCATTCTGGTACTTCCGGGATCGGCGCGGTGCGCAACCCGAAGTTTCTGTAACCCGAGGTATGACTGTATGGGGCAGGGCCACAAGATCTGATTTGCACGCAGAATGCCCCAGGCTCAATCCCTGGCATCTCCAGAGAGGGCTGGGAAAAGAAGTCTGTTTCTGAAACCCTGGAGAGCCACTGCCACTCATTGTACACAATACTGAGTTAGCTGGATCAGCAGTCTGACTTCCTGACAAGGCAGCTTCCTGTGTAGGAGTAACTTATGGGGAAAGACCATAGCTCAGTGGTAGGGCACACGTTTTGCAGTGCAGAAGCTCCCAGGTTCAATCCCAGGCCTCTCCGAGTAAGGCTAATGTTGCAGAGCCCCTTTTGGAAAACCCTACAGAACCACTACCAGCCATAGCAGCAAAAGAAAAACATTTTGCACTGTGGCATCTTATCCATCCTGTTCCTGTATTTTTATGTTGTGAACTGCCCTGTGATCTTCGGATGAAGGGTGGCATACAAATAAAAGAAAATGATTAATAATATTAGACAGGGCTTGGAGTGAGTAGGATATATAATATGCCTCAACTGGAATGTACTTCTACGTTAAAAATAGTCATTTCCCTTCTATCTCAATCAACATTTACAAGTCAGTAAAGCTTTCCAGTTTCATTCTAGTCTGTGAAAATGCTTTAATTGGATCACTGATCCACAGGGAATAGGGTACTCCATAAACCATTACCTGTGAAAGCTCTTGACATCATAAAATGTAGGTGACACTGCCCATTTTATAACACACAGACTTTTCCAACTCTCTAAAAATGCTTTCACATTATGGTTTAAAACATCTGGTCTTCTGAAATATTTATTCATTCATTAAACTTATATCCCATTCATCCTCCCAAAATACTTTGAATGAAGCCTCCAAAGTAGATGCCTCAGACTTTATCTAGAGGGACTTTACAATATCCACCTCTCAGATGAAACAGTCTGGCCCAAGATAGGCATACCTAATTAGGCCAAATAAAATCTGTGGGTTCAGGCATGCTTAATCTGCATGGAATGGCTGAACAACAAGCAGCACTCTTTCTTTAGTCTAGCAGGGCAAGGAGAAAATGTGGCTGACTTGATAATTCAGTGCCTATTTGCTCTAAAGCACTGTGAAAACCAGAGTCAGCTCTTGACTTCACCACAGGTTAACTCACAGTCCTGATGAAAATCTGCCCTTTCATCCCGGGATGCAAGGGACTTCTGCCCCACACTTTTTGCTGTGCCTCAAGGTGCTTGCACAGAAGCTGCTTACAAGTGTGGCACTTGCACTCAACACTTGCACCTGCATAGTACAGTGGTATTTTCCTCCCTTGCACCTGTCAGATGGTCAGCAGGAGAGTGAGCTTGTGAGCAGCACATCCAGGCTCAGAGGAGGAAGAAGCTGCCACCATGGTCATGGCTCACCCAGCCCCTGCCTGTAGCCTATAGAGAGTTGCACAGCAGGGGTGGGAAGTATTTTCTACTTCACCTCAGGCAGCAAAATGTCTTGGGCTGGCAATGCTTGGACTCCAACACCACCCAAAGCAGAAATAGGTGTTTCATCTGTTTCAAACCATGTGTTTAATTTCACACATCGTTTGGCCCTACACTTCAAAGCATAATTCATTTGGTAGGTATTTTTATTTTGCTTCTGATTCAGGGAATACTGGCTTTATGTTTCCTTAGTTTTATGAAGTCATAAGGATAGGAACTTTGGTATATATAGCGCCACCAGTTTGTTAAAGTAGCAAGTAAAAGGCTGAGAAGGAATAATTACAGTATATACTTGACAACCATGCAATTCCTAGCCCATCAACTGGATCTTTTACTTTGAAATTTTGCCTTTGAGTGATGTGGTAGTGGTGCACATACAGAAGCATACTTCGGGTTGTTTTGTTTTTTAATTGCAATTATAATTGAGAATTAAATGCTTAATTGCTAAATGATTAACCAAAAGGGGGAAAACTAGAGAACCTAGGAATAAATGTTTTAGTTTCTACGACTTCTTAAATTTGTGAACATTTCTTTAATTGTTGGTTCTGATATTGGAAATAGAATTTTGCAGTTCTAGCGCCACTTCTGTAGGTGCCACACCTGTTCTTTCAAAGGAAGTCTATTGATCTCATATGGTGCAGAACATTATCTAAAATTCCTGTCTGAAGCTTCATAGCATGCTGTCAGCCTCTTATGCCATTTGACAAAAAAAAGTGATCACGTGGCACTCCAGTTCCCAGATCTTCCATTTTTGAGGTCAGGAGGGAGATGACAAAGTTCAATTCACAATGGAAGCCAAACAACTACAAAAGGATCTAGAAGCATGACAAAACCCGAAGTGTGCTTGCATTCCTAGAGCAGCCTTCCCCAACCAGGTGCCCTCCAGAAGTTATTGGACTACAACTCCCATCAGCAACAAACAACAGGGCAAATGCTAAAGGACGAGGGGAGTTGTAGTCCAACAACATCTGGAGGGAACCCAGTTTGGTAAGGCGACCATGAAGGGAGCCAGGCTGCCCTAAAAAATACAGGTTAATGGTGGGAGAAACCCAGCTCAGACATCACCGCTTAATTTTCAAAACATTAAGCAAATAAATAAATAGCAACTCCTGATACATATGTATAGAACTCCAATACTGGCAGTTTTATTGTCACATACTCAATTCATATTATCTTATTTTTTATCTTTTTAAAATAGTTATTTGGGTTTTATCATACATCACTGATAAGTTGTTTTTTTTTTAATGCTGCTCCTATTTGGATTACTCTCTACAACCAGGTGGAAATTATCCAAAGTGTGGCATTGGTCAATGACAGAGCAGCTGAGAAGGTCTCAGGTTCAGTCCCTGTATCTTAAGGGCTGGGATTGTACCCTGTCTGAAACCCTGGAGAACCACTTCCAGTTAGTGTAGACAGTTCTGAGCTGAATGGACCAATGGTCTGTGTACAAAGCTTCTTCCTACGTTCAAACAACCCCATCTCCTTCCTTCTAAAATAATATTTATATCTCATGTTTCCATGAATCATGTAGGTAACACTAATATAGCTTAGGGTCACAGGACCTGAATTATCACCTATTCCCATCCCAATTAAAGTCATACCAACAACACATAACCACAGCCTAAAACAGAGAGATATCTTATAGCCCCTCCAGATGTCCCTGGACCACAACTTCATTTGTGTTGGCTGGGGTTGGGAGTCCAGCAACATCTGGAGGGCCATTAGTTCTCATCCAAAATATTCCATGGGAAAAGGATCACATTTCATTAAAAGGCCTGTGAGAATTAATTGCACACAAGGCAGAGAGCTTAAAAGCTCCTTTTGCACAGGTTTTTTTTCCCTAGTGCAGGAAGAGCTTTCAAGCTTTCTGTCTTGCTTACTTGGCTCTGGGATGCTCTCACGCACTATTGACACCTCTCTGCCTTGCTTAGGGTGGGGTAAGAACAGCATGGTGTGCCAGCTCCATAAGGTAAAGACAGTCACACAGAGGTGGAACATAACCCTGCACAAGACTGCACCTCTTTTTCTCTAGCCAAGAAAACCCTCACACACATGCTCCCCTCCCCTGCAAAAAACCACAAAAAACTAGTTATCAACAAAATGTCTCTTTCCCTGTAACCAACTTGCATACAGCTCAGTGCCTATTTGCTTTTAGCTAAGGTCAATGAACTCCTTAATCCTGCTCCTTCCTTCATCTTATAATGATCTCCTGCCAAATGCTTAAAATTTGGTACTGTTCAATTTGTCTAAGCAAATAATAATTATAAAATACAAGGGTTTTAAATCAGGAAGCTGCAACTAACAGTTCAGAAGTTATCAGCATTTGCCTAATCTAATGGCAGGGTTCCAATATACACAAATGCCTTTGAGCAAACCTATTTTAGTACCACTGACACCTACTGTAGATGGCTTGAACTCTAATAGATGAGTCCAAGAACAAACTAAATATCCATCTACTCTATTTATTGCAGTCATTCACGTTATGTTTTCTTGCCCGCTCACCACAGAACTCAATGCAGCACCTACAGCAGGTAGGGAACCTTTCTCAGGACAAAGGTGGGGCAGTGATGAGTGGAGGCAGAGTCAAAAGTGGGTGGACCAGTGAATGCAAAAAGGTTAGTTTTTCTACTTGCAAGCAAGAGGCATTCTCAGAGTTCAGGAACACATTCTAGCCAGGAAGAAACATTCAATGTGAAGCAAAGCCAGTGATGGAAGCCTAGGAAAGTTGTGTCGGCTAGACAGAAAGGTCTGGAGGAGAGTGGTTTTGGTCTATAAAGGCTCCAAGCAGGTTCAGACCCAGACCCAGATCCAGATGTGTTTAGCTTCAGTGAGATGCATAATCTGCTTCCAGGCTATGCATACCCTGGAGTGCACACAGCTCAAAGGTGGATCACAGGTATGCTCACAACATACTCATGCAACATACATGCATAGATATGATGCCTGCACTCATGCAGCCTTCCTATGCGGAACTGGCATTTGTGAATGAAGCTTATCACACATGATGCAGCTCTGGTATAGTCCGAGCATGAAAATAACAAATCATTCCATGCTTGCTCTATACCCAGAGCCACAAATGGATGCTTTGGTCTCCGTTTCACTTACGCCACACCAACAAATCAGGCATTGGTCCAGGCCCTACCATAGCGAAGCAGATTGCTCATGCTGCAGATGCTGAGAGGTGGCAATGAGGTATGGGAGGGAAGGGTTGTGTATGCCACATGCCATGCCTTGTTGTCACTAGAGCTAGCCAGCTGCTCTGAGATTCAGTAGAGGACACTGCCCTATCATAGCAAGATTCAACTGCTGCTCCACTTAGCTTTGTACAAATAATGGGTGTGGTGGTTGGAAACCATATTATCCTCCACCTCAGGTAGAGAAATGTTTTGGGCCAGTCCATTGTAACTCTGTACTGCTAACAGAGACTAGCAGCAAGTCTCCTGGGTTTCAGACAGGAGTCTCACCCAGCCCTGCCTGGAGATGCTGGACATTCTGCATACAAAGCAGATAATTCTTGAGCTATGGCCTTTCTCTAATTCCAGCAACTGAGCCCGAGGCATTTTGTATGCAACTATGTTCTGCCATTGAGATACAACCTCTTTTCCCATCCATGCAAGGATTTGTCTTTTTGTAGCCATTTTTAACAGTATCTACTTCTTTTTAAAAAAATAAGCATTTTCAAGGGTGCGCATGTGATAAAGAAAAGCTAAGCTCCCTCTTTCACTCAGCTATGCCCCACGATTCTGCAAAGTTCTTTCTTTTAACAACATATTCATATTTTCTCCTTTAGGTATTAAACTGACCCAACCAGAAGCTGCTTTAGACCTGGTCTGGTCCATTATAGCAAACCACAAGGACTAGGGGAAGAAGGTACCGCTATGAGGCCCAGGGAAAGAAAAAACACACAATAAAGACAAGCTTCATACTTTGTACACATACTGTCCCATGATTAACGCTCACCATCTCCAGTTAAAACAGGAGTGGGGAATTTTTCTTAGCCCAAGGGCCACATTCGCTTTCCGTGGGCCAAAAGCAGGTGGAGCACCAAATGTAAATTTTACCTTTGTCCAATAGGAGAGTTTCCACATACACACTTGCACACTCCATCCATGCAAGCAAAAAAGACTTATCAGAGTTCAAGGAAACATTCCAAGCTAGCAAAGATAATACAGTGGTACCTCTGGTTACAAAAACTTTGGGTTACATCTCCGCTAACCCAGTAGTACCACCTCGGGTTAAGAACTTTACCTCAGGATGAGAACAGAAATTGTGTGCCGGCTAAAGTGGTACCTCAGGTTAAGAATGGATCTCCGAAACGAATTAAGTTCGTAACCAGGGGTAGCACTAATAATGCTTGAGGCGCAGAGCAGTGTGGCCTATAGCAAATTCAAGGAAAGGCATGGAGGGTCACATTTGGCCTCTGGGCCTGAGCTTTCTCAACCTGAATGAAAATGACTGCACCTAACAGTAATCTTGGAGATCCAGTGCCAATAGTGATCCAGGGAACAATAGTGGACTAGATAATGCCTACTTCATATTTGTTGGACTACAACTCCCATCATCCCTGACCACCGGCAATGCTGGTAGGGGCTGATGGGAGTCTAAAAAAGATGTGGAGGCACAATGCTGGCCACTCCTCTGATACATGGATCAATGACTCAGTAGCACATCTATTCATCTATCTATCACTTTCAACAGATTTTTCATCACATAGTGATGAAAAATATAACAGGAAAGTACAACAGGAGCTTTGCCATCTTTCCCTATTACATTTGTATCACCATGAAGCTACAAGTGCTGAATTAGGGCTAGTGTCACAGCTAAGAATTGCCAAATGATTAAAAACCAAAACAGAGCAGCCCCACAAGATGACTCACGTGCCTTTAACACAGGTTCAAACACAGGTTGCTCTTCAGAAATTACTGACTTGAATACAGAATGCCAGTTAGTTTGGCTATGCTTGAAAACAAAAATAATATAGTAGGAGAAATAAGCCACAGTACTTTATTTGTTCCAGTCAAAATGAATTCACTCAGGAACAAGCTGCATTGCAATCAGTGGCTATTAGCCATGATTGCTATGCTCTGCCTCCACAGTCAAAATCAGTAATGCTTCTGAATACCAGTTGCTGGAAACTGGTCTCATGTACTTGGCTCCAGCTTGTGGGTTTCTCACAAGCATCTGTCTGGTTGGCCACTGTGAGAATATGATGCTGGACTAGATGGGCCATTGGCCTGACCCCGCAGGGCTCTTTTTACTGAGATTTACTTCCTGGAAAGAACAGTTAAGGCTTTCAGTGTATGGGCCAGGATAGAAATAAGCCAATGCTCACAATCTAGCACCATTACCCTAAAGCCCTGTAACCTGGAAGTGAGTCACAACTGGTTAAACCCAAAACAGCTGGCAAGACAGGTGGATCAGTTTTTCTGCAAATTAAGGAGCCGACCCAATTATCCCAGGTACAGTACTGATCCAAGTTAAGTCATTTGACACATTTGGGTCGTTTAGAAACTACCCTTTGCGGAAATCACTGGTCTGGCCCAACTTATTTTGCAGCAAACGGGATGGAAACACAAGAGCTACTGAACAATGCTAGTTGAAGAGTGTCATCTGCATAACTTGACAGTGTGAACCTTGATACACAACTAGAGAGTTTGGCTACTTAGCTTTTTTACCCCAGTCCTACGAAACACCCAACATTTATAGTGCAATCCTAAGCATGCATATAATCGTAAATTCAATGGGGCTCACTACCAGATAAGTAGAGCTAGGATTACAGCAGGGGTTCCCAAACATATTTCTCTACAGATCACTTGATTTTTGCTGAGTGTCATGGTGGATCACATAAGGATTCTTCTTCCTGTTGCATAAATATGAATGTACTCTGTCAGATGCTGGATGATTTTTAACTGTCTTTTTATTGCCCCTGTTGTGTTTTAATATAAAACACAACGAGGGAATAAAAAGGACAACTAAATATCAATATAGTTGAACGAACAGACGTGCCTTCTTCCATCTTCAACCACGAATCCATAGCAATACCGTGGGCCACCTGGATGAGTATGTTAAACACTGTTTTGTGAACCCCTGGTTTACACCCTTAGCTGTAAGAGTACGTTGTGTTTTTTCTTACTTTAACAAAATTTATACACCTGTTAGTCCAACAAAATATTTCTACATAGTTTAAAACTTGTATGTAACTAAACAACAATAGCTCTGAAGAATTAAAAAACCCCTACTTTGTTCTAGATAAATCATGTACAGGCACCATATCATAAGCATCCTCTTAAGAGTTATGCTTTCCTGGCCATGAGATATGGGAAGACCCCTCTTTTAAAGTAAGGGTAGCCAGATGCAAAAGAAGCTAGGCACCTTTGATAGATGTTCTACACCAGTGTTTCTGAAACATGGGTCTCCAGCTGCTTTTGGACTACAACTCCCATAATCCCTAGCTAGCAGGACTAGTGGTCAGGGATGATGGGAACTGAAGTCCAAAAACAGCAGGAGACCCAAGTCAGGGAAACACTGTTCTACACCTACTAAATTCCCTCTGGAGCCCTGTCTTCTTTTGTATCTGCCCCCCCCCCCCCCCGCCCAGTGAGAATGGTGTGATTTTCATCAGTACTTATACTAAAAGGCAGATATATTGTTTTCAATCTGCTGCCTAATTACCTGGAAACCTTTTATCATCTTAGGTTCTACATGTGCTATAAACTTTCTTTCTCTTGCTCTTTAATGAAAGCTGAGTATCTGGAGATTATGACTCATGGGAGGACTCCCCTCCCCTTGCAAACACCCATGTCACCTTTTTTTAACTCAACCAAGAAAGTGTTAATGAATCTAACAAAATTAAGCACTGCAGCGCTAACAAAAGCATTTGTAAAACGAGGGCTTTTGCCATATGGGAACTTTTGTGAAGGGGCATTTAGACAAATAAGAAGCACTTCATATTCATATTCAAAAACAATATTCAACCAACAGCAGGTAGTGGTACAAAAACCTATGTTTAAGATGAGCACAGTCTGGAATTACTGCCCTTACAAAGCAAACTAATTCAACATATACAACAAAAAGTCCTGTGGCATCACAAAGCATTTCCCCAGTCCAGTGTAGATATTGTATGTTCTGCATATGTTGAATCCCACAAAGAGGGCTTAATTTGAGCCACAGTATAGCACCAGAAATGTCCCCAGGCCCCACAATGAACCAAATCATATCAACATTGACAAACTATACATTCTAACTGCATCGCAAGTCGTTGGATTAAATGAACTTTGGAATTCCTTCCAACCCTAGGAGTCTACGATTCTATGACTCAAAGCGTAGGAAAGGGAATCTCAAGAAGACATTTAGATCTCATGCTTCTCAGAGGCTTTAAGAAGTCCTGTTCGTGAACTCTAGAACTTGTGCTCAGCATATAGCTGCCAATAGGCCTGCTCCTAAGGACCTAAGCCTACACAAAACACCACACATCTAAGGCACATGACATGCCCCAATGAGTCATGGGAACTGTTGCTTCCCCCTCATATGACCACAGTTCCCTGCACCCTTAAAAAACACAGATTCTAGGATTCTTTGGGACAGGCCATGTGCTTTAAATGTATTGTGTGTACACAGCCTCTCTTTGACAGGAGCCCTAAATGCAGTTTTTCATCACATGGCCCCCAATGGCCCCCTGCTTATAGCTGCACAGTGCACCACCAGTAAAGGGACAATTTATAAGGGCTAACTTTAAAAAGCAAAGAGCCATAGTTCAGCAGGAAAGTCAGCCCAGCCCCTTTGCAAAAGAGTGATCCTGAGCTTGCACAGAGTGCAGTCTAAAATAGAGAGAAAATGAGGCTTAAGCATCCTCCTCCCATTCTCTTTAGAAGCAGTAACTGCTTCCAAACCTAAATGGATGGTAAATGCGGTCTACCTCGCCCATGACTTTGGCTTATGTTCTTACAATCCCCACCATAGATGCATAAACCCAAACTTCCGAAGAGTTCTGAAGACCACCCCAGAGGAAAGAAGAAAATGTGATGAAGGGCTCAAAAACTAATGGTTTTATTTACCATTCTAGTACGTGGCTTCCTAACTTTGCAATTTTATATATAGCACATGTGTTCAAGGACAGAGAAGTTTTACTTTAAGTACCACAGGTAAAAAATAGACACCAGCAAGGGGTTGCAGTTCTCTACAATGCTTACTTGGGAATCAAGTCTTACTTAAATCAGCAGGGCTTGCTTTTGAGTAAATATACAAAAGATGCATAGGACATTTGCTGCATGTAGTGTCCCTGTGTTTTGGCATCCACAGACCCTCATGTTCCAGGCCCAAACTCCACAATCCACATACAAAGCACCCCAGTTATTACAGAAAATGCAACAGGGGTTTTAAATGAAGTGCATCCATCATGCTGCCATCCCATACAAGAATAAGTCTCACTACCATTTCTACTAGTTCATTTACAGCATCATGGACACTGATGTTATCATCCAGCACCCTACTCTGGAGTAGACATTGAGTATGCATTATTTCCCCGAATTAGGGCATACAGCCAACAAACATTTACTTGGAACTAAATTCTATCAAGTTTAATAGAGCTTACTCTGTGGTAATTGTGCACCCAGTTCACATTAAGTATCAACTGGACACACTTTTACCTGAGAGGAGGCCCCAATGTTGTGTGTATTCTGACTCAGGAAAATAAATGCACAGGATTAGAATGTGTTTTGAGATTGTCTGGGAACACTTACCCCATTCACAGAATCTGGAGTCAGGCAGAAAGCAACAAGGAACGCAACCAGCCTGCACAGGGAAAGGACCCAAAATTAATTAAAGTTGTAACAGAGACTCCACCAAGTTACATTTGATTAAAGTCAAGGTAGCATCACCCCCACCGGCCGCCCTTCCCCAGAAACTCACCCAGCGCGCATGGTGCAGCGTGTCCGGCAAAGAAACTGCTTCGCTCCCGCTGGAGAACTCAGTTCCTCGGGTTGCTCACGGCGCCCGGCCCCCCGGTCTGTGGGAAAGAAGGCAGCCAGGTTAAGACAGCATGACAACAAAGTTTGGGATTTTGGGGGGGAGTGGGCAGGAAGGGCCGACCGTGCTGCTACCGATCAATTAGGGTACGGGAAGATCTTGGTCCCGCCTCCGGGGAAAAACATTACCCGCGTAAGGTGCACGAATCCTGATCAAAGAGCGCGCAAGCGAGAATTCCCCAGCAAAACGGCCGCGGCAGCGCGGCGTCGGGCGAGGAATGGAGACGGCTAGGGGGCGGGCCCACGACTGTCAATCAGCCAAGTAGGCAGCCGCAGATCCGCATCAAACTCTCTCCCTCTCCTCCCCCATCCTTTCTTTCCCCCAAAGTCAGAAAAAAGGATAAATGAATAAACTTGGATTCGCTGATCTTCCGTTTCTGTGCTATGTTCATCATTCCGAAATTGTGCTGGCCACCTGCTTTTGGTCTGAGATAACCAGAGCGCTCAGGTGATCCCAGACCAAATGTAGGTAACCAACAATGCGCCCGCGCGCGCAGCGGAGACCACACCCTCACATTTGCTTATTTTATTTTCTAAAGAAAACAATTAACTCCTATTCACGTTCACATGGACGCAAGGCTCACTTAATTCCGTGTGGTTTAGGTTGCAATCCAAACACCACTGACCTGCGAGTAAGCCCCACTTAATTCAATAGAACTTACTTCTGAGTAGACATGGTCAGGATTGCGCGGCAATTTACTACTCTCAGGGAAGCACACTAATAGTTCCATTGAAATTAGCACCCCGTGCTTCGAGTGCAATTGCATAGGATCGCACAATTACACGCACGCATCTCAGCTAGGGAACGAAACCGAATCAAACAGGTGTGACACAGAAGTCCAACTCTGAACTCTTATCAAACCCACGGAGGTTCTGAGGTATCTCCTACCTGTGATTCTCCTGAGAATTTTTTTCACTGAAGTTGTTCTGCACGTTTGCATGGGTTTGGAACCTGATTGTATCTTGGGGAGTTAAATGCAATCAAAAATTTATCTCCCTATTTTTTCCTTCTCAATTCAGAGCTGGCATCCAGTTTCAAAGACTTACAGCGCAACCCTACGCAAGTTTACCGCGCAAATAGTAAGCCTCAGTTAGTTCAGTGGGATCCTAAACGGTCAGTGGGATCCTAAACGGTCCATACAGAACCACTCACTTTCCGCTTTCCATAGGCAGCCAAGGGATGCCGAAGGCAGCAGACCGATCACAAGGGTGCATCAGAAAGCTTACTTGCTCCCCAGTAAGGATGCAGCCATGGGCCCGCCCCTAAGCATGTTGACTGAGGCCCTAACCAAGTCTATCTGGGAGTAAGCCTCATTGAATTCAATAGGATCAGTATGGATAGGTAGCCGTGTTGGTCTGCCATGGTCAAAACAAAATAAAAAAATTCCTTCCAGTAGCACCTTAAAGACCAACTGAGTTAGTTCTAGGTATGAGCTTTCGTGTATCTGAAGAAGTGTGCATGCACACGAAAGCTCATACCTAGAACTAACTCAGTTGGTCTTTAAGGTGCTACTGGAAGGAATTTTTTTATTTTGTTAGGATCAGTATGGTTAGGACTGAGCGTAAGTCTCTCAAGAGAGGCTTACTCTCAGTTAAGTGTCCACAGGGCACTTGTGGTGGTTAAGTCTGAGAACTTCCCAAAAGGGTCTGATCTGAATCCCGCCCCCTACCCAATTTTCTTACCTATCCCCCCCTTTTCTTTTCCAGAGCACCTTCCCACCTGCAGCCGCCTCGGGAGGAAGGGGGGGGGTTGCGCACAAAGATACCCTTTCAGATTTGGGGTTTAAACACACCTTGCCGCTTCTGCCAATCAAGTGTCAATCAAAAACACACACACACAAACTCTGCGGGTTGTATCTGATGCCGCTTTTTATACAGAGGAGAACCACTGCAACACACAGAAACGACTAACACAAATCCGTACGTTTCAGTGGAACCCATCTGAGTAAAATTTAGTTGGAACACGAACCCTGCGTGTGTGAGAGGGAGGGAGAAAAAGAACGTTAATGCTCTTGAAAACCTGAACTTTTTATTTCATGGTGGCTTACCTGGAATGACTCTGAGCCTGAAAAAAAGAAAAGAAATAAACCGTCACACAACACCTATTTCAAGAACAGCCCCTTAATCATAACCATTACGGCCATTCGCTGGGAGGCTTCCTCAACCAGCCAAGGAGTGCGGCGGATGAATCCCAGAGTGCCTTTTTTTGGGGACAAAGTAGTCCCGGGAGAGCGGCTTTTCTTTTCTTTTTCCCCCACACTTTTTTTTTTTTACTTTTTTTTTTGGAGCGCGGACAAGTCTGCAAGTCTGCACAGAAAGGCGAGCGGGTTTGCAGAGACCGAGGGGGAGGGGACAGGACAAGCGGGCGGGCGCACCGCTCGCCTCGGCTCGCCTTAGCCCAACCCAGGCCAACCTTCTCTCCCCCTCTGCCCCCACCACCTTCTTTCCCTTCCTTCCTTTTTTCCCCCTTTTTTTGCGAAGACCATGTCAGCTCCGAAGGACCAGCCCGGGAGCCTGCGAGACTGCTGAGGAAGGGAGGAGGAGGAGGAGAATGAAGCGGAGCCCGAGGGCCAACTGCCTGCTGCCGCCAACGCCGCCGCCGCTGCTGGTGCTCTTGCTGCTGCTGGGTCTCTGGAGCCAGGACGCCGGAGCTGCGGTGGGTGCTCCGAGCTGCTTTCCTCCGGGGGAAGAAGGCGAGCGGGAGCCGCGGGAAGGGGGTGGCGGAGTGGGAGAAGCAGCCTCAGGTTGGTTTGCCTGTGGCTGTGTGAGCTCCCGGAGGAGAAATCGCCTCGTATTTATAGTCCTTGGTAAATGAAGTCCTTGGCGTGGGCACTCCGCTGTAGGTCTTTTTTTTAATGTAAAAAGCCTCGGTTTCAAAATAGGGCGACCTTGATTGTTGTTGCTTTGGAAATGGCCATGTGTTTCAGAGGCCGGATGAGCGAGCGGGTGGGTGGGTGGGGGGGAACCTTGGGAATGACCCTGTGCGCTACCTTCGTAATCCCCGTGTGTGTGTGTGTGGGGGGGGACTCTTATCTCTCTCCCCTGCCTCATTTCCCGGCCGCGGAAAACGGGGAGGGCGAGCGGGGACCCACTTGCCTTCAAGGCAACTCCTGAATTTCTTTCACTAATTAGCTGAGCCTTACGTTGCTTTTCCAGCAGATGGCCCAAACTTTTTATTTGCAGCCGCTTAAAAACCTGTTGAGAGTGGAGCACGAACTTATCATCATCATCATTATTATTATAGAACAGCTTTGTTTTTTGGGGGAGAATATCCAAGGAGCTGATTAGGGTAGGGGGGCTGCGGCTGTTTCCCTTCCGGCTCAAGTGCCTCTCCTTCAGGTGGCTGCAGCGTGGTTTTCTTATCTCGCCCCTTCCTCTTCCACCGTAGCTCTCGCCCTCTTCACGGGGAATGTCTATATCAAACAAAGACATGTATAGTTTTGTCTAGCTCCCTTGAGGTTGATTTGTGGCTGCCCTCCTTTCCCGCCGACCCCCTTTTAAATTAACGTATGTGAAAGTGAATTGGTGAGTTGGAGGGACTCCATGCAGAGGAAACCCCCCCCCCCATGCTGCTGTGTGTTTAGCTCCATTTGTGAGGTTTTAGCACAAAGAAGAAATTAGTTCAGCTTCACTCAGAACTCCTGAGCGCTTCCATCGGAAGCCCGCTGTCTGGATGTGGAGAGGATCATCTCTCTTTCCCCGGGGCCTCAGGGTGTGACACACTCCTGAAGAGCAGCGGCTTAGGCTTCCCACTTGTCTTTCCAGAGGATGCTTCTGCTAACCAAGTTGAGGGAGTGCGTTGTGCCCTACCGGGTTTTGGAAATATGTTAGAACAAGTATGTATGTGTGATGCTTAGAGCAAAACATGATTTTAATACCTATTTAATGCCATACCAGCTACTTCTTGCTTTTTATATAGTATTCTTTCATTTGCAGCCATGAGGGTCGGGGAGGCGGTAATTTTTTTTTACTTAAGTACCCACAGAATCTTTGGTGAGGGAGGAGGATGGGGAGAAAACCAATGGGTACCACCTCTGGCTCCACTCTTGACTGTCCCAGCAGGTCCCCAGCAGCCGGCACTGAGTTGCAACATGCGGTGCTCAGGTTTGCTGTTAATGCCCATTTTACAGATGGGGAATGCTGAAGCCGAAACATAGGGCCCAAGGTTGCACACTTGAGTTTGGGGCAGAGGTAGGACTTGAGCCCAGGCTTTCCAGCACATGGTGGTTCGCTTCCTCAGTCGGTGGGGCTAAAATGTATACCTTATGTTATATCAAAAATCTTGCACAAATTGTCTGTTAGTACCAGGTTAGGAAGAGCTTTTCCAACTGAGCTAGAGTGTTGATCCGTCTAGCTCAGCAGTGGCTTTTCCTGGTCTTGGACAGAAGTACAGTGGTACCTCGAGTTACATACGCTTCAGATTACAGACTCCGCTAACCCAGAAATATTACCTCGGGTTAAGAACTTTGCTTCAGGATGAGAACAGAAATAGTGCTCTGGCGGCACGGCAGCAGCAGGAGGCCCCATTAGCTAAAGTGGTGCTTCAGGTTAAGAACAGTTTCAGGTTAAGAACGGACCTCTGGAACAAATTAAGTACTTAACCCGAGGTACCACTGTATGTCTTTCCAAGTGCTACCTGAAATTTGAATCTGGGACCTTCTGCATGCTGCCCGTGCCTTTGCAAGACATAGGGCTCTGCTCTCTGGCTCTGTTCCTCTGCCTACTTTCTTGATGGGAGTGGAAAAGAGAAACCGTAAAAGCATCATCTTGCCTGAAGGCGCCTCTCCTAATAACAAAATTATTTCCACTGTTACTGAAAGCAGCAAACACTTTGAAAAGCTGCCATTTGGAAGAAAAAGTTCTCTGTGTTGCACATTTTGTGAAGGGGGAGAAAGACTGTGTAATTTTTACCGGTATATCTTCCTGAGATTTTATTCAGAGCCAGAAAAGATGGATAGTAGTGGCAAGATGGCCAAAATAACATCCTCAAATGTTATTTTCAGTTGACTAATAACATCTCCCTTTTAAAGAAATATGTAAATATAAAAATCTAAATATACTGTCCACTATGATAATAAAAATAAAAAAATAATTATTAAAAATTGTATAATTATAAAATTATAAAAGATAATAAAAAGGGACGTGGGTGGCGCTGTGGGTTAAACCACAGAGCCTAGGACTTGTCGATCAGAAGGTCGGCGGTTTGAATCCCCATGACCGGATGAGCTCCCGTTGCTCGGTCCCTGCTCCTGCCAACCTAGCAGTTCGACAGCACGTCAAAGTGCAAGTAGATAAATAGGTACTGCACCGGCGGGAAGGTAAATGGTGTTTCCATGCGCTGCTCTGGTTCGCCAGAAGCGGCTTAGTCATGCTGGCCACATGACCCGGAAGTTGTATGCTGGCTCCCTTGGCCAGTAAAGCGAGATGAGTGCCGCAACCTCAGAGTCAGTCATGACTGGACCTAATGGTCAGGGGTCCCTTTACCTTTTATGATAATAAATATAATAAAAATAATAAAAATGATGGTGGACTAGAATGCGTTATTGCATTTTGTGTATATTTTGAAATCACCTTTGGTGTCTTGAATTAATTTGTAGCTGTATTAGAATAATAATAATAAGGTGGGCCAGATGTTTATCTTGCAACCTTCCTCTATCCATTTTTTACGTGGAAAGAACAAACATTGCTGATGTTTATCTCATATTCCTGTTGGCCAATATATACTGTAATGTGCTCTTAGCTAAATCAGATTAGTTATTCCTTTGAAGATTTCTCAGGTTCTTCACATTATGCTTATAGTTACAAATGTGTGTTTGGTCTTGTGGTTATAAAACCAGGGATGATAGTTACTGTAAAATCATTCACATTCTTATATTATATGAAAAGGCCCATAGTAGTCTGTAACTATAAGCATACTGTGATTGATTGGATAGTGATGATAGAACTTGGTGGCAAACTGGCATCTGTTTGTCTTTTGAAGATATGATATAGCATAATTATGAATGTGCCACTGTTGTTATTTTTTAAGTTCATCAACCATGCTCTGATGTTGCATGATTAAATTAACTAATGGCCAAAAATAGTTCAGATTTTGACTATTGAATATTTTTGGAGCTTTAGACATGTACTGTAGGGAGAGGCCCAGTTAAAGAACTCACTGATGTCTCTGCAAAATGGGTATAATTTTGAAATTTGGTTAAACTTAAAAGTGCATGAGGGAGCCTGGGGGGCTAGTTGGCACTCCTGCGATCTCTTTAAATTAGGTTTGCCATACCTTGGAAATGACAAATACTGTATAGCTTTTTGTGCAAACCAAGTTCTTGCTTGCAAGTAAATGGGATACAGTCCCAGCTTTGCAGCACCATTGTAGAGGTGTTTATGCAGGAATGAGTTCTTATTGATTCAATGGAATTCAGTTTATTTAGGGTTGCAGCCTTGATTAACATATCCCACCTAACTGCATCGGGTTCTGAAAACTATCAAATTTTAAGTAAAATTACTAAAGCAGTGCTTGTGCACATCCAATGAGTATCATAAACACATCACTATGCTGAGATATTTTGCTGGGGGCAAAATAAGCATTGCACTGTGGAAGTGAAATTAATAATTCAAGGAAGAGTCAGTAGTATAGCTGCCAGCAAATCTGCAACTTTTCTAGAAATTTCTTGCAATTACTGACTTGCCCTAATCTGAATCCATCCTTGTGACTCCTCTCCTGAACCTCTTGGAATGCTAACAGGGTTCTTACGCAACATTCTTTTCTGCTGGGGACAGGTTTTCTTATTCCTTGCAGGTATCCAGATAAAGTTGCAAGTGACAATTCGCCTAATTGCTAGGTGAAATGAAGTTGGCTGATCTATACATTGATGTATGTTTCTATGAGAATTTTAAAAAGTCCTGAGTTAAGTGGATTCTGCAGCATTTTAAAATTTTGATTAATTCACAGTACTTTTTTACAACCCATTAACAAGTTCTCTGGGTGGTGTGCCATAATTTTTCAAAGCCATAGTGTATAGAAAATGCTACATGGAGCATAACATCAGGCACAAACTAAAAGAGCAATAGAATCAAGCCATTGGTTCCCAAGGTCTAGTAAGGTAAAGGGACCCCTGACCATTAGGCCCAGTGGCGAACGACTCTGGGGTTTCGGTGCTCATCTCGCTTAACTGGCTGAGGGAGCCGGCATACAGCTTCCGGGTCATGTGGCCAGCATGACTAAGCAGCTTCTAGCGAACCAAAGCAGCACACGGAAACACTGTTTACCTTGCCACTGGGGCAGTACCCATTTATCTACTTGCACTTTGACGTGCTTTTGAACTGCTAGGTTGGCAGGGTCAGGGACCAAGCAATGGGAGCTCACCCCATCATGAGGATTCAAACCGTTGACCTTCTGATCTGCAAGCCCTGGGCTCTGTGGTTTAACCCACAGCACCACCTGCATTCAAGCCAGTAGTTCCCAAGGTCTAAAAACACTTAAAAAGCCTGGGGAAATGAAAAGCACTTCACCTGATGCCTAAAAAGCCACAGCATTGGTGCCGAGCAAGCTTCTTGGGGAGGGCAATTGAAAACCAGCGTTGTCACCATTGCTAAATGCCTTTTTCTTAGTAACCCCCAGCCTCAAATTATTTGGTAAGGGAACATGGAGAAGAGTCTCTGAAGATTGGTGCAAGCTTGGAACTGCAGAGGGGAGAAGATTGTAGCTTATCTATATGGGAAACCTGGGGCCCTCCAAATGTTATTGGGACTCCAACTCCCACCGTCCTTGATCACTGGCTACGTTGCCTGGGGCTGATGGGAGTTGTAGACCAAGAACACATGGAGGGCCACATGTCCCCACCTCTGTTTTAGAGATACAGCAGAAGGTTGGAGGCAAGACCCCAAGTTGTGTGAAAGGGGCATGGGCCTGGCAACTACATATTTTTGTATTGGCCACTGAGGCTAGTCAAAAGACTGCAGAGCCCTGTTTAAAATGCTCAGAATGTGTTTACCATGCAATGCCAACCTAGGTGTTTTGGTGGTTCTCTTTAGAGTTCAGAACCCTGGGCCTTCATTTGGAGACCTGCTTCATAATAGTTACTGCAGATTTATGTGGCAGGCAAAACAGCTGGGTGACAGGCAGTGTTGTGTAGTGGTTCACATGACATATTAGAACCTGGGAGACCAGGGTTCAAATCCCCACTCAGCCATGAAGCTCACTAGGTGACCTTGGAACAGTCACTGCCTCAGCCTAACCTACGTAACCAAGATGATCAAGGGTCTGGAAACCAAGTCTAATGAGGAGTAGTCTTAAAGATATGAAAGCCAACTTCAAATACCTCAAGGGCTGTTCACATGGAAGATGGCATGCTAGCTTGTTTTCTACTCCGAAGGGTAGGACCTGAACCAATGGATTCAAATCAGGAAGAACTTCTAATGGTAAGAGCTGTTAGAAAGTGGAACAGATACTCTCAGAAGGTGGAGGCAGAGTTTGGAAGCAGAGTTTGGAAGCAGAGTTTGGATGACCATGTATCATGGATGCTTTAGCTGAGATTCCCGCATTGTAAGGGTTTGGACTAGATGACCCTCAGGGGTCCTTCCAGCTCTACAATTTCATGATTCTGCCTTACTGGGTTATGAGGATAAATAGGAGCAGGGAGTACACCTCCCATAATCTTCTAATATGATAATGATAATGCATTGCTGCAAGTATGTGCACTGACACATACCAGTTAATATAAAAAGAAATCTCCATTTTGGATACAAAAAAATTAGGGGGGAAACAATATAAATTTATGAGTTTATAGTAACCATCAAGTAAAAGCTAAATAAAATATTGCTTCTTGTGCTGACTCTTATAACCAGAAATGGGTAGGCCCCATCTTGTGCTTTAGATAACAAAACATCTGTAGTTGACACTGCAAGACACTTAAATATTTAGGCATGAGTAGCTTTGGGTGCTGGCATGAGTGCTAAGGTGAAAAAGGTTCAACAGAATGGGTGCTAGGGCAATGTAGTTGTCATGGGGGTGGCATGTAACTTAGGTCACACCATGCATTTAAAAGCTTATGGCCTACCCCAAAGAATCATGACCACTACACTTTACGTCTCACAGAGTTATAATTCCCAGCACCCTTAAGAAACTACAGTTCCCAGGATTCATTGAGGTAAGTCATGTGCTTTAAATAGATGGCATTTGTGTGATTGCCACAGGTAAGGTTAATATCCAACCTGAGGGAAGCTTTGCTTCTTTTACACAGCCATCACTGAATCTTTTGTAACTTCAGGCTTGTTCTGAGATGCAGCCTCTGCCTAAACAAACAAGAAATTCCAACTCCGTTCCAGCCACAGGCTTTGGCAGACAGTCTTGGGTCACTGATGGGTCACTCTAGTTCCCCACTACCTCCAAAGAACCCTTGAACGCTCCAGCCATTAAAAAAGAAATGACATTCTCAGTGTTGTTCACTTGACTAGTTTGGGCATCTTTGTACACTACCTCAGTAGTGTGGAAGCAGCTTTCTTATTCATTTGTTTAAAATAATACCTTCATCAGTTGCTGGGAACAGCAGGTGTCCAATTTTCAGGCTTCCCACAGGCATCTGGCTGGCCACTGTGAGAAGAGGATGCTGCAGGAGATGGGCCAGGGGATCTTTTTATGGTCTTGATTTAAAAAAAAACAAAACACACACTAACTTGCATTAAAAATAGACCCTCCATTTCACTTTGTTCATAGTAGATTGGTTAGTCTTGTGTAAGATTGACACGCAACCAAGGGACAGATTTAAAAAGAACCAAAAATTCTAGGCCCTTCACGGCCTAGGACCCTCGTACCTACGGGACCGCCTCTCCCAGTATGCCCCATGGAGAGCCTCAAGGTCCATAAATAGCAACACCCTAGTGGTCCCGGGCCCTAAGGAAGTTAGATTGGCTTCAGCCAGAGCCAGGGCCTTTTCAACTCTGGCTCCGGTCTGGTGGAACGCTCTGCCTCATGAGACCAGGGCCCTGCAGGATCTGATTTCTTTCCACAGGGCCTGTAAGACAGAGTTGTTCTGCCTCGCCTTTGGCTTGGAGCCAATTTGATTCCCTCCCCCTCTTTCTTTTTTCTTTTTCCTTTCTCCTCCTGCGATGAGGCTACATTTAAATATTTTAATGTTCCATTATTTTAATGTTGTATTTTATTTTTGTTTTTAAGTTGTATTCATTCAACTTGTTTTTATTATTGCTTGTTAGCCACCCTGAGCCCAGCCTTGGCTGGGGAGGGCGGGGTATAAATAAAAATTATTATTATTATTATTATTATTATTCTATATCCCAGGGATTAATATCTAATTAATTTTAAACACCAGTAGGACTGTCATACATCCAGGATTTCCCAGACACATAAGGGATTTGTTTCCGAAAACCGGTAAATATGTCCAGGAAATCCCTGGCATATGGCAACCCATGTTGTAATTGTTGTTGTTGTTTTGTCAAATATCCTTAAAAATAGCTCAAGAACTTAGCTCCCAAAAAAAAAGCTCAACAACTTTTTGTCCAGATTTTCACCTTGTGAAATATGACAACCCCAGACACCAGAGCATGATAAATTGTTGAAAGGCAACATGTTGTAACTCTGTATGTTATTCCCTGTTTAAAAACTGGGTATACTTTCTAAGGAATGTGGGGGTTGCTTACGTCTACAATCCTGAATTTAAAAAGGGGGTTTATTTCTCTCACTTTCCAGCCCAGCCAGTATTTGAAGTTAATTTACAGAGTGAGGTCTTCTGGAACCTTCTAGACCAGCTGCTCTTTTCAACTCTTTCCTTTTCCATCTACAACTCTTCCTCTTATTTTCTTGAGCCTTCTCTCTTAAGCTTGAACTGTGAACCCACCATATATTTAATGCACATGTCTTCTCCCAAAGAATTCTGGGAACTGTAGTTTACCCTTCACAAAGCTACAATTACCAGCACTCTTAACAAACTAGAGTTTCCAACATTCTTTGGGGGAAGTCTTTAAATGTGTGCTTTAAATGTGTGCTTTAAATGTGTGCATATGCACAGCCTTGCTCTCTCTGGTTGCAATTGCACCATATATTTTAAAAGCACTTTGATATCACTTCCCTCAATGAATACTGGGAGCTGCAGTTTGTTAAGGGCTCCAATTCCCTCTCGCAGTGCTACCATTCCTAGGGTTCCATGTGAAGAGTAGTTATTAAACTACTCTGAGAACTGTAGTTCTGTGAGGGGAATAGGAGAGTCACCTAACAAATTTCAGCACCCTTAACAAACCACAGCTCCCAGAAATCTTTTGGAGGAGCCATGACCTTTTAAAGTGGTGTGATGATGCTTTGAATAGCGAGGATGTGGTCTCTCCTGCTGGTAACAGTTTCTGGCCAATCGCATGCAGCCACCTCTCCTGTTTTTCTCTTTCTTCAAGGACCAACAGATGTTCTGCTTTGGAGTGACCCTCAAAACACCACTCAATTTAGTCCCTTCTAATGCTCTTGATTCACTTTCAGTACAGATAACCTTTAAAAGCTTTCCCCTGCTTGGCAACCAAGGCTTTTGCAAGCACCCACTCAATTTGACCTTTGAAAAGCCCTGGGACTTAATTGGATACCTTTTTATCTTTTGTTCCATTTCATGATGACGCATTTTAATGCGGCCTTCATCAACCTGATGCTCTCCAGATGTTTTGTATCATAGCAATTTTCGCCGGCCCCAACCAGCAAAGCCACGTTGGCTGAGTTTCTTTAGGGCTTGTAGTCCAGGGTGGCCTACTGGGCTAGATCCTCCACTCACTCACTCCCAATATGGGCTGATAAGTGAGAGGGACATGGTGGGATAGTAACCTGGTGCTATCATGGTGTCAGGTAACTGGCACCTGGCAAAATGCAGCAATTTGTGCAGTGTTTTCAAAAATGTCCAACAACAAGCTATTTGTTGGGCAATCATTGGGCAAGGAGCTTTGCAATCCCTATGCTTGGCACTTCTCACTACTCAATCCTGAGCTCCTTTGGGAGGAATAGTGGGATATAAATTTAATAAAGAAATAAGAGCTTTGCAGTCACTGTGTGCAACACTCCCCAAACACTAAGCACAGGGTTTTCAAAGTGTTTTGGTGGTGCTTCCCAAACACCCAACTATCAGCTTGATGTTGGGCACTTGGGAAGCACTGCACAAGGGCTTTGCTGGCACTATTTATCAGTCAAGCTTTGCCTGTTCCAGCCTCACATCTGAAGTTCTATATGATGTTAGGTGTGGTCTGGCCAAACAGCCTGGTGGGCCAAATGGGGAAGCCTCACGGGTCAAGTTTGGCCCATGGGCTGAAGATTCCCAACCCCTGTCTAGTCCAAAACATCTGGAGGGCACCAGGTTAGCAAATGTCTTTTTACATTAAATAATATATGGTCTCTCCAGTCACCCATCTGGGATGGAGAAGCACCAGTTGGATAAGGAATAGCCTCTGAAGCTCTTTTTCATATGATTCTGATCTCATAAAGTAGAATAGGAAGAACCCAGTAACGAGGTGGCTCCTGTGCTGGCAGAATATGGATGTAACGGGGACTTTTTCCAGGACTGTGGAAGGGGGAAGGAATGCATGGAGAGGACCAAGGCAGGAAATAATGCATTGGCCATGTGAAATTCTCCTTGCAGTGCAACAGCTGTTGGAGAAGGGTAACACTGGGATGCTGAAATGGGAGGGTGTTCTATGAACATAAAGGGAGAAGCTTATGTTGTTTCTTGCTATGTGCACATTTACCTTGGGCAGCTTTCACATCCCTTCTTCTCCTTTAATAACAGTGATAAGGAGATTGGAGTCTCCCTTTTAAAGGGTTTTGAAGTGATGGGGAGCTGAACTTGGTTAATAAGTGAAGGTTTGAGTGGGCAACCTTTTTCATTTCCTTGTGGGGACAGTTGTCTAGGAGTTGCACACGAGTGGTGGATGGTATCATAGACAAAAAGGAGGTGTTTGCAAATGTGCACACATGTATCTCCATCCTCTTTCCAGGTGTGCAAGAAACATTATCACAGTTCAAGAACACGTTCCAGCCAGGCGAAAGTGGCCAAGAATAATGTGAACCCTAAGGGTGTGTGTGATGTGTTGCCCCATCTCTGGACCCGAGGGTTCTCCATTTCTGTTCCTAACAGCTGTGAGAGAGGAGGGCGGCACGCAGAGCCCATGTTTCCAAAGGCTGTGCATGCAGCAGACAACTATGATACCCTGTTACATCAGGTGCAGCCCATAATCTCCCTAAGTTTGAAATTTGGCTTAAGTATAGTGGTGCCTCGCAAGACGAAATTAATTCGTTCCGCAAGTTTTTTCTTCTTGCGAGTTTTTCGTCTTGCGAAGCACGGTTTCCCATAGGAATGCATTGAAAATCAATTAATGCGTTCCTAGGGAGACCGCCTTCAGACCAGGTCCGGGGACAGTCTTTCCCCGGACCTCTTCTGAAGGCTGGTGGGGGGGGGGGAGGACTTTTCTCCCCACCGCCAGGCTTCAGAACAGCCTTCTGAAGGCTGGCGGTGGGAAGAAAAGCCCTTCTCCCGCTGCCAGCCTTCAGAAGAGTTCCTGCAGGGCTGCCTAGGCTGCGAATAGCAGCCTGCTGCCGGGTGCGAGGGACGCTCTGAAGCAGAGTGCCCCTCGCCCGGGGCAGACATCTGCAGCTTGGGGAGCCCTGCAGGACTTCCCCACAGGGCTCTCCAAGCTGCGGATAGCAGCCTGCTGCCCCGCACGAGGAGCGCTCTTAAGCAGAGCGCCCCTCGGGCGGGGCAGACATCTGCAGCTTGGGGAGCCCTGCCGGACTTCCCCACAGGGCTCTCCAAGCTGCGGATAGCAGCCTGCTGCCCCGCACGAGGGGCGCTCTTAAGCAGAGCGCCCCTCGGGTGGGGCAGACATCTGCAGCTTGGGGAGCCCTGCCGGACTTCCCCACAGGGCTCTCCAAGCTGCGGATAGCAGCCTGCTGCCCCGCACGAGGGGCGCTCTTAAGCAGAGCGCCCCTCGGGCGGGGCAGACATCTGCAGCTTGGGGAGCCCTGACTTCCCCGCAGGGCTCTCCAAGCTGCGGATAGCAGCCTGCTGCCCCGCACGAGGGGCGCTCTTAAGCACAGCGCCCCTCGCGCGCGGCAGACATTCACAGCTTGGGGAGCCCTGCGGGGAACTCTTCTGAAGGCTGGAGGCGGGAGAAGGGCTTTTCTTCCCACCGCCAGCCTTCAGAACAGCCTTCTGAATGTTGGCAGTGGGGAGGAAAAACCCTCCTCCCACCGCAAGCCCCGGGAAGAGAGGAGAAGCTGCGCGCCTTCTCCTCTGTTCCCGGACCTCCCACCGCAAGCCTTCAGGACAGGTCCGGGAACAGAGGGGAAGGCGCGCAGCTTCTCCTCTCTTCCCGGGGCTTGCGGTGGGAGGAGGGTTCCCCGCTGTCCCCGGAGATTTCCCTATGGGCTTTCGTTTTGCGAAGCAAGCCCATAGGGAAATTCGTCTTGCGAAGCCGCTAAAAAATCGGAAAACCCTTTCGTCTTGCGGGTTTTTCGTTTAGCGAGGCATTCGTCTTGCGGGGCACCACTGTATTTTGAACCGGAGAGGAATGTGCTGACTATACCTACGGACCTGAAAGCTTCTGATGCTTTAAACCAGTGTCATATTGGAACATGGGAAGATGCCTTACACTGACTCAGACCATTGCTTCATCTAGCTCAGTATTATCTATACTGACTGGCAGTGCTCTCCAGGGTTTCAGGCAGATTTCCCTACCTAGTGATGCTGGCGATTGAACCCAAAACTTTTGGCATGCAGCAAGGATGCTCTGCCACGAGCTACGGCCCTTCCCAAAGTGGAGGGGTGTGCATGAGTCCATTTTAGAGTTTTATTCCAAACTTATAGACTGCCACAAGATATCTCTCAATGTAACCACATAAAAACAATATGAATAAAACTATTACAGGTTAAAAATAAATAAATTGGGTCACACAGAGTGAGATCTTTAAATGCCAACTGGAATTGAAACACCATGAAATCCTCTAAAGGTTGGATGGGACAGGTATATTCAAGCATGAGGTGTAAATATAAGTCTGACAGCAACCTGCTAGTGAATAATGTAAAGGCACCCAGATTCCTGAGTCTTCAGAGCAAAATGTAAGGCTTTTCTCTAGTGATCTAGGTCTGGTCAGTTTGGAGGTGCTACCAAGGAGTTGCCAAGACAGGGAGATGCAATGCAGTAGTGGCAAAAATGGGCAATTTGGAAAGGAATGCATATTGCATCCTCCTCCAGGAGAAAAATCTGGAAGCTCCCTACACTGAAGCTGCATTCACAAGGTAAAAGCTGCATTCACAAGGTAAAAACTGAGGCAGAGCTGTCAGGAGGCAAAGCCACAATTTTCCTGTAGCAGAAATGGGGAACCTGTGGCCTTCCAGTGCTGCTGAACTCCCATCAACTCCAGCCAGCAGGACCAATAGTCAAGGGTGGTAAAGTCATAGTTCCTCCAGATATTGTTAGGCTATGTCCCCATCGCTGATCGACATTTTGACTGGGTCAGTGCCCAGTGTCAAAGCAAGAATTTTAATGTCTTAACAGAATTCTTTAAAAGGAAAGGGGAAGAAGAGGCAAATTAGGCCACTCTTTAAAAAGCTGCTCCTATTTCTAAACTTAGATGCACATCTCAGTGTACTTGAAATCTCTGAGAAGTTTACATTTGTGGCCAAGACCAACACTTGGAAAAGCTTGCTGGTCTTAAAAACAGTTCTACTGGTCTGCCAAATGGGCGGCTTGTTCTCAGCCAAGAAGGTCGTGAGAGATGAGAAGATAGAATATAAAGTTTTCAACTATAGACTTTCCCCTCCCATTTTAATTGGGATGGAGGGAGCTGCAGGAGTTCTGTCTCTTGGGGGTGACTTTCCAGTTTATTCCCTTGGCATACTGCAGGCTTGTGTTTTGCTTGGTTTTTAAAGGCCCCCTTTTCTCAAGATAGAAACTGATGTAAAATTGTGCCAGCTTTGAGTAGAAGAAATATTTGCATTTCTCCCAAGTTTGTTAAAAACAATTTTAATCAATTTCTTTGTGGTCCAGAGGACATTATCTTGGCACACATCTAGCCACAGATAGTGATATAGCTATTTTCTACTCCCCAAGGCTCTTGGGGAGTTCATGTGTATGGCGTTACAAAAGACACTAAGGCAGATGGAACAATTAAAGCTTCAGGTGTGTGCACACAAGCTATTGGACTTCTCATTGGTGGTTTATCCAGATAAGGCAAACGTCCAGCATTTGTTCAGTTCTGCCTTTTGTGCGGAGCTTTGTTTACGTTATGTTTGGCACAATTAAAATTCACTTCCCAGGTTTTGTTGGACTATAATTCCCATCATTTCTGATGGACTTGATAGGGTTTGGAGTCCCGCAACATCTAGAGGGCACCACATTGGCTGTCCCTGCCCTACTGGATGCCTAGCCAGAGATGCTTTACAGCTTTTCTTTTCCTTATTTTGGTCTGTTACCGTTGGGACTTAAGTAGCAGGGAGGTCCTGTATCAGGATGGGATAAACTCCAGTGCTGGGAATTCATTTTCATCATCATCACAAGTCATTGTCCACTCTTCACCTAAAGGGCCTAGGGTGGGTTATATGACAATTAAAACACAATATTAAAAACAGTTTAAAAGAACTTGTGATTTTGGAAATAAGGTAGATCCTAAATATATACATCACAAGTGTCAAAAGCTTAGGCTTCTACTAGGACCATATCCCAGCAGGTGGCCTTATTTATTCAGCTATCATTTATTTATTTAATAAAATACTATACTGTCCATCTGAGTATTACAGGGAGGTTTAGCAGTCCTCAAATACAACCCTCTCCAACCAGAGAAGGCCTTTGTTTTTAAGGTCTGCTTCTCTTGATCTTAGCAGAAATCCCGGTGGTAGTTTATCCCTACACAGCTCTGAGGTCAAAGGGCAGAGGTAGCCAACATGCTGCTCTCCAGCTGTTGTGGAACTACAACTCCCATCATCCTTGACTGTTGGTCTTGTTGGTTGGGGCAGATGAGCAACATCTGGGGGTACCACATTGGTTACCATTGACAGTATGCTCTGGCTGCCAGCTAGTCACCACAGGCCAGCCAGCAGCATTCTATGCCAGTTGTACTTTCTGAACTTATTATTATTATTATTATTATTATTATTATTATTAATACCCCGCCCATCTGGCTGAGTTTCCCCAGCCAGTCTGGGTGGTTCCCAATCGAGTGTTAAAAACAATACAGCATTAAATATTAAAAACTTCCCTAAACAGGGCTGTCTTCAGATGTATTTTAAAAATAGGATAGCTGCTTGTTTCCTTGACATCTGATGGGAGGGCGTTCCACAGGGCCGGCGCCACTACCGAGAAGGCCCTCTGTCTGGTTCCCTGTAACCTCACTTCTTGCAGTGAGGGAACCGCCAGAAGGCCCTTGGCGCTGGATCTCAGCCCTTGAAAGTTGGGTGCCAAGACATCGCACTTTGTCCGATGTACACATGCCTCACATTGGCACCTCCCAACATCAAAGATTGAGATGGTAAGGCTTGAACACTGGAAGCCAACAGTGCAGTATTCTAGTGCAAGTTTCCAACAAATCCCAATAACCTTAAATGCAATCTTTGTATGGAAGGGATAAGGTGGACCACACAACCATCTTGTCAGTACTGTACAGTATAGGATAGACATTGCTACCAATGTAGACCAGTGCATATTGGCCGCACACTCTTGAACTGAAGCATAGCAACTTGTTTAAAAAGGTGTAACCGTAAAACTAGTGATATAGTAGAAATCGGACACATTATTTCTCTGAGAGAGTACAGTTCCTCTGGTCCTGCTTTGGGCTTCCCATTGGCGTGGGGTTGGCAACTATGAGAAGAGGATGCTGGACAGGCTCTTCTTCCGTGAAGGAGCAGAGCTCTGGGACTTTTCTTCTTCTCAGAGCAGGAATGATTATGTCAGCTGGAGCTCCAGAGCAGCTGATGGCACTCTCTGGCAAGAGAGTGAGGGAAGTGAATGTGGCAAGTGAATGAGGGAATGACGAGGCTTTCAAGTTTGTGACAGATTAGCATAGAGGAAAACAGAGCCTTCTGGGCAGGAACTCTCTCTTTTTTCCTTTTTTTTAAAGCCCTGTTGTGTGGGTTACTCAGGTGTTCTACCATATACCACAACAGTAGTGACTATGGTAACAGTCATAATTTCTAGACACACCCATCAGGAGTTAATTCCGCCATTAGCATAGCTTTTCTGTGGGATGAGCATTGGATTTCCTTTGCCTGTAGCCACAGAGTTAGAACTCCTGCGACATCATTTCAAAGCCGCACCTATTATAACCCAGCATAGCAGCTTTTCTTGTTCCCAGCAAAGCAAGTTAACCTGTCCTCAGGTGATGCAAAACTGAAGTTTCTGCCAAAGCAAAAATAGTGTCATTCTTTCTCCCTCCCCGAGGAATGCTTTTTGCAAGTGAGATAACTAGCTAAAATTTTGGAAGAAAAGCCCTGTTAGGCCAAGAGGTTTTCCATAAACTCTTCCTAGTACTGAAAACCTGTAACCCAACTTAATTTTGAATAGCTTTTCTGGATGCATGGCACCAAAGCACCACAACCACAAAGGTTCTTTTGAAATTAAACAACCTAAGACAGAGAAAACATCCCTAGGATAGATTCTTACTGGGGACCTTCCTCTTTCAACAGTACAGTGGTACCTCGGGTTAAGTACTTAATTCGTTCCGGAGGCCCGTTCTTAACCTGAAACTGTTCTTAACCTGAAGCACCACTTTAGCTAATGGGGCCTCCTGCTGCTGCCGTGCCGCTGGAGCACGATTTCTGTTCTCATCCTGAAGCAAAGTTCTTAACCCGAGGTACTATTTCTGGGTTAGCGGAGTCTGTAACCTGAAGCGTATGTAACCTGAAGCGTATGTAACCTGAGGTACCACTGTACCTTTAAGCGGAGATCCTCATCTCAGCCTGTATCTGAATTGGAATTGGATTTAGATACTGTTTGTTGTATTGTTTTAAGCACTGATGTGTTTCCTACTCTGGGAAAGAAGGGCTAGAAATCTCATAAGCAATAAGCAAATAAGTAGCAAAGAACCGGTGCATATTGAACCATGAAACGTAGAAGGATGCTAACTCAACCATTTACCAGTAAGGTCCAATCATGTGCTCTCTGCATGCAGAATAGAAACTTGGAAGCTGTTGCATGAAGTCTTACGGAGAAACGGGTTTCAGTATCAAGTTTGGTAACTCTTCAAGCAGAACAGCTGAAGGATGATCTGTGTGCTATAGTGTCACTGGTAGCAGTGAAATGCTCTACTGTACTTTTGAGTCAGTGGCACCTTTTCTCTCACAGTCTAACCCACTTCACAATATGGCTGTGATGAATGAATGTTTATTATTACAGCTTGGCAAAGAGTATGGCTGTGATGTTGAGTCCCAGCATGGTGTTGTGGTTAGTGTGTTGGACTAGGGCCTCGGAAACCAGGATTCAAATCCCCACTTGGCCATGGAGCTCACTGGATGACTTCAGGTTGGTCACTGCTTCTTAGCTTAATGTACCTCACAGGATTGATTTATTAAATTTTATTTATTTCATTGAATTTGTATACTGTTCTATACCCGAAGGTCTCAGGGCGGTTCACAGAACAAAATCAAAATACAAAACCACAATATATATAATCAACATAAAAACAATAAGCCCCCCCCCCCAAAAAAAAACACATTTTAGAAGAGCATAGAATGTCAATCAAATCAACCAAAGGCCTGGTTAAAAAGCAATGTTTTTGCCTTGTGCCTAAAGGTGTATAATGAAGGCATCAAGCGAACTTCCCTGGGGAAAGCATTCCACAGATGGGGAGCTACTGCAGAGAAGGCCCGTTCTCATGTTGGACCTCTCAAGGAGGCACATGAAGAAGGGCCTCAGAAGATGAGCTCAGGGTCCGGGTAGGCGGTTGAGGTGTTGTGGTCCTGAGCCATTTAAGTCTTTATAGGCCAAAACCAGCACTTTGAATTGGGCCCAGAAACTAATTGGAAGCCAGTGCAGTCGGACCAGGTTTGGCGTAATATGCTCAAACCGTCTTGTTCCGGTGAGCAACCTGGCCACTGAATTCTGCACTAGCTGAAGTTTCCAAACCGTCTTCAGCTCTACATATCATATTACATTGCAGTTATCTAAACCTTGATGGGAAAGGAATGAATGAATGAATGAATGTGGAAAAGTGGTATACTATCTTAAGTTGAGGATGGGTGGAATATTTTTTTTTTTGATTGAGCCATTGTTCCATTGCTGAACTTTGGATGTTTTATCTGAAAATATAAAAAGAGAGAAGGTGTTAGAAGGCTTATAGCTATTCAGTGGTCCTCAAAGGAGCAAGGCATAATGTGTATCAACGTGTAGCATCTCTATAAATTGTAGCAAATGCAAAAATTTGTTGTTGTTGTTGTTGTTGGGTTTTTTTTTTTTTTGTTTTTTTTGAGAGAGAGGGAGAGAGAGAGAGAGAGAGAGAGAGAGAGAGAAGAATGATGGTGCATTGTTACACCACATTTTTCTCCTTCTAGTTATCATGGAGTTGAACATAGTAGCTTTCTTCTAGTATATATTTTAGAAAGGTGTTTGTTTGCTATGCATTTGGATGCCTAAGATACTGTAACCAAATTTTGTGGTTCCTGTGATCAAGGAGCAGGTTTTCGTTTGTGTTTGGATATAATTGGACACCATTTTGAATCAAGATGGCAGACTGAACCTTTCAAAACTGCACCAATTTTAACCACTTATTTCAGAACCGCACTGATTTTTGTGGGTTTCTTAGAATTGCTAGTTGGCAATAATTGCTTTGAGATGATCTGAAGTGATAAATGTGAGTCCTTCCAGTAATGCTTTAAACCATGATTGCTGCTTTGCGCATTGAAGATGCCGCCATCTGATGTCCCAGACCTTGACAGAGGAGCACGTGTGCAGATTTGCCCTTAACCATGAGTATAGTTGCGACAAGATGGCGGGGTCAGGGAACCAGCTGTGTATCATTTTTGGATGTCAATAAGCAAGAGATTATCATAATCTCTTCTGTCAATGTTGAAATGTATGGCTTCTTTTCAAAAACCTTCAGATAATGATGGCCAAATGTTTTCAAAGAGTTGATACAAATATGAAATGCCTTTTGTTTAAAAAATGGGGTTTTATATCTTAAGTGAACCTTAATGAATTAATCTAACTTTGGCTCTGGCAATGAGACTGAGTGCTGTTGACGTGTTTGGTCATGCCTGCAAAACGTACTGGCTTGGAATGTTTTACAGTATATGTGAACTCCGAAATAAGCAGGCTGTGAATATTTTGAGATCCCCCCCACCCTTTTTAATCACCACAATCTAGAGGAAAGTAGATTATTAAAACCCAGAAACTTGTATCAAAGGCAAATGACAAAGCAAAGCAACCTTGGTGATAATGAAAAGAGCAGAATTAACTCAGCTGCTTAGTGCTTATCTGAGTTTCCATGAGGTGTTTTGCAATGCATTCATCCAATTTGTATATTCATGAAGCTGTAGGTTTAGCAGTTGCCATCTATGATATAAGTAGTTTCAACTGGTAAAAATGCACACAAGTGTTGAAGTATAGTGTTCAGCTCAAGAAGAGCAATAGTACCTCTCTGTTGTGCCTTGGTCAGACCACACCTGGTGTACCGTGTCCAGTTCTGGGTGCCACAATTTAAGAAGGATATTGACAAGCTGGAACAAGTGAAGAAGAGGGTGACAAAGATGATAAAGCATTTGGAATACAGGAATCGTAACTAAAGCATCCATGACAGATGGCCATCCATCCTGTGCTTTAAAACCTCCAAGAAGATCACCACCTTCCAAGGGAGTCAATTCCACTGTCAAACAGCTCTTACATGATCTTTACCCAGAATCTTCTTTCTCGTAACTTTGAATGCATTGGTTCAGGTCCTACCCTCTGGAGCAGGAGAAATCAATCTTGCTCCATCTTCCACATGACAGCCCTTTAGAAATTTGTAGACGGCTATCACATCTCCTCTTCTCCAGGTGTTATATACACTTGATATTAGCCAAAGAGCCGAGGTTTCTCTGGTTTCTCTTCTCCAAGCTAAACATACCCAATTCCTTCAAATGTTCCTCATAACGCTTGATTTCCAGACTCTTTATCTTCTTGGTCACCCTCGTCTGCAATATTTCAGCTTGTCAATATCCTTCTTAAACTGTGGTGCCCAGAATAGGACAAAGTACTCCAGGTGGGGTCTAACCAAGACGGAATAGAGTGGTACCTTAACATCCTTTGATCTGGACACTATATGTCTGATGATGCAGCCTTAAATAACATTAGGTCTTTTTGCTATTTCATCATACTATTGACTCATGTTAAGCTTGTGGTCCAAGACCCCTAAATCCTTTTCACATGTACTGCTGGCAAGCCAGGTGTCCCACAGTGGTACCTTGGGTTACATACGCTTCAGGTTATATACACTTCAGGTTACAGACTCTGCTAACCGAGAAATAGTGCTTCAGATTAAGAACTTTGCTTCAGGATGAGAACAGAAATCATGCTCTGGCGGCATGGCAGCAGCAGGACGCCCATTAGCTAAAGTGGTGCTTCAGGTTAAGAACAGTTTCAGGTTAAGTACGGACCTCCAGAACGAATTAAGTACTTAACCCGAGGTACCACTGTATTTCTGCAGCTGGTAGAACCTTCAATTTCTTCCTATTTTGGCCCTGTTCTCCAATGCATTTTAAATCCCAGCAAATTTGAGGATCAACTCCTCAGTTCCTTCATCCAAGTCCTTTATAAAGACATTGAACAACAACATTCCCAGGACAACCCTGCAGCACCCCACTTGTCATTTTTTTTCTAGGATGAGAAGGAATCATTAGTGAGCACTGTTTAGGTTTGGTTAGTCAGCCATCTACAAATCCATCTAACGGTTACCTCATCCAGCCCACATTTTACCAGCTTATCTGCAACAATATCATGGGTGGGCTTTTGTCAAATACCTTACTGAAATCAAGATACTCTATGTCCACAGCACTCCCCTGATCCACCACTTGTAAATCTATCAAAAAAAGAAAAGAAAAGAAATTCATGTGGCATGAATTTGAGAAACCCATGCTGGGTCTTAGTAATCACAGCATCTTTTTCTCACAGACCGACTGTTTAATTATCTGTTCTAGGACCTTTCATGGTTTTGACATCAAGCTGACTGGCCGGTCTTATTTCCCCCCCCCCCCCTTTTTGAATATGGGGACAACAATTGTGTGCCTTCAGTCCCTGCGGACCTCACCAAGAATTCTTAAAATTATAGACAGAGGCTCTGAGAAAGCACCCACAGTTTCCTTTAGTATCCTTGGGTGCAGCTCTTCAGCCCCTGGAGATGTGAAGTCATTTAAAGTAGCTAGGTGATTCTTTACCTCCTCTTTTCCTACATGGGGCTGCAGCTCCCTCACTGCATTGTTTATTCTGTTATCACCAGGTTGGGCACTGCTTTCCTTTTGGGTGAAAACACACACAAAGTAGATGTTGAACAGTTCTAACTTCCCTCTGTCACTCGATAGCATTATCTGTTTTTAGAACACAGAGGACATACTACTTGGTTGATCTTCCTCTTGCTTTGAACATAGCCAAATACAGTGGTACCTCAGGTTAAGAACTTAATTCGTTCTGGAGGTCCGTTCTTAACCTGAAACTGTTCTTAACCTGAGGTACCACTTTAGCTAATGGGGCCTCCTGCGCCGCCAGAGCACAATTTCTGTTTTCATCCTGAAGCAATGTTCTTAACCCGAGGTACTATTTCTGGGTTAGTGGAGTCTGTAACCTGAAGCATCTGTAACCTGAAGCGTCTGTAACCCAAGGTACCACTGTAATAATTTATAAATTATTTTTAACCTCTCTTACAAGCCTAAGCTCATTCTGAGCTTTGTCCTACCCGATCTTCTCCCTGCAACTGTTGGCTACTTGTGTATACTTTTCCTTTGTAGTTTCCCCATTTTTCCATTTCTTATAAAGTGGTACCTCAGGTTACAGACGCTTCAGGTTACAGACGCTTGTCACCACTAAAACTTTATCTGTTTAATTTCTTTTCAAAAATGGCTGATTTTCCTTGCTTTAAGTGACTTCAGCAGCTTGAAAATGTCCACCAAGAACTCTGGAGAAACTCTAGGAGCTCAGGTTCTCACATCCTTACATCTTCCAGAGATTGAAAAGGATGTTGCTCTCTAAATGGATTTTGGGGAACATTCTGAGAGCTTCAAACTATCCTGAAATTGAAACTTCTCTTTCCACTACTGAACAAGTGATATGGAAGACTAACTGAACTGTGGCATTAAGTTATTCTGATTTATCCTCCTTCCCCAACAAGGGTTACAATGAATTCATAGAAGATAGCAAATGCTGGTATTTCCTAGTAGAATGCCCAGTTTGTCTCCTTGAAAAGGTCCTGCTTCCTGATAGCTTTATAAGAAGTAGAACCATCTCTGCAGGAGAAAGCTATAAATGACTACTAGACATGATGAATCTGGTCTGTCTCTACCGCTAGAGGCAGCTTGCCTCTGAGATTCAAATGCTTGGAATCGCAGGTGTGGAAAGTGCTGTTGCATTCAGGTCTTGCTAGCTGACATCCCATAGGGATCTGGTAGACCACTTTGACAAGAGGATGCCAGATTACATGGTCCCGAAGGACTTAATCTGTCAGGGTTTTTTAATGTTCTTGTGACATCTGAAACATTTGTCCACAACATGAATGGATGAAAATGGTCCCTATTTTGCCATTTATAATTGAGATGAGTGTTTAGGGCAAATTCAGAATTTTAGCCAGTCCCAAGCTCCTCCTTCCCCTTTATGGGGAAAGGACCATAACTCAGTGGCAGGGCATCTATTTTACATGGCAGATGGTCCCACATTCAGTCTCGACATCTTCCCCTTTTGGGAAACCTGGATAGTTCCTGCCAGTCAGTGTAGACAATAGTAAGCTATATGGACCTATGTTCTGCTTCAATATATGGCAGCTTCTACAGTTCCTTACGTTACCTAACCTTCCCTAAGCTGTGTCTTGGTCTGGATAATATTCTTTTAATGTCCTAAGACTGATTCATTCAAGCACAAATGCTAAAGATTGTTGGGTTTTGATTGAGACTGATTAAGTTTTGATGCTGGACCTTCCAGAGGCATGTACGTAGTGATCCACATGCTTCCCAGAGACTGCAACCCATTATTTACAGTATTTCATTTATGAATCACTTTCCATGAGGAGTGCTGAAGTGATTTGCAATGTTATAGAAGCATGTGTAAAAACAAACAAACAAGAATATATGTTCTGTTCATGAGCAGCACATGTATAAAATAATTCAAATCTAATACAAATACCAAATGGAATGAAGATCTCCATTTAGAAGGCTCACAACCATGGCAGCTGCAGTGATTAAAATGTAGAAGTGTTTTCAAACCTAAACTTTGGAATGATTCTTTTTTTTCCTGAGACCCTGTTGGATTTGGTGTCTTCTCTGTGCTATCAGACTTTGCTAGAGCAAACCTCGTCTCTGCCCTTAACATTTTGTACTGTATTTAAACAAATGTTTTTATCTCATCACTTCATCTATTAAGGTAGCTCAAAGCTATGTTTTCAAAGCATAATGCTAATCTGCTATGTGACCCATCTTGTACACTCTTGGAAATACCCTTGCTGGATTTGGCAGGTGTTGGTGTGCAAATATTGTGTGTGATTCTTGTGCCAAACTGTATTTGATTTAAGAGCTGAATATTTTTGCAGAAACAGAAAGAATTGTTGTTGGGACATGCAGCTGGGTCTTTTTTTAATCTGTTCAGTTGCACACACTGAAAATGCCATTCAGGTGTCATGGTAAACCATAGCTTGCACTAACCACAGTTTATTATCAAGGTCATGGTTTTAACTTCCAAACAAACAATAGGCAAATGACTGGATCAGGGTGCTCAACTGTGCTGTTTTATACTTTCACTTCAAGAGCTTTCCAAACTGTAGTCTGCACAAACCATTACTTGAAAGTCTCCTTCAAAACAGGAGTTGTTGTTTTTTTTTTAAAAAAAATCTGGATTGCTGCCTACTCACAAATCATGGTTTGTCAGTTGAGACGGTTGACTTGAGCCCATCTATGAATTTGGGGAGAAAAATATATGTGCAAGAGTTGTTATTGCATTAGTGCTCAATTCTGTATAAAGAGTAGGAAATCCCATTAATGACCCCCACCCCCTGCCAATGTTGTCCAAATCAATAGTCTTCTAGAAATATCAGAGAACGGGATCTTCCTTCAGAGAGCACCTTGTAACTTGAACAAAGCAGTACACCAAGCAGAAACAAGTTTTCCATTTGATTTAGACAGATGTTCCCAGAAAGAACTAATTTCACCTTAGTGTGACAACTTAAGCATGTGGTACCAAGCTTCTGAGGAGAGATTCCCCTACTAGGCAGTCATCTACTATGTTGCTGTGTGTCTTTACGTGGGAAACGAGTAAGAAACCTCTCCTCGCAGGGTTGGGCAGTACAGGGCGTAAGGCTTTTACTGACAGTGATGGGTAATATATTGCTTTTCTGATGCTATGTGTTTTGGTGCCACAGGCATTAAAACAAACAAAACTTTTTTGAGATGTCTGTCTTCCTATGAGGGGCCCAGAGCCACCGTTTGTGGTTTGAGAATTAAATCAGGAAGGGAATCTGCAGGCTGTGTCTTGTAAGGGTGTGATTTCTTTCTTTTCGAAAATAAAAAAGAGATAAAATCTTAAATGCTGCCAGCACAATGAGCATTCTGATTAAAACAATCAAGCTGTTTTATGATCTCTTAGGCCATGTCTGCATTGCAGGTATTCCAATTACGCTTTTTATAGTTTTGGGTTGCACTGCATTACAGCGTGTCTCATCTTCTCCTTCCTGTTCTGGCCTACCTAATGCACGTAATCTTCCTCCCTTCCCAGATTTCGACTTCATATATTCGGCTTATGCTGGTGCAATCAGCAATATTAGCCGTGGTGGGTGTGTTCTACCTCCACGTTTGGAGGTGGTATGCCTTTGAATGCCAGCTGTGGGGAATTAGAAGTGGTGGGAGAAATCACTGCTTTGGGGCCCCCCATAGGCATCAGGTTGGCCATGGTGAGCACAGGATTCTGGCCTAGAATGGGCCATTAGATTGATTCGGCAAGCTCTTCCTATGATCATTTTTTAAAATAAAAATATTTATATGCTGCTGCATCATAAAGATATATTACAGTGGTTTATAGCAATATAAAAGCATGAAACTAAACAAAAAAAGTCATAAAAAGTTAAAAACCAGTTAATTTTTTTTAAAATAACAAATATAAATAGATAAAGGAAATAAGATGGCTGCTTAAACTCTAAGCTCTGTTCCAAGGTCGAGAAAAACAGCTTGGAGCAAAAGTCGTTGCTTTCTAAAACAAGCAAGCAAGCAAACAAACACAACCCAAACCTTGAAGATAGGACAGGAGAATGCAAAAGGATTCAGAAAAGCTGGGCTGGGGGGGGGAAAGTACCACACTCAATTCTTCCTGCCCTAAGACGGGGGGCTCACTTCAATGAGGACACTAATGCAGGCCGCAGCCAAGATGGTGCTGCCCTCAGGAAAGAAAATGGTATCAGTATCTTAAGAATTTGTAGCACAACAAGTAACCAAAAAGGAGCTTATTAAAAATACTTGGAAGGAACTAATGCTTCCAGAAACAACCTTGGCAACAAAATAATTAAGCCAAATCCAAGGATAAGAAAGCTCCAGGCTGCCAACCACTCCACAGGTACGTGAGGCCATTTCCTCAAAACAACATCCACCTGTCTTATCAGCTGACACCACTTGGTAACATCAGCAGATGGGTGAGGGTGTGTGGGGATCAATTCAGTATTGGCTGTGCTTGTGCACAGCCAATACAACAGGATCTAATCCCCGCTTGTCAGGAATTGAAGTCACCCCTGGTTTTAGCAACACCATCTTGCCTGTGAGGTGCTTTGAAGTCCTGAATTTGAGACTTCAAAGTGCCTGTCATGATTTTAACATAGGGTGATTGACAGGTAGGTGTTCCTGCCCATCTGTCAAACTGCCTTCAAGACTGATCCTGATAAGAACATGGCCTATGGAACCAAAAAAATATCCTCCATTCCTAGTGTAGATAATACAGAGTCAAATATACCAAAGATCTGTCTGTGTTCCACAGAGAGAATGCTTTTATTAGCTGTGCTCTAGCAGGCCCCATATTTCCAGGTGTATAGCTGAAGGCCCACTTGTGTTTGTCTGCTTTTTATTGCTGCTGCTGCTGCTGCTGCTTGTTCTAGTTGCAGTGCTTTGGGGGCTGGATATTTGTGGATAATTTTTACTGGCTTTTAATAATTTTATTATTGTACTTATGTACTGTAGTGTATATTAACTGTACGCTGGTTTGAGAGATATTTTCCCTTAAAGGCAGCATGAAAACATTTTAAATGAATAAAGTGCAATATAAAAATTGTCTGGAACGTGCTGTGGACTTTTGTCCATAAGCATAATTTCACTGTACTTGGTATATGTTCTTTGCAAGTGATTTTATTCCCCTATTTGTACTGGGCTTTTTTTCTTTTTCAAAAAGCAGCCACCAGTAATTCAGTAACTTTCTTGGGCTGAACAATGCAAAGGAGAGTGTGTGTGTGTGTGTGTGTGTGTGTGTGTGTGTGTGTGTCTGTTTCTGTGTGTGTGTTTTTAAAAAACCTATTTTACAGGTGTTCAGAACTACACCCCCTCCTCCCTTGTCTCATCAGACAAACCTCACAGTGACCCTATTGAACTGTGTTGCTTTCCGAAAGCAAGGCTTGTCTCCTATAATTGGATGCCTTTAAGTTCCTCTGACCCATCACATTGTTGCATGTGTTGAGATGAAAGATTGTGAGGCAGAATTGTGGCTACTAGTGTTGCAGAGGCAATTTTCTTTTTTTTCTTTTTTGCAAGTCTGAACAGATCAGGCATTGTACAGACTTCAAAGGGTTGACGTTTCAAGATGTAAAGGAACCCTTCCTGCATAATTTAGCCTTCTTAAAAAAAATAGTGGTCACAAGAACTTCTACCAACAATATGAGCTTGAGGTCCCCCCCCCCACCTACCCCCCCCCATAAACCATGAAAGTCTTGTTTGAAGGTTTTGGATGGGGCAGGTGGAGTAGAAGCTGCTCTTTGCAAAACATTACCCCTCTGCTATTATTTCTATTTCGTGTTAGCTTCCCATGTGTGCATAACTATTCCATCCCAGTTCTGCATTAATCTGCAGTTTTTAACAAAAATGCATTTAACAACATATTTAAATATCTTTTGATATTTAATAACTATTAAAATGTGTTTCTTATCACAAACTACAATTTGGCGCATGCATGCATTTTGAAACATTTTAAATTCTAAAATTCAAATTTTTATGCATTTTGGTAAACATGTAGAACAACAAGAAGTGAGAAATCTGAAGGATAATTTATGTTTCAGTTTGCATATTAGTGAAGAAGGTGAGAGTTGAGTTAATTTATAGAAATGAGGACCAAGTAAAATTCTCCTCCATTCCTACTTCCATGTAAAGCCCTGAAACCATTTTAGGGGTGCACAAGCAAGAATGAAAATGTTTGCTTCTTTAGAACTGATAAAGGGCAAAGTGTGCAACAAAATGCCCTGTGTGATTCCTCCCTGTCTCACTGCCAAGAACCTTTTCCAAGAGAGGGGAACAGATTCTTGTTCCATAGTGGAAAGCGATGTTCCTTTGAGAGTGAGCCTCCGTTAGAGAGAAGTACATACACCCCTGAAATGTTTGTGGTGAAAAACATCTTCCATGAAACATTTGGTGCAGGTGCAGAACAAGGAAATCTGGGACACCTGGCATCCCTTAATACTGCAGTTTCATAGCATGAATCGCTTGCTGGTCCCCCCCCCAACCCCCCTGAAATGGAGAATGATGTCAAACTTGTTTTTGTATAATCTTGAATGAGTTGGTCAGAGGGGAAACACTCTGTCCTCCACGATAAAGAAGTATGATGATAAATATGGTGTGACTTAGTTTAATTTGTCTCCTGCGAATTTTGCTATGCTACTGAACTGGAGCCTGTCAACAATTTTTGCACGTATGCTTCTTACTAAGCCTGAACTGTGAGCGCATTTGCAACTGTGTATTTTTACTGTTTTCGGTAGCTCTTTCTCTGCTTGTCAGGACTCCTTTCAACCTGCCAGTTTCCTGATGTGTTCTTGTCTGGGCAGGTGGGAAATCCCTTTTTACATGCTGTCTGGCCATTCATCTGCCTTTTGACCTGGATAACAAGCAAACCTTAGCTAGGAAACACTCCAGGTGTTGAGATAAATTTCAGCTTGCTGCTTTCTCCAACTCCCCCCCCCCTTTGGTCCTATGTTGTGTCACAGAATAAAACTAATTCATTTTGATCTGCTTCAGACATAATGCTAAACCATAGCTTAGTACAACATGGATGAGCCTTATTGAGCCTCGCATTTGAACATGCACTTCCCTCTCCTCCCCTGCGATGGCTGTAAAGAGGCAAATAGAAGCAGCTATGCACAAGGGATGCGGGTGGCGCTGTGGGTTAAACCACAGAGCCTAGGACTCTAGCAGGTGTCACTGGTGCGCCCTCTTTTCTCATATCCAGTGTCATCCATTATTATTTATCACATTTATATCCCAATTTCCAGGGATGGGTTAAACCACAGAGCCTAGGACTTGCCGATCAGAAGGTTGGCAGTTCGAATCCCTGTGACGGGGTGAGCTCCCATTGCTACGGTCCCTGCTCCTGCAGTTCGAAAGCACCTCAAAGTGCAAGTAGATAAATAGGTACCGCTCCGGCGGGAAGGTAAGCGGCGTTTCCGTGCACTGCTCTGGTTCACCAGAAGTGGCTTAGTCATGCTGGTCACATGACCCAGAAGCTGTACGCTGGCTCCCTCGGCCAATAAAGCGAGATGAGCACCGCAACCCCAGAGTCGGTCACGACTGGACCTAATGGTCAGGGTCCCTTTACCCTTTACCTTTATGCACAGTGTGTCACTTATTTGTCCATTGCTCCAGTTGTATGCAGTTAAACCAACTTATTCTACTACCTGTTAGAGCTTCTCTTGTTTGTTCTTTGTTTCATTTTTTTTCCACCCAATCCTTTATTTTAAGTATTTTCTTCACTTTTACTTCTTTCTCAATTTCCTTTTTTCAATTTACTGGGAAGTCTTCTATCATCTCCACCAGGGTTAGTGGGGAATTTGCTGGTATAAGTTTTCCTTTATATTTCGCCCATATCTTAATGGTATTTCTTAATAAGGGATTTTCAATATTCTGCCACCATTGCCTATTTGGTTTGATAAAAAAATATATTCACTAACTTCTCCCTCATTTCCTGTGCACCACTCTCTAACCGTTTTAACACTCCTTGTTCTGTTATCCCATCTATGATATATCTTAACTGATCATATAAATCTTTGTGTTTTTATATTATAAACCACTCTGTGATCTTCCGGACCTGACTTGGTATAAGGCAATTTCCTATGTTTTCTATATTCTTAATGGTGTATTCTTCTAGTCTGCTAAATACCTATTGTCTGGATTTATTGCATCAACAAGGGAAGCTGTGTTTGAAGGAGGGGGAGCTGGCAGAATAAAAATACAAATGAATAGGATTTGAAGGAATACAGAGAAATCTGGGATTGGAGAGAAGACCTGGCAAGTGGAAAATGCCTAGACCTTTCCTAGGGATGTGGCTGTGTCAAAGAACATCAGGAACAAATAAAATGTAGCTAAGTCCTATGTATAATTATCTGAGAATGGCTCCTGCACAATTTAATGGGGACATGTTCATGTAATCATGAAAACCTTTAGGTTGTAATGTTGTGCATGTTTCCCTTGTTGGTGTAGACACCATTCTCAATTTGTGTGATCAGTACACTGTGAGGTCACAGTTCCCCAAAGTTCCTGGGACATGCTCTGAAAACATGACACTTATTTGGGCATGTAAAGGTAATTAGGTAAAGGACCCCTGGACAGCTAAGTCCAGTCGAAGGCGACTATGGGGTGCAGCACTCATCTCGCTCCAGGCTGAGGGAGCTGGTGTTTGTCCACAGACAGCTTTCTGGATCATGTGACCAGCATGACTAAACTGCTTTTGGCGCAATGGAACACCATAATGGAAGCCAGAGTGCACGGAAACGCCTTTTACCTTCCCGCCGCAGTGGTACCTATTTATCTACTTATACTTGTATGCTTTTGAACTGCTAGGTTGGCAGAAGCTGAGGCAGAGCAATGGCAGCTCACCCCATCACGGGGATTTGAACCGTCGACCTTCTGATTAGCAAGCCCAAGAGGCTCAGTGGTATAGACCACAGCGCCACCCATATCCCTTTTTGGGCCCTTTATCTGACAGCTGCTTTTGTCTTGAAGTTGCTCAATGTGTGGGGATCAGCCTGTGAGCACTGACAGATGTTGATTCTTGGGTCCCCGCCCCCAGTGTGGCATGTCAAAAGCTGAAACCTCTACAAGGTTCAGTGGGATCTCTTTTTGGTTTTAATGGCTAGTAGTTAACATGGCCAAGTCTTTCCCTTTATGTGTTATTTTTGCATAGATGTTCATATGATGATTTTTTTGAAGAGCCCATCTTCCAGTGCCCCTGTCTATTTAGAGGACTGTTTGGTGCCGTCTTCTCTGGTAGACTCATGGAACTCAAATGGATCCCCAACACTTGCATGGATATATCAGCTGGTACTGGACTAGGGTTCAAATCCCCACTCAGCCTTAAAGCTTACTGGGTGACCTTGGCCCAATCACCATCTCTTAGGCTAACCTACCTCACAGGGTTGTTGTGAGGAACGAGGAGAATCATGTACACCACTTTGAGATCCTTGGAAGATAAAGTTGCTATATAAATGTAATAAATAAATAAAAAGAAATAAACTAAGAAGTGACAGGTTTGCCTTTAGGGTTGCTTCCAGGCACTCCTTCCCACTGCAGAATTTTTTAAAAAAATGTCCTCCTTGGTTGGTTTTCAAACTGATGTTGTGAGGTGCATTGGTAACTTTAGTGGCTCTTTATTTACAGATGATTTGGGACAGCTGAACTTTTAAAAGGCCTTTCCAGCAAGCTTTGACACTGTGCTTAGAGATTTGATAATGCAGTTCTGGGATCCAGTGGTGTTCCCAGGACCCCCTTGAGTCGGAAGTCTCCAAGGACTATTGAGTTCTTGTAAAGTGGTTGCTGTTGGCCTTCTCTATAAGGATTGCCTTATGTCTTCCTCATGCTAAATCAGGCATGCTAAATATGCTGCTGCCATTCAGATAATAGAGATGTTCAGAGATGAATCATAGGTGACTAGCAACAATCGTTAACCCAGATTTAGAGGTTTAAATCACAAGTTAACTCAAGGATTGCATACAGTACTTCAGAGTTCTTTCTGAAATTTGATATCTAACCCCCACCCCCATCAGTAAAAGGAGCAAAAATTTATTTCACCCATTTTCCTTAGGGACTCTCAGCACCTTGGAAATTCACAGGACTGAGTTACTTAATCATGTCTATGTGAAAGGGAAAGAGTAGATTTTCTCAGCCTTGCATATGTGTTATTTCCATCAGTGTGGAAAGCCATGTACTGTACATTCCAACATTCAATTCAGACTTCTCAATAATTATAATTATTATAATTATTTTATTTGTACCCTGCCCATCTGACATGGCTGCTTTCAGATGTCTTTTAAAAGTCATGTAGTTGTTTATCTCTTTTACATCTGATGGGAGGGCATTCTACAGGGTGGGAGCCACTACTGAGAAGACCCTCTGCCTGATTCCCTGTAGCTTTACTTCTTACAGTGAGGGAAACCACCAGAGGCCCCACAGTGTCCTGACTGAACGATGAGGGTGGGGATGCTCCTTCAGGTATACAGGGCTGAGGCTGTTTAGGGCTTTAAAGGTCAGCACAAAGACACTGAATTGTGCTTGAAAACATACAGGGAGCCTTTCAGGACCGGTGTTATATGGTCCCAGTGGCTGCTCCCAGTCACCAGTGAGGCTGTCACATTCTGGATTAGTTGTAGTTTCCGTGTCACCTTCAAACGTGGCCCCACATAGAATGCATTGCAGTAGTCCAAGCGGGAGAAAACCAGGGTGAAACAGTCTGCAGGCAGGTAGGCGTACCAGATGGAACTGGTAGACAGCTGCCCTGGACACAGAACTGACCTGCGCTTCCATGGACAGCTGTGAATCCAAAATGACTCCCAGGCTGCACACATGGTCCTATACTTTCTCAGAAGCCTCCAGGAAGGCAAGGTGTGAAGATAGCTAATCATCACTACTTTTTCTCACCTGCCATTGCAATAATCATGCCCCGTCTCAAGCTGCTTCTAAGCCCTTCTATTATGCTGGACCCGGACCCCTCCTGGTTTGACATGATCTTTGCCATATGACTTCCAGCAAGATGCACATCTGATAGAGCCACAACCACATGGGATGTGTATAATCACTTTAATTACTTGTAAGAACTCTTTGACCAATAAGTGAACTGGCTAATTACAAAGCATATTATAGGTTATAAATGCCACAAGGGCTGGCTAAATACACTTGATCTCTGTGAGGCAGAGAAAAACTGGTGAAGTTTCTGTGCTTTCCAGGAAACTCTTTCATCTTTTTCATCCATGGAGGAAAATCTTATTGCAGCTCTATACAGAAATGGGTGGGTTTTGGCTCCATGTCTTCTTGGTCTGAGCAAAATGCCTTTCTTTTGAAGTGAGCAGAGTCAGTTAATGTGTGTACATAGAGAAGAGCCCTTCAGGGTCTCTTTTGTGAGAGGAAGTGGGGAGGAGAATACCGTAGCTTTTTACTTCTTCAGATACAAACTAATGTGTCAGACCCCATTTCGGCTGTTGAATGGAGAGTATAAATGCTGGCGCACTAAATCCCCTTGATCGCACAGTTGAGTGAGTTTTTAGTGAAGTGCTTGGAGAGGATCATGGAGTAAGACCTTCAGCAAATATTTGAGGAATACCACACTTTTGACCATATACCTCATTTTATATATCTACAAGTACCTGTAAGCTCTAGCCAGTCTCCGTTATCCTGTTGTACTGTGTTTCTCACTTCCATAGCTTAGACCTAGAGCATAATTTCACATTCTTAATAAAGTTCTTACCGGTGACTTTATGCATTGGAGGCTGCCAGACTTTACCTGAACATGCTTTGTTTTTCAATATATAAAGCTATTAACAGCTTGTGGGATCACCTTACACCATATTTGCCCCCACCAACTGCTTTAATCAGCAGAACTGGTACTGTTAAAGCTGCTACATAATATTTATACCACATTTATAATAAATTGGTATTTTAGTATGGCAGCACATACTCTGAAACTCTGGGAACTCTGAAACTCTGACATCAGGCAGGAGCCATTACTGTACTTTTCCCTGCACCTGCTTAGAACATTTTTGTTTGGGTGAGTCTATCCCAGACCCTCCAAGTGTCCCTATTTTCCTGATTTAGGGAAGCTGTCCCAGTTTCTGATTTGATCCCGGAATGTCCGGTTTTTCTTAGGATGTCCCCATTTTCATTGGAGAAATGTTGGAGGGTATGGAGTTATCCAATCCCTGAGCCATCTGAAGGCAATCCAGTATAGGGAAAGCTTTTTTAAAAAATAGTGTTTTATGTTTTATTATATTTTTATATATGTTCAAAGATGCCCAGAGTGACTGGGGCAACCTAGTAAGATGTGTGGGGTATAAATAGTAAAATTAGCATTATGGAATAGGACATCTCTATTTTCATCGGAGAAATGTTGAAGGGTATGTGTATCCAGATAAATAGAAGTTACATGTGTTTTATTTCTTTTTAGCTGCTGATTTTAATCATTTTCTGGATTATCATTTAAATATTTATTTTTTAACTTCATCAATAATTGTAATGTTTTATATTTTTGTAAATTGCTTCGATACTATTTTTTAACTATCAAGAGGTATATATACATTTTGTTAAATGAACAAAATAAGAGAGGGATGAGGCAATCCAGATGAATCCCACCAACCCTCAAATGGGATTGGGGAAGATGGACGTTGTAGTCCGCAACTTGTGTAGGGCCACCGCTTCCCTATCCCTGTTGCAGTACTTGGCACACACAGCACAAACCTCTCTCTGCTGATAATCCTTGCTGGTAGATCAGGGTTATGGAGCATTTGGCCTTCCAGATGCTGTTTAACTAGAATTCCAATCGGCCTTGAGTACTGGCCATGCTGATTGGAACTGACGCAAGATGCAGTTCAGCACCATCTGGAGGGCCAAAGGTTCCCCACCTCTTGTGACAGATCATGGTTATCCAATGTGCTGCTCTCCAGATGGATTCCAGCTCCCCTCCTCTTCGGGCAGTTTGGCTGGTGTCAGGGATGATGGAAGGCCAATATCTTTTTGTAGATAAATATCATTGTTTTGTGGCTTTTGCATCAGGTCGCTTAATCATTGCATCATTAATGTGGTGGTGGAGGAGTTTGATCCATCAGCAATGCAATGTAAGCTGTTTACAGGAGACCAGCTGGACAAAGAGGACTTAAACAGTTTGGCATTTGTTTGCTTGGTTTCTCATTTCTCCAAACGGCCCTCACTCTTTCCTTAGGTTTACATGCAAGGTATTGCATGCATGCACATATACTACCAAACTGTTGTTTGTCCGATCCCCAGGTGTTCCATAAACTCCTCTTAAATGTTGGCATTTCCTTTGCTTTACGAAAGTTTTCCCAGACTGATATATCTATATTTAATGGTTTTAACTGAAAGGCGGCCAGAGATTAATAGAACCCCATGGAGCAGTAGTAAAGCACAGGCTTTTCATGCATGCAGATGGTTCCAGGTTCAGTTCCAAGCATTTCCAGTTAGAAGATCTCAGCTAGCATGCCTTGGAAGCACCCCTCGGTAAGATATTGGAAGCCTGCTGACAATCATGGACTAAGATCAGTGGCCTGATTATGGTATAAGCCTGCTTCCATAAATGCACATTGCCGCACAACTAATTTGGGCACTTAGCAATAATTGTAGGCTACTCTAAAGATGGGTCTTGGGTAGCAAATGGTATGTTCCAAACAGGCCAGTAGCTGGAGTCCAGAGCAGATGGGAAACAATCACAGGAACATGGGAGGCTGCCTTTATACATCACTGGTCCATCTAGCTCAGTATTGTCCACACTGACTGGCAGCAGCTCTACAGACTTTCCAGCCCTTTCTGATGTTGCTGCAGACTGAACTGGCAACACAGGCACCAAAGCAGTTATTCTGTCGGGGTGAAGGAATTAAGCACTGAAAGGGGGAGTATTTTAGTTTCTCACACATGCAAAAAAAGAGAATGCAGTGGTACCTTGGGTTAAGAACTTAATTTGTTCCAGAAGTCCGTTCTTAACCTGAAACTGTTCTTAACCTGAAGCACCACTTTAGCTAATGAGGCCTCCTGCTGCTGCTGCGCCGCCGCTGCACGATTTCTGTTCTCATCCTGAAGCAAAGTTCTTAACCCGAGGTACCATTTCTGGTTTAGCTGAGTCTGTAACCTGAAGCATCTGTAACCTGAGGTACCACTGTATTTCCTATGTCTTTTGCTTTAAATTTCAGATTTTGCAAATGTTAGATATTTTAAAGCAAAAAGGAAACCTAGGAATCTGGAGATTATGGTTCATCTAGTGGGAAGTGACAACTGCTACCTTGTGTCTTTCCATGCACCAACCCATGGGCACCCAAAACATGTACTCTATTTCTGAGCTGCAGCTCAGACAACCTGGTTTAACATGGATTGGTGGTCAAGTTCTGGAGCAAACTGGCAGGAAGAGAGGTTTGGCACGAGGAGTCTTTTTAGGACTTTCAGTCACAAAAGAGTTTCTCAGACTGAGGACTCAGGCCTAGAACAAGTCATATAAGGCAACTGAAGAACCAACAGCAAGTCTCCTGGTCTGGCTAGGTTAGGCTGACAAAACCTATAGTTCCATCTCTAGGTATTACCCGGGGGCAGGGAGTGGCTGCAGTGCAGTAGAGATCAAGCTGGATGTTCTCTCTACCTGAGAGCTGCCCCCGTGACACAGGGGTTTGGGTGCTACTGCCGTGGTTTTAGGCCCTTGATGCCTCACCTAAGACCTGCACCATATAAATATGGATAGCTGGGTCCTGATTTTTGGCAGGTTACAGGTGATGCATTTTAAGAACATTGGCAATCCAGAGTACAATGGTACCTCGGGTTACATACGCTTCAGGTTGCATACACTTCAGGTTACAGACTCCGCTAACTCAGAAATAGTACCTCAGGTTAAGAACTTTGCTTCAGGATGAGAACACAAATCGTGCTCCGGCGGCGTGGCAGCAGCAGGAGGCCCCATTAGCTAAAGTGGTGCTTCAGGTTAAGAACAGTTTCAGGTTAAGAATGGACCTCCGGAACGAATTAAGTACTTAACCCAAGGTACTACTGTCTTAAAAGAAGATGATCAAGATGAGGAAGGGTTAAAGAGCAAGCTGTGGGCTTTGCAGAGGCATCTATTTGGCCACTGTGTAAGAACAGGACAATATGGGTCTGAACCAGCAGCCAAGTTTTTCTTAGGTTTAACCTGGAGAAGTGAATCTAAAGGGAGGGAGGCTAAATCCCCAAAATGCTGGTTGCCTTGTGCAGACAGGTAAAAGTTGAAAAAAAACAACCCTTTTTTGCTGGAGAAAGCAGCAGCGAACATCTCCTCACCTCCCACCGTGTCTTTCTCAGGTTTGTGCAGGTGAAGCCACTTCTTTATTTTTGCTTAGAGACACAATGGTTTGCATAGGCTGTGAGCCAGGGCATTTCCCATGCTAGCCAGGTAGGCAATAGGTCACACCTTTTTAGTTTGGGTTTGGTGAAAGAGGAAGATTGTTCAAGCACGGAGAGAGTGGAGATGTAGCAAGATGGTTTTGCTTGCCTGCTTTGTCTGATAATTAATTTCGTACAAAATGTTCTTTTTCGCAGGTTGAGTACTCCCCCTCCCCTTATTTTTAATCCTCTCAAGGTTTGCAGGCTTAACTGTGCCGCCTCATGTGGGTAAATGGCATCAACATGTTATTCTAGCTGCAGATGCTGTTGTAATAACAGCTTCTCCTGTTTTTTATTAAGCGTAGGAAGCCTTCAGGGAAATTAATAAGTTCTCAAAATCCCCTAAAAGGTCAGGGTTATCTTGATTAATCAGGACCATCTAAAATTTCATGTGTTTTGGCAAAATACAAAAATTAGCCATCTTGCCTGATGAGTTCTGAACATGGAAGAGGATGGTTATTCGGCTACTTGAAGATGGGGCTTAATTTTGGGAGGAAGAAAAGATTCAGAATCACAGAATTGTAAAGTTGGAATGGGCAACAAGCATCATCTAATCCAACTCACTGCAATGCAAGAATATTTTGCCCAACGTGGGGATCAAAACTATGACCCCCAGATTAAGAGTCTCATGCTCTACCAAATGAGCTACTCTCAGATCAAATAAAGTACTTATTCACGGTGTGCATATTTTAACTACCGTATTTTTTGCTCTATAGGACGCACCCGACCATAGGACGCACCTTGTTTTAGAGGGGGAGAACAAGAAAAAAAATTATCCCCCTCTCTGCGCAGCACCCCTTCAGCAAAGCGGCAGGAGAAACGGAGCCCCTAACATTTGTCCTCCCGCTTAGCTTAAGGCACGCTGCGCCTTAGCTGAAGGGGCACCTACCCTTTAGCGAAAGGAACCCGAAGCCTCCGAAGCGCAGTGGAGGTGCTCCCGCCGCGCTCCGGAGGCTTCAGGTGGCTATCTTTGAAACCTGGAGAGCGAGAGGGGTCAGTGCGCACTGACCTCTCTCGCTCTCCAGGCTTCAGCGAAAGCAACGCGAAGCCTCCGGAGTAGCAGGACCGCTCCCACTGCGCTTCAGCGGCGCTGAAGCCAAGGAGCCAGCATTCACTCCATAAGACGCACACACATTTCCCCTTAATTTTTGGAGTGGAAAATGTGCGTCTTATAGAGCAAAAAATACGGTACATAACTCGCTTCCACAGAAGGCAGGATGGCCACCAAGATAGGGGTCATTCCACATCAAATCAACGCAAAAAACAAGGGTTTCGCCAACCACCATCTCAGATTTTGATGAAACTTGGTATACACCCTTCCCTTATGGTTGAAAGAAACCCCCTTACATTTCCCGCCTCTATCTCAAATGGTTTTAATTTTATAGCACTTCAAAGTTTCGTGAAATCTGTGTTTCTGTCCCTCTTGAGATCCTTGGCCTTGTGTGCATTTTTTCTCCACAACCAATGATCAGATCTCTTTGAAATTTTACACAGAGCTCAATAACATGATGAGGATTTCAGGGAAAAATACACCAGCACTCAAAAGATTTTATAAATGCCTTAAAAAATGTATAAATGTAGTTTTTTTGGTGGTAAAATAAGGTTTAGAGAACCTAAATTTTCAGCGTGAGGGCACGGTGGAATCAAAATTTTTGAAGGTGAAAATTATTGCAAAGACATGCTCTTTCTCAACAAAGAATAAAATTTATGGGTATCTTATGTCTTCTAACAAAATTTTATGTATTTTGGATATCTTGGGGGGGGGGGGGGAGATGGCTACAGGGTACAACTTTCCTACAATCCATAGCTGTAATAGAAAAAATTAATGAAACAAAGTTGTTCATCTTAAAATCTAAAATAATATTGGTTATTACAGGGTGTAGTTTTTTCCCCAAAACTGCAGGCTTGTTTTTCAGTTTGGGGGTATTTATAACTATGAAAACTGGCTATACATTGGTAACCTCGGGTTAAGAACTAAATTTGTTCCAGAGGTCCGTTCTTAACCTGAAACTGTTCTTAACCTGAAGCACTACTTTAGCTAATGGGGTCTCGCTGCCGCGCTGCCAGAGCATGATTTCTGTTCTCATCCTGAAGCAAAGTTCTTAACCCGAGGTACTATTTCTGGGTTACCAGGGTATGTAACCTGAAGCATATGTAACCTGAAGCGTCTGTAACCCGAGGTACCACTGTATCGTGAAATGAATCTTAAAAAAACCCCCGGCACTACCACAGGATACTAAGTACTATAATCAGAAATCCAGTGGTACCCTTGTACCTCATCTTGGGTGATGAATGAAAAGTTTTCACTGAAATCTAGTAGAATAAAGGCAGTGTGTGAAGGAAGGTTTTCTTTTAAATTTTTAAGGAAGGAAGACTGTGACTTAGCTATGAAAGAATGAGGAATCAAACGTTCTATTTTATCTGTTAGATCATCAATGAACTCATCTAGTGTTTCAGTGGTTTTGATCAAGGCACAGCTTCCTTATAAGGACTCCCAGGGCTAGGGCTAGGGGGGGCGGGTTAAGGCAGATGGAAGAAGGCCGTGTCTCTCCCCTCACCTCATAATAGCATACACATCTTGCATATACGAAAGACTTCTCTGAACTGCAGTCTCAGAAAACATTTTTAAATGTCTCATATTTTGTATTTCTAAAATGAATAATTATTTTTTAAATAATTTAAGCCTAATTTGATGTACTCATAATTGAATATAATGCATAATTTTACATTCTTTTAATCTTTTTCTTGCTAGGTCTTATTTCCTTACATGTCAGCATTTAAAGTGTCTGACTAATTTTTTTTTTAGATTGATTTCACGATATAGCCAATTTTCATAGTTTTAAATACCCCCAAACTGAAAAACAAGCCTGCACTTTTGAAAAAACAACAACCCTGTAATAACCAATATTATTTTAGATTTTAAGATGAACAACTTTGTTTCATTAATTTTTTCTATTACAGCTATGGATTGTAAGATTGTAGTTTTACCCAGTAGCTATTTCCCCCCCAAGATGTCCAAAAAACATAAAAAATTGTTAGAAGACATTCTTTGTTGAGAAAGAGCATGTCTTTACAATAATTTTCACCATCAAAAACTTTTGATTCCATCGTGCCCTCATGCTGAAAATTTAGGTTTTCTAAACCTCATTTTTCACAAAAAAACCCCTACATTTATACATTTTTAAGGCATTTATAAAATCTTTTGAGTGCTGATCATTGGTTATGGAGAAAACATATAAAATGCACACAAGGCCGAAGATCTCAAGAGGGACAGAAACACAGATTTCAAGAAATTTTGAAGTGCTACAAAATTAAAACCATTTGAGATAGAGGGGGAAAATCTAACGGGGTTTCCTTCAACCACAAGGGAAGGGTGTACACCAAGTTTCATCAAAATCCGAGACGGTGGGTGGCATGACCGCATTGAACTGACGTGCAATGACCCATAGATGGCTTTAAAGGCATATTAGCCAAGTTTATGGAGGAGAAAGATATCAGTGGCTATTAGCCATGATGTCTGTGCTCTGCCTTCACAGTCAGAGGCAGCAGTGCCTCTGAATACTACAGAAGAGGAGTGTTCCTGTGCTTGGGTGCTTTTGGGTTTCTCACTTGAGGCATCTAGTTGGCCACTGTAAGAACAGGATGCTGGGAGATATGGGCCATTGGCCTGAACCAGCAGCCTCTTCTTATGTTCTTAGTTTTTTTTGTTCTATAATGTTCTGCAACTCAGGACATGGAGGCCAAAATGGGGAAACATTTTACATCCTGTTTCATACCTTTAGAGGTTGATCCATTTGCAGTATGTTTGTGAAACTTCTTTTGCATACCCACTGAAGATGGCTATGAACTTTTAACTACTTCAAATTAATTCATGTCTCCAGAGCCTGATGAACTGCATCCAAAGGTACGAAAGGAACTTGCAGACGTACCGTATTTTTCGCTCCGTAAGGTCCGCCAGATGATAAGACGCACCTAGTTTTTAGAGGAGGAAAACAAGAAAAAAATATTCTGAATGAAACAGCACATGTATGATTTTTGTGGTTCATGCTGTGGCCACAGACATGTGATTTGACGGTGAGTTTGGGGTGAGCCAATGCAAAGATCCTGAGAATCCATGTGGATCCGTGCTTTGTAACCACGTTTTTGCACCATTGCGGCCCCAGGCAACAGTGGGTGCGTGATTTTTTTTGGTGCAGGCTGTAGCCACGGACATGATATGTGATCTGATGGTGAATTTGGGGTGACCCAATGCAAAAATCCTGCGGACCCATGCTTTGTAACCACATTTTAAGTGGGGAGGGAAGGAAAAACACTGAAGGGACAAGGAGCACGCGTGGGGTGTGTGGGGAAGAAGCTTTTCAGCGAGCTGAGCGGGGAGGAGGGGGGGGAAAGAGAGCACGGTTGCTTTAAAGGAGCCAACTGGACAGGAGCCGCTTACACCCGTGTAAGCAGCTCCTCTCCTCTCCTTTCCCACTTTGCTCCTTTAAAGCGAGATGGCTCTCCTCCTCTCCCTCCTCCCCTGCTCAGCTCGCTGAAAAGCTTTGCTGCACCCATGTAAGCGGCTCCTCTCCCTTTTTGCTGCTTCAAAGCGAGCCGCGGAGGAGGGAAGGAAGGGGAACCATGGATCCTCTGCTTGTGGCTGCAGCAGGATCCCCCCGCCATCCATAGGCATTTGTTCCATAAGATGCACAGACATTTCCCCTTACTTTTTAGGAGGAAAAAAGTGTGTCTTATGGAGTGAAAAATACGGTAATCAAAGAGCCTCTGTCTATAATTTTTGGAAATTGTTGAAGAACAGGTGAGGTCCCTGTGGACTGCAGCTGGGCAAATGTCACTATATTCAAAAAGGTAGGGAGGAGAGGACCCAGGCAATTACTAACTAGTCAGCTTGAGTTGTTTTAAACAGCATGTGAGCACTTAGAAAAGGATGCTGTGATTACTGAGATCCAGCATGGATTTCTCAAAAACAAGTCATGCCAGACAAATCTCATTTCTTTCATTTTTCTTCTTTTTGGTAGAGTTACATGACTGGTGGATCAAGGGATTGCTGTGGATGTAGTGTGTCTTCATTTCAGTAAGACTTTTGACAAAATCCCCCCTTGATATTCTCATAGAGAAGCTGGTAATATGTGGACTAAGTGACTGTTAGGTGGATTTGTAGCTGAACCCAAAGTGTGCTCAACAATGGTTTCTTGCCATCCTGGAAAAAGTGACAAGTGGGGTACCATAGGGTTCTGTTCTGGGCTTGGTGTTGCTTAGCATCTTTATAAATGGTTTGAATGAAGGAATAGAAGGGATGCTTACCAAATTTGCAGATGACTGGAAGGCATAGCTAATACATCAGAAAATAAAATGAGGATTCAATGTGACCTTCGCATTCTTTGTAAATGGGCATTCTGTTTCGCTCATTGCTGTACTTCGTTACTATGACATCAATTTGCTGGAGAATTGGCCCAAAACTAACAAAATGAATTTCATTAGGGACAAATGTTCAGGTTCTGCACTTAGGCAGGAATAATCAGAGTAGATCAGAATAATCAGAGATAGGGGATACCTCGTTTGACTGTAGTGCATGTGAAAAGGATCTTCATAGACCACATGAGTCAACAGCATGATGCAACACCAAAGAAAGCTAATGCTATTCTAGGCTGCATCAACAGAAGTATAGCGTCCAGTTCAAGGGAACTAATAGTACCACTTTATTCTGCTTTGGTCAGACTCCACCTAGATTATTGTGTCCAGTTCTGGGTACCACAGTTTAAGAAGGGTGTTGACAAGCTGGAATGTGTGCATTGGCAGGTGTCCAAGATGATAAAATGCCTTATGAGAAATAGTTGATGGAGTTGGATATGTTTAGCCTGGAGAAGAGAAGACTGAGAGGTACTATGACAGCAATCTTCAAATACAGTGGTGCCCCGCAAGACGAATGCCTCGCAAGATGGAAAACTCGCTAGACGAAAGAGTTTTCCGTTTTGGAGGTGCTTCGCAAAACAAATTTCCTATGGGCTTGCTTCGCAAGACGAAAATGTCTTGCGATTTCCTGCAGGGTTCCCCCCCCCCCTTTTTCTAAGCCGCTTATCCGCTAAGCCGCTAAAAGCCGCTAAACCGCTAATAGCGCTAATCCGCTAAGCCGTCAATGGGCTTGCTTCGCAAGACGAAAAAACCGCTAGACGAAGAGAATCGCGGAACGGATTCTTTTCGTCTTGCGAGGCACCACTGTATCTGAAAGGCTGTCACATGGAAGATGGAGCAAGTTTGTTTTGTGTTCCTCCAGAGGTTGGTTCTGAACCAACAGATACTAGTTACAAGGAAGGAGATTCCGACTAAGCATCAGGAAGATGCTTTCTGTCAGTAGGAACTGTTAGACGCTGGAATGGACTACCTCAAGAGATTGTGGTCTCTCCTTTATTGTTGTTGGTTTTTTAAAGGTTGAGTAGCCATTTGTCAGGGATTCATTAGCATTGCAGGGGGTTGGACTAGAAGATCCTTGAGATCCCTTCCAACTCTACCGTTCTGCTCTTTCTCTGTCTCCTGCTCCACGTATTTGAACCTCCTGCCTGTCTGGTGAAATTTTCTGGCAGCTTGAAATGCTGGTCTCTGTTTTGTGACACAGCAGTTGGTCCTTAGGTATTGTCTGCTGTGGATTTGTGTTAAAAAAATAAAATAAAATCTTAATTGTGACTTTGAGCAGCTTTGTGCAGGCTTATTTACCCTTCACTGAGTCTTCAGGGGGTGGGTGCTGTTATGAAGGGGGATAAACTTCAGCGAGAGAGATCTAACCATTGATTCGGTTAATAGTTTAAAAGGCTGGGTTTTTTACACTTTCCAGAGTATGACAAGTTTCTTTGTAAACAGGCATTCTGTTTCGCTCATTGCTGTACTGAGTTACTATGGCATCAATTTGCTGAGCAATACCTTTCTGATCAACTAAAAAGGTGTCTCTGATAATAATAATAATAATAATTAGTACCTGCAATCTGCAGGTTTCTAGATTTGAAACCTTCTTTCTCACATAGGATGAACTCAGTCCTCTAAAGCATATGCTGTGTTGCATAAAAGGTGCACACCCACCCAGAAGAATAAATAATCCCTTTTCTTGTTTATTTCTGCTCCTGGAAACATATGCATATTTACTCATTTATGGAAAAACATACAAATACAGTGATGCCTCGCAAGACGAAAAGAATCCGTTCCGCGATTCTCTTCGTCTAGCGGTTTTTTCGTCTTGCGAAGCAAGCCCATTGACGGCTTAGCGGCTTAGCGCTATTAGCGGCCTAGCGGCTTTTAGCGGCTTTTAGCGGCTTTTAGCGGCTTATTGGCTTAGCGAATAAGCGGCTTAGCGGCTTAGAAAAGGGGGGGAAGGGGGGGAAGTCGGAAAAACTCGCAAGACATTTCGTCTTGCAAAGCAAGCCCATAGGGAAATTCGTTTTGCGAAGCGCCTCCAAAACGGAAAACCCTTTCGTCTAGCGGGTTTTTCGTCTTGCGAGGCATTCGTCTTGCGGGGCACCACTGTACTCAAAGAAGACTTATTGATTTGGGTGGCAGCAGTATCTACAATTAGACGTGAACAACCGAGGCAGAGTGCAATAATTAAATGACTAGCAGTATTGTTAATTAAGGGACGCGAGTGGCACTGTGGGTTAAACCATAGAGCCTAGGACTTGCTGATCAGAAGGTCGGTGGTTCAAATCCCCATGACGGGGTGAGCTCCCGTTGCTTGGTCCCTGCTCCTGCCAACCTAGCAGTTCGAAAGCATGTCAAAGTGCAAGTAGATAAATAGGTACCGCTCTGGCGGGAAGGTAAACGGAGTTTCCGTGTGCTGCTCTGGTTCACCAGAAGCGGCTTAGTCATGAGTGCCGCAACCCCAGAGTCAGCCACGACTGGACCTAATGGTCAGGGGTTCCTTTACCTTTAATATTGTTAATTACAGTGATATCTCAGGTTAAGTACTTAATTTGTTCCAGAGGTCCGTTCTTAACCTGAAATTGTTCTTAACCTGAAGCACTATTTCTGGGTTAGCGGAGTCTGTAGACTGAAGCGTATGTAACTTGAAGCATATGTAACCTGAGGTACCACTGTATATTTGTGCTTTTTGTACAATTGCACAATGTGGCTGCCAAATTGATCTTTTATTCATGGCCTTTAGTAATTTTATTTAAATTTTTTGCTGTTTTTTCTGCTGGTCTCTTACGACTTCGCCTAATGTTTTATTTTAACTGGGAGTGGTTACATTTTTTCTGGCATTCTGAAGAAATAATGATCTTGTAATACAGTCGTACCATGGTTTTCGAACAGCTTAGTTTTCGAACATTTTGGCTCCCGAATGCCGCAAACCCAAAAGTGACTGTTCCGGTTTGCGAAATATTTTTGGAAGCCGAATGTCTGACGGGGCTTCTGCGACTTCTGATTGGCTGCAGGAGCTGAAATGGATTACTAAATATCATTATTAGTTTTAAATTGTATTTTCATTGTAACTTGTATTTTCATTTTAAATTGTAGAGTTTTGTTGCTGCTGCTGTACTCAATAGCAAAATATACAACATTGTAGAAAAACAGTGTACAAGTTAAACACACACACATATGAAAATGAACTTGCCTGGAACCTAGGTCACTGAAGTTAAATGCTCAAAATTCTAGCTGCTGTGACATACCATCATTTGTTCTTGCCTCCCACCTCTGGATTTTTCAATAGAATATTAACTTTACAGTGGTACCTCGGGTTAAGTACTTAATTCGTTCCGGAGGTCCGTTCTTAACCTGAAACTGTTCTTAACCTGAAGCACCACTTTAGCAAATGGGGCCTCCTGCTGCCGCTGCACCACCGCTGCACGATTTCTGTTCTCACCCTGAAGCAAAGCTCTTAACCTGAGATAATATTTCTGGGTTAGCGGAGTCTGTAACCTGAAGCGTATGTAACCTGAAGCGTATGTAGCCCGAGGTACCACTGTACTTTTAGCTCTGGGTGCCAAAAGCATCAGAGAAGAGGAGGAAGTTATTCTTTCCCTCAGAACTGGACAGATTTGGCTTACCTGCATCTTCCGACTGAGAGCAAGGTGTGCCACCTATTGGCTGGCATTCTTATTGCGACAATTCCTGGCTAGGTGAAAAAGATACGGCTCTTGAGTCCGTGCAGAAATAAAGCAGCCAGTTTAATAAGTATAAAGAACTATCTGCATGAGTGGTGCAACAATGAAGGCAAGAACCTGCAAGAAATTGCTTCTTCCCTGTAATCAGGAAAATGTGAAATGTATGGGGACACATGTTAGGTTGGCTTAGTTGGTTTTAAAAGGCCTGTCTAATCAGGCAACAGATTTTTTTACAACACACACTTGTTTTGTTTTAGAAGAGGCATTTCCCATTGTGCGTGTGAAAGAGAATAAAGAATTCCTCTTACAAGGTCTGCTGTGACATGTTCTCAAATGAAACAAAAGAAGTTGTTACACACTACTTTTTAGGTGGGCCTCACATAACAGTTCATATATATGGAACAATCACTGATTAGAACAAGCCATGATGACTTCAGAAGCCTGTGTAATAGCAGTGTGTGTATGTGTGTGTTCATATAAACATGTATGTTTACACATGCAGTGTCTCATCTTCAGTTCTCATGGTGCTTTTCAGAGTGCACAAGGATAGGCCTCTGCCCTGAGCAGCTTTCAATAATAATAAAAACAGATTGATGCAGAGAAAATGGAGAAAGGGGGGGCAAGTGTAAGCATGGAAACAATACGCAGTGGATTCAATTACAGATGCTTAGGCTTCACAGCAAGATGTGAGAATGAGAGGGTTATGCCAAAGGCCTCAAAGGAAAAGTGGGCTTTGAGGTGGGTTGGATGTGAAGAAACACCAGCACACAGGTGTCCTGGGAGGCAGTTCCAAGTACCGTATTTTTTGCTGTATAAGATGCACTTTTTCCCTCCTAAAAAGTAAGGGGAAATGTGTTTCTTATGGAGTGAATGCAGGCTGCGCAGCTATCGCTGAAGCCAGAACAGCAAGAGGGATTGCTGTGCAGTGAAAGCAGTGGGATAGCTGTGTTAAGCCTCTTCAAGGCAGCAGGAGGAATGCGTGGCTATCCCAGAAGCCAGAACAGCAAGAGGGATCGCTGCGCAGCAATCCCTCTTGCTGTTCTGACTTCGCTTCTCTGGAGTGGCACTGCGCAGAGAGGGAAAGCTGCGCAGCGCCCCTTCAGCAAAGCGGGGGGAGAAATGGAGCCCCTTCCATTTCTCCTCCTGCTTTGCAGAGAGGGATTGCTGCACAGCGCCCCTTGTGTAATCCCTTTTGAAGTCACCCAAGCTAGTAGTTGTCGTTCAGTCTTGTAGCAAGTTCTGTCTTTTAACCATACATTGTGCAAAGTTCTTCCTTTTGGCTGTCCTGATCTCCTACCTAGTAGCTTCCTTGGGTGTGTGTGGGGTGGGGTGGGGGGTGATATAAGTATCTTCAAGGTTCAGGGTATCCTGATGAAACCCTTTGGTTGTTTATTAAATAGTTTAGCACAACATTTGATTAGGAATATTTTTTTTCTTGTTTTCTTCCTCTAAAAACTAGGTGCGTCTTATGGTCGGGTGCATCTTATAGAACGGAAAATACGTTGTATGGGGAGCAAGGGAGACTTGCTGTAGCTCATGGGTATGCAAACTAAGGACTGTGGGCCGGATGTGACCTAATCACCTTCTCAATCCAGCCCACAGACAGATCAGGAGTCAGCGTGTTTTTACATGAGTGGAATTTGTCCTTTTATTTAAAATGCATCTCTGGGTTATTTGTGCGGCCTGCCTGGTGTTTTTACATGAGTAGAATGTGTGCTTTTATTTAAAATGCATCTCTGGGTTATTTGTGGGGCACAGGAATTTGTTCATTCCCCCCCCAATACAGTCTGGCCCCCCACAAGGTCTGAGGGACAGTGGACTGGCCCCCTGCTGAAAAAGTTTGCTGACCCCTTCTATAGATGCTTGAAGTATCAGGTAGAGCTTTGGAAAGGGGAGGGTAGAAGGGTGAAGATGAATGGCAGGGCTGCGGGGAGAAGAGTTGGGGGGGGCAAGGCGATGGAGAGCTCTGAAGGCAAGGTCAAGGAACATGTACTAGATTTGGGAATAGACAGGAAGCCAGTGTCTATTTAAGGAGGGGTGATTATTATGAAGGGAGGAGAATTATTTGGGAAACAGATTTCTGTGCAGATACGAGGGGACCCCGGTGGAGGCAGGGGAAGATCAGGGAGGCAGGGGGGTGCTGTTGCTGTTTTAAGGTGTGGTTCAGTCACATCCCAGCACATCCGGGTTGCACAATGAAAGCTGATTTTGAGTTCTTGTGCAACAAACCTGCTTCCCCCAGGAGATCCGACTTCTTGAGATAAGGAAAGTGACTGGTAAAATGCAGTGAGGAGTCTGGAAAAGCACTTGCTAAACGTTATGTACTGAAGTTCTCACCCTGGGCCAGCAGGGGGATACTGTAGATGGTTCAGGTCCACATATGCAAATAAGGGATCGAAAGTGACATTCAGTGATTGGATAGTTACAGAAAATGGTTACTGTTGCGTTCTAGTGGAGCTCTATATAAGCAGGCTGGCTGAACCCTTCAGTTCAGTTCTGTTCTGGCCTGCGAATAAACAAGAGCTGTTTGAAGAATCGCTGTGTCGTCTGATATGTTCACCCACAACTTAACACTAAAGACTTCTTGCCTCCCTGCAAACAGAGTGAAAGCTCAATAAATGGGTCATTTAGAAGCACCCTTAGGGTGTTGGATGGCCTGGGCATGAATCAGAGTGTGTTCTTTTCTTTTCTTTTAATCTTTTTTATTAATTTTCCGATAAAAAACATCCAATTAATATATCCAATGTTGTCTTGAGGGAAAAACGAGGCTTGGCTGTTGTTGCTTCTTCTTGGTTTTTTCTTTCTTTTTTTGAGAGGTTGTAAAGGGAGAAGCAAGGTGATTTGCATTTCTCCCCCTTTCAGGGTTGATATTATTCTTAAAAGAGTATGTGAGGTCAGTCCATTTAACTGATTAAAATTCACATGTTGCACTCCCGATCCCCCCCCCCCCACTGATGAAGTGTGCTAACCTTAAACTGTGTTCATAAAACAAGCGATTGAAATTCCTCCTCATTAGCACATATTTGGTGGGGTGGGAAAGTTCTTTGCAAACTTTTAATGTTCTCTTTTTATTTCTCTTTTCTAGGCATGCCATGGATGTTCGTCAGGATCCAAATGCGACTGTAGTGGAACAAAAGGGGGAAAGGTGAGCAGGTGTGTGTGTGTGTGTGTGTGTGTGTGTGTGTGTGCAGGAGGAAACATATCTGGATCCTGAAGAGTTTTTGCTCCACTGGACTAAAAGAATTTGACAAGCCGCACAGCAGTGAAAACAATTTATATTCTGCTCTGTTTTCTCTAACAAAAAAATATAACCATTTGTTTATAGAGAGTTTCTAAAAAATGTGTTCAGATTTCAATGTTAGTAATTAAGATCGTTGTAGGAATTTAAATATTTGTAACCTGCCAGTTGGCTAAGTCTCAAAGGCAGATTGTTAAACATTCTATGAATTATACCTAAAAGCACATGGAATATATTTATAGGATACTTTATAATACATATAATCCATTAATTATTGCATACCTTACAAAAGAGGGAGATCAGGGAAAGCATTCCTTTCAGTACTTGGGTCCTACTATGAATGGAGCCTTGTGTACTGGTACTGATACCTTGAATTGAGTACATAAATTTCAAGATCACCGTAACTGGCTCTTCTTACTGCTCAAGCCAAGAACCTGGTTGTGGCATTTTTCACTAGATGCAGTTTCTGGGCCGTATTCAAGGGCAGCACTACATAAAGTGTGTTGCAGTAGTCTAGATGGGAGGCTATTCCTTTTTCAAAAAAAAAGTTTATAAAATCTCAAGGTTGTATGCAGAGTTAATAAAAATGCAGGAATAAACCCATTTATTTATTATCATGAAAAAGAATTACACCACTTGATTGTAAAAAAAAAAAAGCCCAACAACCTCAAAGCACTTTACAAAAGGGAAAAAAATAGTAAAACTGAGAAAAAATGGACAACTCTACTTGAAAACATACCAAAGTTCAAATAATAAAACAGATTAAATCACCTCAACTTTCTATACATCTGCATAGGCTTGTCTAAACAGGAATGTTTGGGGCAGGTGCCAAAAATAGTACAGTGAAGGCGCCTGCTTGATCTCAACAAGCAGGGAGTTCCAAAGTTTGGGTGCTGCCACACTAAATGATCAAATGCAGAAACAAAACATTATGTACAAAACAGGAAAATATCCAACCTAAGGCAAATTTAAACCAACTGGTGCTAAAAGTCAGATAAGGCCAGGGAATAAAAAAAAATGAGTTGTTTTTATTCAATTGTTCAAAAGGACCCTAACTGACAGCTGGTTTGGTGCCTGCTTCAGTTCAGAGAGGAGAATGTTCCACAGAGAACACAACAGAACACAACAGAACAGAACAGAAAAATGCTCTCTAAGCATTTTTAGGAAACTGCTCATGGAGGAGAGCGCTACAGGTGGCTCCTAGCCATGATGGCTCTGTTCTGCCTCCATGGCTGCAGAAGAGTGTTCTTGTGCGCAGGTCCTGCACCTAGTTGGCTGCTGCGAGAACAGGATGCTGGACTAGTCCCCTGAGGAAGAACTGTAAGAAAACAACATGGCATTTTACAACTGGTATTAACAAACTCTTCTCCTTCTCCCATTAGATTCCAAGCTATTTTTTAAACTCTCTTAAATACTAAATAGTAGCAACACCAATAAGAGGAGTAGAAACAAGAAAGGAGCTAATTGGGGAAACCCCAAAACTTTCCAGATCACCTTTAGGAACATAGGAAGCTGACTGATTAAGGACATAGGTCCATCTAGCTCAGTATTGTCTACACGGACTGGCAGCTGTTGTCCAGGATTTCAGGCAGGAGTTATTCCCTGGAGATACCAGGGATTGAACCTGAGACCTTCTGCATGCAAAAACAGATGCTCTACTACAGAGCTCTGGTCCCTCCTCCTTGGCCTGATGCCTTGAGTCAATATGGAAGGAGTGAGGCGAACGTCTCTATGGAGGGACTTCTATACATTTGGAGTTCTACTGTTTTGGTAAGGGATGTGGGTGGCGCTGTGGGTTAAACCACAGAGCCTAGGACTTGCTGATCAGAAGGTTGGCAGTTCGAATCCCCGTGACGGGGCAAGCTCCCGTTGCTCAGTCCCTGCTCCTGCCAACCTAGCAATTTGAAAGCACATCAAAGTGCAAGTAGATAAATAGGTACCGTTACAGTGGGAAGGTAAACGGCGTTTCCGTGCGCTGCTCTGGTTCGCCAGAAGCGGCTTAGTCATGCTGGCTACATGAACTGGAAGCTGTACGCTGGCTCCCTCGGCCAATAAAGTGAGATGAGCGCCGCAACCCCAGAGTCGATCACGACTGGACCTAATGGTCAGGGGTCCCTTTACCTTTACCTTTACTGTTTTAGTGCCACCATAAATAAAGCCCTGTCCTGTGTTGTCACTAGGGTGGCCATGTGTTACACTTTGCAGAGGGCAGTCCTCTGTTGGATTGATTCTTCTGTTTGAGGGATGGGGGAACCTGCAGCTTTCCAGATGTGGCTAGCAGAGCATGCATTGATGTCTGTTAGCATATGGAGAGCCACAGTTCCCCACTGCTCTCCTGAATATGATTTAAGCTGGTTTTTTGTTTCTGCTTCACTTAAACATCACTTTAACACCCTCCAAGGCACCCTATTTCTATAATTTTAACTTTCTTTAAACTGTTTTTCAATATTGTGTTTTAATTGTTGTAACCCGCCCTGGATAAAATAAGTGGTTGTGCTTGTGAATGTAAATTTCCAATGGACTTGAAAAGCACAATTCAGTTTCTTTTGGTTCTCAAACTTGCCACTGAGTTACGCTTTCAATGCCAAGCTGCGTTGGTGCAGTAATTTCCCCCAGTGAGTTGTTCGGGGTGCCTCACAGAAGCTACCCCAGGGGCCACGCCTATCTATCCAGGTGGCTCAATTGAATGAGATCATATTTTGGCAAATGTGCTTGCCAAAGGTTCATAGCATATGTGTGTGCTAAGCCTAAGGCTTAGTCTTCTTGGCAATAATACAAGGTTAAATGAGGTTGTGCTGCTAAAACTTCACTTTGTTTTTGTTTGTGTGCGTGTGCGCGTGCACACACACATACTTAAAAAGTACCATTATGAACTTCTGCCATAATGATAGAAGGCCTTTTTTATAAAAGAAAGAAAAAGAAAGAAAGATAAATGCTGTGTGGTTTGAACAAACAAGGAGGGCTTTTTGCAGGAGGCAAAGGGTCAAGCTAGGCATGGATGCTGGTAGCAGATGCACCCAACTGCAACTTCAGAGAGGAGTACTGTAGCTGGATCAGGCCAGTGGCTAAATCAGGCCATCTTGTCCATCATCCTGTTCTCACAGTGTCCAGCCAGATGTCCTAATGGGGAGCCTGCAAGCAGGACCTGAGTGCAATAGCAGACCACCACATTTGGGAGTCCCACCAATTCAGGGGGCTCCATGCCTCTAGCATTCCCAACACAGCTAGTAGGGAACAGATAGCCTTATCATACATGAATAGGTCTAGTCTTCCACCTCCCTTTCTTAAGACCATCCAAGTTGGGTTTTCATCAGGATTCCACATTGACATGGTTTGATGAAAACTGATAGAACTGTTTATGAAGTAGTTATGGGGAAGCTTTGGCCCATCAGATGTTGCTATGCCATGCTGTCTTGGATTTTGTTTTTTAAAACCAACCTTCCTTCCTTCCAGCCAAAATCAACATATCCTTCTGTACAGATAAAAATGAAAATGTAGTCAAGCTCTGCAGTTCTCATGGCCATGATAGCTGCAGCCATGCTAGCTGCAGCATAAGGAACATCAGGCCAGCTATTCAACAGGGGGGGGGGGCAAGAGTTCCCTGGGAAGAGAGATTGATGGTTATACCATTCTGAGAACTGTAGCTCTGTGAGGGAAATAGAGGGTCTCCTAAGAACCCTTAGCACTCTTCACAAACTGCAGCTCCCAGAATTCTTTAGGGGGAATTGTGACTGTCAAAGTGGTATAACAATGCTTTAGATGTATGGTGTGATTGTGGCCTATATCAATGGGTGACTACGACAGTGATGCAGGACAAGGTATCTCACTCTGATGGCTTCCATTTGTGCTAATCAGTTTCCTCCTGTAGGACAAGTTCTTGGCGGGTTCTTCTTCGGGGCATGAACTGTCATCCATCTCTCTTGTTCCAGATGCTTAACATAGCTAATCCATGAGAACAATTCAGAAGCACACACTCTTTGTTGAGTATCTAAAACAAATAACGCCACATGTACACCTTTTGCTTCACTAATCCCTGCGCAAATTGCATGGGCTCCGATGCTGGAAAACATCTGCCTGACAAGAGGCTACAGTTCCGTGTACTGCTGAACAGTCCCACCTGCGCTATGTGAACATTAAAGGTCTTTGCCATGATTCAACCCTTCCCACTGTTTCCCAACATACACATTTCTCAAGGCAGATTCCATGCATATCAGTGCTGATCTGCACTTGCCTTCTACGAGGAAAAATTACACTGTATGTTGGTCTCAGAAGGCAGGGTTGCCCTTGCTGCATCCACCAAAGGGAAACGGGCATTTTAAGAGCGTGAAATAGGTGGAATTCAGAGATAGCAATCTCACATTTCGAAATTCTTTCCTCCCACCAGGAAGTTTAAAAAGTGCTTCCACAAAATATTTATTTTCCTGTAGCAGTGTTAGGGAACCATTTCATATCAGCCCCAGCCAGAATAGCCAATAGTCAGGGATGATGGGTGTTGTCATCCAAAAACATCTGAAGGGTCACTGCTTCCTCATCTCCATCCTATAACCAGCCTTAGTTAAAAAACAAGCAAACCACAGTACAACCACTGCAGTTAACAACTGAAAGGAATTATGTAACTAGTTCTGTCTCTTAATACTGCAGGGCCTTAGCAGTGTTTGCCCCTGAGCAAGTGCTATTTAGAGATGTACTGCCTCTGGAACTGAGTAAGATGTGATTGTACTGTATGTTCAAGGAAAAGAAGAGAGCTATAGTGCAACCAATTAGGAATCATCTTAGTGGTGATTATTTCAAACAGGCTGCATGCTATTTCCTGAGGCTTAGAAAAGCTCCCAAGTCAGGCTGGCTTACTCTCCTGGGCACTTAGGACTCTGCAAACTGTTTCCTAGTGGCTGGGCCTGTCTTTGCCTTTTACCCCCTGTTCACCTTGCCACCACCTCACTACCTGCGTGCTAGGTACAGGGTGTGATAGTAGAATGCATGCCAAAGCTACATATTTAGTGCTTAGGACAAACAAACAATCCATACAAAAGTGAATGGAATGTTTGAGGACTTTCCTGGATTCAAGGTATTTGGGCCATGTTAAGATCAAACCTGGCAATGGATTAAAGTAGAAATAGCAGGCTCACGGAGCTGTGCAAGATAATCCCTTCCAGGTATCACCTATTTCCTGTACTAATTAGCAACTCACTGTAGGGGAAATTCATATATTGGATGCAAGATTTGGTTGACCTTTTGGCCATGATGTAAAGAATTAGTTCAATGTGCCAAGGCTGACCCAGCTTTCAGAAGTGGATCACTAAGAACAAAAAACATAGAAGATCTTGGAGCACATTCCCCTTGTGTCTTCATCAGGCCCACTAAAGCAGGGATAGTTACTGCAGATAGTTAGTATTTTCCAGGGACAGTCCCAGATTTACAGAAGCCATCCTGGTTTCTGATTTGATCCTGGAATGTCCCGCTTTCCCTTAGGACATCCCAATTTTCATTAGAGAAATATTGGAGGGTATGGAGTTATCCAACCCCTGAGCCATCTGAAGGCAGCTCACTATAAGGAAGGTTTTTTTAATGTTTATTATGTTTTTAATATTTTGGAAGCTGCCCAGAGTGGCTGGGGCAACCCAGTCAGATGGGTGGGGTATAAGTAGTAAGAATATTATTATTAAATAGGACATCGCTATTTTCATCGGATAAATGTTGGATGCTGTGTTAATATAGTGCCCTCCCAGTGTTGTGGACAACAGCTCCCATACCCCATGACCATTGACCTTCCTCGCTGGGTCTGATGAGAGTTAAAGTCCCTGATCTCTGGAGGGTGTCATGTTGGCAGTCTGTCCTCTAAAACAGTGTTTCCCAACCTTGGGCCTCCAGCTGTTTTTGAACTACAATTCCCATCATCCCTGACCACTGGTCTTGCTAGCTAGGGATGATGGGAGTTGTAGTCCAAAAACAGCTGGAGGCCCAAGGTTGGGAAACACTGCTCTAAAAGACTTACATTTGCCTGGAGCTTCCAGCAGGCTTGCTTGAGGGCTTCCCATCATCTTCTGGTTGACACATGCTGGTTGACACAACCAGCTGTCTGAGGAGACTGGGATGGGGCAGAAGGACCGTTCCACTGGCAGAGAAGAGAGCTGCTGGTGGGGCAGCATGTCCACGCTAGAGGCCCACCTGCAAAAGGCTGTACTGCTGTTAGGGGCTGAAACAGGACATTCCTGTTGGTGGTGGTCTTTGAATATATGAGATCTAAAGTTCCCTCATTCACCTAAGACACACATGGGTTGGGCCTCAACCTAAGCCAACATGGCATCAGTGGAAGGGAAATTGGTTTTTTTTAAAACAAAAAACAAGAACAACTTGAGGAAGAAAAAGTTGTAGCCATTGATAGTCTTACACTCAGTGAGTTTGTATAATTCTCTTTAAAAGCCATTCAAGTTGGTAGTCATCACTATATCTGTCTGTCCTGAATCTTCCAATATTCAGCATCATTGGATGCCCATGAATTCTAGTGTTATGAGAAAAGGAGAAAAACTTCTCTCTCTTAGCTTTCTCCACACTGTGTTTAAATTTTGTATACATTGATCCTGTCCCCCATTAGTCACCTTTTTTTTTTTTTGTAAACTGAAAAGCCACAAATACTGTAACCTTTGCTGATTGGGCAGTTGCTCTATCATCTTGATTTCCTTTTTCTGAGCCTTTTCCTATAATACTTTTTTGGGAGGCGGGGGGAGGTGAGGGAACTAAAACTGAGCCAAATGAACCAAATGGATCCCATTTTGATGTTTGCTGGAATTCCTGATGCAGATTCAGCACACAGGAATTTGGCATGGTTAAACAAATGGCGTTTCTTATAGCAAATGGGAAGAGTTTTTTGATGGAAAATACCAAGAGAAAACAATGATTCTACATACTATATAGTGAGAATTCTTAATTCCATTCATTTTATTATTATTATTATTTTGCAGGGTGAGAGAGGCTTCCCAGGTTTAGAAGGACAACCAGGCTTACCTGGATTTCCTGGACCAGAAGGGCCAGCTGGGTCACGAGGCGAAAAAGTGAGTAGCTCAACAGAATGATGATGAATGCCTCATGTTGCCATGATCTATAAAATATCTAATATGGCTTCAGTAGTCCAGACATTTAGATAGTGTTCACTGCATCAGAGCAGGTGTTCCTTTTAACATCTCTCGTACACGTGGAACTATTTCTGTGTTGGCCAAGAAACACAAAGGTAAGGTAAGAAGAAGTTGAGTTATTGGACCAGCCAGCTGGTCTAGTTTTAGACTCTGAAATTAATCGTCTCACAGAGGATCTATTTAGATGGCAACATGTGGCATATATATATGGGTTTATATATTTATTTAAAGTCACCTATCCTAATTCAAGGAAGATTGAATTAATAAGGGACATGATAGTGGGAGAAAGCTCTCTACCTGCCCCCTGCCTTCAATAAATTCAGGAGCATTCTGCAAGCTGTCTCATCACTGGCCTGGAACAACTGCAGCAGCTCAATGGTCTGGGACAGGCAGTCGTGATTAAAGCCCCCACCCCACGCCCAAGTGCATCATCTAAAGCTGCAAGGACTTTCTTCTAGGGTTTCAAGCAGTGGGCATTTAGTTGGGGGAAACGCAAATATGTTTCCTGAATTATCTGAAGAGCTGTTCACTCAGTTGTGAGAGTCTAGTGGTGGAAGTGTCTCCTTGGGGTTCAATGGATGAGATGCAGGCTTCAGTGTCAAGAGCTCCACATAGAAAGCACTGGGGCATGGAGCTATCTCCTTCTTGGGGGATACTGGTGCATGAGGACACTGTATCCCAGGATTCCAGGGCCATGACTAGTATGATTTGATCACATAAAATAAAAATGTCCACATCACATCACTGGTGCCTAAGAAGCCTCATCCTAAATTTACTTGAGGGACCACCTTATCCCTCATATACCCAGTAGATCATTGGTTTCTGCAGGACAGCTTTTCTTCCACATCCCAAAAATGTCAGACACTTGTGCTGCAGTAACTCGGAGCAGAGCTTTCTGTTTTGTTGCTCCTGTTCTGTGGAACAGCTTCTGCCTGAGATACTATAGGCCCCTACTATCTGCACTTTTTGTGGAGAATTAAAGGCATTTTTGTTTTGAGAAGGTTTTCCAGCTGGGTGAAAAGATCTCTTATTTTGTAAACCTGACTTTTTATCCTCCCTTAAAAAAGAAGAAACTGTTTTTATGATATGTCTGCAAATTGCCTTGGTTGAACCTTGTATGTAAAAGGCAATTCAGGAATTAATTAAGCACAAATCCATTTGCTTGGGAACTTTCTGGATTTCTGTGTTTACATGCTTTTATTGTATTGGAAGTTGATTCTGACCATTTACATGGGAATAAGATCCTTTGGTTTCAGTAGGATTTTCTTGCAAGTAAATATGCTGACCTGAGACTTAAGAGCACCTTTGTTTCTCTGGAATGGGGTGAGGAACTTTTGGCTCTCCACATGTTGCTGAAGTACAAGCAAGCATGGCCAATGGCCAGGAATGAGGGGGCTGTTGTTCAGCAACATCTGGAGGGCCAAAGGTTCCCCACGCCTGATCTAGGATTTTCATAAGGAACCTAGAAAAACTTCTGTGTGATTTGGGGGTGGGGCATGGAATTGAAATTTCCTGTTATGCAGCCAAGCTGTCTGAAATAATGCAAAAAGCACGAGCGTTGTCTTTGTAATTAAGGCTAAATGAAAAAGTGGATTTCAATGTCTGTCTTTGAATTCATGTTAACTCATTGCTCACTTTTCTCCTCCTCTTCTTTTCCCTGCCCCATGTTTTTCTTTTTCCAGGGGGATGATGGATTCCCAGGGCCACCTGGACCCAAAGGAATTAGAGTAAGTGATGTTTTAATTTTCTGAAATGCAGTTACTGGGGGGTGGAGAGCGGCAACAGGACGAGAGCAAAATAAGCAGTGGAGGCAAAAGGGGTGCTGCCCCACTGACCACAGTCCACCCCCACCTAAGAGCCATCTTACTGCATGCCAGTGTAAGTGGCTGTCAGCTTCCTCCTCCTAAGTGTTGATTCTTTAAGAACTCAGCAGGATGGGAGAAGGATGGGAACAAAACAGAAATTAGTCTGTCATTGGCTGCTTTGCAAGTCACTGGCTTGGGCTCCACCCACCGTTGGTCTCTCTGCCTTCTGCCCCACCAACCCCAGTGGGTACCAAACACCACTGAAAGTAAGTGGTGTATTTTTGAGGCAATATGTGCCACGCTTTAAGCAAAACACAACAGCCAAAGCAATAATGTAGAGATGAGGAACCTTTGGCACTCTAGATGTCTGTCCCCCCCAAATCCCTGTTCATTGGCTGTGCTGACTGGGGCTGATGGGACTTGGAGTCCAGCAACATCTGGAGGGTAAAAGCTTCCCCACACCTGTTGTAATGTGTGTCTCTGAATTTTGCTAAGAGCAGGTGACTGGCAGAGGCTCACCAGTGCCTTGGGGGTTCTTTGCAAACTTTTTATATTACAGGTACATTTCCCTACCCCACCCTGCATTTCCATAATACACATGTGTGCCCCTGGCATGTTTCTTATGGGTACATGCACCAGGCAGCAAGAATTCTCTTCAACACCATTGCTAGCTCCACATAGGGCCTTGGGTACAATTCATTTAGTGGAGCCACTCCATGAATGGGCCTACATGCTGTCAATGCAATTCATGCCTTTGGAACATAGAATGCTGCCTTGTAAAAGGTCAGACCATTGCGTTCAGTTAACTCAGTACAGTGGTACCTCGGGTTACAGACGCTTCAGGTTACAGACTCCGCTAACCCAGAAATAGTGCTTCAGGTTAAGAACTTTGCTTCAGGATGAGAACAGAAATCGTGCAGCGGGAGGCCCCATTAGCTAAAGTGGTACCTCAGGTTAAGAACGGTATCAGGTTAAGAACGGCCCTCCGGAACAAATTAAGTTCTTAACCTGAGGTACCACTGTATTGTGGAGTATGGTAGTTAATGGGTTAACCTTCTGAGTGTCCTGTACCTGGGAGGGGCTTCTACGGGAAGTTACGTAATTCCTTTGTCTGTGAAGTTAGTTTCACTTCTGCTCCGAGAGCGAGAGAAAGAGCAAGGATGTGTTCCAGCTCTGATGGAATTATTGCTATATTTTCTTGTAAATAAACACTGTTAGATAGAAGCACAGTGTTTGGACCTTTCTTCATTCTTCTTCTCACACGAAGGCAGTATTGTCTACTCCAGGGTTCCCACACTTGGGTCCTCAGCTGTTGATCACAACTCCCATCCTCCCTAGCTAGCAGAACCAGTGGTCAGGGATGATGGAAACTGTAGTCCGAAAGCAGCTGGAGACCCAAGTTTGAGAAACCCTGGTCTACACTGATTGGCGGTGGCTCTCCAGGGTTTCAGGCAGAGAGTCTTCCCCAGCCCTACCTGGAGATGCCAGGGATAACTGTGGACCTTTTGTATGCAAAGTAGATGCTCTGCCACTCCGCTGCAGCCCTTCCCCAGCCCATGAAGCTACCCAGAGCACCAGGTAAGTAGAGGGTGCTCCTTGTTCCCTGTTGAAGAGGCTCTAGAGGTGGGGAACCTGGTGCTCTCTGGATGTTGCCGGACTACAATTCCCATCATCACACACCATGGGCCATGCTGGCTCAGACTGTTGGGAGTGGCTCCCCACCTCAACACACCAAACTAGTTGTGGCTGATAACTCTTTTTGAAAAACAGTTCCTTCATCCCTTTTATCTAAACATGAGTGTGGTTGTTTCTCATCTTCAGGGTCCTCCAGGTCTACCAGGCTTTCCGGGAACACCAGGACTTCCTGTAAGTAAGCTTTGCTTACAGCAATACTGAAATAACAATGGCAGAATTCACTGTTTTGTTCTGGAGCGTACACACTGTGTTGCTTGAATGTGATTGTGCTTCTTTTCTTTCCACTTTGCAGGGGCTACCAGGTCAGGATGGGGCTCCAGGACCTCCAGGTATCCCAGGATGCAATGGAACAAAGGTGGGACTGGTTCTGATGGAAATGTATAGCTCTGCTGCACTCCCATCATCCCTGAACATTGGCCATGCTGGCTGGGGCTGATGGGAGTTGGAGTCTAATAACATCTGGAGAACATCATGTTGGCTACCCCTGAGCTATATGTTTTCCATTCAGATATCTTATTTTTATTTATTTATAGCATTTGTTTCTCCTGCTTTCCAGCCAAATAGGTTCCGTGAATGGCTTACAAGCAGTCAGTTCAAACAAGGCAGTCTCTGCCCACAGGCTTACATTCTAAAACAAAAACATGACACACAAGGAAACAGGGGCAGGGAGAGAAGAGGTAAAAATCAGATGCTGGCACCAGTTCTTAAAAAGTTTTTATAATGACCGGGTGGTACTGTCTAGGGGTAGTAAGTGCCTGAAGGAACTGGGCTTTCCTGTGAAGATTGAGGGCTACAATACTGAGCAGTAGGCATTAGGAGAGCACACTCATTTTCTGGGCCTTTGTCAGCATTGCAGATATAACTGCAAAATTAAAATAATTTGTGTGTGTTTGTGAGACAGAGGATATTTGGGGCTGGGTGTTCACCAGTACTGTATGTGGATGACACCCAGCTCTACCCCTCCTTCAAATCAGAACCTGTGAAGGTCCTGTGTGAGTGTCCAGAGGTGTTTGGAGGATGGATGGCAGCCAACAGATTGAGGTTGAATCCTGACAAGACAGAATTACTGGTTTTGGGGAACAGGGGGTGGGTGGGTTTGGGGGACTCCCTGGTCTTGAATGGGGTAACTGTGCCCCTGAAGGACCAGGTGCGCAACCTGGGAGTCATTTTGGACTCAAAGCTGTCCTTGGAGGCACAGGTCAATTCTGCATCCAGGGCAGCTGTCTACCAACTCCATCTTGTACGCAGGCTGAGACCTACTTACGCACTGTCTTGCCAGAGTGGTACATGCTCTGTTATCTCCTCCTTGAATTACTGCAGTTTGCTCTACATGGGGCTACCTTTGAAGGTGACTAGGAAACTACAACTAATCCAGAATGCGGCAGCTAGACTGGTGACTGGGAGTGGCTACCGAGACCATATAACAATAGTCCTAAAGGATGTTCATTGGCTCCCAGTGCACAATTCAAAGTGCTGGTGATGACCTTTAAAGCTCTAAACGGCCTTGGCCCAGTATACCTGAAGGAGCGTCTCCACCCCCATCATTCAGCCCAGACACTGGGGTCCTCCTCCAAGGGTCTTCTGCTAGTTCCCTCACTATGAGAAATGAGGTTACAAGGAAGCAGGCAGAGGGCCTTTTCGGTAGTGGCGCCTGCCCTGTGGAATGCCCTCCCATCAGATGTCAAGGAAATAAACAACTATCTGACTTTTAGACGACATCTGAAGGCAGCCCTGTTTAGGGAAGTTTTTAATCTTTGATGTTTTATCATGTTTTTACTATTCTGCTGGGAGCAACCCACAGTGGCTGGGGAAACCCAGCCATATGGGTGGAATATAAATAAAATGTTGTTGTTGTTAATTTTGTGGGCCCTTGCATAAAATAAATGCCTCCAAGACTGCAAAGCTGCTTTTCCAGGCTGGATAGGTGCCCTGAACAGAAACATTCCAGTGGAAATATACTGCAAAATTTTGTTATAGGGCCCACACATGTGTGTGTGTCCACATCAGTATTGGTGTCCCAGCTGCATGGAAAGTGCATCAGTCTATCATGGTCTTATGCAATTTTCCTCCTTCCTTGGAGTGTCAGTCTTTTTCACATATATCAAATAAAAGTGATGCAATAAGAGAATATTGAGTATATGGGGGGGGGTCCTTCCTCATGTTTAAAAAGATCTGCTATAACCCCTCTTATAGCAGGGGCTGCAACACACCTGTCTCCTTTGCTCTTCCGTTTTATAGCAGCATTTGGGCTTCCTGCTGTATTTGGTGATGCATTCAAGTCTTTGTTCTGTCCTCTGCAGGGAGAACGTGGCTACCCTGGCAGTCCAGGTTTCCCAGGTTTACAAGGCCCCCCTGTAAGTACAAGAAACTTCCTCCTGTAATTGCTATATGTGGTTGATTTTCAGCTGCTGTTTGAGGCTTTGAGGGGACTGTTTGACTGAGCTGGTTTGCACATAACACTAAGCCAAACTATGACTTTACAAATATGCAGGCTCCTGGAGAGGAGAGTGTGGCCAGTTTGCTGTTCCTGCAATCCTGCTTTTCCTGCACATCTGTGACCTAAGCCATGATTTGGCTTAGGGTGTTGTTTGAACCAGTACTTGTGGCTTGTCTTATAGAATGAACTCATAAATAAGGTTTGTTGTTGGGTTTATAGCTCATTATTTGTCTGGAGGAGGCAAACCATGAACCTGGATTTGGATGACACACTAAGGCAAACCATAGCTCTCAGCAGCACAGCCGCAGAAGGATGAGAGGAGGGGTGCACCAACTGTAATCTCCTACCTTTCCACAAACCTTTGTGCACTTAAGTTCACACTAAACCATGGTTTGGCATAGGATGTCACCCAAACTTAGCTCACTGTATTTTGCTTCTGTGCTGTGTTTCTATGGATATTTTATTGTGAGCCTTAGGCTACAATCCTGTGTCCACTTTCCAGGGAGTAAGCCCCATTGAACTCAGAGGAACTAATTGTGTAACTTAATTTTTTAAATTTTAAGTAAGTCCATCATGTGACATATCATATTAAAGCCCTTGAAGTTCTGAAGAGATTTGTGTTTTTAGTTTTGACATATCTCAATACTGGGCTGAGCTTCAAAGATTTTTGTGTAGTCCGGCAAGGCCAAAATGGTCATTTTATTTTTTGAAATTTCAAACCCTCATAACTCAAAAACAGGATGAGATGAAAAATTAAAATTTTAGATTTAAACTTAGTTTTGATCATTCAACAAGTGTACAAAATATTAAGAAAATTGGATGGCATGAGGTAAAAAAGTTGGATCACTTGATATGGAATGACCCTTAGACCTGTGAAAGAAAGACACAGTAGATCTCTCCACAAGTTTCTATGAGTTTGAGGTGGCCTTCTCCATTGATCTTCATGGCACACAAATGAAATAAATCTGTTGGTTAGAGCATGGCGCTGACAACGCCAAGGCTGCAGGTTCAATCCTTGTATGGGAGAGCTGCATATTCCTGCATTGTAGAGGGTTGGACTAGATTATGCTCAAGATCCCTTCCAACTCTACCATTCTATGATAAAAAAATAAATGGAGGGTTTGCTTAATCTCTGGCTGCTTTTGCTTTGCAGGTTAACTTTTCAGCCAGGGCAACAGACCAACCTTGTGCACAGTCCTGTGGTAGTCCTGTAGCAGTGCGCCAATGTTTGGCAGTTTCTGGGCAAGCTGCCACCAAAAGAAACATTAACCGTTTTTATAACATAGTTGTTCATTCGACACATCTATAATTCCTAGCAAGGCTAAGTTTGTTCAGTTGTCAATTGTCATATTACAGATTGTTTCGATTTCTTTAAAGACACCTGTACAAAACTTGTGCACCATGAGTTAGTGTTAACTCTACTTTAGTCTGTTTTTATTGGATGATTGCACTGATGGTGGTAGTGTATTGTTTTGTTATGAGTGTTTTATATATTAAAATTTCAGCATCCACCTCAGGGCAGAGAGACCTATCTTTGAATTGTGCTCTTGTCCCACATAGTTTTGAGCCCTAAGAGTTGATAAAAAGAAGCTCCGTTTATGCTACAAGTGACTTATTAGAGGCAAACTCTCAAGGCTCCTTGAATCATGGTTTTCTTCTAATCTAAAAGAACCTTTGACAGTATTCAAGTCTTTGACTCCACCTGTTGTATGTTTGAGTGAACTGCAATTTGAAGCAAGGAAGAAACTGCATTTGCTATCTAATAGAAGATTCATAATTCATTTCTTCTACTCCCCCCCCCGCCCCGTTTTTTTTTTTGTTTTGTTTTGTTTTTGCTGCAGGGTCCCCCTGGCCTAATAGGGATGAAGGTAAGTTGCCATTTGAATGCACTGCTGATTCTCAAGCGTTCAACAATAACATTTGGTCTAATTATGCATTTTATTGGCAGCTAGCAACTTTGAGAACTCATTCTTGTGGTTGAAAATGGGGGGGGGGGATGGGGCAAGGGAGATTGGCATGTCAGCATTGGGGGAAGTTCTTTCATTTACAGTGAGTGCCACCAGTAGGTACATCTCAGACTGAAGTGCACCAGAAAATTTAAGATATAAGGCTACAGTTAAGATGATGCTGCAGCCCTCTTTACTGAATTTATGGGGTGACCACAGTTTTGTTCAAAAGAGCTTATAACATGGGTGTTGGGCCACAACAATGATTTCTATAGTGCAAAATTATCACAGAACCTGAACTTAAAAAGGTAAAGGTAAAAGGGCCCCTGACCATTAGGTCCAGTCATGAACGACTCTGGGGTTGCGGTGCTCATCTCATTTTATTGGCCGAGGGAGCCAGCATGCAGCTTCCGGGTCATGTGGCCAGCATGACTAAGCCGCTTAAGCCGCTTCTGGCGAACCAGAGCAGCACACAGAAATGCCGTTTACCTTCCTGCCGGAGTGGTACCTATTTATCTACTTGCACTTTGACGTGCTTTCGAACTGCTAGGTTGGCAGGAGCAGGGACTTAGCAAAGGGAGCTCACCCCGTCGTAGGGATTCGAACCGCCGACCTTCTGATTGGCAAGTCCTAGGCTCTGTGGTTTAACCCACAGCGCCACCCGCGTCCTATAACCTGAACTTAGCATTGCAAAAAAGAATGTGTAACCAACATGGCCAATGCTCAGTGATGGAGGGAGATGCGGTGCAAAACTCACGGAAGGGATAATATTGGGGAAGGCTGTTTAGTTTGATGAGAATGAGCCACAGTAAGCCTTAGCCTCTTGCAAGGAGGATTTGGGAAGCTTTTGCTTCTGGTTGTGATAAACTGCAACTTTACAAAAGCTAAGAAAATGAATTTCAATAGGGACAAATGTAAGGTTCTTCACTTAGGCAGGAAGAACCAGATGCGCAAATATCAGGTGGTGGACACCTGGCTTACCAGCAGTACATGTGAAAAGGATCTAGGGGTCTTGGTGGACCACTAGTTTAACATGAGTCAACAGTGTGAATCACTGTGTGATGCAGCAGCAAAAAAAGCTAACACTATCCTAGGCTGCATCAAGAGAATTATATAGTGTCCAGCACAAGGGAAGTAATAGTACCATTCTATTCTGCCTTGGTCAGACCACACCTGGAATTCTATGTCTAGTTCTGAGCACCACAAGTTAAGGGTGTTGGCAAGCTGGAGCATGTGCAAAGAAGGGCAACCAAGATGATCAAGAGCCTGGAAAGCAAGCTTTATGAGGAACAGTTGGGGGAGCTGGGGATGTTTAGCCTGGAAAAGCGGAGAGTGAGAGGAGATATGATAGCCAAATTCAAATATCTCAAGGGCTGCCACATGGAAGAGGGAACAAACATGGGTTTTTCCCTTCTCTGGAGGGTAGGACTCGAACCAATAGCTCAAGTTACAAGAAAGGAGATTCTGACTAGGAGGTCAGGAAGAGCTTTTGGACAGTGGGACAATCTCCCTCAGGAGGTTGTGGACTCTCCTTCATTGGAGGCTTTTAAGCAGAGGTTGGATAGCCATCTGCCATGGGTGCTTTAGCTGACATTCCTGCATCACAGGGGGTTGGACTAGATGACCCTTGGAGTCCCTTCCAACTCTACAACTCTATGATTCTATATCATCTGAATTGGACAAATTGTGGTTGATCTTCATTATGATTTGTTTGAAACAAGCCAACTTCAATCTATGATTTTTGATGGTGGCTTGTTTCAGCAAACCATAGTTACGACTGACCACAATTTGGGATTCAAATGTACGGTAACTAAACCGTCTCTTCCATGTGACAGCAGCAGAGCAGGAGATGCGAGGGAAGAGGGTGCAAGCCTGAAGCTTGTTTTTGTCATACTGAACTATGGTTTAGCCACAACTTTTGAACACAACCCCTGTATACTTCAAATCATTGGTCAGAAAAATATTATGAATGAGTTCCCACAGGGAAATTTCTAAGTTAAAAAAAAAATGGTTGGAAGGTTTCTTTTGCACAGTTAAGCTCCTATAAGAAAGAAATTGTCACTTTGAGACATAAATGTTTCTGATCTAGCTCTTTTATAATATGTTCGAGTATTCCTTTATTACTCCAAATTTCTTTCTTTTTTTTTCCTTTTAGGGGGAGCCAGGTGAGATACTGACATCTTTGCAACCAGGACAAAAGGGTGATCAAGGATTTCCAGGACTACCAGGACTACCAGTAAGTTGATGAAGATATCACTTTATGATGTCTTGCTTGTGTAAAAAAAAAAAAAAAAAAGTAAGCGCCACAGCATTAATTGCATTTATGACAGTGTTAGTAATAAGTGTTGAATATTCAGAGCAATAAATACAGGTATAGGTTTTGTGTGTACTTTTGTGTGAACTTTATGGGTACACATAATAGACAAATTGAAATAATAACAGGCTTCAAACTACCATTAAACTCATTATTTTTAAAAAATATTTTTTTATTAAGTACAAATTAGAAAACATACATATTTACAACAAAAGAAAATACAAAAGAAAAAGAAAATACATAAACTCATTAATTGAATTGTTTGGTTATTTTTTATCTAATGATAACAAAATGATTGTACATCTTTTAACTTCTGCACAGATGATTGGTGGCTGTGGGAGAATCTCTGCAATTGCAGATAGGCTTATAAGAGTTGGGAGTTGGGACATAGTTTACACGGTTAAATTAACTAACATGGCAATGATCAGAAAGGGTAGACAACTGAGCAATGTCTTTATAGCAAAATACAGTATGTTATGTACTGGACTAACAAAGTTCTAGAAAAATATATACTAGTTGTACATTATTCATTTATTGCAATTTATACTGTTCCATTTTACTTTGTAATATGTTTATGGTGTGTTAAAATTAACTGGGGACTGTTTTGAATGTAAAACCAAACTTTATGGGTCCCCAGATTCACATTTTTATATTACGTACTGTTTTGGAATCTGCTTTCAAGCTGCAGTTGTGTGAAGGAGCCACCAGGTGACAGCTGGGAGCTACAGAAAGTCATCCATAGGGCTGTTTAACCAGAAAATCAGGCTCTTATTTAGATCAAAGTGTGTGTTGTAAGTGTGTTTATTGCCAAACTGGGGCTGTGCTGCAAACACTGTTGAGTTCATAGGCAGAAGAGAGTGCATGTTCAGAAATGGAGTTCACAGGTTTCTGTTCGGAAACGATGAAATCCAGGAAGTTGGTTCCAAAAGAAAAAACAGCTTTGTTTGCAGTTTGTCCTAACAATTGCCTCACTGTTTCGTCCTGCTATCTGATTCTCTCACAGTTCCACAGTTTTGTGCCCAGCATCAGTACAAGCACATCAGGAAGCTCTGTTTGTCTCCCAGATGAGCGGCTTATTTTTAGTGGGTCTGTTCTTTGAATTGAGCAGGGGTCAAAACACCAGTGCAATTCGTTCATTCCATTGATTTGTTTCTGTGTGAGCTGAAGACATCAAAGCCTTTCTAAACCTCTCCTCTCCAGTGTGAACAGCAATCTGGTGCAGTGATTAGAGTGTTGGGCATTGACACCGGGAGGCCAGGATTCAAATCCACACTCATCCATGAAGTTTACTGGGTGACATTGAGCCATTCATTATCCCTCAGCCTAACCACCTTACAAGGTTGTGTTGAGGATAAACTTGGGAGGGGAAGAAGTGCTTACACCACCCAAAGCTCCTTGGAGAGAGAGAAAAAAAGGGGGGGATATAAGGCAGTAAAATATGTAACAGGACTGGGCGATACTTTGTCCACAACCAGTTTGAAGTCCATATCATGATATTGGGTTTCATAATTTTTGACCCCGCAATATATTGTGAATCATGATGTGTGTGTGCTATGCAAAAATCATGATGCAGGAAAAACTGTGGAGCCAGCCAATGCTTCTACATACCTCCATCCTTATTTCAGACATCATGATATATCAATATATTACGACATTTAGCTGGTGAAAACCAGATATCCCCTGGCCCTAATAAATAATAATAAATAAACCAGAGGCTCCCCTCCCTGAGGAGTGTGCTCTATGCCACCCTCTCCCTGCTACACAATAGAAACGCAGACAAATGAGGAGCAAGCAGCTGAGGTTCCTAAGGGGAGAGCTCTGGTCACAATGGAAGAGAGGGAATTGTAAACACTGTTTTCTGAAATGCAAGTGAGAGATAGCTGCAGAAGCACATAGCAAGGGTAGGCAGCTCTCCAGAAGTTGATGGGACTTCAACTCCTGACCACTGGCTGTGCTTGCTGGGACTGGTGGGAATTGGATTTGGAAGGCAACAAGTCTCTGGCACCTGCCCTGGAGTTTGCTGTGGGTTTCCTCTTGCCCACAGTTTGACTCTTTCTTTTCTTCTCTTGTTCCAGGGCCCCGCAGGTCCCACTGGAGCACAGGGCCCTATTGGTCCTCCTGGGCCCCCAGGTTTGCTGGTACGTTTCCTTGATGACCTCCATCTGGCTTGCAGAATGAGTAGATGGTGAAAGAAAAGTGTTTGTAGCTGCCCAACTTGTGGTTTCAGAAGTGGTGGGGGCAAACAGGTTGCCCAGGTCTATGGCCTATGCCCCTTTCTCTTGTCCTGGTCATCACGACAGGTCCATGTTTGCATCAGGGTGAACTGTAACAATTTCCTAGGGAGCAGGGATTTATATCAAAGGTCCAATGTATGGAGTTTTGCATGTGAAAGAACCATACCTTTGACCCAACCCATATGGCTCCCTTATGCACATATCCCTGGAGATGTCTGGGGATCATATTTGCAGAAAAATAGCTCCCACACTGTTATGTTATATGAGTATAATAAATACAGAATTTAGAATCCCACTTGCCTTCTTCCGAAACAGGCTATCCTTTCTCATATGCACATCACTTGCAAAGCATTCTAGTCTAGGGATCAAATATCAGTGGCACAATTCAAACCATGTTCTAAACTATGGTTGAAGGATTGCTTCAACCAGGCCACTGAGATTTGATCTCTAGACAACTATGTTTCCTTTGCGGTGTATATATGTGATCAGGAGCAAGCTGTGGGCTCATGTTGCTCCCTTCCCAGATGTGGCTTGACTTTGAGTTTCTTGTTTAGTGCAAACCACAGTTTACCATGATATATGAATTAGCCAACTATAGTTCATGCTCACTCTCCAAACAGGAATGGGAAATGACACCTAAAAGTAGGTTTCAAATTGAAGTTTGGAAAGCAAGTGCAGTGTGGTGATTTGGATAACTTGCCCGCAATATCTCTTCCTGTTTTCCCCTGTGGTGGGGAAAACTGGGGAGATAAGTGGGTGTAATAAGTGCACCCCCTTCCCAAATGTTGCCTGTGAGCAGATGCAGCCCTCTCCTGGAGTCCCCCTTTCTCTTCCATTACAATTAAGTATATTCCAAGTGATAAACCTGGGGTGGAGTTTTTCTTTTCTCCCCTTCCCCTGATTTATTTATTTGTCACTATAAAAGAAAGGAAAGAAACAATAAATAAATAAATAGCAACAACAGAGCTAATGCTCTGTTTCTCAGAAGACCAGCATGGATTTATCTTGTGGGGTTACAGAAGTAGTCCTGGAGATTGACTGCCGTGTTTGTCATTTTCAGGGTCCTCCCGGCCCCCCAGGACTACCGGGTCCTAAGGTATAGTATATTTTAACAGTGTTTGTCCTTGTTTGGTTGTTTGCATTCAGTCTCATGTACTTAGGGTTTGTCGTTGTCTTCTTCTTCTTATCATTTCAAATTCCTTTTAGGGCAACATGGGCTTGAACTTCCAAGGGCCAAAAGGAGAAAAGGTAAGTGTGGGGCATGGAAGTGGAGATTTGATTCTGCTCATTCTTGGTACTGCTTCTATGAGAGTGGCCTAATGATGTTAACGTGCCTTGTTGTCTCCTGCGGGAATTAGGGTGAGCAGGGACTCCAAGGACCCCCGGGACCCCCAGGACAGCTTGGCGAACAGAAAAGAACAAATGATGTAGAGTTTCAGAAAGGTGATCAGGTAAGTGAGAGGAAGATGGTTCCACAGGCATTCTTCCTTCAGCCAACCTTCATGGGTTGCTCTGGTTTGCATCAGTGGGTCACACTGTACCACACTCCCCCATCCCATCCGGCCCATTGTCTGGAGGAGAGTGTTAATGCCCCTGCCTTCGCTGCCTGCCCCATTCGCTTGCACTTCCTCCAAACATACTTTGTGCAGCCCAAAATGCAGGCTTGACCACCTACTAACTCCTGTGATCTCTGCATCTGCAGCAAATCTGCATCTCTTGCCTGCAGCACCAGCTACAAAGCAGAGGCGGGGCTGCTGCTACAATTGTTTTAACTGTTTTTAATTTTTTTAAATTTGGGTGGGGTTTTTGCTTGCTTTTGCTGTTGACTTCTGCTGAGTGAGGGGAGAGGTGTATATGGAAAGAGGGACACAGCCTGCCTCACATAGCAGATGCCTCTAAATTCTGCTGGAACATAATAAGACAATCAATCTAGCAGGATGCTCATAATTCAGCAGCGCAAATTATAACATGAGATAAAGAGGAGGAGAGAGGAAAATTTAGAACAAGAATACACAGATAGGTTGGGAATAGAGAGGAAACCAGGGATAGGAGTGGAAGGGAAATATATGAAAATAAGTTTTCTTTCTTTTTTCTTTTCTTATCATTTTTTTTTATGCAACAGTTGTTGTACTAATGTTAATATACCAATGAAGAACTGTAATAGAAAAGCAAATGAAAACAAATAAATCCTGCTGGGGCATTGTACCTTAGATGGGAGCGAAATATTAAGTCCTCAAGGGCAGTGATGTATTTTCAACTATATCGTCTTTCTCTCTCTTCCCCCATGCTTGACAGGGCGTTCCAGGTGACCGAGGCCCCACAGGTCCCCCTGGGTTTCCAGGTCCTCCTGTAAGTCAATTCCTTTCTGAGTCATTTTTGAAATCATAGCAAAGTGCACTAAACATCTTTGTGGTCACGGGTGCTGACGATGTGCTTCCTTTTTTCCAGGGTCTTCCCGGTGGTGGAAAAGGTGAAAAGGGTGAACAAGGAGAACCAGGCAAAAGGGTAAGTAACTTCTTTGAACTCAACGTTTATCTTTCCAGACCTTGTATAACTTTGGGGATTCAGGTTGGGTCACCAAATACTGGGTAAGAAATTTTCCTTTCTCCTATGGTCCGCTAAGATAGTGGGTTGGTCAGTGGTTTTCCCTGGACAAGAAGGGCCTCATTGATGGCACACACCAGAATGCAGGTTTTTTATTCTGGGTTTAATTTAAACTGGGCTGATTCCTGTTCTATCCTTGGAGTGGGCACTGGCAACTATTAACAGAGAAAAACCTGATCACCTGGGCCAGCAGATCGCACTCCTACAAAGGCTCATTATTTGGGGGAGAAGGGGGTGTTGATGCATGTTTCATTGAGCGGCTGGGGCCTACAGATAAACCACATCCAGTCATGGCAGACCAGAAGATGTAAATACATTTATTGATTTCATTTCCAAATCTCTCACCACGAAACATCCTCAGGTGATTTAACAATAAAGCAGAAACGATAAAAAGTATATAAAAACACAATTTCAAATCCAATAAATACAGAATGGGATAACAATCTCCACATAAAAGGATTGTTGAAGCATTCACAGAACTCACAGGCATTAGACTCTGCCACACGAAGCTTAGATATTTAAATTATACAGTGGTACCTTGCAAGACAAATGCCTCGCTAGACGAAAAACGCGCAAGACGAAAGGGTTTTTCGTTTCTTGAGTTGCTTCGCAAGACGATTTTCCCTATGGGCTTGCTTTGCAAGACGAAAACGTCTTGCGGGTTTGCTTCCTTTTTCTTAAAGCCGTTAATACCCAGGGAATCCGCGCTGCGCAAGACAAAAAAATCGCAAGACGAAGCAACTCGTGGAACGAATTAATTTCGTCTTACGAGGCACCACTGTAACAAGAAACCTTAACAGACTCACAAAACTGTCTCCCAAAGAGCTGAAATAGTAAGAAGTGGCTGCAAAGCCCATGTTTACAAAGCATTAACTTTACAAAACATGGAAACCACACTGTGAGCACTGGCTTTGCAACCACTCCTTAGAGTGTGATTTCCATATGTTGTAAAGTTATTCCAAGGATTCTTTCATTTTTTTCCTCCTGAAGCGTGTTCATCAGCAATATTTTAATACATATTGAAACAACCAGCTTTAGCCACTGTTAATTTATTTTCTTATCAGACACATGCTAGTAAGAAAATCTTAGAATCCCCCCCAAAACTGCTATCCTTGTGGATTCTGTCACCCGTCAAGGGTGAGCTGTAAATTTAGCACATCTTAGGAATGCAAGTGATTTATTGTTCATAATTTCCATCCTAAAACCAACATGACAATCTTAATTCCTTTGTGGTGGGGAAGGTATATGGTAGCGCTCTGGGTTTCGTTTTCTACAGCTCAATGCACAAGATGCCACTGTTTATATTCAAAACTCTTCTTTTCATTCTTTTCTTTTCTTTTCTTTTCTTTTGGAGAAATTCACTAGGTCCCCCCTTGCCTTTTGTTTTTGTTGTTTTAGAAAGCCAGTCTTTTAATAATTTCTTTGGCCACACTATGCTTTCTACTTTATCAAAGGGACTTTGAGAATCGTCCCCTCCAAAAAAGATCTTCCTGTAATTTGCATTGATAAATATTACAGAATCACCCTGGGAGTATTTCCTTTTCTGAATTTTTAAAATTGAATTTTAATAACAAACAGTCTGCAAAAAGAAGAAATGAAAGAAAACATAGGTTGGTGGTTTTTTTTAAGAATAAGTTGTCACAGTTGCAAAGAAGAAGTAATACAGGGTACAGCTCTGTGATTTATGAAGCCATTAATAAGGCATACCAAGAGGAAAAGGAGGTGTGGTCTCAATTAAAACAATTACAAATTTTTATTTTGTAAAAATAAGATTAAAAAACAACCCATTGTACTGTATTAAATCCAGAAACTCACATAGAGCCCAAGTTTGTTTGTCTGTTACATTGCCCTAAGAATTCATGCCATCATCTGTTTGCTGTGCTTTTTACTCCTGTCATTGTCAGCCTTGGTCCTTGTTTTAATTACCCATGCTTACTATGGGGGTTGCCTGCCTGTTGGTATTCTTCCAGAAAGTTGCGCTGGAGAGACATTTTTCATATTATTTTAGCAAGTGGTATGAACAGCGCAATGTCAGTAGCATATTTGTGCTTCCGAATCTGCTTGATTGCTTTTTCAATACACATTTGTATTTTAAAGGGGAAACCTGGCAAGGACGGAGAATCTGGTCAACCTGGCTTGCCTGTGAGTCTATTGCATTTTTCTTCCTTCTATAATGACCTTTCACAGTTTAAGTTTTTTGAGGATTGATTTCTTCTCTCTCCATCATAGGGTTTGCCTGGAGGTCGTGGTATACCTGGTTTTCCAGGAAGAGATGGAGAGAAAGTGAGTATGTTTTGCAACATGGAAAGCTCATTTTATTTGTTTGTCTGAAGTATTTTCACCCCACTCTGGAGCCAAAAAGAACTCTTCTAGTTGGCTTGCAATCTAAAATAGGCTCCCAAGGTGTGGTCCGGGGATCAGCAGTGGTTTGAAAGTTTTGTTCAGGTAGCTTGCAACAGCATCTCTCCAGAGTGGCTTCAGTGGCTACTTCATCATTCCCAGGTCCTTGTGGTCTGTGTGGAAGGTTTGTGGGATGGACCAGAAATGACAGGGGGAGGCTCTGCCTTCCTCAGAGGAATAAAGCCATAGCTCGCAGAAAGTCAGGGGAAGGTCTCTAGGCTAAGTGGTCTGCCAAGAAGATCCTTGACTATTTTTGAATGGTCTGCAGAGGGCGGAAAGTTTGAGAACCAGTAATATAAAGGGCATGATACAAAATGAAAATTGGTTGATAGGGAGCAGGGGGGAAATGAATCCATTTCTTTGATGCAAAGTTCTTAAAATGGCAAGAAAACGACAGCAGTTCAAGGAGAAGAGGAGGTAAAAGTTACAGTGGTACCTCGGGTTACAGACGCTTCCGGTTACAGACGCCGCTAACCCAGAAATAGTGCTTCAGGCTAAGAACTTTGCTTCAGGATAAGAACAGAAATCGTGTGGCGGCAGCGGGAGGCCCCATTAGCTAAAGTGGTACCTCAGCTTAAGAACAGTTTCAGGTTAAGAACGGACCTCCGGAACAAAGTAAGTTCTTAACTCGGGTTACCACTGTATACTGTGTTCTTAGCAAGCCAATGGAATGGCCCTGCCTCCCTTGGCTCTCTCTGTTTTGACGGAATAGCGTCATCTTAAGGAGACATGCCTTGGTAGCTCAGTTGGTGTTGTGGGTTCAAGCCCCATGTTGGGCAAAAGATTCCTGTATTGCAGGGGTTTGGACTAGATGACCCTTGTGGTCCCTTCCATCTCTATGATTCTGCGGGGGCTTGGTGGAGCTTGTTTCTTAGCAAAGTCAAGTGAGTGGCCCTGCTTCCCTATTAAACTTGCTGATTTTTTTTTGGGGCAGGGCAGTAAAGGTGACGCTGGTCTTCCTGGTCCTCCTGGACATGTAAGTTTCTGCCCATTCATTCTGTTTCCTCCCTCCCTTAAGTTCCCATGTGGCATGTTGATTATGTTCATTTAATTCACTTACTTTTAATGTTTTGTGTTGTAATTGTAAAATGTTACAAAGTGGTATTATACAGTGGTACCTTGGGATGCAAACGGGATCTGTTCCGCATCCTGAATGGAACGTAAGACACGACGGTGCATCTGGGCATGCGCGGATCACGTTTTGCCACTTCCGCGCATGTGTGTGATGTCATTTTGAGCATCTGCGCATGCGCGAGCGGCGAAACCCGGAAGTAACGCACTCCGTTACTTCTGGGTTGCCGCGGAGCGCAACCCGAACGCGCTCAACCTGGAGCACATTCAACCTCAGGTATTACTGTATATTACATCAGCTACCGACACCACCACCCCACCAAAAAACCCTTACAAATATATACCAATACACAGCTTTTTTTGAAAATGAGCATGGTCTTAAAATGAATAATACTTATAGATATTTTGAAGATGACCTATTATGTCTTTGCAGGAACCATCCCTTTGTAAATATCTATCCCAGTACAGTGGTGCCCCGCAAGACGAACGCCTCGCAAGACGGAAAACCCGCTAGACGAAAGGGTTTCCGTTTTGGAGGCGCTTCGCAAAATGAATTTCCCTATGGGCTTGCTTTGCAAGAAGAAAATGTCTTGCAAGTTCCTGCGGGTTTTTTTCCCTCCCCCCCTTTTCCTAAGCCGCTAAGCCGCTTATCAGCTGATCCGCTGATAAGCCGCTTATCAGCTGATCTGCTAAAAGCCGCTAAACTGCTAATAGTGCTAATCCACTAAGCTGTCAATGGGCTTGCTTCGCAAGACGAAAAAACCGCTATACAAAGAGCCTCACGGAACGGATTAATTTTGTCTTGCGAGGCACCACTGTATGCTAAAAAATGATTCTAGTTTTCACAGTACACCATGATCTCCACTGGTTTGCTCCCAGCCTCTGTGAAACATGACTAAGTACTAATTTAGCTTGATAGAATCTCTGTCCTTTTCTGTGTGTGTAACTTTCTTTTAATGGAATATTCCAGGCAATTCTAAGGCCAGATAGTGGAACAACGGTGGGACCAAAAGGTAGTAAAGGGTTGCCAGGAATTCCTGGAGACAAAGGAGAACGTGGATATCCAGGCCAACAGGGGCCACCTGGCCTACCAGGTTCACCAGGTAAGACCCTTGAGTGTCTGGAGCATTACGACCAAACACACACGAAGCAACTTCTCCCCAAAGCCAGTTCAGGGCTGATTTGGATTTGCACCCTGATTTTGTTCTGGATTCGGCCAAATCAGTTGCCCATCATCCCTAGTAGGAATTCTGTTTGTTTGTTTGTTTTGAGATATTTTATAATGTGACATCAGCACTCTCCAACAAGGATCTCACTGCCCTGCTTAAAGGTAAAAACCTGGGATCTACTGGAATCTTCTCACCATCCAAGCCCGTAGTGATAAATCAGACTAGCACAAGTGATTTTAGAGTTGTATTTAAGCTACAGCTATAACAGAACTGACAGAGTAGAGAATACGAAATAAGGAATAAATAACACAAGGTTCTGACATGTCCTTCTTGCTTTTCTCCTGTGCTTACTTTGACCGCATTCACACCTGACATATAAAGCATTATGTTCCCCAGGCATGCCCAATATGCCTTACTTTACTTCCGCTTATGTTGTAACTTCCTAACTGCTTTTCTATGATGAAGTGTCCCCATAATGCAGAGACCCCTTGATTATAATTATGCTGCATTAGATGCAAAGACACACACCTACTTTACCTTGGCCTCTCTGATGGTTATGATTATTTATTATTGATGTTATATATCACATGCAGTTTGGCTCTTTTCCTTGTCTGTTGGGCAAAACCAGGGGGTGGAAAGAAAACCCAGAGTTGATTTTAAGTATATTATAATAACCAAAAGGCTTTACACAGAGGTATTTGTAGAAGCTCTCTCACTCCCAAGTTGATCTTTTAAAAGGAAACATCACCCACAGGTGTGTTTTCTTCTCTCTCTTATACAGCTTGATTTCCTTGTGTTTAGCTGTGAGATTTCACACCTGTACAACCCAAATGCTTTCCATGTGTCTGAAACTCTTACTTGCCAGCCCTTGTTGGGAGTGCCCATTTTAAATAGTTGCCTCTTGATAGAGCAACTTGCAAAAAAAGATGCTTTGCTTCATTGCCTGGTTGGTTTCCCTTTGCTTCTCTCTAAAAGCGTCCTAATTTTGAATTACAAAGATGCTGAGATCTTTTCTCATTGCAGGAATTCCAAGTGTTGGCTCTCCTGGTATTCCTGGTTTTCCCGGTGAGAGAGGACAGAAGGGGGATCAAGGCCTTCCTGGAATCCCAATACCAGGGCCACCTGGCAATGATGGACAACGAGGCTTACCTGGCCCACCTGGCCCCCCTGGCCCCCCTGGAACTACCATTCCACCCAGTAAGTAATGTTTTTTGTCTATAAATCAGTGGCTAAAATGCTCTTCATTTGAGGAATGGCTAGCTGGGTCTTCTATACACGCAGTCTCAAAGCTTTTAGATGGCTCATGAATTCAATCCCTACCAACTCCAGGTAGGACTGGGAAACGCTCGTGTCTGAAACCCAGGAGAGCTGCTCCCAATCCGTGTAGACAATACTGAGCTAGAAGAACCAGCTTCCTAAGTAGCTTGTCAGTCTTACATGGGTGGATGGAAGATGGAGCAAACTTACTGAGCTTTGGCTCATCTACCCATAAGTTTTCTTAGTTCTTGAACTGCATTTGCTTTTCCTTTCAGTTGACAGACTCTGTGAGCGAGGACCCCCTGGCCTCCCAGGACTCCCAGGAGAACAAGGATTTATGGGGGAGAGAGGCCAGAAAGGTGGGTTCCCACAATGCCATTGATTTTTTTTACTTGTCTTTCATAGGCTGTGGTCCAAAGAGTGGTTTAGGTTCATGTAAGGAAATTCCACTGGTCCAGTCCCAGTTTAACTTCTCTCCACCCACCATCATATTACAGACTTCTCCTGAAATTCCATGTAGTTTCCAAGGAGTTATCCATGTGATTTCTTTGGGTGGGTGGGACTGTTTGACAAAAGCATATCTAAAGCCTTTTGGAGGTCACTAAAGTAGTTTCATCTAGACATGCTTCAGGATGCACTGATAGGAATTTAGTTATCCACTGGATAACTAAATACTCCAATGTAGTTTTTGGCTTTTAAAGGCTATCAAAATACATTCAGAAATGGTTAACAGAAAATCCTATTTAATATTTAAAAAATATGCCGATTTTTTAAAAAATCTAAGATTAATGCAGAAACAGAATGGAATAGTCATAAATGTGATAAAGGCCAGGAACTTGATTTGCCCCTCCCCCTTTTCATCTTTGTATCCTGTCCACTGTTTTTAGAGCTTATTCCACCACCAAAAGATGTGAATTGGGACAAGCATCAGCAGTTTTAAAGCTTGTTTTGTATGTGGATGTGATGACTGAATGTGGTGGATCTAGGGGAGACATTTAATATCACAGACTGTATCCATTGGCTGTAAAGTTTTGATTGCTGTTTTGTAGTGAGATCTTGCAAGATATATCAATGTCTACATAAGTATCTAGTGTTTTCTGTTGAACTTTGACTGCTAATTCAGGCTTTCTGCAGGTACGTATTTGTAAGAAACCAGAGCTATTAAGCAGAGTTGTGTTGATCTGTCCTGCAGGGTACTTTACTCACACTTGGAGCAGGGTTTGTCTTATTTCAAGGGAAGTGTTGAAGCAGGGAAGGTGGAGTTTGAGACTAAGCTGTACTTAAGGAAACAGTGCATAGTTAATTTATTGTGCCTGAGTGCCAGACAGCTATTGCTTTTCCGTGAGTGCACAGACTGCTACTCCAGTTCTTCTCTAATACTTAGGCGTGCATGCCGAATATGTACAAGAAGTCTGCATTTGAATACTTAAATGTACTCATACCCATGGGAAATGATACTCACCTCTTTATTTATGTCTTTGTTTCCAGGTGATAAAGGAGACACCTGTTTTAACTGCATTGGATTTGGCACTTCAGGCCCTCCAGGGGAGAAGGGAGTACCAGGTTTACCTGGAAGCCCAGGTATACAGTGGCTGCTTCCAGCCTTTATCCACCTTTTGATTATTCAGATTTAGGACTATGTTTTGATTTGTTTGCTTTACAGTGATGAACAGCTTTCTAAACAACAACTGTGTATGTGTATTGGGAGAACCATGACACACTCTATGTGTAGCTAAGGGATAAGTGTTTGCGTGTTGAGGTCCCCAAGCCACCCCTAAATAAATTCACACTTCACACCATAATTTTTGTTTAAGGTTTTTGGCATAATTTTGGCCACAACTTTATTAAAATACAAACAATGTGAGTGGTTGCTTAGGCATTGGTTACGACTATCTGTCCCCGCCCAGGGACAGAACTGACATCCGCAAGCCTGCGAAGTCAGTAAGGGCAAACATTTTATGGGGAGTAGATGGAGCTGGGTACCAGACCCTCACCTCTCCCCAAATGCTCCCAGGGGCTCTTGCGTGGCTCTATCCCCCTTTACAGGTGAGCCCCTGGATTCCTTTAATGGAATACCCTTGCAGCAACAGCATTGGAGGGGCAGGCACACCCAATCCATACCCCTCCACCAACCATTTTTTTCTAAAACCAATGCCTAACCGCAACCTTACAAGTTGCTACGCAGTAGGCAAAAACCAAATGGCATCAGCCAATCAGCCAAATGGGCAAAATTCCTACCAGGCCCCTGCCCCAAAAGCAGACAACCCCATGACAGGCATAGCAAGGTCAAAATGCAACAAACACCCTAAAATTAGGGAGGGTGGGCCGGTGATCCGATGCACGCAGTGAAAAGAGGAAGCTCAACGCTGCGCGCAGGAAATATATTCAACTCAGGCTGTCACTCAAAATTGGCAACATCAAACTCTTCCCCAATCACACTTTGGGCCAACCAAAACCAACTTGCCCAGCAACAGGAGGTGTCTGGTTAACCCCACCACAACCTGTGCTCTCCATGAAGGAGAACACACTTTGTGGGCATATTTATGGACAAAGCAGGCAAGCTGGTTAATATTCTAGTACATCTGCTCACAGATACCTTTTGGTATTTGAATGTCCCACAGCTTATTTCCTTTTCTTGTGGTAAGTTTGATTGCTAGCAGAAGCAGGACCAATGCTTCCCACATGCCATGGTAGTACACCACTGTGGAATCAGACCACCACTAAGGATATCTATGAGATTTTTTCCATCTGAATTTCATCCTGGATTTGGATATTCCAAATCATCTGACCTTGTTTCCAGAGTGGCATGTGTTTTCAGATTGCCTTTCCTCCATTTTTTATATTGGTCAGACGACTGTGCATGCAAAGTACGCCAGTTTTTGGTTTGCATCTTAGCTCTGTCTCTCTGTCTCTTCTTTTTTGCACAGATGTGCATTAATTTGATCACAGTTCAAAAAGGAATCTTGAGGTGACAATGCAATTGCACCAGGTCTCCCTTTTTGTGCTGTCATTTAATCAATGCACACCCTAGAGTCATGCAAAATATCCGGATGCATCCCAACAAAGAACCAAAGTGGGACTGCTTCAGACAGATATAAGAAGAACTCCAGGGTGGAGAGAAGGGAGTGTGAGACCTGTTTTGGGACTGACAGGTCTAGTTTCTAAAGAGAGGTGATGATTTTACCAGAGCTTTCCAGTCAGAGTGTTCTGCACTCCCCTAGGACATGTGCAACTGGGTTATGCAATCTTCCTTTTCACACTGTGTTTATGTGCATAGGTAGCCTATTAAAAAGGAAAGACGGCAACTGAAATCTGTCAAACTACAAATTCTGAAATAAGTTTTTAACACCCCCCCCCAGTTTAATTGGAAGGTAGATCATGGGGCAAAGCAGACCAAGAACCACATGCAGTGGAAGGGTTTGGGATCTGTCCATCCTTAACTGCCATTAGCCATAAATCATCCCCTGGACTAAATCTAGGAAACAGTCAAATAGCCTTTGTAGTGACTACAATGAGCATTGCATCATTCCCCTGTGAGGTTTTCTGGGAGTCTTCTAACATACTATCCACAAAGAACACTTAACAATTTGCATTGCCCATGTCATGCGTAGGCCGTTTTCTAGCTGCTCTCACTGATTTTTCCCTCCCTCCTTTCATGATCAGGTTCTATTGGTTTTCCTGGGCCGAAAGGTGATAAAGGAGTCCCTGGCCTTATTGGTAGTGTTGGACCACAAGTAAGCACCATTAATTGCTGTTTGTTGGGAGCATGGGGTTAGAGGGAGAAAGTAGGGGAAAATATGTGCAATCCTAATTACTGCAATAGTAAAAATTTTTTATCTAGGGTCTTCCCGGCCCTCCTGGTTCTCCTGGACGTCCCGGTGCAAAAGGCGATCCAGGTGATGTTCTTGCTTTCCCTGGATTGAAAGGCGAGAAGGGGAACACTGGCTTCCCAGGCCCTCCAGGTCTGCCTGGGTTAGATGGATCTCGTGGACAAGATGGACTGCCGGGTCTTCCTGGGCCCAAGGGGGAGCCAGTAAGTGAATGTGAAACCATTGCACTTCCATTTCGACCAAGTGCAATTTGAGAGTGTTTTAAATGCTAACAAAATGCAATGGTCATTGAGTACTTAGCCAGTCTTCTGATGGCTCCCAATATTGGCAGCCTCAGTGGTGGCTGGGGCCCAGTGGGACTGGAAAGTTGGAAGCCATGGAGGCCAACAGTAGGTGGAGCCAAACCCCATGACTGGCAGAGCCAGGTAATTTTAGTTTTGTTCCCATCCGCCTGTAGATGAATTCTGCAAGGATAGCACTGAGGGTAGAGGTTGCATTCTACACCATATGTTTAAAGCACTATGACACCACTTTAAATAGCAGTGGCTTCCCCTAAGAAATTCCAGGAGCTGTTAAGAGTGCTGAGAGTTGTTTGGAGATCCCAATTCCCCATACCCGAGCTATAATTATCAGAGTGGTTTGACAATAAATACCTTTTCAAAGGGAACTCTGGGAATTGTGAGGAAAATAGGGGTCTCCTCTAACACGACTCAGCACCCTTAACAAACTACAGCTCCCAGAAATCTTTGGGGAAAGCCACTACTGTTTGAAGCATCATCATACTGCGTTAAATGTATGGTGTGAAGGGAAAAGGTGACAGGTGATGCCACCTCCTGACATGGTTGTAAGTAGGAAGTCAGGAAGGTGGAGGCTGGTTGTGTGCAGACTGTGGTTGGTGGGGCAGTGCACCATTGGCCCAACCTCCACCGGTAAGAAGTAACATTAATAGGTGCAGCTTTTACATACCATGATAAACTGGCATAACGTCCTCTCAAATGCACAGGTGGGCCATATTCCTCAAGGCAGTGCTTGCAGTGTGACTCCATTATCTTCAAGTTGAATGGCATTTTTGCATCTTAGCCTACTGCCAACCCACAGCTGCCATTGCTCAGTGGTGGGGGGCCACTGCTTTGCATGCAGAAGGTCCCACGTCAACTTGCTTTTAACTCTGATTTGTGCAAATTTGGTGAAGTAACTAAAGAAATAATCTGCCACAGCAGATTACACACACACACACACACACACACACACACACCCCTTGTGGCTGATAATTGAAAGAGGAAAAGTAATTCTAGTACTAGCACTTACGGAAAGGCTTAAATCAAATAATACTGTAATCTCTTATTATGTTATAAAAAGCTTAGATGTGTTGAGTTTTTTTGCAATCAAGTGGTATATAAATTGTGTTAAATAAATAATTAATGATATTATTATTCCCATTGGGCCTAAATATTTGTTATTTCCTTTATATGAACTGCATTTTTTCTTATTTTGTTGTTTACAGTCCTGAGCTTCTTTGGGAGGAAGGGCAGGACAGAAATTTAATAAAATACATGTTAAACTGTGTCATTAATGGATAATACAAAAGTGTTAATTTTATTTAATTTCCTCTGAGCCTGCATCCATATTAGTTAGTCCTTCTTATCTGAATCCTAAGGAAAGTCACTGACGATTACAATTGCTTTGTACATTGCAATCTGCCCCACCCACCCCAAATTGTGGGGACAAAGAAGAGAATGGCTATTTCCATTACGCACTCATAATCTGGTGAACCAGGTTTGATTCCCTGCTCCTCCACATGCAGCTGCTGGGTGGCCTTGGGCTAGTCACACTTCTCTGAAGTCTCTCAGCCTCACTCACCTCACAGAGTGTTTGTTGTGGGGGAGGAAGGGAAGGGAGATAGTTAGCCGCTTTGAGACTCCTTAGGGTAGTGATAAAGCGGGATATCAAATCCAAACTCCTCTTCTTCACTTGCCTTGGGTAGCTTCCCATAGATTTCCCATAGATTTCCCATAGATTTCAAAAGAGCTTTGTTCAATCCAAGTGTTGGGGGGGGGGTTGGAGTGAGCTACAAACTCATTTTACCAACTTTCCCCTTGTCCTTTTAGGGTGGCATCAGTTTCAAAGGGGACAGGGGACTTCCTGGTGATCCAGGAATTCCTGGTATTCCTGGTGATCGAGGGCCTCCAGGATCTCCTGGATTTGGCCCACAAGGTCCCCCAGGCCAGAAGGGCGTTCAGGGTGTTTCAGGGCGCTCAGGAGCCCCTGGAGGTCCAGGTAAGTTTCTTTGTCTTATTTGACCAAACCACAAAAAGGAATGTTTGCATCATTGGGTCCAACAAGGATCATCCTTGCTAACACTAAAAAAAAAAAAAAAGAACTCTAAAATGATCAATTTCATGAGATGATCTGTTGTTGCCGCAAAACTTTTTGTAACTCATCATTTAGCTAGTTTAAACCTTGGGGACTTCTTTTAACTTTTGTAGCTGAGTTATCTAAAGATGATGTAAAGATAATGTCATCAGGTAAGAGAAAGATCAAAGCTGTCTTCTAAAACAATTATATAAACACTTGTACAAAGCCTTGCTTGGGAATTCTAAGAAACCAAAAGAATCAGTGCAGTTTTGAAATCAGTGGTTAGAATCAGTGCAGTTTCAAAAGATTCAGACTGCCATCTTGTTTAAAAATGGTGTCCCAACTGTAAACATTGACAAAAACCTGCTCCTTGATCCATCCTTGGCACCTTAGTTAAAAGGATACAGTGGCAGATAATGGGACAAACTCTTTTTTGCCTGAGACCATGGAGAGTCAGTTGCCAGAGTAGACAATAGCAAATAGTCTGACCTAATGTAAACACAACATCCAGGATGCAGAATGAGTTGCTGGGGTTTCCTGGGCCACTTCTGACCGCATGTGAGAAAGACTATAATAATTTGTCAAAATGCATAATAAACAAACAGCTTTCTGAAAGGTATTGATGATGGTGATAATGAACATGTATGTATTGCCCAATACTACTACTAGTAATAATGATAATTCTTATTAGTATTATTTACATTTATACACTGCTATTAATTTGGTCCTCTGTGCAGTTTACAACATTCAGAAAATATGGGATATAGTTCAAAGGAAAAACAAGCTATAAAAGCAATTGCAAAAAATATAAATCAGCACATAAGCTATCTAAAAGCCAGCAGAAACACAGTAATATAAAATCAACTTAGAATCAGCATAAAACCTGTAATGGGGAAATAATTTGGTACAATAAGTTAAATACCAGAAATGTATGTCTGTTGTAAATTAAAAGACCTGGGAGAATTTGTGGTGATGATATGATGTGTAACCTGTAGATGAGATTCAGACCATCGACTGGGGTAAAATGAACCTAATTCATGCACTGTCAGCATCCGTGTGAGTCTGCTAACGAAGGAAGGAAGTGCACAGTGGGAAAATGTGGCTCCTTCCCACTCCAACATTACCCCAGGCTGGTGCCTGGAGACATCAGTTTGGGAAGTAACTTTAGTAAGCCTTAAGCAACCTAAGTCCTGTATACTTGAAGGACCAACTGCCTGAACTCTTATATTCCAGCTCAATCACCGAGATGATCTGTAGGAGCATCGCTGGTTGTCCCATGAGTCAGTGAGGTTGATTTGACAATATGAAACTGAGCCTTCATTGTTAATAGCCCTGTCCTGTGGAATGCTCTTGCAATAGATATCTATCAGGTGTTGTTGGTTTAGATTTATAATTGTTTGCTATTATACATCTACTGCTAGGGCCCAAAGGGGAACCTGGACAAACTATCACAGAAACAGGATCTCCAGGTAACCCAGGCCCCCCAGGCAGAGATGGTGAAGTTGGCCTTCCAGGTAAATAAATTTGTTGTTTTTCCAAGTGAAATACTATTATTTACATTTTTGTAGTGGGTTTTTTTCCTAATTCAATTGTTCCTGTTTGCAGGTGATCCTGGACAGCCAGGGGCACCTGGATTGCCAGGCATCCCAGGCTCAAAAGGGGATCCAGGATTACCTGGCATTGGACTTCCAGGCCCACCAGGAGCCAAAGGTTTGTCTCTGTCATATTCTATGATGCCAGGGTGCTGTGGTGGCAAGATGCCTATAGTTAGTCTGTGGAGAGATGGGTTTAAAACCTTGCCCAGCCACAAAGCTCCCTGGATGACCCTGGACCACTCACTATCTCCCAGCAGTAACCTACCTTCTTGTGATGATGAAAGAGGTCCTGCTACATAGGCCACCCTGAACTCTCCAGAAGAAATTGCTTTTGGATCATAGACGTCAGAAAAACCTGATACTCCCCTGTAGGGTTTAAAAAAAACAAATCTGTCTGCTACAGTAGTCACGTGTTTTATTTTTAATTGGTGTGTTTGTATTTTTGTGGAAATTCTGGCCTCTCAGAAAGGAAATGAGAGAAGGTTTAGAAAAAGTTGGGATTTATCATTATCTGCCCCACAACAACTTGTCTAAATCCATGTTTTAGATATAAATTGCTGGTTAATCATATCTGATTGGTTCTGTTTGGAGATAACAGCAGAATCAGGATATGGGAGAGAATCCCATCATATGAAAGGACTGAGCAAGAAGATCCTAAGAACACAAGAGCCCCGCTGGATCAGACCAAAGGCCCATCTTGGTCCAGCATTGTGTTTATCAGAGTGGCCAATCTGCTGCCCCAATGGGAAGCCTGTAAACTGTAAATAAGGGCAATAGTGCTCTCCAGCTGCTCTTCCCCAGTGACTGGTACTCAGAGGCATCTTGCCTTATTAATCCATCTGCAATGTCAAAACTTTAGCAGTCAGTTTGATTTGAAACAAATTGTGTTAACAAACGGCAAAAACAGAAGCTTGCAGAATGCCTTTTGAAGATTACTGATGCTTCGTGGTAGTGAGCTCCAAACCCTCTTCTTTGTTCTTTTAGGATATCCTGGGTTGCCAGGCCTTCCTGGTGTACCAGGAAACCCTGGAAGAGCAGGTCAGGATGGACCTCCTGGACTTCCTGGATTAGCAGGACAGAAGGTCTGTAAATGGGTTCTCTCCATTTGCTTGGGATGTTATGAAGAACTATTGCATGCAATAAAAACAGTGGGGTTGGACTCTTCTGACAGTGCAAGCGTGGTCAAACCTCCTGGTCCTATAAGTTACATTCATAATGCTTATATGGTTAAGTACTAAAAGATTGTTTGTTTGCTCCTGCCCAAGGTATGATAGGGGTTTAGTGGTTGGAGTCTTCAGTACTGCCTCCAGTTAATGGGAGTTTAGAATTAACTAACAGGCACTTGGGTACCAAGTGGGAACCTCACAAATGCTAAAGGTGTCCAACACAAAATTCCTATGCCTCTTTCTCTGTAATTTACTATGCATTACCCACTCAAGACAAACTACTGTGCTGGCAAATATAATACACTTCTGCAAAAGAAAAAGTTATAGCCGTGTACTTTTTCTTCTTCTTCCCCATAATAGTGAAAGGGGAAGCACAAAACCTCATTCTACTGGATCAAAATTCAGATTTGGACCCTGAATAAAATTGGACAGCCTCTGAAGTGTTTCAGATCAAATAATGCTCTTTCCAAAGTATTGAATTAGGGTCTGAATCAAATCTTGTGGTCAGTGCATACCCTTAGTTTGTACTATTAACCACAGTTTAGAATGTTAAACCATAGTTTGAACTTACAAAAATATTGCAACAAAGTATGGTTTAGACCTGTTTGTCTGCTTTCCTTTCCCATCTACTCAGCACTCATATTTCTGTTGTTCAGCAATAACCATTAATATAATTTATTAATTTAGACATCATAAAAGCCACAATGATAAAAAGTGATGGTTTGGAAAACTCACTTTGAAGCATGGGCTCTAGTTTCTGGCTTTCGGGCCAATTGCAAACCATAGTTTGCTAATTCGAACATAATGCGAGAATGTAGTTAAGCTACATTAATTGTTGCTTGGTGTGATAGCTGAATTATCAAGTCAAATGTATACTTATACCCCATTTCAGTAGTTACTGTAGTCAAGAAGGGTTCACAATAAATATAAAAGCCACAGGAACAAAGCAAGAATGTTCTGAGTTATTGTTTGACTCTCTTTCTTATGTTGCAAGGGGGACCGTGGTTTTGGTGTTCCAGGGCCAGCTGGGCCACCTGGGCCACCGGGTTTCAAAGGAGCACAAGGTCCCAAAGGTGATTTCGGCTTTCCAGGAAACCCTGGCCTTCCAGGACGGATAGGTTTTGATGGAACTCCAGGGCCTAAAGGTACAGATACTGCTAACTTTATGCTACCAGTCAGTGCAGACAATACTGAACTAGATGGGCCAGTGATTAGACTGTATCAGGCAGCTTCCTGTGTTCCTGTGCTTATGGAGTGTTGTGCTCATAAGCACTTCTGTCCGGTCTTTGTTAAGATAGATCAGCTCAATGCCATCTGTGGTTAAGTAAGCTTAATCATGGTTTGATGTGATAGGTGACCTGACAAACCTTGGTTTACAGTTCCCTTAGTTACCTGTATTGGAAACAGTGGTTTTGGAAACCGCGGGTTGTGCTACCTATGAAACAGTGGTTTTGGAAACCGTGGGTTGTGCTACCTATGACTTGGCATATCTGAAATTGAGAAACTGTAATTAACTATCAGTGTTCTGCTTCATTGAGACTGGTTGAAATTACATCTTGAAATGTTTGCAACCTTTTAAAGATTTGATTTGTTGGATTTTTCTTTCCAGGTGACCCGGGGCCACGTGGCCAACCTGGGTTACCAGGACCTCCAGGGATTCCAGGGATTGGCGGCCAAGGCCCACCTGGGGCTCCAGGGCCTCCAGGACCTGTGGGTCCACCAGGTAGGTCTCACAACAACTGGCCTGTAAATGGCATCATCCCAAATCCAACACATTAGAGTAGAAAAAGAGGAAATTCAGACTGACCATCCATTTGACTTTCTTCCATTATTCCCTTCCATATATAGCCTAGAGTTTTCCTAAACTTTTTGTTGCACTGAACAGGCTGAAGTGAGCCCTAAAATAATCAATATGCTTATTGCCATTTGGGCTGCTTTAGAATAGCTGGTCCATACTTACATGAAGCAAAATTATCCCACAGAACATTAGTAGTTCCTAGCTGGACTCAAGAGGCTTAAACTCTTCATTGTACCAGTGCAGATCTGGAAAGAACTGTTACCTTAGATCACAGTCACCTGCTTCCTGACTTCCATTTGTGAAATTTGTTCAACAAAGCTTTTTGTATTTTATGAATGAATGAAGAAGGTTCTGGATCCTGATCTTAGGTGAATTCTCAATGCGGGATTCAAATGATGGTGTGCCCTTAACATATAAATTATTATAATAAAACTCCTGTCCACAGAAAGCTAGCAGGTAATGGGGAAAACCATTCTAGCTTAGCCTTCTCCCTAACCTACTAGATTTCTATGCAGACAAAAGGAACACTCCATCCTGTAACCATCACAACTACAGTCTGAAGTCGCACAGTCTAAACATAGGCTGAACCACAGTGAAGTGAGTGAAATGCGGTTCTTAAAAGACTTACAAGCATTACCCCTTCTACTTAGAGGGCAATTGACTGGTGTACTGAAGGAAATTTAAGTCCAGGTATATGGAGTGTCATCACAAGGACATTGGGTTGCAGTCAACGTAACTTCTACTCAGAGTACACATAAGCTAGTCATGGCCATTAATTTCATTTGAATCTACTCTGACTAGGACTAGCATGCGATATACAAACCATTGTTACTGTGGCACAAAATCAGACTGCAGACTCAGTGATCTGGGAGTAAGCCCCATTGAACTCAGTGGGACTAACTTCTGAGTACATATCTTCAAGCAGAGACTGGGCAGCTAAGTTGTTGTTGATGCTCTTGTGCTTATTTCCCTGCACTGAGCAGGAGGTTGAACAATATAAGATTACAAAGTTCTCACCAACTCTATGAATCTATGGCAGAGCTTTCATGATGGTGACACACTTTTTAGACAATCATCATTTTGTGACACAGTAATTCAGTTTTACTAGCAAACTGGAGGTTAAACTAACCTGTTTCCAGTCCCGGGAGGAGCTCAGGGAGCTTTTGTGTGATGCACGTATGCACAGCAGCCAACAAAAAATGTGTCACAACACAGAGTTTGGAAGCTCTGATCTATGGCTATATCCACACTATACATTTTAAGTATTGTTATACCACTTTACGGGTCATGACTTCCCTCAAGAACTGTAGTTAGGAGACTTGTTAGAGCTACAATTCCCATGGGATGGGGGATTAATTATTAAACTACCCTGGGGGCTCTTGCTCTGTGAGGGGAATAGGGGTCTCCTAACAACTCTCAGTACCCATAACAAACTATGTTTCCCATGGTTCTTTGGGGAAAGCCATGGTTGTTAAAGTGGTATAAATGTATGGAGCTGATGTTGTCATAAATGTATGGTTCTGATGCTGTTATTCCACTATCAGTCTCTAACTGTACCTTGAAACAGGTGAAATTATTGGCCTACATCAAATTTCTGCCTACCATGGACATAATTTGCTTCACCTTTTATGGTGTCTATAGATTATCCTTCCCCTCTTCTGTATGTATAGTTACCTCACATTTAGAAATATTTTTAATGTCTATGACATGTATATAAGATATGCTTATATTTGGGTTTGTTTCACAAACGTGTAATCCATTGTAAGGTGAAAGCATTGTTTCTCTCCCTATGATTTCCCTGAGTCGGATTTCTGTTTTTCCTGTCAGGATTATCTCAGGGGGTGTTGCAGGGCCACACCGCTGGGTTTGTGGACAAAGATGGCCTTCTGTAGAGGTGCCCTTTGCCTCCACACAGGTCACAAAATAGAAAGGGGGGGGCAGAGAGGAGAGCTGCCAATACAGTACAAGGAAAAGAAAAGAGCCAGATACTGTACACAGGAGTATAGCTTCCTCTTAACAGCAAGCCCAGGTGGCGAGTGCCAGCCAGTTATGTTTCTGAAACAGGACCGCTGAGAAACAAGAGGGAGCTATCAGCATGCTTTTGGGGAACTTGAAGGTTTTCAGGAATACAACTGATCTTTAGAAATAAGAACTTAATAAGAGGAAACATCCCTCTACCCAAAGCAGCCTGAGGGCTGAGCCTGTTCAGTGGTGATTGAATGCAGAATGTCTATTGAACCAGAAGGGAAATAAGCAGAAAGTAGTAGGGGGAGGTCATGCCCTGCTTGGGGAGAATGGTTGACTGGAACTTCCTTTGGGAGGGAAGAAACACTATAACATTTTTGCTTCAGGCTCCACTTTTACTTTGTTAGTTACACCCAGTATGTTTGGAATTAGGATCTTGTTCAGGTGCGTGCGTAACAACAGCAGCAACCAAACTCAGCCTTTCATCTTTTGTAATTACCATATTTTTCGCCCTATAGGACGCACTTTTTCCCCTCCAAAAATGAAGGGGAAATATGTGTGCGTCCTGTGGGGCGAATGCAGGCTTTCGCTGAAGCCTGGAGAGCGAGAGGGGTCCGTGCGCACCGACCCCTCTCGCTCTCCAGGCTTCGCGCAGCTCTCCGCAAGCAGCGGGAGCCCGTCGCTGGGCTCCCGCTGCTTGCGGAGAGTTGCCTGCATGCTGAAGCCTGCGCGTGCTGAGCTCAGCGCGTCCAGGCTTCGCGGACCTCTCCGCAAGCAGCGGGAGCCCGGCACTGGGCTCCCACGGCTTGCAGAGAGCTGCCTGTTTGGGGGCTGGGGTCGGGGGAAGCTCGGGCTTCCCCCGCCCCAGCCCCGTGCCTGGGGGGGAAAATAATTTCCCCCCCTTTATTTCCCCCCCAAAAAACTAGGTGCGCCTTATGGGATGGTGCGTCCTATAGGGCGAAAAATACGGTACTTTGCTGCAGAGGCCACATCCACACCATACATTTAAAGCAATATCCTTCCACTTTAAATAGTCATGGATTCCCCACCCCAAACAAACAACAACTTTGGAGACAAGTTTGTTAAGGATGCTGAGTTTTGTTTGGAGACCCCTCACCAAGCTATTCCCATCATAGAGCTACAGTTCCCAAAGTTCTCAGGGAAGAGGGATTGGTGATTGAACCACTTGTAGCTCCGTGAGGGGAATAGGGGTCTCATAGCAACTCTGAGGGCCGTTAGCAAACTCCAGTTCCCAGGATCATTCCTTGGGAGAAGCAGTGTTAAAGTGGAACAATACAGCTTTAAATGTAAGGTGTGGTTGTGGGCTACTAGAGACAGGGATTATTATTATTTATTAAATTTATGTATCACCCTTCAGCCAAAGATCGCAGCGTGGGATTGGCTGTGCTTATTACAGTGCCCCTGAAGATCCTAATTCAAAGTACATGGGACCTAATCAAGGATACTCCTGTATACCTGGAGGTCTCCTCTTTTCCTTGTATATGTGGTCCCAACAATGCCTATGATGGTAGCACCTCTTTTTCAGGTTGCTACTATCACAGGAATAATTGCAGCTTTGTATACACTACCCAGATGCCATGCTAATGACATCTCTGTGAAGGCCCAGCCAGGAGCCCAGCACACCTCCTGAGGCAGCCTGCATGGGCCTTGCAACTGAACAGGCCCTGAATCTGCACTGCAATAAACCACAATTGAAATGTTTGTTGTTCTTAATTAAAATAAAATAGGAGCCACACTTTTAGCTACAAACTGCTTTAAGTACATTTTGGTCCTTGTGGCACACACCTTCTTTGCTGTGTTGCATGACTGCTCATCCACCTCATGTTGATTTTAGAGATTGTTTACACCAATATTTTGCAAAAACATGAGCTGGAATATGTATTTCAAGAAAATCCATGCCTTGGGGTCTAAGTGTTCTGCATGATCACAAGCTTATTGCGAAACAGCCATTCTAGCAACCATCCAGCATCACATTCTTAATGGCTTTCATTTAAAAGGAGGGGGAAAACTCCCATAAATGTCTAGCATTCATGGCAGAGGAGAGATAAGACTAAAAAGGCCTAGGTAGCACCTGCAAAGGGTTCAGTTACAGTGGAGGATGTCTTAAGGAGAGACCCATAGTCGCTGCACAGTAGACTTTTGAGAGATCATCAGGTAGCTGAGCTGCTGGCAGTCTTGGCAGGGCATTTGGCCTCATAGGCCAAGGATAAGAACCCTCTGAATCTGGGACACAGGTAAATCTGGCCTGCATTAGGACCAGAGATGACATACTGGGAAAACGATATTTTTAGGCCTAAGGGTGAGGAATCCAAAACCTTCCCCACACCTTGTATGTAACATCAGGTGTGGGGTCGGTAGTGATGCAGTTGGGTTGCCTCTTTGTGGAGCCAATCTCTGCAGAAAGTAGGGTTGAACTCCACGTTCAGTCCTTGCTTGGTTACCATTTCCACCCGACACCCATTTCCACCCCAGCCTCATGGGCCAAGTTTGATAGACAGGCAGGACCATTCACCTGTCAATCACCTGTCAATCACCTGGTGTCATTTTGCAATCAGGTGATTGGCAGGTAGGTGGTCCAGTCCTCCTGCCAAAGTTAGCCTGCAGGATGAGAGGAGATAAAGATCTGTCTCATTGGGCAGAAAAGGTTCTCCACACCTGTTCTAAGCATTGGCTAAATCCCTGAAGTGAAGCAGAACATTTGGGAAAGATTCTGCCAGAAATCAGCCATTGAGGAAGGCCAGTGGAAACTGGCAAGAAGCGAATAGACAGCACATGACAGTAAGAAAATTTCCAGAGTTCCCTGACAAGAGGGACTGGTTGCTAAATCATTCTGGGAATTATAGCCTTTGGGGGAAAGAAATATCTCTCTCCTAACAGCTCTCAGCAACCTTTACAGTCCCTGGATTCCTTGGAGGAATGTGAGGTGCAGATGTGACCCACAACTCTCTGGGGACCTCACTTACCTCTTCAAGAAATCAAATCAAAAAGAATTTGACTAGTTACATTGACTATAGTATTTAGAATTACTGAATCATGGCCTTGAGTGATTACATCGTTAAGAAGCACTCCAGTGTTTTTTCTCAGGGAATGGATCCGTCAAGAGCTGTCCAAATTCCTTGTCCCATTTTAATGCCCCCTCCACACAACTTCTCAAGTGAATCTCTGCATGTAACACTGCTTTGAATGAACATGTATTCACACATTGCTTGGGCTCCCATACCACCTGTTTGCCAGGCGCTGAGTTTTGCCCATTATATAATTCATGGAGAGAGAGCCTAGAGCTCTTCAGATTTAGTGTTGGACTACAGTTCCTATAAGCCCTAGCCAGTATGGCCAAGAATGATGGGAGTTGTAGACCAACATCTGCAGGGCTACAGCTTCTTCCACCCTTGATGATGAATTTTTGCTCTACAAGCATTTATTTTCCTTCGCATGCCCATTCTACCTGCCTTTCTCAAAACATATTTATGGTTCATTTTTCATTCTCCCATACCACTATAACTACAGCTGTTCTTGTTAGCCTGTTGGAATGCTGTGCATGACTAGAGCTTGTACTAACAAATCAGCATTTAACTATCTTTGTTTGTTGTGATGTCATGTTCGTTCTTTTGAGTTCATTTCTCTCCATATAGCCTTAACGTTGGGTTGGAATAACGTTAAAACAATCTTGGTTGCAATGAAACTTGAGCCAGTCTCCTTGGTTCACGTTTTCCTTTGTGTGTGTCACCATTTATTCAATTCCCACCCCACCCCTCTGTTGAAGAACAAAATCATTCCAGCAAATTAGCACATTGCAATAGCTGTGGTATCACTTTGGAAAGAAGAAAAGCCAAAATGTATAGATGCTAGGATTTAATTCCATTATATAAATGCATCAAAAGCTTGCCTTTTCACTGGAATTTTTCTATATTAAAAATATGTTGACTTTCTCCACATGTGGTAGTTACCACCCATTGGAAAACGTTTCAATCAAGTCTGTTCAAAGTCTAGTCTCTTTGGTGTTGACATTGCATAGCCTGGCATTGTGCTTGGGTTAGGTAACATGCTTTTCAGTCCACAACCCATTTACTCAATGGTTGTTCTGTCCAGTTGGCGAGTTGTGGATTGCAACCTTTTGTATAGGGTTTGTTTGGTTTTCTTGGTCTAACACCGATGTGCTTCCTTTTGTATCCTAACCCTAATGGCATTCTCGCAACCCCCTTACTGCTTCCTGTGCCGCAACCTCCTGATGAGTTCTTACTATGCTGGGTTTGCAACTTCTCAGGTTCATCAGGTACTGTGGTTTCCTTCAAGCTTTTTTCCTTCTTCCCTTAAATATTATTTTTCTTACCTTTTTTGTTTAAAATAGCAGTTCTTGATGCTATTGGTAAATAATAATGATGAGAAAAATAATGGAGCACAGAGACAAACATAATATGTTTTAAATTAAAGTTGGTCATCTTTCTTTCAATTACTTGAAAGATTTTCAGTGTGCATAGCAGTTTCCTTCTTGAGGCATTATTATTATTTGTTGTTGTTAGTATTTTTATTTTATTTAAGATGGACTTATATACTAACCTTTGCCATACTTATCTCACGGTGGTTTTCAATACGAATTAAAACAAAACAGCAATAACGTATATACACACACAATTAAAGTCAATGAACAAATAGTTGGATATCATATAAAACATTCTTTACAATATTTAAAATTCAGCATCCATCCAACACTTACAATGCAAACCTTGAAAATGCATTATGGCTTAACAAAAATGGCTTAACCTGGCACCTAAAAATAACACAGTAAGTAAAAAACAAACTGCCTCTTGATCCATCAGTCATAAAATGAGAGTCTCTTGGTGAAGTGTGGGGTGAAATTTTTTCAGATAAATAAATAATAAAATTAGAATAATCTCTGTTCACTTAGAGCGAGAGTTCAACAGTTTGATTAGACCTAGTGTCTTGAATACCTGATTTCTAAATTCCTGATTGTGTGTTTGTTAACTTTTGATTTTATTTACCGTATTTTTCCATGTATAAGATGAGGCTTTTTTTATTTTATAAGTATGTTAAAAATGGGAGGTTCGTCTTATACATGGATAGTGAAGAGGCGGGACGGCCGATTGGTTGCAGCGGCAAGCAGGAGATTATCAGTGGTGATTGGGCGGGTGATTGTTGGCTGTGGCAAGGGCTGTTGTTGGATTGCCCCCCCCCAAAAAAGCTCAACAACTCTGGGCAATCTCCCCACATTTTCTTGATTTGGAGTCTCCCAAAATAGGGGGCCTCTTATACGCGGGGGCATGCTATACACGAAAAAATATGGTATATTTATATTTTTATTCCTTTTTTTCTTAAAAAAAACCTTTTGTAACTTGGACAATTTTAATTTATATTTTATACTCTTTGTAAACTGCTTTGTGGTTTTATTTACACGTAATCAGTTTGCAAATTTTGTTAAATAAAACACATAAAAATGATACCTAGTGTCCTAGCCCTTGTTTTTATCACAGACCTGCTCTGCTGTAGGTTATGTTGAATGAAGGCAACAAGTCAACTCTATATTGCAATATAATCATATTGTGATATAAAGATATGTATATGACGCAGTTTGCAACAATTCCCCTGCTTCTATTGCCCATACAAGTTGATATGCAGTACCTTTTGGAAATTGTTTCTTGCTAAAGGATTGTTTTCTAATCATATTTGCCTAGGATTGCAGGGCATACCAGGTGAAAAGGGAGATCCTGGTTCACCAGGATTTGACATTCCCGGTCCTCCAGGAGATAGGGGCATTCAAGGATTTCCTGGATCACCCGGTCTCCCAGGACCTCCAGGTTCACCTGGGCCAGTTGGAAGAGATGGACTTCCAGGAATTCCAGGTAAATCCTTTTATACTATCAACTGCATAGTGTAGACACTGTTTGAATCCATGTGGAGCTTTACTTGTAGAAAATAAGAATTAGTCTGCTTTAAAGAGATGGCTTGATGAGCAGGAAGCAAGTAAATGCTTGTGTAAAACCAAGCTATCGAAACCTAGTTCACTGGTGAAGAACTGAGAACATTTCAAGCTTTTGCTGTTCTGATAGTCTAAACCAGAGATAAATTCAGTTTCAGGGCCTCATGATAACAGAAGTCATGTGCAGCTGATCTAGTTCATAGATGAACAGTTGGGAAATAAGACAACTGTCATGATCAGTCAATTAATTGTGCAACAGATATTGATTGATTGATTGATTGATTGATTGATTGATTGTTACAAATTATTGTTTTGCCTGTACATACTTCCAGTGGTGGGGCTTGTGGTGGGATGAAGCTCTCCTCTGGCACTGCTCCTTACTTGGGCAGGGATAGGGAAAGGACAATTATAAGCTTGGGGGTGCAGTGGTGAGAGCATTAAATTAGTGTTGGCGATTGTGCCACCAGTTCAGCTGCTTAGCCCCGACCTCACCCCATTGAGTGCTTCCATGGGTGTGGCAGGTAACTACTTAGCAAAGCACTCTCCCTTCACTCTCTGAAAAGGGCATTCGTCTTCTGCAGTGGTGCCTGTTTCAATGCATGCATGTGGCATCTATAAGTGGAGAGAGTTGCTTTTTTCTTCCAACAAATCTGTTTTTTCGCATACACAAACTTGTAGTTCAAACTGCTCCAGCTAAACTCCAGTATATGGATTCTGTATGCTTTTTTGAACTTGTAAAAATTGCACATTTAGGAGCCAAGTCCTAGGAGCGTTCGTCTTCTAGAGTTATTCTGTAGACGAAGACATTGTGGATGCTTGCAGGAGAGAATGGCTTTTGGATTGCAATAGATGGCTTTAGTGCAATAGGCTTTAGTGCAATAGTGCCATTTAGTGCAATGGCTTTAGTACAATAGACTGATTTGATTCACCAGTTTAATCCTATAGGAAAGAAAGCAGTGAATTTTTTGCGGGGAGGGTGTTTTTGCTCAGAATAAAACTGGTAATTCCATGCATCCAGGTAACAAAGGCGATATGGGAGTGATGGGTGCACCTGGTCCCCAAGGTTCCCCTGGAACCCCAGGCAGGAATGGCTTTCCTGGCATGAAAGGTAAGAGCTCCTTTACCTTACTGTTGTTTTACATTTTTATAGCCATAGAGGTAAAGCAGCATTGGAATGTGGAACTGGTCATTTAAAGATTCTGGAAGTTCAAGTTTACTTCCTGTTTAACACACATATATAAGAGGAGGGCATTTGATTTCTGTCTCCCTCTGTACATTATTTGGTTATAGTGTTGGCAACCTAAAAATAGTTTTAGCACCTCATGGCCTGAATTTTTGTGTGTAATAAGAGTATTAGACTAGGACCAGGGCAGACTTGAGTTCAAATCCCCAGTGAGCCATGAAGCTTATTGGGTGGTTTTGCCCCATACCTAGCTCACATGGTTCTAGTGAAAACAAAATGGGTAGGGTAGCAGTGACCATTTATGCCAGAAGGAGGGCTCCTGGCCCATGGGCCTAAATAGACCCACTAAATCTCTGAATTTGGCCCCTAAGGCTGTATTGGTTAAACCAAGCCCACCTGTAATCACTAAGTGCAAAGATCAAAGTTCAATCTTTTTTTCTGATGAAGATCAAGTAGTGAGTGTATCTCCAATCTTAGTGCTCTAGGACTAAGCCTTAAAATACGAATAACCTGACATTAGATGGTTGGCAATTTGGTGGCCCCACCCACTTGTTAAAAAATAGTCCATGAACGGTGAGTCAGTTCTGGATCTAGGTTGCCCACCTCCAATTTATACCACTCCAAGCACTTTGGAGGAAGTACAGAACAATAAAATATCATTTTAGTCAATGTATCTTTTGGTTTCTTGGTGTTATACCAAATGCTTTGACCATGCAAACACTTGTTTCACAATGTTTTGTAATGTAGACTGAAACAATGATGAATACTCTCTTGTTTGGACACTGCTTAGGCAATGATGGATTACCAGGCCAGCCTGGTCGTCCAGGACCAGCAGGGCAAAAAGGCAGCAAAGGTGAGACAGGCGTGCCTGGACCTCCAGGAACATTTGATCCAGGGCAGCTGGGCACTAAAGGAGAAAAAGGAGATCCAGGAGCTCCTGGTGAGATAATTGTGTTTCTTGTGTTGCTTCCTGTTGTAATACTGTTTGGTACCATTCAGCTCTTTTCAGACCAAGGGACATTCCCCATGCCCCAATCCTTGCAACAATTCGATTTAATTTCTGGCTGCATCAATCCTTCCTTTTTTCCTTCCGTCTTTCTTTTTGCTCTGCAATCTTTCTCACTGGAAAAGCACATTCACAAGTTCAGCTGTGGAGATAATCACATGATATATGTGAGTGAATATGCACCACTGGATTTGTGGTCCATGTGCAGTGGCACTTAGCTTGGTTGATTGGATGATGCTGTTGGAACTGTTAACATATTTCTGTTTGTGCACCTAAATATTAATAAAACTCTCTTTCTCTTTGCCTGAAGGTATTCCTGGTTTAACAGGGCAGAAGGGCTACCCAGGCACCCCAGGTGACCCAGGGACTCCTGGACTAGTTGGACAGCCAGGGATACCTGGACTACCAGGTAAGGAAGATGGCTTGTGTAAATGTGCATGTGCGGTGTGACCGCAAGATCATCAATGAAGACAATGCACACCAAAATATCGCATTGGCTTCAAACCATTTTACAGATGTTGGCTTGACTGACTTACACCTGTACATCTTGCTGAGGTTTGAGTTCCATTCTCCTTCTCTGCTAAAGCGCTGAGAACTAGCCTGCTCCTAAAAGAGCTAGAAATGTTGCCAGAGTCATTCATGTTGACCTGTTGAGCAATTGGATGTTGGTTATTTATCAGTAACTAAGGAATATGAGGAAAGCGAAGGTCTATAAAATCATGTGTAGCATAAAGAATGTGGATAGAGAAATGTTTTTCTCCCTCTCTCATAACACTAAAACTTGAGGACATTCAATGAAGCTGAATGTTGGAAGATCCAGGACACATAAAAGAAAGTACTTATTCATACAGTGCATATGGAACTCCCTCCCACAAGAGGTAGTGATGGTGACCAACTTGGATGGCTTTAAAAGAGGATTAGATCAATTCAAGGTGAATCAGGTTGTCAGTGGCTACTAGTCACTTCCACAGTCAGAGGCAGTAATGCTTCTGTATACCAGTTGCTAGAAACTCCAGTGGCGGGGAGTGCTCTTTTGCTTGTATCCTGCTTGCAGGTTCCCCACAAGCATCTAGTTAGCCACAGTGAGAACAAAATGGGCTGTTAGCCTCACCCAGCAGGCTTTTATTGCATTTTTTTGTTAAGTTAAAACCATGTAAGCAATTAATTATTCAACCAACCACACTGTATATTGTTAGAAGCATCATGGCCCACCCTACTTAAGCCAATGCTAATCATGACGTTCCACAGTCCTTAGTTTTAAGTCTTATGATTAACAGTATAAAGGATCTTCTGCTGATATACCAATATCCTCCAACATATTGCAGTTGAAAATTGGGGTATGCATAACATGCATTAACACCCTAGTTCTTATAGCTATCACAGAGCTGGAAGGATAAACAGTCTGACTGTGGAGAAGGCAGATTCCTATTTTCCTTTTAAAATGTCCCCATTATTACACATTATTGACAGCTCCAATGCACAGCTGTTTGCTATATTTAAACTGCCTGCCTTCTGCTTATTTAAAAGCCAAGCTCAACACAGCTAGGGCAGGTGCCCCATAGTATATTAGCAGTTCAAAGTGTATCATGATAGTTGCAGTTTGTGAAATGGCAGGCTGTGGATGGTGACTTAAGAGTTCACATGCAATGCATTTTCTTCTAATGGGCAATAGAGAGAAAATGCAACCCCTCCTCACATGGAGATTGCACTTCTAGAGACTCTGAGGAGGGTAATAAATCATGAGAAAACATCAGCTCTAGTTAGTCGTTCTAAGAAAATGTTAACAAGGCATCCATCAAAGACCGAAACCAGGGAAGTGATTTTTAAAGAAATGGACTAGGAAACAGGAACTGTTGTTGATAAACAGTTGTAATGTATGATACACATTCAAATACATGGCTTCTCAATTACACATCCAGGGCACTTTCTTGCAACATTTTATTGTGGACTTAGACTGCTCACCCATGCATGTTTTTCACAGTGTCCATACAACTTCCTTAACAAATTATTTCATTCACACACAAAAACCAGTTTAAGATGGATTTCTACTTGAAGGCTCAGTTAAGACAAAAGTTTTCTCTCAAATTCAGGTACTCAGTTATCATAGCAAACATGAGAAAATATTGTTTGTTGTCAATTTCTGTTGATAATGGTCACTGTGTGTATTTGAACTTTGAATTAAAAAATCACAGTATTCACAGCATTTGGGCCCTGTTGTTCACAATTTATAAGAAACACTTCATCTGATGAAGTGGGTCCTAGTCTATGAAAACTTATGCCATAATAAATGTATTAGACTCTTTTTGTGTGTCTTTGATGGAGAAAATGATTTTCCTAGAAGCAAGCTGATTATGATGATTGTGCCTTCTCTAGGCCCGAAGGGAGACTTGGGATTTCCTGGGCCACCAGGACCAACTGGACCTCCTGGACAGAAAGGTGCCAGTGGTGAAATGGGACTTCCAGGTAGTTATTTAAAGCATTTTTCTTCCTGGGTTGTTTAGCTGTTTATTGGTTTGTTGGACAGTAAGGGGGCGGGGATTAAACTGCAGTTCTAAAACATATCCAGAGATTAAGCCTCATTAGATACTTTATTTGCTGCTGAGTTAACATGCGTACATTTGACTCATTCATTAATTAAATACTATACTGTAAGGAACTTTGGACAACTTTGGACAGAGCAGCAAAACATAGAGCAACTCTTACTTATTTTCTAGGGGCCTTTATTTCTGCAATTTTCAAAAGAAGTATATTCTATTGTGGTTGCAAACCCTGCTTATAGCATCCCCCCACCTTCAGTTTCAAAGATATTGAATCTGGATAGGTAGTTTGCAAACTGAGTCCTTTAGAAGCCATTGCAAAACTTTCTTTTTAATATTTTGGGCAGGTCCTCCAGGCCAAAAAGGTTTCCAAGGCATAGCAGGCCAGCCTGGCCAGCCTGGCCAGCCTGGGTTTCCTGGGCTGAAGGGAGACAAGGGTGATCCAGGCCTATCAGACATCGGTATTCCAGGGCCCCCTGGCCCTAAGGTATGTTGTCAAAATGTTATTTCAAATTAAGAGCACTATTTCTAATGTACAAGAGCAGGACTCCAATACCCTACCCAGCTCTTTGCCTCTGACCATCTCTGGCAGAAGTGAAACAGATTCTGAAAAATGAACAAATGTAGGGGAAAGGTTTGCTTGCTGTCATAATGGATTCCTGTTGCATCATAGGATTATTGTGGGCATAATCCAGTACACACTGAAATTGGTGTGCCTCAAGCATACCAATACTGATGTGCACTTGCTTGCCTCTATTAGAAAAAATTAGGAACCTAATAAGAGTCCTGCTGGCCTATCTAGTCAACATCCTTTTCTCATAGTCACCAACCAGATGCCTGTTGGAAGCCCAAAACCAGGACCTGTGCTGAAAACTGCTTCCTTCCAGTAGCACCTTAAAGACCAACTAAGTCAGTTCTTGGTATGAGCTTTCGTGTGCATGCACACTTCTTCAGATACACTGAAACAGAAGTTTCCAGACCCTTCTATATAGTGAGAAGGTGGGGAGGGGTATTACTCAGAAGGGTGGTGGGAATGGGTGATTGGCAGATAGCTGTGATGAGCCTGTTGACGACATTCCCACCACCCTTCTGAGTAATACCCCTCCCCACCTTCTCACTGTATAGAAGGGTCTGGAAACTTCTGTTTCAGTGTATCTGAAGAAGTGTGCATGCACACGAAAGCTCATACCAAGAACTGACTTAGTTGGTCTTTAAGGTGCTACTGGAAGGAATTTGTTTTGTTTTGACTATGGCAGACCAACACGGCTACCTATCTGTAACTGAAAACTGCTTGTGATTCCCAGCAACTAGCTTTCAAAGGCACCCTGCCACTGACAGTGGAGGTAGGACATAGTCATTGTGGCTAGCAGCCATTCATTGTCTTACCATCCATGAATTTATCTAATCCTCTCTTAAAGTTGGAAGCCATCACTTCTTCTTGTAGGATCCAATTTGCAGGGCTCTGGTGCATAAAAGAACTTCCTGTCCCATTCAGCACATAGTACAACTCTTTTTTTCTGCTCACGAAAGAGCCTTTTCTTTGCTGTGGGAACACTCTGCACATGCATGCACACTCATCTTTGTGCGCGCACATCTGAGACCCTATGTTTCCATCAGGGCTTTTGGATCACATGCACTGCATGCAAAAATAACATAGAATCATACACCAGAGGGAAAGCTGTGTAGGTCTGTTGCCAAGAAAGAGTCTTGTGACATCTGAAAGAGTAAACATTTTATTGTGGCAGAAATTTGCATGGATTAGAGCCCAATTCATCAGGAAGATGAAGTGAAGCTTTTTAGTTCCAAGGAAGCTGAATGTTAAATGTTAGAAGATTCAGGGCAGACAAAAAGAAGTACTTCTTCACATAGCACATAGTAAAACTGGAATTTGCTCCTAAAAGAGGCAGTGATAGCCACCAGCTTGGATGCTTTTAAAAGAGGATTAGGCAAATTCATACTGTGGTACCTCGGGTTAAGTACTTAATTCGTTCCGGAGGTCTGTTCTTAACCTGAAACTGTTCTTTACCTGAAGCACCACTTTAGCTAACGGGGCCTCCTGCTGCTGCCATGCTGTTCTCATCCTGAAGCAAAGTTCTTAACCCAAGGTACTAGTCTGTAACCTGAAGCGTATGTAACCCGAAGTAGCACTGTACAGCATAAAGCTATCAATGGCTAGTCATCATGAAGGCTCATTTATCTGCTGTTTCAGAGGCAGCATGCTTCTCAATACTAGTTGCTGGGGATTATGTGTAGGAGAGTGCTGTTGAGCACATCATCTGGATAGGTATCTGGTTGGCCATGGTGAGAACAGGATCCTGGACTCTTCCTATGGTATTATGGGTGATCATCTGTTGGCATGTGTAACATACATGGGGAGAGAAGGGAGGGAGTGAAAGCCATGGAGCCTGAAGGCCTTGCAACAGATGGTGTCCAATAACTCTTTGCCTTCTATTCCTACACATCTATCTTGAATACTTTTACTTAGAAATATCACAGGGTGTGCCACTTGCATATCTTTTTTTCTCCTTTGGCCCCATTCCTAACACTATTCCAGCCTTCATTCTCTATGTACGTTTGTATATTTGCCAACTTAGGACAATACTCCATGCATCAGATGAAGTTGGTTATGGCCCATGAAACATAACACAATTTATTTTTTCTTCATTGCAATTTTAAATATATAAAAATCTAAGAAAAGATAACAGTGTGATAGCTAGCATTAGCCATACTCTGTGTAGACCAGTGGGTCCCAAAGTGGGTGGTACTGCCCCCTGGGGACAATGGGATTACCAAAGGGACAAGGCGGGGGGCAGCAGGGTTGCTGGAGGTGCAAATGACTGTCAGACTTTCAAAAGCTGGTATCATTGGATCAAGTTTTTTGTTGTTGAATTAATTATAGTAAATAGTTTTACAGCGGTACCTCAGGTTAAGTACTTAATTTGTTCCGGAGGTCCGTACTTAACCTGAAACTGTTCTTAACCTGAAGCACCACTTTAGCTAATGGGGCCTCCTGCTGCCGCCGCGTCACCAAAGCATGATTTCTGTTCTCATCCTGAAGCAAAGTTCTTAACCTGAAGCACTATTTCTGGGTTAGTGGAGTCTGTAACCTGAAACGTATGTAACCTGAAGCGTATGTAACCTGAGGTACCACTGTAATTGAATTTTGCATAAATGTGCAATTAATAGTTATTGTTTTGAATTATATTGTGCTGTTCTCCTTAGGTCATGCAATCTGCTATTCTGAATGCTTTTTTATAGGGTAGAGGGGACTGGGGATATTAGAATACTTTGAGATGTCAGTAAGAGAGATGGAAAACGATGAAGCCCCTTTTCACTTTATGGCTTCCTCTCCATCTACAATATAGGATATTCTACAATTTATATAAACATACCCTGCTTTCTACCCAAGATTGGCTTCCAAGTGGGTTATTCTATCACAGCGTTCAAAGGATAGTACCTAATAGTGAAGAGCAATAAATCAATACACAAAAACGCCAGCTATGCCTTCTATCATGCAGAGCCGGGGCAGGAGAGTGTTAGAGCCCTGTCTGGTCAAGTTGCATGGAATCAATTCCAATCTGTTACCCCCGAGGATGTGGACAGGCTGCTTGGACGCGTGAAACCAACCACCTGTCTCCTTGATCCTTGCCCATCCTGGCTAATAAAAGCAAGCTGGGAAGGGCTGGGCGATGGGCTTTGCAGGATGGTGAATGCTTCCCTTTGTGGGAGCATTCCCAGACCCATTGAAAGAGGCGGTCATTAAACCGCTTCTTAAAAAACATTTTTAGACCTGGCCAGTATGGCTAACTATCGCCCAGTCTCAAATCTTTCATTCTTGGGCAAGGTGATTGAGTGGGTGGTTGCTAAACAACTCCAGGCACACCTGGAGGATGTGGACCATTTGGATCCCTTCCAATCAGGATTCAGGCCTCATCATGGGACTGAAACTGCCTTGGTCACGCTGGTTGATGATCTCCGGTGGGCTAGGGACAAAGGTGAGAGCTGTTTCCTAGTTCTGCTGGATCTCTTCGTGGCCTTTGATACAATCGACGATAACATCCTTCTGGACTGTCTAGAGGGGCTGGGAGCTGGGGGCACTGTTATACAGTGGTTCCGCTCCTTTCTCCTGGGCTGTGTCCAGAAAGTGGTGGGGGGGTGAGTGTTCAGACCCCTGGGCCCTCATTTGTGGCGTGCCTTGGGGTTCCGTCTTCTCCTGCATGCTTTTTAACATCTACATGAAGCCACTGGGAGAGATCATTGGGGGTTTGGACTGGGTGTCCATCAATATGCAAATGATACCCAGCTCTACTTCTCTTTCAAATCAGAACCAGTGAAGGTGGTGAAGTTCCTGTGTGAGTGCCTGGAGGCAGTTGGAGGATGGATGGCGGCTAATGGATTGAGGTTGAATCCTGACAAGACAGAAGTACTGTTCTTGGGGGACAGGAGGCGGGCTGGTGTGGAGGACTCCCTGAATGGGGTAACTGTGCCCCTGAAGGACCAGGTGTGCAGCCTGGGAGTCATTTTGGACTCACAGCTGTCCATGGAGATGCAGGTCAGTTCTGTATCCAGGGCAGCTGTCTACCACCTCCACCTGCCCGCAGACTGTCTCGCCAGAGTGGTTCATGCTCTAGTTATCTCCCGCTTGGACTACTGCAATGTGCTCTATGTGGGGCTACCTTTGAAGGTGACCCAGGAACTACAAGTAATCCAGAATGCAGCATCTAGACTGGTGACTGGGGGTGGCCGCCAAGACCACATAACTCCAGTCTTGAAAGACCTACATTGGCTCCCAGTACATTTCCGAGCACAATTCAAAGTGTTGACCTTTAAAGCCCTAAACGGCCTCGGCCCAGTATACCTGAAGGAGCGTCTCCATCCCCATCGTTCTGCCCGGACGCTGAGTTCCAGCGCCGGGGGCCTTCTGGCAGTTCCCTCATTGTGAGAAGCAAAGCTACAGGGAACCAGGCAGAGGGCCTTCTCGGTAGTGGCGCCCACCCTGTGGAACGCCCACCCATTAGATATCAAAGAGATAAGCAACTACCTGACATTTAGAAAGCATCTGAAGGCAGCCCTGTTCAGGGAAGCTTTTAATGTGTGACATTTTAATGTATTTTTAATCTTTGTTGGAAGCCACCCAAGGTGGTTGGGGAAACCCAGCCAGATGGGTGGGGTACGAATAAATTATTATTATTATTATTATTATTATTACTACTACTACTACTACTACTACTATCAGCATACTCCATCCCCCATGCCCACTAAGCATAGTCCACTTTCTGTAAACCTTGGAATTTCCTCAAGCCTGCTGATGCCTCCTCCTTGTGGAGCTGTCCCTAACCTTTTGCCCATCATCCCTAACCATTGGCCATGCTGGCTGAGGCTGATGGGACATGTAAGTCCAACAGCATCTGCAGGGCACCAGGCTAGGGAGAAGACTGCTCTTTGACATGTTGATGAAGACACATAGATACCCACACTTGGAGAAGGAGTTCACTTTTGGTATAAAGTGAAAAGAACTGAGAGTGGGAAAATATGAAGATCTTCTGATGAAATTGGCTTCTGGAATGGCACAGGGAGGTGTGGGAAAGGGTACCTCCTGGTATTCCAACTCTTTGCTAGTCCTGAAATTTTTACAATACTCTTAGGCCACATTCACATTATACATTTAAAAAACACTGTGACCCTACTTTGAACAGCCAGGATTTTCCCCAAATAATTATGGAAAGTATAGTTTGTTAAGGGTACTTCGAGTTGTTAGGAGAACCCCCCACCCCCGTTTCCCTCATTGGGCTACAGTTTGTTCAGAGTGATTTAATGACCAATTGTTCTTCCCAATGACCTCTGGGAATTGTGGTTTTGCACCCTTGGCAAACCTCAGCTCCCATAATTCTTTGGGAGAAGACATGATTGTTTAAAATGGTATCATAGTGCTTCAGATGAATGGTGTGAATGTGGCCTTAGTTGTGTTTGCCTCAGTCAAGCATAAACCCTTCTTCCTTTTTTTCCCTAGGGTGACCCTGGTTTGCCTGGATATACAGGCAGTCCTGGCAACAAAGGTTCTCCTGGCAATCCTGGGCTGCCTGGTTTAGCTGGCAGTCCAGGTGCAAAAGGTGATGCCGGCCTCCCCGGATTCCCAGGTAATTAATTTCCATTGAATTTCACTGTTATTTCTTCTGTTTTTCCTCCATGGTTCTCACACTTCAGCTCCTGGAACAAGTAATTTTTTTTCTCCCTGATTATGCATATATAAAATTTATATATAACATATATAACATTTATATATAAAATTTAAAAGAAAAATTGTAAAGATGGATTGACATTGGTTCAATCCAATGAAATGAAACGGGGTAAAATAATTAAATTTAGTAAAAATAAATAATTTTTGATACAAATGAATAACACAAGCCCTTTTTTAACTCACCTTTTTAACACTATTCAGCAGATGTGGTTGGAAATACATGGAGTGTTTATGTTCAGTTATTGCTGTAACTCTTGATTGCTTTCAGGCATGGATTAAGGATCTGTGGGGCCTAAGGCTGATAGATGGGAAGGCCCTACGTGGTATATACTGTATATTAAAGTAGATAAATCATAAAGTCACAAAATGATCTAAAATTAACAAAGCTGCTCAAATCAAAGAGAAAGTATTCAAACAATAAATCATTGTCTCCACTGATTTCCCCGTTCCCTCACTTTGGCTGTGGCAGTCAAGTGTGGTGTCATTCCTCTGTGGGGCTCATGGTGGCAGACTTGCATAATAGATTTTTCTTCCTCTTTATTTTCACAACAGCCTAGAAGGAAGATGAGGCAAAGTGGAGAACAAGGGCCCAAGGACACCAGTTGACATTGTTGTTGAAATGGGAAACTGAAGGGCCTAATGAAATTTGAGAGCCTAAGGCTATAACATTCTGGTTAATCCGGCCCTGTTTATGCTTCCCTTTTTATTGGCGTGTATACACTGTCAACATCATAAAACAAATAGGACTGTTATTAAGGCCCCATAGATAAAGGCAAAAATGCCTTTTCCTTTTCCTTTACATATTTGCTCTTGTAAAGAAAGATACATAAAATCAAAAGCACCACATTTTAACATCACGTTGCTTTGCCACTTTTTCCATGCCTGAATTGCAATTCTTGCACCAGGTACTACAGTTTCCTTCCTACTTTGCTGTTTGTATTTTTAAATTGTGTTGTTGTTATCTACAGCTCTTTGTGGTTTTTACAGAAGAATGTTTCTTTATAGTTGTTATTGTGTTTTGTTGTGAAAGCTGCTTTGGACAGGCTTTACCTGGAGAATCAACATAGCTGTATTTGAAAAGACGAGGATTGCATAAACTCTGTTTTCACAGGTACACCAGGTATTCCAGGACCAAAAGGTATTGATGGACCCCCAGGTAATCCAGGTGTTCCAGGGTCACCTGGGCCTCCAGGTATGTGTTTAAAGGTGTAATATCTGTTAATCTTCTTTTTTTATTAATTACAAATAAAAGTATTGTTACATATTCCCCACTACCTTGAGTGTTGAGAAGATGCAGGTGCAAAGCTTACCTGTTTTTGAACCATGAACATTCCTTTAATGGCAGCAATTGTGTGCTGGCATACCCATGGCACTTGTATCAAGATATGAGTGTAGCACCCCCCTTTTTTACCTCTCCCCCCCAAAAAACCCCCTGCACTGGCCCTTTAAACAGTAATCAGGCAGCAATATCACAACAATATTATGTAGGGAGTTCTAGTAGAGACGTGTAAATTTGTGAAATGTTTTCCCTTTTCCTAAATGCAAATGCAGGTGACAGGTAGTTAGTATACCTTATCTGTAAATGATTTGGAATATGGATTCAGTATTTTGAGAATAAATCCCAATTTTGATTCCATAAATGAAGCCAGTGGCTTTGATTTCTCTCAGTCTCTAAGTAGACAATAGATTGTGGGTGGCGCTTGTGGTCTAAACCACTGAACCTTCTGGACTTGCCAGTCGGAAGGCCAGCAGTTTGAATCCTTGCAATGGAATGAGCTCCCGTTGCTCTGTCCCAGCTCCTGCCAACCTAGCAATTCAAAAGAACACCAGTGCAAGTAGATCAATAGGTACAGCTGTGGCGGGAAGGTAAATGGCGTTTCCATGCGCTCTGGCTTCCATCATGGGGTTCCATTGTGCCAGAAGTGGTTTAGTCATGCTGGTCACATGACTCAGAAAGCTGTTTGTGGACAAACGCCAGCTCCTTTGGCCTGAAAGCAAGATGAGTGCCACAACCTCCTAGTCTCCTTTGACTGGACTTAACCGTCCAGGGGTCCTTTACCTTTTTTAAAAAATAGATTCATACATTAACAAATACTGCTCATACAAACTGATGTCATGGGTTAAAACATTTAAGTGCAACTTGATGCTGAGTTTCATTTGTCAAATAGAGCTATTTAACCATTTAAATTTCTCCCTGATAAATGCATTATTGTGATCACAATATATCCTACCAAGAGAGAACCTGTCTTTGTGGCAATGAACACTATAGAAGACCGTGACCATTGTTTGTGAATTAAACCTTCATGAACCAGAAAAAGTGTGTGGGAGGAAGAAAGATGTGAATCATTCAGTCATTTTGAGATATTTAATGCTTACAATAAAATAATAATACTGTTGATAGTTCTTTACTAGTTTTATACACATTACAGAGTTTAGATATTCAATAAGAGCAAATTTGAAGGCATAGAAAGCTTATTTAGTATAGTAGTTTCAGAGCTTAAGATGGAAACAGAAATGAACTTATTTTTTTCTGTTCCATTATGTTCTGGGTTCCTTCTGCCTCATACTCAAAGGCTGCTGCCTTCTGGTTTAAATTGGGGGATTTCTAAAATCAATATTTTAACCGGCATGTGCAGTTTGCTACAGTTTTCAGCTTGTGTCTTTTTTCTTTTTTAACAGATTACTGAGGCATACTTGACCATGTGCACAAGGATTAAATTGCAGAACACAAAGAAATTATGATACAATGGTGTGATCATATCAGAATTCCTTTGTGTGCTGCTATTTAACCAAGCTTTGATTATTTTTGTGTGTGCTCTGAATTGGTGGCATCAGCAATCTTTATCAAAAGTGAAAGGAGATGGGGAGATCAGTTTTGAGTACTGTGTCAGGTTCCGGGCACCACAGTTCATGAAGCTTGTTGACAAATTGGCATATAGCCAGAGAATGGTGACAAAAACATGAGGGGCCTGAAGACCAAATCTGTGAGGAAAAGGTTGAAGGAGCTTATAATTTATTTACGGCTATTAGCCCATAAAATATGTACAAACATAAAAGCACAGAAACATAAAAACCAATACATCTAACAACAGAAGGGGAACACCACGATGCAAGGGTGGGTCATTGAGCAGTGACAAATAACAGCTTGGGGCCCGGAAAGATCCAAGGGACGGTTCACAGAAAAAGGAGAACTGGAGACGAGATCCGTCCTGCACTCTCATCATAACTGTCCGATTAGTTTTTGTTGTTGATGTTGTTTTTTGGTGGTTTTTGTGTGTGAGATAACCGCATTCAGGATTCTCGCCACCTGCAGAGTTACAGAAGGATCTGTATCCTGCAAAAGCAGTGCGGCATGTGACTCAGCAGGCCTGCCAACCAAGCGCAGTAAAGCAGGACCCAGGAATTTAGTCCTGGCTATGCTATGTAAGGGACAGTTGAACATTATATGTGGAAGAGATTCAACTGTTTTCCCGTCACACTCACATAGCGGAGACACCAAACCCTTGGAAAATCTGTGGCTCAGCAGGTTCGATGGAAAAACATTGAACCTTGCACGAATAAATGCAAGTCGGTGTGGTACAGATGAAAGAGATGACATGTATGATGGAAGGCCAAGTGGTGGGGTTATTCCATGATACCTGGGGGAGCAGACACCCCCACCCCTGGAGAGGTTGTGTTGATTTTCAATGTCTGCTAATCTTTGCTCGATAAGGCTTTTGGCTGAGCGTAGGTTCATCTTTAAGGAGTCCGCTGGGGAAATTCCGATGCTCAGAAGTTTGGCATGGATTTTCCCTACCCACGGATTAACAAAGTCATCCCGCCAGAGGCACTGAAAGTGGTAATGGTCGGGAAGCCTATGCCAGCTGGACAGCCAATAGCCAAAGACTCGCTTCCAGATGACAGTCTCCAATGATGCAATCCTTAGCTCCAGATGTATGGCTGCATTGCTCACACACATGGGGAGTTTCAGGAGGCGACGGAGAAACTGATTCTGCAATGTCCCCAGCGATGTTAAATTGGACCCTGGGGCCCAGAGCGGGGCAGCATAATGGAGACAAATGGAGAGAATGGTGACAAAATGGAGAGAATGGTGACAAAAACATGAGGGGCCTGAAGACCAAATCTATGAGGAAAAGGTTGAAGGAGCTGAATATGTTTAGTCTGGACAAGAGCCCAAACAATGGGCTGTCTCCAACGACCCATTGAAGTGGATGGACATTACTCTTAATGCTGGTCACTGACCATAATAATAAAGATTTTTGATTTGGACATAACTAGCTGAAATAGACATGAAGAGCTTTCTGGTGGTACAAGCTGTTTAACAGGGGGAGATGTGGACAGTGATGGACCCACTTTTGTTACAGACTTTTAAGCAGAAGCTAGCTGGTCCTCCTACTGGAGATGCTGTAGCAGTAGGTTTCCAGTGTTAGCCAGGGTGGGCTAGATGGTGTTTGAGGTTCCTTCCACCTCTATGAATCTATAAGAACTCAGTCAAACTGCACATGTAACAGCAATATACACCAAGCAACTGAACATCAGAAATGAAAATGCTATAACACCAACAAAAGACACGAGCGTAGAGGGCAGCCAGTAGGGGTTGGTAAGGGTAATAAAGAACTATGATGTTTTATTGAAACAAATCTAATATATTATAGGGTTTTTAAAAAACTAAAAAACCAATATCCTTAATTTTTAAAGGGGAATATTGATGGATAAGTAATGCATTGACAGTACCCCAGAAACAAGATTGAGAACCGTCAAATCCAAGGGCAAATTTTGTGAGCTATCTTGAAGTACCGGTAGATTACTTGGCTCTTATAAAATGCTGTTAATCCAGCCATGGATGGAACTGAGCATTTTCACCCCTCAAGTAGGTTTTATAGTTCTCTGCATATTTCAAAGTAAGGGGAATGTTTTGATCACTGAAGCAAACGGTCTTAAGGTAAAGATGGATCATAAACAAATCTATGGTGCAGCCACATTTGGAATACTGAGTTTTGCTCACCTCGCCTCCAAAAGGATATTGTAGAGTTGGAAAGCATTCAGAAATGATCAAGGGGATGGAGTGACTCTCCCCTATGAAGAAAGGTTTCAGTATTTGGGACTTTTTAGTTTAGAGAAAAGGTGAGTAAGAAGCGACATGATAAAAGTTTATAAAATTACGCCCTGGCATGGGGAAAGTGGACAGAGACATGTTTTTCTCCCTCTCTCATAGACACTAGGAAAGAAAATGCTTCTTCACACAGCGCATAGTGAAGATGATGGAACTCACTGCTGCAGGAGGCAGTGATGGCCACCAACATAGATGGCTTTAAAAGAGGATCTGACAAATTCGTGGGAGAACAAGGCTATCAGTGGCTACTTACCACCATGCCTATGTTCTGCCTCCACAGGCAGAGGGAGAAATGCTTCTGAATGCCAGTTGCTGGAATCCATAGGAGGGGGAAGTTGTGCTTGTATCCTGCCTGCAGATTTCCCACAGGCATCTGGTTGGCCCCTGCCAGGAAAGGAAACTGGACTAGATGGACCACTGGTCTGATCCAGCAGGCCATGCCTATGTCCTCATTATTTTGGTAGCTGTTCAGAATGCATCCATGGGTTATAAAATGAGGATCAGTAATGAAATCCAATATTTGTAATATACTCTTTCTACTATTCTTAGGTGACATTGGCCACCCTGGCCCTCCCGGCCTTGTAGGGGAAAAAGGACAGCCTGGACGGGATGGCATTCCTGGACCAGCAGGACAGAAAGGCGAACCAGGTCAGCACCTTCCATCTCTTACAATGTTTTCTTTTCTCTTTCTGATACAAACACTTGAGGTGGCAGTTTTACCGTAGATGCACTCATTGGTTTAAAGTGTTTGCCTCTAGCAGCAAGTACTGCATTCACAGATCTATAGCTAACCTGCCTATGGTGATTGTGTATTTTAGGTCAACCAGGTTTTGGACGCCCCGGACCTCCTGGACTCCCAGGACTCTCAGGCAAAGTTTATTTTTCTTCATTCATGAAAGAGAGGGATCACAGCTCAGTGGCAGGACACATGCTTTGCATGCAGAAGGTCCCAGGTTCAATCATGGATTTCTCCAGTTAAAAAATGATCAGATAGCAAAGACCTCTGCTTGAGAATCTGGAGAACCATTACTATTCAAAAGAGATTATTCTTAGTAACATGAACACATAATCTGACTTGGTATAAGAAATTACAGCTGGTGTCTATTGAAATGGACAGGGCAGGTGGGATCAGTGCTTTTTTCTGGGGGACACAGGGGCCTAAACATTTTGTGAATCTAAGTTAGGCCTCATTGAGGGACAGTATTTCAGTATGAGTAGGAAAATGAGAGTACCCCTTAACATTTTTTTAGAAAAAAAGCACTGGGTGGGACCTCAGTCACTGACTAGCAGAAAAACCTCTGACTGGTTGCAAGAAAGAAGATGGGTGGGTGGGCACAGACTATGATTGGTGGGGCAGTATCCTCTTTAATGGACCGGCTTTCACTTGGGATAAGGTTTTCTTCTGTGTGCCTCAGAACCCTATTTTGCACTTTACCTCCGCCCAATGGATCTCAGGATCCGGGGGTGGGACATGTAGGTCCTGCAAGCTTGATGTCTGCCTGCCTTTAGTATACAGTATTGATAAATGAAACATTGCAGTGCATCTATAAACATGCTCTCTTTTCTTCCCCCACCCTTAAACAGGTCAAAAGGGTGACTCGGGTTTACCTGGACCCTCAGGACCTCCAGGAGCCCCTGGTCTGAAGGGAGAAACAGGCAGTCCAGGATTCCGTGGCCTTCCAGGTTCCCCTGGCTCTCCAGGGCTGCCAGGACCACCTTCAGAAGGGCCTAAGGGAAGCCCTGGGCAACCAGGCATACCAGGGAGGCCAGGTAAGAAAGAGAAAATTCAACAGACATTTTGCTGACAGGTTATTGGTCTGTTGGAATACTTGTATACTTGGTATACTTGTATACTGTTCGGCTGAAATTGCAATACACTCACCTGACGTCTTCTGGGTATCCTTAATTTACCATGAGAGGTTACCTGAAAGTACAGTAGTAACTCGGGTTGCAAACACCTCGAGTTACAAACACTTCAGGTTACAGACTCCGCTAACCTGGAAGTAGTACCTCGAGTTAAGAACTTTACCTCAGGATGAGAACAGAAATCGCGTGGTGGCGGGAGGCCCCATTGGCTAAAGTGGTACCTCAGGTTAAGAATGGTTTCGGTTAAGAACAGACCTCCGGAACGAATTAAGTTAGTAACCAGAGGTACCAATGTCAAGAGTGAAAACAAAAGAGCACATAACTGATAACCTGTCTGCAAAATGTTGCCTACTTGAAATAAGCCTCCGCATGTCATCACGGCAATCATCCAGCCAAGCACCCAAATCAACTTTTAATTGCATCTGCCAAACATCCCTGCACCATGGTGCCACATGATAAAACAAATCCATCTTGTGCACAACAACATAATAATATGCACTGTCCGCAAAACCTATGGAAATCAAATCCATGTTAGCAGCACAGCATGATCAGAATTTATCATGGTTTCATTCATCTTCATGTCATGTATGCTCATCCATATTCCATCACGTCCCACAACTCCCGACGGATATTCAGTACACCCCTGCATCATCTTCATCCTTCTATGCCCTCTCGTCTTGTTTGCTGACCTACCATGTACTAATTCTGGAACTGATAATTCCCATTTGATGGGTGAATGCCACTGAGCTGATATTGGGTGTCCAACAAAAATTTCTATAATGACTGGAACATTCTTTGGCAAAAGATGGGAAAGCTACTATATCTTCCATACTGTTTTCTGTGTCCCCAAAACACTCCATTAAAACTGACAACAAGTGGAGCTGGCAAACCATGACCTAGATGTTGCTGTAGCCATTGTCCATCATGGTTTTCTAAATGGCAGGCAGGTGTGTGTTCTATTACTTATTAATTAAGCATTATTGTTTTATCATTAATTAATTATATGTATACCCCCATCTTTCCTCCCATGGTGGTGTACATGGTTCTCCTTCTCCACATTTTATCATCACAACAACCCTGTGAGGTAAACAAGACTGGGAGGCAATGACTGGTCCAAGCCACCCAGTGAGCTTCATAGCTGAGTGAGAATTTGAACCCTGATCTCCCAAGTCCCTAGTCCAAAACTCAGTGGCATAGCGTGGGTTGTCAGCACCCGGGGCAAGGCAAGTAATTTGCGCCCCCTAACCCGTGGATTTGCACCCCCTAACCCTAACCCCCAGATGTTGCGCCCGGTGCGGCCGGCCCCCCCTGCACCCCCCACGCTATGCCACTGCCAAAACTTCTATCCTCTGTGCCACACTGGCTCTGTTTGACAATGGTGCCACACAAAAACAGGATTTAGGTTTAAATAGATAGAATCCAGGACATTTTTATAAGCCACTATGGCTCAAAAATGTCTGGGCAAAACCAGATGGAACCTCAGGAAATAGAAATGGGCAGAACAGAATGTGCAACAGTTGGAAGTCTTATTTGGGTGGGAATTACTTGTTGTTTGCTAGCAGAAATTATTTATTAAAGGTATTTTATCACCTGCCCTTCATAAGTACAGACACCAAGCCAGGGTACACAGCACAGAATAAAAGCAGCAGACCAAATTGTAAAATAACAACCATTAAACAAATAAAGCACCTGAAAACAATACAACAGCTTTAGCATTAATCATCCTGCAAAAGTTAACATGCCTGGACAAATAAACAAATCTTAACTTTGTGCCAGAATGTGACCAATCTTTGCATACATACAATCGTACCCGGAAGGGGAAATGGGGGTAAATCACCTCTGCCATTCCCCCACCACACTTTTTAAGGGGACTTTGGGGACCTCAGCTCAGCTCGTTGAGCCAGGGTGGAGGACTTACACTGGCATATCTCTGGCTGAGCTGGGAACCTCGGCTGAGCCCAGGCTCAACCAAAGATCCACCTATTTCACTCATCCCAGCAGATCTTGGGTATTGCTCCCTTACTTCTAAAGGTGGGGGACACTTGGATAGGAGCCTCATGAACAGATCTTCATTGATAGGCAAGTTCCTATGGATTCAGGAGGATTTGATTTACCCTGACGGAAAATGTTGTTTTCCTCACCACCACCACCTTCCCCAAATACATATACATAATCCTGAGTAAAACAGATACGAGCCTAAATTGGTTTCACACTGAGAAGGAGAAAAGGAGCCTCTTTAGGTTGTGACTGATGGGAAAACACCAGTAATGGCTCAGTGGCTTTGTTCCCACCATCTTGGTTTGTATTGCATGTGGACTGGACTGTACAACATGAAACATCCATCTCACACCACCATGCATGTCCCAGTCTGGGTAGACCAAACTGTTATACTGTTCAAGTCAATCCACATTTTAGGACTCCTGAATGGGCAGGAATGGTTTAAATACTGTCTCTGTAACACTGGAGTGAGGGGTTGTTGGCCCTCCAGATGTTGCTGAACTACAACAATCAGCCCTAGCAAGCATGGCCATTGGCAAGGGATGATGGGAGTTGTAGTTCAGCAACATCTGGAAGGTCAAAGGTCCCCCACACTGCTGTAATATATTATCACAATGCAGTTGACCAGTGTAATCAGGTTTCTTGGACAAAGATCAATGGATGCATTGGATATCTATTGATCTTCATTATAATTGTAGATAATTAGATGAGTTCTTGCAATTGATAACATAATTCAGTAAAAGACTTCCTCCAGTTCTTACATGGTCTTGCTTTTTGGTGTGAGAATTCCTAATGTGTCATTTCATCCCATCCTACAAAACTGAACTCTTTTAGTTTAATCAGTTGTTTTAAAAATTCTATGGATTATAATAGTTTGGTCTATTCATAATATACAAGAAGGAATTTTAGATGGATCACTGTGAAAGCGTTTAACTTATTGACATATCTAACCATATTGATGTTTCCCCATTCTAATGATGGCCTTGGTGAACTTTTGGTCCCCTCCTTCCAGGTGCCACAGGTTAGCTCATTAACTCCAGTGTGATAACTTTGCATGCCCTTGAATGTACTTCTTTGATGAAAACAAATGTCTCAGTCTGTAGGATGGGTATGCCAAGTCATTAACCTTACATAACAGTAATCAATTTTATATCCCACCTTTTCTCCAAAGAGCTCAAGGTGGCATACAAACTTCTCCGACTCTCTGCTTTATCCTCACAACAACTCTGTGAGGTTAGATAAGGCAAGAAACTGGCCCAAGTCACCCAGTGGGCTTCATGACTAAGTAGGGAGTCAAACCCAAGTCCTAGTTCAGCACTCTAACCACTACACTACACTACACTGTCAGTCAGTGCAGGACTCTTATTGACAATTCTGCTACCCATGGAAATCATTGTCAGGGCTTGGGCAAATGTGTTGCAATGTTGATTCCAACTCAACATGTCACTTGAACATGAGGCCATATAACAATTTTCTGGGTTATTCTTGCAGTTTACAAGAATTGGAAGTCTGATTGAAAGGATAACAGCATCATTTGCCAAACATTTGCCGACATCATATCCATTATAGAACTAGCCTGGCACTGAGCTAGTTTGGCATACTTTGTGTATGAGAAATTTATTTGGAACATATCCAGTGCTATACATGCACATCAAACTTAAAGCCTTTTGGCAATTAAAATATTGTCTTGGTGGATTGTGTGTGTCATCCAGTGTTTATTCTGTGTAGACCCATTAACTAATGTTGGATATCACCCTGTTTTTTGTAATTTATGATAAGTATTTTTATAGATTTTTACTCCCAGTTTTCCTATATACACATTTTCGGATCATGGCCTAGCAAACATCCCCTTTCCATTTTTTGACTTGGTTAATTCCAATGACATGTTGTTGGCACAAAAGCACTGCTCACATGGGCAGTGTAACCCAAGACCACTCATACAAGGTTGTGTGCTCCTATTATTGTTGCTATTATTACAATAATTAATCATTATTATTAATCCTGTTGTAACCCACCATCTCAAGGCGATTCACACATAAGACAAGTGAAACCATTAAAAACACAGAACAACAAATATATTTAAAACAAAACTAAATCCCTAACCAGTGGACACTCATGGTAGAGACTCATTTATCCAGCTTAAGAAAGGTCTCCAGTTGTTTCTAAAAAGTAGGTGCCTTTTGCTTCTTAACAGGAATGCTATTCCACAGAACAGGAGCAGCCACACTAAAAAGCTCTGCTCCGAGTTACTATAGAGCGGGCTTCTGAGATCTTTGAAAATTGCAGGACAAACACCCTTTTTTTAGACTAGAAGAATACAGATCCTCCATTTGCCAGTTCACCAAAGGCCACTGCCTGCTGTTTCTTACACTTAGTGAGCAGGGTTTGTGCATAAGCTGGCTTCTGATATTTTACCAAAACCAAACTGTTGATGGTCAGAATTGATTCCTCACCTACTAGTTCACACTGTCTGAAAAGATAGGATTTCACCATCTGGAATGGTTTTATGTTTTCTGCAGACTTCACTACCTCAGTGCTCAGCCTTGACTGCAGATTTTTAAAATTACAGTGGTGCCTCGCAAGACGAAAAGAATCCGTTCCGCGAGTCTCTTCGTCTAGCGGTTTTTTTGTCTTGCGAAGCAACCCTGTTAGCGGATTAGCGCTATTAGCGGCTATTAGCGGCTTAGAAAAAGGGGGGGAAGCGAAAAAAATCGCAAGACTCGCAAGACGTTTTCGTCTTGCGAAGCAAGCCCATAGGGAAATTCGTCTTCCGAAGCGCCTCGAAAAACAGAAAACCCTTTCATCTAGCGGGTTTTTCGTCTTGCGAGGCATTCGTCTTGCGGGGCACCACTGTAATTTAAATAGCACTGGTCTCTCTATGTATCCTTATTGTATTCTACTGGTTAATATCTTGCCTTGTGTAAACTGACTTACTCTGATCCTCTGCTTTCCTGATATTCAACCTGTTACTATTTCATGAGGATTTTGCAGTGAAGCAGGATGCTAATATAAAAGAAAAAAGTTAAGATTATACCTTTTGCTCATCTGTAGCAAAGTGTGTTTTATCCCTCTGCACACTACTCCTGGATAAATTTCAGGACAGTGCCCAAACCATTGCTACTAAACAGGCGACTCAAAGTTATATTTCTATGGATCCCATAATATGTAGATATTGTTTTAACATATTGTAGTTGAACTTATTTTATTTTACTAACCTTGCGTACCTTGTTTGTAACAGCCTTAGACTTTGGTCTTATACAGAGTTACGTAGAAGTAAATCCCATGGAACTCATTAGAAACTTACTTCAGAGTAGACTTGCAAATGGCTGTGCTGTTTTTTCCACAACCTTCTTCTCTGCTCTGATTTCACTGAACATTGTTGCTGTTCTGTTCTAATGTAGTGTTAGTCAGACCTCATTAAAATACTTCTAACACTGTTCCATAGAATAGGAATGACTTGGCATACACCTAAGTATTAGATGTGTTTGGATGAAGTCTTGAAAGTTTTGCTGTGATGGCTTTTAAAAAGCAAAATGTCTTCACCCCAGCCAAAAAACACTGTTTTAATTCCAGGCATTAAATTAATATAGCAACCATCTGTGGTTGAGTAAATCTACAATTAGACCTAAAAAAAAAGGAAAAAAAGATAGTTCAGAAGCCATACTCAGTACTTTAGTGCCCTGGTAGGGCAACATGGACCAACCATTGAAATTGTCCTTATTTAAAGCCATAGCAAAACTTCCATTCTATTATATTCTAAAATGTTTACATTAGCCTCATCTTTTGTTTAATATTAATATAATATGACTGTCAAAGGAGAAAGAGAATGAAAGAATGAGTGAGATAAAACTTACATATGCATATATAAACTCTGTTTTATAATTGAACGTTGCATGGAGTATGTATATTTTTGGAATATTTCACTGACATGTTCTGTGTTGAGGGCATAACAGAAGAAAAAGGAATTTGTATCAGCAGGAACAACTGGAAATAATAATTTAAATATTAATAGATGTACACAGTAAATTGGCCTTTGTGCTATTTTAAAAAATATTATTAATCTTATTATTAACTAAGTAATTAAATCATATTAATAAATGCTTATGGGTAGCTGGATACTGTTCAGTTGTATTCAGCTACAGTCATGCCTCGGGTTGCGAACGTGATCCGTGCGGGAGGCACGTTCGCAACCCACAGTGTTTGCAACCTGCAGCGCCCCGTCTGCGCATGCGCGTGACGCGATTTGGCACTTCTGCGCATGCATGAGCGCTGAAACCCAGAAGTAACCTGTTACGGTACTTCTGGGTTTGGCACAGTGCGCAACCCCAAAATGCACAACCCGCAGCGTTCACAACCCGAGGTATGACTGTATAACCATGAATATATTTGAATATTAACAAATACAAAATATTAATAATTAACCAGTGTTCTGCTCATGAATGAGAAATTATTGGAGCTCAGATTATCCATTAAATTTTATATCGAGCCTTGCATTACTTTGCTTTTTTCCTCAAATTTCTAAATCATTTTGTTGCCCAGAAGCACTTTGGTGGTCCAAGAAGAGGCTGCTTCCCCTTATGATGCAAATGGAGAAATCACAGGCAAACTTATTTTAACCAGGTTGCCCCCTCATGCAGCACTGTCAGTGAAATGGTTGCAATAGTACTTGTCTTTGTTTATGTAGAACTAATAGATAGCAAGCCATAGGCTGCATTATTAAAACCAGAACGTCAACAAAGTTTTAGATTCAGTGGCTTGCTTCACATTGGTCATAGCAGCCTAATCACCAGAATAAGTTGTATATCTATATATAAATTATGCTAAGTTATACACCCATATTTTTATTTATGTATACTGACCTGGGGGGCATTCTCCTTGTATGCATGTTTGCTGTGTTGTAAATACAAAATATGCTGGTGAAATGGTTTGCACTGTTTAGTATCAATATCTCTTCTGTACTACTTCTAACTAATAATCTTATTTTGCACTGTATGGTGTCTGCTATCCCCCCCTAACATCGATCATTGGGCTTTGGTGAACTCTGACCCTTCCAGGTCCTCCAGGTTAGATTCTTACCTTGGTCAGTTTGCTTAACTACATTGCATTGGTTGTTTAAAGTGTTGTTTTGACTGTAAATCAGAGAGTTATTTATTGGTTCATGAACGAGCTTTCATTTAAGATACAAACTATATTTTATATTTGAGTCTGCTACTACCTAATGATGATCTTGTATTTATCAGTGTGGCTAAAATAATAAATTGAGAATCTCATTCCTACATCTTACATTCTCATGAAAAATTGTCCTGAGTTGTACAAACGCAGGAGAAGTCTACAATGGAATGCGTCCCTGTCTCTCGCAGTGTACCTGTTCTCTATACTGCTGAAGGTGTCATTTTACCTTCACCATGGCACCGTTCAATTCCCGTTCCTTTCAGCTGAACCCCCAAGTGGTTTCTGCCCAATATAGGTTGTGAGAGTCCACAAAACACTGAAAAGTTTGCTTGCTTGAAAATGAAAATATCACCAAGAGCACCAGGATTCAGTCCCAATTCCCTCCACCTGTGAGATAGGAATGGAGAAGTTATGGCCCTCCAGATGTTGTTGGACCTACAGCCTCACATCATCACTGATCATTGGCCACCCTGACTGGGGCTGATGGGAGTTGTAGTCCAACAACATCTGGAAGACACCAGCTTCCTCACCCCAGCTGAAAGGCCATACCTTTTCAGTGCTTTAAGTTGACTGTGTAAAGAAAAACAAGATTTGAATTTGGGTGAATGGGTGTGATTATTAGAGGTGAGGCTAATAATCTGAAATGACTTCCTTGGGAAAACTCAAAATTGCAAGCCTATCTAGTACATGGCAGGAGATGGCAACAGAATCCCAAGACCCAACAGCCAGGTCCTTTCAGAGCTCCATCTGGAGCATGGAAATACATCTCCCCACAACCCTAAGGAAGATGACCCTTTAGCATAGGCCATACCAGAGCTCAGAAAGTCCATTTTTAAAAGGATTTAGTTCTTGCTCAATGGGGAACAAATTCCAGATCACATTCATGCATTTACAAAGTTCACAGTGTGTGGATTCCAGGCTTCAGAATGTTTCAAGTTGCTGTGATGAAGTATATAATATACTTAAGAAGACATAAGAAAACAGCAAAATACACAAACAATTGAATTGTTTAGTATATTTCCTGCAAGAATTACATCCTTTAAGCTTAAAGGCCGAAAGTGTCTAAAGTGCAGAAAATCACTTAAATGAATGAACTTGAAGATGAGCTAGAAATCATTTTCTACCCCAAAACAAACTTTATTCACATTCAGTTCACCCAGAAATTATGGGAACTTCTTTCAGGTATATTTATTTGTTTTGTTTGTTTTCTATACCACCCTTCATCTGAGAATCACAGGGCAGTTTGCGATATAAAACATGTAACATAGTAACAAACAAAAACAATAACCATAGAGGTTTCTGAGTTAATTCAGAGAACATTACTAAACCGAACGAGTTCATTCCAAACACTCGCCCTCAATTATAACAGAGGTGACTCGCAAGGGGACCAAGTCATTCTAACCCAAGAACTTGTGTTTTGCAATATCAAGGTCTTCCTGGTTCAGAAGGCCCCCGTGGACCCCCCGGAAATGGAGGAGTAAGAGGAGAAAAGGGAAACCCTGGCCAGCCAGGACAGCCCGGAGTGCCTGGTTTGAAAGGAGACCAAGGACTCCCTGGACGCCCGGTGAGTGCTTGGAAAGGGAGAAATGTTTGTTTCTAAAGCAGCAGTTGGTTTTGGATGAAAGAGATTTAGGCTGCAGTACTATACACACCTATGAAAGTAATAACCACAACTGTGTTGTCTTAGGGTGATCCTGGTCGTCCTGGTCTGAATGGAATGAAAGGAGATCCTGGTGTTCCAGGAGTTCCAGGATTCCCAGGTACATTAAAGGCAATTCTGTAGGGCTAAAACCATATGCCCCTCACTGATAGTTTTAAACAGCCAAGAGGGTCAAAGGTCCAGAGTTTGCAAGCACCTTGTCTCCACATCTTTGAGCCTTACCAGCTGAAACTCATCCCACACAACAAGACTAGACTGCGCTCTGGACAGATTCATCTGCTGTAATAGCAGAGTCCAGATCCTGGTGGATGCATGCTGTTTTATGCTTAAAACGCTTTACAACAAGCTGCTGTTACAGATATTAAAATACTGAAATTACAGTGGTGCCTCGCAAGACGAAATTAATCCGTTCCGCGAGTCTCTTCGTCTTGCGGTTTTTTCGTCTTGCGAAGCACCCCTATTAGTGGCTTAGCGGATTAGCGCTATTAGCAGCTTAGCGGCTAAGCGGCTATTAGCGGTTTAGCAGCTTAGAAAAAGGGGGGGAGGGGGGAAACTCGCAAGACGTTTTCGTCTTGCGAAGCAAGCCCAT